>NC_047574.1:2265000-3530000 GCF_011004845.1 Esox lucius | reverse complement strand
CCTAAATGACTCCTGATTCGGCGTTCCAAATGACTCCTGATTCTGTGTTCCAAATGACCCCCCCCCCCCCCCGCAGTGTGCTGGTCCAGGGCTCGGCTGATAACGAGGGCACTACGTAGAATAGGGTGCTGTTTGGGAGGCGCACAGCCCGCAAAGAGCGGCGCAGACCCAGGAAGGACACGCGCATTAGCAGTTGATAGCCTCCCCCCAATTTCCGTCGGAAAAAAAAACCCTTTCCCTTCTCTCATTAACATTCAATGCCTCCTTGAAATGAGCCCGCTGGGCCACCATAGAAATGGATTTTCATAGTTTTGATAGCGCTGCCACTTATGAGGGAGTCGTAGGAGCGCCACTAAGTGTTGGGAGAACCTGTGTGATTGTTATTACCTATAATGTGGACGGACTGTGTTCTTCCGTCCTGTCTCCCAGTCCGTCGACAAAGGGCCGGGTTCAGTCGCTAGCGGGAAACCCCTCTAATTGTTTTAGTGTTGTGTTCTGTGTCCTCCGGGGGGCTCGCACTCCTTGGCACTTCTCCGAGCTTGCCAGGTTAGCGCGAACCTGGCGCAGCTTTAGTGATTTGAGCGGTTTTAAGTACTACGTGAACCCAGGTCGGGCTATGAGGGTATTAGCTAAGGCTGTTAGGAGATCAGAAGAGGCCGAACAGCCGGGGTAAATTATCTCTGCTGGGTGGCTAGTTAACACACACACACACACACACACAATTCAGTCACACAACAGATGGGTATTAAATGTTGCATTTCATTTTTTACTGTGGATTTTTATGGATCTGCAAAGATCTGCATGGTTTTACTGCAGCCATTTAGCAGATCCGCAGTGCTGATCAAAATAATAGATCTCTTTGGGTGTGTTTGTGTGTTTGTTTGTGTGTGTGTGTGTGTGTGTGTGTGTGTGTGGTCAGTTGTGCTCTGTCATGGCTATATTTCAGTTGAAAGTTCTGAACGTGGCCTGGGGAAAAATTATTTAGATTCAGTAGCATAGCATCTCCCTGCCTCTAGATAAACGTTTTACTAACTCTGTGTATGTGTGTAAATCCATGTATATTATACATTCATGGCTCCTATCTCATTATCTCATTGACTCACCACACATTGTATATGGATCCATGTCAACTTTGTGTACATTTTGTGTATTCTGTCCCCTAGGTTTTCCGCCCACTAGCAGGCCCGGTACACAAGGTACAACGCTGAGTACATGATTATGTAGTTAGTGATCAAAGTCGGCATTCTGATGCCGTGGACATTTCCAAATGGCGTAAAAACTGAAATATGCTCCATTGGGAAGCCAGGCTAGAGCACTGTGGCGTGCTGGCGTGTAAACCTGGTACTCATGTTTGGTTTCCGGTTTTTCACCGCGTTGTAGTCGGTGTTCTCACCGTCGGCACGACTGGTTGATAATAGAATCTGCCGCCCTGCAATTACTGAAGGACGCAGCTTCTGTAATCAAAGATCACAAGTGGGAGTGTGGACCACAGCAGTTGAAGTCAACGCCATGCGTGCTTGACTACTCAAATGGCTATAAGTGGACTGGACGCTGGCGGGCTGTTCTGTAAAACCTGAATAAGCTGACACCTCGTCTAGCAACATGGGGAATGTGCGCGTAAAGTTGTAGTGGTGTCACAGTTGTGGCGATTATAGGCTGGAAAGACAGGGGAGTCTGTGGGTGTGGGGTGTCTTCTGTTAGTTAGTGAAACAGCCATCTCTGCTTTGATTGGGGATCCTGCTGGAACTGGTATTGATCTGGGGATCTGTATCTATTATGCTGGCAGTTAGGTGTTCTGTCCTGACGTTATTGTCTTTCTAGTGTGTGATCTTCGATGTGTGTGCTTTACAAAAAGATTGTGTCTTGCCACTTCTGGATGTGAGTGTGTTACGGAAGGATCATGTCCATCCATTAGTCTGGATGTGAGTTTTATAGAAGGATCATGTCAAGTCATTAGTCTGGATGTGAGTTTTATAGAAGAATCACGTCAAGTTATTAGTCTGGATGTGAGTTTTATAGAAGGGTCATGTCAAGTCATTAGTCTGGATGTGAGTTTTATAGAAGGATCATGTCAATGCTTTAGTCTGGATGTGAGTTTTATAGAAGAATCACGTCAAGTCATTAGTCTGGATGTGAGTTTTATAGAAGGATCATGTCTATCCATTAGTCTGGATGTGAGTTTTATAGAAGGATCATGTCTATCCATTAGTCTGGATGTGAGTTTTATAGAAGGGTCATGTCAAGTCATTAGTCTGGATGTGAGTTTTATAGAAGAATCACGTCAAGTCATTAGTCTGGATGTGAGTTTTATAGAAGAATCACGTCAAGTCATTAGTCTGGATGTGAGTTTTATAGAAGGGTCATGTCAAGTCATTAGTCTGGATGTGAGTTTTATAGAAGGGTCATGTCAAGTCATTAGTCTGGATGTGAGTTTTATAGAAGGATCATGTCAATGCTTTAGTCTGGATGTGAGTTTTATAGAAGAATCACGTCAAGTCATTAGTCTGGATGTGAGTTTTATAGAAGGATCATGTCTATCCATTAGTCTGGATGTGAGTTTTATAGAAGGATCATGTCTATCCATTAGTCTGGATGTGAGTTTTATAGAAGAATCACGTCAAGTCATTAGTCTGGATGTGAGTTTTATAGAAGGATCATGTCTATCCATTAGTCTGGATGTGAGTTTTATAGAAGGATCATGTCTATCCATTAGTCTGGATGTGAGTTTTATAGAAGGGTCATGTCAAGTCATTAGTCTGGATGTGAGTTTTATAGAAGAATCACGTCAAGTCATTAGTCTGGATGTGAGTTTATAGAAGAATCACGTCAAGTCATTAGTCTGGATGTGAGTTTTATAGAAGGATCATGTCTATCCATTAGTCTGGATGTGAGTTTTATAGAAGGATCATGTCTATCCATTAGTCTGGATGTGAGTTTTATAGAAGAATCACGTCAAGTCATTAGTCTGGATGTGAGTTTTATAGAAGGGTCATGTCAAGTCATTAGTCTGGATGTGAGTTTTATAGAAGAATCACGTCAAGTCATTAGTCTGGATGTGAGTTTTATAGAAGAATCACGTCAAGTCATTAGTCTGGATGTGAGTTTTATAGAAGGGTCATGTCAAGTCATTAGTCTGGATGTGAGTTTTATAGAAGGGTCATGTCAAGTCATTAGTCTGGATGTGAGTGGTTTACAGAAGGATCACATTTCTGTCTGACATTCTTTACTAGATTCAGCTGAATCCTTTATCCAGTGGTATGGGGTAAAAGGGTACTTCGCTACACAATCTTAAGTCCCTCTATTTTCCACTAAGAGAACTACATTTTGTAATGGGTCCACTAATCATTGATTGTCATTTTTCCTTGTGGTTTGTCCATTCATCATGATCCATCTTACTGAATGGCACAAAAAGCTGCTAGATACTAAACACACTATTATTTTCTTTACTCTCTTCAAACACCAGATCTTAGCTTTTTTTTGCTTTTTAAGATGTCATTACACTGTTGTTGTTTCTTTTTGTTTCTTTTTTACTATTTTTAATCAACCTGCAGATCTCTGGGTTTTAATTTGAGCCAGTTTCCTACAGGAATAGGAAATGAGTCATTCAGCAACAGGACATTTGAATTATTATGAAGATAACAATTTTAAATATATAAAAACTAAGGGACAAATCTGACATTTCTCCATAAATATTCTAACTCTAAAAGCCTTTTTAAACCTAGTCACTCAATACAGTAATCTGATAGTAACAAGACTTCTACCGAAATTTGCGTTGGCTATAAAACATTTCATAATGTCAACTAAATCTAAATCATTGTAGCCCATCAAAACACCTGAAATTAACACGTGCCGCCCAGAATAGAGCCCCTATTGCTTCTCATTACGTTACATTTCAAGTCTGACTGGGTTACTCATCTACTTTATCCAGGTAAACCGATCAAAACTTGACCTGAACAGACATGATGAGACTTTCTTGTCACATCACACCTTCTTTTAGTAGGAATGGGCCACATGTCGCAGGGCGGTCAAATTAAAATCCCACATTTGTAGTGTTAATCTCAGGCCCAAGTCTCTAGTTTTACATCCGGGCTTTTTAGTTATATTATCTCTGATGAACAATGTCGATTATGAATCCCAAATGATCTGGAATAATACACCACTGCACGCCTACACACGCACACGCACTAACTCACACACAAACACACACACACACTAACTCACACACAAACACACACACACACACTAACTCACACACAAACACACAAGCACACAGGATTTAGGAAGGGAAGTGTGCCTTTGCCTCGGCTCCCATTTGTGCATATCAGCATAATTTAGGGAGGCCAGATGCCCCCCTCCCTCCACAGTACACTCTTTGCCACCTCATTTACTTTAACATGCCTTATTTGGGCCACTGGAGGCCAAAGGCCCTGCATTGTCCTGACCTGGGGGGCCACACAGAGGTACACAGGGGCCAGAGGTCCTGATGGGGCAATTTGCTGTCCTTTCTCTCGGGGTGGCTGTTAACAATTGGCCCCTGTAGTTGCATTTAGGGCCGTTTGTGTGTGTGTGTGTGTGTGTGTGTGTGTGTGTTTGGGACATTCAGGACCGATGTGTGGCAGCCGTGCCAAGCCTGGCCGGGTCGGTGCTAGAGGTTAAACTGGTGACCAATGGGGTTAGCCGCATTGACCGCTGATCTGGAACGACCGTCCATATGGAACCGGTTTGACTTGAGGTTGGTAGACTGGAGACGCATTAGAAAGGGGTGGCCAAGTGGGCTTGGTGTCATGTAATGAGAGGGATGTTAGTGCAGATGCCTGTCGTAAGCCTGTCATATGCCTGTCGTAAGTGTTTCTAAGCCATAAATTGCACCTTGAATGATATGCAGTATTCTAATGTACAGCAGTACATGAATATAAGTATTTATTTTGCGACCAATGTTGGTTCAAGTTGGTTTCACAATGTGGGAAACATAAGTTGGAATTTAGAAACTGTAGCATAAATATGTGGAATTACAGATACATTAGCACAAAAATTGTGTGTTTGAAATGGCATGCTATTCATTTTTTAATAGCAGGGTCCACAGGGCTTTGGCCAGAAAATAGTGAACTTTATTGTTACTAGTTGAGCATTTGGGATGCAAACAAGATCTTCTTACTGAACAGAGTGGGATTTTGTTTATGCCCTGTGGACTGTGAAATGAATCACCCGGGACACAAAGAATATTATAGGATGATTTGTTTCATTAAAAAGTATTACAGTCTTTTTTTATTACAGCAAATAGTAGTGTTTTTTTATTACAGCAAGTAGTAGTCTTTTTTATTATAGCAATTGGCAGTCTTTTATTTCGATAAAAGTCTCACCATGTTTTTATATCTTCTCTCCCTCACTTTCTCTCAAGCTTTCCTCTCTTTCTTTATTTGTCTCCCTCTCTGTATGGCTTTCTCTATTGCCCTCTCCCTCTAGATATATCTTTCTCCCCCACCCGCTCTTCCTCTCCCCCTCTCTTTCTGTCTTTCCTCTTTTCTCTTTTTCTTTTGTAATTTAATGAAACTCTAAAGTAATATTCCAATTATGCTAATTCTATATTTTAATTAAATTAGTATAGAATTCAGAGTTTAGACAGTTTAGAGAATTCTAATCAGGTATTGGCTCATTCTAGCTATGAAATTAATACCAGTTTAGAAATTAATATTTAATACAGCTCACAGGCGAATGTTTGATTATATGAATATGATTTTCGTGAGAATTCTTTTTTTTTACCCATGCCTGGGTGGGGGTGTGGGGTTATATCATATGATCTGCTTGGTAATTAATATGAAATTCTTTATGGATTAGCTGTTCTATAGTGATATAATGTGTGGATTAGCACAGTGCTAACTAGGGAAATGTTTTGTTTATACATTTTATGTTTATGTTCCAGACAGCTAAACAAAGTTCTGACAGTTCTTACCCCAAATTGGTATAAGCTTATATTCTTCCTTTCTGTAATGCTAATTATAAAACAATATTCTAATATATTTTATATATTATGCTGTCATTGTTTATTACTTTTAGCATCTTAAATTCTTTTAACAAAAACACACACACACAGGCAATGAGTTTCAGATGGCAGGAGATGAGTGCTTTCCAGAGACAACAGGTTTTTTGTGTAGATACCTAAAAAGATTCCGTTATGGAACGCATGTGATCACTTTCCTTCCAGGTTCCGTTATGGAACGCATGTGATCACTTTCCTTCCAGGTTCCGTTATGGAACGCATGTGATCACTTTCCTTCCAGGTTCCGTTATGGAACGCATGTGATCACTTTCCTTCCAGGTTCCAGTCAGACTACAGGGACTAAACCTAACAGGGTGAAGGTTACAGCCTAACCCTGTGGACGTGCCAGCTTTCCCTAACCAGTAAACACTAGCCTGTCGTTTTTCACACTTGACTGAAGATGAACCCAAAGATATACTTGGCTACTGAGAGCGTTGTTAAAAGCCATGTTTCTATGACTACCTAGTGGACACCGTGGTGTTATGTTGTGGATGGACGGCTGTGTTTCCTCTGGACATGAGGCACTGGACTTGGTTAAAACAGACAACCACGTTACTGCCCTAAATGTCCGAACTCAGTTTTGTCAGGAGTACAACAGAACATGAACAGAACTGAACTAATAGGAAACATTGTTACAACGGTAAGGAAAACTGTCAGAACTCTCTTATCAATTACATTTCAATCAATCAAATGTATTTAGAACTCCCTTTTTACATCAGCAGTTGTCACAAAGTGCTTTTACAAAACACCCGGCCTTGAACCCCAAGGAGCCAGCAACAACAGTGTTGAACCACAATGACTAGGAAAAACTCTCTAAGAGGGGCAGAAATTTAGGAAGAAACCTAGAAAGGACCCAGGCTCAGAAGGTTGACCATTCCTCCACTGACTGTGCCAGGTGAACATTTTAAGAGCACAAGTTGTAATAATTAGTAAATACATGTGTGCTGTGTCCAGAGTCTGTAAAACTTAATCCAGGTCAGATGCATGACCAGTCGGACAAGGACAGAGACAACAGGGGCAGCAACAAATCTTTAGAGCCTGGTACTCGCGAGGTGTGGGCAAAGTCCTCATGTCTTCTAATTGGTCCTTCAATAAGGAAACACTAGAATGTCTACCAAATATTCAGTGGTACATTTGGTGAAACAAAGAGAGTCCCTGACGGTGACATCAGCAATTAAAAATGAAATAGTCCACACAGAGGATTCCTCTTATCTCACACAACAAACGGCATGTTGAGAGAGTTCAGAATGTTCACTGTCCTCAGCATGTGGCTTTTATAGAACACCACCTCGAGGATTTTGTATTAAAAGGATTCTGTTATTCAGCTAATTTTGGATTTGATTAAAATATTAAAGTGGACTGTTTAACCCCTTGACCTGGGTGAGTAAGGATATCATTCTTAATAGTGCCTGTGTCCCCGTCATGCCTGGTCAAATGTAGTACACTAAAGAAGATAATGGGGGGCCATTTGGAATATAGTCATTTTTTGATCATACCATCACCCTGTAATAACTAACCTGTGCTATTCGAGGCAGATGGGCAGGAGGTGGACTGCAATTGATCCCGCCTCAGCTATCAGATTTGTGTTTTTGTTCCCTAGTTGTGTCTGTGTTCGTGTGTGTGTGTCTGTGTGTGTCTGTGTTCGTGTGTGTCTGTTCGTGTGTGTATGTGTGTGTGTGTGTGTGTGTGTGTCTGTGTTCGTGTGTGTATGTGTGTGTGTGTGTGTGTGTGTCTGTGTTCGTGTGTGTCTGTTCGTGTGTGTATGTGTGTGTGTGTGTGTGTGTCTGTGTTTGTGTGTGTATGTGTGTGTGTGTGTGTGTGTGTGTGTGTCTGTGTTCGTGTGTGTCTGTGTGTGTGTGTGTGTTCGTGTGTGTGTGTGTGTGTGTCTGTGTGTGTGTGTCTGTGTTTGTATTTGTGTGTCTGTGTTTGTGTGTCTGTGTTCGTGTGTGTGTGTCTGTGTGTGTGTGTGTCTGTGTTCGTGTGTGTGTCTGTGTTTGTGTGTGTGTCTGTGTTTGTGTGTGTGTGTTCATGTGTGTGTGTGTGTGTGTGTGTGTGTGTGTGTGTGTGTCTGTGTTCGTGTGTCTGTGTTCGTGTGTGTGTGTTTTAGTGGTGCTCTGTGTTCACTCAAAGCCCAGTTTAATAAAGCCAACCAGTCATGAGCCGTTAAACCGGCACAGAACAATAAATAAACAGAGGTGCCTGTCCTCCGTTATCGTTAAAATCTGGGATCTGGAAGAATATGTTCAATATGTTTTACTCCAGGGGGCATTTTCCCATCTCCAGAATCTGGATATTGGTCAGGGAATGTCAATTATTGGGTTCTTCAGCTATGAATGTCAGTTTTGGGCATCTGGAGGTCTGTCTGGAATGAATTGGAGAGGGATTAACATTACATTCCTTTGTCTCCTCACTGTAAATCAAAACAAGAGGCTAACAAGTCTGAAAACCAAATCCAGGGTTGCAGCTTTAAAGTTTTGCATTACTAATATCACAGCCAGCCTAGATCACAGTCAGTCCAGTCTACATCACAGTCAATCTAGTCCAGATCAGTCAGTTATGTCTACATCACAGTCAGTCTACTCCAGATCACAGTCCATCTAGTCCAGATCATAGTCAGTCCAGGCCACAGGGAGAATAGTCTAGATCACAGTCAGTCTAGATCATAGTCAGTCTAGTCCAGATCACAGTCTGTCCAGTCTACATCAGTCTAGTCCAGATCACAGTCAGTTTAGTCAAGATATGTCAGTCTAGATCATAGTAAGTCTAAATCAGTAAGTCTGATCTAGATCAGGGTTAGGGTCAGTCTACATTATGACCAGTCTGTTTTGCAGTCAGTCTACATTATGACCAGTCTGTTTTGCAGTCAGTCTACATTATGATCAGTCTGTTTTACAGTCAGTCTACATTATGACCAGTTTGTTTTGCAGTCAGTCCACATTATGACCAGTCTGTTTTGCAGTCAGTCTACATTATGACCAGTCTGTTTCACAATCAGTCTACATTATGACCAGTCTGTTTTGCAGTCATTCTACATTATGACCAGTCTGTTTTGCAGTCTGTCTACATTATGACCAGTCTGTTTTGCAGTCACCTCTTAACTCAGAGAAGTAGTGGGGAGAGGAGTATAGAAAGGGAGGGAGATGGTGGGTCCTACAGAGGTAGATCACCTTTAACTCACTCCCTCTCCTTCAGTGGCCCTTGATTGGCTGTCTTCAGAAATAAACATTATTAGAATTAAAAAGCCTTTTATCTCAAATAGCATGCTGTGTAATACTTACAGTTTTTAACATTTTGCAGAAGAGAGGGACACCAAAGAGGACTGTGAATGTGTTAAGAGGCTATAGTGTGTGTGTGTGTCTGTGTGTGTCTCTGTGTGTGAGAGGCTATAGTGTGTGTGTGGGGGGGGGGGGGTTTGCTGAGGCAGATGAATGTTGAGGGCACCTGGGTAGATAGATAGAGCTGGATAGACAGATATACGGCTTATCAGTCGCTGCTGTGGTCGGGATTTGAAATCAAACTGACACACCCACACACACCCACACACACTAGAGACACACACACACACACACACACACACAGCCACACACACTAGAGACACAGACACACACACACACAACCACACACAGCCACACACACTAGAGACACAGACACACACACACACCCACACAAAGCCACACACACTGGAGACACAGACAGGCAGGTAAAACACAGCTGCTGGATGTGGTTCTAGCAAGCCCTGTCTCACTGCTTCAAGAAAGAGGTGTCTCTCTGCCGCTTTCAGAGGCTAAACAGGTGATAAGACCATCTCAGATTCAGGCAAAACCTATGGAACCACCCAGAGGTAGAGGGGAGGCAGAGAGTGAGGGAGAGAGAGGGAGAGAGAGGGAGAGAGAGGGAGGGGGCACACAGAGAGGGAGATATGAGAGATTTTTGATAGATAGCTGCTAAGTCTTGGATAGTGGATGATTCCTGTGAAGGGATTATCTGAAATTGAATCAACCTAAATGCTCCCAGAAGCCAAAATGTAATGCATCTTTTTTTTGTTGTTGTCAAAGCTCTTTGAAGTGGTGATTCACAGTATAGTGTTCTGAAAAGCTTCGACTGCGCATTTCCAGTGTTTGAAAGCACATCGTGGGGGCACCTGAATTGCGCAGCGAATGACGTCGCTGGCTTGCGGTCCTCCTCTTGGATTTGCCTGGGGGTTCCGCGGAGGACGGTGCTTTTGGCCAGCACTGTTGGGGTTTGTCGGGTTAGCGTTTGTCTCATCGCGTTGTAGCAACTATTCGTAGCGGTCAATCAAACCAGATGGCCTGACAGTCGGTTCCTTCAAGCGTGTATGGATTCTGGAAGACTTCCTGGTTGAGCAAGTGGCACGATAAGAACCAGTCACTGGTATCACAACATCGACTGTCTTCAGTCTGGTGGGAGTTCCTGCAATGAGGCAAGGCCTCACGAAGGAGAAAACATTTGTAAACACAAACAAATTAATCGAATGCATTTAAGAGTTTGACAGCATTTTGTCAGAGGATTATGATTCAAGTTACCTTGTGTTACCTTTTAATGAGACAAAATGTTGCAATCAAAATTGTCATAGAAATATTAACCAATAGATCAATTTCCAATGTATATTTTCTATGATGTAGTATTATTATCTACTGTTCTGTGTGTTTGCATTTGCCTGTTGAATTGCCTGGGCCTCGGTCCTCTGCCCCACACACGGTCAGGTAGCCACTTTGGTAGGGACACTAAAATACTATTTTCTTTGTGCTCTGGACAATTACTGAATACATTAGTGTAAGAAACGCCTCTGGGGTCAAATAAACTGTCTCCCACTATCTCTCTCCTCGCTCCTGCTCCTTTTCCCCCTCTCTATTTGTCTCCCTCTCTCCCTCTCTCTGTCTGTCAATAACCATTTTGTATGCACCTTCACATGGCATTGGTCTGGCTGTCTGTACATTATCTCTTTAACTCTTTAGAGTTACAGCCTGGTTTCTTTAACCATAATATTTTGGTAATTATTGGAACCGGTGCTGTGTGGTAGTATGGGCCTACTGTCTCTTTTGGTACTGAGATGATGTTACTGTAATGTTGTACAGAGTAAACGTAATGGGATGGTCCCCGCGTGTGTGTTTGTTTGTGTGTGCACATTTGTCTGTGTATTTTCCATTGCTACAAAAAGACCACTACTAGATATGGAGCTGAGAGAAATCTCCCATTTCTTCATTCGTATTGTAAAATGGCTGACGTTCCTCTGCCTGTAAAATAAATGTTTGTTGCTAAAAATACGGGAGGCAAATCATACATGCCTTGTTTACTGTACATTATGTGAGCTAAGGAATAAAACCAGCATGTCGCCTCTGGGTAAGTCCAACTGTAGGAGTGGAAATTTACTCAGGTTATTATTGCAAAATATTTTGTATGCTACTTTTGCACAATACATTTTTACATTTTAGTAATTTTTTTAATACTTTTCTTACTCATCCCCCACGGGAATGAAAGCCATAGCCTACCAATGCGAGGGCCTAGCTGTGAGTTTTCAGTTAACGGTCACATGCTGAATCCTGTAGGCTGCCACATCACCCCACAGAAACCCATGTTCGTACACTGGACTGTTGAATGATGGCCACTGTAGGCATAACCTCTTCAAGTGGAATTTAAATGTTTTATTTACTTACTGAATTGACAGAATTGAATTAACCCTTACCCCGGTTGACGCGTTTTTCTGAAAGATGGGTTAGGGACGACCTTTTCACCTAGTCACTGAGCGAGTCATTACAACTGACCTCCAGGCCTTACCGGATTCATTATTTACTCACGTCTCCTCTAGATTCCTGGACTTCAACACTGGTCCGCTCGTCCCTCCATCCCTAAGGCTTTCTCTGACCCGCCCAGCGACCCCGAAGGATGACCCCATTGGTTGTGCTAACAGCCGTCCGTTTGCCAACAGGCAGATAGTTTTTCAGATCCTTGAAACTCTAGACCAGGCAGGGAAGATCAGTGTTGCAGCTGGCCTGAGACATCCCTGTCTGGGGGGGGTGACACGACACAGGGGGTGAGGGTCATGGTCCCCCCCCCCGGGCCCCCCTGTGGTGTGTTTGGGGAAAGTCAGGACTCTCCGGAGCCGAAGTTGTTTATCCTCCATGGACAGGACGGTCAGGGCAGATTCCTTCACCCTTTACCCAAATAAAGCCACCTGTTCTGGGGCACGGGGCTGACCCCTGTCCCCGGCCCGCTCCTGAACCTCCGTAATCCTGTCATCCCTGAACTCGCAGCTATGCCAGGAGGGCATGGGGTTGACCCGCGGGGATGGGTGGTGGCCTGACCATAAGGGCCTAACGCCACTGACAGATATGATTGTGGTATTATTTTATATGTCATGCCACCTCCCTTCGAACGACACCCCCACCCCCCCTCGTGGGAATTTGGCTTCATGTAGGCCAGTTTAATACTTACTGAGAGAGGACCAGTAGATGTTAACTTTCTGGGCAATTCATCTCTTTGCCACCTTTGTGTTGCCTAAGTCTTCTTTGCATTTAATTATGATGTGCAAACTAGTCGTCGTCGCCCCCCCCCCCCCGTAACACCACTGTGGCCCGCTGAGCTAATGAACACTGACACCCCTCCCCCCCTCCCACCTCCCCCCTTCTCATTGACCTGCCAATCACCAGGAAGCAGTATTCCCGTCAAGCAATCTTTCTACAAGGGCATTAACACCCCCCCGGCATCTTTTTCCTCTCTTCTCATTCCTCTCTTCTCATCCCTCTCTTCTCATCCCTCTCTTCTCATTCCTCTCTTCTCATCCCTCTCTTCTCATCCCTCTCTTCTCATCCCTCTCTCTCTACCATTATCATGCGTGTTGATCTTGACAGCAGCTCAGTGATTTCATGCCTGCAGCTTTGTAAGGACTTTATGCTAAACGCTAATAACATGGCCACTGCAGCTCGATGAAGCAGGTCAACCACTGGTTTTAACTTACAAAACAGCCAGCCGCGCTTATTACTTATGTATTTTTTTATGTGTTTGCTTGTTTGTTTGCGTCTTCAGCGGAAAGCTTTGGAAAGGGGATAACACATGGCTTGAATAATAGTTGAATTAAGGGCTAGTTCAATTTCCTGGTAATTGCTATTTTCATTTTAGAGTAGGGCCACTTCATTTGAAGCATTGAAAGAGAAGGAGGACCTCTTCAGCGGCTCTCGCTCTTTGCGTCTTTGTCCTAAATGCCGCCCTGTTCCCTACACGCTATACAGCCTTTGATCAGGGCTCCAGTTAGGTAGGGAGCAGTGTGATACTTGGGACGTGGCCTCGGTGTCTGTGGTGGGTTGTCTGAGACGATGTACTGTAAAACATAATGGGGGTTCTGTGTTGGAGCCTCATGTTTGCTCAGGTGTCTTTCCCTCTATGGTGGAGGATACTGGGAGGGACTCTTAGAACCAGATGTTCCCTCCTCATCAAGGACTACACACAGGGACCCTCATTGAGAACAAGTTAAAATGGAGGGGAGAGAGACAGGGAAGGGGGCTGGGTAAGGAGAGAGAGAACAGGATAATCAAGGGAGAGCAGGAAGTTTTCAGAGATAGAGAGAGAGAACAAAGTTGAAGGGGAGAGTGAGAGAAAGAGCGAGTGAAAGAAAAACACAAGCTTTTAGTTAAAGAAAACACTAGACTGCAGTCCATCAATATGATGCTTTTCTAGGGCCCTCTGTAAGCCCTGAGCATCGTGGACAATGACATTAGAAGTGGACGTGATAAATCCCAAACCTCAACCTAAATAGACAATTGTGTTTGGCTCCTCGAAAGGGGCTGATAATCAAAGGAGCTCTCATGAGTCAACTGGCGTCAATACGGTGACTCAGGCCTGCTGTTTTCCTGATCACACCAACTCAAAGGCAGCCGGTTATAGAAGACATATCACCCTGGGGGTGGCCTAAGCAGACACGGACGAAGGCCTGAGCAGAGACGGACGAAGGCCTGAGCAGAGACGGACGAAGGCCTGAGCAGAGACGGATGAAGGCCTGAGCAGAGACGGATGAAGGCCTGAGCAGAGATGGATGAAGGCCTGAGGAGAGACCGACGGAAGGCCTGAGCAGAGATGGATGGAAGGCCTAAGCAGAGATGGATGGAAGGCCTGAGCAGAGATGGATGGAAGGCCTGAGCAGAGATGGATGGAAAGCCTGAGCAGAGACAGACGGAAGGCCTGAGCAGAGATGGATGGAAGGCCTGAGCAGAGATGGATGAAGGCCTGAGCAGAGACGGATGAAGGCCTGAGCAGAGATGGATGGAAGGCCTGAGCAGAGATGGATGGAAGGCCTGAGCAGAGACGGATGAAGGCCTGAGCAGAGATGGATGAAGGCCTGAGCAGAGATGGATGAAGGCCTGAGCAGAGATGGATGAAGGCCTGAGCAGAGATGGATGAAGGCCTGAGCAGAGACGGACGGAAGGCCTGAGCAGAGATGGATGAAGGCCTGAGCAGAGACGGACGGAAGGCCTGAGCAGAGACGGACGGAAGGCTAAGCAGAGACTCGTTAATGGATTCTGTTCCCACGTGTGCTTTTTTGACTTGGACGCCCACTTTGACGGCACTTACATTAGCCACTGTCCATATAGCCATAAGGCACCTAGTGTGGTGTTCTGGTTACAAACAGGTTCTCCACCTTTTATTAACTGACATGAACGGCGAGAGGCAAATGCTGCGATTAATTGAATACATGTTGTGCTTATGAATTAGGTGAGCATTAGCACACGCTGTTTGGTCCCATGAGACGACACAGGGCAGAACAGTTTGGCGTGTTTAACGACCTCACAAAACCAATGCCAGCATTTTATTTGTGAAAATATATTTTTTGAAGTCTTACCCTTAACTAAATGCGACTGTTGTTGCCTTCAGACATTAATGTCACCCCAAACCACTCCTCTGACTTGTCACATGCAACCCGTTATGCTGACCTCTGGTAACAGAACTATACACAGCCTCAGTGAGCCTCAGTAAACCTTAGTAAGGTCATAACTGTACCATATACACTTATACCTAGCCAGCGGAATGCAGTGGTCTGGTGCTGAAGTAGTTATTAAACAAATTTGAATACAGGTTTTGTGTGTGATGTAGTTAAACTTATTTAAATGCATGGGTCAGGTGGTGAAGTAGTTAAACATTTAAATGGAATGGTCAGTGGGTGAAGTAAACATATTTCAATGCAGTGGTCAAGTGGTGAAGTAGTCAAACATTTAAATGTAGTGGTCAGGTGGTCATGTAGTTAAACATTTAAATGTAGTGGTCAGGTGGTCATATAGTTAAACATTTAAATGTAGTGGTCAGGTGGTCATATAGTTAAACATTTAAATGTAGTGGTCAGTTGGTCATATAGTTAAACATTAAAATGTAGTGGTCAGGTGGTCATGTAGTTAAACATTTAAATGCAGTGCTCAGGTGATCATCTAGTTAAACATTAAAATGCAGTGGTCAGGTGGTCATGTAGTTAAACATTTAAATGCAGTGGTCAGGTGGTCATATAGTTAAACATTAAAATGTAGTGGTCAGGTGGTCATGTAGTTAAACATTTAAATGCAGTGGTCAGGTGGTCATGTAGTTAAACATTTAAATGCAGTGGTCAGGTGATCATCTAGTTAAACATTTAAATGCAGTGGTCAGGTGGTCATGTAGTTAAACATTTAAATGCAGTGGTCAGGTGGTCATGTAGTTAAACATTTAAATGCAGTGGTCAGGTGATCATCTAGTTAAACATTTAAATGCAGTGGTCAGATGGTCATGTAGTTAAACTTTTAAATGCAGTGGTCAGGTGGTCATGTAGTTAAACTTTTAAATGCAGTGGTCAGTGGGTGAAGACGCCAGTTAAAGATTGCTTGCTTACCAGCTGGAGATCGCCGTATTACACATGTAGACCATATTTGGTGAATCAATTTAGGATGCAAGATTGACACACAAAAACTAAATAAAACTCAGGACAAACAAGACGAAACCTACTTAGCTAGCAGTAATGAGAGCCGTCGAAGTAATGAGAATTGCAACATTTCATGGTGTGTGACACATTTTTCAGCTTCGTGATGGGCACATGACTGAAAGAAAATGAACTACTCACGACTTGATTTTGCCAATTAATAATTATAAGCTTATATCTACTTTAGCATTTGATGTCGATGCTAGACGATTTTACTAAAGTTAGCTCACTATCAATAGCATGTTGAAATTACATAAATCCTATAGCTAGTTAGTTTGCATTTTACAATTCACTAAGCACAAACCAGGTTTTCACTGAACAACTTACTTATGAACTAGCTAGCAAAGAACTAACGAAACTATGTACTACATTTAAATTTAACAACTAGCAAACCATGTAGCTCTCAGAGCGAATCAACAATGGAGTATTTTTCTTGTGAGTAACAGCTGTACACACTGACCGAAGATATAGTGCTGCCTGTAAGTTGGCAAGCTGGCCAAGCTAGCAGACTTTTCCAGGAATGTGTTTATTAGTTAAGGGTCACCTTGAACTCAAGAAGACAGATGGATAAAAACAACTAGCAATCAAACCCCCCCCCCCCACACACACACACACACACACAGACACAAACAAACGCACACATATACACACAATCGATATTTGAGCCAATAAGGAAGTGGAAAGTAAGGTTGAGAGGGTAATCCATGACAGTAAAGTGGGAAATCCATAAAATAAATGATTCCTCCACTCCTGGAGGTCAACAGAGGTTATATATAGGTATAAAAGACAGAAAGCAGAAGGACAGAGATGGTCCAACTACAATGAGTGAATGACTGCATAGACCCATACATCCATCCAATTCACACTATTTCAGAAAGTCAGTTGGTTTGCTCTTTTTTGGTTTATTTATTTATTTTTGGGGTCCTCAGGGTTTCCACTGTTTGCAGGGTAAGCTTCTGATAGATTACTTTCCACTATATTTCTTACTCTGGACATTTCCTTTTAAATTGGATGCAAGTATGTGAAGTGTAAGATTTGGCAGAAAATCTTCGTTAATTGGGACTGTCTGATTTCTCTGCTGTCAAGAGAGGTAGGCAAGTAGGAGATTAATCGACTCTAGTTTGAGAGTTACGGTTTTCTGAATATGAAGAGAAACAAAAACCACACCCGACCCTCTGACTGCTGCCCCCATAGAGAGGAAGTGACACAATATGACACCCCCATAGAGAGGAAGTGACATGACATGACTCCCCCATAGAGAGGATGTGACACAATATGACAATATGACTCCCCCCATAGAGAAGAAGTGACACAATTTGACACCCCATACAAAATAATTGACATAATATGACTCCCCCATAGAGAGGAAGTGACACAATATGACGCTCCTATAGAGGGGAAGTGACACGATATGACTCCCCCATAGAGAGGAAGTGGGACCGTCTTAACATAATATGGAATATGACATTACAAAGCCCAGTAGGGAGGTGTATTGGATAGACTGATACGAGTTTGAAAAAGTTTTCTGCATAAACTATAAAGTGAGGTCTTCATCTTTCAGTTTTTAATTGGGCTGTTGGGACTATTAACTGTAAGAGCCATTGGGCACCACAGACCCGTCACCGCGCCACAGACCCGTCACCGCGCCACAGACCCGTCACCGCGCCACAGACCCGTCACCGCGCCACAGACCCGTCACCGCGCCACAGACCCGTCACCGCGCCACAGACCCGTCACCGCGTGAAGACGGTGTCCGCCTCAGAAACATGGCACACTGCTCCTTGCGTACCTCTCTTCTTCTGCCCGTCGTGCCCGTCGTGCCCGTTGTGCCCGTCGTGCCCGTCGTCACAAGCAGCACACTGGAAGTGTGGGAAAAAAGGGTGTTGCTTTGGATGCATTCTGGTGAAATCGAACCTCGCGGAGGCAGCATGGCGACCACGGCACTCCAACCGACCATGACTCAGAGGTTTGGCCCGCCGCCCCTGACTGACTGAACGAACGCATTCTGCCGACGACCGACCAGCCCACGTACGC
This sequence comes from Esox lucius, assembly GCF_011004845.1. Taxonomy (NCBI): domain Eukaryota; kingdom Metazoa; phylum Chordata; class Actinopteri; order Esociformes; family Esocidae; genus Esox; species Esox lucius. The sequence goes on along the minus strand of NC_047574.1, from coordinate 3,511,977 downwards.
GCCCTCATCGAGTGCGAGCGAAACACGTCAGGCAACTCCGAGTGACACGATGTGATCCCCTCACAATGTCCAATTGAATGCTGACGCTGCGTGAATGAAGAGACGTGTTCATCGTCAGCCGCGTCCCAAGTGAACACCCCAGAACCCTTGGAAGGGAGCGACTGGCCACGGGCGTGTTGGTGTTGTGGTGCGACGAAGGGCTCTGTGTGAGAGGAGCTTTGGGACTTGGACATGATGGACATGAGTCATAGCAGCTCTCACTGGCAGGCACTGAAGGACACATGCAGCAGCATCACGACTTGTTTTATCCCAAACGCCTCTGAGCGAGTGTCTGCGTGAGTGTGTCTCTGCGCGTGTACGGGGGTGTGTGTGTGTGTGTGTGTGTGTGCGGGTGTGGGTGTCTGTGTGTGTGTGCGGGTGTCTGCGCCTGTGTGGGGTGTCTGTGTGTGTGTGGGACTTAAGTGTTTCTGACTTAACCATAAAATGGGGATAAAATGTGCACAAGAAAAACTTATTTGGCTTAATGGCCCAGAATCCTGCCTCTTATGTTTACAACAGTGAATTTTAAACAATGACTCAGTTAGTCTCCTCCCCCCCTTCTGTTATCCAATGAGACTGGAATATTATTAACCGGTCCCCCCCGAAAATGGGCGGGTTTAGGGTGGGACGCCTTACTGGTTTGGGTTAGGGTTAGGCATTTGGACTACTTTAAGTTTTGGCGTAAATGTTAGGTGAGGGCTGTTAGGGTTGTGTTTAGGTTGAGGTTAGGGTTGGGATTATTGAAAATGAGATGTTTCTTTTAGGTGAATTTTGGTGTCCCCATTTGGATGGCTATGTAAATGTGTGTGTGTGTCGCACAGATAATTTTTAGTTGTTACCCTGTCTTACTAAGTGTTCCCCACATATGGTGGCCTTTATTCCTTTATTTTAAGTGATTAAAGACATCACAAGTCTGTGTCTTTAAACAGTTTTCACATATTATAAGCACACAAGCTCACTATGGATATTTGTGTGCAAGGGGCAATGTGATATTGTTGTCTGTTTAAAACCACAGCGGTGCTTGCTGATGTCATGTTCAGTCAAGGACAACCTCCTGGTGTGCAAAGTTTGTTGGGATTAAGGGGGGGGGGGCTTTCTGTCCGCTGTTTTTCCATGTCAAAGCGGAGACATGCCCTCCAGGTTTTACCCTTTGACTCCTCTGGGTAATGGCGTTTTTCTATTCCCTCTGCCCAAGTTCTACATGTTTGAAACCATTTGGTGCTAGCTAGCTGTCGTCGCTCAGCCCTGGTGTCCATGTTTCATCTGGTTGGGGTTCTGCATCAGGCCGATGGAGGGAGAGCAGTAGCGGCTGGTAACCTCTCTCTCGGGGGGAGGTATCGATGAGTGACCCGGGTGTTGTTACGCGTCTTTACATGCTCCAGTTAACCTATGCAACCTGATCACACGTGCACACAAAGAACACAAAGGCACACACACGCACAGTAACACTCACACACACACACACACACGGGCGCTCCTGCCACCAACATTTAAGCCCCTTTACGTCTCATTAGTGCTTTAGTAAGTCAACCTGAGACTTTCGAAGGGTTTCTTGACGTTATAGATGTAATTACTTTGCAAAGGCAGTTGGCTGGGTCATGCTAGACCACATACAGCCCACACACACACACAGACAAAACACAGACAAAAACACAAATGCCATTACGTTTCCTCGATGGCCTATACGTTCTAATGAGACACTGATTCAGACTCGAGGACTGTACAGTCATTTATATTTTATTTTTCCTTCTTCAACTAGCCTACATTCTTCCATGAGAAGGGAGAAGGTTTATGTGAAAATGGTAACCAACCCGGCGCAACCAATTTCAAATGGTCTCCTCCCTTCTTCTGACATAGAATATGCTGACACAGTAATTACGGACTATGACATCAATACCTAGCTGGAGTTTGACATGTAAGGTTAATGATTATAAATCATGTCATCTGGCCCTGTGGAGTGATCCATAGTGATCCATTGTCAGTTGATCCGTGGCGATCAGTTCAGAGGTAACCAGGGTCACAGAGGGGCACCTCTGACACCAGGGGTCTGAGGTTTTCAATCAGGTCCTCCCGCAAGGCAGTGGACCAATGACACGGGTCAGTGAAAAGGTCCACGTTCTCTCCTCCTTTTGATTGTACTGTAACGAGAAATCAATGTGTGAATCTGTCAGTTTTGTAATTGGAACATGGATCAGTGAGATTTGCATTGTTTCTTTGCTGTTCAACTAGCTACGTGGCTATTCCCCAGCTGTAGAGACAGGCAAAAGTCTTTGGCAAGCTATAACATAGTTCTCCGGGAAGCAGAAGTTGGATGGTATGTATGAACAATGTAGCTAGACCCTAGAAAGAAAAAGGTTCTTGAAAGGATTCTTCAGGGCTTCTTCAAATTAAAACCTGTGTGAGAACCACTCTATGAGCTTTGAGGGACCCATTGAACGGTAAATCGGTCAAGTTATTCGAGAAACTCTTGAATCTCTTTGGAAACCCTCCTCAAAGAACATACAACGGGTTTGCGAAAGACATTTCATTTAAAGAAAAAACATGTTGTGTACCTTTTATGTTTAGCATAGGTGGGTGTCGACCACCTGTGGACAGAACAGCTTTAACCCATGTAGTGGCTCTCTAGTCCTAGCATTAGACCAAACCCTGAGAAATGAACAGGTCTGGGTTGGTAAAGAGCTCTCTTTCAAAATGTGTTTTTATTGTTTTTGATCTCACGCAGAGGCCAGCCCTGAGTGCTCCTACTCCAAGGAGATGTTGGCGGCCACAGACCGCATGTGGATTTCCCTGGCTTTGTAGCGCTGCCTTTAGCCCCTCCATTACACCCAATAAAACAGAGTCCAGGCCTTCGCCGTTGGTGAGAAGTGGGAGAGTGGGTGAGGAAAGGTGAGGAGGGGTGAGCCTCGCTCTCTGTGTCATTGATTGCTATCCTTCTGGTCCATTTAAAGGCCACGGTGGGAAGCTTGGCCCTGTTGTTGTACCCCCCACTGCCAGGGGTCTTGTTACCCGTTCAGATTATGACCAGTGTTTTTTCCGTCAACAGGGAAAGTGCAGTGGGCTGTGGTTTTGTAAATGCCCGGCGCTGTCAAAATAGCGTTTTTTACTGTGTCTTTTTATCAGGTCGGCCGACAGGTGTTGAAAGCTACACTAGTGACGTGTTAACGTTTCATCCGTGTTGGGTATCGTTGCTGGTTGAAAATGCAGTCTACCTTCTAATCAGCACGTTTTGCATGGATGGAGTTTTGTTTTGGGTAATATTGTGTAATGTTTCCCACCTACTCCAAACATTTTCAAATAGTCTTAGCTCGAGTTATTTTAATGTTAAACTATTACAGGGGGGGAAAAACGTTGTCATTGACATTAAAATGACAGCATTGGACAATTAACAAAATCTGCGACTATCCAGAGACAACTGTACATCAGCAGACAGACAGGTACATGAGCAGACAGACAGGTACATGAGCAGACAGACAGGTACATCAACAGACAGACAGGTACATGAGCAGACAGACAGGTACATGAGCAGACAGACAGGTACATGAGCAGGCAGACATGTATTACTACATCAGCCGACAGACAAATAAATTAGCAGACAGAGAGGTATAACTGCATCTACAACAGACAGGTATAACTACATCAGCAGACAGACAGGTACAACTATATCAGCAGACAGACAGGTATAACTATATCAGCAGACAGACAGGTATAACTACATCTGACACGACGGTGAACGAGTGGGGACCCAAATGCGGACACAGAGGCAGAGGAGGGCGATCCAAAGTGTTTATTGAACAAACAGGGAGTGGGCAGGCTCGTAGTGGTGGACAGGCAGGGGTCGTTATTGGAAGATCAGATGGTCGATGGTACAGGGGAGGGCAGGCAGGCTCGTAGTGGGGGACAGGCAGTGTTCGTTGTCGGGCGGTCAGATGGTTGAAGGTACAGGAGAGGGCAGGCAGGCTCGTAATCCAAAAAACAGGCAAGGGTCGTAATCCGGGGAATGGAAGGACATGTAGAATGGATGATGCACACATAGAACGCTGGAAACGACTGTACAAGACAAGACGATCTGGCAACTGCCAAACAGAGAACAGGGTTTAAATACACAGGGCTAATGGGGAACCGGGAACACCTGGTGAGGGGCGGGGACAAGACAACAGGTGAAACACATCAGGGTGTGACAACATCGGCAGACAGACAGGTATAACTACATCGGCAGACAGACAGGTATAACTACATCGGCAGACAGTCCATGAAACAAGGCTAGTCAAGAGGAGATGTCAGACGCTCTCATGTAGAGTGACGTTTAACGGCATCACAACATGACATATGAGACACGCCGCATCCTGATGTGAAGGGAAACAGCATGACAACATGGAACTTAAAAAGGACAGACTACATCTCAAGGGACAACGTATGAGAAATGCAACAGCATTGCAGGCCACAATATAAAACCACCTCTGTTCGCATAGCAGCTACCATGACAACATCATAGACGGCAACCCTTAAAGCTAGGACCACTTCCTGTTTGGGGAATAGCACATCATCTATGTAATGTGTACAGTGTTGGGCATTTGTTCTCCCAGACCAGGAGTGTGAACCAGTGACTGGAGCGGATTGTGGTTGAATGGGCTTTAGTTTGACCCATGCAGTGTTTCCGTGAATCACGAGTCAATTGGTTGAGCTGTACCATCACCCAAACGCCGCTGGATTTCAGACGGCACCACTTTGACTCACCCTGTTGTCCGTTCCTAAACTGAGATACGATCGTTTGATTAGAAGTGATGAGAAGGAGGAAGGTGGGCAGAGGGAGAGGAGGATGATTGGAGATGGGAAGCGGGTGCAGTGAGAGACATCACCTCTTTAGTGGATCTGTCCATGTCTCCGTGTCGCCCAGTAAACCAATTAGGATGTGATATACGATTAACGTGCATTTAACGATACAGTACAGCACTACTCCCAGACACCACAGTGCTTATTGAGGCCCTTCCCATTCTCAGAAGTGGGACAAAAAAAAACACCCACCCCCCAAACGCACACTTCTCCACAACCACACACACACTCTTCACTGTCCCCCTGGTGAATCCAATTAAACTAAACTAGTTTATATTGTTTCTAAAGGACTGCTCAACCCGTTCATTACTACTGCATGCCCTCTAGTCTCGACTGCCACCAATAGACTCCTCTTCCATAGTCCTCGTGTTTGAGATATTGGTTAAAAAATGTGTAGTTGAAATATAGATTGAAGATCAGCTTGATTTTACCCTCATATTAATCTAAACTTAAATTGAGTTAGAATTGGTCAAAAAAATTAAAAGATCTGGGGCCTTGATAAATATATGGGCATGTCTGTTTTTGAATAAAATAGAAAGTAGTTTTTTCCTTTAACAGTTTTCATTCACAAGGGAAGTTTTTGTTGTTGTTGTGAAAGATCAAGGTAATAAACAACAATTAACATTAAACTGTATATAAAGTACCAATAAAAAGTTTGGACTCACCTACTCATTCAAGGTTTTTTCTTTACTTTTATTATTTTCCATTCCACATTGTAGAATAGTAGTTAAGATGTCAATCCTATGAAATAACACACATGGAATCATATTGTAACCCAAAGTGTTTAACAGATCGAAATACATTTCATTTTGGCGATGCTTCAAAGTCATCATTTGTAGTTCTGACTTATTCTACAATGTGGAAAAAGCACAATACAAATAAGGACAAATGCTTTATATTTATATGTAATTATTGTTCATTATGGATGGCTACAGTAAGTCACTGTTGATACAAGCATCTGCTCTAAGCAATGTAACTGTTGTCCTTTTATTACTGGGGGTTTGCCAAGCAGCGATTTCTCTCACTATCTCTCTTTCAGTTTTTATTGTTGACATTTTCTGTTTGTCATTTCAGATCACCAAGCGCTTAGTGTCTCTCTGTTTAGGTCAACAGTACATTGTATATATTGTGTTAGTGTCATTTCTTTCATTAATTCTTTGAGATTTTGTTTACATACACACCGATGACCGTACCTGTGGGGCGCTATCAAACTTTACCCACTCATTTTAATATTTGTACCACTACATCACTGGTCAGATTGTTAAATTGAATGTAAAATATTTGTAGATCATTTCACCTGGAATTTATATAATACTATTTTCTTCCAGGAGAATAAACTTTTCACTGGTTTCAAGTACAATGACCCTCCTGTTTGCTTTAGAGACTCACCGAATGTCTTCCACTCAATATGTACCTATTAGTTAGACTTGCTCAACCATACACGGCTAAAATGGCGGTGTTGGCTAGTTTGGTCCTGGCGACTCGAGCGTTAGCATTAGGCTATTTAACGTGATGTGTGGTTGAGGCCACCTACCCAATAAACCAATTCACCTGGAGTGCTGATCGTTTGAACTACTGATCAATGCAGGGATTTTCTTTGTACCTGTCTACTACAGATGACTTAGAATCGGAGAGTTCACACCGCAACCATAGCAACAGGATACGAGTCTGTCTGGTGGACTCAATGACCATGTTCTCGTTTTGCTCGTTTGCTGAGTCTTGATTTCTTCTCAAGGGTTTGAGAACAGAGGGGGAAAAACGACTGTGAGATGGAAAAGATTTCATGATGGTAGATTTTTTGGTTGAATTTTGCCATTACTTTAGATTTGTCTTTCTTTGTGGGGCTGTTTCCCCTAGTATCAGTGTGTGTGTCTCTCTTTATCACATTACAATGGCTGCATACGTCAGTGATCTCCACCCAGCAGATGGGAGGAGAGACGGAGGAGAGAAGGAGGAGAGACAGTGGGAGACGAGGATGACTCCTGACAGAGATGGATGGCTTCAGAGGAAAAGGAGATCATTCTACCAGCACAGTGGAGAGAGAGAGACAGAGAGAGAAAGAGACAGACAGACAGAAAGAGACAGACAGACAGAGAGAGAGAGTGACAGAGAGAGAGAGAGTGACAGAGAGAGAGACAGAGAGATTGAGGAGGGAAGCTGCTAGGCCTGCAGATCTGTTTCACCTCGTCGGTCACTGCCTGTATGTTGATTAGCATTGCAGATTGCATACAGTATAGACTATATATATATAGGGTGGGTAGCTGTCTTAGCTAAGCTGTCTCCTAAGCTCTATGTCATGCTAAGGCTGTCACTGTTCTCAACTAGACTCATGCTCTTAACTGGGTTCCCGGATTCAATGGCCACACTCTGCCTAGATGTGCCATGCAGTTCTTTTTGAGAAAATGGCCGAGCTCACTCGCATGGGTTTGGCGCTGTTAGGGAACGTTTTCCCCTGATCACTCTCCTGAGCTATCGATGTCCTACCAGGCTGTCGTGCTGTAAATTCCTCAGTGAGATCTCCAGCCTGACGCTACCACTGTCAAAACCACTCCTATGGCCTGCCCCAAAATGCCCTGTGACCGAGTCACAAATGCCTCCCTAGGCGATACATGGTGCAGTCGTTCTTTCCCAAAGTCTGTACAAGATAGGGGCTACGGTGCTGTTGGGTCCTATAATGAATGCAGTGGTGTCAGTAGGTTCAGTCCAGTAGATGATAAGGCCACAGGGAAGTTCTACTGAAGCAAATCGGACCTGGCACTTCTCGCCGGACCTGGCCGCCGTTGCCAGTTTGCCCCACAACACTCCCCGACCGTCCAATCAGAGCTCTCGCACTGTTTGTCTTACTGTGTTCCCACAGCAGCTGGAGAAAGCAGGACAAAATGTCCACTTGGGTAATGATCTTATATGGTTTGGGTGTTTGTGAACGTGTAACATGTGACTAATGTCTTCTTGTGTGCATTTACTGTAAATTGTTCATTTACTGTAAAGGTTCATTAAACCTTAGTAATGTTTAGTCACTGTGTATCAGGAACCAATAAGATCCAGTCTAAAGATACTGGGAACCAACCACTGGAGAGCTTCTGCTGTTTGGCCATCAGATGCAGCGAGAGAGTGTGGCCTTGTTGAACCTCTGGACCAGTTGAGACCAGTTAAGTCCAGACTGGGTGCTTGTCATCAGGAAACGCCCACCACCACCGCTCTCCCCTGAGGTTGAGGGCTCAGCTGTTGGTTCGGCTGAATCATTCAGATTCCTAGGGACCATCATCTCCCACAACCTCACGTGGGAGGACCATAGGACATCACAGAGGAAGAAGCAAACGGATATACAATGCCAAAAATATAAATAAATACTTCTCCCAGTTAATCCTGATCACTTCCTCTGAAATTGTCAGTTTTTGGGTGTTTGTGACCAGATGGAACACAAGACTAGACCAGACCAGTTGCTTTGGCGTGGTAATAGTTATCTGAGAGTAATCTGTTATTGGCTGACTGTCTAATGTATTAGCACTGTAGATCTGTCATGGAAGGACCAGTGCTGTCCACAATGTTTTGCTGTCTAGTGACTCCTCGTGGTAGGTCGCCTGCATGCTCACATGTGGCTTTTGGCTGGTGATTGCGTTCTCCTCCAAGCACATAATTGCTGGTGAGTACTTCCTCGTTGATTGAGCTGTATAATAAGAATCAGAACGGCCAAGATGTGCTTCACAGGATATGTCCTCGATCTTTCTGGGAGTTGCTGCAATAAGACATCTTAGTGGAACACATTGACCTAGACCTGAATTTAGCAACTGACCATGCAAGAAGTCAGTTCTGGATTCATCGAGTTAAGTATGACAGCCCAACCTCTGTATCAGACCGGGCCAAACCTCTGTACCAGACGAGGACAGCCCGAACCAGACTGGGCCAGACCGGGCCAAACCACTGTGCCAGGCTGAACCAAACCAGGCCAAACCTCTGTACCAGACCGAACCAGACTGGGCCAGACCAGGCCAAACCTCTGTACCGGATCAGGCCAGACCGAACCAGACTGGGCCAGACTGAGCCAAACCATGTTTGTACCAGAGTCGGTGAATGAATGTTACCATGTATGTGATTCATAGTATACTGCATCTTTTTTCTACATTTGTCCCATGCACGCGTAGACACACACATTGCTTTTGGTGGGTATTTTTGTTATGCTTCTATGTTTTTGTACTTTTTATTTGTCATTTGGATACATTCTCATATTTTAAAAGGATTGTGTCATTCTTCTGCAATTTTTGGAAGCTGTCAATTGAGGCATTTTACTACATTTGTCCAAAATATGCAATTTTATCAAAAATGTTTTAATGATTTTCTAATCAGTTTGTGCATGGTATCAGCATTTTTCTCCCTATAACATTGTATTAAGATTATCCTTCAATATATTGTATTGTCTTTAATATATTAAAGACAATACAAGGAAACCGGGTGAGAGGATAGGTATGAAATGCACACCCAGACAGACAGACACAGAGACAGTCAGGAAAGGCGACAGACAGAAAGTGTGCCTGCATAGGCATGCATGTCTGAAAAAAGTCAATTTATTCCAGTGCCATCCGTTCTGCTGGCCCACTCCTTAGCCAGCTGGGAGTGTGCTAGATAGTCATAGAACAGAGTGGGCAGTAACTCTGGCTGAAGAGCCACATTGGGATTTAAAAATTCTGTGGAGAGTCTCATTTATTTTCTTTTATCGTTTCTGTTTTTGTTGTCAGAGCAGCTCGCGGTCCAGAAAAAGGATAACCATTGAAAAATATTTCGGCCCATTATTATGTTTACATACTTTCTATCTTTATTTAGAGATGTGGCCTCGAATGTCTTTTCAAACCGAAATGATAGTTATAATAATAATGGCTGAAAATGTTTCTACTAGCACCACTTGGTCAGAATGTGTGGGATCATCCTATTAGCATAGTAAAAAGAGAGAGCCAGAGAAAGGGAGGCATAGAGAGACTGAAGGACAGGGATAAAGGGAGGGAGAGAAGCTGTCTGCCCTGTAGGCTGGTTTCACCTTGTCGGTCACCGCCTGACTGTTGGTTAATTAGCATTGCAGATTGTATTGTATAGATCCACAGGCCTTGTTTTACCCACCCCTTGTAAGAGATGCTCACATTGCCCCTAGTGGATGGTATTGGAAATACACGCACAAGCCATCCCCCAGGCCCCCCCAGAGGACCTGAACAAAACCCGAGTGGATCACTGAATTCAAACTGCTTGTCCTACCCGACAACTTGAAGTGCGAGATCAGGTGCTCTGGTCATGTATAGTAGACCTTTTAAATAGCAGGCTATATGAAATACCAAAAGCTATAGTTCATATAGACTGGTGAGCTTGTTCTTTTTATTCTTTGCCTGTCTGATGGCTTTTATTCTTCAGCGCCTCTTTGTAATGTGTACCACTTCTTTTCTAATGTAGTGTTGATTGTTTTGGTTTTATTTGTGGGGTCTGGATCATACCGCTCTAACAGTTTCCTGGGAGATCACTGGGCTGACAGGCGACTGCATCTCCAGATTAGGGCGCTAATGCACTCCTTCAGACCAGGCTCTATGGGGTCTTTACGACTGTGGTCAAATGTAGTAAGCTACATATGGATTTGGGTGCGTTGAGCCCTTAACCCCCCCCCCCTAAAGTATTTCATTATTCTGAGAAAAGAAGGTGGTTTATTTCCAAACTGAGGACTCTGGCGGTCAGGTTGTCCAATCATCTATAGTAATCTTTTAGATAGGAGGCGTCATTAACTGCAGATTACTCAGGGGGGATACAGAGTTTGGATCAGAAAGCTACAGGGAGGGCTGGATTCAACAAGGGCTGTGTCCCAAAAAAACTATTTCCGCACACTAGTCCTTGGGCTCTGTTTAACAGTAGGGCACTATAAAGGAAATAGGGTGCCATTTAAGTGTCCAAATGGGTAATGTGCATTTTCCCACTACTCGTCATCATTTTCCTTACAGTTAAAATTGAAATAAATCACAAACCATGCAATATTAGTTGTTAATGCGAATGTTTCTTTTGACTTCTTCTGTGATTTAAGCGTACAGTAAGAACTAATGAGGATTTATTTGACATCAGAAGGCATACTCATAAAGAAAAAAATAATAATAATCCATACCATTTCTCTCTTTCACTCTCTGTCTCTCTGTCTCTGTCACTCTTGTTTTCATGTGGAGAACTGAAGGAATTCAAGTTGTGCTCAGCTAATGAGGGGTACGATTTGAAGTTGTCCTTTTAAATCCCATTTCACCTTTTTCTTTTTTTATATTGCTTTATTCAGGTGTCTCTGATCCAATTAAGGGTTTTTTAAAACCCAAACTCACAATTTGTCGATCTTTGACCTGACGGAGGCTTCTTTACCTGTCCCAGCCCCCTCGCCCTTGTTACTGGGTCCCATTTGGCTTGTTTTTAAACAGTGGGCCTCAGGCCTTCTTATGACCAGATTCGTGAGCTCCTTGCTGCATTTCTCTCATTAATCCTAAACGGGTGTTTATGGTGGATCCGAACAGGCCTGGCGCTGCTTGGCCACACGCGTGACCACGAGATCCGGGCCCCTGGGGGGGGGGTCTCCAGAGACACGGCTGAATGAGGGGGTGACCGCGCGTTTCCAGCTGTATTTTCCCCTCCCCCTCGGCTGTCACTCACAGAGTCAGCTCCTGACAGGGGACTGGATTACCCTCACAGATCAGATAGACTAACCTGACACCTCGCCCAGATCCCTCGGCTGTTCTCTTGGCAGAGGAACCTCTTACCGTTCTGGCTGACGAAGCAGCTTTTAGCATCGCCTCACCGTACTGGCAATAGATCAACCTCATTTCAACATGGCTAGATTGTACTATTACATATTGTCAGGGTTTGAAACAAGTTACATTTTTCCCATTGTCACACTGACACTATGGCTTGAGAGAACAAAAGTGAGGCCAAGCCTTAGAAGGCATATGCATGAAAGAGAAGGGATTTAAATATGGGGCCTTTCCATTCTGCGGAAGAAAAAGAAAGTCTGGCTGGTAAGAGTCAAAAAGCCGTGTAAGTATTATAAAGCTAATTTTCCCTGAGGGATACTAATCCACTTAATTAAAAGGACCAGTAGAAACAGACCAGCATCAAGATGTATAATTATAACAGCCATTTATGCTAATCCTGGACTATCCTGTCAGGACCCTGGAGTGGGGGTGGTTGGCCTCGGTCATCACTGTGGAGAGTAACCACTGTGACCGTGTTAGGACAACGCTGTGACCATGTTAGGTCAACACTGTGGAGAGTAACCACTGTGACCATGTTAGGACAATGCTGTGATCATGTTAGGACAACACTGTGAACATGTTAGGTCAACACTGTGGAGAGAAAACACTGTGACCATGTTAGGACAACACTGTGACCATGTTAGGTCAGCACTGTGGAAAGAAAACACTGTGACCATGTTAGGACAATGCTGTGATCATGTTATGGCAACACTGTGAACATATTAGGGCAACACTGTGGAGAGAAAACACTTTGAACATGTTAGGGCAACACTGTGATCATGTTATGGCAACACTGTGAACATGTTAGGGCAACACTGTGGAGAGAAAACACTGTGACCATGTTAGGAGAATGTTGTAATCATGTTCGGACAACACTGTGAACGTGTTAGGGCAACACTGTGACCATGTTAGGTCAACACTGTGGAGACAAAACACTGTGAACATGTTAGGTCAACACTGTGGAGAGAAACCATTGTGACCATGTTAGGACAACACTGTGACCATGTTATGACAACACTGTGAACATGTTAGGTCAACACTGTTGAGACAAAACACAGTGACCATGTTAGGACAACACTGTGACCATGTTAGGACAACGCTGTGACCATGTTAGGACAACACTGCGACTATGTCAGGACAACACTGTGACCATGTTAGGACAACACTGTGACCATGTTAGGACAACACTGCGACTATGTCAGGACAACACTGTGACCATGTTAGGACAACACTGTAGTCATGTTAGGACAACACTGTGACCATGTTAGGGCAACATTGTGAGCACATTAGGTCAACACTGTGATCACATTAGGACAACACTGTGACCACATTAGGACAACACCCTGACCACGTTAGGACAACACTGTGTCCACATTAGGACAATGCCTTGACCATGTTAGGGCCTGATCCTGAATTCTCCTGTCACCAACCTGGGAACAGCTTTACAAAAGGTGTCTAAACCTGTTGGATTGGAAAATATTTATGTCTGGGACATAATAACAAGTTACTTTTCTTTTACTGTTTTAGACTGGATGTAAAATGGTGTTTGTAATTCAGCTGAATTACTATCATTCTTCAGTTAGCCATGAATGTCCAGGTCTGGAAGCGAGTGGGGTTGATGCCATGGGACACGTATCGGCACATACTGGACATTAGACCCAATTTTCAGGGACCTGTTTGTCTCAACAGTGCTACTTCTACAAAGTGGACAGAAATCCTGGAATCCACCTTTAATAGGACTGACATTTTAATTTGAATGGGCACTATTCCCATTATATTATATGCCTTCTATTTGCTATGCATGTAACCCTACTCAATGGGTGATATCCAGATACCTTTTGAAATGCAGGGCAGAAGAGAGGGACGGCATTTGGGCTAGATTATGCCCCACTTCACGTTGGGTTAGGAAAATGTCACAATCGGAGCACAAAACAATGGATTTTCTGTGAAGAGTTCAGAACAGTGGGACTTATGCCCTGTGGGAAGTGTACTGAGGGCATACATGTGTACCTCAGGACGCTGAGTGTCTGCACAATCTTTCTCCCAGTCTGAAATTCCCGTTACACTTTTGTTGTCTGTGTTGCTCCCATCTCTGTAAAGATGGAATAGAGCCCAGAGCCTTTCACATGGAACGTAACGAGCTGAGGTCTGTTGTTGTGTTGCTGGCTGCTGGGTGTCCAGGATAAACATCTTTACTTATTTAGCTTCTTCCTTTAAAGAAATGCATTCACATTGAAGCCCTTGACGCCCCTCCCTCGACACACAAAGTTATGTGAAATAGTTCACACAGTTATATGTTTCTAATATTGATTACTCGATAACCTGCGGCAACCCGGACCCTGCTGATGCCGAAATGTCTCCTCCGGACTATGAGACATGGACTATGAGATGTGGACTATCAGGACTATGAGATGTTTACTATCAGGACTATGAGACATGGACTCTCAGGACTATGAGACATGGACTATTATGACTATGAGACATGGACTATGGACGTGGACTATCAGGACTATGAGACGTGGACTATCAGGACTATGAGACATGGACTATTATAACTATGAGACATGGACTATGGACGTGGACTATCAGGACTATGAGATGTGGACTATCAGGACTATGGCTATGGACTATCAGGTCTATGAGACGTGGACTATCAGGACTATGAGACATGGACTATCAGGACTATGGCTGTGGACTATCAGGACTATGAGACATGGACTATCAGGACTATGGCTGTGGACTATCAGGACTATGGCTGTGGACTATCAGGACTATGGATGTGGACTATCAGGACTATGAGACGTGGACTATCAGGACTATGAGACATGGACTATCAGGACTATGGCTGTGGACTATCAGGACTATGAGACATGGACTATCAGGACTATGGCTGTGGACTATCAGGACTATGGCTGTGGACTATCAGGACTATGAGATATGGACTATCAGGACTATGGCTGTGGACTATCAGGACTATGGCTGTGGACTATCAGGACTATGAGATGTGGACTATCAGGACTATGAGACGTGGTGTTGCACTGACATTGAAGGCATGTATCCATCCTGATCATGGTCTCATCCTTCCTGAAGTGTAGCACTAAACAGACAAAAACACTTGAAAGACATACCACACAAAGCTCCCCCCCATGTAAATGTCCTTGGCCGGTACCAGAGGTCAGGTGAACTGGCAACCACTTCACTCACCGTCTGTCTGTGAGGTGAAGGTGGGCTAGTGGTCGGCGCCGACCAGCGCCGGCCATTTGATTTGTGCCTCACAGCTGGTGATGTTGTCTGAGAAGGTCTGGGGACTCGCGCACACACACGTGAGCATGTCTCTGTGTGTGTGTGTCTCTGTGTGTGTTTGTGTGACTATGTGTGTGTGTGTCTGTGTCTTTATTTCCTCTCATTCTCCCTCTTTGTCTCTCTGTCTGTGTTTGAGTGGACAGCTGCTTGAGCTCCATCTCCCCAGCCCTGTCTTAGACTCAATTAATAGATTGCCCACTCTGGGAGTCGACGGGAAAGTTGTCAGGGACCCTGTCAGATAAATCACTAAGAGATTCCTTCCTCTCTGCTCTTGGCTGGTCCAGACGGGCCGAAGAGGGCTGCAGGGGTTCAAACAGCGTTTAACACCGCTCTTTTAAAACACTTTGAACGTTGGCCTTGGTCTACGTGGAGTGCCTTATATGGGCAGGCTTCTGCGGTTTGTGAAATAATCTGTGGGTCCATTAAAGCCAGTCAAGCTCAGTCAAGCACGGACAAAGTATTTGAGATGATTTCAGATGTCAACTCAGGTCTGCTGGGCTCCGGCGGTCACTTACTCTGGTCTTCAGCGGCGGACTGGGATCAGGAATCGGCCCTGGCATAGCTGACATCCGGGAACGTGTTGTTCCTCGACCCCCCACACCGACCGTTTATCTCTCTGTGTGCTCCAATTATAAACCAGACAACGGATATTATACTGGGAAAACAGAAAAGTCAAACAGGCCCACTGTTCAAATGTAAACTGACCCGTCTGGCTTATGACCAAATTGCCAGAGGGCCAGTCCACTCCAGCTGGTCTTCTTCTCTTGCCTTCTGTCTTCTCTGTTTATACACTGATCACTTACCGGTGGGGGGGTGTCTGGACGGCAGACAGAGTCAGAGCTTTATGTCAATAGCACATTTGTCATCCTCGAGGTAATCCTCAAACCTGTATTACATGTCAGTGGGCAAAGACGCAGGTAATGTAAAACAGTCAAAGAGTAAATATCCAGAGGTTTTATGTTTTTCAGATGTAGTTAAAACTGCAATCTCCAAACAGTTAGGTTTGTTGCACATTGATTTAACGGCAGTCTGATGATAAAAAAACAAACAAAAAAACGTTAGCCTGCTCTGAATTATATCCTTGTGTAAAGGCTTTGTTCGGTAAACATCAACGTCTGAATGACTCGACAGTGTTCAGGTCGCTCGTTGATGTTCAGGTCGCTCGTTGATGTTCAGGTCCCTCGTGTACCCTTGTTCTCTGTTTACTCCTAAACGTCTTGTTGACAACGCCGCCACCATAATGCAATTTTAATAATCACCTGCAGAATGGAACTAATCTCATTTAAAAAAAGACCCACTCTGCTGGTTCTTCAGAAACTATTGATTCAACAGCTTATGGTTCCCACGTCGCTCCCTGTTCCCAGCACAGCGGACTGGAGCTGAATCTATACGTGTCATCTGGGACGCAGACGGAATAGTTATTTATTCATAAGTGTGTTTATCCCTGGCCTTCCTGCTGATATTTAAACGTTGTTAAATGGCAGCTGTTTTTAACTAGATTAACTAACGTAAGTAATCAATTCATTTAACAAGCTCAGAAATGCGCACACGGTCCGTCATGCATGCACACACCCTAAAATGCGCACTCTCACACAAACAGTGTCACACACACACACACACACACACAGTTGTGCATACATGGAATATGGAGCCATTTCAGAAGTAGACACAGACTCTTCAAACTGTTTGCTTTTCAGGGAATCAGACCCCAAATTAAAGCACTAAACTCAATTAAGAGATATCTCTGGGTTAGCTGTTATCACTCCCAGGGATTTAGGCTCTAGCGCCCAGCCGTCGGTCGGCATACTTTAAAAACATAAACACTTAAGCCCCTGGATTTTCTGCATGCGTTCCAAACAGACCCCTATTTCCTTGTTAGTGCACTAGTCCCAGAGCTCTGTACTGCTTGGTCTCTACGGGCACTCCGGATGGGAAGAAGCCCAGTATGTTGAACGTAGTGTTCTCTTTGGGATTCATCATCTGTATTCATTTATGACCACCAGAGAGCTAACCAGCTGACATGTTCTCCCATACTACCAGAGAGTTACCCGGCTGACATGTTCGCCCGTACCACCAGAGAGTTACCCGGCTGACATGTTCTCCTGTACCACCAGAGAGTTAAACAGCTGACATGTTCTCCAGTACCGCTGCCTACCAACCACAGTTGATGGTATCAGCAGCTGACGGGTCACTCTTCAAGGTCAACCCACGTTCGGCTCTCTGGGTTTTTTTACTGTTTTTCATAGATTGATCCGATAAAGTATTGGATTAAATTCAAAACTTGCTGAATGTGATGTCAAACTCAAATGTCCTCCCTAGTTTTGGAGAAAGTATATAGAAATAAGTTATACTTTCAGCTGAATTACTATCATTCTTCAGTTAGCCATGAATGTCCAGGTCTGGAAGCGAGTGGGGTTGATGCCATGGGACACGTATCGGCACATACTGGACATTAGACCCAATTTTCAGTATGTTGTAATAATATACTCAGGAGCTGTTGAGATTTAATTAAACGGTCCCCCGTATGATCACAGGAGAAGTCAGTGTGATTTTCCTGTTTATTCAAGGATCCATTAGAAACAGTAAACATGTCTTCCCCCGAATCTAGCAACATGCTGTACATTTTTTCTGTATATGTTTTGCTTTCATCTGTTTTTTTACAAATGTCAGTTAGGAAAATAATACAGTAATTGTCATCAGCAAATTGAAAATTTACCGTTCAGCCTAATCACACTTCAGTTTGTCCTTCAACCCATGTTCTGGTACTAGATTAGATTCAACTCTATTGTCACGGAACAGAACAAGTTCAGTACAACGAAATGCAGTTAGCCTCTAACCAGAAATGCAAATAGAAGAGGGCAGGAAATGTACAAGTATAAAGTAGATGTATATTACAGGTGGAATGTATAGATGTGCCATGAAGGCGAATGAAGATGCATATGCAACTGAAATGCAGGGATCGCAGCAATGAGATTCCAGAGGTAGACATGTACATGTAGCAACTGAAAACGTCCTTATCAGACTAGGTGTTTTCTTAAACTCCAGAGTAGGTTGGATAGTCTGAAGGCTTGGCTGATGACCTGGTCCTTGATTGGCTCCAGGCAGCCAGCTCAGCACAATAGGACCAGATGTTGGTGCATTTCAGCCTGAATCAGTGGCCTTTATTTTGTCTTGCCTTTCCTCTTACCGGTCAGGAATCGCTTTTTTGCAACCATAATACAGTTGGACAGACTGACAGAGGTAGAGAGACAGATAGGCATGCTACACACATACACTCACACACACACACACACACACACCTTCGGCCTGCTGTAGCGACCTGTTGAGCAGAAATCCTCTCTCCCAGAGATCTGCCAACTCACCTCCTGGTCTGGCTGGTATGGGATGTCTTCCACCATCAAGCTCCTTCAGGCGACACAACACTGAACTTTGTACACCAGAAGTAATTTATGATTAAATAGCCTGCGATGAGTCTGCTTGGAGCGTTGCATTTCTCCTAACCTCAGAGTGTTGTCACTACATTAGTCTGTCCCTTATTAGCACAACCTCTTGAAGGCCGAGTCCTAAATGGCCCCCTCCTCCAAACATGGCACATCTTTTAAACAGAGCCCCTATGGCCCAGTTAGGAAATAGAGTGCAATTTGTCACGCAGGCAGAGAAATTAGGGCAGCTTTCTACAGAAGGGGACATTTAATTACGTGTCGTTTAAAATGTGTGTTGGTTCAATCGATCTCCTCCGAGACTGCTAAGTGTTCAGTCGGAGGAAACTCTGAGGAAAGGTCTGGGAGGGGTGGTTAGAGTGCTACATCACTGCTGTTAGACTTGGGTCATGAAGATGTTGCACTGTGCCTGTCTCTCTGTGTGTTTGTGTGTGTGTGTGTGTGTGTGTGTGTGTGTATTGCTGCGCTCGTGAGAACCAGTAGTCCTTCAGAGAGTGTGATGACAGATTGTCTATCCTGTGTATGCATTTACAGTGCCTTCCGTAAGTATTGGGACAATAAAGTCAAAAGAGCTGTCCACGCTGCACACTCAAGGCCTACCAAAATACAATTAAAAGATGAATATATATATATATACACTCACCTAAAGGATTATTAGGAACAACATACTAATACTGTGTTTGACCCCCTTTCGCCTTCAGAACTGCCTTAATTCTACGTGGCATTGATTCAACAAGGTGCTGAAAGCATTCTTTAGAAATGTTGGCCCATATTGATAGGATAGCATCTTGCAGTTGATGGAGATTTGTGGGATGCACATCCAGGGCACGAAGCTCCCGTTCCACCACATCCCAAAGATGCTGTATTGGGTTGAGATCTGGTGACTGTGGGGGCCATTTCAGTACAGTGAACTCATTGTCATGTTCAAGAAACCAATTTGAATTGGTGACATGGTGCATT
This sequence comes from Esox lucius, assembly GCF_011004845.1. Lineage (NCBI taxonomy): Eukaryota > Metazoa > Chordata > Actinopteri > Esociformes > Esocidae > Esox > Esox lucius. The sequence continues at coordinate 3,492,653 of NC_047574.1, read as the reverse complement.
ATCCTGCTGGAAGTAGCCATCAGAGGATGGGTACATGGTGGTCATAAAGGGATGGACATGGTCAGAAACAATGCTCAGGTAGGCCGTGGCATTTAAACGATGCCCAATTGGCACTAAGGGGCCAGAAATCGAGACTCATCAGACCAGGCAACATTCTTCCAGTCTTCAACTGTCCAATTTTGGTGAGCTCGTGCAAATTGTAGCCTCTTTTTCCGATTTGTAGTGGAGATGAGTGGTACCCGGTGGGGTCTTCTGCTGTTGTAGCCCATCCGCCTCAAGGTTGTGCGTGTTGTGGCTTCACAAATGCTTTGCTGCATACCTCGGTTGTAACGAGTGGTTATTTCAGTCAAAGTTTCTCTTCTATCAGCTTGAATCAGTCGGCCCATTCTCCTCTGACCTCAAGCATCAACAAGGCATTTTCGCCCACAGGACTGCCGCATACTGGATGTTTTTCCCTTTTCACACCATTCTAAACCCTAGAAATGGTTGTGCGTGAAAATCCCAGTAACTGAGCAGATTGTGAAATACTCAGACCGGCCCGTCTGGCACCAACAACCATGCCACGCTCAAAATTGATTAAATCACCTTTCTTTCCCATTCTGACATTCAGTTTGGAGTTCAGGAGATTGTCTTGACCAGGACCACACCCCTAAATGCATTGAAGCAACTGCCAAGTGTTTGGTTGATTAGATAAATGCATTATTGAGAAATTGAACAGGTGTTCCTAATAATCCTTTAGGTGAGTGTATAGATAGATATTGTTGTTGTTGTTTTTGCTGTTGATGTTGTTGTTGATGATGTTGTTGATGAGGATGTTACTGTTGATGCTCTTCATATTATGTCACACATTTCTAAAATGTCTTCATTGTTCCATTCTAGTCGACTTGGTGTAAATGTGTCTTGCTGTATTCATGAAGAACAAGTTAATGTAGTGAGGAAACATAATGAGCTGGATCAAGGGTGGTTTATATATATATTACCAGGGTGGTTTATCACAGCATGCCTGGTACATGAGCACATTCACACATCTGACTGTCTTTGTGTGAACCCAAAACACTATTCCCATCCTGAATTCTATTTTCCCGAACCCTAAAACTAAACTAAACCTAGTCTTAACCTAACCCTACAACTAATCACACTGCAACCCAATAACTGTCTTTTTCCTGAGTTAAATGTCCCCACAAGGTCAAATGTTCCCCTGCACAGACTGTTAGGCCCCACCACAAGTTGTGTGTACACACACACACACAGACACACACACACACAGACCACATAAAAACACACACACACACACATACTCTCTCACACACACACAGACACACACACACACCTAACTGCCTTCCAGGGAGCAGTAATTGTAAAGCTGGGAAAAGTCATTTTGGCTGGTAGGAGGTTGATAATGACCACATCAACACGCTGCTTTTTTCTAGTATGAGACTATATGAAGAGTCAAAGGTCAAACATAAAACATGAGTGTGATATTGGTGGTGGAAGAGAAAGGTGAAATATTTGTCTGTGTGTTTGTACTCTGTGTGTGTGTGTTTGTGTGTGTGTGTGTCTGTGTGAGTGACGGTAGTTATATGTGGAGTTTTGACTTTGGGAGAATGAGTGTTAAGTTTGGCACTTTCAGAAATGAAAAGACAAAGATGAGGTGACAGACAGACGGTGTGATAGGAAGCCTATTGTCACAGCGTTACGGTAGACAGAGGAGCAGAGGTCTAGCGGAACCATCTAGAATGTGGAGAATGCAGAGACACATTTACCCGTGAGTGGTTCAGTACACAGAGACTCTGACACACCTCCGAGTGGTCAGAGGAACATGTCCAGCAGTTGAAATAACTTCCCGTCCAGGACCTCAACTGTCTCTGGGATCAGCTCACAGTGGGGGTCTGGCACCGGGCCGTCCACAGCTGCTACACACAGACACACACACACACCTTTGTTTTTCCCTGTTCCCTTGGCCTAAACATAACCCTAACCCTGAACCAACCTTAACCTCAATGACCTCAAGTTTTTCGCCCCGAGTTGGAAAGGCCAGTTGTGTGTCTGTACCCTGGCCTGGGGGCCCTTTATAACCCTGGAGATGGCCCCTCGTTCTGAAAGTGAAATAGAGACTTTTATTGTGTGTGTGTGTTTTAGTGTCTCTTTGTGTGTGTGTGTGTGTGTGTGTGTGTTTGTGTGTGTAGGTGTGTGTGGATGCGTGTGAACCTCCTTCTCCAGTTGTAGTTGTTCTATTCCTGTTGTTGGTCTTCAATTGTTTTGATGAAAAAAATTTAAACAAGAATACAATTTTGGATTTTGATTTATTTTCTATAAACTGTAAAGTGTTTCAGTTTATCCAGTGGTTTGATTGTGAATATGATGTGTTCTTTATATGTTTGTATTCACATAGGGTTCTCTGGGGATAGGTTATAATTATTTCTGGGTCTCACGCGTGGATATCATCATTTTATAGCTGTTATTAAATTCTTAAAATAGTTGGTAATGAACCTACCCCCCCCCTCCCCTTACTCTGCCAGCCCCACTGTTCTGCCCTGATACCACTATGCTACAATTAAATTAGCATTCAGAGAGGAACTAGATCAGCTTATTCATTCTGGACAGAGAGGAACTAGATCAGCTTATTCATTCTGGACAGAGAGGAACTAGATCAGCTTATTAATTCTGGACAGAGAGGAACTAGATCAGCTTATTCATTCTGGACAGAGAGGAACTAGATCAGCTTATTAATTCTGGACAGAGAGGAACTAGATCAGCTTATTAATTCTGGACAGAGAGGAACTAGATCAGCTTATTTATTTTGGATTGAGAGGAACTAGATCAGCTTATTCATTCTGGACCGAGAGGAACTAGATCAGCTTATTAATTCCAGACAGAGAGGAATTAGATCAGCTTATTCATTTTGGATTGAGAGGAACTAGATCAGCTTATGAATTCTGTACAGAGAGGAGCTAGATCAGTTAATTAATTCTGGACAGAGAGGAACTAGATCAACATATTGAGTCCGGACTGAGAAGAACTGGTACAGTTTAGTTCATCCCAATAGTAGATTCTGTTGATGTTCCTTAGTGTCAGCAGGTTTTACATAATATGTAATCTGTTACAGTTGGGTTTCAGGTAGATGATTGGATACTTCTGGCTTTTTTATTTTGACTGTTTGAGTTTAGGTCACATCAAAAGTTACCATCCCAACATCGAAGAATGAGAGACAAACACACACACACACACACGCACACACCCACATACAACCTAATGTGATTGGCTGATTGATTAGAAACTAATCCTTGTCATTATCTTTCTCAGTGAAATTAGTTGACTAGAACATGGTGTCATTAATCATGGAGGTATTAAAAGAATGGAGGGAGAGAGAAAAACCTGAAAAAGTCTGAGGGATGTTGGGGATTAGGAGGAGAAGAGGGCGGCATGGGACTGGAAGGGGGGGTTGGCACCGATACAAAACACGAACTCCTGCTGCCTCAGACCATTCAAGTTCTTTGGCTAATGTTGTTGCCAAGGATACAGGATACAAACTTAGTTGACATGGAATTGTCAGCTGTGCTTTTAGGAAAAGGGGATGCGTTCCGAGATGGCACATTTGCATCCCAGTCATTTAGCAGACGTTCTCATCCAGAGCCTTCTCCTTAAGACAGAAAGCCATGAGAGTACGTTACGGTAGATGTTCTGCCTCCTCCCTGGATGGGCGCCCCCCCCCCCACCCCCCCATGCCACACTACCCCCTCCGTCACCCCATGTCACCTCATACACCCCCCCAACCCCCCCGCCCCCCGCCTCCTCCGTGCTCATCCACTCTCGAAGTCAGTCCAGAAACCCCAACCTACCAACCTGCCAGCCCCCAGAGGAACAGAGAAATCATTAGGAGGGGAAGATTGCAGCTGACACCATTTCAGAGCAGGGTATTGTAATGAGAGGAGGAAAGGGAGTGGGGGGGGGTTTAGATGCCCTGTCAGAAAAGGAGAGGAGAATACATGAGGGGAGACAACTGAAAGCACAGTCACTCTCTCCCTTCTCCTTCCTTTTCTTCCCTCTCTTTTTACTTGTTTTCCCATCTTCCCTCTATTCATCCATCGTCCCACTCTCCGATTTTGGCTGTCATCCTAGTTGAGAGGGATGATGTCCCAGAGTTGTCTTCGTTAGTCCATCCCAGTGAGTTTGGAGTGATGTAGATGAATGGAGGGGTTTCAATGAGCCGCACAGACAGACACACACGGACGATGGATACATGCTCTGCCCACAGCCGAGGAAATTAACGCGTGGGTGTGTGTGTGTGTGTGTGTGTGTGTGTGTGCACCAGAGGTCTGTCTGCTTGTGTGGGCGGACAAGGAACAGAAGCTTTAGTCTGGGTCCACAAAGGCTCCCTCTTCTTGTAGTGCACTACTTTTGACTGAAGTCCTTTGGGCTTGTAGCTTTATATAGATCTATGTTTTCATTTAGGATGTAGACTGAAACTGTAGACTGAAACTGTAGACTGAAACTGTAGACTGAAACTGTGAAATTAGAACGTCTTCTGCTAAGGCATCTAAACTGTGGTTACTCACACACATTTATGCCCAGACACAAACACACACACACACACACACACATATATCCACACACAGACAGATGTGCACATACGCGCATATATACACACTCCCACCCACACACATACAGACATATAGCATATGTAGTGCACGTGTTCAAACGCACACATTCACACTCTAGTAGCTGTCGCAAGGAGGAGGAGTTGAGATAAAGAGAGGAAGAGAGTGAGACAAGGAGAGAGAGATTTATTCTCATAACCATTTGCAGCGGTTTACACCAGACACAGTTTATTAACATTTAGAAAACAGAGAAAAACAGGGAGAGAGAAACAGGGTTAAAGATAGATACATTGATATTGTGGTGATGAGGGATGTTGTGGTGATGTAAGATGTTGTGGTGATGAGGGATGTTGTGGTGATGTGAGATGGTGTGGTGATGTAAGATGTTGTGGTGATGAGGGATGTTGTGGTGATGTGAGATGTTGTGGTGATGTAAGATGTTGTGGTGATGAGAGATGTTGTGGTGATGTGAGATGTTGTGTTGATGTGAGATGGTGTGTTGATGTGAGATGGTGTGGTGATGAGAGATGTTGTGGTGATGTAAGATGTTGGGGTGATGTGTGGTGATGAGAGGTGTTGGGGTGATGTGTGGTGATGAGAGATGGTGTGATTTTGTGGTGATGTGAGATGTTGTGATGATGTGAGATGTTATGGTGATGTGTGGTAATGAGATGTTATGGTGATGTGTGGTGATGAGATGGTGTGGTGATGTGTGGTGATGAGATGTTGTGGTGATGTGTGGTGATGAGATGTTATGGTGATGTGTGGTAATGAGATGTTATGGTGATGTGTGGTGATGACATGTTGTGGTGATGACATGTTATGGTGATGTGTGGTGATGACATTATATTGTGATTTGTGGTGATTTGTCTGGTTTTTGCTGGCAGTTTGAAAAAAGATCATTGACAGTATACTGTATACTGTATGTGTATGTATTCGTATATTATCACCACTTCTTCTCAAAAGGGGACTTGGGATGAATTGTCCATCTGTAGTGTAATGTAGGGATGAGTGGTCAGTAAGGATGAGTAGCAGGTCTGTATTGTAGTTCAGGGATGAGTAGTCAGTCTGTGTGTACTTGAGTGTGTTTGTGTCTGACTGTGTGTGTGTGTGTGTGGTAAGACTGAATGCCCTGCAATCAGCATGATCTGGTCAGCATTTTATTCCTACTTACGGTCATCTGTATGGGCACAGCTCCAACATCCTGGTCAACATCATTCTGTCAGAGACAGGAGGCACACACACACTGACACACACATACACACACACACACACTTACACAAACACACTGACACACACACACACACATACACACAAACACACACTTACACACTCACACTGACAGACACACTTACTTACGCACTCACACTGACACACACACTTACTTATGCACTCACACTGACACACACACACACACAGACACATGTTTGTCTTTATATCCTCATGGGGACCTGAAAACAAAATTGCATGAACCTCAATAATGTAACATTTATGCCTAAAATGTACCTAGATGTAATGCCTAACCTTAACCCTTAACTCAACCAACAACACCTGGACCTAACTCTAAAATGAATTGTAAGTTTGACCCTAAACCCTGAGCTGGAAATTGACCTTCAATTCGTGGGGACCTGAATGTTCCCATGAGTCAGATTTTTCAGGCTTTACTATGCTCATGGGGACATTTCGTCCCCATGAGTATAGAAAAAGAAATACACACACCCACACTCTTATACATTCACACTGACACACACAGACAACACACTCTTATACACTCACACTGACACACACACACATTTACACAATAGGAAGTCTTATACCGAACTGTAAACACAGTGTCTTAGCACTCACCCTGAACCTCAACCAGCTTCATCATCCTTTCGCCAGGCATGTCTCTTCATTCTTTCTTCCCTTCACCCTAAGACCTTCATCTCATCATTCACATTTACTTTTTCTTCACCATATCCTTTATTCTGCACAAGAGAACAGGCATTAGTGACAACCATAAAGACACACTCACACACACACACACACACACAAATACACCCACACTCATTTTTACTTTAGTTATCTAAATGTGGGAGCATTTTTGTGTGACACAGTTTGTCCTAGACAAACTGCACAGGACTGTGTCTCCTGTACCTCACTCCAATAACAGAGTGTCTTCCTCAGAACTGTGTCCTCCACAACAGTCATAGACAATAGATTACCTGGGCCCCACACCGATATTACCCAGAGAGCGATGTGTGTGTCTGGGCAGGGAGGAGCTCGTGTGAAGAGAGGAGATGAATGTGGTGATTGGAGATGCAGGCCGTGTGTCTGGGGACAAGATGGAGGAGCTCCGACTCCCTGTGGAGAAGAGGGGTTTCTCTGGGACGGAGTGTGGCGATGGAGTGGGATGGGCTGTTCTCTGTCTTCCAGGCTCTGCCCAACTCCCTGCTGGATTTACCTGGCTCTGAGAACAGTTCACCGTGCACATGTTCCTGGGGTCGTTATATTAGGCAAGGCCGGAACAGGACCAGAAGTCTGAATTAGACGTCAGGGTGGGAATGGGGTCCATGGGGATGGGGCCCATTCCCACCCCCACCCTGACTTCTAATTCAGACTTCTGCCAGCTCCGTGCTGACTTGTCCCTGGGTTCAGGAGAAAACCCGGTTCACTCTCCATCTGCTGGAGGTGTTGCACCACAGGGGCCCGCGGAGCATGGAAAGTCTCACCTGCTCTCTGAGAACTTATCTGGCCAGGTGTTGATACTCTATCTCCAGCTCCACAGCGTTCTTGGAGAGAAGGAGCCGTCCATCACTGGGGAGCACATGTGCCTTTGGGGATGGGGAAGGCGAACTCCCAATTGGCAAACCTGGTTCACTCACCATCTGCTGGAGGTGTGGCACCGCATGGGTCCGTGGAGCATGGAAAGTCTGACCTGCTACATTGTGTCCAGGTGCTGAAAGACTTTGAAGTGCTACGGAATTAAGATTCAGCTTAACAATTCGTCACGTCTCCCTTTGTTGCTGGGACGAGTCCAGGGGGGCGGCCTTTGCTCGGTTAAATATTTTGCCACTGTAGTTTTTCATACAGTAAAACTTTTATGAAAGGAAAATATTCAATAATAAGCCTGTAGGAGGGCCTTAATATTCAGCTTGCTTATTGCACTTTGTAATCGGAGAGAGAGAGAGTGAGAGGAAGCGTGAGAGAGAGAGAGAGAGAGAGAGAGAGCGCGAGCGAGCGAGCGAGCGTGTGGTTTGGTCATGTTAGTGTGGAAAAAAGTGGAAGATAATTAGATAATCGGAGATTCTCGGCGATACAGAACTGTGTGTACATTAATCATCAAACCTCATTGACATTGAACAGAGTGCCATGTTTTATCATGTGTTAATGGAAACTGTTCAGTTGAATGGGTTCACTTTTAGTATGTTGGTTTTCATGTTTCTTAAATGGCCCCCTGTCCCACAGATACCACAATGCACGTTAGGCCCTAGTCATTTGGGTAGCCATAGCTACCATGACATTGGGATGGGATTCCTGCTGCATGTGCTAAAACATTAGCATTTTGAAACAGGGGTTGTGAAATAAATCCACTGAATAAGATTTAATTTTAGTGAACTGTCCCTTTACCTTTTGTTGTGGGTCAGACAAACGCAGACAAACACACTTGTACACTCACGCTTGCTTGACTATACTTTCGGGGAATTTGTGGCGTAGAAATTGCATTTCCTTTTAAAATTCTATTTTCTCTGAACTGAATTAGATCGGCTATTTTTCCTCATTTTTTTAATTTGCCATGGGTTACTTAAGCTGTGAGGACTTTCGGTACAACCGCCACGTACACCGCACACAGTCAGCCAGACACACCCCATTCATCTCCTCAGGCAAGCAGATGCATGCTGCTGGAACTCAAGACTCTGAGGGCTGTGGCTCGATACAAAAACCACGCATGCTGGTTTGGTTGTGATCCTGCTCGAGCCATAAATCTATCCGTTCAGAAATGGCGCCTAAATTGCCTTGCAGTTAATAAAATGACTACAATCAACCAATTGGATGTTTATTTTGTGAAAACTGACCTTTTGCTATGATTTGATGACTGATTAGCCTCTTTGTCAAGGTTACCAAGGTTATAGCCATCGGGGCATCTATGATTCTGAGATAGTGAAAGAGCAACCCTCTGTGATGTCTCTAATCAGACCTTTTCCACCGCTCAGCAAAGCACTCCATTTTAGTGCTAGTCGATTCCAGATAAACTATAGCCCTCAGAGACACCTAGAAAATACAAGTCTGGAAGTCTATTCCCACGCCTCCTTTTTTGATCTTTCTCCTCCCAGGCCTAAATAAAGATAGCCATGCCTTTACTGCACTCCTCCTCCTCTCTGTGTTGCTCTTCTTTTGTAGTTTTTTCCCCTTCTTTTTGTTGCTTCTCTTCCTCATTTTTCTTCTCCTTCTTCCTCCTCTCCTCCATATCATTCTCTTTGCTTCTTATTTTTTTTGTCTTTATGCAGTTTTTTGTCCTCCCTGGATCTGCTCACTTTCCTCTTCCTCCTACTGGTCCTCCTCCTGCTCCTTCCACTCTCTTATTCTCCGCCGTGTTAAACCCACAGCAAATATATCCATCCGCGCCTCCTTCCCTTGGTCTCCCCCCAGTCCTGCAGCGCTGTGTGAGGATTGTTTTTACAGCACAACTCGAGGACTTTTTTATGATGTTTCACTATGATTGATAAGAGACTATCAGAGGGGCGTTGGGCTCTGGGAGACTGATAATGTGGATTTCTAGCTGTCTGCCTGTTCTGGTAAGACGTACCATCCATCAAAACCATCCAACAGCCTTAACCCGTAGAATCTCTCTCACACACACACGCACGCACACACACACACGCACACACCTTGGTGGGCGGGGCTTTACCCAGGGGAAGCGTGACACCCATCAACCAGGAAGGAATACGACAGAATGGGAACACAAAACCACGTTGTAACACAGTTAGTCCTCCTACCACAGAGAACATGATATAAACCAATAAAGCATCCACAGCCTGCCGTTCAGAACTGCATAACCGTTCCCCAGCTGATGATAACAGGAAGTTGGTGTGTGTGTGTGTGTGTGTTTGTGCGTGCATGTGTATTGTAGGTGGGTTCATGTGTCTACTCTGTAGAGGTGTTAGGAGTCACGTAGAAACAGAAGCTAATTTATTCCTGGCCGTGGCTCTTTCTGTCAATATTTACGAGCGGCTTTTGCTACAGTGGCCAAATAACACGAGCAACACTTGCAACAGACCCAGAAGCCACTTATGATAATGCAGAGAGGGTGAAGAGGACTGTCTGGACAGATCTGAGCAAATAACACTTTCAAAATTTTGAAGTTCCAAGTCTCAAGAGCTGTGGAGAACTAATCGCTGTGTTTGTCCTTCCTCACACTTCATTCTCCCTGTCTGTCTAAGCAAAAAAGAACATGGGGATTTGTGGTAGCATGGACATGAGTCTGAACTACTGCTCTTCCATGTACTGCTGTAGCATGGACATGAGTCTGAACTACTGCTCTTCCATGTACTGCTGTAGCATGGACATGAGTCTGAACTACTGATCTTCCATGTACTGCTGTAGCATGGACATGAGTCTGAACTACTGCTCTTCCATGTACTGCTGTAGCATGGACATGAGTCTGAACTACTGCTCTTCCATGTACTGCTGTAGCATGGACATGAGTCTGAACTACTGATCTTCCATGTACTGCTGTAGCATGGACATGAGTCTGAACTACTGCTCTTCCATGTACTGCTGTAGCATGGACATGAGTCTGAACTACTGCTCTTCCATGTACTGCTGTAGCATGGACATGAGTCTGAACTACTGCTCTTCCCGCTAAATATCTGCCTGCCTATATGGCTTGACCTCTCGTTATAGCTAACCTGCGATGCTGCATTGCTTCGTCTTTGCCCTGACAGTTTTCTGCGCCATTGGGCTCTGGACACAGTGAATTGCATTTTCAAAGTGTTCAAGGAACCTGTCTTATGGTGTTTCTGCTATAGAATCCATTGAAATGTCATGCCTACATCAAGTCGGCTCCTCTGAAGCTTGTGTGCCTCACATCAGATGTTTTGAATGGCGTTTATTTGCTTTCTTTGAGTTACAGTTGGTAGAGAGTGCAAAGCGAGGGCTGTGGGTTTGATGCTAATAGTTCCAGCTACATGACTAGAATGTAAACGTGATGGCTGATAAATGTTTATGCTACCTGTCACTCAGAAGATACAGTATGTGGACTAGAACAGTATCTGCCATGGAACATTTCTTTCTAGGTTTTAAGTCATGTAGAATTTTAAAGCCTCAAATGATAATATGATCCAACTTTCAAAACAACTAATTCCTGGCTTGCCATAGCAGTCTAAAAGCTAGCTAGCTTTTTAGCTTGCTGCCGCACTCAATAATTTCTATGTAAATACTTAAAAGGCTAGTTGGCTACCAAATGTTCTTGTGAAACTGTCAAGAGCACCCAGGAAGTGCCAAAGAACTATAAAACCCCTCACAAGCCAGTAAATACGATTTGATTTTGGCTACAAATCCACACAACGACTGCAGCAGATTTTTTATTTAATGTGTGTATGGTTTGGCTTAGAGACTCATCAAACAGCCAGTGTGAACAAAGCCGTTAGAACTTTTTTTTTATGTAACTATTTTTATCGTGTCATCATAATTATGATTTGATGTGATGAACGGCAAGGTCAGTGCCGCGGAAAGAGTCATAAACATAGAAAATGTATGAAATCACAAAGAACAACCATACAAAGTAGATAATAACACTGAAGTTGAGTTTTAATTGATGTTATTAGCGGTATCAACTAGGCTATACTGTACTGACGTTTCTTCTCTCCCCCCCACAGTGGACGGTTGTATACACAAAGCGGCTGGCTCCTGTCTCTACGATGAGTGCTACACGCTTAATGGCTGTGAAACCGGCAACGCCAAGATCACTGGTGGCTACGACCTACCATCTAGATGTAAGTCCTGGTTAATTGTCTGTGTACCGTGTTGTGAATGACCCTGCCGAGGGCAATGTGACGCCGCAAACACGGTTCACACCATGCTAAGTCTGAATGATCCTCGTTGAACACATCGCTCAAGAAACACGTCGCTGAACGTGTTGATCATGTTAAAGCAGCGTGTGTCGCTGCTGGCCAGTGCAGCCAATAGGGACATGTGAACAACATGACCGACGGCATACAGGATTATCAATATCGCCCGGCAACGCAGCCACACGATACACAGTGATTTATTTTCCATTTATGTTTTTCATAAGTAGCCGTGCTCTTATTGTGAAGGTTAAACCGCTGCCTCCCACCCCCGGCACCTGGCGAATCACGTCGGGGGACGTCGCTCTGGCTTCGTGATGAAGTGTCCCGTCGCCAGGCCCGTTCTGTCAAGCAAACGAGTCGACAGTCGCCTGCACGCATTAGTTACTCTCTGTCAAGTTTTGGGAAAACAGAACAACAGTTCCATCATCGTTTATTAGCAGCGATCGGCCATTACAGATGAATGAGCTCTTATTATTAGCGGGGTAATTGCTATTATGATTGGTAGGGGGTTGTTCTGCGGCCTGTTGAATGTGCCATCTGTACACAAGGCCTGCATCCAAAATGGAAGTGCACACTTCCCTCAGGGCTTACCAAGGCTGTGGTAATAACTAGTGCACTGGGGAGGGGGCCCTTGGGGAAGTGCCCTGTGAACAAAGACATTGAGGGGATTATTATAAGGTAGTAATTTGATTGATATTTCATCCTTGATTTATCTGGTTAATGGTTCTCATAAGTCTTCCATGCCTGATATTTGTGGCAGTTGTGAGGTGCACGCGCGCATGCGTGTGTGAATGTGTGCCACAGAGATGGAGATAGACAAAGAGAGATTACAAAAAGAAAGATAGAGGTGGAGATTCAGACAGAGAGAGAGAGAGAGAGAGAGAGAAATGGATGCATGGAGGGAGGGAGCTGGGAAGGAACAGAAGGAGAACGAGAGGCAGGCAATTGTCTGGTAATGGATGAAGAAATGTGTTTGTGTGGACACAGCTGGAATGGAGGGGCAAGGGGGGTGATTAAGGTCCATGGGTAATTATCTGTAATGTACCTACCGCTTAGAGAGCTGCCACAAACACCATTTCAAGGCGAGTTGGGAAAACAACGCTGGGTTATGGTTGATCCAGTAGAGAGGATGTGTAATAAAACAGACGGGGGGTCTTAAAAGGAACCCCTAGTCCCTGGTGCCCTTGCCCCCTGTGGAGCCGAGCTCTCTGACAACCTGGGCTGTAGGGAATTGGGTTCCATTTGGGACTCGGTCAGCGACAAGCGTCAAAGAGCCAGTGGAATCGAAGGGAAGCCCGGAAGCAAATGGACGTTGGCGGGATATTGTGTTGCGTTTTGTGTCCCTTAAAGACGTCAAACCAGCCGAGCAGATAGACTTATGCAGGATGCAGGTCTGACAGACGGCCCCATTGACTGCTAGAAAATACGCACGCATCCTACTGCCTGTTACGGCCACGCCGGCAGAGATCTGTGACAATTTAATACCCTAGCTATGTTATAGTTTAATAACCTGCTATTTCACATCATATCACGACTTTGAAGCAATCTCCTGCCTCCACCACAGGAGGAAAAGAGTAAAATAATGTCTACATTCGGTTTTCTTTTCTCTCTGGATCTCAGAAATCGAGTGACTAGGCCTTTAGCAAAGATCTTTAAGTTGCCTATTTCCTTTAATGAGTCACTCTTCTGCTCCAGTATACACAGCCTAGAAAACATTTTAACAAAAGATTTTTCTCCTCTCATTCTCATCCCTGTTGATTGCTCTTGGAAACTGACAGCTTTTTTGACGTCCATGCCTGGCTGTCTTTCTGCCTGTGGCTTGGACTATAAAACATACTGTACTAAGTGAGAACAGACTGTACTAAGTGAGTCCCAAAATGGTTCCCATTTTCCTATAAAGGGCACTAAGTTTGACCAGGACTACATATGAACTAGGATGCATGTTGGGACGCGGTCCCTATCGTAAGTTTCCATCAACATTTTCAGACATTTTGAAGGATTGTTGCCGTGTTGGAGCAGCCGTGCTGACACTGTCACCACTGATTGTTCTATTCTCACTTGATCTATTTATCAAATCCTCACAATGTGTTCTGGTTCCCCCTGAAAAATGAACAAAACAGCTACAACGCCCAAGTCAAACAATGGACACAAAGGTTTGTGTGTTTTCCATTCTGATAAGCTGGTACTGTAATCAAAGTGGGCTTGTTAGTTGATAATACCCCACTCATAATTTTCAGCTGTGCATATTTTAAAAATCTACATAAGCATGCATGTACAGTACACACGTAATATAGAAAGAGACATTTTATAGAATAAGGATGGGCTTTATTACACAGCAGAGTCTGCGGCAGTTTGGTTGAAAGCTGGCCTATGAATAAAAATAAATGTATTTAGAAGTTGTTGTCTATTTTTCTTTGTACAAAAACATTTCTCACCCCTGGGCAAATGTAAATAAAGCAGACTTATTGAAATTTAAATGAGCCAAATTGAATTGTTTGCCTTCTGTTACCAAGGTGAGTGTTAAATCATCCCAGAATGTATACGGTATAGAAATTCCCCCCATTGAATGTTCATTGAAAGGAGATGTGTTCATGTGTATTTTTTTAACACTCAGTTCAATTTGAGTATCTTTGTCTAGCTGGATATAACTAATGATAAAACAGATACTGTTGGATAATTGAAGCCCATGGGCTTTGTTGTTTTGTCTGTCTCTGTGTGTGTGTGTGTATGTGTGTGGTTCGTACATATTCACACCAGCAACCTTCCATACTGTAAGGCCAAGTTGTGTCTAATGGAAGAGTCACGTGGAATCACGGCAACCCTAAGCATCTAAGGGACAATTCCCATGAATATCCCCTCCTGCTAGCGAACGGAGTGAGGAAGGAGTTCAAATCGTGAGCCATATGGTTCCTTAGTGTCACACAAACAGGATGTGTTTGGAACACATCAGTCAACACCTGAACTTCAGAAAGGGTTGTCCTGGCTGCTACGTCAGCAGTGTTATCGTGATGCAGGGAACACACACACACACACCTGACATATGTCTGCAGACGGTGTTGTCCCTCCCATTTCTGGAGGAGGGAGTGAGACACGGAGGGAGAGGGGGGAGGAGGGGGAGAGATAGAGAGACAGTGAGAGAGAGGGTGGGAGATGGAGAAAGAAAGAGGAGGGGAGAGACAGAGAGCGAGCAGGACAGAGAGGGGGAAAGACATAGAGAGAGAGTGAGAGAAGGGGGTAGACAGAGAGAGAGAAGGGATAGACTGAGAGAGAGAAGGAGGGATAGACTGAGAGAGAGAAGGAGGGATGGACTGAGAGAGAGAAGGAGGGATGGACTGAGAGAGAGAAGGAGGGATAGACTGAGAGAGAGAAGGAGGGATGGACTGAGAGAGAGCAGAACAGATGGGCTGTTTACCGTTTACTTCTTGGCAGAGATGAGTCTCTCATTTCCAATGATGTGGCCATTCCTTGCTTTCCAGTTCAAACCAAACACTTGGGTGTCCTTTCCAATCTGTTCATATAAAATGGCCCTATATCTCCCTTAGGAGAGCCATGCACTTTACCATGGGGAAGTGGGCCAATGTCTCCTCTTCCATCTCTGCCCCTTCTATGATCCCCTCTCCTCCTCTCCCATCACGTCCTCTCCTCCTCTCCCATCACGTCCTCTCCTCCTCTCCCATCACGTCCTCTCCTCCTCTCCCATCACGTCCTCTCCTCCTCTCCCATCACGTCCTCTCCTCCTCTCCCATCACGTCCTCTCCTCCTCTCCCATCACGTCCTCTACTCCTCTCCCATCACGTCCTCTACTCCTCTCCCATCACGTCCTCTCTTCTCAGCAGCTCTTCTCGCTTCTCTATTGTCCTTCCTAAACATCTCCTCCACCCCCATCATTTTCTCCACTCCTATCATCTCTTCCCTCCCCTCCAACTCCTCTCCTCCCCTCCAACTCCTCCCCTCCCTCTTCTCTCCTCCCTTTCCATCCTCTCTCCTGTCCTTTTATTCGACCCTCCTCTTGAGATGATTTCACAGATAACTAAACTAATTATCACTAAGCTGGAGTCAATTATGATATTTTCTCCAACTTTAATGATTGAGGTTAAAATTAGGAAGGAACAATACATGTTTGTCAAAATTTGATTATGAGATTGAAAAGATAAATCACAGAACCAGTACATAACACATAATCCTTATGCACAAAGAGCAATGATACAATAAAGTTGACTGGAAACTAACAGGAGAAACCTTGCGTAACACCACTAATTAGCTAGCTAACAAAGAATCTTGCATAATACAACAATTCAGTCTGGTGATTAAACAAGGAAACATAAAGATTGATGCAAACAGAATAATGCGTGAAAGAAGGTAATTTACTGACGATGCCATGCTGTAAAAACAATACAGGAAAACCTCCACTTCTACATAGAGAGAAAGAGGCTGAAATGTTTTGTGTTTTCTTTTTGAAGACTAACCACCACTTCGACATCAGCTAACGGGATCTAAATAACCAATCAAATAAATGAGTGAACCCTGTTTTTATGACACAAATCAAGGAACAAGGAAGGAAAGTGGTGGACCTGAGGGAGATGACGAGGTCTCCATGGAGACATAATACTCCCTCTAGTATCAGATTTTTTTTCCCCCTCCCAATTTCCTGTTAACCAATTTGTGATTAAGGCCCTGCTTCGTTGCTTCAATTCTCAGTGGACTCGGGTAAGTCAATGTTGAGATACGTGTCTTCTGAAGCGGACTGGAATCCCTATCCGCCAGAAGGAAAGTGCTCTCCGGCATACTACTCAGTAGTTTGCTGCCTCTCAGGAGGAAACTGCTACTTGCACTGATGCGATGTAACAAAGTGAGGTGGCATGGTCCAGTGACATCAAGCGGTCTAAGCTGCTGGGTACACTGAACAGGTTTGGCTGCAGAATGGGTTTGAATCTGGCCCACTGGCTCTTTTGGCAAAAACATATCAACGTGTCTTGTGTCTGTGGAAGCTGTGGTGCTCCCCTCCGGCATTGGT
Source organism: Esox lucius (assembly GCF_011004845.1). Taxonomy (NCBI): domain Eukaryota; kingdom Metazoa; phylum Chordata; class Actinopteri; order Esociformes; family Esocidae; genus Esox; species Esox lucius. Next base: position 3,475,989 of record NC_047574.1, on the reverse strand, counting down.
TTCCAACAGTGGGGATGGACGGTTCCCAAATACATGGGACCAGTGGCACTTGGGGAACCCTCTCTTTGTCCACATCACTCTGATGAAATAGCTGGTGCCCTGTGTGAATGAAGTGGCCTGAAGTCGGTCCTGTGTTTCAGGAAGCTTGTTACACTCTTATCTGTCCAGCAGTGGTCCGCACTTCTGATGTCTCTTCACGATTTCTCCACCGATCCACTCCATGTTTTTCCGTGAGGATGGAGAGACGTTTCATTTTTATACCGAACTGGCCAAATAACTGACTTAGGAAATGCCAATCTGTTGCCCTGGTCATTTCGAATGGCCAAACCTTTTTTCGGCATGGCGTTTCGGATGGACAGGACAGGTGTCTGAACGGGGTGTTCCACTGACTCTTCAGACATGGGTGCGGAGTGCCTTCAGTGCAGGTGTCCAGTTCCCTCTTTCCAACATGCTGGGTTGCCATGGTGGAGGCTTTTGTGACGGAGTAAAGGGCTCTGTTGTGGTTTTCCCCACTGCACTAAGTGCATGCAACAGGCATTGTTACAGTCTCCGGCGAGACGATTCCCAGCACAGTGTTTTGAAACAGATACAGTTTTCTTTCGAGAAGAGCTTCCGGTCTCCACCAGGCCGGTTCCCTGAAACCGCTGTGTTTCTCGAATGCTTGTGGCTTTTCGCGTTTTGGGCATACGTCGTCAAGGCTGGCTCTTCTGCTTTCATTTGTGTTGTTGTTGGTGATGGAGGACTCAGATAGTGAAATTGCACTTTTGTGAATTGACTCTGGAGATCTCTGGTCATACCGTGTTGCAGATTGCACTTCTTTGGGGGAGTGGTGTCCTTGTGTGGACCACATGAAACTTTAATTTTTTGAGACAACTATTTTTTCCCCCATTATGGGTTTCATCTGGGAAGAGATGTCAATATGAGAGACCTAGACAGCATCCCTCGGATTTAGTGCAGTTGATTTCTAACTTTAGCTTTAGATAGTATGATTGAAGAGTCGCAATATTCTCCAGTTCCTTGAACATAACATTCTCAATCATTTCTGTTGATCCATAGCTTTCTTCCCATCTATCCCATATCATCTTTAATGCTTCCTTCGGAAGGCTGATGTTCTCTGCTCTAATTCGTCTGACATGTCTGTTGGAATGCCATTCAACCAGCATGTTCCCGTATCTGCTTGCAGTCTGACCTTAACCTCTTACAGCATTCCAATTGGAGGACCTCCTAGCTCTGTATTTCCCATTTTTGTAATGGAACTGAAGGGGCGTGGTAGTGTAGATTCTGCATTGTTTCTGTTCATGGTATGACTGAGGGTCTTTGAGACATGGTAGCACACTAGGGGCAATTATATATATATTCTTTTTTTCCAAACTTTAATGATTGGGACTGACACAAAAGAGGAACAATGCTTGTTTATCCAGTAAGACATATCCTGAGTAGCAATAACTTTGTCTTTCCCTCATAGGGTTGTCATAGCACAGGCCTCCCCTCCTCAGACATTTGTTAACAACTAGTTTGTGGAGCTGCACATGCTTTCCTTCACTAAGATAATGTCTCTGGTACTGTTGCTCTATCATGCCAGTGGTTTTGAGAAGGGACACATTGTGCAGGGGTGTTGAAAGGAGTTTTGAAGTATCTCCATTCCAGAGAGCAGGTCTCGGCTCTTTTCCTCACTATCCTTTGAGCACGGCTTTTTAAACAAAAAAAGTCCCATATTTTCAACCATGTCTTTTGTCTAATGGTGTAGTAGCGAGTAGGACTTCTCTCAAACTGCTTCCAACCCTATTGTGCAGCAATGTTCTCAACTACAGAACCTTTTTGTATTTAGGCTGTATAGTGCATTGTGATTTTGTACAGGCACCTTGAAAGCATCATGAAAGATTATTTTTTTTTTCAAAAGCACAGGGGGAGCAGAAAGGGAAGAGAGAGAGAGAGAGAGTGAGAGAGAGAGAGAGAGAGAGGTTATTCCTCAAATGTGAGTCTGTCCCAACTAACGTACCTCAAGCACAAATTACATCTGTCAATGGCATGCCTTGGCAAATTATCTGTATCAGTTTAGCTAATATAGAAATTATAAGAAAAGAGGAGAGGGAAAGTACAATCACTGCTGAAGGAATAAAATGCTTCCTCGTGTCTGGACAAAATCTTGGTGTGCCTCCAAAATGGCGCCCTATTCCCTGTACAGCACACTATTTTGACCTGTGCCAATTGCACTTCATACCAGAAATAGTGTGCGTTCTTAGTGCCCCCGAAGAGGAACTATCTCAGATTAATGATGTGAATTCATCGTTTTTTTGTTTTTTTTCGGGGAGGTTTGACATGCTGAGAGAACGAAAAATGAAAATGACACCTCTAAAAACCAGCCATTGAGAGAAGTATATTTTTTATTTTGTCCCCAGACAAGAAAATTACCCTCCATTAGTCCTCACTAAGCAGTTTAGGCTGTGAGGCTCTGTAACTGATGAAACACACCTTTAAATGCATTACGCAAAATGGCAACCTGTACCCTTTTTAGTGCGCTACTTGTGACCAGTGGCCCTAGGCAGAATAGGGTCCCTTTTGAGAGCCGTTTATGAGAGTACCTATTCACATCTGGCACTGATTAGGACAGTCAGACGAAGCATTATTAATCAATGACAGTCATTATTCACGCAGCATAGCGGAAAAGGCTCCAAATAAAATGCTGTCTGTCAGTAAAATCTGACAGGTAAATGGTCTACTTGGCCCTTGGCGACGTCTTAAATGGTACACTGTTCCCTCCGCAGCACAGTTCTTTGGACCGGGTCCCAATGGGCGCCGGCCCAAGCTAGTGCAGTGAGTGTAGGGAGTGGCGTTTGTGCTGCGGTCCTGGTGTTACACGGGTTGCTTGTCTCACTAAAGACCCATGTTATGTTGGGCTGAAGATAAGGCTTTGTGGTTAGGAAGTCAGTCAGCCTCAGCCCAGTTTTTGGGCTGTTTGTGCTTTATTGCCAAGCCCTATGGTCAGTGGCGTGACAGCACAAACTGAACTGGTGCCAGGCTGGGTCAGTTTATCGCTCAAAGGATCCTGTTCATTTTTTTTCCTCTCTCTAATGTTTTCCTATTGCAGACTAAGTTCAGCTTGAAGTTGAGCTTTTTTTTTTCAAATTCATTAAGTTTAAAGAGTTTGTGAATGGTTTTCTCTTTTCGTCACTGGTGCCATTCTGTAGTCATGGATATCGAAACCGAAGCATTTACCAGCCAGACAAAGAGAGCAAGAGAGAAAAAACAATTTGTAAAAAATACTTGTTAAAATATTAATCTGCCAATGGGTGTTCAAATTTTCTTTTCAAAATGTTTTGGGAATGTGGTAATAAATATAGAGACTCAATATCGAAAATCAAAACAAGATCAAAAGCTATGCTGAATTATTAAGGAAGCCATTTATTATTTGTGTGGGTGGCTGTGTCAGTTCTCCTGCTGTAAACGAAAACAAACTGTTGAGTTGTTCCCACCATTCAGATGCTAACCTGTTTATATCTCTGATGACCTCTTTACTTCAGCTGTGTGATGTTTTGCTCTTCTCCCGGTTCCCTCGGGTGTGCTTCTGTTGCTGGCAGAACCATTCAAGACAACCAAAATCAGAGTTAAAATTCTGAGTTTAGACTGTCACGATACGGTGAGGAGCAGCAGCAGCGCCACCGTGCCGTGCACCTTCAGTTCCCAACGTCATACGAACGCATCCCGGACTTGTTTCATGTCACGTCTTTAATCATTCACACCAGGTCCCTATCATCTCGTTAGTGTGTGTTTAAATGTTTCCCTTCTGCGCCCCACATTTGTCAATCATTGTTGTTGTCGTGTTGTGTTGCCGTCAGTTACGTGGTCATGTGTAACCGATGAGTGCGTCCGTTTTGCTGCTTAAGTCAGCCCTTTTTTTTCGTCGTTTTGGTTGTGGTCGGTGTTTGTTAAATTAAAAAGTCACCATCGACTACCTTCTGCTTGCGCCTGGTTCTTTGCCCCCGCACCCCATGATATAGACCATTGTGTGAATTGTTCACGGACAGTGTATTTATTGAGTCCACGTTTTAATGTGCCCACTCAAAATCAGCGCTTTTGTGCACAACAAATGATTCAGTGACTGGATATTCTCTAACCAATCAGGGATTTAAAGTTGGCGCAGTCATGTTGCTTGTCTTCAACCCAGTGGTTTCTAGGACCAATCATGACTGCCAGGATGTGTAGCTTACTGGAAATTGCTGTGGAGGTGGGCAAAACCAGCTCACTACTGTTTAGGGTTTTTCTTTGTTTATTTTCTGCTGTAAGCATAGAAGGTTTAATAATGAATAAAGTCCAACATTTAATGAATTCACATATTTACATATACACATTTACGTAGTGTGCTTTCAATTTATCCCCCCTGGGTTCTATAACTAACAAAACATATACTTTTACAAGCTTTTTGTAAAAAGATAAAAACAAATATATATATATATATATATATTTCTTAAGTAGTTTACACTATAATTTCTTGGTGTCCATTTTGCGTTTAAGTTTTCTTAATATTACTTTTTCAGTGTATTTCCTGTGGTTTGCAAGTCGATGTGGTTTAGATCTGGGTTGTGTGACTCTAACGTTAAAACGAGAGTGGGCCATTCTCCAGGAAGAAGTCCACTGTTCTCATTGGGATTCAGAGTTTTCCACTTTCTATAGTATGATGTTTTCAGGCTTTATGGATTTCAGCCTTTTGGCTCCACCCTAGAGGAGGAGGTGGGGGGTGGGGGGAGAACAAGAGAGGGGTAGATGTAGAGAGAGAGTGACAGAGGAGTGTACAAAGAGAGAGAGAGAGAACTGTTCATTCAGCAGCGCTTTGGTTGCTCTATGATCTGAAACCGTGTGGTAGCTGGATGAAGGTCTTCTCAAACGCTGCATGTTGCTAACAATGCTGGTTTTCACCTGCGAGTGTTCGTCACCCCTGGTTAGTTGTCTGGGTTGGTGAACACCCCTGGTTAGTTGTCTGGGTTGGTGAACACCCCTGGTTAGTTGTCTGGGTTGGTGAACACCCCTGGTTAGTTGTCTGGGTTGGTCAACACCCCTGGTTAGTTGTCTGGGTTGGTGAACACCCCTGGTTAGTTGTCTGGGTTGGTCAACACCCCTGGTTAGTTGTCTGGGTTGGTGAACACCCCTGGTTAGTTGTCTGGGTTGGTCAACACCCCTGGTTAGTTGTCTGGGTTGGTGAACACCCCTGGTTAGTTGTCTGGGTTGGTCGACCAGCTCTCGACTATCTCACTGTGTTTACACTCTGTCATTCTCAAGGTTGCTTCACACGTTGTAATCCTTCCACCTCATCTACTTATACCGCACACACTCTCTCACTCACACACACACACACACACACACACATATAGAGTTTACATACATAAACATCCACACACAAACATACATATATATAAAACCACACTATTGTATTTAGAGTATGAACCTGGATTTATAATGTTAATGATTAGCGTAATACATCAGTCTCTCCCTCTCTCTCTCTCTCTCTCTCTCTCTCTCTCTCCCACTCTCTTTATCACCCTAACTCCTTCCCTCCTTCTCCCTTTCTTCTGTCAGTGGTAGCTATGAGAGATCTCCTCCATGCCCTATTTAATTTGAGAGACCAGGCCTTCTGGTCTTCTGTCTCACCACTCAGCAAACACAGATAAATCACAGCAAAGTACCCACTATTAGTAAGTGACACTGAGCTCATTCTGATTAAATTAACCCCCTTCTCACCCCCCACCCCCACAACATCCTGAAAAATTATAATTCAGCAGAGTATGTTTGTCACGCGTATAGACCCCCCCCACACACACACACAAAAAAAAAGCATCCCCATCCAATCATGGCAGCCGTGCCGGAGATGGGTGTTGACTCTCCCAGAGGACATCATGCAGCTTTGTGTTCCCAACGGCCCCGGTTCTGCATTTGACCCGTACAGTACACACCGAGTGTTCTGGACTGGCTGTGTGGACGCTGTGATCCTGCTGCAACCAGACTAATAATGTCATTTTTCAGCTGCCGATACTACGGGAAAGACCACAGCTTGTCCGCACTGGTTAAGAGCACATCTGTCTCCTTCACATGAAACCATTGCTCATTTTCCTTTTCCAATACGCCAATAGTGCTCCATAACAGTATCAAGCTTACATACAAAATTGCAATCACGTTCTAGATTTGGTTTAATTATTATTCAATACATTTTGCTAATAATATATATTTTTATATAGTTTTATGCTCAGTAGAGGAGAGAATGGAGGAAAAAGAAGATGCTGTGATAACGTGGCAATCTAAGCTGCAGCCCTCTAACGCAAATGAACCAGTGGCTTAGATGACTAGACCACTATAAACCACCATAGGCCACCATAGACCACCACAGACCATCATAAACCACCATAGACCACCATAGACCACCACAGACCATCATAAGCCACCATAGACTACTGCAGACAACCATTGACCACCATAGACCACCACAGGCCACCACAGACCATCATAAGCCACCATAGACCACCACAGGCCACCACAGACTATCATAAGCCACCATAGACCATCATAAGCCACCATAGACCACCACAGGCCACCCAACCTCCAACCTCTAGCCTCCAACCTTCAACCTCCAACCTCCAGACTGCATTTTGGATACTTAAAGAACGGGGTTGTTCAAGATGACAACACTTGCAGAAAAAAGTTGTGGCTAAAAGGTTCAACACATTAAATCTCATACAAATTCTCTGAGTTCACCATCCATCTTTAAAGGTAATACAAGTAACAACTAATTAAGCTACAGACCATCATAAGCCACCATAGACCACCACAGACCATCATAAACCACCAAAGACCACCACAGACCATCATAAACCACCATAGACTAACTGGACCACCATAGACGACCACAGGCCACCATAGACTACCATAGACCGCCATGGACCACCCGGCGGGCTGTATGACAGGGTTTTCTGTTTGGCATATTATTTATTCAGGAAGGCATTAGAAGTTACCAACTCTGACCGTCTTTTATTCGCTCATCGACGTCTCCTTCAGTCCACTGCCACTTTAAAGGGAAAGGGCCCATTTCCAGATGCACTCAAGGCAATGTCGGGACGGAGTCTTAGAAAACACGCCTCGCTATTATGCCCCATCGACTTGCCGTTTTTACGGCGTCTCATTTCCGTATTTCTCCAAGTGTTGCCCCTGTGGCCTGCGGCACACTGGGCTCTGTGTGTGACCCGGCCGGCCCATTAGGACTTTATAGAGAGACATATGCACTTTTATAGGAAGGTTAATGGATTCTAAAGACCGGCGAAGGTCTAAATCCACAACATTAAACCCGCCTAACAGCACCATGGGATAGGCCCCTGATCACCTGACCACACGCCCCTACATACAGGAGGTGGCTTGGAGGGAAACAGATCTCCATCTCATGACAGGTCGACGTCTCCCTCTTCATCGCCTCTCTGCATCTCTCTTGTTTCTCATCTTCTTTCTCTTTTTCCTTATCTATCTATTTTCTCAAATCTCTCTCTCTCTTTTTCCAGTCACACACACTCTTAATATCCAGAACATGCTTGGATTGATTTGAGAAGAACAGAACAAGTCTTAAACATTTTAAATCCTAAAAGCCTAATGAGTGGAAATAACCACAGCAATTTAGCACTGGAACATCAAGCACTGGGGGAACATCTATTACTGTAGCAACAGGCTATATTGGTGCACAATTAACTGTAAAATGGCTCTGCAGAAGTGTGTGTGTGTGTGTGTGTGTGTACGTGCGTGCATGTCATAATTAGCTGTGAAACAGCTCTACAGGAGTCTGTCTCTCCCTGCTCCTAATTGGGTTTTTATTCTCTATCTCTTACACAAGACATAAACAAAGGGTGTGTGTGTGTGTGTGTGTGTCTGTCTGTCTGTGCATGTTGTGTGTTTTAGATGAGAAGTAAATAATGGGACCAAATTTCAATGTGTTTTAATATCTTCTGTTATTTTCTTTTGCTCTCCCTCTCTGTCACAGTCTCAATAACTCTCTGCCTGTCTCTCAGTGCATGCTGGGAGTACGGGTGTGGGTTTCTGTGGTGAGTGGGTGCTTGTGGTAGAGTGCCACTACATTCTCTATCAGTTTGTCCTTACAGTTTTTTCTTCTTTCCTGTCCATGGTTGTTGCTCATGACTGTAAGTTTAGAGGATGTCTTTGAGTGGAGGGGACCATAGTGTGGATGGAGAATGGTGTGAGGGATGCTACAATTATAGGTTACGATGGTACTATAATAGTCTGAGGAATAATCGCGTTTTCATGGTTATTATGCATTCATTTATTTCACAACACTCGGGACATATAAAATCACATGAGCATTCTTAATTAGAGGTTTTGTTCAACAACATTTCTCTGATTACTTGTGTTTTTAACAGTTACTGCCAATTGAAAAAGAAATTATTCAGTTACTTAATAACACAGGACAACATAGATAAAACAAAAATCTATATCTCTTAGGAATTAAATATGAGCTACCTCTGTAAACAGGCCTGTCTTTATTTCAAAACAAAATAACTGGAGTCAAAAGATTTTGATCAACAGTATTAATTTTTTTTTTTTACTATTTTCTATTTGTCACATTTTTATCTAATTCTCTATCTCCTCAAGGTTTCAATAGGTAACATGCCACTAAAGTAATAATTTTTGTAACTTAATTAAGTTGTTACTTGTATTACCTTTAAAGATGGATGGTGAACTCAGAGAATTTGTATGAGATTTAATGTGTTGAACCTTTTAGCCACAACTTTTTTTCTGCAAGTGTTGCATACAGGATGTCTGTCATCTTGAACAACCCCGTTCTTTAAGTATCCAAAATGCAGTCTGGAGGTTGGAGGCTGGAGGCTGGAGTTTTGAGGTTGGGCTGGCAATGTTTGGGCTAATATACAGACAGACAGACAGACAGGTAGACAGTCTGGCAGACAGACAGGTGGACAGACTGGCAGACAGACAGGCAGGTGGAACGACAGGCATGTAGACAGACATTTATGTTTTTATTTATTTATGTATTTTTATTTAACTATATGTATTAGGGCTGTCGTGCACTTCAGACTTAACCTTCCCTCCTCTCTGATCCACCATCACTCCTTATGCATGTCCCCCCCCAGTCAACTCCCCAGTCTCTCTGTCTGTCTCTCCCTCCATCACATTACATTATTAACACCCCAGTCTCTCTTTCTGTCTCTCCCTCCATCCCATTACATTATTAACACCCCAGTCTCTCTGTCTGTCTCTCCCTCCATCACATTACTTTATTAACACCCCAGTCTCTCTGTCTGTCTCTCCCTCCATCACATTACATTATTAACACCCCAGTCTCTCTGTCTGTCTCTCCCTCCATCACATTACATTATTAACACCCCAGTCTCTCTGTCTGTCTCTCCCTCCATCACATTACTTTATTAACACCCCAGTCTCTCTGTCTGTCTCTCCCTCCATCACATTACATTATTAACACCCCAGTCTCTCTTTCTGTCTCTCCCTCCATCCCATTACATTATTAACACCCCAGTCTCTCTTTCTGTCTCTCCCTCCATCCCATTACTTTATTAACACCCCAGTCTCTCTTTCTGTCTCTCCCTCCATCCCATTACATTATTAACACCCCAGTCTCTCTTTCTGTCTCTCCCTCCATCACATTACTTTATTAACACCCCAGTCTCTCTTTCTGTCTCTCCCTCCATCCCATTACATTATTAACACCCCAGTCTCTCTTTCTGTCTCTCCCTCCATCCCATTACATTATTAACACCCCAGTCTCTCTGTCTGTCCTTCCCTCCATCACATTACATTATTAACACCCCAGTCTCTCTTTCTGTCTCTCCCTCCATCCCATTACATTATTAACACCCCAGTCTCTCTTTCTGTCTCTCCCTCCATCACATTACTTTATTAACACCCCAGTCTCTCTTTCTGTCTCTCCCTCCATCCCATTACATTATTAACACCCCAGTCTCTCTTTCTGTCTCTCCCTCCATCCCATTACATTATTAACACCCCAGTCTCTCTGTCTGTCTCTCCCTCCATCCCATTACATTATTAACACCCCAGTCTCTCTGTCTGTCCTTCCCTCCATCACATTACATTATTAACACCCCAGTCTCTCTTTCTGTCTCTCCCTCCATCCCATTACATTATTAACACCCCAGTCTCTCTGTCTGTCCTTCCCTCCATCACATTACATTATTAACACCCCAGTCTCTCTTTCTGTCTCTCCCTCCATCCCATTACTTTATTAACACCCCAGTCTCTCTTTCTGTCTCTCCCTCCATCCCATTACATTATTAACACCCCAGTCTCTCTGTCTGTCTCTCCCTCCATCCCATTACATTATTAACTCCCCAGTCTCTCTGTCTGTCTCTCCCTCCATCCCATTACTTTATTAACACCCCAGTCTCTCTTTCTGTCTCTCCCTCCATCCCATTACATTATTAACACCCCAGTCTCTCTGTCTGTCTCTCCCTCCATCCCATTACATTATTAACTCCCCAGTCTCTCTGTCTGTCTCTCCCTCCATCCCATTACTTTATTAACACCCCAGTCTCTCTTTCTGTCTCTCCCTCCATCCCATTACATTATTAACACCCCAGTCTCTCTGTCTGTCCTTCCCTCCATCACATTACATTATTAACTCCCCAGTCTCTCTGTCTGTCTCTCCCTCCATCCCATTACATTATTAACTCCCCAGTCTCTCTTTCTGTCTCTCCCTCCATCCCATTACATTATTAACACCCCAGTCTCTCTTTCTGTCTCTCCCTCCATCCCATTACATTATTAACACCCCAGTCTCTCTTTCTGTCTCTCCCTCCATCCCATTACATTATTAACACCCCAGTCTCTCTGTCTGTCTCTCCCTCCATCCCATTACTTTATTAACACCCCAGTCTCTCTTTCTGTCTCTCCTTCCATCCCATTACATTATTAACACCCCAGTCTCTTTTTCTGTCTCTCCCTCCATCCCATTACTTTATTAACACCCCAGTCTCTCTTTCTGTCTCTCCCTCCATCCCATTACATTATTAACACCCCAGTCTCTCTTTCTGTCTCTCCCTCCATCCCATTACATTATTAACACCCCAGTCTCTCTTTCTGTCTCTCCCTCCATCCCATTACATTATTAACACCCCAGTCTCTCTTTCTGTCTCTCCCTCCATCACATTACTTTATTAACACCCCAGTCTCTCTTTCTGTCTCTCCCTCCATCCCATTACTTTATTAACACCCCAGTCTCTCTGTCTGTCTCTCCCTCCATCACATTACTTTATTAACACCCCAGTCTCTCTGTCTGTCTCTCCCTCCATCACATTACTTTATTAACACCCCAGTCTCTCTGTCTGTCTCTCCCTCCATCACATTACTTTATTAACACCCCAGTCTCTCTGTCTGTCTCTCCATGTCTCTCTTTCTTTGTCTCCATCACATTCTTTTATTTAGAACCCAATCTTTCTCTCGCTCTCTTCTCTCTATATGCCCTTATATACCTCTTTCTCTCTCTCTGCCCCCCCTCTCCCAAGCCTGTTTCCTTTGACCATGTCAGATCCAGGACCACCGCTCTCTTTCTTTTTTTCCTGTGTTTATGCGGCCAATCACGATGCCCCTCTCCCCCCAGTTTACCCGGTGATGGATGACCATTGGCCGTCTCGCTGACAGGCCCAGCAGCTGATGCCACATAATTACGGTATCAGCGTTTAGGATAAATTACCAAATTACACCGGCCCTCGGGAGGCTGGGAAGACTGACAGCGCTGCCGACAAAAGAAACAAAAGCATCTTCCTGGAGAAGAGGTGAAAGGAGGGGCTTAGAGGAGGGGGTGTGGTGTCAGGCAGGGGGAGGGGACAGGAGAGAGAGTGTTTCACAAAAAAGCCTTGGAAGTGGAATGAAAATTAAATATACTATTTTTTTTAACTGTAATTTATTGGCCCAAAGGTTGCGTGATTTGATGGACTTCTTGTACCTCTACTACTACGGAACTAAATGTTAAACCCAAATATTTAACCCTACTTTAACCCTATTTTATTAACTGTGCGCGAAAAATGAATAGGCCCAAAATCCGACGGTCCCCTTGTGATTGACTGGTTTACTGTGGGTTTTCTCCAGTTGGCTGAGCTCACGTCAACCACAGTGGCAGACACAGAGAAACAGAGAGGCAGACAGACAGACAGATAGACAGACAGAGACAGAGATAGAGAGGCAGAGAGGCAAACAGATAGACAGACAGAGATAGAAAGACAGATATAGAGGCAAAGAGACAAACAAACAGAGACAGAGAGACAAACAGAGGAAGAGAGTCAAATAGAGAGGGACAGACTGACAGGTTCTCTGAATCAGTTATATCTGTTGTTCCAATACTTGGTCTGAACACTGATTATAGCTACTTAAAAGGCCAGAAGTGGCAGTTCTTAAGTGTTGCGTGGGAATTCTTTTGCCTCTTATGTTACCATGTAAGTGTGACCAAGAACAGATTTTATTTACTGCACCGACCTGGGAGCAATTAGGGTTAACTGTCTTTCTCACAGACAGAACCACTGGGTTTTTGTCGGCTCGGGAATTAGAACCCGTCACCGGTCCTTTACTAGCTACCTTACCCTGGTGTGTGTGTGTGTGTGTGTGTGTAAGAGAGAGAGGGAAAAGGGGGGCAATCTCTCATTAAAAGTCTCTCCCAAACATCTGGTCTCTTCGTAATATCACATTTTATCCCGTTTTTAATATATTCAGTAATTCATTCGTTGCATATTTTCACAATCGGATCTCCCGCAGTAGAACTTAAGATCTGATTAAATGACGGAGTCTGTGTGTGATTTAATGCATCAAACAACTGCCACTTCTGGCCTGTACAGATATCCTCTCAAATTACACCAATGCCTTTTTTTCTCCTTTTCACTGACGTGTTCATACACCAGATAACCCAGTCTCAAGTTCCACACAGAACAAGAGACAAGATTTATGCATATTTTATTTGGGTCTGGGAGAGCGTTTCTCGGTAGCCTTAGGTCATTTTTTTTTTACACGCTGTGGTCTGGACTCTGTGGGTGAGGGGACATTTATGATGTGTGTGTTAACAATGAGCAGTGTTGCGATTGGACCTGTGTGTGTGCTCTGTGTGAACGTAATTGGAGCTGCACTAAAAACCTTGCGAACACACACACATACACACACACACACATTAACAGCCCACCAGGGCGGTAGATTTGCCTCAGATACAAAGGAAAGTGCTGCAATAAAAAGTGAGGACAAAAATCACATGGTAAAACCACAGGATGGGGTTTGCCTTAAATAAGGGAGCAAGATTCAGTGAACTATGACTGTTAAATGAACTGACCACATGTTTTTGTTGTTTTTGGTCGATGTCATTCCCCACTCTCCCTGTACTCCCGGAACTCCAAAGCTGAAGGGAGAACAAATCTTTATTTGCTCAGACCATAGTTTTGAAATAAAACAGGCCAGCCGCTTCCAATGTTCACAACAAATCTGTAATCGAACATATTACGTTATTATTTTCACATTTCTTTTTTATTACTATTAAAATAAAGGATGAATTAAAAAGAAACCTTCTGCCACAGGCATGGCTGGCTTTTTTAATGGACATTATTCAGCACAGCAGCACATAACTACACCTGAAACCTGTTAGCTGATACCATTCTGAACAGGAAACTGTATGAACCGTATGTAGACTTATATTTAAACATATTTCAAAATTCTTATCTTGAAATAATGATTAGCAGTTGGGGGATTGAATGCTGCTTTTTAATCTTGCCACACTGTTTCAATCAGTAGGACTTGAAAATTTACTGGTTTCCAATGCATTTATTTTCAGGTTCATTAGTTCACTGGACTGATATTTCTTGGGATTTTTCAAAGGTTCTGTCCATTTGGGTGTTTTCTTTATGCTGATAATGACCTAGAGGCCAATGGCCGTTGCTGAATAAAGGTATATAAAAGTTAAATCAAGGCCTGCAAGATTACAATAATCACAGTAATGTATTTAACAGACCTGAATATACAAGCAAAGTATATTGTTACTATAAAAATATTACACATCACTTGTCAAAATACACAGGTAGACTATGCCACAGTTTGTTAACTCCATCAGATCTAAAATGTGCTTACTGTACCTATCAAAGCAAAACAAAAATGCTACTTTTAAACATCCCTGCTTCTTTTAACTGACGTTGATTTGCAATTATGTATACCAATGAAATTGATGAGATCAAATGGTTATTTTGCAGAATAGTGTGATGAGGATGTTTTAATTGTTAAACTGTGTTGGCCAGTCAACACGAATGAGTTAGCGAGCTTAAGCTTTGCCCTACCAGAATGAGTGACCTACCTGAATGAGTGACCTACCAGAATGAGTGACCTACCAGAATCAGGGTGGCGCGACAAGGCCACCCATTGGCCTCCCCAATTTGCACTGCACTCTGGGAAACCCCTGGGCACTGATGAAATGCACGGTGGGTGTTTGATCTATCTGTGGCCTTGTATTATGCTGTTGTATTCGGTTCTGTTCTGTTTTTGTTAAGTACAGTGGACGTTGATCTAACGGACATTGACTCAGCTTTCATACAACCTTAGAACAAAATAATGTGGTTAAGACGAGGATAAATAGATCCACAAGAAAAACCAAACATGCACAGGAGATGAGCCGCATATGCACAGATCCTTCTGAAGGATCTTTTAGTCCAGTGGACTAAAGTTCCAGAAAACGACTGCAGACAAACGTATTATAATATTATCACATATTCCATATGTATAAAAAACGTTTCATCCGCCACAAAGCCGATTATTTTAACAGACTCTGTTCAGCAGCAAATTACTTATCCTGAAGCCAGTTTGATAATTTACACAAATGAGTAAAAGGAGAGAGGAGAGCACTGTTTTCGATTCTTAATACCTCTAAAATCCTGAAATAATTACTAAGAATAAGAGAATGTAACCCTTCTTTTGCATGAAAAGCAATAAAATAAGATTTGCCAATTGGTAGGACTACTGGGACAAGAGAGAAGGCAATAAGAAAGTATATTTGAATCAATATGCAATGAAGTTCATGTGTTTGCTTTCAAACATGATCCAGAATCCAATAGTGACCCTTATACCTCAGAGAGCTCCCAGTCATGACTAAGACGACAAACACAGACTAGACTGACATTTTAACACACATCTATAAGATTCACACACACACGCGCTTGTTTTGCTATACTTGTAAGAACTTTACACAATTGATTTCCATTATGAATTCCATCCTTTCTAACCACTAACCCTAAACTTACCTACAAGTGTGAAAAAGCCAATTGAATAAGTGAGGACTTGAAAAATGTCCTTACTAGTCATGATTTTCCTTGGATCTCTATACCAGTAAGGACACCTGGACAAGTATAGTGTTACACACTCACACACACACACAATGGCAAAAAAAAATTCTGGATGAAAGAACCGTGCAGGTCATGAAATCCACTTCAAACAAAAAATAAATAAATAAAGGAAGGTGAAAACGATATTATTTTATTGCAATACAGTTGCTCAGAGAATTTGTTCTATGTGCAGTATAATCATAAAGGATAATGAACATGGATTCTTATTAATACAATTAATATTTCAAATTAAATATTCCACTCACCATCACTCTGGGACTAATTTAGATGTTCAAACCAGTGAAGCTATCTGTTAGCGTTAAATCTACAATATTAAGTCAGTATTAAATCTACAATTAGACAATCTACAGTTATAAAAAAAAACATCTTTAATGATCAAGCTAAGGTACTGAAGTGTCTTTCCTAGAGTATGTGGGGTTTGGTGTATAATAATAGTTTTAATCAATTGTTTCAATCACGTTCCAATTTTCAAACTTTTATCATTATTTTATCAGTATCATTGAACCCGCTCTGAATGTCAAATTAAAACAAGCCACTTTGGTAGACAGATATATCTAAGTTATTTGATTAATCCGTGTGTACACGCTAGACTATCAAGGGGATATATTCATATAATAGTCATGCCATGGTCATGTTACAGAGTAATATATAGAGTTGTGTAAACTCGCCAACCTTTGGCTCTGCCTGTGCCCTGTCAGGGGTCCGGAGATGAGCTTGCAAAGGTCCCCTCTACACTGCTGGTATTGTGTGTGTGTTTGGATGTGCGTTTTTGTGTGTGTGTGTGTTTGTGTATGTGTGTGTTTGTGTGTGTGTGTGTGCGGTCGGGGGGAGGTAAGACCATGCATAATTCATTGGCTGATGCCAGCGTGCTGAGCAACCATCGGACTTCGTCCCAAACCACACACTATTCCCTGTGTAGTGCACCACCGGTGACCGAGGGCCCTCGGGGCAGGCCTTCCCTGTACAGGGAGCAGGGTACCATTTGGGACGCACTTTAGGGCCATCATAATTGAAACAATTGAAAAGACAATACCAGCTGGGTCAATCATGGAACAGCAGGGGAGAGAACCTGAGATCCCCGGCCCGCTTCCAAGCCCGACACACACACACACACACACACACACACACACACACGCTTACGCACACATGCACACACGCTGATTATGGCTGCAGCAGAATGTCAATACTGTAATACTCTACTGCCTGGCTCATACCCTCCTGTAGAAAGGTGCCTGTATTGACACACGCGCACACAGGAAAAGTCTTGTCTGTATAGCCAGGCCGGCAAAAAATGGAGACAAGAGCAGAAAATAATCCCTCGACAACATTCCACACAGTGTCCCGGTTACATTATAGATCTGTCCTAATTGCGGATATGATATTAAGTGTTTCAATTAAGGAAGGATAGTTGAACTGAGTCGAATTGACCTGTAAGCTGATAGCCAGCTCTCCAACATGGAGCCACTGTCAGTCTGTCACCTTCAATTTGTGCCAGCTTCCCAAATGGCACC
This sequence comes from Esox lucius, assembly GCF_011004845.1. NCBI lineage: Eukaryota > Metazoa > Chordata > Actinopteri > Esociformes > Esocidae > Esox > Esox lucius. Next base: position 3,459,086 of record NC_047574.1, on the reverse strand, counting down.
CGTTTCCCCACGTAGTGCACTACTATGGCCAGGGCCCGTGCTGCGCTGTCTAGGGAGAGGAGGGCCAATTGGGATGCAGCCGATCTGTCACCGTCACTTTGTTCACTGACGCCTTTTCTGATCTCTGGCTGCAGCGTTGTCACCTTCCAGGCCTCACGATCAATAATGTCAGGGTTGTCGGCTTCCAGGCCTCATAATCGTTACCGTTAAATAATCAATGAGGCAGCCACATTAACCAGGGGAAAGTTGTTCACTAGAGAGAACTATGACATCAACACATTTCTGTTTTCACCATCTCCACAAGAAAAAAGAAAAAGAAATGAATAGAACATTTATTTATATATATAATTACACATATATATATATATTTATATATACATATATATATATATATACACACACACACATACATATAAATATATGTACAACAATAATACCATAGAACCTGTATTATCGTTTCCAGCGAATTGGTGAAAAGTTCATTAAGAGAACGACAAGATGAAAAAAGGAAAGACCAGTCTGACTGTTCATCAATCAATCAATCAATCAAATGTATTTATAAAGCCCTTTTTACAACAGCAGTTAAACCCCAAGGAGCATGAGAAGATGAAGCAAGAGAATGAGAAGATGAAAAAGGAAAAGATGAGTCAGATTTTTCATTAAGAGAATGAGAAGATGAAGCAAGATGAGTCTGACTTTCATTAAGAGAACGAGGAGATGTAAAAGGAAAAGACAAGTCTTACTGTTCATTAGGAGAATGAGTAGATAATAGAAGAAAAGAGAAGTCTGACTATTATGAGAAGATAAAAGAAGAAAAGAGAAGTCTAACTGTTCATTAAGAGAATGAGAAGATAAAAGAAGAAAAGAGAAGTCTGACTGTTCATTAAGAGAATGAGAAGATAAAAGAAGAAAAGAGAAGTCTGACTGTTCATTAAGAGAATGAGAAGATAAAAGAAGAAAAGAGAAGTCTGACTGTTTATTGAGAGAATGAGAAGATAAAAGAAGAAAAGAGAAGTCTGACTGTTTATTAAGAGAATGAGAAGATAAAAGAAGAAAAGAGAAGTCTGACTGTTCATTAAGAGAATGAGAAGATAAAAGAAGAAAAGAGAAGTCTGACTGTTCATTAAGAGAATGAGAAGATAAAAGAAGAAAAGAGAAGACTGACTGTTTATTAAGAGAATGAGAAGATAAAAGAAGAAAAGAGAAGACTGACTGTTCGTTAAGAAAATTAGAAGATAAAAGAAGAAAAGAGATGTCTGACTGTTCGTTAAGAAAATGAAAAGATAAAAGAAGAAACAAAGCTCAAGAAGAGAAGGGGTCCTGTAATCGAGGTCTTCCTCATTCTTCTGGTAGAGGCAGTCTGAGTGAGTGTGTGTGTGTGTATGCGTGTGTGTGTAAGTGAGTGCGGACTACTCAGTGACATCTTTAAAACGCTTCGTTATCCCAGCAGCCAGTGGCAATTGTTCACCGTGAGATTGGAACACACTGCCGTGATGATCAAAAGAGTCCTGTGGAGTGTGTGTCCGGAAGCAGAATGTAGCTTTTAGTGTGTCTGAGTCTGGAACAAGAGTTTAGCTGTGATCATACTTTAATGATGTTCAAAGATAGCTGTATCCGCAGTCAAACAGGAGGGCTTCCAATGGATCCATGCTTGGATCAGACACGTCAGGGATAGAGCATGTACTGGAGACAACCCTCCTTCACAAAGACATAAGCCGTTTCCATCTTCTAACAGAATACACACTCATCCATGTTTATACAAGAAACATGCTCAGATCTATGTTTATACCTGAAAAAGTCAGGTCCGTGTTCTTACCAGAAACAGAAAGATTCATGTACATACCAGAAAGACAGATCTGTGTTTATACCAGAAACGGACAGATGAGTGTTCATGCCAAAAACAGATAGATCTGTGTTCTTACCAGAAACAGATAGATTCCTGTTGATACCAAAAACAGATTGATCTGTGTTCATACCAGAAACAAACAGGTCCATGTTCATACCAGAAACAGACAGGTCCATGTTGATACCAGAAACAGATTGATCTGTGTTCATACCAGAAGCAGCCAGATTATTGATCACTTTAGAAACAGACAGGTCCATATTCATACTAGAAACAAACAGGTCCATGTTCATACCAGAAACAGACAGGTCCATGTTCATACCAGAAACAGACAGGTCCATGTTCATACTAGAAACAAACAGGTCCATATTCATACTAGAAACAGACAGCTCCATGTTCATACTAGAAACAAACAGGTCCATGTTCATACCAGAAACAGACAGGTCCATGTTCATACTAGAAACAAACAGGTCCATGTTCATACTAGAAACAAACAGGTCCATATTCATACTAGAAACAAACAGGTCCATGTTCATGCCAGAAACAAACAGGTCCATGTTCATACCAGAAACAGACAGGTCCATGTTCATACTAGAAACAGACAGGTCCATGTTCATACTAGAAACAGACAGGTCCATGTTCATACTAGAAACAAACAGGTCCATGTTCATACCAGAAACAGACAGGTCCATGTTCATACTAGAAACAAACAGGTCCATGTTCATACCAGAAACAGACAGGTCCATGTTCATACCAGAAACAGACAGGTCCATGTTCATACTAGAAACAAACAGGTCCATGTTCATACTAGAAACAAACAGGTCCATGTTCATACCAGAAACAGACAGGTCCATGTTCATACCAGAAACAGACATATCTAAAGTCATACCTGCTTTTATGAGTCTTTCCATTTAAAACGCATGCAGAACGGTTTGGCTGGTCCTGGGGAAAATTAAAAGACTTCATCTTTTTTTCACCTGTCCTTACTGGAGGTGAGTCATTTGAATCCATGTGTCATCTAAATCAATGAGTTGTCCGATCAATCAAACCTGGATTTTCTTTCTTTTCCAAGTCAGTTCAGTATTCATTCAGTGACATGGTATAGTGATTCACCTCTGTAACACAAACTGTTCCACTCCCAGGACACTTTTGACCTCTCTGTGTCTGCTCCTCTGTCAGGTTGCCTGGCTGGCTGGTTGGCTGGCTGATTGGATAGCTGTGTGCTGAATATGCTGTCACCCGTTGTAGTTGTCCTGCTCAGGGGATTTTAATCGTCAGAAACGATCTCTGACTCTCCGGAGAGTTGACCCTGAGAATGTTTAAATGCCATTGCCGCAACAGGGAGCATGTATAGCTAGATGTCTCATAGTCATTTAACTTTGTTCTTAGCGGGAGTGTTGCATAATTGTAATTGTATATTATTAAGGCCCTCGGTTATCGCACTTACCTGACTTACAGAACTTTTATAGACATTTGGACTTTTTCTAAAGATCATTTTCTTAAAAGCACCACATCTATTCATCAACTTGAAATGTTCTTCAGTGTGTCTCTGTCTTTGTCTGCATCTTTGCTTTTCCATTGAGTAACTGCAATGAATGAATGAGTGATCTGGGAATTGCTAGACGTTGGTGCCTGTGCGATAAGTTTTGAATTTTTTATGCACCGCATTAAGATGTTATTGCGATTCAACCTTCCACGTCTTTTTCACTCTACAGTATATCTACTGTAGAGATGCATTCACGAAGACAAAGTGTTGATTAAAATAAATTGTCTGTATTTAAATAGACGGAAAACAATTTGTGAAGGAGGAACACTTGAGTTGTTTGCGGCTACTGCAAACTGGCGTTAAAATAATAGGGCAGTTTTGAGGCAATACAATATATCGTCAAGGACAATATCACAACATGTATCTGTCAAGTATACTTCTTTTGAAACCAGAATGCCTCCCAAACGGGACCCCATTCCCTATAAAGTGCACTACTGGGCAAATGTAGTGCCCTAAAGTTTGGAGTCCATTGGGTGCCATTTGGGACAAACTGAAAATCTTATTGTGTTACAGTTTAGACTGAGACTCAACAGCGCTGACACAAATGACGATTGGCCTAAACACATTGACAGTCAGAAGATGGTGGGAGCTGTACTCTTGGACTTCACCGCAGCTTTTAATATTCCAGGTCGTAAGCTAGTGAAGAACGCGATAAGTACCATGGCTTCATTTACTCTGCCGTGTCTCGGAGAGAGTGTTGCCTATAAGAGAGGATGGTGGTTGATTGTTAACGGACGCCTCTCAAACATGAACACATTTGAGGATTGTTCGCCACAGGGAAGCCTTCTTGGGACTTCGATGTTTTCCGTTTTCACCAATGACCTTCCGCTGACCTCGAATAAAGCCTTAACATGTGTGTGTGCTGAGGACACCAGATGAAACAGAATATCAAGAGTACATAAATAATCGAAGACAAGGGGTCTTTATTAAGTTTTAAAGTAATAATCCTCACAAGAAATGTAGCAGACTGAGGAGACCTGGATGATGACCGTCAAACTTGCAGGCTGAGGAGACCTGGATGATGACTGTCAAACTTGCAGGCTGAGGAGACCTGGATGATGACCGTCAAACTTGGCCGTAGCGTACGGATTCAGTGATCGCCAAGACTGGAAGTCGTATATTCCTGATAAAACTCCTCCCCGGTGTCTTGACATCACATGCGCTGCTGCCCAGTTGATTGCCACGAAGGACGACCGAGTTAAACTGCAGGTTGACATCGGGCAGAGCAGCGAGGGTGGGTGTCAACGTGCTGCCGTTCGACCTGTTGGTACAGGACGCATGTAATGCATCAACAGTGGTCTCTGCAAGAGGTGTTGAAGCGTCGAAGGTACCGAACGGTCTGTTACGACAGGTAAAACACAGCCCAGACATTCATCAACACCACACAACAAGGGCCAGCAGTGGCCTCTTCACTGTCCAGACGGGAGGCTGGGAGATACAATACACTACTAAGTAGAGCTGTGAATACCAGGGACTCTGCTGCCACCTGAGGTAACTCACACTAGCGATAAAAATCTGCAATAAAAACAAAGATAAAACAACACCTAATAGCGCAACCGGAGTCTGTGAAAAGACACATAGAAACTGCATGGTATTATTTTACGGTGTATTTTATGTGGGTTGGATTTATTTTTTTCGACACCCAGAAGAGTAACGGTCACGTCGTCTTTGGCTAATGAGGATTCTAATAAAATACTATGCAACTAAACACCAGATGTTGTGGAAACCCACTGTTTGTTGGGCATTTGCCTGTCCAAGACAACAACGTAGCTGGTGTGTCTGGCATATTATACACAGGCACACACGTACGCACATCACACTGAACTCATACGCGCTACCACGCACACACACGTGCACACACACACACACGCACAAAAAGACCCACTCCCCTTCCTGCTCTTTAGTGCAATCGATTGGAAGCTGTCAACTTTCCTCAGGAGGCTGGAGTGTGAGACTTCTTCCCTGGCACAGTGCAGTCCTTCCTGGGTAGCCAGTGGGGAGTGGTGGGGTGATCGGGTGGAGGATGGTGGCCAGCAGCTGCTGTCTCATGGATCACATGATCAATACCCACATGCAGAATATGACGGGGGGGGGTGTGACTAATTGGCCCCTTTTTGACCCCCCACTTTGATAGAGGTTACCCAGTTGTTCTCTGTAAATCCAGTCTAACTATTAATATAGCACACTTTGATGTGACAGCTCCACACTAAAAAAAAGGCTTTAACTGAATTTGTATTATAATCACTATTATTTATTTATTTATTTATTTATTTATTTTTTCAGATCTGACCCCTTGTCACATGACCTTCTATCTCTCTCAGAGTTCTCTAGAAGGTCTGAATCTGGGACAAAACTAACTGTATCATGTGAGGTTGTCTAAAACAGTAGGTGTGTGTGTGTGTGTAGGTGTGTGTGTGTGTGTGTAGGTGTGTGTGTATCTGTCCCCTGGGGGTGACATAGAGAAGAACACCGTTGAGAGACACAAACAGTGTATCTCCATGGGAGAAGCAGTGAGTGTATTCCACTGCCAGGGGAGATGGTGTCTGTGTAGGTGTGTGTGTGTTTGTGTAGGTGTGTGTGTGTGTTTCTGTCTGTGTAGGTGTGTGTAGATGCACATATTTTGTTTGTGTGTATGTGTTGGTGTGGGTGTGTGTTTGTGTCTGTGTAGGTGTGTGTGTGTGTGTGTGTTTGTGTCTGTGTAGGTGTGTGTGTTTGTGTCTGTGTAGGTGTGTGTGTGTGTGTGTGTGTTTGTGTTTGTGTCTGTGTAGGTGTGTGTGTGTGTGTTTGTGTCTGTGTAGGTGTGTGTGTGTGTGTTTGTGTCTGTGTAGGTGTGTGTGTGTGTGTTTGTGTCTGTGTAGGTGTGTGTGTTTGTGTCTGTGTAGGTGTGTGTGTTTGTGTCTGTGTAGGTGTGTGTGTTTGTGTCTGTGTAGGTGTGTGTGTGTGTGTTTGTGTCTGTGTAGGTGTGTGTGTTTGTGTCTGTGTAGGTGTGTGTGTGTGTGTGTGTTTGTGTCTGTGTAGGTGTGTGTGTTTGTGTCTGTGTAGGTGTGTGTGTTTGTGTCTGTGTAGGTGTGTGTAGGTGCACATAGCAGCCATCCCTCATTAGTATCAGCTGTGTTCCCAGATGGCAGGACCTGGGTCAGAGACAGCATGGATGGAGTGGAGGAGGCCTGGAGTGGAGGAGGCCTGGAGTGGAGGAGGGATGATGAAAGGAACTGCTTCAGGAGTGTGACACCCGCTACGCTCTCTTCTCCTCCTCTCCTCCTCTCTTCTCCTCCTCTCTGTCATGTAAACCTCATTCCCTCCTTTTCTCCTTGTTCTCACTTCTCACAGGTGATGATAGGATGATTTGGTAGATAGAGAGAGAGGGAGAGAGACAAAGAGAAGGAGAGAGTAGAGGAGAGAAGGAAATGGGTGGGGCGGAGGAGAGAGGAGAGAGAACGTGAGAGAAGTGCCTCATCAACGTGTTCCTGTTTTATAGTCCATAGCTGTTCACTGATGTGTGATCTGACAACTAGAGGTGGCGAATATCAGACTGCCAACATACTGGTCTAGTATCTGTAGTATAAATATAGCTGGTGATAACAGCTGCTAGTAACTGGATGTTAATATATCCACGATGATATGTAGTTCAGTACAGTTCGTTGAGTGTGAAACCGTGAACTACATTACCAAATTAAGTTCATTAACCAGTGAACTACATTACCCAGTGAACTGCATGGTCTTGCAACTTTAGCTCACCCATCACACTGGGTACTCAGAAGAAATGTACCAAATCACAGTGAACTAATAACCAATCACAGCGGCTGTTTTCTGTTATGTCTTCTGCTGACACAGATCTGGGGGATAGACTTGTGGCAGTGCTGCCTGTCCAAGTACTGTATGCCAGCTGAGGGATGGCGGTTCAAATCCCTGGGATGCCTCTGCTGTATTCTTCCCTCTGTCTACATTTCAAGCCCCCCTGACTTGAAGTTGACCTAATAAAGATAGTTAGCTTTGATTTGAGTTTATTTAGCAAAGCTTTAATGTCCCTAAGAGGTAACAGCCTCCACCATTATGTTTCCTGGCTGAACATGGCTGCCTCAGTCTCCCCTCCGTTTGATGTGGTCCGACTTGCTCTGTCTGTTCTAGAGTTACTTTAGAGTGTTTTTCAGAGAACCCCCCCCCCACACGCACAAACACCCTCACCTCTACTGCATGAGTAATTTTACTGGCTCCTGTTTAGCCACCTAACTCTCCCCTCCTCCCCCCTTGCCATTCTCCTCCTTTCCATTTTTCTCTCCTCGTCTAATTACGTGTTATAGTGGTATAAAGGTGTGTGTGAGGAGCGGGTAGAGTGTGAATTGATGGTGTGAATTTGACCTGGTCGTGATAATCAACTAAATTAGGAGGCTGGGGGTGGGGTTCTACTCCGACCTGTCCAATCAGAAATGCTTAGTTTTCTGTTGAAAAAGACAAAGAAGAAAGTTTTCCATTACTTGCACTTTAGAGTCCCTGAGCTGGTATGTGTCCTGGTCTCCTTTGGCCCTGCGTAGCTGGCCGCCGCCTCTCACTTCAAAGAGACAAAAAGAATACGAGAGAGAGAGAGAGAGAGAGACGTGTGCTTTCACACTTTATACCTTGAAAACTTCCCAAACCACCAAAACGGCCCATTGCACCAATTAAGAGATTGTTCCTTGGCTGGAGCGGCCATTATCACATCTGACCTTCCAATTATTTCCCTCTGTTTCCTGCCATTTCTGTCACTCTGCTGACCTTGCCCTCCTCCAGATTCCTTTAGATAGAGAGAGAGGGAGTGAGATGGAGGCAGGGAGGGAGAGGGGGAGAAATACAGAGCGGGGGAGGGAGATAAGAAGAGAAAGACAGAAAGGGAGACACAAAAAATGCCCCCCCCCCCCGCCCACACACACACACACGCCATCGGCCCCCTGGACTCTTTAGGAGGAAGGATTTGGAGTCGGTCACGGGTCACAAGGTCCAATGAGACAAGACACCGTTTTTCTGTCTCTCTTTTACTTTTGGTAAAGCTCTTCATTCACATTTGTATTCAAGTTATTCTTTCATCTACCTGGTTTCTATTATATTTCTGGTTACTTTTTTGCTCTGTTTTTTTCTACTCTTTACTTGTCTGCTATTTGATAACTCTTAACTGGTCTGCATTTTACTGGTCTTAACTGGTGCCTAGTTTACTGGTCTTTCATACTGTAGTCTGTATATAACTGGTCTTAACTAGTCTGTATTTCAATGGTCTTAACTAGTCTGTATTTTACTGGTCTTAACTGGTCTATTTTTTACTGGTCTGTATTTTACTGGTCTTTACTGGTCTGTATTTTACTGGTCTTTAATGGTCTGTATTTTACTGGTCTTAACTGGTCTGTATTTTACTGGTCTTTACTGGTCTATATTTTACTAGTCTTTACTGGTCTATATTTTACTAGTCTTTACTGATTTATATTTTACTGGTCTGTATTTTGCTGGTTTTAACTTGTCTGTATTTTACTTGTTCTGCATTTTACTGGTCTTTACTGGTCTGTAATTTACTGTTTTTTACTGATCTGTATTTTACAGGTCTGTATTTTACTCTCACATGACCACCTCAGATGGCTTCGCAGGCATCCAAACGACCTGAGGGGGTCATTGTGGAGGAATCTTAAGGCGTGTTCAAACTCACCTCAATCAATCAATCAAATGTATTTGTAAAGCCCTTTTTACATCAGCAGTTGTCACAAAGTGCTTTTACAGAGACACCCGGCCTTAAACCCCAAGGAGCAAACAACAGTAGTGTTGAATTTCAGTGGCTAGGAAAAACTCCTTAAGAAGGCTGAAATTTAGGAAGAAACCCTGGGCTAACCAAGTGTTCACACTTGCATATTTTGAAGTGGGTTCGCACCACCCTTAGCCTAGGGCTAGCTGGCCCCTGAGCAGGGTTAGCACCGACGTTTCAGGGCTAGTCCCAGAAACACGATGACAAAATAAAGTGTGAAACAGGGTCAAGAACAAAATCTTTGAACGTATATTGTCCAATCACAAAACCTGCCCTTTAATTTAATTTACATACATTCTTGACGCGCGCCGTTACCAACAGCTAAGATGTGTTTCTGTTTCGGTCCTTCCACTCTGCAAACTTTTGTTGTTTTATAATACCTTTTAAATCTTAGCAAAGTAGTTATTGCAGCTTTATTTGGACGTAAATCTAGCCAATATGTCGAAAGAATAAAGGTTAACTAACATTTCCTCTTTCTTTTGCGTAGTTTTAACAAATTTGTCAAAACAAATACAGACAGGGTGGGCACCTTCATCTACCAAAGTCATCATGTCGTTAACTGAATCATGAATCATGATATTGATTGTGTGTCAGTGATCTTCTCTAACATTATTCCCATGCCACGGAGAATGTAACATTTGTGGCTTATAAAATAATGTAAAATGGGCATATTTGTCCGTTAGCCCAGGGCTTAGTGTGACTCCTTAGCCTAGGGTTAACACACTCTTGTGTGAACACAGGCTAAGCTAACATGGGGCCAGTCTTAGCCTGGGGTTAAGACAGCCCAGGCCTTAGAACATTGCAGTGTGAGAAGGCCGTTAGATTGTGTATAAGGGTGTTTTTTTTTGCTAGCGTACACATTTCTACTTGATTAGTGCAGTGCATCCAACAGTGTACGACTCTCCAGCTGGTTTTTAAGTAGAGTTCTACACCTGTTTGGCTAGGAGGCCCCTGGGACAGCCTCTGAGGGCCCAATGGGGCCTACCTGCTAGCTTCACATCTGTCTGTTTTCATTTCGCTGTTGGATGTTTTTCTCTCACTCTGTCTCCTGCCTGTTCCCCCTATGGCTCTGTTGTCGTAGCAACCTGATGCTGAGGGTTCCCACAACAGCTGCGACCCCAAGCGATGAAGTGAAGATCCAAAAGCTCTGATACCGGTGACCCCCACAGACCCCACAAGATGGAGCAGTGTTTAGGATTGGGGGGGCATGTATCAAAGGCTGTGGGATTTGGTATGGGGAGCGCATACAGGCGAGAGGGGAGTAAGGACGAGGGGTGTGTTATGTCTATTTAGTTTCCACCAGTTAGTCCTATGTCTTTTTAGTTTCCACCAGTTATTTCTATGTCTATTTAGTTTCCACCAGTTATTTCTATGTCTATTTAGTTTCCACCAGTTATTTCTATGTCTATTTAGTTTCCACCAGTTATTTCTTTGTCCATTTCGTTTCCACCAGTTATTTCTATGTCTATTTAGTTTTGACCAGTTATTTCTATGTCTATTTAGTTTCCACCAGTTAGTTATATGTCTTTTTAGTTTCCACCACTTATTTATGTGCTCATTTACTTTCCAGCAGTTCATTCTTTGTCCATTTAGTTTCCACGTGGTAGTTCTATGCCCATTTAGTTTTCTACTAGCTAGATTATCTCACAGTGTTTCATCACATTAGATTTAATGGCTTCATCACAATTTCCAACAGATCAGTTTCAAAAAGACTTGGAAATGAACAATTTCTCTTTAACACAAAGCTGGAACGATCTAATAATTGGCAGGCCTAGTCACCCAGCTCTGTACTGGAAGATTGTAACAGTAGGGAATTAAAGCCTGAATATTGCGTTTTTAGACTGTTGATCTCTTTTAAATCTAGTTCAGATGGTTCCAGAGCTGTTTCACACCACATTAAAGTCACCCCGTAATTCAAATGAACGGCCTTGTGCCACCAACCACATCATCTAATCACACAGTTTGATCTGCTTGAGCTTTATTATTGAATCAGATTACTCAGGGATGGCCATGGCTATGTGGCCAGCCCCACTGAAAATGTGTGGGGCAGGAATAGCAATGGTTTTGCGATCTCTGTGATAACTGAAGTAGATATTGAAAACACACACAGTATATTTTCATTTAGTAAAATTGTTCAAGCTGCTAGTGCATATTTTCATATGCGATGGCGTGCCCGAAATCTGACTGAGTCAACCCATGCAGAATCAAAATGTTTATTCAGAACAGTCTATATGTTAGAGGGCTCATGTTATTTTTTATTAGGTGGACATAGTAGCTTGTGCCTCATTATCACAGTGGCTCCTATAGCCTGTATTTATATGTGGGATATCGAGTTGATGGCTCACAACTACTTCAACCAGTTTAAGGTGACTCAGAACACATGTTCATTCACAACCAGGACCTGGGGATTGTCTCCAGGGGAGACTGGGTGGATTGGCCAGCTGGAAGCTGTGTACGATTAGGTGATTGTGACACACTAGTCATAACACATCAACAACAGGAGCAGCATACAGTCTCGTCTCAGTGAAGCAAACTCCCTCACCGTTATGAACCCTCAGAGGCCCAGTCAAGATGCAATGACAGTCAAGTGAATCACAGTGAATATACAGTGCATATACAGTGAGGATACAGAGAAGATGCAGTAAAGAAATAGTGCATATACAGTGAATATACAGTGCAGATACTAGGAAGATACAGTGGAAATATAGTGAAGATACAGTAAAACATTTTTTTTTACAATATAGCGAGTATAGAGTAAGGAAACAGTTACGATACAGTTAAGATCCAGTGAATGTCAGATATGGTTAAGATATAGTAAACATACAGCACTGAGTTAAAGGGATCAAAACAAATATGTTTAAATTGACAGTTTGCCTTATTAATCAGCAACCCATCAAAACTGTGAAATCCTTGCAGAATAAAAATATGAACTCTTCACAGCTGCCAGGCTCTGCCACTTTCAATGATGTGGTAACAACTGGCGCAACCTGTAGGATATCCTGCAGTCACATTAAAACAAACAATTTGTAGGAAATTCTTAACAGCAGTGAAGGCCTCAATGTGTAAAACAGTCAGGGGGCTAAAACTATGAAGCACCAATCACATCCTCCCGCTCTCATATCTTCTTAACCAAACCCTCCATTCTGCCACATCCCCAAACACCAGAACTCTGCCTGTGTGACCACCCACTGTTCAAAGGTAGTGACTTCACCGATCCCAACCGCTAATGGTTTATTTTCCTCCTAGCCTACCTCTCCAAAATCCTGGAACAGATGGTTACCACTGTCTCAACCAAAACAATACCCTGAATACCAGCCTTATTTCCATAAAGGTCACAACTGCACAATGTCCATAACCGAAGTCCTCGATTACAGAGTTTTCTCCCTTGATGAAGAAATAAATAAACACACCTGCCCTGTACTGTTCCCTGACCTTTCCAGAGCATTTTGACACCGTTAGCCATGCTACCCTCACCAGTAAACTCCAAGACATCTGCCTCTGTCTCTAGAAACTTCCCTAGCCCCTCCCAAATTACTTCCTCAGGGTCTTCAGAGGTTATTCTCTTGGCACTGCCTTCTGCTCCATCCACTCTATATTGACAAACTTTAAAATACTGTTTGTGATTGCTTCTATCCACCTGTGTGCTGATGATCCACCTATAGCCCACACACACACACACACACACACACACACACACACACACACTTTGCCTCTTTAAACACTTTCTCCCAGTCCTGCTATGCTCCATTAAGTACATTTCCCCGTCTGTTCTCACAACCTTCTCCAACTCTGACTCCAAAACATCCCAACCCTCTCATGCTACTGGACTAAGGTCCTAACAGGATCCAAAACCTAAACAATCAATCTCCTGTGCTCTGTTTTACAGCTTACATGACCTGGTTATCTGTCCTTGAATTGTTTTAGAGGCAGTTGCTATTTGTTATGTCCCCTATGTTATAAACATGTCTCCTGGGATATGGGATCATTTGGAGTCACGCAAACTGTCTCTGGGAAAAGAGCATGGAGATGGGATTGTCTCTCTTTAGTGTACAGGGAATAGAAAGCCACATGGGATGTTCTGTCAATGCCACCATGTAAGGAAGTTCACAGCTCTGTGGGGAAGAGTACAGTGGGATGTTTTTAGCTCCACTATCATCATCATCATCGTCGTCATGTGTTTGTTTTTCCTAAATGTACTGTATTGCATTTTGTCCAGAAGAGAACTTGTCATCTTATTCCTCTCTTGAAACAAACTGCAGTATTTTAGAGATGAGTAAGATGGTAGTTTTCAAACGTGTTTATTTTTACTTTTAGCTAGTCATTTTAGCAAATGCATTTATCCAGATTAAGTGCCTTGCCCAAGGGCATAACAGAATATTTGCATCTATTTTACCTTGTCTGCTCTGTGATTTTAACCAGAAATGTTTTGGTTACTGGCCCAAAGCTCCTGACTGTTATTGTCTATTGTACTTCCTTGTTTGGTCTGGGATTTTAACCAGAAATATTTTGGTTACTGCCTCAACGCTCTTGACAGGTCTTATCCATTCTACTTCCTCATAAAGAAAAGGGAGACTATTGCTTCTCAGCTGAGAATTTCACGTAGTTGTTGTCCTGCTAATGCATTCTTCCACTTTTTGCCAGTCGCTACGTAGCATCCAGCCTGGTGCTCAGAATGCAGAGAATAACTGAGTAAAAATATTTGTAATTCATCGAAATTCTGTATCTTTCTGTCGGATGGGACCGTAAATGGGTGTGCAGACTTTCTGCGGTCACTAAAGATGACATTGTAACGATTTGGTTGAAATTTGGTAAAATATCCATCCTTACATGGACACAGAATCATCTACAGTGTCAATATACCGGGAAAATAATGGTGAATAAAATATAACAATCTTAACTTGGTTGAGTCTTAATGGACTGACAGAATTATCTCAGAACCTCCAGTCAGGCTGAAGCAGACTCTCAGACAAGCTGAATGTTTCTTAATAATGTTTCAACCCAGTTCTGATACATTTAGTGATGAATCCCACATCAACCCTCCAAGCTAAACACACACACACACACTCCCACTGAGCTTCACACAACGGCAAATTTTAAATTCCAATTTGAGGGCGCTGAGCAGATAAAAATTGACGTTTCTGAGAGAAACACTTCCCGTCCAAAACATTTATTTCATTTGGTTTGGGGGTTATTGTGTTATGGATCGAATTAGATGAGAGTAATCTTTTCTCAGAACTCCTCGTGGGTTTGCCTTCCTGTGAAAGATGAGATGTCATGAAGTAAGTGTAGCGTGTGTGTGCGAGTGCGTGTGCATGTGTGTGTATGTGTGTTCATTACTGTGCTTGTGTATGTATGATCTTTTGTGTGCTCGCATGCACACACACACACACTTCCCTATGGCCGTCAGTACTGCCTGAACCCCAGGCTACGACCTCGCACTCCAAGGGGGTGCCAAAAACAGTTGGGACCAACGTGAGATACCACCCACCTCTCAAATTCTTGTCAAAAAGGCCAAATAAAAGCACTCCGGTCCCCGTCCCCCGTCTGAAGTTAGTGGGTGTGAAGAAACATCGGACCGGACTAAAACGGCGTGAAATTGGCCGCAGCCAGGGTTTTAGGGGGGGCAAGGGATGTTTTCAACATGTATTATGAGACCTAAGGGAGGGGTGGAAAGAGGGGACCGGTTGGGGGCACTCTGGGGGGTTAGGGTCTGGCCTCCCACGTTCTGCGGATGCATGTGTAACACATGCAGATTCAGTTACCAGATGGATGCTCCCATTACTTTCAGGCACTGTGTGTTTCTGTGGCGGGGTCTGCCGGGAAACACGGCTTCCTGTCTAATTCGCTCTGAAGTCCAGATACTTCCGGGTGTCTCGTGGCTCCGCCAACGCCTGTGGCAGGTGGAGGTGTTGTCTTGTTAATGTGGAGTCCCATTAGTGCAGTCCAGACCCCAGGGCATGGAGGTAGCATCCGTTTAGCCCGCCTGCGCACCACTGGAAGGCAATAGTGACAGACTTTTGCATTCAGATGGATCCAATTACTGTGTATAGATGCCCTTTGCACATTCCTTCATTTCGTTTCTTCTAAATGTGTGCATAGCTGCATATTTTTTTATCTGCGTCATTGTAGTGTGTTTTCCAAGCCTTGGTTCACCAAATGTACAGTAAGTGTTGATTAAAAAACAAAACGTTGACAACGTGGCACCCTAGAGCTTGTATTTGCAAATCAAACACTTGATCTTACCTGAGGCTTATGGGTTTTTAAGCAGTACAGCGACCACGAGCGCACATTGAAAATCACAGAGGAACAGATAAGAAATGTATTGGACTCTGTGAAGTTTGTGTGTCTTCAAACAGGATATAAACGCCAAATAAATGTAAAAAGTAACCTGGAACAGTTGAAGAAGGGATTCTGGACTGTTACAGGGTAGCTAGTGGAGAATACAGTCTGAATCCTATCCAAAACTCATGGTGAGAGCTGCAAACAGCAGTTGGCGGACAGCACTGATGAAACATTGAAAAACTGAGCAATTTATATCTGAAAAGTGAGCCAAATTACTTACAGATATGTTCAACAAGCTCATTAATGACAGTGAGAAGAATTTATTGACAGTTATCTTGGCAAAATGCTTTGCAAACAAGTATAAGCTCCGGGGTGTCTATAATTTGGGTATTTGTCTTTAATTTGTGAATGCAAATGTTTTTGGGGGGATAATGTTGTCAGTACCAAATGTGTTATGTTTTTATTATTCATGAAAATATAATATATTTTCTGTAGGTATATTGGACCTTGACAGTATCTGTATAATCACTTTTTCCTGTATGTATACTCTGTACAGTGTTCTACGTTTTTCAGTTGTTTGTTTCTTATGTGGTGGTGTTATAGAGATTCAGATCTCTAGTATAGAGATTCAGAGCATATCATAATTCAGTAGGATGAATGCGAGGAGGACAGCCGATTAGTTTCTCTGAACTAAACCTAACCCTGAAAGCACTGAGAATCAAATGTCAAACGGGATGTGTGTCGATCCAGGGTTGGTCGAATAATGTAGCCTGGATAAAGGAGCGATTGTATGCTAATAGAGAAAAATATGGCAGTGGAGCTATCGCATGCTAATAGTTTTGCCCTGCCAAAATATTATCTGTTGCTTTGGGCACATTAGAGATGATGCTAACCAGTGCAGCAGACAAATTTGAGATGATGCTAAGCAGTGTAGCAGACACATTGTTCAATACTTTCCCCTAGCTAACTGGCTACTACTGCTCTGTTAGTAACTTGTTAATAATTTTTCATGAATTAGCAGCTGCCTCCTTTTGTCGGCCACTGTAATGTGCACAGCTGGCCACGATGCCTTTGTGGACAAAACATGCTGATAGTCCAATATATTTTCAATACTTTTGGGGCTGATGAAGTTTACAACTTCCTTATATGAGCCCAACCAGTTCTGCATCAGAGGTAAAAATTGCTACTAATGTCAATAAGGGGGTTTAATGAGAAGCTTCTTTTGATCTGCGTTACCAATCAACAATGCCATTTTTTCACACTGCTGTGATCCCTGGGGTGTAAATATAGCAGAGGGGTAGCACGTTACCTTGGAAGGTGATGACCGACAATTAAGAATTCACCTGTTAACATATAATGTGAAACTATTGTATTCAGCAGATAGATGGTAGGTTGCATTTGAGACCTTGGTCTCAATCGTTCAGCTACTTAAAATAATGTTTAAAAAAAATAGAGAGAAGAGATAAAAGTGATGGAGAGATGGAGAGAGCGAGTGAAAAACAAAGGGAGTGAGGTCGTAGGTTGCGTCTCCAATCTTGCCTCCCAGGCCATCTTCTTTGAAGCATTGTTTCTTAATTAGCTTCCCTAATTAGAACATCCTGCACCCATCCTACCACATCAAAAGAGGAAAGAGGAAGAGGGAAGGAGAGAGATGGAGGGAAGAAGTGGGAGGATGAGAGGAGGAAAGAGCAGCAAGGAGAGAGGGGTGGAGGGGTGTATTCACAGGGTGGAATGGGATAGGGCAGGTATTCACAGGGTGGAATGGGATAGGGCTGGTATTCACAGGATGGAATGGGATAGGGCAGGTATTCACAGGGTTGAATGGGATAGGGCTGGTATTCACAGGGTGGAATGGGATAGGGCAGGTATTCACAGGGTGGAATGGGAAAGGGCTGGTATTCACAGGGTGGAATGGGATAGGGCAGGTATTCACAGGGTGGAATGGGATAGGGCAAGTTTTTACAGGGTGGAGGGGGATAGAGCAGTTATTCGCAGGGTGGAGGGGGATAGGTCAGGTATTCACAGGGTGGAGGGGGATAGGGCAGGTATTCACAGGGTGGAGGGGGATAGAGCAGGTATTCACAGGGTGGAGGGGGATAGAGCAGATATTCGCAGGGTGGAGGGGGATAGGGCAGGTATTCACAGGGTGGAGGGGGATAGAGCAGGTATTCACAGGGGGGAATAGGATAGGGCAGGTATTCACAGGGTGGAATGGGATAGGGCTGGTATTCACAGGGTGGAATGGGATAGGGCAGGTATTCACAGGGTGGAATGGGATAGGGCAGGTATTCACAGGGTGGAGGGGGAAAGAGCAGATATTCGCAGGGTGGAGGGGGATAGGGCAGGTATTCACAGGGTGGAGGGGGATAGAGCAGATATTCGCAGGGTGGAGGGGGATAGGGCAAGTATTCACAGGGTGGAGGGGGATAGAGCAGGTATTCACAGGGTGGAATAGGATAGGGCAGGTATTCACAGGGTGGAATGGGATAGGGCTGGTATTCACAGGGTGGAATGGGATAGGGCAGGTATTCACAGGGTGGAATGGGATAGGGCTGGTATTCACAGGGTGGAATGGGATAGGGCAGGTATTCACAGGGTGGAATGGGATAGGGCAGGTATTCACAGGGTGGAGGGGGAAAGAGCAGATATTCGCAGGGTGGAATGGGATAGGGCAGGTATTCACAGGGTGGAATGGGATAGGGCAGGTATTCACAGGGTGGAGGGGGATAGGGCAGGTATTCACAGGATGGAATGGGATAGGGCAGGTATTCACAGGGTGGAATGGGAACAGGAAAGGTGTACGCAGGGTGTCTCATCAGACCACATGACCTTCTCCCATTCCTCCTCTGGATCATCCAGATGGTCATTGGCAAACTTCAGACGGGCCTGGACATGCGCTGGCTTGAGCAGGGGGACCTTGCGTGCGCTGCAGGATTTGAATCCATGATGCTGTAGTGTGTTACTAATGGATTTCTTTGAGACTGTGGTCCCAGCTCTCTTCAGGTCATTGACCAGGTCCTGCCGTGTAGTTCTGGGCTGATCCCTCACCTTCCTCATGATCATTGATGCCCCACGAGGTGAGATCTTGCATGGAGCCCCAGACCGAGGGAGATTGACCATCATCTTGAAGTTCTTCCATTTTCTAATTATTACGCCAACAGTTGTTGCCTTCTCACCAAGCTACTTGCCTATTGTCCTGTAGCCCATCCCAGCCTTGTGCAGGTCTACAATTTTATCCCTGATGTCCTTACACAACTCTCTGGTTTTGGCCATTGTCGAGAGGTTGGATTCTGTTTGATTGAATGTGTGGACAGGTGTCTTTTATACAGGTAACAAGTTCAAACAGGTGCAGTTAATACAGGTAATGAGTGGAGAACAAGAGGGCTTCTTAAAGAAAATCTAACAGGTCTGTGAGAGCCGGAATTCATACTGGTTGGTAGGTGATCAAATACTTATGTCATGCAATAAAATTATTCCGTCTCTCACAGTTGAAGTGTACCTATGATAAAAATTACAGACCTCTACATGCTTTGTAAGTAGGAAAACCTGCAAAATTGGCAGTGTATCAAATACTTCTTCTCCCCACTGTAACTCCTCTCTTCCAGGTTTTAAAAACAACAATGGCCAATGCATTTCATTGAATAACGTTTTGGTTAATTTCTCTTAATTTCGGCCTCTCTTTTACAAATTGATAATTGAAGGCTTTGTTTAATACAAATAAATATACACGTATGCGTTAAATGCCATGTTTTATCTGTCACTATTGTATACAAGTGATCTGATTGCCAATGAATAGGCTAATCAAGAAATTCTCTACATTTTTCAAATTTAGCATTAAATGGCACTGCAGGTGCACTTCTAACTGTTTCCCATTCCTGATTGCATGAATGTGATATTTTTCTCTAATTCGTTTCAATAACATTGACCTTTTCATTCTGAGTTGAACTGAGACATGACTCCCAAATCGCATGGTTCCCAATGTACGTGCTTTGTTTCAGATCAGTGCTGAATGTGCTGATGACAGAAGCAGCACACTAAGCAGTTGATAGGCTGCATTTGGGAGGCCAGCACATTCAACCTCAAGGCTCTCATTTATGAAACAACTTCTCTCGAAGATGGGTCTTACATAACTGTGATTGGAAGCATCAAAATGGAACGGTGTCAGATGTACAGAGTATAATACTGCTAACATAGTGTGTGTGTGTGTGTGTGTGTGTGTGTGTGTGTGTGTGTGTGTGTGGGTGTCGGTCTGTGTGTGTGTGTGTGTGTGTGTGTGTGAGAGAGAGAGAGAGAGAGAGAGAGAGAGAGAAAGAGAGAAAGAGGTTTCAGATGAAATGGAGGAATGGAAAGTAGCTCCCTTTGTAGCATAACTCAATATCACAGAATAACAGAGAGAGCCATACTTTCAAATTTCATAAGCTTAGTTACACCCAAAGTTTCTGGAACTATCTGTTTTCGGTAAATCACCCTGGTCCTTAATTTTGGTTCTCTTGAATACTGCTGGGGCATGATGGATCCTTTGGTGTTACGGAGACACAAGGGCCTTTCAATGGCCCTAACACTAGTGTTAGCGAATCATACTGCGTTTAAATTGAGCTCTCTACAGAAGATACAGCTCAATATACAGAAAAAGGTGCAGTGCTCTCTTAGTTTTTTCCCCGGAGCTGTACATTTTAACAGTAGTTCATAAAACGCCATAATAACTTCTTCACAGAACCTTCTTCATAGTATCTACTTCACGATAACTACTTCTTAGTAACTTCATAATAAGTACTTTGTAATAACTACTTCATAGTAACTTCTTACTTGCATGTCACTGTTCTCTGCACTTACTCACTGAGAGATTTTGACACACATCATGCTTCCCAAACTGCACCCCGTCCACTATGTGCCCTATCTCATAGGGCACTGGTGAGAAGTAATGCACCCTAAAATGTAGGCTGCCATTTGGGACCCTGCTTGTCTGACTCCCCCGACTCTCCATCAGAGTAATGGCTTTTTCACCCACAAACCCGTGCGACTATTGACATGTCCCAAACAGCACACTCTAGTTCCTGTATCATGGAGCATAATGCTTTAACCAGGGGACCAGGCGTGCTACATTAAGGGGCTAGTGTGCCGTTTGGGAAGCGGTCACTGTGTGTCTGCAAGAGTTACAATAGGCAGCTATGTGTGAAATTAGACATGTCTTGTTTTTAATTCTTGTAATCTCTTTTATTTTTTTGCATGAACTTGTACAGTTTTGTATCTTCTTTGTGACCCGTCCAATACATATGAGGCATATTCTTCACACCCAGTGGTCCCGTTGAAATTAAGATGAATATTATTTGCTTTTGGCTTTAGGGCTCTTAAAAAAATTACACAATGATAATATCTGGTTTTCATCCAGACACCAAATTGAAAATAACTTCTGTAGCACATCTTCTCATAAAGGGTTATGAGCTTTCTTTTCTGAAATCGACGAGTTCACACGTGTCCCATGAATGCCATGTTTCTATGAACTGCATGTGTGTGTGTGTGTGTGTGTGTGTGTGTGAGAGAGAGAGAGTTAGATGTTTTTATTCAGTGTCTATGTTTCTCTGTGAATTTGTGTGTGACTGTGTTTCTCAGTGTGTCTGTGTTTCTCAGTGTGTCTGTGTGTCTGTGTTTCTCTGTGTCTGTGTTTCTCAGTGTGTCTGTGTTTCTCTGTGTCTGTGTTTCTCAGTGTGTCTGTGTGTCTGTGTTTCTCTGTGTCTGTGTTTCTCTGTGTCTGTGTTTCTCAGTGTGTCTGTGTGTCTGTGTTTCTCAGTGTGTCTGTGTTTCTCAGTGTGTCAGTGTGTCTGTGTTTCTCCGTGTGTGTGTGTGTGTGCGTGCGTGTGTGTGAGAAATGGTTTTATTGACAGTTTCTCTGTAGTCCAGACATGGCTAGTTTTACAGGGAATGCATGACATGTGCTTCAATCACACCGTCCCTGATTCTTCCCTAAATGTCCGAGGAGCATGTCTACTTCCTGTCCCACTCCTCCTCCTCCTCTCTATAACTCTTCCTGATGTCCTGTTCCTAGCCCTTGTAATGTTGACAATATATTTTAGGATTACATAATGGGATATCGGTGACACATATGTTTGTGCCGTTGCCTGACCACCCCTGTTTAACCGGAATCCCTCTGTGACACGAACTGCAAAATCAACTGAAGATGCAGATTCAGTTCAGCTCTTCGTGGACCCCAGACATCACACATATTTCTTCTACGAAGGCCCACGGGGATCCGAAGAAATGAATGAGTGCTTCCCCAGCAGAGGCCATTTGTCTCACGGCAGTTGGATTGCCGTACTTCCGCATCAACAGCACATTTTTCTATTTGGCCGTTTGCTTTCTAGGGCCAAGTTGAGCTCTGTTAGTTAAGTGTTAGCATGTCGGCCTCCATAGTGGTTCCCTGTTACGCGTGCCACTTTCGGACAGGAGCACACAGGAACAGTGGGCCATTTGGCGCTTTTTTCCTGGGAACGGTCTTTTCAATTCCAGTGGGGCGCCGTGTGCCATGTCTTTGGGGTGGGGGGGGGGGGGGGGGGGGGGGGGGGCTTACTGTCAATGTGTTTACGTGCACATGTGTCTCAAATGCGTCACTATATCCTTTGGGCTCTGGTGTAAAGTAGTCCACTACATAGGGAATACGGTGCCATTAATTAGGCTGACCATACTGATAAACCCACCCCCCCCCCCATCCATGAGAAGAAACTATTAGCCCCTGGGGTTAGATTTGAGGTCTGGCCATTATTCAGGGACAAGGTGTGGGTGTGTGGGTGTGTGTGGGTGTGTGTGGGTGTGTGTGGGTGTGTGTGGGTGTGTGTGGGTGTGTGTGTGTCAACCCATTATTCAGGGACAAGGTGTGGGTGTGTGGGTGTGTGTGGGTGTGTGTGTGTCAACCCATTATTCAGGGACAAGGTGGGGAAACGGGGTAGGATAAGACACAATGCGCCGCGGGCCAAACCCCTGCCTGCTTCTGACCCGACTCTCAAATGGCTTTTCCACTTCTCTCGCGGGCTGCGTCCCAAATTGTGCTCTATCGCCTTTGCAGTGCCCTCCTTTTGACCTAGGCCTCGTGGGGCCCGGGCAGGAAACAGGGCAGCGCACAGCAAAGAGGGCACCGTTTGGGGCTGTGCTTTGAAAGCCATTTGCACTGCATTTTAAAAGAATAATAGAATCTCTATTGCCTCCTTGTACGACTGGAGCTTTGTAATTCCCTCCGTGGCGACTTCGGCATCTCTGCACTTCTGAAGGTGACTGTTGTGACTTCAATTCGGCAACTTTGCTTTTTTACGCCGCCGCTCACCGACACGCCTATAAGATGAATCAAATGCTGCGTTAAACAGTGGTGGCTGGTTCCATTTTGGGAGTGGGGTGAGGCAGGCTGCGTCCAAAATGGAAACCTGGTTCCACTAGTGCAAATTAGTGTTCTACTGTGCCGTTGGTGAGGTTTTAGCAGAGAGGAGGTTCTTTTGGTCTACCATTACTCTCAACTGGGTTTCTCTCTGTTCAGTTTCGACCCCTTCTCTCTCTCAATTGCTGTGTCTCTCTCTCTTTCTCTCTGTCCCTCTCTGTCTCTCTCACTGTCTGCTAATAATTTTAGCCTTCTGTTCTTGGCGTAGGGAAGGCCCTGGGAATACAAACAAAAACCTAATTGTCCCTGATTGGTTTCCATTACTAAAAAAAAACAACATTTGTACTTTGACGCACAAAGAGCAAGAGCTGTGAAGATTAGGACAAGGCTGTCTCCAGAGAGAAATGCATGTTTTAGTCAGTAATTACTGAAACAAGGCCACGACAGAGTGTTTCGCTTTTGGGCAGAGAGAGAATCGAAGCCCGAAACCTGCAGAGTTGAACATTAGGTGAACTATACATCAACAAGCTGCGTGGACGGACTGAGCCCTGGCGGAACTTTTAATATTCCTCATGCTTGTTTCCAAAAAGCATAGCTCGCTAGCTTGGTTAATAGGTATCACCAGACTGTGTAATAAAAGTTTACCTCAGGGACCAGATGGTAGCTGACTTACAAGCCAAAATGAAAAATGTTGTCCTCACAATAGCTCAGCTCCAATCTTAAGAAAGAAAATAAAATCCCCACTCAGACATGCAGCGCCTTCAGGCTTTGAGCTAGCTACCGATATGAGATGCATTTCTGAGATGGCAAAACCACCTGTGATGCTCTGTGACCATCAGCTAGACCAATCACTTACCAAGACCCTCCTGTAAAGTTATTTATATTTGCTTATTTATTTAATTTCAATTATATATTTTTTTGCTATGTTACAACATGTGTCATATTCATGTTTTGCCTACTCTATGGTTTGCTGCCTCCTCGACTTATGCTATGAAACAGGTGCGCCTTAATTGATCAGTTTCAAAGACTTTTCTCCATTTCAACAGGTGTTACTCCCACAATAAGATGAGTCGAAACTTACAGACAATTGTTTTTTAAATATATTTTATGTATAGTCATTCGCTATTTTTGGGTTAGCCTTCCGACTAGTGAAATTAATGTACCCAAACTTTCATGATAAACATTTGAAAATCATTTTACACAGGTTTCAAGTCATGTTTTTTTCATGGCAAATGGAGCCCATTTCTGTTCATTTTTTCGCCCGTGATCAGTAGAAGTTGAAAGCGAGCGCACTGAGGGGTGACAAAAGCCCGGAGAACACTGGAAATCCTATGAGGAATGGAATCAGATGAGCTGGGAGAGAGACGGCGGGGAAAGGAAGGAGACAGTGAGAGACATCGGGCTTTGCTCTGTTTACCCTGGCTCTCAGAGTGGAATGATCTGAGACTAAGCTGGATTCACAACTGGGTTAAAACAAAGTGGAGAGTGTCTCTGGGACGTGGCCAAGGCAGTGGCTCGCTGACAATGGCTCGCCTGGCCGGAAAACCAGTTGTATCAGCCACAGGTGAATATGGGGGGGGGGACTAGATGTGACATTTTGTAGAAATACAGTGACTAGATGTGACATTTTGTAGAAATACAGTGACTAGATGTGACATTTTGTAGAAATACAGTGACTAGATGTGACCATTTTGTAGAAAAACAATGACTAGACATGCGTCCATTGAGGATAATGTTTGTTTATTGCAATGAGTTCATGTAACTGAAAGTCAGCCTGCCTTGTTTGCTGTCTTGTCCTGTATGTGAGGCGAGGGGGTTGCACTGGAATACAGTTACTCAAGTCCCATTCAAGTCACTGCTCTCGTATGCAGTGATTTTTCTGTATGGGAGATTGATCAGGCTATGATGAATTAAAATGGACGTTTCTATAAAACACCCAAATCATACAGTTGGATTAAAAGACTGGTGCTTTGTGTTGGGGTGGTTGACACAGTTACAGCACTTACTGATCTGCTTTGTGGTTTCATTTGTTTTTCTAGTTAGTAGCACACTGTTTATCGACCCGCAGCTATGTAAGAGAACACAGACACACACACACACACATGCGCGTAAGCAAACACACAACATCAAGCAATCCAGGTTCTTCTTATCTAGGGACTGTAAAAATGTATTTTATTAATCAGGGCTTTGATAATGAGCAGTATAAAAAACATGTCATGGAGTGTGTCTGTGTAATCGTGTTTAGACCATCCCTCCCTATCCATTAGGGAAGGTATTCATTTCGGTTTTCATGCAGTGACTCTCTTGAGCTTATTTCTTCAAGTCACCTTATCCTTCTCAATGATTAACTGCTGCTTTCTTGTGTTTGGTCTCGGCAACTACCTTATGTTCCACTAATAATAATTTGCCCGATGTGGCCCCGCTACTTTATGTGGAAGACCATGTTTATTGTCTTCAGATGGTTTTCACATCCCTCCCTGACCCGCAGCAGCTTTCAGGTCCCTCGCCATCTGTCAACGGCCAGGTCAGCTCTCAGCCAATCACAGAGAAGCATGGAACATTCTATAGATTATTCCACAGCGGCCTGGTGAATTAGGTTCGTGTATCCACAAAGCATTAAAAAAAGGAGCACAGATGTACGATCTGTCCATACAATCGTATTTTTCAAATCAAAGTCCACCGACCGCACAACACAGATCAGCCGATGTTGTAGCAGGTGCTGCAAACGTTTTCCGTTACCAGAGCCAGCCTGGCAGTTTAACGTCTAACAAATAATCACACGATCTAAAACGAGAGCAACAGAAATGTCAGAGCGAATGCAGTCACTGTGATCTGAAGAGCCTAACTGATCCGTGGACCTGCAGTGGATATGGGGGACAGTCAAGCAGGGCCTACAGCTGAGATCCCCCCCCAACACAGAGGGCATCTTCAGATTCAGGTTGATGTGGCAGACGACACGCTTTGATTATAGACGTTTAGTTTTTTTATAGAGGGTGATTTCGCCAAGCTCAGGGTCAGCATAGGGTTGTAGTTTGTATTTCCGGGCCTGCTCAACGTGAGAGTGTCCCACACACACACACACATGTGGACAGACACACACACACACAAGGTGTGATTGATGAGCTTTTGATTGGAATCACGAATGAGACACTTTCATTACTGGCTGTCGATCTGCATCCTGCTAGTGACACGAACGGACCACAGAGTGTGTGTGTGTGTGTTTGTGTTTGTGTGTGTGTAGAGCGAGCTTCCCAGATGTATCTCTGATTAGTCTTTTAATGACAGTTCTAGTTAGAACTCAATAAAACACACACACACTCTCTCACACACACACACACACACACACACACTGGGTCTGGGGAACTGGGAGAATCATTCACTATTACTTGAAATGAATCACCTTAGCAACACCTTATAGAACCCTCGAACTGGACTGAGCCACATGGGCCTTGGGGCAATGTAGTGAACTATTTAGGGAATAGGGTGTTATTGGAGACACAACACATTAATGTGGTTGAAATTAAACGGTAGATGGAGATGTTGAAGAGAATCTAGATGCTGAAGATATGAATGGAGAGACCTTGATGAAGTGAATGGAGATGTTGAAGATATGAATGGAGATGTTGAAGATATGAATGGAGAGACCTTGATGAAGTGAATGGAGATGTTGAAGATATGAATGGAGATGCTGAAGATATGAATGGAGATGTTGAAGATATGAATGGAGATGCTGAAGATATGAATGGAGATGCTGAATACATAAAAGCGTGTGTTTAATAAACAGGTGGAGATGTTTATGAGGTGTAGATGTGGATGGAAATGTTGAGTATATGACGATGTTGAATAAACGCGTGGAGATGTTTGAGATGGATGGTGAATAGTGTTTTACTTAGGCTGTATATTGCTCTAGGGCGAGGTATTTAGAGAGACAGACAGACAGGTATTGTTAGCTGATGGAGAGAGACTGAGTGACAGACAGGTATGTATACAGTGAATTGAGAGACAGACAGTGTGACAATGAGACAGATTTTCTTAAATGATTCTCACCTTCAATCCTTTAAGACTTGAGAACTAAAACCTAGCTAGCAGAGACATATGCAGACACACACACACACACACAAATCTACTCAACCCACTACAAAACAAAATGGATAATGGAAGAGCCACTGATCCGGTGAAGAGAAAAAAAAACTATAAAATCATATTTATTCACAATGGTCTGAAGGGAGGGACTGTGTCTTTGGCCCAAATGTGATTCACCTTTCAGCTGGAGTGTGGGGGGGGCTTACTACTGGGACAGCTCGCAAGGGGTCTTCCGACGCGTCCCAAACAGCACCCTATCCCCCCACTGGCCCCCGGTTAAAGAAATGCATCAAGGGGGTGGGGCACAATTTGGACTACCTTGTGGTACATGGGTATTGAGGCCACTTGGGTTCTAGGGTTCCGTCCCAGTTGGCATCCTATGCCCTTTTCCGTGACCCACCTTTATAGCGTTGCACAGGCATGAGTGTTTAGTTTGGGACGTGCGCCTCGACGCGGTCACGCGTCCGTCTGCAGTCCCTCGGACCGGGCGTTCGGATGGAGCGTCCAGGGGACACGTTCGGATGGATCCATGTTTTTTCTTGATGAAAATACAGT
The DNA here is from genome assembly GCF_011004845.1 of Esox lucius. Lineage (NCBI taxonomy): Eukaryota > Metazoa > Chordata > Actinopteri > Esociformes > Esocidae > Esox > Esox lucius. The sequence continues at coordinate 3,431,656 of NC_047574.1, read as the reverse complement.
ATGTCACCACGCGTTTTCTGTTGTTTGAACAGTCTTTTAAAAGGTCAACAGGCCTTGTTCCTTAGTAATGCGTGATTCTGTATTGCTACGCAGTATGGAAGGCCAGTCACTAAACCGTAACAAGCACTGACTTCATCTTCATATGCATGAAAACGAACCGTTACCTTCTGAATGTAGCAGAACTTTCCTGTGTACGTTTTTGTCTGATATTTTAAGAGAATTTGCAAAACAATCACTCACTGTCAATTCCCATATACTTGATAGACACTTACCATGGTTTTATTTAAATATACTTAGTGTGTCCATGTATCCAAGAAAATCTTATTTAACCACTCCGGAGCAAAGCACAAACACACATTGTTGGGAATCTGTAATCTCCTGAAGCAATGATACGTTATCATCCATCACAGCCTCATCTGTTATGAATGTCACAAAACAAAAATAAAGATCCTGACCATGAAAGGGAGGACCAATTGTAGATTTTTGTTTCTTTTTAACTACCATTTGAGGACAGATGTTGTCTGTGTCAACCCTTTCCAGAATTCATGAACGCTGATCGACTGAAATGGCCCCGTGGAGAGATGGCCGGCTGACCGGTGATGGACAGAGTTCCTCTCCACGTGGCCTGAATAACAACTGCTCACCAAAACGTAGTGGAACGTGGTTTCATGTGGAAATTATGTATGACGGTTTTGGATGCTCGGCGTGGTCTTTACCGTGGAATTGCCCGTTTGTTTAATATCTAACAGCGTTGTCCTTAACAGTGTCAATGTGTCTTAGCGTTGTCACTGTGGGAGGGGGTGTCCTGGGACAAAACACAGGAAATCATGACTGAAGATCATATAGGGGTTAAAAAGCTAGAAAGCGGATTAACATCTCTGTGTCTCCATGGTAACTTTTTGTGAGAATGAATCATAGCAGATACAGGGGCATGGGGAGTCTGTCTGTGGTGTTACTGAAAGTCCAACATCCTTTCTCTCAAATGCACCAATTGTCTCTTTGAATTAGCAACCAAAGACTGGGGAAACCTCAAGCGAAGCCAATGTAGAAAGAATGAATTGATATGGTTAATTGAGCAATCTGCAGCATGTGTTTCTTGTGTCTGCTGAGAAAACAGTTAATATTTTCTCAATCACCTCAGCCAAAGGCTGTGCTCATTTTCGCGTCAAGGTGACCCGGAATAAAACCCACAGACACACCCACACACACACGCATGCACACCCACAAACCCACATGCAACATACAAAAAAGAGACAATGAGATGTTTCAATACAAGCATATTAGAAAGTGCTATGCTGCTACTAAAAAAACACAAATATAAAAATGTTCCTTTCCCCGCATCATAAATCCAGTTTATAGCTGCGCAGCTAACAGCTGGCTTCCTTCCCACTGATTGGTTGAGATGACATTGCCACTCAATGATTGGCTGAGCTGACCTTGCCTCCCAATGATTGGCTGAGCTGAAATTGCCTGTACTGTACTCTGTACTGTACTGTAATTGTGATGTGGTGATTACGAGGCGAAAGGCATTTAATGGATGACAGCAGGAGGTATAATTCTGCATACAGTTCCAGAAAAGTATGTCAAGGAGCTTTTAAAATTATGGAAGACAATTTAAATACAAAGCATAATCAAATTATTGTTTTAAAAGTCACCCGTGGGGTGGCTGGCCCAAACCCTGCAGGATGTAGTTGTGCCCCAATTTTGGTAAAAAGGTTTTATTTCTAAATGTTGATTTTCTTTTTTATTAGATACTTGTGATTTATGCATATTATGTCATTGCTAGTCTTAAATGGGTTCCTTTTCACTATGTGAAGTTTTTTCCAGGGACGCTTAACTCAGGTTATAGTTGTGGGGATGAAACTCTGTCTAGTGAAGTTCCACTGATCTTCTCTAAATGTTCCTTTGCTAAATGTTCCTCTGTTAAAAAGAGCTGTTAACTGAGTGTGCAGTTAAACAGGCTTTACTGCATTTAGGATAGCTAACAGATACTGTACCGCTGCTAATAAACTACAATCCCCAGTGGGTTTTCACTCCCAGCAAAGCCCTAAAATTCAGAGCCCTCTAATTTTAATCTACCTTTATTCATACAGGGGAATCAAACAGAGACCTACGTCTCTTTTACATTTGAGCCCTGTATTATGGCAACAATAAAACAGTAAACACATATACAAATAAAACCCGTTTGAAACACATTAAGAAAGGAAACATAATGAACAATTTAAAGGTGATGTATCAACCGTTTAAGAAGGCCCTGGAACCTCTAGCCAGTCTGCAAGACATTCAGTATTAGTGGGGGTCTTGATAAGCCAACACTTAACAGTTTTACCTGAATGGGCCTCCTGTGCCTCCAGAACCAACATCTAAAAACAGTTCCACAGGAGAAAGAACAGTTTTAACTGAGACGCTTTTGGAACATCCTCTTCATAGAGGCTTCCTGTGAAACTGTCGCTTTTACCGCTTTTACAAGCTATCCTGGCCTGGTTATCATTCGCCTGAGTTACTCTAATAAAACTGTACCTGCTTGGTTGTCATTTACCAGAGTTACTGTAATCAAGGTGTTTATAATTTTGTAACCTATGTGTTTATGTGTGTGTGTGTGTGTGTGTGCGCGCATGCATGTATTCTGTTCTTCCATCCATTTTTCTACCTGTGTGTGTGCCTGCTCTGCATATCCCCCCTAAAGCAGTTAGGTTGTTCTGCTGAGGACTGTTGAGGGTCATGCCCTGAGGATTGGGGTCAGAGGTTAACTAGCTCCTGTCCTGACCGGCTGGCTCTATGCTGACCTCAGTGGACTTAAAGTGCTTAGTATTCACTGCATGTTGAGAGGACACTGCTAGACCCAGAGCCAACATGGCATGTCTGCCAAAACACTGTTCGTCCTCTGCTACTGCCACAGGTCGATACCGCTTACCTTCCTAAGAACATGAAGAATAACTTACGCTACAATACGTCTGAAATGACGAAGCGGCACATACTCCAGAAACCTTTCTTATGCAGTTTTAGTTGATAGACTTTTTTGAAACAGCAAATGAGAACCACATTGACTGGAAAGAAGTTGTTCAGACGATCTGCCAAATGGCGGTCCAAGCTTTTGTTAAGTCACAATAGTCTTTGTTGTTGTTTTGTTGAGCACCATGGAGGGTTTTAACTGTGTTTGTCACTCACAACTGTGCAGTTTTGGAGGGATTTGTGTGGCTGGTTTGGCTCCTTCACACATGAATGGATGAATGGATACGATGAGAGGAAGAGAATGAGTAAAGTTGTCCTCCTCCCTGCGACCATCTGAGGCATTTTGTATCTTGGTATGTTTTATTATCCTGGTATATTTTATTATTCTGGTATGTTTTATTATTCTGGTATATTGTAGTAACCTGGTGTGTTGTAGTATCATGGAATGTTGTAGTATCCTGGTGTGTTGTAGTATCTTGGTGTGTTGTAGTATCCTGGTGTGTTGTAGTATCCTGGTGTGTTGTAGTATCCTGGTGTGTTGTAGTATCCTGGTGTGTTGTAGTATCCTGGTGTGTTGTAGTATCCTGGTGTGTTGTAGTATCTTGGTGTGGTGTAGTATCCTGGTGTGTTGTAGTATCTTGGTGTGTTGTAGTATCCCGGTATGTTGTAGTATCCTGGTGTGTTGTTGTATCCTGGTGTGTTGTAGTATCATGGTGTGTTGTAGTATCTTGGTGTGTTGTAGTATCCTGGTGTGTTGTAGTATCCTGGTGTGTTGTAGTATCTTGGTGTGGTGTAGTATCCTGGTGTGTTGTAGTATCTTGGTGTGTTGTAGTATCCCGGTATGTTGTAGTATCCTGGTGTGTTGTTGTATCCTGGTGTGTTGTAGTATCATGGTGTGTTGTAGTATCCTGGTATGTTGTAGTATCCTGGTATGTTGTAGTATCCTGGTGTGTTGTAGTATCTTGGTGTGTTGTAGTATCCTGGTGTGTTGTAGTATCCTGGTATGTTGTAGTATCCTGGTATGTTGTAGTATCTTGGTGTGTTGTAGTATCCTGGTGTGTTGTAGTATCCTGGTATGTTGTAGTATCCTGGTGTGTTGTAGTATCTTGGTGTGTTGTAGTATCCTGGTGTGTTGTAATATCCTGGTGTGTTGTAGTATCCTGGTGTGTTGTAGTATCCCGGTGTGTTGTAGTATCTTGGTGTGTTGTAGTATCTTGGTGTGTTGTAGTATCCCGGTGTGTTGTAGTATCCCGGTATGTTGTAGTATCCTGGTGTGTTGTAACATCCTGGTGTGTTGTAGTATCTTGGTGTGTTGTAGTATCCTGGTGTGTTGTAGTATACCGGTATGTTGTAGTATCCCGGTATGTTGTAGTATCCTGGTGTGTTGTAGTATCCCGGTATGTTGTAGTATCCTGGTGTGTTGTAGTATCCCGGTGTGTTGTAGTATCCCGGTGTGTTGTAGTATCCCGGTGTGTTGTAGTATCCCGGTGTGTTGTAGTATCTTGGTGTGTTGTAGTATCCCGGTATGTTGTAGTATCCCGGTATGTTGTAGTATCCTGGTGTGTTGTAGTATCTTGGTGTGTTGTAGTATCCCGGTGTGTTGTTGTATCCTGGTGTGGTGTAATATCCTGGTGTGTTGTAGTATCTTGGTGTGTTGTAGTATCCTGGTGTGTTGTAATATCCTGGTGTGTTGTAGTATCTTGGTGTGTTGTAGTATCCCGGTATGTTGTAGTATCCTGGTGTGTTGTAATATCCTGGTGTGTTGTAGTATCTTGGTGTGTTGTAGTATCTTGGTGTGTTGTTGTATCCCGGTATGTTGTAGTATCCCGGTATGTTGTAGTATCCCGGTATGTTGTAGTATCCTGGTGTGTTGTAATATCCTGGTGTGTTGTAGTATCTTGGTGTGTTGTAGTATCCCGGTGTGTTGTTGTATCCTGGTGTGTTGTAGTATCTTGGTGTGTTGTAGTATCCCGGTATGTTGTAGTATCCTGGTGTGTTGTAATATCCTGGTGTGTTGTAGTATCTTGGTGTGTTGTAGTATCCCGGTGTGTTGTTGTATCCTGGTGTGTTGTAGTATCTTGGTATGTTGTAGTACACGTGTATGATGTCACTGAACAACTCTTCCTCTGCTTCTGAATGTTTCATGGCGTTTTAATGATCTCATCTGCAGGTGGTCGCAGGTAGCATGCTGAGTTATCTCTTATTTTGTTTTTGTCTCATTTCCTCTTTCCGTCTCCTCTCTCCCTCCATCTTTCCTCCTCCCTTCCTCTCTCCCTCTCTCTCCCTCCCTTCCTCCTTCTCCTGTCCCTCTCTCTCCCCCGTCCCTCCCCACTCCCTGGCTCTCTCCCTCTACCCTCCCCTATCCCCTTGTCTTGCTGATTCTTCTGTCTGTAGTGAAACAGACTGGCCCTTTCAAACAAGGATTTACCCATGATCAGCACTTTTGCTGAGTTTGTGTGAGTATGTGTGTGTGTGTGTGTGTGCGTGTGTGTGCGTATGCATATCTGCATACGCGTGTGTGTGGTTGTGTGTATCTGCTTCTGTGCTGAGTGTGAGTGAATGTAGGGTGTGTGTGTGTGTGTGTGTTGTGAGGGGTGTGTTTGAGGGATGGATGCCCCATTCACGATGGTCGAGCACAGCAGAGGGGCTGACTGGCCGACGGGCGCGTGGCAGTGAGGGAGGGGGACGTGGTCGTCGGGGAGAGGAGAGGAGTCAGCATCTCCTGACCATTCCAGATCCATCACCCAGACATGCTGTGGAGTCGGCCCACCAAAACATGATCCATCTGGAGTTTGGCGGCCTGGTGAAAGCCCCCGGTTGCCTCCCTTCTCACTCACACACACACACACACACACAAACATACATATACACGCACACACCCACACACACACACTTCCCTCCTGTCTTTTGTCAGTCAGGCCCTGGTGGAAGGCAGCGGTCTTCTCTCCTCCTCCGTGACAGGGCAGAAACCTGAAGAGATAGACAGGAAGGAAAACATATTGTTGTTCTCAGATTCCCTGTGGTCAGAAGCTGAGGTCACTTACAGTTTAGTTACCAGCATGGCAGAGCTGAATCTTCAGAGGTCAGTTGATGGATGGAGTTTTTTCTATTTCTTTGTCCTCTTTTTTTCTTCTTCCAATCAGGCAGCAGTCCGTCGTCAATCTTTTCTGTTTTCTAGAAAGGGGGAGGGCAGGGAGATTGGGAGGTAGGAAAGGAGGGAGAGAGTGATAGAGAGGGAGGGAGAGAGGGATGGAACGTGTGGGAGGAGGGAGAGAAGGAGAGGGAGGGAAATGGAAGGATGTAGGTCAGCGAGGTAGGGTAGTAAATGGACTGGGATGAGAGGATGGGTGGATGGATGAGAGAGGAAGAGGGTACAGAGGAGCAGAGAGGGAGGGCACTCTAGAAAGCGATAGCTCCTCAATGTTTTATTTGTATTTCTTTTAAGGAAATCCTAGCTGTATTGGTGTTCTGTAGATATTTTCTGAATTTACGAGTGTGATTCTTGAATATTACAATATGGCCTCAGAGCCAGACTGTACCCCCGTTGAGACTGACATTATTCTGTCTGGATTCAGTTTTAACATCCAATCTGTTCATCAGCAATAAAGGCCAGATTCTAACACTTCAAATTACCATTTTATTCATATTCAGTAGTCTTGTTAATTTATAAATTTGTATTTATTTTTTATAAACGCGTCTGCTAATTGGCATATGTAGGACTTCCCTGATTCAGATTTATTTAACAGAGAGTTCTGGGGTATGTTTTATTGTGTGTGTGTTTTATTGTGTGTGAGTGTGTGTGTGTGTTTGTGTCTCTTTGTGTCGTGCCATAAACTTTTCTAATGAAAAAGGACAGTGCGACTGGGCCTGCCAAAAGGCCTTTCTCTTCTCTGTGAGACGTTGTTCTGAAAACATTCAGTCTGTGTGTTTCATGTCCGTGTGTGATCAGAATGAGGGAAGAACAAAGAACACAATAAAAGCGATGGCTCATGTTTCTTTACACGACTGTCGGCCATGTAGGCAAGCAAGCCGAGAGTAACACGCACACACACACATAATAGCCTGTTAGAAGGCAATGCATTAGTCTTTTATGTTGAGTCTATTTGCCTCTATCATGTTTATTTTTGTATTGATATTTCCCAAGGACACTGCACAATAAACAACATCTTCAGTTAGTCACATTTTCGTCGGGCTAATGTTTCACATCGGTCTCCACGGAGTTAGTCACAAAAAAACAACATCCAGACAGAATATCGGTAATGACGTCTTTTAACAGTGTCGCACGTGGCAGACGGTGTACACAGCATATACATAGACTGCATGTACAGAAACAGCATCTACATAGACAGCATATACATAGACAGCATATACAGAAACAGCATAAACACAGACATTGTATACACAGAAAGAGTTAAACAGACAGCATATACATAGAATGCGTATACATAGCCAGTGTATACGCAGACAGCTTATACGCAGACAGCTTATACATAGACAGCATATTAACAGACAGCCTATACTTAGACAGCATGTACACATATAGCTTATACACAGACAGCATATAAACAGACAGCATATACATAGACAGCATATACGTAGACAGCGTATACACAGACATCTTATACATAAACAGCATATAAACAGACCAGTTTAAACAGACAGCGTATACATAGACAGCGTCTAAACAGACAGCGTATACATAGACAGCATATTCACAGACAGGGTATACACAAATATCGTATACATAGAAAGCATATACATAGCCAGCGTATACACAGACATTGTATACACAGAAAGCATTTAAACAGACAGCATATACATAAACAGAATATAAACAGACAGCCTATTCTTAGACAGCGTGTACACATACATCTTATACACAGACAGCGTATAAACAGACAGCATATACATAGACATCATATACATAGACAGCATATGCACAGACAGTGTGTACACATGGCTCATCACTCACTGGGCTGTCCTTCAGCCATGTCTTTTATCCATGGAAATGTGTCTCACGATGTTGTGTTGCAGACCATTGAGGCTCTCCTGTTAAGCGCCGTCAGACTGTAAGTGCTTTTGCGTGGGTGAACCGTGCAGTCACCTCCCCGTGGCTCCTCTGCTTGATGACACTGCGGTCTGGGACCAGGGCCATGTGGGGTCCTGAATACGATCCTGTGTGCCATGCAAGATGTCAGGATCCCATGCTTTTTGGCAATGTTGCATTGGTGATGGCTCTCTGGCTTTCCAGCCAGCACTGGATAAGTTTCAGCTTGGATGAGTTTCAGCTTGGATGAGTTTCAGCATTGCACGGAAACCCTAGTCCCAACTGGTCCACTGTAGGGTTAAGTGGGGTTAGTATCAACACAAGTGCAATTTAGTTTCTTCTTTCGTCAAACAGTTAAGTATGTATTGAAGGTGTGATTGAATTGGGTTAATAGGTTTCCTTTGTCAGGTTAATTTTAATGGAAGCTGGGAGTTGACTGTGATGCCATGACCGCAGAGGTCATAAAGCTTCCACACTGACACACAGATGTCAGGCTGAGTGTTATGAGTTTTCCTCTTCGTAAAAGAAAACTGCGAGTCTCAAATGCTTTTCACCGAGACTCTTTGTAACACAGGCCATTACTGCCGTGGGAACATCTGAAGGTTGCTGCCTGCTCTCTGTGTACTACAGGAATCGGTGTTTCATCTGCATTCGTTTGATGTCTTGAGCTAGTATAGGGAGAAGGCTGATGGTAAATGTACCACTGAACCGGATGGGCCCCTGGGCTGACCCTGGAGGGATACGCACATGATGGGCCCCTTGGCTGACCCTGGAGGGATACGCACATGATGGGCCCTGGGCTGACCCTGGGGGGATACACACATAATTGGCCCTGGGCTGACCCTGGAGGGATAGACATATGATGGGCCCCTGGGCTGACCCTGGAGGGATAGACATATGATGGGCCCCTGGGCTGACCCTGGAGGGATAGACATATGATGGGCCCCTGGGCTGACCCTGGGGGGATACACACATGATGGTAGCTACACCTCGAAAAGTGTGATTTGTTACATAACTGGATGACATTGTACACAAAAAAAGGGGGATGTTTTGGATCATGAGTACCAATTTTACCAGTTCTGGATGGAATGCATCTTCAAACAATGTGGTCTTAGTATAGGTACAGTATATTATGGTATATTTATAATATATGCAGTATATACAGCTCTGGAAAAAATAAAGAGACCACTGCACCTTTTTCTTTCCTTTCCAAAAAAGTTGAAAAGGAAAGTTTTGAGTGAGGAACCGAAGCGTTCAGTTTGCAGTGGTCTCTTAATGGTAACCCTTCTGTTTCTCACTCAAATCCTTTCCAACTTTTTTGGAAAGGAGAGGAAATGATTGCTGTTGTCTCTGAATTTTTCCAGAGCTCTATATATTTTTGGTGTGTTTGGGCTTTGAAAACGTTAAATATACGTTGCAGCTGAGAAAGGGAAAGACGTTAACACCAGGCCACTGATTATTGTTTTTCTCTTTCTCTACTTCTCCCATTTCTCTGTTTCTTCACCTCCCTCTCTGTGTTTCTGTCAGTCTCTTCCTCCTCAGACCTCCTTTTCTCTCTCCATCTCTCCTTCCCACTCTTTTTGTGGCCTTAAAGGCCTCCATCTGCCAGCACCAATAGTGGCTAATCTAGCTCCTCATGCTGTTATTTGACCTTTAAACGTTTGCTTCCCACTGCTATCTGACCCTTTTAAAGTCTCCCTTCATCTCCTGTGTCACTAGTGTCGCACGGTTCCCTTCGTAGTGCTCTGCCTTTCACAAGAGCCTAAACACAGCTTGTCCAGACTCGTGCATTATAGGCAATTGAGGTTAGTTTAGTTTGCAGACAAAACGATATCTGACCCAGCAGAGTCTGGGTGAATAATTCATGAAGGACCTTTGCACCGAATATCTCCCAATTTACTGTTTGACTAGAAACTGTTCACTTCTCCACGACAAACACAGAATGTTGTTTTAACAAAGTGTTTGTGTGTGTGTGTCCACAATCCTCTCCGCCCCAGTCTGGTCCTCTTTACACTGTCTCTGATGACTCCCATCTGCTGCCACCTCTCTCTCCTCCTCTCTCTATTCTTCCCTCTTTCTCTCCCTCTGCCTCCCCCTTTATCTCTCCCACGCTCTCTCTCCCTCTTTATCTGTCCCTCCCTCTCTCTCACTTTCTATCTCTCCCTCTGCCTCTCTTTCTCCCCCTTGCTATCTTTCCCTCTCCCTCTTTATCTCTCCCTCTCTCTCTTTTTCTATCTCCCCCTCTTCCTCTCTATCTCTCTCTCTCTCCCTCTCTCTCTCTCTCTCTCTCTCTCTCTGTTGCTCTGTGTTCTGCTGACCGCTAAAAACTAAGAGGGGAAATGGGCTGTAAAATGATCATTAATGTCTCTGGCTTGCTGTCAAGATGGCCTGTTCCACTTCTTCTCTTCTCAAGGCCAAGAACGTTCAGTCAAACAGACTTGGATCATTCAGTAAAACCTACTAAGAACATTCAGTATTACCTACTAAGAACATTCAGTAAAACCTACTAAGAACATTCATTATTACCTACTAAGAACATTCAGTAAAACCTACTAAGAACATTCAGTATTACCTACTAAGAACATTCAGTAAAACCTACTAAGAACATTCAGTAAAACCTACTAGCAGCATTTAGTCATTCATTATACTACTGTGTTTTTTTTTTTGGTATTGCCTTAAACCAGTTGCTCTTTACCTACAATGCCCTGAATAAGTATTGGGACAGTCAAGTGAAAAAATTTCAACACTTATGTTTTACCAACTAAGAATCACAGCACTCTCAGAGCTCCATTCCCCCATTTCATGAGACCATGAGTATTGGGACACTTTAACTTAAAGCAAATGTAAGACATATATAGGTTGGTATTTATTCCCAAATCCCATGCATGAAATAACAGTAGAGAGTCTGTGACATCACCAAACTCCTGGTATCTTCCTTTGAACCTTTACTGCAGCCATTTTCAACTATTAGGTTTTTTTCGGGGGAGTATTTTACTTCAGTCCTATCTTCACCATGTTCGATTGGAATTAAATCCAATGATCTCCAGATGATTACCTTGGTTGCGTTGGCAGTGTGTTTTGGGTCATTTTCTGGTAACAATGTAAAGTGCCGTCCAAGGAGTCTGGTTCCATTTTCTTGTATATTGGTAGCCAACACGCTTCTGTACACTTCTGAATTCATTCTGCTGCTGCCATCATTCATTACATCATCAATAAAGAGGAGTGAGCCTGTTCCAGAGGCAGCCGTGCATGCCCATGCCTTGACACTATCTCCACCATGCTTCGCAGATGAGGTGGTTTACTTTGGATCATCTGCAGTTCAATCAATCAATCAAATTTATATTATAAAGCCCTTTTTACATCAGCAGTTCTCACAAAGTGTTTTTACAGTGTTTTTACACAGCCTAAAACCCCAAATAGCAAGCACTGTGGCTAGGAAAAACTCCCTTGTAGGATCCAAAATAAGGAAGAAACCTAGAGAAGAACCAGACTCTGAGGGGTTGCCTGTCCTCTTCTGGCTGTGCAGGGTAAAGATTATAAGAGTACATGACCTTTTGGGCTGTGTTCTTGCTTTTGCATGATCAGAAGACCAGAAGGTCAGTAAATGCTAGTGGGCTTTGACCAGAGTTAGAATCAGTTCCGGTTTTTCTCCACCCTTTAACCTTCCAAGCAGAAAAGGTTTGAATATGGTGTCCATAGAACTCTGTTCCCAAACTGTACTGGTTTATCTCTGCACTCTTTAGCAAAGTCTAAACAGCTAATTTCTTCTTTTTTTGTTTTTGCTGATCAGAGGTTTGTATTTCGTAGTTTAGCCTTTGTAATTCGGTTGTCAGAAGTCTTTTCCATAGATTGCGACATTTTCACCCCAGCGTTCTGCAAGGTTTTGGTGATTTCACTGACAAACCTGTGAGATACTTATTTTCACATAAAATGTGGACATTGGAGCTCTTACAGTGCTGTTATTCTTAAAAAAAACGTATATGAAACAGACAGGAATTAAAGGTGGCATTACATACTTTTCCCTCATGTACATCTTTTAGTCATATTTCTTATGCCTTGACTGCACAGTAATATTAAATATTCTGTCCCAATACCTGTGGATTGCATAATTTGTCTTTTGCGATTTCCGTCCAATCACATGCCCTGCCACATCATCATATTGTTTTGGCCATGTTTTCATAATTGAATAGTCTCAGATGTTCAAAATGTAACAACAAGTGAAAATGTATTTCGCCACTAATACCTAATGCTGTGTTTCGCTGAAGACATCAGTTTTTTCAAATATTTTATCACCCCAATTTGTTTTCTGTAATTATTGTTCCCCCCCAGAAATCTGACTTTAAAATATCTGATTCGATTAGTCTAAACCCAAATGAGTAGAAAATAAATCCAAAGCATGTTGCCTGTCTAAGAGTGTGAGACGGCGTAACTGACGTGCCTTCCATTAGTAGGATACAGTCATCAGTAGCAGCAGACAAACGGACCAACACAGAGATGTATTGCATTAATATTGATAGCTGTCTATGAATGATGAATATAAATGGGCCCAAATCTGCATAGCTTACTAACTCCTCATGAGCTACGGTGTATCCTCTTTATAATATGACAGCACGAGCACAAGCAAGCACGCTAACACACACACACATGTCCACTCCATCATCGTCCATCCACAGAGTGGAGGGATGCAACCAAAAGGTCATCCTTGTGTTTCCACTGTAGTTCACTTCTGCTGAATCAAGGGTCGTTTTGGATGCGGCGAGAGAACGCTGAGCGTCGTTTAGGGACACCATTATGGAACCCGTAGCTTTCTATCACGCTGCTGCGATTTGTTGACAGAAACAAAAGGAACAATATAAAATGATTATGAAGCGGTTATTGTCCGGTGGGGATAAAGGGAGGACAAGGAGACAGAGGGAGGGTGATGGGTGGGTGATGTTGGGGTGAGGTGGGGGGGTTGTGTGGGGGTGAGGTGCGGGGGGGGGGGGGGGCATGCCTCGCTCTACCGTCGTAAATCTCCCGGTTGTCATCCGCAGTCTGGAGATGGATTCTCCACTCTTGTGGCTGTCTCCTAACCCACCGAGCGGAGAACAGAGATGAAACACACGCATGTACATGCACACGCCCAGGAAGCTGCGGAGAAATGAAATAAGGAACGGGAAAGGCCTTGAGAGAGGTAAACAAGCATTGGATGAATGGGGCCTCTTCGTCCTTCATTTAAGCACTCTAATGGAAAAAAGCAATGACTCCTTCCATCAAGGATATTGATACGTTCTTGAATATTCCCCTACTTATTTATCGCAGTATATTCCAGGCCCTTTTGTATAAATGAGAAAAATTCACAGGTTTTTTCACAGGTTTTTTCTTTCTCCTCATCCAGCCAATAAGGAGCCTCACATCCCTGAAACCCCGAGAGACAAACCTTCTGTTCCAATAAGAGCCCTTTTCCATTTGTATCGGTGGGATTAATGAATAACCAAATGGTATGACGCCATAGCCACCCACTCAATTACATTTTCGGCCTGCTCGATTCAAATGTCTGACTGCGTGGTAAACTGAATCAAACTAATTTAGAAGAAAGGCAATCTCGCCAAATAGCCAATTGATTGCACAGTTCATTTTTGTTCCAGCAGTTCGTTCATCAAGTGCGGCCTGCTTCTTGAGTTCGGCAATCTGAATTAGATACAGAGTTGATGGCTCAAGAAAGGTTTGTGTATCTGGATATTCAGTTCTAAGGCATGGGTCTTGTACAGGCCTTCGTGATGGCTATCGACTTGCGTTGGCAGTGTGTTTTGGGTCATTTTCCTGTAACATTGTGAAGTGCCGTCCAAGGAGTCTGGTTCCATTTTCTTGTATATTGGTAGCCAAAACGCTTCTGTACACTTCTGAATTCATTCTGCTGCTGCCATCTTTCATTACATCATCAAAGAGGAGTTAGCCCGTTCCAGAGGCAGCCGTGCATGCCCATGCCATGACACTATCTCCACAATGCTTCGCAGATGAGGTGGTTTACTTTGGATCATCTGCAGTTCAATCAATCAATCAAATGTATTTTATAAAGCCCTTTTTACATCAGCAGTTGTGACAAAGTGCTTTTACAGACACCCAGCCTACAACCCCAAATAGCAAGCAACAATATTGTTGAAGCACAGTGACCAGGAAGACTCTGAGGGGTGGCCTCCCCTCTTCTGGTTGTGTCGGGTGAGGATTATGAGTATATTACCTTTTGGGCTGGGTCAATGTTTTTGCATGATCAGAAGACTAGCAGGTCAATAAGTGCAAGTGGGCTTTGACCAGAATCTGAATCTGTTCTGGGGGTTTTTCTTCAGACTTTTGCCTTCCAAGCAGAAAAGGTTTGATTATGGTGGCCATAGAACTATTTTCCAAAACAGCACTGGCTGATCTCTGTACTTTTTGGCAAATTTTCAACAGCTTATTTCTGCTTTTATTGCAGATTAGAGGTTTGTATCTTGCAGTGTAGCCTTTGTATTTCTGTTGTATTACGTCTTTTGCGTAAATTGTGACACTTTCACCCCGGCATTCTCAAGGTTATTGCTGATTTCACTGACAAACTTGTGAGCCAGTTATCAACTATTGTCTATTCAGTGGTCTCCAACCCTGCTCCAGAAAAGCTAATGCCTTCTGAAGAGATACTGTCCTGTAAATGTGTACTGTTTTGCTCCAACCGTAATTTAGTCCAAATGATTCTAGCTATTAGCTGGTTAATCAGAATTGTTATACAAGGGGTAGGAGTTAAAAGGTACAGGAGGGTAAATCTCCAGGAACAGGGTTGTTGTTAAAACCTACAGGAGGGTAGATCTCCATGAACAGGGTTGTAGTTCAAACCTACAGGAGGTTAGATCTCCAGAAACAGGCTTGGAGTTAAAACCTACAGGAGGGTAGATCTCCATGAACAGGGTTGGAGTTAAAACCTACAGGAGGGTAGATCTCCATGAACAGGGTTGGAGTTAAAACCTACAGGAGGGTAGATCTCCAGGAACAGGGTTAGAGTTAAAACCTACAGGAGGGTAGATCTCCAGGAACAGGGTTAGAGTTAAAACCTACAGGAGGGTAGATCTCCAGGAACAGGGTTAGAGTTAAAACCTACAGGAGGGCAGATCTCCAGGAACAGGGTTGGTGTTAAAACCTACAGGAAGGTAGATCTCCAGGAACAGGGTTGGAGTTAAAACCTACAGGAGGGTAGATCTCCATGAACAGGGTTGGAGTTAAAACCTACAGGAGGGTAGATCTTGCAATCATCCCTGAGTATGATTTCCATACCAGTGGTCCTGGGACGTGAACCTGCATTCCTGGCATTGCAAACAACATTTAGTACCTGCTAAATCACCCACAGACACATACAATTCTTCCCCATGCCCGATGCTGGCTAGGTCACTTGCCATGTGAAGGGGTGACGGACACTTTTTCAATTCCTCCATTATAGATGACAGGTCAAATCCAGAGTTCAAATCTAGACAGGAAGTTCCTGGAGGTCAGGTTTAGGAGGTTAAGAGTTTTGGTGTTGACACAGCGTTGGTCTGCCCTTCGCCTTGCCATGCCACTGGCTCTGTGAAACATTTAAAATGGCCAAAAGACTCGGAAAGCACTCTATCTCCAAATCAGACAGTTCTCACTGAATCATTCAATATCGTCTCAATTACCAAGAAATTAAAAACTGAAGCGAGACATTGGGGGGGGGGGGGGGGGCAGAGGGAAGGAGAAAGAAGTTGCAAGAGAGACCTATATTGTGAAAACCGAGATAAGGACGAACATAATGAATTGTTTCTGCTTTGTTCCAGAAACAACAGCGTTCTTGAAATATTTTTCTTATTTTCACGCTTGAGCCCATGCATTTGCCATGAAAATGTGGTAATCAAATGTGATAGCTGCTGTCAACGCAGAAGCTAAACTACTTTTATAGAAGTAGTATTGCTTTAGGGCATGGCGCGCTTTCATTCTTAATTTTCAGGTTTTCCTTTCACTTCCTTTTTCCCTTGTTTTTCTCAATTCCTTGAGCAGCTCTGGGGTTTTACGCAATCAAGCGGCAGTTGACCTGTGTTTCCCTGACTCTGATTGTAATGACGCTCATTGGGGGACTGGTTACAGATGGTGTGTGTGTGGGGGGGGGGGGGGGGGGGTTGGGGGGGGTTGGGGGGGTTGCGTGTGTGTATATGTGTGTGTGGCTCTGAGAGAAAGTGTCAGTGACAATTCACTCTGCTCCGCTGTGACAGCTGGCCATGGGGTTGAGCTCGGTACGACCTCGCTCCACACTACCTTAAAATTATTATGTCTTTATCTCTCAAAGGAGTTGAGAGTGGAGGTTAAAAATGTATTTACCCTGTAGCTCTCTTTTTATAAGCATGTAGCTATCTTTCTGGTGGCGTGTAAACATCTTTCTATAGTGTATGCGTGTATTTATCTTTCTATTGGTTTGTTGCTATCCATCTATTGGTTTGTAGCTGTCTTTCTATCAGTTTGCAGCAGAGATTTTATAGGCTTTCTGTTATTTTTGTATTGATTTGTAGATTTCTTTATAAAGGCATTAACTGGAAGATAGTAGTGCTTAAATAGCTGCAGATTGTCTGAGAAGGTGAGTGGGCTGTCTGGTAACTCTCCCCAAACACTCTGGTTTTCCAGAAAACACAGTTGAATGTCTCCCAGAATGAGGAGGAGGACATCCTAAATAATCCAACCATGATTTCTGGACAACATGGGGATTTTGGAGGTGGTTACTTGACAATGGCGGCCCAGCGAGCAGCTAACAAATGCTCTTTCTAAATGCTAACCAGCCACCATGAGGATTGAAGTAACCAACTAGTGACGATGGAGAGGAACAAACCTTTAGCGAAAGAGGAAGAAGGAAAGGTTTTTGTCACATATTTACACACTACACAAACACAGCAAATAAAATCCCAAACCAGTTTCACGACTGGAAACAGTGAAAAGTACATAATTTCTCTCACTCTGTTTTTGTTTTTCTCAGTGTTTGTAATGCAAAAAAGGGCACATCAAAGAATGGGACTAATTAGCATTTTCAATGAGAGAACTACTACTGTACTGTTCATTCTTGTACAAAACTGCTTTTCATCTGTTTGTTTCATGTCACTTGGCATGTAAGCTATAGTACATATGGTAGTTATTTTATTTTCCATAATTAATTAGCTGAACCCTTTGGGTCTATGGTCTCTGTCTCAAAGGTGGTCTGGTGTCAACAAGTAAACATCAACATATCACCACGGCTTCTGTATGTTAATAGTTCCTCACTTGTTTGGAGTGGAGACTATTGCGTTTTAATATAGCGACCTGCTTTTGCTGAACGATAATGACCACTGAGTGATTATTCGTTCCCCTCAACCCAAGGGCTGTGGTGGATAGAGTGTAAGACATACACACACAGACATACTGTACACAGACATACACACACAGACATACTGAACACAGACATACACAAACTCAGACATACTGTACACACTCAGACACACACAGACATACTGTACACACTCAGACATACTGTACACACTGAGACATACACAGTCAGACATACTGTACACACTCAGACACACACAGACATACTGTACACACACAGACATACTGTACACACTCAGACATACTGTACACACTCAGACATACACACACAGACATACTGTACACTCAGACATACTGTACACACTCAGACATACACACTCAGACATACTGTACACACACAGACATACTGTACACACACAGACATACACACACTGACATACTGTACACACTCAGACATACTGTACACACTCAGACAAACACACTCAGACATACTGTACACACTCAAACACACACAGACATACTGTACACACTCAGACATACTGTACACACTCAGACAAACACACTCAGACATACTGTACACACTCAGACACACACAGACATACTGTACACACTCAGACATACTGTACACACTCAGACATACTGTACACACTCAGACATACACACTCAGACATACTGTACACACTCAGACATACTGTACACACACAGACATACTGTACACACACAGACATACACACACAGACATACTGTACACACATACATACTGTACACACTCAGACATACTGTACACACTCAGACATACACACTCAGACATACTGTACACACACAGACATACAGACCACAAATGATAAAATGTTCCCATCTCTTCAGTGTAAATGTCTTCATGAATGGAACATGTATTTTGTAGACAGATGACGGCCGACTTGCTGAACCTCTGTATGTTTATATTCTGGAATGGAGCACATATTTAGCAGACAGCAGGTCACAGCAGTTTTCTAGCATAAAGAAGGATATTCAGATATTCGTGATCGAGCGATGCCATCAAATAGGGTCAGCACATGTGCCCTTTTCCCCCCGAAGGAACTGAACATTTTTAATTCTATTCTATTTACCTAGTACCTATCTAGTTGCAGTGCTAGAGTATTGTAGACTGTGGCGAGGATGGACGAAACATTGGTTAGGGCTGATCACGGGCACACACGTTCTATTTCAACCCTAACCCCCAATCCCCTGGTCCTCTGACCCCTGACCCTTATTCAGTGTCAGTCCTCTCATAGATCTTTACCTGCCGGTGTTGCCTAAGCAGATCCTGACCACGGGATCACGACGGATCTCACAGTAATGGTCTTCCGTGCACCGTAGAGGAGTTGACGCTTGCTGTTCTGTGTGACAGTAGGAGTCCCCTCTGACAGTCACTCAGTCTGCTGCCTCAGGGTAGACAGCTGAGTGCCCTGAATAAAGCACGAAAAGCCCCACAGCCCCACATCAAAGACCGGCCAATTAGGAGACTATGAAACATGTATGATCCCTATTGTTTTACTGCAAAGAGTGGGGGGGGGGGCAAGAAATAGAAAACACTTTCATGACATCCCAAATTGCACCCTATTTACTGTTTCCTGTGTAGTTTAACTATGTCCAGAAAGATGATGCACTACAAAGGCAATAGGATGCAGTTTGGACTGCAGCCTGAGTCAGTTTTTATTTTTGTTGGGCTGGGGAAGTTGTCTGAAATGTCAGACGGCGGCTAAGAGATATGAGCTGTTTACGTTTCTCCTTCTTCACTGTCTGTCCCCATCCTTTATCTCTTTCTCTATCTCTCTGTCTCTCTATCTCTCTGTCTCTCTCTCTTTCTTTCTCTACAAAATACTGGTACGCACAGCCACAGACACACACACATACACACACACACCTGTTCCACGAGAAGCTAATAACGCTGAAAAAATTCCCAGCCACTCCAATTAGAGCAGGGACCATTGCATAATCTTTAACACATCCTCAACTCAAGGGCCATTCAGTGATTATGCTGATCTGAGTCATCCAAATCAGAGTACAAGGTTGGCTTGTCTTTCATCTCCCCTCTGGGTTCCCAGTGTACCGACTCACTGAACCCACCCTTTCATCATCCGCTTCTCTCCTCCTAGCTATTTTTATCATCCCTCTGTCACCCATCATCTTTGGATTTGGAATGCATCAACGAGGTTGTACTCATCCAACATTTGGTAGCACGGCTTCACTCAAAACCATCTCTTTAGTCAGGTCATGCCCCTACTGCCTCGGATCAGCATTCATTTTGTAGAATTAGATAATAAAAAAGGATCTGATTGCACCAAGGTCCTGAATGCACCAATCCACTGTACTCAACCGTAGTTTGGTGGTGAATGCACCAAACCAATGTACTCAACCGTAATTTGGTTGTGAATGCACCAAACCAATGTACTCAACCATAGTTTGGTTGTGAATGCACCAAACCAATGTACTCAACCGTAGTTTGGTTGCGAATTCACCAGTTGTACTCATCCGTAGTTTGGTCATGAACACACAAGTGCACTGTACTCATCCGTGGTTTGGTCGTGAATACACCAGTCCAGTGTACTCATCCATGGTTTAGTCGCAAATTCACCAGTCCACTGTACTCATCCATGGTTTGGTCGTGAATACACCACTTCACTGTACTCATCCGTGGTTCTCGTGTATACACCAGTCCACTGTACTCATCTGTGGTTTGGTCGTTAATACACCAGTTCACTGTACTCATCCGTGGTTTGGTCGTGAATACACCAGTCCAGTGTACTCATCCGTGGTTGGGTCGTGAATTCACCAGTCCAGTGTACTCATCCGTGGTTGGGTCGTGGATTCACATGTCCAGTGTACTGGCCTTGTCTTCTTTGTCTCTTCAAGGTATTGCTGTTTTTATCCTGAAAATCTCCTTTTTCTCACTCATGGGTTTGGCTCTGAACCAACAGCCCACTGAACTGTCAGGATGTCAAAGCCTCATCCGCCTGCACTGTACCCTATTCAGATGGCCAGGCTGTCGCCCAATGCCTCTCTTTAATAGACCCTTATCAATCGACTGTTTGGTTCCCGTGCATCATCAAATCCGATGGGTCTTTCATCGCTTGCTCTGTTGATCTGTCCGTCCGTCTGTCTGTCGATCCATCCGTCGTTAGTGATTAAAGACGGAACGACTCCTTTCCCCTCCTCCTCCCTCCTCCTCCCCTTCTCCTTCTGATCCTGTCATTCCTTCTTTCGTCTGTCTACCATCAATTCAACTCAAAGCTTCCTGAACAAGATGGTAAATGGCATGTCATCTGCTGTGGAAGTCAAGTGATACGATCCCAGGAAAAAGGGCACATTCACAAAAGACATTTTCCTCTCCTCTCAGGTACTTTGTGCACCTGGTGCATTTAACTGATTGATGTTGATGATCACCAGACATGGCAGTTCAATTACAACCTCAATCCTTGTTTTCTGCTTCTATTCAGATTTGTGCGTGTGTCACGTGTCCTCGATTCAAACCCATGTGCTTCCACAGCGTGTAGAATCCACGTGATATTTTCTTTAGGTCCCGACGTGAGAAACTGGGTCAGGTCATTTATGGCATCGGTAGATGGATGTCTAAAGCGTTAAATTGCAATACATGTGATTTCCAGTCTTTTATTGACAGACGCCACACAGCTTTGGAGATAAACTGACGTGGACTGGTATTCAGGGTGTATCAGTCCAACAAACACATTATTCGGGTTCACGGTTCTGTTCAGTTTCGTTACGACGGGTTAATGAGTTGTCTGTCACAGTGTTCAGGATGGACAATGTTCCCGGTTTAGTCTGTGGTGACGCAATTGTTATGGTGATCCTCTTGAATTCTGATGCTGCTGTCTTACTGGTGAGAAATTCCCAGTTGTGGCATTGAAAACATAAAACCAATTGAATGTGTTTTGAACTTGTTAAGATGTTCCCAATGACTCAAGATCGGCAAGCTTCATCACAAAACATAAAGTACAGCTGGAATTGTGAAGCAAATTCTGTGAAGCAAATGCTTTTAATTTTAACAAATTCTGTGAAGCCAGTGCTTTTAATATTAACAAATTATGTGAAGCAAATGCTTCTAATATAAAAAAAAATATATGAAGCAAATGCTTTTAATATTAACAAATTCTGTGTAGCAAATGCTTTTAATATTAACAAATTCTGTAAAGCAAATGCTTTTAAATTGTGAAGCAAATGCTTTTAAATTGTGAAGCAAATGCTTTTAAATTGTGAAGCAAATGCTTTTAATGTACCGCGCTTTGTTGTCAAAGGCCGTTCCGTGTTGGATACCATCAGATGTCGCTGCGTGGTAGAAGTGGCCGTACGGGAAGATAGACACTGTTCGCATCGCTGTTAGCCTGTCAGAGGAGCTTTCAAGTGGATTATTCACAGTCGTCTGTAGCGAATTCCCAGTTGGTTGCGAATGCAGAACGACGACGCCTCCTTCAGTGGGAGAACGAGAGCGTGTCTACGGAGCCGTGGGCTACTTATCCTCTCCCACTCTGGGGTAATGTCACTGTCCATGCCACACAGGTGGCATTTATTGAAAATGTCAACTTGGGCTACCTGTTTCACTGAAGTGGATGAAAGGGGGCTATTGTAAACTCAGACCTTCAAGATGTGTTTAACCCGCCCCCCCTTCCCCCTACAGTACGTACACATTACAGCCAGTCTGGTCATTTTTTGGCCCTGTCACAATCAATTGTATATACAGTGCCTTTGGAAAGTATTCAGGCTTCTTTACTTTGTACGCATGTTGTTGCATTATTGACTTTGTTATAGTATTTAGAATGGATTGCATTTATGTGTGTAGGTAATCCATAGATAATGACTGATGTGTGTAGGTAATCCATAGATAATGACTGATGTGTGTAGGTAATCCATAGATAATGACTGATGTGTGTAGGTAATCCATAGATAATGACTGATGTGTGTAGGTAATCCATTGATAATGACTGATGCTTACATTTAATGTATTAGTGTACCTATAGTATTTTGGCATGTGTTCAGGTTTGTATTTGAACAGGCAGTATTTTACTGTATGTTACATATTCTTCTTTGTATTCATCCTGTCCCAAAAATGTTCTTAACATACAGCTTTCAGACATTACTATGACTTGCTCTAATTAAATCCACAAAAAATACCAGTGGTCACTCAGGAATTCAGTAACGGAGAAGTAATGTCTGGCAGAATGTAAATTCTTGTGTTTTTTTTGTACGTGTGGTACTTGCTGTGAGATCAAATAATTTTACTGCATGTTATTTTGCAGTATTGTTTTTGTCTTTGCATTTGTTTTGTTAACATTAACATGTGTGTTACTCTTCTTGCGTGCAGGGAGTATGTGTTGTGAAATCCGTTTTGTATTCTCAGATAGACCTGTCGACATGGCAACACACACACACACTCATGTGTAACCTGGTTATCTAAATGGCAGCATCAGCATTGATTCCACTTAGCCATATATTTCTAGACATTATCCTAACCCTCAACCTAGCCAGAGGGCCGGCGACCTTTATGATTTAAATTTAAAAAACGATTACTTTTCAAAACAGTGTGTGGCCAGCTGCTGTTATTCAGTCTACTTTCTGTTCTCCTAAACGTTAGATTTAGTGATATTTGATCTGTGTGCACTCCAGTGAATATCAAAGGGCCACACAAGACATTCAACCCCTTTCAAAGTGTAACTCTGACACTATCTGATATTCACCACTACAATGGACAGCTGGACCGTCTGGGACTCGATCTAGCAACCTTTCGGTTACCGGTTCAGATGCTCTAAAAGCCCTGAATATAGCTGATTCACCATTGTGTAAGGTTTATTCATTATTACTGAGTTAGCTCTCTTTAGATGAATGCCCTAACTGGATGTCACTCTGTGTGCGTCTGATAAATTACTTGAATGTTAATATAAAATATACTTTCTATAATACTTCACTACTATATTGCTAAATTAATACATGTCTGTGCAATTATGACAATACTACATTTTACTATAGTATAAACTTATGGTAGTACTTTACAAACATTTATTCCAAAAGTGTCCACATCCTGTCCTCATACATGAATGCACATCTCAGTCTGTGGTTTTGTCTCTATTACAAGCTGATGAGATGAAAAATAATTGATGGGCCTGTTGAACCAGCACCAGTAGCAGACAGCTAAACACTACTGTACATGTTCATCCTTTATCTGTTCATTATGTGATGCTTTATTGGAGGAGCCAGTGTCAGTGTCTGGAGGATCAATGGCCAGTGGAAAAATAGACCCTGGATGTGCGTGTGTGTGTGTGTGTGTGCATGTGTGTGTGTGTGTGTGTGCGTGTGTGTGTGTGTGCGTGTGTGTGCATGGGTGTATTCATGTCCATGAATCAATGGCCACTCAATTTCACCACGTGTTTCTACTGACATGGTTTTCAGGACAATGATATCACGAGACATGAAGGCATCGTCACATCACACTTGTTCTTCACATGACTTATCCATGTAATAAAACCCACACTCATCTGTCTGCATCTTATTCTGTTATTCTCCAACCAACTCCTAACTTGGATAACTGGGTCACAGTGGTTAATGCTGCGAAGTTACCAAACAGGAAACACAAAGAGGAAATGCAAACCCGTAATGAGTTTGTGGTTTGAGCGTTTTCACATCAGAATTTCAGACTTGATGTATTTGTAACGACAAATCAACCCTTTTAATATTATCATTAATTATTCTGCATGATTGTTTTCCTATTGCACGGTGTAGTGTAGCTCCTCACTTCATCCTCTTTAATACTAGTGTAGCTCCTCACTTCATCCTCTTTAATACTAGTGTAGCTCCTCACTTCATCCTCTTTAATACTAGTGTAGCTCCTCACTTCATCCTCTTTAATACTAGTGTAGCTCCTCACTTCATCCTCTTTAATACTAGTGTAGCTCCTCACTTCATCCTCTTTAATACTAGTGTAGCTCCTCACTTCATCCTCTTTAATACTAGTGTAGCTCCTCACTTCATCCTCTTTAATACTAGTGTAGCTCCTCACTTCATCCTCTTTAATACTAGTGTAGCTCCTCACTTCATCCTCTTTAATACTAGTGTAGCTCCTCACTTCATCCTCTTTAATACTAGTGTAGCTCCTCACTTCATCCTCTTTAATATAATACTAGTGACTTCATCCTCTTGAATATGATACAGACATTTTGAAACATGTTTGCCAGCAGTGTGAACCCAAGGCCCTTACACAGTTAGATTGACATTATCTGCCTGCTGTGGCGATAGGCTATTCTATCTGAGCTCTACAGTCCTGACAGCACAAAGAGAGTAGCACACACCCATACACACTCACCCATACACCCTCACCCATACACCCTCACCCATGCACACACACCCATTC
Source organism: Esox lucius (assembly GCF_011004845.1). Lineage (NCBI taxonomy): Eukaryota > Metazoa > Chordata > Actinopteri > Esociformes > Esocidae > Esox > Esox lucius. The sequence goes on along the minus strand of NC_047574.1, from coordinate 3,406,955 downwards.
ACACACACCCATACACTCCCTGGGTGTCAACCATCGCCAACAAGGCCTCTTTTATTAGACTCTGTGTGGGGAGGGGGAGGGGGGGGCTCTGGGCCTTTTTGTGACAGCTCTGCTTTTGATATTTATATTAATTTCCTTCCGAATTTTAATTACCTCTGCGCAAGTTTCACATTCCCATCCTTTGGTGTCCATTATGGACAAAGAGAATGGCCAGATGCGTTTTCTCTTTTAATTTCTCACCAGCTTTGAGATATCAACCTGCGTATTATGTTTGGCTCAGTCTGGTCTCCAGTCTGCCATGTCACGGTGTGCTGGCCACCAGCGAAGGTTTCCGGCTGGCCAGGGGCGTAGATAAACATGGAGTTAGCGGGGGTAGCTCACCGTAATAAACAGTGTAGTGTAAGTAAGGGTGTTTCAGACCCTGATCACTGGTATGTAAGACCACCGTACAGGAGGGAGAAAACCCAAACAGTGACAGCCCTTTTCATTGTCTAGGTGTGGTTTGTTGTTTTGATGTGTAGGTGTGGTTGATGTGTTGATGTCAAAGGGTGGTTGATGCATAGATGTTTAGCTGTGGTTGATGCATAGATGTTTAGCTGTGGTAGATTTAGATGTTTAGGTGTGGTTGATTTAGGTGTTTAGGTGTGGTTGATGCGTACATGTTTAGGTGTGGTTGATGCGTACATGTTTAGGTGTGGTTGATTTAGGTGTTTAGGTGTGGTTGATGCGTACATGTTTAGGTGTGGTTGATGCGTACATGTTTAGGTGTGGTTGATGCATACATGTTTAGGTGTGGTTGATGCGTACATGTTTAGGTGTGGTTGATGCGTACATGTTTAGGTGTGGTTGATGCGTACATGTTTAGGTGTGGTTGATGCGTACATGTTTAGGTGTGGTTGATGCGTACATGTTTAGGTGTGGTTGATGCGTACATGTTTAGGTGTGGTTGATGCGTACATGTTTAGGTGTGGTTGATGCGTACATGTTTAGGTGTGGTTGATGCGTACATGTTTAGGTGTGGTTGATGCATACATGTTTAGGTGTGGTTGATGCGTACATGTTTAGGTGTAGTTGATGCGTACATGTTTAGGTGTGGTTGATGCGGTCATGTTTAGGTGTGGTTGATGCATACATGTTTAGGTGTGGTTGATGCGTACATGTTTAGGTGTGGTTGATGCGTACATGTTTAGGTGTGGTTGATGCGTACATGTTTAGGTGTGGTTGATGCGGTCATGTTTAGGTGTGGTTGATGCGTACATGTTTAGGTGTGGTTGATGCGTACATGTTTAGGTGTGGTTGATGCGTACATGTTTAGGTGTGGTTGATGCGTACATGTTTAGGTGTGGTTGATTTAGGTGTTTGGGTGCAGTTGGTGTGTGTATATCTGAGTGTTGTCATTGTGTGGATGTTTATGTGTGGTCTGTATAGTTTTATCGAGCAATCTGTAAAGTTTCAAGTTGGTCCTGTCATGTTAAGTCACAGTGACAGCTAAGAGTATGACCTCTTAGGGACCTTTTCGTTTCCCTCCTGTCATACTGGAAAGCCACCTGTCCAACAAACCCATTGAGAGGGGTTCAGCCAGCTAACCCTGACCAGTCTAACTTTAGGAAACTATTGGCTCAATCCCCCCAATTTCCGGAGTTGTGTTTGCCGAAGTGCGACAATCCTCTATTCTTACTGTGTTAGCATACCTGATTCTACCTCTTTGTTTTGTTTAATCTGTGGCCCGTGAAATTATGGAAATGGTATGTAGCCGGGTTTCTCCGAAGACCTTGCTCACGCCTCAGATAGATTTCCTTCTCTCTCTCTCTCTCTCTCTCTCTCTAGGATCGGGGGTATTATCATTTTTGTCTTTTCGGTGTTCTTGCGGTCTCTGGTGGGGATCTGGGCGTATCTGTCAGGGGCTGCAAGCCTTACCATTCTGCCCATGTGAATCAGGCTATAGTTGTACTGTCTTCTATGATCAGGGCTTTTATTTCATTGTTAGTTTGTGTGCTTTATTCCGGGCACCCACCATCATGGTGCTCTGTGCTGCCGTTTCAATCATCCCCGGTGTTCTGGAGCTGGCCGGGGCTCTTCACTAGGCCCTTACTCATTTGGGCTTCTGCTCGTTGGACCCAGCAGTACCAAATGGATCTGCCCAGGAGTACCAGCTGGTTCTGCCCAGGGGTGCCGGCTGGTTCTGCCCAGGGGTGCCGACCCAGGGCAAGTGGTGGGTGGTGTTAGGCCGCCACCAGAAGGTGGGAATGTGAGGTGATTCTTGTCTCCACACAACTCAGAAGGTTGCTCTATGTTCTCACACACTCTGTCTCCCTTTCTCTCTCGTTCTCTCTCATTCTCTCTCCCTCTAATCAATGCAGTTTGTCTTTGAAATCATCGCTCCTCGTCCAGTTTTGTTCTCGTCACTCTCAACTTCTGAAGTAGTTGTAACTGGTGGGTTTCCTTTCGAGGAGTCACTAAGTAGCCATGGCAACGGTGGTCCTCTGTGGCTTATTAATTTGAGCTGGCACCCGCAGGGGGTTTTGGGTTCTGTCCCCACTTGGGTCATCCATACAGTCGAGTACCCTTTGTGTTTTCCCAGTGAAGAAAGTTACTCACAGGATCTGAGTCACCCCCCCCCCATGTCTTTTTTCTTAACTTTCCCTGGGTGGAGAGCCGGTAGTTGTCATTAGCTCCGTCTGCAAGCCTCATTGTTTGGTATCTAATATCAGCTAAACGGACCGCTTGCTGATTCAAAGGAAGCACTTGTTTATGGATGAGGGTTTTTGGTGTCAGGTTCACCTGTTTTCCATGTATTAAATATTCATCAAATATGCATTTTCTCACGTTAAATATTCATGTTCAAGATTATTTTTCACTGTCATGCCTGTACTGATATGCATATCGGGGCAGAGAGCTTTCCTGTTATTCCTCAGTGTGTTCGGCTGTGTTCGTCTGTGTGTGTGGGTGTCTGTCTGTCTGTCTGTGTGTGTCGGTATGTGTTTGTGTCATATCATTTGTTATTACATTAGGTACGTATTCTCCGTTCCATTAAATAATGTTTAAACAACGAGTCACATGACTTATGCACTTATGCTGTGTTTTCTAAATGTCAGGTTAGTCTGTGTTCTAAATTTCATACCCGTCCCTGTTCAGTGAATAAAGGAGCGGTCAGAAGCAGTTCACTATAATCAGTGTTCCTGTTATTCAGTCCTGTTTTGCACAGATGAGAACTTAGTTGATACTTCAGAAACAAAGAGTTGAATCTCAGCATTATTGTTTGTGTTCAGGCAAATTAGGTTTTGGATTTAAAATGATTGTTTTTAATTTGGCTTCCTGCGGTATTATAAATCCATTCGTTTGTTTTCCAGGTCTGTGAAAATGAAGCGGTTTTAGAGTTTCAAAGCCTCTTTTTCCTTTGTAATTTCTGATTGTCTTGTCTTCTTTTTTCCCGAATTATAAATTAAACTTTTGTGCTGTATATTTAATTGCATGTGACATATAGTGTGACATATGTTATCCAACAGGAAAGGACATTTTAAATGTGTAAAGGACGTTTTAAATGTGTAAGGTTTTGCTCTGTAGTTGATTCAGTGGCAATAAACCCCCTATCTTTGGCCAAGACCTTTTTCAGATTTTTTTTTTCTTATTCACTTATTTCGTTTTCACCAATTCTGGCCTTCATGGGAATCGAACCCACCAACCTTGTGTCTACTCAGAGATCTAAATTGGGTCCAGGATTTGGAGAGTCTAATGCCCTGTGGCTTCTCAGGCTAAGTTTTACATGGAGGTTCTTAGGAAAAGTGTTTACTGACACAGCAGCTAGTCTTTAGGAGGAGAAGACAAAACAAAGAAATGTTTCTAACATGTAGCGGTTGACACACACCGTGCCTGCATTTGGGATAAGAGGTCACGATGGTTGGTTCTTTACTCCTCAAAATAGCTGTGAACATAAAACATACATAAATATATATATTTATATAAATAACGCTGTCTCACTCGGAGAGACCACTTAGCCACCGTATCGTGAAATAGAACATGGAAATACTTTTGTGGGAAAACGTCTCATCTCGTGTTCCTTGTCATCCAGCCGTCCTTTTGAATCTCAGAGCCTCCTGGGTCCTGTTTTGAGAAGAACACACTACATGTCCCAATCACCTCCCTGTGTCCTGTGAAGTACACTCCTTTTGACCATTGCAATGGGTGTGAGTAGCATGCCATTTGTGATTCAGACCGTGTTTTGCATTATTCAGATGGGCAATCAGTCAGAAATCCCACTGTGTTTAAGCCCAGGAAAAAGACATGTACTGTCGTCTAAAAATACCATCACAACAGCTTGCTTGGCAACTCCTTGTGCATCTCAGGTCTACATCAATGAAGTCTCCTGGTATTTATTCATGAGTCGCTTCTCTGTAGCACATGCACAGGCACTCCTTTTTGAGTAGGGATACTAGAGGGTGTCTGTGTGTGTTATGGTGTATACATGTGTGTGTGAGTTATGGGGTGTGTGAGTGTGTGTGTGTGTGTGCGATGAACAGGACATATGGTTGTCTCAGGTTTAATGGCTGTCCTAGATTTCCCCTCCACCATACTCTAATCATTCACGTGATTGACAGAAATAAAATTATCTCTGAGGCTGTTCACTCCAAGAGCTGCAGATGAGAGATCATTTGTCATCATATCACTAATTGATCATTAGACAGTAAACACACACACACCACCTTTATTTAGAATAACACATTTTTCAAAGCATTCATCTACATTAGCACATAGATGACAAGAAACTGATATTACAAATACTCCATGGAGTAATGCAAAAATGCATGTTAGCTTGTGGATATTATCACATAAACCCGATGTTGCTCTGCAAAAAGATGTGCTCCATTTGCTTTTTCTACTAATTTATGAAAGTCTCTACAACATGTATGTCTAATCCCTATCCAGAATTTAAATCCATATAATTACAGAAACGTGAAGGTAACAGTGAAGGTTAATCAGTTCTCTGAAAGAACCTTTTCAGGAGCTCGAAAATGCAATTTTGCATCTGTGTTTATGTGTTCTTCAATGCATTTCTCATTTATAAAGGATTTGGCATTCAACATTTCCTGCACATATTCTAACTTAATTTACAATGGATCAATGGATTGACTGAGGTTAGTTGCTTTATAACATACTTATTTAATTTATATATCTAATCTGAGCATGTATATCTTTGCATTGGCTCTGGATTATCATGTGTAATTATGTATCACATAAAATGCTATTTATTGCTAGTAAATGTTTTTTCTAAACATACCACTGATGTTGGTGTTACTATGGAAATGTTCATGGAGTATGAGAACGGTCATAACATGTAAAATGTTAATTATATTTTTTTCAGTATTTAACCAATATATAATTAATTTAGCTATTGGAATATTGTAATTAATAAAAAAGAATATATATATAATATAATATATGACTACATAATTGTTTTGAACATATATTGTGTTTTAATGTTTAACAATTTAATCAAAAGCTGTTATCATTGTAAGCAATATAATCCTTAAGTGGTGAAATTGAACTGCCACATCGTTTCAATAACAGTAGTGAAGTTACTTCAGACATATCTTTCAAACATAAACTGCCATATTTTATTGCACATATGATGAATGTTTGAACACACCCAGACAAGCATCTATCTTAACTTTCATCAAGAAAACAATTAACATAAAGTGCTTGGGTGAACAGTTGATTGAATCTTATTGCACAGGTGAGCTGTTAAAGGTTTCCAGACACCCCCGTTAAGGATTGGTGAAAGTAATGCTTTCAAAGCGTGGTGTGCGATTCATTCCTTTGACTTGCCGTCGTCGTGCTGACGTGACTACCCATTATAGCATCCGGGGAAACCCTGGCAGCGGTGTGGAGCCACGCTAACAGCTGTCTGTAGGTTTGGCCCTGTGCAGACCCAGTCCAGCCATGTCACCGTGGAGATGCTTGGTTCATGTCACCGTGGAGATGCTTGGTTCATGTCACCGTGGAGATGCTTGGTTCATGTCACCGTGGAGATGCTTGGTTCATGTCACCGTGGAGATGCTTGGTTCTCTCTGTGTGCCCTTTTCTAAGCCTGTGTGTGCGCGTGCGTGTGCGTGCGTGTGCATGCGTGTGCGTGTGCGCTTGAGGAAGAAGTAACGAATGAAAGTGCGCGTACTGAGGCTGAGGTTTTCCACAGGCAGACCGTCAACCCTATTCACACACATTCACAACATACAGCCCGTGCGCGCATCCAGACATAGCGAGTATTAAAAGCAGGAGAATGTCTAAGCCGTGCTATATTTCAGATGAGATACACGTTCAAGAAAATAAAAAGTACATGTGTGAGTCATCTTGAGGCGAGTCGGATGAGACTCTCTTCTGGCTGAGACTCGGAAGCCTTCAAGGCTCCATGGTCATCTGCTACACTTGTAATCCTGTTGTCATGACGTCAGCCCAACCGGCTTCACTTGCTTCAGTGTTACTCTCTGGCCCCAAGCTATGTTCTCCAGGTCTTGGCATTAGCACTCCACGAGATGGAAAAAATACAAAATAAGAATAATCTGGTTGGTCTGTTTTGCTCACGGCTTGTTTATTTGTGCAGGTGAAATGCAGCTCTACGTCCTCATCTGTATTGGAATGTGTGTCATACTCTCTTGAATGCTCTTTTTAATGACGACACGTTCTTACTGTGGAGAAGTAATGAGATGTTTCTTTTTGAACCCCAGCCCTTCTATAATCGCTTCCTCGTGGTAAAGTTTCGCTGGGATTTGTGAAGCAAATAGGCAGAATCCTGGGTGGAGAAGGTTTTTTGTAGCACAGAGAGTCCTGTCAAGATGACCAGAGTGTCTCTCCTCTTAGCTATTTTCTGAAATAATATTTCATAAGCATTCAGAATGTCAGAGACAGCTAAAAGTGACAAAGCACAATACCTAGCCATGTGAGGGGGAAAAGAAAGACCCAGAACTCACAAACTGTAAGAGAGATCCAGGAAGAACTGTTCTTAGCCTTGGTGTGCTAGCCATATCTATAATGCTGCCTGAATATACTGCTATTGCATTATTCTTTGTTCACCTGACAGAAAGTTTCTTAATTATAAGTACTTCCCAGTACTTACAGATTTCTATGAAACATCATTTCTTGCTATACGTGTTCAATAGTTCTCTTACCAAATGTTTTGTTATGTACAAAATAAATCATTAATAATAATTAAAAGTTGTGTGCACAAATGTTGTGGGCATACCAACAAAATGGCACATACTTCTCCAGACTGCTGAATGGCCAGTTCACACGTCAGGAGGATGATATAATTCTCCTGGGCATTTTCTAAATGGTCTTTAATAAGGTGGAGGTGTTTTTTTTTTTGAAGAGTTTCAGCTTTGGCCTAATGGACAACATTGTTTGAACTGGATTTAAAACAGAGTTTTTATTTAAATCAGGAAATATTCACTTGGCAGTTACTTGAAACGCCGTTTCCATCTACAATCCTTCGTCACATCCAGTCCCTCGTACAACAACATGTCTCTGTAGCCAGCAGAGCAGTTATTTGTGCACCTGTCACGTCTTGTTGCTTGTATCTTTGTTGTTCGCTGTGTTTACTTGTGGGTTTGTATGAATCTGAAAACTAGGTAATATTAGGGACCAATTGCACCAAACTATTACAAAAGCTCCAAGTCAGTGAACAAGCCAGGACTAAGCCCTTGGGAGTCTTCAGCCTTCTCTTCCTGGTTTGTTCCTCTCCAGTGTGTGTTCACTCGCCAGCACAGTGATGATGAATCAGCCTGTGCTCCGGAGTTTTGCGTTTGGATATTGTATTACGCGTTCTGCTTGTAGATTGTTTATTGCTGGCAGCACCATCTGAGTCAAACTGTGGGTCTGTGAAAATGTTGAGTGTGGCGAATCAAGCTGATTCTGGTTTTGTTCGTTCAGGCGACACTCGATACCAGTTTTGACGGGGGAGGTGGAGTAGCGTGGAGCTCACAGGCATTGTAGCTGTTGACACTCAAATATATTTTTTTATGCATTTCTTTTGATGTACAGAATACTCTTGGACATGGTTTTCAGAACATTAGCTGACTTGTCAAACGTCTGTAGCAGCGTCCTGTATTTCAGCGTCTTGTCAGAGGACCCCCCTGTACAAAATAAATTATAGTACTGGTGGAATTCTAAGCAAAAGTCCACACATTTTCACACTGCATGTGGCTTATACCTTTATTAGACTGTTGCACTGACTGTTGAATGCACTCAGAATTTGATTCACCTGTGATTTGGTGTTTCATGATAATGAAGATGTTGGGAGTTACTTGGGAATCATTGCTCAACTGTATAGGAATTATTTTCACATACAACTAATCAATATATATAATCTAAATACAATGAATCTAAATCCAACCTATATATATAATTAGATTGTATGATGTTCATGCTTTTCCAACACAAGTTTACACTATAAATGTGATGCGGACACTTTAAAAAAGGTAAAGTAAGAAAATAACAATGGAAAAAAGACTGAATACAGTTACCAAAGGTATTTTCTGTGGGCTCGGGACATCTTCAGATGAATCTATATCTCATTTTCTTTGGCGTGCCCTTTGTCTTTCTGTCTGGAGTGGAACCTGGAAAGGTCAAACGATATGAGCAGAGGAAAACATCAGCAAAACATGATCCATATGAATCATTACGCTGGGAATGTTTGTCATCTTCATAACGTGAAGTAACCACTGGTTTAGTCACACAACCACACACGTAACGTCATCATGATGGTATAGGAACAGAACGTCATCATGATGGTATATGAACAGAACGTCATCATGATGGTATATGAACAGAACGTCATCATGATGGTATAGGAACAGAACGTCATCATGATGGTATATGAACAGAACGTCATCATGATGGTATATGAACAGAACGTCATCATGATGGTATAGGAACAGAACGTCATCATGATGGTATATGAACAGAACGTCATCATGATGGTATATGAACAGAACGTCATCATGATGGTATAGGAACAGAACGTCATCATGATGGTATATGAACAGAACGTCATCATGATGGTATATGAACAGAACGTCATCATGATGGTATAGGAACAGAACGTCATCATGATGGTATATGAACAGAACGTCATCATGATGGTATAGGAACAGAACGTCATCATGATGGTATATGAACAGAACGTCATCATGATGGTATAGGAACAGAACGTCATCATGATGGTATAGGAACAGAATGTCATCATGATGGTATATGAACAGAACGTCATCATGATGGTATATGAACAGAACGTCATCATGATGGTATAGGAACAGAACGTCATCATGATGGTATATGAACAGAACGTCATCATGATGGTATATGAACAGAACGTCATCATGATGGTATATGAACAGAACGTCATCATGATGGTATAGGAACAGAACGTCATCATGATGGTATATGAACAGAACGTCATCATGATGGTATAGGAACAGAACGTCATCATGATGGTATATGAACAGAACGTCATCATGATGGTATATGAACAGAACGTCATCATGATGGTATAGGAACAGAACGTCATCATGATGGTATATGAACAGAACGTCATCATGATGGTATATGAACAGAACGTCATCATGATGGTATATGAACAGAACGTCATCATGATGGTATATGAACAGAACGTCATCATGATGGTATATGAACAGAACGTCATCATGATGGTATATGAACAGAACGTCATCATGATGGTATATGAACAGAACGTCATCATGATGGTATATGAACAGAACGTCATCATGATGGTATAGGAACAGAACGTCATCATGATGGTATATGAACAGAACGTCATCATGATGGTATATGAACAGAACGTCATCATGATGGTATAGGAACAGAACGTCATCATGATGGTATATGAACAGAACGTCATCATGATGGTATAGGAACAGAACGTCATCATGATGGTATAGGAACAGAACGTCATCATGATGGTATATGAACAGAACGTCATCATGATGGTATAGGAACAGAACGTCATCATGATGGTATATGAACAGAACGTCATCATGATGGTATAGGAACAGAACGTCATCATGATGGTATAGGAACAGAACGTCATCATGATGGTATATGAACAGAACGTCATCATGATGGTATATGAACAGAACGTCATCATGATGGTATAGGAACAGAACGTCATCATGATGGTATATGAACAGAACGTCATCATGATGGTATATGAACAGAACGTCATCATGATGGTATAGGAACAGAACGTCATCATGATGGTATATGAACAGAACGTCATCATGATGGTATAGGAACAGAACGTCATCATGATGGTATAGGAACAGAACGTCATCATGATGGTATATGAACAGAACGTCATCATGATGGTATATGAACAGAACTGTCATCATGATGGTATAGGAACAGAACGTCATCATGATGGTATATGAACAGAACGTCATCATGATGGTATATGAACAGAACGTCATCATGATGGTATAGGAACAGAACGTCATCATGATGGTATATGAACAGAACGTCATCATGATGGTATATGAACAGAACGTCATCATGATGGTATAGGAACAGAACGTCATCATGATGGTATATGAACAGAACGTCATCATGATGGTATATGAACAGAACGTCATCATGATGGTATATGAACAGAACGTCATCATGATGGTATATGAACAGAACGTCATCATGATGGTATAGGAACAGAACGTCATCATGATGGTATATGAACAGAACGTCATCATGATGGTATATGAACAGAACGTCATCATGATGGTATATGAACAGAACGTCATCATGATGGTATAGGAACAGAACGTCATCATGATGGTATATGAACAGAACGTCATCATGATGGTATATGAACAGAACGTCATCATGATGGTATAGGAACAGAACGTCATCATGATGGTATATGAACAGAACGTCATCATGATGGTATAGGAACAGAACGTCATCATGATGGTATAGGAACAGAACGTCATCATGATGGTATAGGAACAGAACGTCATCATGATGGTATAGGAACAGAACGTCATCATGATGGTATAGGAACAGAACGTCATCATGATGTTATAGGAACAGAACGTCATCATGATGGTATAGGAACAGAACGTCATCATGATGGTATATGAACAGAACGTCATCATGATGGTATATGAACAGAACGTCATCATGATGGTATAGGAACAGAACGTCATCATGATGGTATATGAACAGAACGTCATCATGATGGTATATGAACAGAACGTCATCATGATGGTATAGGAACAGAACGTCATCATGATGGTATATGAAACAGAACGTCATCATGATGGTATAGGAACAGAACGTCATCATGATGGTATAGGAACAGAACGTCATCATGATGGTATATGAACAGAACGTCATCATGATGGTATATGAACAGAACGTCATCATGATGGTATAGGAACAGAACGTCATCATGATGGTATATGAACAGAACGTCATCATGATGGTATAGGAACAGAACGTCATCATGATGGTATATGAACAGAACGTCATCATGATGGTATAGGAACAGAACGTCATCATGATGGTATAGGAACAGAACGTCATCATGATGGTATAGGAACAGAACGTCATCATGATGGTATAGGAACAGAACGTCATCATGATGGTATATGAACAGAACGTCATCATGATGGTATAGGAACAGAACGTCATCATGATGGTATAGGAACAGAACGTCATCATGATGGTATATGAACAGAACGTCATCATGATGGTATATGAACAGAACGTCATCATGATGGTATATGAACAGAACGTCATCATGATGGTATATGAACAGAACGTCATCATGATGGTATATGAACAGAACGTCATCATGATGGTATATGAACAGAACGTCATCATGATGGTATATGAACAGAACGTCATCATGATGGTATAGGAACAGAACGTCATCATGATGGTATATGAACAGAACGTCATCATGATGGTATATGAACAGAACGTCATCATGATGGTATATGAACAGAACGTCATCATGATGGTATATGAACAGAACGTCATCATGATGGTATAGGAACAGAACGTCATCATGATGGTATATGAACAGAACGTCATCATGATGGTATATGAACAGAACGTCATCCTGATGGTATAGGAACAGAACGTCATCATGATGGTATATGAACAGAACGTCATCATGATGGTATATGAACAGAACGTCATCATGATGGTATATGAACAGAACGTCATCATGATGGTATATGAACAGAACGTCATCATGATGGTATATGAACAGAACGTCATCATGATGGTATGTGAACAGCATTATAGAGCAGTGGACTTCCCCAAGGTGCTGTGCTTTCAGGACACAGTAGTCTATCCGCTCCCTACACACAGTGTGTGTGTGTGTATGTGTGTGTGTGTGTGTATGTGTGTGTGTGTGTGTGTGTGTGTGTGTGTGTGTGTGGTGCTCTAATCCTGGTCTCCTTGCAGTAGGCCTAAAGCTTGGCAGGACTGTAAAACCTCTCTTTAATTAAGGTATTAAGGTATTACTTAGCATCATTTTTTCATTGCATGTGTCTTCTTGTGTTTAAGCCCCTCTCTCTTTAAAGCACAACCCCGTCAACAGAATTAACTGGGCTTTTAGAGAGCGGCTGCCCTTCTCTAAACACAGCCGTGTGAGTGTGTGTTCCAGACAATCTAACCGCCCTGCTCACTGCTGTGGCACTCGGAGTCGTGTCGTGGGACTGCTCCGCGTACTCACCGAGGTAGATCCTAAACCACTGGTGAACAGAGGCATGTCCCGGCTAAAACCATGTCCTCTCCTCTCCCTCTCCCTCTCCTCCCAGTCTCCCTCTCCTCTCCTCTCCCTCTCCCTCTCCTCCCAGTCTCCCTCTCCTCTCCCTCTCCCTCTCCTCCCAGTCTCCCTCTCCTCTCCCTCTCCCTCTCCTCCCAGTCTCCCTCTCCTCTCCCTCTCCTTCTCCTCCCAGTCTCCTTCTCCTCTCCTCTCCCTCTCCTTCTCCTCCCAGTCTCCCTCTCCTCTCCGTCTCCGTCATCCCTCTCTGCACGGCCAGATCAAAGCCTCTGCAGTCTCAAACTCTTATCGACATACAAAAGCAGCACCGCGGTGGCGCTTCACAGAACTAGGCCGCCGTAAAGGGGATTGCTTGGTACTTTTCAAAAGCAAGTGTTTTTTTTTTTTTTTTTGAGGGAAAGAAAGTGGGGGAAGGGGTGGGGTGGGTGGGGGGTGGGGGGGGGGTAGTAGAGGAATTATTTGGAATACAAACATGTGGTTGTTGGAGATATCAGAAGGCTGCATGGTAAAAGGCTTGCTTTACACTCGCCTGTTCTCTCCTTCACAAATCCACAAGGTTGAAAGGATACTCTTCTTTCTTTCTGTTTCCATCCTGTTTGACTGCTTAACACTAAGTCTCCTTCTACAGCAGAAATACAGAGGGGCTGGCGTTTGCATATGAAAGCAGGCGAGCAGGAACACAGATCTGTGTTTATGTTATTTTCTCGCACTGAATAAACGAGACGTGACCATCCCGGGAACAATGTAATTATCCTTTAATATTTATAACACGTAAAAAATAAAACATGATACCCCAGTACACTGGCCATATCAACACCAAGATGCATGGCGTTCTACTGTATGTGTATCAAAAAGCTGAGCTACACTGTTTCAGGGCATGCAATTCAGTTGTGGATTATAAAACACATTGATGTAACATCTGTGGGTCTGGTTAATATTGTGTCGCAGTACCATTTGACCTGCCACATTACACCTTGAATAATATCTGTGTGTTATTTTACATCATTATGTTTTGGTTTTCAAGGTGTCAGACGGCAGTCAAAACACATTTAGAAAGTGTGTCGTAGTCCAGAACGAAAGAGTAAACATTGTCGGTAAACTCATATAAACGGACAGATTATTACCCTGGGCTTAAGAGCTTCTAACTGAGAGCCCAATGGATTTTCATCCTACAGTTGTGTTCTTTTGCGATTCATCTTAAACATTTTTTCCTGGCGATGGAAAATAAAATCACATCGCTCAAGCAGCCATTTTAGCCGAAGACTCTGGAGAAGGCCAATCCTTTATCTGTCATGCCGTGTGTGCATCTAGATTGTTGCTGCGCTCCATGAATTCTATTGCTTCCGCTCCTTGTTTTAATTGACTGTCACTCAGCTGATGACGGTCAGCAGCAACGCAGTCACTCTGGGACTGCAGATTCCTCTAATATCCGTGACATCCGATCAATATACAAGTGAGAGGAGTAGGAGAGATTGAAGAGATTGGAGAGATTTCTTGTTGTTAACTATCCTTGTCAATCTGTCACTGCGGCTGAATCTTTGCTCATCATCTCCGTCCCTACTTTAGTCAGACAGAACATGAGTACTTAACGCCTTGACAGCAGAAAGCCCATTCCTGTAATGTGGGGCCTTTGTAAACCCTTCACTATGTAGGCTATGGAATCGGAGCTGTCAGACAGTTTCTACAGCATGAAAAACTGTGTCTAAACATTGTTTTTGTTTCAGAACTTTAGACAGCTCACATTCGTAGGTACATTGACGTGTCCTCAGGAAAAGTAGGAAATGTATCTGTGTATTTTATGTGCGTGTGTTAAGCTGGCTTTAGCCTGCCTCCTTGGGCGTACACCCTTGATCTTTTGTTCCAGTTTGGGGACAACGGTTGCAGAGTGAGTAAACAACATTGAGGGCTCGAACAGTGTGTCTACGCCACATCGGCATCCGAAACCGTTTACAGTATAATTGGAGAGGTGTGTCATTAATACTGGTGCTACAACTCGTTTTTGGTGAGCCGTAGTCATGCATGTACCACATGTCACTTTTTACATTTTCGAGCTTCCGTTGTGGTCTGTGAAAGGACATTTGGTGACGTGTCTTGTGGGGTGTGTTTGGCTGTCTGAGCTGTCTATTGAAATGATTGTAAAGACGTTTCTGCATTTCCAATTAATCAACAAAGAACAGCTGAGATGCATTCGATTTCAACTTTATATCTAATTAATGTAATTCTTCTTTGATCAAATTTCTCGCCCCAGAACTTCAAACAAACACGTATTAAATATGTAACAGTAAAATGGCTGCCACAAGGCTGTACAGATGTACAAGACAGATGCAAAAAATATGTCACTGCCGCTTCTAGAACACACACTCGTTTTATAGTGTTGTGACTATCTTAGACTATTCAACATAATTCATGACTTGAGATATGATACAACGTGAACACTTATTACCTAACTTCAACCTAGTGTTTGCATTTTTCACGAAAACCATAATGGCCTTTTAACAATTCAGTGACAGTATGTAGGCCCGCTTCTGTTCTCTTCACTTAGCGTCCAGTTCAATTCCCACTGACATCGGATGGAACCAACCCGATGTTCCCTTTCATGCCAGAACATGTGCTCCAAATAAAGCACTATAATAGCAGCAGCAGCGAAGATATGCCGTTCCTGGTCAATTTAATGTTGGCATGTTAGATTACGTAATGTGTGGCGCTTTGAATTACAACATAATTTACTTATAATGTCTGTGAGTCCGAAGAGTGGGTTACATTCTTGTGAGAGAGAACGTTCCCAAAAGCAACCAAATCCTCTGCAGTGTGTTGAGAACTGAGGGTTGTATGAAACTAATAGGTACGTCAAGAAAAGCACTTCACGGCTCCCTTGATTTCTACTGGGGTCACAATTAATTAGGCTTCTAAACTGTGCTTTAGACGGCTGTTAAAAGACTACATGGGAGGTAATAGTTATGAAACGTTTCTCTCATGTGACTTTCTCTCATTCCGTCTATTTCTATCAATCATCTACTCTTGTTTACAGAAAAGACAGATGACAAAATACCTTTGAAAATATCAGCGGTTTAAAAGTCCTTTTGATATCAGTTGCCTCTCATTCAGTTGTTTGTGTACCTTCTTATCTTCTGAACAAACACAATAACAAACTTCAACATGGGCAATGGTTATCAGGGGGTTTTCAGAGACGAGAACAAACCCCAACTTGGGCAATGGTTATCAGGGGGTTTTCAGAGACGAGAACAAACCCCAACTTGGGCAATGGTTATCAGGGGGTTTTCAGAGACGAGAACAAACCCCAACTTGGGCAATGGTTATCAGGGGGTTTTCAGAGACGAGAACAAACCCCAACCTAGGTAATAGTTATCAGGGGGTTTTCAGAGTTGAGAACAAACCTCTACCTGGGCAGTTGGTATCAGGGGGGTTTCAGAGATGAGAACAAACTCCTACCTGGGCAATAGTTATCAGGGAGTTTTCAGAGACAAGAACAAACCCCAACCTGGCCAATAATTTTTTTTTTTTTTCAGAGGAAATAATCCATTTGGGCTTCTGATGGTGAGGCAAAACGATTAAGATAACATTAAACTATGTTTCTAAAGTGTGTATGTGTTACGTGCTCAGCAGCATGGGAAACATCTCCACAGGCACCCCCAGTACCTGACCTACTTAGCTATGTAAGGAACGCACACATATATCATCTCCGGCAATTCAGCTCACTTAAAATTGACATTGTTCTATGATTGCATTCTGTACTTACATATCTGCATTCATTACATGCTACTTAAATGGACACATTCATTTCAGCGGCCAGGAACTTTGAATCGAACCAATGCAGATTTGACCGCAGACATAAAATGACCACAACGGACATTCTTGTTAATCTATTTATATTTCTATGGATTTAATAATGAGGATGGAATTGCAAAATCAATCAGCTGCAGATGTGCCCAACAACCCTAAAGCGTAAGACACACAGTGAATGTCTCCATTCCATTTCTCTATGGATCCAACAGTGTAGATCAACTTAAACTGAGGGATTGTGACCGAGTTTCTCACACTACGTTGCAGGAGTTAAGCTCCTGCTTGATCGTTCAAAGCTTGGGCACTACATAGGGGATAGTATGTCATTTGGGACACTGTCACGTACCGACACTTTGTACCGTCAGACGGTGCCATTCCCCATTTTACATTTCCAACCACACTTCCTTGGCCACATCCAATATTAATTCATTTCTAATTAAATAAGATTACAAAGCGTGATCAATGATGAAATTAACTTTTATTACTGCTATTAACTGCCCATCTGCCCGAAACATAGAAACCCTTAACCGTGCATGCTGTGTCTATGTGTGTGTGTGTATGTGTGTGTGTGTATGCGTGCGTGCGTACGTGTGTGTGTGAGTGTGTGTGAGGTACCCCGAGAGACGAAATGTCACCCAGAGCCATGAAATGGAATGACTGTGTCCATTAAAATAGGGACACCCAGAGGTGAACAGTGGGACTGGTAATTGACACCAGTGGACTCATGGCCTGTTGGACTGTTGTACCTGGAGCCAGTTGTGTGTCTGAGGACTCCATTCTGTCTGTCTGGTGTCTCCTCGACATCCAAGATATGTCCACCTACAGCTGACAACCAATAACACCCGCTCCTGTCGATAACTTGATATCCACCAAACCGTTCTAAACAAAACACCTCTTTCTGCCTCTCTGAGAGTGTGTGAATGTTTCTGCTCTTCGTGGGTCTCGGTGGGTGGCGTGTGTGATTAAGTGTGTGTGTGTGTGTGTGTGTGAGTGTGTGGAGAATGCTCAAGGACACTGCTCATTCCTGGATCCACATTAGAGATGTTGTTTCCCTCCTATACCTGATCTGTCCCTCGACTTCATCTCACCTGAGACGTGGCAACCCATTATCTAAAACTGCAGACACTCTTCAGAGGGAGGACGAGTGAGGAAGCAAGCTAACCAGAGAGAAAGAGAGGTTCAGACAGAGAGAGACGGACAGCGGACTGAGGGAGAGATTGAGAGGCGGGAGAGAGAGAGGGGGATGGAGAAAGAGAGGGGGATGAGACTGGGGCAAGCTTTCTTTGTGCAGTGATTTCTGCTGTACCCATGATAATCACAGTAAAGCCTTGGTTGTTAAATGGTGATGGGCCCATCTGCTAGAGGGAACTGGGGCAAAGTGGACTTTAGAGGAAACCGTGGAAGGATATGAGAATCTTCTTCCTCTGCTATCAGGCTGCCACTGAGGAGAGCCAAGTGCTCTGAAACAGGAAGATAAATATGCCATTTATATTCACATTAAATAATATAGAATATATCTGTATACGTATATACCATGTAACCATGCAGGAAACAGGAAGATAAATATGGCATTTATATTCACATTAAATAATATAGAATATATCTGTGTACGTATATACCATGTAACTAGGCAGGAAACAGGAGATGCCAGAGAACAGATGTGTAGGGCCTTGGTTGGCATTTTATGATTAATAGAAGTGTTATGGGAGGATCATAGGGACTAATCAATAACAGAAAACAAACCCTGTCACAGGGAGGTGGCAGTGTCTCTGGGGCACCTCCTAGTGGCGGTTAGGGGTGTGTGGGTAGCCCCTCACACCCCAAAACACACCCCACACCCATCCATCATCCTTCCCTCTACTCTCCTTCTCCCCCCTGGTCTCAGCTCAAACCGGGGCTGAGTTGAGTCCAGGACAGCACGACCCAGGGTCACCCTCTTCCTGCCCTCTGTAACTGCCTCTTCCTGCCCTGTGTAACTGCCTCTTCCTGCCCTATGTAACTGCCTCTTCCTGCTCTCTGTAACTGCCTCTTCCTGGCTTGTGTAGCTGCCTCTTCCTGCCCTCTGTAACTGCCTCTTCTTGCCCTTTGTAACTGCCTCTTCCTGCTCTCTGTAACTGCCTCTTTCTGGCTTGTGTAGCTGCCTCTTCCTGCTCTCTGTAACTGCCTCTTCCTGCTCTCTGTAACTGCCTCTTCCTGCCCTCTGTAACTGCCTCTTCCTGCCCTCTGTAACTGCCTCTTCCTGCCCTTTGTAACTGCCTCTTCCTGCTCTCTGTAACTGCCTCTTCCTGGCTTGTGTAGCTGCCTCTTCCTGCCCTCTGTAACTGCCTCTTCCTGCCCTCTGTAACTGCCTCTTCGCTTTTGCTTGTTTATTAAGATCAGATGTATTCATTACGAATGTTAAATTGTTTCTATACTGTTGACAGTGGACACTGTGTTGTCTTTCTATGCCGTGAGGTAGTCAAAGATTCGTGATTATTTTCTGCTGAAGTGAGATGAAATACGATGACTGCTATTAGTCCCCAAAGGGAGAGATCTGTCTCGGACACTCCAGTGATGTTGACTGATGAAAAGGAGAGACGCATGCTCCATATTGATTAGTGACTAGCCACCATATGTTCAACACTTCATGTCAGATATTCAGATGTAGACAAATGGAGAGGTTACAGTCAACATAGAGTGAATTGACACAATAAAGGTGATCAATAAAGATGACGACATCCATTGTGCGCGCGCGTGTGTGTGTTTGTGTGAGAACGTTCATTAAGCTGTTTTCTGATGACCTCATTGGGATCGATGCAGGGCTCCTATGGATCTACACATGACTCGTCATCTTCAGCGTGGAAGACCTTCCTCTGGGGGAGCTAATGGTCTGCCTCACAATGAAACAGACCAGTCAATTCCTGAACTCATGAAATATAGATAGTGAACCAATTTGGCTTAATGGCTCCAGTGCATTTCTAAATCCAGTGGAAACACTGTCTCCCAACAAAGACACTGACCTCCACGCACAGGACATGCACAATGACTTCCACAGATTATTTTGGTTGTTTGATGGCATTGTTCAGTTTGTTTGTGTGTGTGTGTGTGTTTTGTTGTTTGTTTGACTGTAGCCTCTCTGGCCCTGACCCTTTCTCACCCTGTCCCCTCTTTTCAAATAGTAGCACAAACTAAGGTTAATCATCCTGCTAATCATGAGGGCCTCAATGAGAGGATGACATAAGTGACCCTCGACCTTCAGTTTTAATAAGAGTGATATGACATGAGAAAGAGCAGTGTGCTGGTTTCTCCAAGAAATGAATCCCACTATGGCCAGAAACATGGATGAAAAAACCCGTGTGCGGGTGTTTTTACATGTTGAAACTAACTCAACATCACTTACTGGTGCCCACTAATGACAACATCACCTACAGGTTCCTACTAATGACAACGTCACCTACAGGTTCCTACTAATGACAACGTCACCTACTGGTTCCCACTAATGACAAGGTCACCTACTGGCACTGAGAGCTGTGCTGTTGAGTAAAATGTACTTCTTATAACTGGGTTCTGCAATTGTCCCACCTAGACATTGTAAGATAAACGCGCTTCATGTAAATCACTGTTGGATAAGAGCGCCTGCTTAATGAGTAACATTTAAAAGGTAAGACTGGCATGTCTTTGTCTGGGCCAAGTCATTGCTGCACCTCCCCACCGTCACACAATTACTGCAATTGTCTACGCAATCCAGAAACGTCTCATCGGAAATCACTTACTCAGACAACAAAAAAAAACATTTAAATGCTTTCCCAGCTAGCAGGAGGGATGTGGGTGTGCTCCCGTGGCTCGCTGTGTAAAAAATTCAAAGTGGCTGTCAGTCAAATGCTTCTTTGCGTTGTCAGTGCTTTGCTGTGTCCAAATCTGTCATTTTTAACCAGTGTACAGGATTATAGTGTAACGAGCTACATTTAAATTGTGCTAACTGTCTTGATACTGATCGAACCAACACCATATTGAGACGGATGTGACTCATCTGAATTAGTCTCTATGATAGTCATTGAGAACCATCCAGAAAATGTAGAGCTTGGGAGTAAAAAAAAATTAAAAAAACTTCTCGATACAGGAGTAGAGATAACTCTATTAGGGAGGCCATGGGAGCACGGACTTAAGGTACTTAGAGCAGAATACCACTGGCATTGATTCAATTGGCCTTTTAGCTTAATGGCCTTTCACACTTAGACCGCATCCTACTGTATATTGCTAATGTTCCTTCACCCTCAGATGTCATCTATAGTCCTTCACCCGGTTTTTAGGCACACCAGCCTGTTGATGGTAAAAGATGGGCGAGCGTATGTCTTCTAGGACGGGCGACGTGACTGAAGAGGATGGAGTGTGTATGAGTCACTGCTACTCTCTTGTTCTCATCAGGTGAGAAGAGATGGAAAGCAAAATGTCCGAGTCGCCACAGTGTGGGTCTGGATTGGCACAATGATTTTCTTGGAAGGCTGACTTGATCAGAGACTTTGGAAGGCTTGGGGACTAAAGAGGTCTAGCTGTGCTGATGGGTGTTGGGGAGGTACTCAAATCCTCCACAGAACCTCCCCAGAACCTCCCTATCCACTCTCCTCGCCTTGTTTAGAAGTAAAATGTCTGCAGTGCTGTCCGGTACATCTAATCATGGCCAATTACTACCTAGGTGATTTACAGTTGTGCTCATAAGTTTGCAAACCCTGGCAGAAATTTCTGGCAGTGACATTTCTGCATTGATTTTGAAAATATGACTGATCATGCAATAATAACTATTTTCTTGAAGGATAGTGATCGTATGAAGCCATTCATTATCACGTAGTTCATTATCACGTAGTTGAAATCACCCAAATGGCCCTGATCCAAAGTGAACATACCCTTGAATGTTTGGCCTTGTTACAGACACACAAGGTGACACACACAGGTGAACATGGCAATTAAAGGTGAATTTCCCACACTTGTGGCTTTTTAAATTGCAATTAGTGTCTGTGTATAAATAGTCAATGAGTTTCCATAAAGATGGAAAAGGATATAAATAGATATCCAAAGCCTTGCAAATGACTGTCAGTACTGTTCAATCACTTATTAAGAAGTGGAAAATTCGGGGATCTCTTGATACCAAGCCAAGGTCAGGTAGACCAAGAAAGATTTAAGCCAAAACTGCCAGAATGTTTTTTCGGGATACAAAGAAAAACCCACTGGTACTTGAACAAAAATGAGCTGCATGGTCGAGTTGCCCAAAAGAAGGCTTTACTGCACCAATGCCACCAAAAAGCCTGGTTACAATATGCCAGACAACACCTTGACACGGCTCACAGCTTCTGGTACACTGTAATTTGGAGTGACAAGACCAAAATAGAGCTTTATGGTCACAACTATAATCGCCATGTATAGAGAGGTGTCAACAAGGCCTATAGCGAATAGAATACCATCCCCACTGTGAAACATGGTGGCGGCTCACTGATGTTTTGGGGATGTGGGAGCTATAAAAGTATGGGGAATCTTGTGAAAATTGATGGCAAGATGAATGCAGCATGTTATCAGAAAATACTGGCAGACAATTTGCACGAAAGCTGTGCATGGGACGCTCTTGGACTTTCCAGCACAACAACGACCCTAAGCACAAGGCCAAGTTGACCCTCCAGTGGTTACAGCAGAAAAAGGTGAAGGTTCTGGAGTGGCCATCACAGTCTCCTGACCTTAATATCATCATGGCACTCTGGGGAGATCTCAAACGGGCAGTTCATGCAAGACGAACCAAGACTTTGCCTGATCTGGAGGCATTTTGCCAAGACGAATGGGCAGCTATACCAGCTGCAAGAATTCGGAGGCCTCATTGACAACTATTACAAAAGACATTGATGCTAAAGGGGGCGGTACACAGTATTAAGAACTTAGGTTATGCAGACTTTTGAACTTGGGTCAGTAAATTTTTTTCTTTGTTGCCATGTTTTGTTTTATGATTGTGCCTGGAGCATTATAACGCAGTATTATAACGCAGAACAGCGGATGATTATAACATGGGGGAGGACAGTAACACTGTAAAACAGTCATGTGTCATAGAAATACAATAAGATGCAACTATAACCTGGTTCACTTTCAGTCGACAGTATAGTGTGTTGTGTGACCTGCGTTAGACCAGCACTGTGCAGCGCTGAGTGTGTTAGCTGGAGGGACATCACTCTCTACTGCTGTGGGGCGGAGCCTCACACCACCCTCTGTTACCTGCTACATCACTGACACTAAGGATTGTCCTAATCTACTGGAACGGATGTCTGAGGACGTCACTCTCACCCTCCCACGGGCTTCTCTCTCTCTCCGCCTCCCCCTTTTCTCTCTTACTCTCTCTCTCCCACCCCACAGTCTTCTGTCTCTCTCTCTCCTCTCCACTTCACGGTAATATCTGCTCTCTCTGGGTCGCCTCTCTCTGGGACTGGCCTATCAATCACCCGGTCTTCCCCTGGGTTCCCAGTGGCAGGAGGAGAAAGCCGCCTTCATGATGGAATGGTTTACCTATGAACACATGGGCAGGCTTGTGCCCAGCAGGGCTCGGCTCAGCGCAGCTTTATCCATTTTAAGACATTATATTAGACGGCGGACATTTTTTTGTCTCTTGCAGCAATATCTGCAAACAACAGGGGAAATTGCTTTAACAGTAAAAAAAAAAAAAGAAAAAATAGAAAGCATTGTATTTCCCTATGAGCAGGTCATTAATCTATGTTGGATTGAATCCTGTCTGAAATATGATAGTATCTTACTTATATTCTGGCATTGATCGTAGACATTTCATTGCTTTTAATATTTCGCTCTGTTTTGTGATTCGGGGGAACGCTACCTAACAGGTCAGAGGTCATAGTAGTTAATTGAAAGGCTGTGCCTGTCGTCATGGTGAGCTGGTTCTGAAACAGGAACGTGTGTGTGTTAGTTGAAAGAGGACAGACAAGACCCGGGCAGTATTCCACGCGTGTCTCATAGTGTGTCCTGTGTGACAACGGGGGGCTGTGGGGGCTCCCCATTGTGGTGTCCTGCGTTTGGTGTCCGACCTCTGTGTCTCAGTGTGTCAGCAACAGGAAAGGATGGACCCCCTATTGACTTCCTTCTGTTAGCCTTCGCCCGTGACGCCCTATTGACTTCCCCCATACAGCCCAGGAGCAGATCTCAGCAGCCCTGGCCAGTCAATACCCAGTAATACGCCAGTCTGTCGGAGGGAGCCACGTTGTTCAACAGAGAGATCAACTGTCCTCTCCACACAGGACTATTGGCACTGGACCTGACGAAGCACGTTGAGGCTTTAATAACAAATGATTGATTTTGTTTTTTTAAAGCAAGCCGCCATTGATCCTACCTAGAACTGCTGAATTCTGTATCAGGTTGTTATTTTTTTTCTCACGGTGGGTAAGCTGTTTGTGTTAAAGGGATGCGTCCGGTGGCCGTGGGACAGTTTCCCCGGCTTTCCACGGGGGATTTCTCTGAGTGGACGGATGTACAGGGAGGATGACACGCTGTCGAGAGGAGAACAGAAGACAGACGGTCAGCGGCGTCTCCATGCAGTGCTGTGTCTACCTACAGACGGGTTCAATTAAAACGCCTTCTGCCTTCATCCGTCCCTGCCTCCATCCCTCATCCCACCGTCATCCCTTTGTCTTTCACCCTCCACCCCTCCTCCACCCCTCCTTTGTCCCTTTTTTCCTCCGTCCCTCCTCCTTCCTTTCATCATTCACTCTCCTCCTTCCTTTTCCATGCCTACCTCTGTGTCCCTAGGGCATCTTCCTCACCCTTCCCTGCTGTGGGGATTTCAGGACGTCAGAGAGAAACTGGCCGGTTCTGCAGTAATATTTGGTTTAGAAGCAGTCTGCTTTCAGCTGGGTTTTTGAGCCAATTCTCCCAGGCTGCTCCTTCACATTGAGGACATATTGAGAGTCTTATCAGGTCAGACAGCATGCAAGTGCTCTATCAAATGAATAGAAATAATTTGCCAATCCACATCCATCAGTTGCATTGGCCCTCTCAGTATTTATAACAACCCGTTGTTTGTAAAGCCATCTTGGCGAAGCTGAGGCGTGTCGACACTCGCGCTACTGGATATTACTTCTGACAATGTTTCATGTTGAATACTTCTGTCGGCCTTACAGTCTTTTTGTCCATGTGCCAGTTTGCTGTGGCTGAAACCAGAACTCCATTACAGTCCCCACACAGCTGTCCTCCATCTTGTTCCAAAATGGACGAGTGCGTTCCTTCTCTTCCATTCCTTATGACGGATGAAAAGTAGTTTTCTCTCATGCGTCTTGCCGCAATGAAAAGGTGGTATTGAATGGCGACATGTACAACATTGAGTGGTGAGGTTCACGACGGCCACACTGTCCGGTATATTGAATTGGCACCTTGGTGTCATCATAATATGCCACTGAGAGCCCCCTGGCTGTTCCCAGATTCCCAGGTTAAACTAATCATGACGTGGATGCTCCTCTTTCCCCTCTGGTTTGTTTCGGTTTAGCCTTGGAACGCGTGAAGTACTGCCAGTGAAATGAGCCCGGCGTGTCGGTCCAGCCTACCGTGTGGCCCGGCCTTCCGGATCAATGACGGATGTCCCCAACAGCACCCTATTCCCTACATGTTTAGGGCACTAGGGCCATCCGCCTTTGGGACACAGTGGGGAACCGCGTAGAGTGCAGGGGTCCATTTGGGATGCCAGCAGCAAGACCTGCTCTGGGATCACTCTGGGTATTGGAAATGTCAAATCCATCTTGTGCCCGGCATAATGAGAACAGAGGTGCCGCCCAGCTCCTCCTTTGTGTGGTATTGACTTTGGGTTCCATAAGAGGAATCGCACACACACGCACACACACACACACGCACGCGCGTGCACACACACGCTCAGTCCATTCCTGAGAGTGCAGGGGGTTTGTTTATGAAAAAAAGGTGAATTTCAGCGTCGAGTGCCATAAACCCTGACCCTGAGGTGGATTTTGAGTGGTGAGTGAAATGGAACTTTGTAATTAAATGGAACGATAATGTCACATGGCATCTATAGCCATAGCAGGTGGAGCTATATCAAATAAAACTTTCCCCACAGGTGGAGCTATATCAAATAAAACGTTCCCCACAGGTGGAGCTATATCAAATAAAACGTTCCCCACAGGTGGAGCTATATCAAATAAAACGTTCCCCACAGGTGGAGCTATATCAAATAAAACGTTCCCCACAGGTGGAGCTATGTCAAATAAAACGTTCCCCACAGGTGGAGCTATGTCAAATAAAACGACCCCCACAGGTGGAGCTATATCAAATAAAACGTTCCACACAGGTGGAGCTATATCAAATAAAACGTTCCACACAGGTGGAGCTGTATCAAATAAAACGTTCCCCACTGGTGGAGCTATATCAAATAAAACATTTCCTACAGGTGGATCTTTATTAAAGACAATATTCCAGTGTTATTATTGCAATATTGTTATTATTATTTTCATAAAATGAATACAATATTCTTAAAATATCGAGCAGAATATGAACCAAAAGTACAGACCTGTTATTTCTGTCCATTTCAACACATGGTATTTGGGACTAATTATCAGCTTTATCAGAAATAGCTATTTTGACTTTCCTGTCCCAATACTTATAGAGGGCGCTGTACATCAAACTCTTCAATATTTCTGTAGCAATGGAATTGTTTGAATGTCTTCCTCAGGCCATTTGAGTTTCTGAATGAAGGTATTAAGTGATGGTTGAGCTCTGCTGGGACCCAGTCCTCGTTCTCACCTTGGGCTCCAATTATCCAGCCGTAGGGACACCAGAGACAGACATGTGCTACCCAAACGGCACACTATTCCCTTTATAGTGCGCTACTTTCGACACAGGCCCCAATGGCTCCGATCAAACCTATTGCGCTATATAGGGGATTCAGTGCTGTTTGGGAGTCTGGCACATGCCATAACAACTCCATCATCTCCTGTCCACGTGCACAAACCCTCCTTAAATAATCAGTCAAAGCTGACGGCAGTATTATTGGAAAAACAAGCTTTTCATGGAGTGTTAGTTACTGTAAAGATAAGACTGCCACATATCAAGACTGATATTCAGGTTTTTAGTATCTCCCGTCACAGTGATCTTATTAGACTTGGATAAGGATCATGGTGACCTTAAGGAAACTTTATGTCATTCAATGCCCGAGTCGTTCTGAGATATTAATTCATGATGCCATGTTCCCTTCCAGGGAAATAATTCTGGTATGGTGATTATGAACTAATTTGTAGCTAATCATCGACTTATTGGTAACTTGTTTATTTTCAGTAGTCAGTGTTCTGACAACACGTTCTGTCTCTGCATTGAGGTGAGCTCCACTGTGCTGAAGAAATTATTAAAGGATCAAACTAACGGCAAAGCTCAATATTTTGGTTTTGTCGGTATGGTTAATTTGTTCAGGGCTGTTAGCCTGTCATGGCTAAAATCGACACCTCGTTAACATCTTTATAATTGGCGCAAACACACTGACCTGGTCAAAACACACTGACCTGTGGAACAAAATGTATAATCACTCCTTCACGGGGGAGTCAGTTCTGGACCTTCCTATGGAACTCGAGCCCGCCACAATTACTGCCACTTGTTTAAATGTTCTGCAGATATTACAAGTTCCTCACATGTGGCCTGGCCATACAACAGTATAATAGCCCTTCTAACCCTGAATCCTGATTAAAGGTAAATATACTCCGACGCGCCCCAGGTCAATCCTCTCCAGCCCCTCCAGGGCCCTCTGGGTGGTGTCTTTGAGTAATAAAAAAGACGTTTCCCAAACGTCACCCTATTCCCAACGTAGCCGCATGGTTTCGTGTCCAAAGGAGTGCAGGGTGTAGGTGGTAGGGTGCCACTCCACCTCCAGCTCTCTGGTCGGGCCATATGGTTTGGGCATGTGGAGAGGAACCGCAGCACCAGACAATGAACGAGCCCGGGTAATTGCATTTGCAATTGAACTGAACACTTTAGAAACAAGATACGGGTTGGAAAGGAGGATTTACAGTGTGTTGCCAATAATCCCGGGGAGGGGTTTCAAGCTGTGTGTGTGTGTGTGTGTGTGTCAGGATCTCAAGCTGTGCAATTACCAGCTGAACAAGAAAACAGATGAAGTGTTCACATCTGTATTGAGCAGCACAGCTAAAGACGATCCGCTTATTCACTAACACAACTAACACGGTGAGAACACAGTCAGACTTCAGTAGGTAGTACTGATAGTTCTAACACAGTGAGAACACAGTCAGACTTCAGTAGGTAGTACTGATAGTTCTAACACAGTGAGAACACAGTCAGACTTCAGTAGGTATTATTGATAGTTCTAACACAGTGAGAACACAGTCAGACTTCAGTAGGTATTACTGATAGTTCTAACACAGTGAGAACACAGTCAGACTTCAGTAGGTATTACTGATAGTTCTAACACAGTGAGAACACAGTCAGACTTCAGTAGGTATTACTGATAGTTCTAACACAGTGAGAACACAGTCAGACTTCAGTAGGTATTACTGATAGTTCTAACACAGTGAGAACACAGTCAGACTTCAGTAGGTATTACTGATAGTTCTAACACAGTGAGAACACAGTCAGACTTCAGTAGGTATTACTGATAGTTCTAACACAGTGAGAACAGTCAGACTACTGCTATGTTTGGCAGTGTGGTCAGTAAGCTGTGTGTTGGTTCTGTGTGTGTGAGTCTCTTCAGTGTTCATATTCATGTGTGTTTGCATGCGCGTGTGTGTGTGTGTGTGTGTTGGATCCGGCAATGTGTGTCAGAGTTGCATGCTGGGTGTGGGCTGGTAACATGCAGCTCGGCTGTGACCCTGTTTTCCTGCTCCTGAGGCAGAGACCAGCTTGTCTCTCAGACTTTACTCAAACACAATAAGAAAAGTGGCCCCGGTGCCCCCACAGAACCGCAGTTATCCAGTTCTAGTTCGGACCGTGGCACTCAGCCAGTGTCTAAGTAGCGAAGGAAATCCTATTATCCAGATGAAACTCATCCGATAGATGTGCTGCTTTGCTTGGGAGATGAGTCACTGGTGCTAATTACTGAGGCCAGAGAGATCACAGAAATGTTTGGGAACTCGAGGGCAACGTACAGTAACACACTGATACCAACATGGCCGTTCTTCTTTGATTCTATGACAATAATCACTCCTGGCAAGTTCTGGAGGACTGTCAGTGAGACTTTGTGTTGCCTGTGTCGAGGACTGACGGCAAACAGTTTTGTTTACACAATACACTATTTGTCGTGTGAAAGATTGGAAAGGAACTTGAACAGCCTTATTTACCCAATATGCTGTAAGTGGGTTTTAAGATTACAGCCAAGCTGTTGTCTGAAGCCTTCTACTGCGGGAGTGATGTGAATTAATTACCAGTAATAATGAAAGGTCAGGTTCACAAACAGACATTTCTTTTATGCTATGGTGTAGTTAAAGCAGTGAGGATAGCACTCCGTGTCTGGTGTCGGTCAGGGTTTCTTCGGCCTCAGATCAACTTTTCCCCCGTCATCCCTCTGACAGCTTCTTAGGCTGCTTCTCGAAGGGCACCATGTCATCTCTTGTCCCTTGTCAAAATGAGTGCACTATTCATGAGGTAGGGTGCAATTTGGGCCGTCTTGACAGCATCTTGGTGTCGGGCCTGTATGTCTTCCTGGCTTCCGGCCGTCGTAGTTTGACACAAGCACCATTTCTGGATGGCTTAAATTAATTCACTCTGTCACTGTTTGACAGCTGGACTTTTCTTTTACCCTTCCTTCCTCATTCCTCTCTCTCTCTCTCTCTCTTTAGCTCTCTGTCTCTGCATCTCTCGGTCTTTCTCGCTCTTCCATCACACCTCTTCACGAGGTAAAACTCATCCCAGATCCATCAGTATGTGTGTTGTGTTTCACGTTGACCCCCGGCTGGTGGGCAGAATGAAGTGTCATGTCGGGAAAATGTTGAGTCACTCCCTCTCTCCGTCCGTGCCTGATGTCAGTCTTTGATCTGATCCTCGTTGTGTGTGTGAAGACAACGTTCGGGCTTCAGAGAGGAGTGGCTGGATGGTAAAGATGACAGCCACAGACTCATCAAATGATTAAAGCATTTACTGACACTACCAAGGCTGTCAAAAAGAATTCGTAAACTCACGACTTACTTCTGCTTTCTTCTCAGTGTGTAGGAACGAAGGTCCTGCTGAAATAGACTGATATGTCTGCTTCTCTGAGGTGTTGGCCACTGACCTCTTATTCAGCAGATTTATTATCCACATTTCTATGCCTTAGAGACAATACCGTCGCCGGATTTCTCACCTCGAGTCGCGCCTCCCCTATCCACGACAACCATTAGAAAACATCAAAAGGCTTCTCAAATTAGTTTTGCAGATCTCTCACGCCCTTTACATCTTTCTCAGGCACTTGCTCTTCGCTTCTAAGAGACCTTTTATAGTGATAATGTACTCTTTTTTTAATATCTGCATTTAATATCTCCATCTGAAGTGCATGCAAAAACACATTCATCTAAAGGCTGTACCGGGCTTATTGGAGACGACACACAGTTGATGGTGACACTCAGTATTAACACTAATTGGCAGTTAGTCGTGTGTGCATGCTTGTGTGTAGTCTTATGTGTGTGTGTATATGTGCTCGTGTCTCTGGGTGTGTACTAATTGACTGTTGCTGCATTAGACAGGTCCTGTGGCTCTTCTTATCAACCTATTCACACCTTTCTGACTCATCTCTACTCGCTGCAGGTAAGGTGTGAAAGCCATTAGTAGCCAGGCAGCAGCCCAAAGGCTCTCTTTAAGGCCTGACAGGCTTCTGTTGCCTGGCAAGTTGTCCTGTCTACATCTAGGATGTCTCCCTAGTCTACCTGGGGCCTTGGCGATTATATTTCCATTTCCTTTTCAAATACATGATCCGAATTGTTCAGTGAGGTCTTTGACATTTTATCAAATTTGTGTTGAAAAAGTTGGATTTATCCCCTTATACAGTGCAGTAATGTTACACAGCTTCTGTTCATAGTCTTCCAAAGTTATTTCTGTATGTCGCAAAAAGCTATATCAACATGACAGGAGCTGAATAAAATGTTAAAAAAAAAAAGAACTTTTGTACTTTTGAATATAAACATTCTGGTATACACTCAGTGCTGCATTTGTGTATGTTTCAAAGAGTTAAATTTGTTTTTTTGTGGAACTTTTTTAAAAAGAAAATGTGAATTAACATGTCCTGTCTCAGAATAGATACAGTATCTTTCGTACGTCTATTTAGTTTTATGTTCTGCAGATTTGAGAAGAAAGCAAACACGTTCTGCAGGGAGGGTAGGCGTGTTTCCTGGCTGGCCTGTCAGAGCTGATTCCATTAAGAGATAGTAGTGCTACTATTTCATTACCATTGCAGATAAATAAAGTTATTAAACTATAGTTGTAAAACATTTATTTTATATTTATGATGGTATTTATATGGGCTGGATTCAATTTTAACATTGTTTTTTCATGATCTGTCCAAAATGCTGCTGAAGGCTTCTCCATGCAGTAGATTTCCGATTACATGTGAAAGACTTTCAACCTTTTTCTTTTCTGACTTCCTTTGATTCACCCTTAATTTGGGAGCATTTTAAAGTTTTAAGACATAGAAGATCTACACTCTTACACCATTATTTTACCCAATGCTCATTCAATGCATTTTTGATTGGACATCCAATTGAATCCCATTAAAACAACATCTATATCGCATGTACAGTGGATATAAAAAGTCTACACACCCCTGTGAAAATGCCAGGTTTTTGTGATGTCAAAGAATGAGACAAAGATAAATCATGTCAGGACTTTTTCCACTTTTAATGTGAACAATTCAATGGAAAAACAAACTGAAATTTTCAAGGGGGAAAATGTCTAAATAAAAAGTGTGCACACCCTCTTATAACTGGGGATGTGGCTGAGTTCAGAATTAACCAATCACATTCAAACTCGTGTTAAATAAAAGTTATTACAAACCTGCCATCATTTAAAGTGACTCTGATTAATCACAAATACAGTTCAGCTGTTCTAGTAGGATTTTCCTGACATTTTCTTAGTTGCATCTCAGAGCAAAAGCCATGGTCCGCAGAGAGCTTCTAAACCATCAGAGGGATCTCATTGTTAAAAGATATCAGTCAGGAGAAGGGTACAAAATAATTTCCAAAGCATTAGATATACCATGGAATACAGTGAAGACAGTCATAATCAAGTGAGAAAATATGGCACAACAGAGACATTACCAAGAACTGGACGTCCCTCCATGTAAAGACGAGAAGAAAACTGGTCAGGGATGCTTCCAAGAGGCCTACAGCAACATTAAAGGAACTGCAGGAATTTCTGGCGAGTACTGGCTGTGTGCTACATGTGACAACAATCTCCCGTATTCTTCATATGAATGGGCGATGGGGTAGGGTGGCAAGACGGAAGTCTTGTCTTACAAAGAAAAACATCCAAGCCCGGCTGAAGTTTGCAAAAACAAACATCAAGTCTCCCAAAAGCACGTGGAAAAATTAGTTATGGTCTGATGAAAGGTTGAACTTTTTGGCCATAATTCCAAAATGTATGTTTGGCGCAAAAACAACACTGCACATCACCCAAAGAACACCATACCCACAGTGAAGCATGGTGGTGGCAGCATCATGCTTTGGGGCTTTTTTTTTTTTTTTGGGGGGGGGGGGTTTTCTTCAGCTGGAACCAGGGCCTTAGTCAGGGTGGAGGGAATTATGAACAGTTCCAAATACCAGGCAATTTTGGCACAAAACACATCCAAATGCACAAAAGCATGGCTTCACAAGAAGAAGATTAACATTTTGGAATGGCCCAGCCAGAGCCCAGACCTGAATCCAATCGAATATCTGTGAGGTGACCTAATGAGGGCAGTGCACAGGAGATGTCCTCGCAATCTGACAGATTTGGGTGCTTTTGCAAAGAAGTGTGGGCAAATATTGCCATGTCAAGATGTGCCATGCTAATAGACTCCTACCTAAAAAGATGTGCTGTAATAAAATCAAAAGGTGCTTCAACAAAGAATTAGTTTAAGGATGTGCACACTTATGCAACCAGGTTATTGTGAGTTTTTCATTTGTAATTTTTTCCCCTCAAAGATTTCAGTTTGTTTTTCAATTGAATTGTTCACGTTATAGGTCACATTAAAGGTGGAAAAATGTCTGCCATGATTTATCTTTGTCTCATACTTTTACATCACAAGAACCTGGTATTTCACTGTATTTGCTATGCACATGTCCAAATAACCTTAGTGTTATGGTGCCGACAAGCCCTGAGCCCATGTCAGATTCCCATACATTTACACACTGTGTGGCGAACATATGAGATGATGGAGTATGAGCAATGTGTGAGTGTATCTCATACATTGAAATGCACCTGATTTGCCTGGGTCCATTACGCATGTGTCCGTCTAGACGCAGAGAGATGAGCAGTGGTTCGGATGGAGACAGTCTGGTGGTGTGTCAGTCTGGTGTACACGGTCCAGCTGGACGGTCGACCAGTAGCCGAGAGTCCCCGACATGGGGAGAGATGTTTAGGTCTTGATTACCAATGCCCACCTGAACGTGTCGGACCAATGGCTGATCAGGTTGGGACGGGTCACGCAGGGCCTCGGTAGAGGGTAGGTGGCGGCTGATGGCTTTTTCCCAGCAGGGGGCAGCGACGGACCCGAGACGGCGATGGGGAAGACGGAACGGAGTGATTTGTGGAGTCGGGCTCAGGATTGACCGGGAAACAATTAAGTTGCCACAGTTGGTATGTCCTCTGGTGGTCCTTCTCAGCAATCACTGTGATGCTATCCTCCTGGGTGAAACTGTTGGACGCCGAACTTACAGTTGAGCTGTTGATGTCCATGGGGGGGTGTTCTTTAGGTAATGTTCTTTATGGTGAAACAAACCACCAAGACTTCTACAAAACATCTGAGTGACCTGACAGTTATTTTGTTTTTACATGTCCGGTTAAATTAATTATGTCCGGTTAAAGGGGAAATCTGCAGTTTGAACAACAATAGGGCCTCCCTGCCCCTTCTTTGGCAAACCTTTGAGACTTGGGATGGACCAACGTACTAATTGGTGACTCTGAAATTCATAAACAAATAAAGAAAATAATAATGTTTAACCATGTTTTGAGCTAATATCTTATTTGTATTTACTTTTTATGTAAACACTAGGTGCCAGGTTGGCAGACACAGATTAAGCCTAGTCTAGGACAGTAAAAAACAAGCTCAATGGAGTTTTCTACAGACTAAGCTTAATCCTTTTTCTGCGAAATCGCCCTTAGGAGTTAACTAAGCTTCCAAAATGTTAAACTGAACTAAGGATGCATAAGTTGGAGACTTCAAGAATTGTGAACTCTATTGTTTTATCCGCAAAGTGCTACAGCAACTGCAGATTGCCCCTTTAACAGATACACGTGTTCGCCATGTTATAGCAGACTTCAGGTGAATCTGTCCTGATGGATCTTACAACTGGGCAGGACCTTGGTTCGCTGTCTAAATCCTATTGAGCTGAAAATATATGCACTGGCACTTGGAATATCTGCCCGAAGAATCAGTATTTTATTTTTAAGGACTAAACATTTAGTCAGATGCCTTCATCAAGGTCGTGACTACATTCCTTTCTTCTCACCGTTAACAGCACATGATATTGAGCTAGCAGACATAGTGTGTATATAACTCAGACAAACTGCTAACAAGTGAAACCGTACATAGGTAATGGAAGGGGCCAGCATGGAGTGAGAGGGTTCTGCCTGACTGAAATTGTCATCCCATTGTCCCTTGGTTGTAGGGATCGATTAGTGGAGGCAATTATTGGTTCGACCGGAGCTTTACGATAGGTCTTGAATCATTGGGGTTGTGTGTGGATTCCACGTCAATGTTTAAGTTATGTTATTTAGGTTAGCATTAGGTTGTTGTTAGGTTTAGGGTTATGGTTAGGTTAAGGGATAGAATGGGCAATGTGGAGTTCTCAGTCAGTGTTAGGTCCGCATTCCACACAACAATAGAAAGACAAACGCTTATGTGTGTGTGTGTGTGTTTGGGTGTGGGACAATACGACCTGGGCTTTGGAGGGCAGCCTGGTTTAATGACCGTGGGCGTATTCTTATGCTGTATGCATAGCTACCCTTAAGGCCTTTGAAGTGTGTTGCTCTTCACCGAATGGTAAAGAGACGGGCTGCTGGACGTTTTTAGCGGGTGCCATTAAACAGGAAGACGACGTTGT
This sequence comes from Esox lucius, assembly GCF_011004845.1. NCBI lineage: Eukaryota > Metazoa > Chordata > Actinopteri > Esociformes > Esocidae > Esox > Esox lucius. The sequence goes on along the minus strand of NC_047574.1, from coordinate 3,372,134 downwards.
GACGCCTGGGTTGCTGCTCCGTCCCTCCGAGGTCATGGTTAATGGCTGACCTTCAGCTGCTGTGTCCAGGGAATTTCCCAGAGTCTGCGTGTGTGATAATGCGTAGCAGGTCCTCGACCGCTGGTGGAGCAGCCCTGAGGGTTGTTAACCAGCAGCCCCCTCGTCGGGGGCCGAATGAACGCTAATCCCCCCCCCTCGTCATCTGAAGACCCTTCATAGTCTGCAGTCCCCTCTTCGTCTGCAGGTCTGTGGTTTTTGGAGGCCAGGGACTTGAACTGTTCATGTTCCTCAAACCATTCCCCAACAAGGGGTGTAGTGTGGCAGGGCACATTATCCTGATGAAAGAGGCCACTACCATCAGGGAATCCCATTGCCATGAAGGGGAGTTGCTGGTCTGCAAGAAATGTTTAGGTGGGTGGCATGTGTCAAATTGATGTCCACATGGATGCCCAGACCCTGGGTTTCCCAGCAGAACATTGCCCAGAGCATCACACTCCCTCCATTGGCTTGTTGTCTTCCCACTGAGCATCCTTGCGCCATCACTTCCCCAGGCAAACAGTGCAATTGTACACGACAATCCATGGGATGTAAAAGAAAACAAGACTCATCAGACCTGGTGACCTTCTTCCGTTGCACCAAGGTCCAGTTCTGATGCTTGCATGCCCATTGTAGGTGCTTTGGACAGTATACAGGGGTCACTCTGACCGGTCTGCAGCAACGCTGGCCCCATACGCAGCATTGCATTGTGTGTTGTAACACATTCCTCCCGTAACCATCATTCAAATTTACTATTTTCGGTTGGTTCCGACCAGACAGGATAGCTTTCATTGCCCATGCGCATCACTGACCCTTGGGCACCCAACACCCTGTCGCCAGTTTGTGGCTTGTCCCTCGGTCTACTGTTGGTTGGTACTCTCCACAGCTGCCCGGGAGCACCCCACAAGCCTTGTTGTTTCAGAGATGCCCTGACTCAGCCATCTGGCCATAACAATTGGACCCTTGTCAAAGTCGTTCAGGTCTTTACTCCTGCCCATTTCTCCTGCATCCAACACTTAGACTATGAGAACTTAATGTTTGCTTACCCTCTTATTTACCCAGACTTTGACATGTGGCCTTGTTAGATGATGATCATTGTTATTCACTTCACCAGTGAGTGGTCATAATGTCTTGACTCCTCAGTGTATATGTCTCCATGTATATACAAAAAAATCCTCAAATATTTACTATGGGGAACCCCTATACAATCTTCAAATAATCCGTTTTTGGAGAATGTTTTGGGGTTAAATATTCAGGGGGTACGATAGATCTTCAAATGATCATTTGAGTAACATTTAAAATGGGTACTTTGAAACATGCTCTTCCATTTTATTTTATTTTTCCCTCAGAGTTTCTGTGTTAATAATCCCTAAAGGATCCACTAGGAACCTTTTGGTTCTAGATGGTATCCCACTGTTCCAAGGCGGTATCCCCGGACAACGCCTACTCATTCATTCCTTTGAAGGTAATGTATATAACATTAGCATGGAGGAGCTGACACAGCTTTGCATAGAGTATGAGGCACCTTCTAAGTACAAGGCCTTCTCCTGTGAGCACCCTAATCCAAGGATGTGCTCCAAATGTTTCCCTAGTGTGCCTCTATGATCCACGGCCCAGAAAGTGGTCCACTAAATAGGGAATAGGGCGTCGTTTGGGACGGATCATACTGATGTATGTATGATCTGCATAAACGAAACTGGCGGGGCTTCTCATGTGCCGACCAACTACCTGCTGGCACGACCGTAAGGAACTCCTAGGAATGCTCTGTGGAATCTTCTAAATAAACAGCCGGCTCAAATGTTAGCCTTGGTATAAATTAGCATTCATTCCATCTCCAGGCCTCCATACACCACCTCCCTGATGATCACACAATTAACTGAAACTGGACACTTAATAATTGGACACCTAATTGAACTTCCTGTTCTATAAACAAAGCTGCTTTATTTGAACTGACATTGTGCGGGTTCTAAATCCTGACCCCCGTAAGGTGTAGTTCACTAGTCCTTAGGGCTCTGGTGGAATGTAGTGCACTGTCAGGATTAGTGTGCCATTTAGGATACGGGGCTGGTTTCCTCTCAGTGAGGAAGGCGCTCCTTGCTCCGTTGGAGTTGAGAGAAGTTATTGATGCCGGGTTTGTTTGATTGATGAATGATTGATGAGCGGTTGGATTGATTGAGTGGTTGTTTTGGTTACCAGACAAGCCCAGGAAACCAAGGTGGCCTTTTCACATGCAGCCCAATTCAGTTAAGGGTCTTTTGACCAATCTGATTTGTTGTGGGGGAAAAAAATCTATGGGAAGACCAATTAGTGGGAAATGTATTTGAAATGGGCTGCTTGTGTGTGTGTGTGTGTGTCTGTGTGTGTGTGTGTCTGTGTGTGGTTGATGTGTGTGTCTGCACACATGTGTTTGTACATGTGTCTGTATAAACGCTGTAACTCTGGCTGGGAGCCTCTCTTGATAGGAACGTCTCCTAAATAACTAAAATGTGAGATGCAAATGAAGCCCTGCATATTTTATAGCCCCGGTCCAACACAGGATTGCCTGAGGACATAATAGATTAGCATCTGATGTGTGTTTTACATCAACAATATTGAGAGCATCTCTGCCCATAAGTAAGCCTGTTTTTCACAGAGATAGGTTGTGTTCAAAAGGCTGCCTGTTTAAGTGGCCCAAGTCACACCCTATCTTCTAGAGTCCACCTCTTTTGACCAATTACCCCCTACTGTATGTGCCCTTCGTCAGAACTAGTGCACTGTAGAGTGGATAGGGAGCCATTTGGAAAGCAGATGTTGACTTGACTGTGCCTTAGGCATCTTTCCATCTCAAACAAACACCCTAGAGGCTGCATGCTCACTTGTTCTCTTCCCTCAAGTGTACTTGGTTGGGCCAAGTCCAATGGGGAATCGGGTGCCCTTTATGATGCTGGATGGGTTTAACTACATTCCAGTCATGCTGTCGATGAGACCGCGGACCAGGCTGGACCAGACAACTGAGCTGGGTGCCGTTGTTACTCAGTTGATTGCGGTTGTTATACTCAGTTGATTACGGTTGTTACACAGGTGATTACGGTTGTTACACAGGTGATTACGGTTGTTACACTGGTGATTACGGGTGTTACACAGGTGATTACGGTTGTTACACTGGTGATTACGGGTGTGACACAGGTGATTACGGTTGTTACGCTGGTGATTACGGTTGTTACACAGGTGATTACGGGTGTTACATAGGTGATTACGTTTGCTTTCAGGGTGAATTTGTAATACTAATGTGTGGATTCAGCCAATGTGCACTGCTACACTTGAAGGCCCGAGGACGGATGGCTGATCTTCATTAGATCACACGGTGGCAGTTGCAGGAAATAGCCTGCGCACGGTGACACTTGCGAGCCGGCGATGTATTCGAGGTTTGAAAAGTAGAGATTGAAATAAAATATATTTGAGGTGATAACGTGCAGTTCCTGTTGTTGCTGGGTTCTCTTAAAGCCGTGGGACTGGGTCTAATTTGTTGATCCTTCTTTATCTGTCCCTCAGTATACTGCTCCGTCTCACATGTCCACTGACGGCTCTCGATCGGCTTGATGCACCGTTTTGAAAGCTTGTTCTCATTGTAGGATATTGTGCTGTGGCCCAGGATTTTAGCATTATGCCCCACAGGGAAATGTTCAAGTCAAGGAACAGACAGTGGGATGTAGTAGATCTTGTACGAGTCCCTAAATCTGCCTCCTAACCCTTTGTCTTCTGTAGATGTCGTTGGGCTTCACCTTTGTCACTCAGCTCCGCTTTTGCGTTGTTTCAATGATGTAAAGATTCTACTGCAGCCATGTCAATGCTGAAACACAGGGGGAGGAGTCAAACTGACATGATAATGCTTTAACACAGGGGGAGGGGTCAAACTGACATGTCAATGCTGAAACACAGGGGGAGGAGTCAAACTGACATGATAATGCTTTAACACAGGGGGAGGAGTCAAACTGACATGTCAATGCTGAAACACAGGGGGAGGAGTCAAACTGACATGATAATGCTGTAACACAGGGGGAGGAGTCAAACTGACATGTCAATGCTGAAACACAGCCTCTGTGGAGTGTTTTTTTGACTGTAGGTAGTTGCATGAATGAATACACACATACACACACACACACACTCAGACCTACTTTGGCCTGCAGGTCAGTCAAATCTCCCCACAGTCACAGCTGTAATTACATGGCTCTATTAACAGCCAGGAGACTTATAGAAATACAATCTGTCTTCTAGACACAGATGACAGACACACACACACACACACACACACTCACAGATGCGGAATGGGTGAGGCTTCCATGTGTCATACAGAACCCTGGAGATGGAAGTCAAGTGTTTTATTACAGACCCAGACCACAGGCTAAGACAGACATCTCTCTCTCTATCTCGTTCCTTTACAGACCCAGACCACAGGCTAAGACAGACATCTCTCTCTCTATCTCGTTCCTTTACAGACCCAGACCACAGGCTAAGACAGAGATCTCTCTCTCTCTCTATCTCGTTCCTTTACAGACCCAGACCACAGGCTAAGACAGACATCTCTCTCTCTCTATCTCGTTCCTTTATAGACCCAGACCACAGGCTAAGACAGACATCTCTCTCTCTATCTCGTTCCTTTACAGACCCAGACCACAGGCTAAGACAGACATCTCTCTCTCTCTATCTCGTTCCTTTACAGACCCAGACCACAGGCTAAGACAGACATCTCTCTCTCTATCTCGTTCTTTTACAGACCCAGACCACAGGCTAAGACAGACATCTCTCTCTCTATCTCGTTCTTTTACAGACCCAGACCACAGGCTAAGACAGACATCTCTCTCTCTATCTCGTTCCTTTACAGACCCAGACCACAGGCTAAGACAGACATCTCTCTCTCGCTCTTTCTCTCTTTTCTCTCTCGTTCCTATATTAACCCAGACCACAGACTCTCTCTCTCCCTCTCTCTCCCTCTCTCTCTCTCACTCTCTCTTTCTCTCTCTCCCCCTCTCTCCCTCCCTCTCTCTCTCCCTCTCTCTCTCTCACTCTCTCTGTCTCTTTCTTTTATTAACCCAGACCCCAGGCTAAGACAGACATCTCTCCCACCTCTCTATCAAGTCTCTCTTTCACCATCCTCACCCCCACTCCTTTTTGTCACCCTTTTCCCATCTCTGCTGTCCTCTCTCTCTCTCTCTCTCTCTCTCTCTCTCTCCCTTTTTCTCCACTCCTCTCATCTTTCCTTTTCACCTCTCAAATGAATGCATGTTATGTCGATGAGCAGACAGAGTTCTATTTTGTCTCATCCTCTCTAATAGAGTTTGAGGAGTTATTGAGTTCATGGCATCACCGCTGTGCTGTTTGAAGATAAGAACTCCATTATCTCCCGGCACGGTGGAGTTGGAGTGTCAGTCTGTGTGTGTGTGTGTGTGTGTGTGTGTGCACATGTTGGTTTAGACCCAGTCTTTCTGGATACATTTTCAATAATATAACTGTCATGGTCTTGAATTGTTCTTGTTGTTTAGTCCTCATCCCCCACCTGGGTCTTGGTCTTGGATCGTAGTGATTTGGCACCAACTGCATTATCTGGTCTTGGTGTCAATATAAACGTTATTTCTCGGTCATGAAGGCCGTCATGCCATCCAAGCCATTGGTTGTTGATGCTCTTCTACTGTGAAACACACTCATATAAACACTCACTAGGAACATACTCATATAAACACACTCTCCAGGAACATACTTATATAAACACCCTCTCCAGGAACATACTTATATAAACACACTCTTCAGGAACATACTCATATGTACATACTCTCTTATATACTATATGTCCACTGTCTTAGTTCTGGAGAGGGTAGTCAGAGCAGACACAACAGGGCTGTCTGCTGTCTGGTGTTATGGCATCAGCTTCTGTATGTAGCATAATTGCATGTGGCTGGAAGAACCAACGGGTAGTTCAAGCACAAGGTCATGTCTAGGAATACATTTTCAGATCTTCTACCATTTCACCGGATTGCTCTCTGAGAAGTAAAGTAAAAAAATAAATCATTCTTGTATAGGCATAAAGGTATTGATTTCCTTTTTCAAAGTTTCATGATTTTTTTTTTGTGCAAAAGTCTGTGTCTATCCATTTAACTACAAAGTGTTAACATTTACATCTTTGGATTAAAAAAATGTTTTAGGAGCAAAGATGTAGACTTCATGCTGTGTCTGAAGAAAGGATTATCTGTTATTAGTTTGAGGTGTTTTTTTAGGGATATCAGTTGTAACAGGGAGTTCAGAGGGAACAGACACAGTGCCAAAATCCTGGCCACTGGATGGCATTTAGTAACGAAAAGGGAAAGAAATTAAATCAAAACTGAACTGCACCACAAGTGCCGGCTCTTCCTTCTTCCACCCCCTTTTGTGGAGAGTTGTTTTCATGGGGCCCTTCTTAGCCCCCCCCCCCCCCCGACAAGGCCTGATTGTGGGCAGGTGTACCTTGTCAAGGGGTGGTAGCCCTGGGCCAGGCGGTTCTCCCTGCACAGTGTATATAAGTCATCTATGTACAATAACTCTAACCCCCTAAACCCTAACCCCTGAACCCTAACCCCCTAAACCCTAACCCCTTAAACCCTAACCCTAACCCCAAACCCTAACCCCCTAAACCCTAAACCCTAACCCCCTAAACTCTAACCCCCTAAACCCTAACCCCTGAACCCTAACCCCCTAAACCCTAACCCCTTAAACCCTAACCCCTAACCCCCAAACCCTAACCCCCTAAACCCTAAACCCTAACCCCCTAAACTCTAACCCCCTAAACCCTAACCCCTGAACCCTAACCCCCTAAACCCTAACCCCTTAAACCCTAACCCCTAACCCCCAAACCCTAATCCCCTAAACCCTAAACCCTAACCCCCTAAACCCTAACCCCCTAAACCCTAACCCCTAAACCCTAACCCCCTAAACCCTAACCCCCTAAACCCTAACCCCTAAACCCTAACCCCCTAAACCCTAACCCCCTAAACCCTAACCCCTAAACCCTAACCCCCTAACCCCCTAACCCCTAACCCCTAACCCCCTAACCCTCTAACCCTCTAACCCCCTTACCTTTAACCCCTAACCCTGTTAACTTCGACAACGTAAGCAGTATGACATTTTACAGAGGCTTCTACCCAAATACATTTACAACTGTGGTACCCATAGCACAGTACAATCCATTGAAGGGCGACCCGCCAGAGTCTCATCCACCGTTCCGGTGTGCTTTGCCCCACCAGCGGAGCTGCGGCGAGGCGACCAGGCAGTGTTTCTATGCCGGTAATGACTCATTCATCCAGCAGCCTGGAGGGGAGCTTTGAATGCTGAGTGGGTCTACTGAGGCTGCTGGCTGAACGAGAAGTCTTATTTTGGCTCTGGGAAATCTGACAGTGTTGGTGCCTCTGGCAGGTCACTGTGATCTCTGTGGTGCGGCGATCAGGCCGACGAACGCACTCACGCACACGTACACACAGAGACTCGCACACACACACACACACAACACACACAGAGACCGAGACTTGCCCCCAGACAACAACGTGGCCTGCAAATAATTCACTTCCTTGATTGCTGTGTCAACAGGCTGTACTGACAGGAAGAAGAGACAGACCCAACAGTTCCTTACAACAGATTCCATTCGTTTTGTTTGCATTTGTACTTCCTTGTCACTATTTTATTTATCTCTATCCATTTTAATGCCACTCATTTTCTGTCTTTCTCTATGCTGTATCTTTATCTTTGTTTCTCAATTTATGCGCAATTTTGTCTACTAAAAAAACTAAATTGGATATATGATGATTTGACATTGAGGGGAAACATCCGCATAGTCCAAGAAAGAATCTGGTTTGGAAAAAAAGGATGTAGCTTTTACTGCATGGACATTCTATTACAAAAATGAGTATCTAATAATTATAATAATAACTATTTTTATTATTATTTTCCATGTTTCCGTAGATCTCCAAATCCAATGTGTGGACAGTGTAGAAAATGACCTGTTGATCTGTTGACTTTTTAGCATTTGAGCTAATAAGCATGGTGTCTTATATTCTGACAGGGGCCCCTTCTGACATATCACCAAACCTCCGATACAGCGCACCACTTTGGATCAGAGCCCTATGGGCCGGGTCAAATGCAGTGCACACTATGTAGAGAATAGTGTGCTCTTTGAGCAGCAGGCAGGCAGGCAGGCTCATCCATTGCCCACCCACACAGCCTACAGCAGGCCAACACTCAGTCCCCAAACGCTTTGAAGTTTACTTCAAAACATCAAACAAGCTCAATCAGAAAAAAAAAAAAGAGAAATGTTTCTAGTCCTTTTCTCCTTATATTCCTTTTGTTTTTAATGGTCACAGCTAGTTCAAATCTCAACATGCAGCTGCTCCTATTTGCATACACTGGCAGAACACAGAGGTGAAGTTGACGGCGTTATGTTGTGAAGTAAGCTACATCCCGGTTTGAAATGCCATAGCCATTTGAGAAAGTGTTGCCAATGGCACCCTTTCTTCCTATATAGTTCACTACTTCTAATGGGGCCCTTTGGAGCTCTGCCCGAAAGTAGCGTGGCACATAAAAATAACAGGCTGCCGTTCTGGACGCACCCAGAGAGTCTTTACTCTAGGCCTGCTTTGAAAGAAAGTATTCAGTAATGACAGCCTTAGAGGTTTGAGGAGTTTAAAAAGGCTTTTATGCTTTGTGGAAATGTGTCTCGTTTGACTGTGTTGACAAGTGGCAGGGACAGAGAGAGGTTTGTCAACGGGACTCCGGGCCAGAAAAGTATTCAATAATTCAGTCAGGCTGGGAGTGGGATTGAGGCAATGGAAAAATGGGCCGGTGCTGCGTGTATGGGCTCGGATTGGGGTGGGGGCGGGGTTAACTATCTGCTAGATTAGGTATTGATGTTATTTCACGTCATCCATTTCGTGACATATTTTCCGCCGTCCTCATACCTCAGCCCTCATGTCTCCGCTCCTTCTTACAGGCATTCAATCATTTAGCTCGGAGAGAAGTTTCCTGGTTCCAGCGCCAGCTGTCGGGTTTGGTAAATAAGTAATTATAGGACACAATATCCGTGCTCACCTCTCCTGGACTCAGGACTGGGTGAGGTGTGAGGTGGAGGAAATCCAGGGCACTGTTGGCAGATCATGGGTGGGGCAGTAGAAGTCACAACTGATAGGTCTTCTCTGAACTATATACGTCCATGACACTGACTGGTTAAATGTCATCCTTGGAAGAGCCTCACCGCTTATGAACTGTGATGCGGAGGCAGGTCTGAGGTGCTGTCAGCAGGACTGACATGTTGTTACGGAATTCCTAATTGCTGCTAGTGACCCTATCTTACGAAGAAATGCCCAAGCAGAGTTTCCACATAGGGTTTTCAGAAGAGAAGTGGGTTGGTTTCAAGCTACTGGCTGTTTCCACTTTTGTCTGTGGTATGTATACATTTTTAGATCCCAAATTGCACACTGTTCCCTTAGAAGTAGGAAAAATATTTACTAGGCACTAGGGGTGTGCAAAGCAGCCAGTATTTGTATTTGTATTTGTTAAGGGGGAAAAAGTATTTGTATTCGAGTAAAATTCTTTTTTTTTGCGTTAGGGCTGGTTCACCCAATTGCAGCGTAATGAAATAATATCCCGATCAAACTCCGCTTCCTGAAAGTTATAAATTGCCTTTGGAACCCAGTTAAGGTACAAACATCTATTAAACAAAATTGTGACGCAGTTAAGTTTTTTCGCTCAGCCAAGCGCTCTCTGTTGCTGTGTGGAGAATGGAGATGTGTGGAGCAGCCTGTGTCAGTTACCACTTTTATTCTTTTCCCCTCCCCCGACTGAACGTCACTCACTCATCCGGGCATGTACTGGGTCTCATGAGAGAACGCAGCTTTTTGATATAACGGTTTTCTTGTTCCCGAATACAAATATTTTTAAAAGTATTGTAAGTATTTGTAAAAACCATGTTATTTGTGCCTTTCCGAATACCGGGTTCGGGTTCGGCTCCACCCCTAGTAGGCACAGTAACCCTACCTGTGACCATAGCCCTATAGGCAGTATGGGGCCATAACATCACAGCACCAGCATCGTTTGGCGGATCCTCCGTGTGCTCTATTCAAGTGCCGTTGTTATTAAACTGGTAAATATATCGATAGTAATGGTGACGTTCGTTAGCCTCATCGGAAGCGTTCGCTGTCACCCTGCTGCCCCACCGTCTGTCCGTCACATCACTGGCAACGGCTCATCCACCCATCAAACATGACAGAGGACATGTCCAAAATGACTCCCTGATCCCTTTAGTGCACTTGGCCAGTGAGCCCTGGATGGGAGTAGTGTGCCGGGATTGTGAATAGGATGCGGCCTGGAACACAGACAAAGCCCCTCCTGCAGAATGCACTGCACCCCACTACACCTTGTTTTGGAGGTTATGTTACTCTGACTTGGGTGACTCGTTGCATTGACGATGTACATCATGCCAGCAGAAGCACTTAGTCATGTTGAGGGCACCATCACAGTAGGGAGAGGAATCGTCCCAGCTTCAGGGCTTCTTGACAAATCAGGACTTTAGTTTTACTTTATGACAACTCCTAGCGTTATTGCCACTGAAGTCAGGTTGATTGCAGTAGTTTGGTGTTTTGTGAATTTTGGGTTGTGTCATCAAAGCAGCCCCAAACAATAATGCCCCACCTCTATGCTTTATGGTTGGTTTGAGGTTATTTTCAAGGGCAGGGCTTCATTTTTGCCAAACATGGCGCCTGGCATTGCAGCCACAAAACTCCATCAGCAGTTGTCTCGAAGTTCCTTTACGAAACACCCAGCCGTAAACCCCACTGAGCAAGCAACAGCAGTGTTGAAGCACAGTAGCTAGAAAAAACTCCCTAGAAGTGGGCAAAATTTAGGAAGAAACCAAGTGAGGTACTAGGCTCAAGGGGTGACCAGTCCTCTTTTGGCCTTGCAGAGTGAAAATTTTAAGAGTACACATTTTTATTAATAATAAATGCATGTGGGCTGTGTCCAGAGTCTTTAAAACCTAATCCGGGTCAGAACCATGGCCAGATGGACAAGGACAGGGACAACCCAGGGGAGGAATGGTCAGCAGAGTGACATCTGGAATCATCAGGTATTGTCTTGATCTGCAACACAACTAGGAGGACTTTGGACAGGGGCAGCAACAAGTTTTTCGAGCCTGGCACTCTGGAGGTATGGGCCAAGACCTCATGTCCTCCTAAGTTTAAACGGACAGGAGACAGGGGAAATTTACAGAGTGCATTCCTTAGATCTACAAGGATTTACAACAGAGAAGGAGAACTGACCCTACTCCCCCAGCACAATAATATAGAGCATAAAACCTTGGGCCTGAGACGGGGGGTCCAGTGACACTGTGGCCCTATCCGGGGGAAGTCAATCCACCCAGTTTTCCTATCTTGATATTCTTTTTGAGGGCTGAGATTTCTTTCTTCCGGACCTCCCATCTGGGCCAGTCTTCTTCTCACAGTTGACTCATGCACTTCAACATTAATCATGGCAAGAGAGGCCTTTGAAACCCTTGAAGTTACCCTGGGGTTGTTGGACGGTCCGGGACGGGACAGTGCTGCAGCCGGCCTCTGCTCTCCCAGGTGGCTGAATATGTCAAGGAGTAGACATCCTCAGGTTTCTGAACATGTGAGTTAGAAGGACTTGCTGTTATTAAGGAGCTGGTTGTACAGACACATGAGAGTTTCAAGGGTGTGACTTTGGAGGGACTTTGAAGGCAGAAAAAAGGATTTAGCTGTGTGGATGAGTTCAATGTTTCTATAATTATATACCAAAAGACAGAGAGAGGCAATCTTTTTATCTCGGTGTGGACATTGTCATTCCGTAGCCACCCATCAACTCTCCAGTTCGCCTGTAAACGTTGCTTTTTCAATGGTTCCTTAGAAAAACACAAAGGACACGGATCTGAAAGCAGCTTAATAAAGGGACAGATTTGGCTGAACTCATTGATAGCTCGCGCTTTTTAAGTTACCCAAGGACGTCCATGAGTGATTGGGGTATGTGGCCTGTTTCGGGGTTAAGCCAACTGCTTTAGATTATGCAACCTATTGAGGGTCAGAGTTTTAGACTTAAGTCTGACCCCGCTGGAATCATAATTATCCTTTGCCAAGAGATGATCTATTATCACTGAGCATCAATGTGGAAGCATGCTTCTGAAGATGCCAGCCAAAGCAAAATGCTGCACTGCTGTGGAAATATGCAAAGCAGTTTCATGGACCTTAGTTAGTGTAGTGTCAGGACACCCGCGTCCACTCTGCACTTTTCTAGTTCCTTAGACATTTATCGCGCAATGCAATTCTCATGCTGTTTGCTAACCTTAAAATAGTGCCACAGTAAAAGAGGAACCAGAAGTCACACATTTTGGACCCTCACTGTCACCTTGGTGTGGGTTTAAAAAAAACGCTCATCAATGTACAAATTACATTTACATATGTAATTGACAAATTGTCAATATAATTGCTCGATATTCAATTTCGATAACCATTTCTTATGGATGAGACGCAGTGGGACGGTTTGCAGCCGAGTGTGAAGCGGTGGGGATGAAAATCAGCACCTTCAAATCCTAGGCCATGGTCCTCAGTCGGAAAAGGGTGGCTTGCCCACTTCAGGTTGGTGGAGAGTGCCTGCCTCAAGTGGAGGAGTTTAAGTATCTAGGGGTCTTGTTCACGAGTGAGGGAAGGATGGAACGGGAGATTGACAGACGGATAGGTGCAGCTTCTGCAGTAATGCAGTCGATGTATCGGTCTGTCGTGGTGAAGAAAGAGCTGAGCCGCAAGGCGAAGCTCTCGATTTACCAGTCAATCTACGTTCCTACTCTCACCTATGGTCATGAACTTTGGGTCATGACCGAAAGGACAAGATCCCGGATACAGGCGGCCGAAATGAGCTTTCTCCGCAAGGTGGCCGGGCGATCCCTTAGAGATAGGGTGAGAAGCTCGGTCACCCGGGAGGAGCTCAGAGTAGAGCCGCTGCTCCTCCACATCGAGAGGGGTCAGCTGAGGTGGCTTGGGCATCTGTTTCGGATGCCTCCGGAACGCCTTCCTGGGAAGGTGTTCCGGTCCCGTCCCACCGGGAGGAGACCCCTGGGAAGACCTAGGACACGCTGGAGGAACTATGTCTCCCGGCTGGCCTGGGAACGTCTCGGTGTCCCCCCGGAAGAGCTGGAGGAAGTGTCTGGGGAGAGGGAAGTCTGGGCATCCCTGCTTAGACTGCTGCCCCCGCGACCCGGCCCCGGATAAGCGGAAGAAGATGGATGGATGGAGACGCAGTGGCAGGCCTTAAAGCCTGAGTCAGTAACGTCAAAATAACACCGGAAATGTTTCTGAATTTTATCTCTCAAATTAGAAATATTAGCTTTAATTGCATGTTTTTGGTGAATTTAACCTCAAAATGCAGAAAACTGTTTAACAATTTATTTTATACCCTTTCACATTTGTTTATTTGGCATCTGATTTTTTGGCTAAGCGACGTGGCAATGTTGGGCTGGAATGCAGCCAATATTTTAAACTTGACCCTTCATTACAATTCAAGTAATAAAGAAGCTTGCGTAGCTTATTTTAAATTGACACTTGCTGAGTCTGTCTTTAGATGGTTTATCTGTTTTCCGGGAACTCGGGCCTATGCCTGGATCACTGATTCCTCTTCTGTGGCCAGGATTTAACATCGTGTCTCAGCTCAGTGCTGGATGAGATATGTGACGCGTGTGCGTGTGTCTGCGTGTGCGCGTGTGCACGCACTGTTTGTGCACGTGTGTGTGATTGTGTGTGCACGCGTGCGTGCGAGCGACAGCTCATGTCTGTATGTTTGTTTGTGTGTGCGGTTGCCCGTTGCCGCGCGTAGTGTGTGTCAGCTGTGGTAATGTTGTTGTGCGCCGCTAGAGCCCCCGCCCCCCCCCCCCCCCCCCCCCACTGCGTGGTCAAATCAAACACGTTCAGAGATGATGAGCTCCCTGTAGGGTCCTGCAGCGCCGTCATTATGCAGTCAGTTTCCCGCCATTCGAGAGCATGTAGTTCCCTCATCCCTCAGGCTGTCAGCTGTAGGACCCCAGCGGAGCCAGACGACTGGGGGTAGGAAGCCAGCCTCGGACCTACGTGCCTTTCTGGAAGGAAGCTGGTTAGCTTCTAATAATAGATGGACTGTGATTTGACTGTGCTAGTGCAAAAAGAGTGGCTGCTTTTTGTTCTGCCGGCTGGTGCCGCTACCTGCTTAGTGTTACAAACGTGCCAATATTGGCAGAGTTTTGGCAACATCGAAAACAGGAGGCAGACCGCACTTTTTAAAAGATTGTGTAGCTTTGAAAATGGAAGTCAATAACTTTGGGCGACAGTAAAGTGTTTTGTTTGTCATATCAGGGCGGTTGTCCTAATGAAGACAAATCGGTTTTTTTGTTGTGTTTTCCTTGCCATGGTATAAACAAGCATCTCTACTCAACTTGCTTCTAACTTCATACAATCAATTGGTCTCCTGTAGTGCCATCCAGTGTTTATCCATCTAAAGTGGAGTCGTGTTTACAGGATAAGTGGCTTAACTAAAAAGGGTTGAGCACCTTGTGTTGTCAATGCGTTATCCCACAAAAGGTGGGTAAACTAATGCAATATAGAAAAAAATACTTACTTGTGTTCACCCACACTGAATCGCTTTTAAAATGGTTAAAATCATCCACCGATTCAGACTTTCATGTGCAGATTACTCAGTGAAGAAAGGTGTGCTACAGTTGTACTGTATTGGAGCCGAGGTAGATTGTCGGAGAGAACAGCCTCTTCCTCGCGAACCCCAGGCATGTTCTCCTCGTCTTTTCACTCTTGTGACAGGTTGCTCTTCGGTTTTAGCTTCTGTAGTCTGTGATTGTTTAGTATGTTACATGCTGTGAGCTAAGGCTGGAGAGGGAGCATTATCCAGGCCGTCTACAGGCACTCTGTCTGCTTGTCTCATAGCTCCTGGGATAGCTTACCTCTGAGCACGTCTGTCTGGGATGCTACAGTTTATATTTTTGAGCCGTGGTTTAAGAGAACAACATCTTCCCAGCTTTGTATCCCCAGCTTTGTCTCCCCTCTGTTTGTCTCTCTGGTCAGCTCGCCCTCAGCTCTTCAGACTTTGTCTCCACTCTGTTTGTCTCTCTGGTCAGCTCGCCCTCAGCTCTTCAGACTTTGTCTCCACTCTGTTTGTCTCTCTGGTCAGCTCGCCCTCAGCTCTTCAGACTTTGTCTCCACTCTGTTTGACTCTCTGGTCAGCTCGCCCTCAGCTCTTCAGACTTTGTCTCCACTCTGTTTGTCTCTCTGGTCAGCTCGCCCTCAGCTCTTCAGACTTTGTCTCCACTCTGTTTGTCTCTCTGGTCAGCTTGCCTTCAGCTCTTCAGACTTTTTCTCCACTCTGTTTGTCTCTCTGGTCAGCTTGCCCTCAGCTCTTCAGACTTTGTCTCCACTCTGTTTGTCTCTCTGGTCAGCTCGCCCTCAGCTCTTCAGACTTTGTCTCCACTCTGTTTGTCTCTCTGGTCAGCTCGCCCTCAGCTCTTCAGACTTTGTCTCCACTCTGTTTGTCTCTCTGGTCAGCTCGCCCTCAGCTTTTCAGCTGCTGGAGCCTTGTGACATGTCCCCCAGTGCTTCACTGTTGTCTGCTATCATTTTCCCATTGTCTTTGTGAGTGTTAAAGTGTGTGTGTGTTGGTCTGTGTAAAAAGGTATAATTGGAAATAGTGTTACAATTGTGTATACTTTTAGGTTTAGGCCATAATGGATTGGTTTAAGGTTAGGGTTATGCTTTATGGCCAGGTTGTGTGTCTGTGAGTTTTGTCTTAGTCTGTGTGTGCACGTGTTGTTTGTGTGTCTGCATGTCTGTGTGTCTGTGTTGTCTGTGTGTCTGTGTGCGTGTGTTGTCTGTGTGTCTGTGAGTTTTGTCTTAGTCTGTGTGTGCGCGTGTTGTCTGTGTCTGTGTGTCTGTGTGTCTGTGAGTTTTGTCTTAGTCTGTGTGTGCGTGTGTTGTCTGTGTCTGTGTGTCTGTGTGTCTGTGTGTCTGTGAGTTTTGTCTTAGTCTGTGTGTGCGCATGTTGTCTGTGTGCCTGTGAGTTTTGTCTTAGTCTGTGTGTGCATGTGTTGTCTGTGTCTGTGTGTCTGTGAGTTTTGTCATAGTCTGTGTGTGCGTGTGTTGTCTGTGACTGTGTGTCTGTGTGTCTGTGTGTCTGTGTGTCTGTGTGTCTGTGTGTCTGTGAGTTTTGTCATAGTCTGTGTGTGCGCATGTTGTCTGTGTGTCTGTGAGTTTTGTCTTAGTCTGTCTGTGCGCATGTTGTCTGTGTGCCTGTGAATTTTGTCTTAGTCTGTGTGTGCATGTGTTGTCTGTGTGTCTGTGAGTTTTGTCATAGTCTGTGTGTGCATGTGTTGTCTGTGTGTCTGTGAGTTTTGTCATAGTCTGTGTGTGCGCATGTTGTCTGTGTGTCTGTGTGTCTGTGGGTGAGTACAGGAACACTGAGTATGTCCTAGTTCTTCTATCTCCAGGCCCTGTCTCTCTGCAGTGGCAGTCTAGGGACATGTAGCCTTCCAGCTCTCAGCACTGGAGTGTGGATTCCCTCTCTCCATCTCCCTCTCTCTGTCTAGGGACGGGTTAGCCTCCAGCTTTCACCACTAGTCCAGGCTGGACTCAGTTGGGCTTGTCATAATTTAAACCCTGAATCCATCCAAGAGCTTAGCCACTTCCTACTTCCTGACAGTGCACTTGGCCTTAGCTAACGGCCGACTCACACCTGTCTCCTTGGTCTGTTTCTTCCACCGACGTTGTCATGCAATGTGAGTGCATCAACGTCCAAACTGGACCCCTGTTTCCCATAAGGCCGCTGGTCAAAAGTGGTCCTCTATACGGGAAAGGGTGTGCCTTTGGGCTGGCAGGATAGCCTGAGGGAAAGAGCAGCTGACCAGTGTTCAAAAGGCTGATCAAGTCCCTGGGCTGTCCTTGTGTCCTTGAGCAAGGCACTTAACCCCAATTGATTTTAGGTTGTTGCTGGAAAGAACATATTCCAAGACTTTTTTTACCAGGTAAAATAACAGCAGAAACATACTGGGATGTGTGTGTGTGTGAGTGTGTGTGAGTGTGTGTGTGTGTGTGTGTGTGTGAGTGTGTGTGTGTGTTGTTTAAAACTAGGAAGTGTTTACATCGAGTGGCACCATTCTGAAACAGAACATTTTGTTTTGTAATCCAGAGTTATGACTAGCCTGGCCAATAAGTGATCATCAGCAGGACCATTTTCCGGTCCAGAGAGTACTTTGTCCCATCGGTGGGTAATTGAAAAGTAAGGAAAAAAACTCACCCACACACAATCAGTGCTCTAGTTTAAGCTACAAAATTTTAATGGGTGGAACACAAAAGCACCTGGACGAATCTGCTCTGTGAAAGCAAAGTCTATTATGCAGATTACATTTTTTCCCTCCATTCCTGGCCTATATACAAAAAGAAGAAATACTCAGCTGCTCTCACATGTGCACCCTTCAAAAACACACCAGCTCATAATAGTTATTTCCAGTTCATGTTTTTTAACATGTGTATGTACCAGTACCAGTCAAAAGTTTAGACACACTTGCCCATGATATATAAATGTTTTTAAACATATTTTAGGTTTCTCGGCAGTCATTATGTTTTGTATTTCTTTAGCTAGATTATAAAACGGATGTTTTCAACTGTTCCAGCCGTACCAATTTATACAGAAGGTTCCGATCATCATCATCATCATACCTTCTCCCTAAACACAAGATAAAATGGCTGCCATTGCATCATGCACAAACATAAGCACCCATGAATAACACATCCAACCATTGTCCAGCCTGGCCTGCTTCATGGCTACGTCCCTAATGGCAGGCTCTTCCTAGAACGACATGTGCCCGTCCTCCAACCAGTGGTCCATGTTTAGCAGCACTGCTTACGTGGCATTTCATCAGAACCATGTCGCGTCATGTCATGTTGGACCCACCCATTTCCTGGGACCCGACAACTGGGTTGGTTTCAGCTATCGTCTTTAACGATGGTGGGGGTCACGGCCTACATTAACCCTACTCACTTCCTAGTGCCCTACCTTTCAGCAGAGCTGTGTAGGCCATGGTTAAAACTAGTGCCCTATCTTTCAGAAGAGCTGTGTAGGCCATGGTTAAAACTAGTGCCCTACCTTTCAGAAGAGCTGTGTAGGCCATGGTTAAAACTAGTGTCCTACCTTTCAGCAGTGCTGTGTAGGCCATGGTTAAAACTAGTGCCCTATCTTTCAGCAGAGCTGTGTAGGCCATGGTTAAAACTAGTGCCCTATCTTTCAGCAGAGCTGTGTAGGCCATGGTTAAAACTAGTGCCCTACCTTTTAGCAGAGCTGTGTAGGCCATGGTTAAAACTAGTGCCCTACCTTTCAGCAGAGCTGTGTAGGCCATGGTTAAAGCTAGTGCCCTAGATATATTCAACATGCTCAAGAAAATACAGAGACTGCATTTAAAATAGCCCTGCTTGGAGTGCGGAAGTCACATGACTTTACTGCCAGCAGGAAACTACTAGAAATTAGGGGCAAAATGTTGTATTAATTTAACATCTGTGTTGGGTTTAATACCTGTCAAAGTGACTGTGTGGTGTGTGTGTGTGTATGTATGTGCGTGTGTGGTATATGGGTGTGTGTTCTTTATGTGTGTTTGTGTGAATGTGTGTGAATGTGTGCATTTGTGTGTTAATGTCGGCCTGTGTGTACCAGCCAGACGTTGTAGTCTAGATCAGATTCAATCAGATGGGCTCCATTTTAGGATTTGTCTTTCCTGCCGGCAGCATCTGTTGTCAATTTCCAGAAATGGTTGGAGTTGGACCAATATGTGACTGGAATCTGTGTGTGTGTGTGTGTGTGTGTGTGTGTGTGTGTGTGTGGGTGTAGAATCACATCAATCCATCATTCACTTCTGTAAAAAAGAGTATGCTCTTGAAATACAATAAAATATAACTGAACTACAGTAAAATATCATCAGTCCAACATATACTTCTATAATAGCCTCATATCCTCTAGGAAATTTGTTAAAAAATAATAATTCCAACGTGTACTTCTGTAAAAAATAAAAAAACAGTAAAAAATAGATTAAACACGTAGCCACTTCAAGGTGAGCACCAAACACTTGTGCAGAGGACAATGAAACACTGAAAGGACCTCACCTTCTACTTTCTACCATGACCGCCACGGACCTGTGACCTGCACACCTTTCCTAATTACCCAGGGATACGCTGTCATCGTCTTCATCCTCCGCCACCAATCTCCTCCCGACTCTGTCCCCCTTATCCGTCCATCTGTTCAGGTTTTAACTAGGATCCCTGTTAACTGTTTCAGACACAGCACCTAGACTTCCTGGGGTCCACACCAGACACAATGTAATTCAGAACAACAGACAAGACTGCCTCAGGCCACACACATTTCAAACTATAAGTGCAAAAAATAAATTCTGTGAAAAACCAAACTAAAAAAAATACTTGACAAGGTACATGAAGATATTGACACAATTTCAATTATGATTATTATTATTACATTTTAATATAACATTGTCATTTCTGGTACGCCAGGGAAGTGTGGTTGTGCCGTTAGCTTTTTTTCCCTTGCATTATCTAAAGATATTTGTTCTGATTCCCTGGATGAGTTGTGTTGATCTCATGTGATCCGTCTACATGACTGTGTTGTGCACTGCGGAATGCAACCACCATGTCATCCATGACAACCGCCATGTCATCCCTGCCATGACAACAGACATTCCTCCCTGCCTCCTGGTCTCTGTTCAATGTTGCTAAACAAATGTGTTTCTCCTTTATTGTGTTTCATGTGCTGCCACCCACGCTGTCCTCTCTGCTCTCCCCTTGGTTGAACACAGGTAAGTCATGTCTACATTTTCAACATTTCATCCTTCTTAGGATGTTTTTTTTCCTGTGTGTCACAATGGCAGTTGACAGCGTGGGTATGTGTGTGTGTGTGTGTGATGTGTCTCTCTGTGGAGAATCTGCCTCTTGGTTGGAAGCTGAATCCGATTGCTGTTCCGGGGATGCGTCTTGTGGTTTCTCAAATGTCCTGAGATAGACGATAAAGGATTGGACTGATATAGACAGTAGAGGATTGGACTGAGATAAACGGTAGAAGATTGGACTGAGATAAACGGTAGATGATTGGACTGAATTAGACAGTAGAAGATTGGACTGAATTAGACAGTAGAAGATTGGACTGAATTAGACAGTAGAGGATTGGACTGAATTAGACAGTAGAAGATTGGACTGAATTAGACAGTAGAGGATTGGACTGAATTAGACAGTAGAAGATTGGACTGAATTAGACAGTAGAGGATTGGACTGAATTAGACAGTAGAAGATTGGACTGAATTAGACAGTAGAGGATTGGACTGAATTAGACAGTAGAGGATTGGACTGAATTAGACAGTAGAAGATTGGACTGAATTAGACAGTAGAAGATTGGACTGAATTAGACAGTAGAGGATTGGACTGAGAAACTGACTAACTCTGTTCCTGAAGGTTGCAACCAGTTGGATTCAGTTTCTCATCCAACTAATTCTTAGAAGCAGGTGTGCTAGATGAGGGTTGGAGAAAACACCTCCAGGAGGGTAGATCTCCAGGAACAGGATATTTATTAGCTACACAAACCAGAGGATCCTTTTTAAGGCTATTTCTAAAGCTTAATGTAGCGTTGTACGGTGGCATGATATACTGAGCTTGTGGACGTGTGAGGGAACGGTTCGCAACAACTCCTCTGAATTGGCCCTGAAGGTCATCATATCCATTACATGGCCAGCTTTATGAATCTCTCACACACTCTTTGAACAATGGCTCACAACAAGACACATCTTTGACACTGTGTGCTCAGGCTTCAGTCTCCTCCAAACACATTATTCGCATAGAGTGGGAGAGAGATGCAGAGGGTTGGAGACCCGACGGGGGGGGTGGGGTCTGCATCTACCTTATGTAGACAACAGTGGTCCATGGGGGCGTCCTCTCACGACCCTCGAATCCAACACAACGTTCTCCATTGCGTCCCGCAAGCCCCAGAGTTCTAAACCGTCTAATGAGGGGGAACTGGGAGCCAAACGCTCTCCGCAGAATAACGAGCCGCACGACGGCCAGCTGGGACGTCTCAGTACAGAGGGGAAAAAACTCAACCCCTCTTTTCAGTGTGTTCAGTGTGGATGTTGTGATGTGCACGTTGGACAGGAATAACAATGGGCACCAGATGACAAAGTCCCCACCAGGGAAATGTCCCTCGGATTCCCAACTTCCCACACAACATCCCTAATTAGTGACAAGGCTGCTTTCCGGGAGCCACAGAGGAATATTTATGGCTGATTGTCTTGGCACCGTATGACAACAAATGGAGACCCAGTGGAGAAACAGAGGCAGAGAGAGAGAAAGAGAGGAGATGGAAAGAGGCAGAGAGAGAGAAAGAAAGGAATGTATGGGGATGGATGCAAAGTTGGATGTCCTGTAAGAGTGGGCATCACTTCGGACCTGAACCAGGGGACAGACCACCTCCTCTGTGGAACCAGGGGACGGACCACCACCTCCATGGAACCAGGGGTTACACCACCACCTCCATGAATCTGAACCAGGGGACAGACCACCACGTCCATGGAACTAGGGGACGGACCATCACCTCCATGGAACCAGGGGACGGACAACCACCTCCATGGATCTGAACCAGGGGACGGACCCCTACCTCCATGGAACCAGGGGAAAGACCACCACCTCCATGGAACAAGGGGACAAACAACCACCTCCTTGGAACCAGGGGACAGACCACCACCTCCATGGAACCAGGGGACAAACAACCAACTCCATGGAACCAGGGGACAGACCACCACCTCCATGGAACCAGGGGACAGACCACCACCTCCATGGATCTGAACCAGTGGACGGACCACCACCTCCATGGAACCAGTGGACTGACCACCACCTCCATGGAACCAGGGGACAGACCACCACCTCCATGGATCTGAACCAGGGGACGGGCAACAACCTCCATGGATCTGAACCAGGGGACGGACCCCTACCTCCACGGAACCAGGGGAAAGACCACCACCTCCATGGAACCAGGGGACGGACCACCATCTCCATGGAACCATGGGACAAACCACCTCTTCCATGGAACCAGGGGACAGACCACCACCTCCATGGAACCAGGGGACAGACCATCACTTCTTTGGATCTGAACCAGGGGACGGACCACCACCTCCATGGATCTGAACCAGGGGACGGGCAACAACCTCCATGGATCTGAACCAGGGGAAGGACCACTATCTCCATGGAACCAGTGGACGGACCACCACCTCCAGGTATCTGGACCAGTGGGTGGACCACCTCCTCCATGGAACCAGGGGACGGACCACAACCTCCATGGAACCAGGGGACGGACCACAACCTCCATGGATCTGAACCAGGGGACAGACCACCATCTCCATGGAACCAGGGGACAGACCACTACCTCCATGGATCTGAACCAGGGGTTATCCATGGACTCCTACCAGGTTTTCTGTCATAGCCTGCATCCTAATTTCCTCTGTTAAGTCCAGTAAAAGAATATTACAATATTACAACTTACAATTTGGGATGTACTTACAATCTTAATTTGGGATTTGGGATGTAAAAAAGTATCCCGATTCTCATCTTCATCCGCTTATCCAGTATCGGGTCGCGGGGACAGCAGCTCCAGCAGTATCCCGATTTAGATAAAGTAAAATGCAATTCATATCCACTTAAATGCTAATTAAACCTACAATGTATTGCATTGATATTCAATTTAGATGCTTTAAGGTATATAAGTTAGGCCAAATGCTATAGCACACCAACTGAAAATGTTCTAACCATTCTGATCTAAGGAACTAAGGGGGTTGGGCCTTAGCTGAGGGTGTGCAAAATGAACTTGGCTGTAACACTCTGATCGGTTAGAAAAGATCCAATCACCGATGTCTACATTTTGTTCAATATTCTCTTTGTTCTGGCATCCGCTACATTTATGGCTGAAATATGTAAGATCATTCTGAAAAAGATCATTCTGTTTAAGTTGTCAGATGTGGCTTTACGGCTGTGGGCTAATCCCTTGAGTCCCCGGGCTAAGAGCAGCGGAGCCCTCACCAGCAAGAGGGAAACGAACGTCCACTCTGACTCAGCATCACTCCTCATCCCGGTTGTGTACAATTCAGAAGTTACGACGAGGGGAAAACTAGATCCCCCACCACTACCTGCAACCCCGTCCCTTTAAACCCCGTCCCTTTAAACCCTGTCCCTTTAAACCCATTCACGGGCTCTGTCGGATTTAATATCATTAAAACCTTTTATGTCTTTTAATTTCTCCTTCTCGACCGTCAGTCGTCACGTCGCGTCAGCCGAGAAGCTGTGTGTGGGGGCCCGGACGCAGTCAGACGGAGTACAAAGTAATCATATCTGCTGATTAAAACTATAATGCGCTGTGCCGTGTGGCGCGGTGCCACGCCGGGCCAGGGGACAGCGCTGTTAATGAGGGAGGAGATGCCAGGGCGCCGCACCCCAAATCTGCCCTTCACCCCCCCCTTTTCTTCCTTTCTTTCATCGTTTGCATTCTGGCTCCCGTATTGTGAGACCGGGGGGGGGTGTGGCCCAACACACTTCGGCACGCCAGACGCCGTTGAACTCATCTGTTGTGGACAGGGCTGTTTTTGTCTTCTGTCTGAATGCGTTGTTTGTTAGTCAGTTGTGTGGCCACCATGACCTGCTGCTGGGGTTGTGTGTGAAAGCCCCCCCCCCCCACACAAACACACACACTTAAGACCCACAAGTATGACCATCCACAGACCTAAGGGCACATGCCCCCCCGCCCCACCTCACACACACACACACACACACACATTCTTTATTTCCTCCCGCTGGCAGTTGTTTAGTGGATGTGCATCTCTCCCTTTATCTATCTTTTCCATTCTCCCTTTTCCTCCCTCTCTCTGTCTATCACTTTCTCTTTCTCTTTGTCTCTCTCTTTCTCTCTGTCTCTCTCTTTCTCTCTGTCTCTCTCTTTCACTGTGTCTCTCTCCTTCTCTCACTCTCTTTTCCTGGATCAGAAGAGATTGTGCCAAGTGGTCAGTTGTCTCAGAGGAGGGACACTCACACAGCAGTTTGTGTGTGTGTGTGTTTATATGAGTGGGCGGGTGGTTGTGTGTGTGTGCGTATGTGCGTGTGTGTGTGTGTGTGCACGTCTCAGGACAGCCACCCGCTCACCATGGTTCAGGGCCTGACACTAAAGTGGTGCTAGCTTCCTCTGCTGATCCCATCTGTTGGTTTTGGCTCCGCGCTCCATCGCTCCGCTTCGACCCCAAAGCAATGATCTGGCCAACCATTTGCAAACAAGGCTGTCCAGCCGCCAAACTGCTTCATATAGTACAGGACTTGTTCTCTGTCTCTGGACTACAACAGTTAGATGTGAAGGGGGGTTGGAGTTGGTGTTTCCCTGGTAGGATGGAGAAAAACCTTTGGAGGTCATTCCCATGACATGAACACTATTCGAGAACTAATTTCATTGGGGGATTATTTTCCTTGGTCGGCATCCAAAAAGATATGGGATAAAATAATCTAAATGCCTTCTTGATTTAGGAAGGCTATTGGCTATCGCCGCCGTCGGGGCGGATGGTTCATCTCAGATGTAGCTATGTCCTTACAGGAAAAAGACACACAGCAAGCTAAAACGTCAGTGAATGTTATTGGTGTTCGGTATTTCAAGTGACCTTGTCTCTGAGTAGAGGTTTGACATCCACATTGTTAACAGAGCGTGCTGGGTAAGTCCAGGAAATGGGAGAGGCAGAAAGACCAGGGAGAAACAATGTCCAGGGAGAGTCACAATGTGAACGTTGGTCAGTGTAACACGTAATCAGTTTGACTGGGTGCTTAAAAGCGCCATGCTTTGCAAATAAAATTACTGCACACAATCTGCAGATGGCAACACAATTAAAAGGGCATCCAGAGGCCTAGTGTGGTGTATTGGCCAAGGCCTCTTCTTTCAGTACACATCTACTCTAATCTGGCCCATCTCTCTTTCACCAATAAACCTCTCTTTTGACTCATCTCTCACATGCAGACTATCATAGTGGCACCAAGACGGAAGTAGCATGTAGTCACAACTACAAATCTATAGGACTCATAAAGCTATGGGACTCACCAAGCTATGGGACTAACAAAACTATGGGACTCACAAAGCTATGAGACTCATAAAGCTATGGGACTCACTAAGCTATGGGACTCGCAAAGCTATGGGATTCACAGGAAAGGATGTCGCAAGCGATTTATTCCCCCTTCACCTGTCGATTAATATACAAGGAGTTAATAAAAGCTGTTCAATATTTTAATTAAACAATCTCCTAAGAACACATTGGCTCATGCATTTCTGTTCATCTGCAACACTCCTAGGTAAACACTTGGTTCAAATTCTGGTATCCTAAACGGCAGCTCAAACCCTCTTCAGCACACTACTTTTGACCAGAGCCTAGTGGGCCCTTCATTGCACTCATTCACTACATAGGGAACGGAGTGGTGTTTGGAAAACAGACTTTTATTTTACACCTCCTGATGTGAAACGCCAGCGTATCGTCGCCGTCAAAGTCAAGTACACAGTCTCTTTGAAATTAAATAGCTGATCGTGAGACAAATGATCTCTCTGCATATGAAGCAATTAGCCATGGAAAGACAGGGAAGAGTTGTTCTAAATTATTTTGGCAGATGCGACTTGCCGCCTGGCCCTCGAGCCGGTGTTGAGGGACGTGTTTTGCGGGCTCTTGATTATCTTTTCAAAACTGTCAGCCACTTATCAAACAAATTAGGGAAAACGTTGACAATGCTGAAAAATTTTCACTAACTAATTTGCTGTGCAATAAACAGCATGCATGTAGAGTATGCCTATTCATATACACCACATATCCAGCCATAACATTATGACCACTGACAGGTGGAGTGAATAACACCGTTAATATCGTCATCATGGCACCTGTCAGTGGGTGGGATATATGAGGCAGCAAGTGAACATTCTGTCCCCAAAGTTGATGTGTTAGAAGCAGGAACAATGGGCAGGCGTAAGGATCTGAGGGACTTTGACGAATGATGATGGCTAGTAGTTTTGTCGGCTTGTGTGGTCGGCTAGTTGTCTACCAATCGTGATGCTAAAAAAAATTGTGATGCTAGAAGACTCGGTCAGAGCATCTCCAAAACTGCAGCCCTTGTGGGGTGTTCCCGGTCTGCAGTGGTCAGTACCTATCAAAGGTGGTCCAAGGAAGGAAAAGCGGTGAACGGGCGACAGGGTCATGGACAGGGTCATGGACAGGGTCATGGACAGGGTCATGGGCGGCCAAGGCTCATTGATGCACGTGGGGAACGAAGGCTGGTCCGATCCAACAGACCAGCTACTGTAGCTCAAATTGCTGAAAAGGTTAAAGCTGGTACTGATGGAAAGGTGTCAGAATACACAATTGCAATTTGTTTCCTATCGAGCTGTGTAGCCGCAGACCAGTTAGGGTGCCCATGCTGACCCCTGTCCACTACCGAAAGTGCCTACAATGGGCATGTGAGCATCAGAACTGGACCACGGAGCAATGGAAGTATGTGGCCTGGTCTGATTAATCACTTTTTTTTTACATCACATGGATGACTGGGTGCGTATGTGTTGCTTACCTGGAGAACACAAGACACCAGGATGCACCATGGGAAGAAGGCAAGCCGGCAGAGGCAGTGTGATGCTTTGGGCTTTGTTCTGCTGGGAAACCTTGGGTCCTGCCATTCATGTGGATGTTACTTTAAAACATACCACCTACCTGAGCATTGTTGCAGACCATGTGCATCCTTTCATGGCAACGGAATTCCCTGAAGGCATTGGTCTCTTTCAGCAGGATAATGCGCCCAGCCACAAAGCAAAAATGGTTCAGGAATGGTATGAGAAACTCAACACTGAGTTCAAGGTGTTGACTTGGCCTCCAAATTCCCCAGATCTCTATCCAGTCGAGCATCTGTGGGATGTGCTGCACAAACAGGTCCGATCCATGGAGGCCCTGCCTCGCAACTTACAGGACTTAAAGGATCTGCTGCTAACGTCTTGGTGCCAGATACCACAGCACACCTTCAGAGGTCTAGTGGAGTCCATGCCTCGACGGGTTTTGGATGCAAAAGTGGGACCTACACAATATTAGGCAGGTGGTCATAATGTTATGGCTGATCGGTGTACAGTGTATGTATATAATAAATACATTTGCAAACATTTAAACACGCAGTTATTATTATAATTTATTTTTTTGCCATCAATCTACACGTAATGTCTCTTTCGGGTTTTAACTGTACACAATATCAGTCAATATCAGTCAACAACACCTTAAACTAGACCTGTCAAGCATGCCTAGCTGAGTTCAGAGTGCTGGGAGACTTCAGCGTTTACTCTTACTGTAAACTTGTCATCGGTGATATTCCACACGTGATTTCAATCAGCAGCGTGAGCTCAGATTATTCAGTTCCCAATCAGCAGCTCAGCCTGCGGTTCCCAGCCTCTTTAGGACCCTGGTCGGCATGTGGAAGCCTGACTCCATCATCCTCAATTACACTGATAGGAATGTTACACTTCAAATGAGTTCCTACACTTAACTTGACTGCGATCCATGTTTTTTTTTTTTTTTGCATACCCATTAGTATATATTTGATGGTCATATTGAAGCTTGTTGTTTGAGTGGAAAATCACTTCAATCTGCGGCAGAGATTTTGAGAGAGAGAGAGATGGGGACATCCACCTCAAGTGATGCAGTTTAATATTGAAAACGGAATGTACCAGGTTATGTTATACACCCATTTTAAAGGGTGTATAGGTCCTTGTGGAAAATGGTTAAAATTGCCAAAGAAGGTGAAACGTATTTTGGGATCTAGTATATAAATCCCCAGCTAACATGAGTGTCAGTTGAGAACAACATATTACAGCTATCTGGATGCTACATGAGTGTTTGTGTCTTGGTTACATTTTGGAAAGCTTGTTTCTGTCATCTCGTATTCTCACCGCATCGTGTAATTGTAAGTCGACTTAGTGCCGGTTCTGTATTTTATCCCAGTATGTTCTAACACTACAAGGCAACATTACACCAAACCAAATTCTCTGTATTTCTACATGTAGTTTATAAAGATGCCTCTGACAGCATATCAGGTCATATCCTGCTGATTGTCTGTGTGTGTGTGTGTGTTTGTGTTGTTTTTCTGTCTTGATAACACTTCTCGTGCGTGATTGTTTATGTACATAAACCTGTGTGTGTGTGTGTGTGTCTGTGAGTTTCTGTGTGTGTGTGTGTTTTTCTGTGTTTATCTATTTGTGTCTGCGTGTATTTGTGTGTGTCTGTGTGTGTGTGTTTGTGTGTATATATTGTATCAGTCTGAGTGTCTGTGTGAAAACAGACACACAACAGCATCAGCATCACTGCCATGGGCTGGAATGGTTAATTTGAAATCAGTGAAAGCTGCTGCACTGCTCATGTTGAGCCAGTTGCCATGTCCAAGCTCAAGAACCGCCAAGGTTTAATTCCCGATGGCAAACTAGTTGATTTTTGTTTCTGGTGTGGGAGATAGAATGGCAAGGCAACAGCGCGTGTGTAGGAGTTGAAGAAACATGAACACATGGGCTTCATGGCTGTCTAACATCATGGTTGAATTCGCTGTCTAACATCGTGGTTGTATTTGCTGTCTAACATCATGGTTGTATTAGCTGTCTAACATCATGGTCATATTAGCTGTCTAACATCATGGTTGTATTTGCTGTCTAACATCATGGCCGTATTACTGTAGCTGTCTAACATCATGGTTGTATTTGCTGTCTAACATCATGGTTGTATTTGCTGTCTAACATCATGGTTGTATTTGCTGTTTAACATCATGGGTGTATTTGCTGTCTAACATCATGGTCATATTTGCTGTCTAACATCATGGTCATATTAGCTGTCAAACATCATGGTTGTATTAGCTGTCTAACATCATGGTCATATTAGCTGTCTAACATCATGGTTGTATATGCTGTCTAACATCGTGGTCATATTTGCTGTCTAACATCATGGTTGTATTAGCTGTCTAACATCATGGTGGTATTTGCTGTTTAACATCATGGTTAAACAGCAAATACTGTCTAACATCATGGTTGTATTTGCTGTCTAACATTGTGGTCATATTAGCTGTCTAACATCATGGTTGTATTAGCTGTCTAACATCATGGTTGTATTTGCTGTTTAACATCATGGTTGTATTTGCTATCTAACATCATGGTTGTATTTGCTGTTTAACATCATGGTTGTATTTGCTATCTAACATCATGGTTGTATTTGCTATTTAACATCATGTTTGTATTTGCTGTTTAACATCATGGTTGTATTTGCTGTTTAACATCATGGGTGTATTACTGCACAGCCAGGCGATTGACACTGTCCTTTACTAGACACCAGTTTCAGCTCAGATTGCTGTGTACCGTTGGGCTCATCTGGGCTTTACTCTGTGTTCATTTCTGCAACACAAATTATCTGCCCAGCATGGAAATTGGCTAAATTGATTGCTCACAATAACCAGTGGAAGGGATTAGTGTTTCTTTGTTGTTATTGGACTTATTGCAGGCCTAAAGTAATTGCCCCACGAAATTACAATGATGTAATACGCTGTGAATAGAAAATACATTACGTGGTTGTCTTAACAGCTTACTGTATTTCAGTTACCACAGCACCTGGAGCTCCCTGTCCTCTTTCAAAGCACCTGGAGCTTCCTGTCTTCTTTCACAGAACCCAAACCTTCCTTTCTTCTTTCACAGAACCCAAACCTTCCTGTCTTCTTTCACAGAACCCAAACCTTCCTTTCTTCTTTCACAGAACCCAAACCTTCCTTTCTTCTTTCACAGAACCCAAACCTTCCTTTCTTCTTTCACAGAACCCAAACCTTCCTGTCTTCTTTCACAGAACCCAAACCTTCCTTTCTTCTTTCACAGAACCCAAACCTCCCTGTCTTCTTTCTCTTTATCCTTCTACCTCCTCCTTCTCTCACATAAATGAAAACTATAATCTTGACTGTTCTTTTCTCCCCCTCTCCTCTCACACTCCTCTCTCTCTCCTCTCTCCCCCCCTTCCCTGTCTCCTCTCTCACCCTCTCTTTCTCCCCTCCCCTCTCTTTCTCTACCCTCTCACTCCCTCTCTCCATTTTTTTCTCTCCCCTGTTTCTCTCCATCCTACCCTCCCTCTCTGTTAACCCCCCCCCCTCCCCCTGCCCTTTTTGGGTCTGTCTGTACTGTTAGCTATGGCTGCTGTGTGAGGTGACAGCTTGGCTCTGTCTCTCCGGTTGTTATGGAGGACCAACACTGGGTTACCGCGTGCGCGTGTTGTCTGTTTCGCGGCGTGTTGTGGGGCGTGGTACGTCGAGCCGATTCTCTCCGTCCCGTGTCACCGCAGGCATCGCGATGGGACACGCGTCCAGTCCTAACAGGATGTGACATGGTCCTTCTGGTGGCAGAAACACAGTGACCAAACCACACGGCCCTCTGTGGAAACAGGCCAAGGTGACGTGAGAGTACAAAGAAAATCGACCATGATTGCAAATAGGCTGTTGTCCAGTACAACATCACCTCAGCCGACGTGTGTCTTATTATCACAGGAATATAGTATGCATAGATATAGAATGCATAGATATTTGTGCACCAGCGCTACATCAGACACTGTTTGTAAGTGCCACAGTAGATCCTGAAGTAGTAGGCTAGAAGCTCTGGTTAACTGACTGTGACCTACTTCTGTATTTGCAGCAACCTTCACTTTTTAACTTGGACTCCTTAGCGTTCACAGTCTAGCGTTCCCGCGGCGACCCGACGTTCCCAAGGGTTCCGTGTCCCCGGGTGGGCGCTGTGCTCCGCCATATGTGTAGTTGCCGTGTTGTTCGCTGCGTGAGACTCAGCGGCTCTGGGTGGGGTCAGTAACACGGGGCATCTATGAGTGGCGTCCCGGGCCCTGCTTGTCTCTGTGGCCTGTGGGCCCCTTGTCATTCACCTGCTGGGGCCCCCAGGACCCTGGTCCTTGATTGACAGGGAGCCTTAGAGCATGGATAAACAAGGCTGCATGTTGATCTGACGCCCGCTACTAAACGCTTCTTAACAGAACGAGTTGGGAGGGGAGGAAGCGAGAAGAGGGAGGGAGGTGGGGGCAATGGGAGGGAGGTGGGGGCAATGGGAGGGAGGTGGGGGCAATGGGAGGGAGGGCTTTCCTGGCCCCAGGACATGGCCGTTCCCAGGCACACAGGGGGAGAGAAACGCCAATCATGTCATTAAGAATTCCCAATGTCAGACTCCACTGCAGGACACCAGGACAAACACACACCCACACACATAAACACACCCACACACACACACACACACACACACATACACCCACACAGACACACACACACACAAACACACACACACACACAAACACACCCAGACAAACACACACACACACAAACATACCCACACAAACACACACACACACACACAACCACACAAACACACACATAATTGCATTTGAAGTGACCGGACATTTAGTACCCTTAAAAACGACTTCCCTCTAGACCAACAGAGACAAACTATTTCATTCAAAACTAAATATTAATATGTTGGACTAATTTACACTCTAAGTCGTTACACTTTGACGGGCAAATACAGTTTGATCAATAAATAATTACAAAATGTAGACAGAATGGGTGCTTCGCTTTTGTAAGAAAACAAACAAGACAGACATCAAAAAAAGAGAGTACAGACAACAAAAAACTCCTGCTAAAAGTATCATCCCACAACCCCCCTGCCCATCCCCTCCCAGATTTCAACTGCCGGAAAAAATTTCCTCTTGAGGACATTCAAGTTTTTCGAGTCTGAATTTGGTCTACTCTCAATTAGGTGTTTGAGAGGCATTCCATTTCTCTGATCCCCCTTCATCTCTCAAAGTGCTGATAAACTCATCTAAGAACAGTGCGGACGAGCCATGCGGTTCTGTAACAACAGTCGCGATGGAGGCGTTTTATTTCCCTCCTACGTAGCGGGGAATGAGATGTCAGCCGTGGTGTGCGTTTCATCTGCCCTCCTGGGGTGCCTCCCAAACGGCAGCCTGCCCACTGCACAGTGCCCTACTTTAGACTGGAGATATGTCAGCCCTGCTCAATTTGAGTGGACTGCAAAGGGAATAGGGTTTTGTTTGGGAGGCGGGATTCCCAATTCCTCAGAGGTGCTTTCTCTCCCTGATACCATTCTGGGCCCTAGCCGACCGGTAACACATCAATCCAGATTAATCCCTGTATAAACACAGAACGTTAAAATACCAATTATGTAATTTAACAAACCCACACACACACACACACAAACAGAAAAAGAGTGCTGGAAAACACACAGGTACACTTATAAGCACGCATTAAACACGTATGCACACACACACAGCATAAACACACCTTCTAGTTTTGAATATAAACTGACGATTATTTTAAAGAAATTATCAATGTCCATCTCTTGTGCATCACCAGATGAGTGGAGGAACTTAACGAATGTAAACGCCTTCATACTGGTTTACTGCATGATACAGTTAAGCAATTACCATTATGATATGCTCTGCAGTATGTATAAAATTGCTGCACAGGCCCAGTTGACCACGATTTTGGATCAAGGTGGCAAGAGGAAAGGCACTTGGTGAATTATTGGGGGACAGATGGCAGGAGCTTCAGTCACACAGACTGCTCAACTGGCTGGTGTCATAATAGGAACAGTGACTAAAGTTGCAAATCTTCATTCAGATTTATGGGAAAGATAAATAGGGTCGAAAGCACAATGGTGGGCATTTTTGTTATGCTGGGGTGGGGGGTGGGGGGGGGGGGGCACTTTCCTGGTTTGGGTCCACTTATCCTCTTAGAGGGAAGGGTCACGGTTTGTTATTACAAAGTTATTCTGAGTGGGGAAACATTTCTATCCAGATCCAAAGTGATCTCTTCCAGGATGATGGCGCTCTCATCCACTGGTCACGAGGGGTCACTGATGATCTGATGAGTTTGAAAATGATGTGAATCATGTGCTCTGGTCTTCCCACTCGCCAGATCTCAAACCACTTGAACACCTATGGGAGATTTTGGACCGACGTGCGCCCTCCACAGCGCTCTCCACCAGCATCATCAAAACACCAGTTGAGGGTCTCTTTTATGGAAGCTGTTCTGGCGGCTCGTAGCCCAACACCCAAATGAGGCTCTTGTGCTGTGTATCAGACCAATCGGTCTCACCCAAATGAGGCTCTTGTGCTGTGTATCAGACCCGTCGGTCTCACCCAAATGAGACTCTTGTGCTGTGTATCAGACCAATCGGTCTCACCCAAATGAGACTCTTGTGCTGTGTATCAGACCAGTCGGTCTCACCCAAATGAGACTCTTGTGCTGTGTATCAGACCAGTCGGTCTCACCCAAATGAGACTCTTGTGCTTTGTATCAGACCAATCGGTCTCACCCAAATGAGACTCTTGTGCTGTGTATCAGACCAGTCGGTCTCACCCAAATGAGACTCTTGTGCTTTGTATCAGACCAGTCGGTCTCACCAGCTGGATGTATGTCACACCGGTATGTCTTTCCTGGATATTTACAAAAGAACCAGTCACATGACAGACTAGGCTATCCTCACTGGTCCTCTAAACCCAGGGGTGTGTCTGTAATCAGAATCTCCCGGCATAGATCCAGAATGACTAGAGCGGACATTCCGGATCTATGTTCTTTAGGCCTTAGTACCTATGTGAATATCAACACTAACACATTACTGGGTTAGCCGTTCCCTAGCCTAGGTTTTTCCCTTTACAGTGAAAGCGGCGCAGACAGACATTTCATATCACTGTCCTTTGGTTATACAGCTATACGTTTGTGTCGACAAATCTGTATACTTTAAATAAGGGATGCTGGTGTGTGGTGAAGACTGGAGTCTTGCTGAAAGTAAGATACACAATCCTCAAATACACATTAGTTTAGTATGTAAAAGTATGTAAAGTGCATTTGAGGACTGCTGTAATTCTGTAGGACACGTTCACCTTGATCTTTGAAATTTAACTCGGTATTCAAATGTAGATAGAAGGACTGCAAGCAAAGAGACACACATTTACATTTCACTTGTGGCATTACTTTTACATTGTTTAGCAGACACCCTTTTCCAAATATAATACCCAACATGTACCTTTCACACACCTCACATCTAAATGGGACACAAAAGTGTATTGCTGTTATCCTACTTTTCCTAAACCTTCAACCTTGCCCTAACTTCAACCACGATAAC
The DNA here is from genome assembly GCF_011004845.1 of Esox lucius. NCBI lineage: Eukaryota > Metazoa > Chordata > Actinopteri > Esociformes > Esocidae > Esox > Esox lucius. The sequence continues at coordinate 3,337,778 of NC_047574.1, read as the reverse complement.
CTTAGATACATGAATAAACCTAGTCATACATGAACCTAGCCTAGCCATGTTGCCAATCCCTAAACCTAACCTGGTCGTGTTGCCTAACCCTAACTCTAACCTAGCCATGATGCCTAACCCTGAACCTAACTGGTAATCCCTATCCCTAATACATTTTGTTATTTTCCGTTAAACCTAACACTTAATCAAAAACATAAATTTTTTTCAAGATGCAGAAAGTAAAAATAAAATGTGTTCCCGCCAGTCCATTTTCTTCAGATTTAACCAACACTTGGGGACATTTCTGTCCCTTTTTTAAATTAGTTTAGTCAGAAACACACACACACAAACACACACAAGTTGCTGGAAACATTATCCACCCTCACCACGGCGAATGTCCCTGTCTGTCTCAGCAAGGGCCTGGACAGACTTCATCTCCGGGATATTTCCATAGTAAATAGCACAGCAGTGACAGGCCGGTCTATAAATGAACACTCACCCTAAGTCCCGTCCTATCAGAGTGCATCGTGGCAGCCAGCTCGGTGCTTGCTGGGAAATGGAACATGTTGGAGTGTATGGACTGTATATCGCTACTGACAATGATGAATGTTGCTTCCCAAATTTAAGTGATTTCCCTCCCCTTACTTTGTTTAGGATCTTATTTATTTATTTATGAGCTGAGATTGGGGCCATTTCTTGACTGGTGTTGGGGAATCTCATTACTTATACTGTATGACATATATTTATGCTATACATTTATACTATATATTTATATATAATTTGACAGGGTAAGATGGTCGGTGTTGTAGATGAAGATGGTTGCTGCGTCTTTGAGTTTGTGTGTGTGTGTTTGTGTATTTGGTGTGTACCCAATATGTGTGTATGTTCACATATACACATGCACAAACACACACACATAAATACACATACAAAAACACAAACATACACACACACCTACACTTACAGACACACACACACACACACGCACACACATAAATACACACGTAGATACACACAAAAACTAAAACACACACACACATATCTACACAGAAAGACAGACACACACACACGCGCACACACACACACACATAAATACACCTGCACAGACACACACACACATAAATACACACACAGACAGCCGCACAGACACACAGAGAGAGAGAGACACCGCGCGGTGGAGGAGTGTTCCCGTGGTGACATGGTGTATTGGTAACCTCCTTCAGCAGGGTCCAGTCAGTCTGGTGAATGACAAGTAGACTGGGGCTGGATGGAAGCTTACACATGACCAACACACTGGTGCTTCCCCAATGGGAACCTATTAAACAAGACCCTAGGTGCGCAACGTAGGCCATAGGGTGGCATTGGGGAGGCACTGCCTGTCTACACAGGAGGTACTGGTGAACCAAAACACACAGGCACACATTCATGTTAATAACTTTCCAAAGACTAGAGAATACAACACAGACAAACCTCTGTATTTACTGTATAGCAGAGGCATACACAGTCACTCATAGACACACACACACACACACGCACACGCACAATTAGAAGCACATGCTAACTCACACACTTCCACCCAACGGACACAAACACACACACACACAGGGACGCAGAGAAACACACAGAGACACACACATACCTACATATTCTTATTCACACACACACACACACACACACACACACAAAGACTCTGACACAGTTATTGACACACACAGAGACACAAACGCGCATCTGCAGCATTTCAATCTCACGCGAGGTCATGGCTGAACTAAACACACTCGCACACGAATACAAATGTGGTGCCATAGAAATATTTAAAAAGCAGCTGAGCGTCCTCCTGAAATTGGAGAGAAATACATCCACACAGGGCCCTCCCTTACAGCCCGTCTCTGCAGCTTGTATTTGTCCCCTGATGGACAGAGTTCCTTCCGCGGGTGGCAGGACACATTTTAGCAGCCGTAATACTCAGCCTGTAAAGTTGCAGAGCTACTTCATAAAAGTGTTTTACAGGGCCCGACATTTTAATGATGCTTACAAGGTTTGGATAAAGGGAAGGATTTCACCAGGGAGGGAATTGTGTATGTTACTGTGTGTCACTGCGTGTGGGTGTGTGTGTGTGGGTAAACGCGCACCATCCTGATGATTCCCGAACAGACTGGTATGGCTGGCACGCGGCATCACACAAAACACTGTTTTATACCACAGATAAGACACAGCAATTATCCAGCGTTTATTGTGTGTGTTGGAAGCGAATGCGAGCAAGATGGAGCCTTGTAGCAACGCTGTGTTTTCTGTTAAGGTGCTGAAGAATAGGTGCCATTAATGTGTCTGCTTTTCATTCCCATTCATTCCACCTTGCAATGCACATTATTTACTTGTTAAACACACATTAGATGGATTTCTATCTGGATGTGAATTAACGTCTGTGTAATGGGCCGGTGGCGAAGGAATGCAGTTTAATTTTCTCTCTACTCCTGTTTTCGTTATGGGATTGCCTTTTAGTTACGATAAACAAATGAAGGCAATGTTGTTGCTCGACTCTTGCATTTTTAATACGCAGGCATTTACATTTTTAATAGGGAAGCGCATGTCCTGATGTAAATGAATGACAATCAGACAGCAGGTATGTGTCAGCACGGAAACCAGACCTTCAGCTGACAGTGGCTCTGGTTCATCTGTCTGTGGTATCCCAGCATGCATCTCCACTCTCTTTTTTTCCCTGTGTATTCCTCCCTAATTCCTCTCACTCTCTCTTCCTCGGTGTATTTATTACTCTCTTCCTCCCTCTCATCATTTTCTCTACCCCCCCCCCCCCACACACACACCCCCCCTTAGCTTACTGTATTTATGAGAGATTTATTGATGAGTTATTACACCAGCAGCACCTCAGGTCATTGTCGAATAGAAACAAACATTAGGATCCCTCTTCATAACCTTCAAATAGGTTGTCAATGAGGAAATATGGATTCCCTTCTACTACAATGAGTTGTTGGGTCCTGAGATGATGCTGATATACTCACGTATACCATGGAGAGAAAGAGAGAGAAAAGAGAGGGACAAAGAATAAAAAAAATAGAGAGAATGAAGAAAGAGAAGGGGAGAATAAACTGGCTCTATTTTCTTGCAGGGATGGATCTGTTGTGCTCCACAGGCTCAGTCCCATTAACACATCTTCAACTGAACCATAAATCACTCCTCAAGGCTTCTTCCCGCCTTCCAACAGGGCTGGGCCCCTGGAACATTCCGCTCTGGAACCATTCTTTCCTTCTTCCACTAGTCACATATTCAACTGGACCGATAAATCAGAAAGCTCTACCTCTCACTGTGTATAACATCATATAATAACTCTCTGTCTCTCTCTCGTTCTCTCTCTCACACACACACACACACAGTCTCACAAACTCTCTCTGTCACGTGATTCCTTGTATTTTCTCTCACAATATCTCTCTCTCGCTTTCTCTTCCGGTACCCTCTGTCTGTCTCTCTCAAGAATCTGCCTACTTTTTCTCACAATCTATCTCTCTCTCTCTCTCTTTCTCTCTTTCTTAGTAACTAACCTCTCCCTAACTCTCTATCTCTCTGTCTGTCATGCTCTACATGACCTCTGTTTTCCCCTTCCTGAAAATGTTCAGCATCTTCCTGTCACCACATCATCTTTTCATTTCCCTTTAAATGAAATTCAAGTCCAAACCTGTACTGAAAAGGTACCAGAGGCGATGTGTATGCTTCAGATGAACGTGTGTCAGTGGGGGTTGATGCCATGAAGAGAGGAGAGGAAGGATGGAGCGGAGTCTTGAATTAAGGTCAGAGGTTAGGGTTTAGGGGTCAGCTGGCTTCAAAGCCTGTGGTTCTCAGTCTGGCGTGGGAGGACAGAGGGGGATAGATATGAGGGAGGATGGAGAGATGATTGGGGAGTCAAGATGGCCAACCTGCTGAATCTCCTTCACACATGAAGCCCCGGGGGGGGGTTATCGCCTGTGTGCCTCCACACTTCCTGTCAGACATCCAGAGACGGAGCAATATTTCACGCCGTGGCTGTCTTGATAAATCTGCAGGGTTACAGTCCTTGCGGAATTTTCTCTTTCCACTTGTAGTTCTTCACACAGAGTTATCAAACTGCATTGTGTATTGAATCCCGTCACAGGCAAATCATCTGCGGTGAAGTCATTTGATCACTGGCATTCGAAGCCATTTACTGTCAGACTTTCTTTTTGGTAGGGATCATGTGGCACAGTATTTCACTTTTTTGGGGGGAGGGAGGTATATTAGCTCTGTCGGGAGGTAATTGTAAGGTATATTAGATCTGTGAGGAGGGAGTTGTAAGGTATATTAGCTCTGTCAATAGGTAGTTGTAAGGTATATTAGCTCTGTCAATAGGTAGTTGTAAGGTATATTAGCTCTGTCAATAGGTAGTTGTAAGGTATATTAGCTCTGTCAATAGGTAGTTGTAAGGTATATTAGCTCTGTCAATAGGTAGTTGTAAGGTATATTAGCTCTGTCAATAGGTAGTTGTAAGGTAAATTTGCACTGTCTGGAGGTTGTTTAAGGTTTATTTGCTCTGCCAAGAGGTAGCTGGTATGGTACTTCTGTCAGGACAAATTTAGTTGTCTTGTCTTAAACTAAAATGTTTCATGATCGACTCCCTGTGTTAAGGTGTCCCTGTGCTAAGCAGTTGACCCTAAGGACTCTCCCACGGCTCCCTGACACATTGCTGTAGGATAATGGAGACTACATGCTACTCAGTGGATTGCCATTATTCTTAGACATATGTAATCTATGTTATTCTGTGATAACCCCACCGCATACATTTTTTTATAAGTTATAAGGTATGTCGTTTTTTCAGGTGGTAGTTATAATGTATGTCGTTTTTTCAGGTGGTAGTTATAATGTATGTCGTTTTTTCAGGTGGTAGTTATAATGTATGTCGTTTTTTCAGGTGGTAGTTATAATGTATGTCGTTTTTTCAGGTGGTAGTTATAATGTATGTAGTTTTTTCAGGTGGTAGTTATAATGTATGTCGTTTTTTCAGGTGGTAGTTAGAAGGTATGTAGTTTTTTCAGGTGGGAGATATAATGTATGTAGTTTTTTCAGGTGGTAGTTAGAAGGTATGTAGTTTTTTCAGGTGGTAGTTATAATGTATGTAGTTTTTTCAGGTGGTAGTTAGAAGGTATGTAGTTTTTTCAGGTGGGAGATATAAGGTATGTTGTTTTTTTTTCTCTTTCCTCTGCACTCATCATTCCTCTATACAAAAAAATAATTTCAGGAGTTATGATGGTCCTCCTTCATTCTTCCTAACTTGAATTACGTGACAACTATTCCAAACACACCTCAGCTCTGCACGGCTACTCCTGAACCTTGACCTCACACTATTTATATCCCCTTAATAAGAGACTGGGTTTCTTCTTGCCTCCTACTTTTGAATGACGGAGGTATGACGATATGTGTCGTAGCGAAGACCGTGTCCTTACAATCGCGGTCTTACAAAGTCTTCCTATGTGTCGGCCTGAAGGTTGAGTCTGTTCACTCGGTCCTGTTTGGAGAACAGCTTAAGGTCAACAAAAGAATGTAGTGCTTTATATGGTCAGCCTGTCTACACCTGGAGGAAAGAGAGGACTCAACCTTATTGCCCATCCAGCTGAGGAGGATGTGTATCCCCTGTGTACGAGGAAGGCATCAGTCACACGCACGCACACACACACACATTCGCACAGACAGACACACACACACACATTCGCACAGACAGACACACACACACACATTCACACAGACAGACAGACACACACACACACACACATTCGCACAGAAACAAGGGTAACTCAGTCATGGAATGAGAATGAACCATGCACTCCACCGCAGCCGTTTATCCTGGCTTGAACACGACAAAGACAAGGCTGATTCCTGGTTGTCTTCATTCATTAGCTTCCAGTGATGGGCTTAAATACCTTCTGATTCTGATGATCCTCAGCACGCTCTATTCCCCCAGTCATCATTTGACACTGATTCCCGGAATAATATCCAAGACGTGTTTTGTTAACTGTAGGTCTTCCTGAAGACTGGCTTTCCGTAAGAATAAACGACCTAAATTAACACCACCGGAAAAACAACAATATTTAACTGCTGAATCATAATGAGCCTGCTACTATGGCACTACAGGAAGTGTTCCTTGGCAACCAGCAGAGCCCTCATTTGCAATATTTTCATATTTAATTTACTGTGGACTGAAGACAGATCTTGGTCTGTGTTTGTGTGTGTGTTTGTATATAACCGTGTGTATGTATAACCGTGTGTGTGTGTGTGTGTGTGTGTGTGTGTTTGTATATAATCATGTGTGTGTGTATAACCGTGTGTGTGTGTGTGTGTGTGTGACAGGGCTGATGGGGCCCCTTTGTGGTGCCTGATACCCCCACTGCATGGTAATTACTTCTGTTGACCTGGCCAGCCGTCATCTATTCTCCAATTAATTGCCAACATAAACAGACCCTCAGGTGCTCAGTGCGATGCCTTGTGCATTAACAAAGACACCTGGTTAATATGGAGTTCGCCTGTGAAATAGCAGCTCAGTTCTCAGAGACGTTGGGCCACGCGTCCGCGCATCGACAAAGGCACTGGCAAAACTCTGGAGGCCAGAGGCTCGCCACGGTAACTCCTGAACCGGTGGTTTGAATGTGACGTCCACGTCTTCGCAAGATCGCTGAAGCTATAACGTAGCGCTGATCGACCGGCCCACTGCCATGGAGAGCAAGCATGCAAAATGGAGTCAGCCTTCAAGAATGTGACGCCATGATTAAAACACATTAGACATTATTAAAAAAAAATGTGTTTTTCTGAAGACCAGAGTTTTAGCCGTAAATGTTGTGTTTAATAATAGATGCCAGGCCGACTGGCGCCCTTGACTGTGGTATCAACGGGCCGACAGAACAGCCGAGGTGATTCTGACTGTCTGATTAATATTTCAGCAGAAGAGAGGATAAGGGATGTGTCGTATCTGATACAGGCATGTGCACACTGGCAGGAACACACACACACACACACTTTCCTTTGTAATTTCTGTGACAGATTAGTCTAGATTTTCTGTGGTCTTTGTTGCAGTGACAAAGTAAATATTTGATTCTCTCTTTCTGATGCATATATACAGTACACTGCCATTCAAAAGTTCGGGATCGCTTAGAAATGTACTTGTTCTCCATGAAAACATACATGAAATTAGATTGAATAGGAAAAATAGCTAAATGAATAGGAAATGTAGTCATTGACAAGGTTAGAAATAATGATTTTTAAATTAAATAAAATGTTCCTTCAGACTTTGCTTTTGTCAAAGAATCGTCCATTTGCAGCATTTACAGCCTTGCAGACCTTTGGCATTCTAGTTTGGCACGTCCTGTTGTGGGTGGGAATTGGCTCCAAAGAAGCGCCGTCCACCAGGTATGGCAGGCATTGCAAAAAAGAGTGATATAAGACTATCCTTTAACCCATACAAATCTCCAGTGTCGATTTTATTTTGCCCATCTTAATGGTTTCTTTTTGTCAGCCAGTCTGAGATACAGTGGGGAGAACAAGTACTTGATACACTACCGATTTTGCAGGTTTTCATACTTACAAAGCATGTAGAAGTCTGTCATTTTTTATCATAGGTACACTTCAACTGTGAGAGACAGAATCTAAAACAAAAATCCAGAAAATCACATAATTTATTTGCATTTTATTGCATGACATATGTATTTCATCACCTAACAAACAGTAAGAAATCCGGCTTTCACAGACCTGTTCGTTTTTCTTTAAGAAGCCCTCCTGTTCTCCACTCATTACCTGTATTAACTGCACCTGTTTGAACTCGTTACCTGTATAAAGGACACCTGTCCACACACTCAATCAAACAGACTCCAACCACTCCACAATGGCCAAGACCAGAGAGCTGTGTAAGGACATCAGGGATAAAATTGTAGACCTGCACAAGGCTGGGATGGGCTACAGGATAATAGGCAAGCAGCTTGGTGAGAAGGCAACAACTGTTGGCGCAATTATTAGAAAATGGAAGAAGTTCAATCTCCCTCAGTCTGGGGCTCCATGCAAGATCTCACTTCGTGGGTGGGGCATCAATGATCATGAGGAAGGTGAGGGATCAGCCCAGAACTACATGGCAGGACCTGGTCAATGACCTGAAGAGAGCTGGGACCACAGTCTCAAAGAAAATCATTAAAATCCTGCATGCAAGGTCCCCCTGCTCAAGCCAGCACATGTCCAGGCCCGTCTGAAGTTTGCCAGTGATCATCTGGATGATCCAGGGGAGGAATGGGAGAAGGTCATGTGGTCTGATGAGAATGAAATTTAACTTTTTGATCTAAACTCCACTCGCCGTGTTTGGAGGAAGAAAAAGGATGAGTACAACCCCAAGAACACCATCCCAACCGTGAAGCATGGAGGTGGAAACATCATTCTTTGGGGATGCTTTGGAAAGGGCACAGGACAACTGCACCGTATTGAGGGGAGGATGGATGGGGCCATGTATCGCGAGATCTTGGCCAACAACCTCCTTCCCTCAGTAAGAGCATTGAAGATGGGTCGTGGCTGGGTCTTCCAGCATGACAACAACCCGAAACACATTGCCAGGGCAACTAAGGTGTGGCTCTGTAAGAAGCATCTCGAGGTCCTAGAGGGGCCTAGCCAGTCTCCAGACCTGAACCCAATAGAAAATCTTTGGAGGGAGCTGAAAGTCCATATTGCCCAGCGACAGCACCGAAACCTGAAGGATCTGGGGAAAGTCTGTATGGAGGAGTGGGCCAGAATCCCTGCTGCAGTGTGTGCCAACCTGGTCACGAACTACAGGAAACGTAATTGCAAACAAAGGTTTCTCTACCAAATATTAAGTTCTGCTTTTCTGATGTATCAAATACTTATGTCATGCAATAAAATGCTAATTAATTACTTAAAAATCATACAATGTGATTTTCTGGATTTTTGTTTTAGATTCCATCACTCACAGTTGAAGAGTACCTATGATAAAAATTACAGACTTCGACATGCTTTGTAAGTGGTAAAACCTGCAAATTCGGCAGTGTATCAAATACTTGTTCTCCCCACTGTATGGCTTTTTCTTTGCAGCTCTGCTTAAGAAGGCCAGCATCCTGAATTTGCCTGCTGACATTGAGGCTGGTCTTTTGTGGGTACCATTTAAGCCTGTAATTGAACCCACAAATGCTGATGGTCCAGATTTTCAACTAGTCTGAAGAAGACCAGTTTTATGGCTTCTTTAATTAGCATAACAGTTTTCAGCTGTGCTAACATGATTGCACATGGGTTTTCTAATGATCAATTAGCCTTTTTAAATGATAAACTTGGAGTAGCAAACACAAGGTGCCATTGGAAGACAGAACTGATGTTCTCTGATAATGGGCCTCTGTACACCTATGTAGATCTTCCCTTTAAAACCATCTCCAGCTGCAATAGTCTTTCACAGTATTAACAAAGTCTACACTGTATTTTGTATCAATTTAATGGAAAAATATTTTAACGGACAAAAATGATTTTATTTTCTTTCAAAAACAAGGACATTTTTAAGTGACTCCAATCTTTTTAACGTTTTTGTGTCCATTCAATATTTTCTCTCTCCAATCTGTTGGAATCAATACGAGTAGGCCATGAACCCACACTGGCCTTTCCAAAATGTTGATGATTAAAGCTGACCTAGCCCTGTGTGTGTGTGTTCACTCTCTGTCTGCCAGTCCTGCTCCGGCCCTTCGGCAGGCAGCCAGGTAAAATGACCGGCGCTGAAGGAACAGAACTGTCCACTGTTACTGTGATATTAATATAATAATATAATAGTAATGCCTCAGGCTGACTGTGTGTGTGTGTGTGTGTGTTTGTGTGTGTGTGTGTCTGTCTATGTATCAGTCGGTCTGTTTTTGTGTTCATGCCCGTGTGTGTGCGTGCGTGTGTCCATTTGTGTTTTCCCTAAATGTTTTTGGTTCGGCAGTAAGATCAAAGTTGTCTTTTGAAACATTGTCTGGATTTGTGTAGTACAGAAATAATGACACTCATAACTGACACACTGCCTTAAAAGCTCTGGAAATGTGTTTGGATAGCAGATTTGTGACTAAAGCTTCAAGATAAATTCAAATAACAACAGTGTTGCCAGCCTCTCTAAGCTGAGGCATGATGTTTTGTTTATCAAGCGTTAGTGTGTGTGCCTGTCTGCGTGTGTGTGTGTGTGTGAGTGTGTGTGTGTGTGTGTGCGTGCCTGCCTGTGTCTTTCTTGTGTTGTGTATATACAATACGGTTGCGTCCCAGCCGCTAAGTGCCAGACTGTTAGCGTGGTTTCTTGGTGCGAAGGAGCAGCAGATGGGTGTAGAAGATTGAACTAAGGAGATTGAAGCCTGGTTCCTCCTTCTTGAATCCACAGAGGTTTCTCCATCCTCCTAATGGGCAGAATACGGTTGTTTAATTGTAGTTTACTTCACAGCCTGATTGCTTTTATTGAGTCCCATTTCTCTTGTTAATGAGCCTGTAATGTGAATGCTGATTAGGTGAAAGTGAGCTGTTTAACAGTACCGTCACTAAGCAGTAAACTTCAGCAGGCCAGCCAGCCTGCTATACTGCCTTTTCAGCTCCACTAAATCTCTGCCACAGCCTGCCTATACACCGAGCAGATGTTTGCTCTAGCACACATTTTTTTTTCTGTCATTGACCTGGCTGTCATTCAGGTGGAGGTTTATTACGCTGGTTTAAAGGGCAAATCTGCGGTTAGGACAATAAACCAGTGGTCCCGCCACTGTTTCAGTGAGGTAGCCGCTGGAAACATGTATGTCACATCCTGTTATGCTGATTACTGGTTGGAAACACAATATTCCACAACTATCATCTAATCCTGAATGCTGAGTGGTGGGTAGTTGTGGGATATTTAAGCAATCTCAGGTGGTAATAATATGTTAATATATATTGCCAATATACCACAGCTAAGCGGTGTCCAGGCACGCCACAATGTGTCTTGCCTAAGAATAGATTTGAATTACCTTATATTCGCCATAAACCACCAGGTGGTTTGAATCCTGAATGCTGATTGGCTGATAGCCCTGGTATATTAGACCGTATACCACAGGTATGACATCCCATCACATTTTACTGCTCTAAGTGTGTCATTAACCATTTTTTAAAAGCAATGAGGCATTTCGGGTGTTTATGGTATTGCTAGTATACCACGACAACGTGCTATGTCCAGCTGCACTCTACAAAGTGTCATGCTTACGAACAGCTCTTAGCCATGGTATATTGGCCATGACCTTGTGTCTTATTGCTCACGTGTACCACAGCCACCAATCAGCATTCAGCATTCAAAGCAACCAGTTTATAAGAGACACGTCACTTTTTACTGATTTAATTGTGTTAGTGACCGATTTAAGTAGTAAAATGTATCTTTAAATGTACCACAGCGGTTTGTGGTACACGGCTAATGGCAGTATCCAGGCAGTCTGCGTTGCCATGGCGCATTGGCCATATATGGTATATTTATTTACCCGATACATTGGCCATATATGGTATATATACACGGCGTATGAAGTTTTAACTTCACTTTTGACGTGATAAAGGGATTGTAAAGAACAGCTGACTGACATATAATATAAGTTAGTGGGTATTATTCAAGAATCACAGATACGCATAGTTGTAAAATAAATCCCTGAAGCAGGCTGGTTCATTGTGCCAGGATTGCCTTGTATTGGACATTTTATTGAGTTCAGTGCTAGGGAGGGGAAGATGTGTCACAGGTATTTATTCTGTAAGGTCACGAAGGATGTTTAGGGAGAAGTATGTTTCATGGGATAGCCGTGTTATTCAGACAATGCAAAAACATAAACAGTATGTAAAGGTAAATATACATGAATCTCTGTCACTCACTCACCCACACACACACAAATTCCTCACACACTCAAGAACAAGAAGTTATCTTGACAGTGAACGACCTTGGGCTCAACAACGAGAGCCACTTCACTGCCTCCCCCAGTCCTCCGTACTCACTTGGAGGGAACGGTTTCCCGTCTACAGCCCAAGTGTCCCAAACGACACCCTTTCCCAAAGTGACAAAATCAGCACAAAGGGAACAGGGAGCCGTTTGGGATGCAACCAGAAAAGAGCTAGATTAGGTTTCTGCTATGACAAGAGTGCTATAATGTCATTGGCATTTGGAGGCGGAAAGAAGGCATTAGCATGGCACAAAGAGTGCATTATGGGTGAATAATGTCCCGCGCTACCAGTCTGGACATGCAGCAAAGTGAGTGTCAAAACTCATTTTAATATACATTCCTCAGATGAAGGGGATCCCACAGATCACACATTAACTAGGCTTCCTATATCTTGCTTGGTTTCTTTTGTCTCTTCACAGTGATAACTACAGAACTGGCTGTGTGGCGGACGGTCCCTTTGTATTGGTGTGTTGTGATTATCTCCCAGTTAGGGAATGTCAGAATAATATACACCTAAATCCTCTATAGAACCTTGTCAAAGGTAATGCACTAAATATGGAATAGGGTGTCATAATGGAGGACTGCGGTCCAATAATATAGGAGATCTGTTTCACTAAAATAATAATATCCAATTTCCCCTCTTAAGTCTGACCATTAGAAGCCTGTGGACTGTCAGACTGTGTAAATCCTTCTGAATTATAATGATTAACTTGTCCTTTAGGACTGTCAGGCCAACTAGCTCCAAACGCTGTTAATGCCGTCCTGCTTACAGATGCCACTTAGCTCCGCCAGAAGACGGCAGGTTCAATGAGAAGTGCGTACTATTACGATTGGTTCCCAGGTCCGTCGGTCACATACATGCATATCACCGTTTAACTTGGCCCTGCGCGTCTTGTTCCCGAAGCCTCCAGCTGACCAGCGGTGTCGTTGCATTTTTTTGCTGCGTCACAAGCCATACATGCGCAGCGGTTTGTCGTGGAGCCGGCTTTCGTGCCTCCAGAGGGGGGCGGCCCAGGCATTGGATTCATGTGCTGGACCATGTGACACACGTGCTGCGACGAACGGTTTGTTGCATTAAAGACATATGATAAAATGAGTTTGGTGAAATAGCCGAGCGGTCTGAAAATGTTGTTCCGTGACGTTGTGGCTCGGACCGAGGCAGCAGGCTTTCCTAATAGGTATGCTCTATAGCATCGCTGCACTTAAGCTATTAGTACCACAACCTAACCCCACATCCATAATGCACTTGTGCACATCTGTGAGAAAATAATAGCTGATCGTATCTCCCAGTGCCTGTGTGGGGAGAGATGAAATGGAAGGCCTTACCCATTAGAGAACGCCCCCCCCCCCCCCCCCCCCCCCCCCCGCCATCACAGCTTTACATGTACTTTTTTTATGTACTTGTTTCTATAGCAGTTGATTAGGAGAGTTGTTGGAAAAAAATCAATCACCTGTGTGTGAAATCCAGGGACGGAGAGCGTCTCCTCTCAGTATCTTTTTTCACCATCGTTTATCATCTGTGGTATTCTGTGTAGTCATGTTGTTGGTTGGTACTGTACTTACTGTGCGCTGGTGTGTGTGTGTCTCTGTGTGTTTGTGTGTCATTGACTATCAGTGGCTTGTGTTTGTGACTTTGTGCGTGTGTGTTTGTGTGTGTGTGTATGTCCAGTTAATGTCAACAGAGCTCGGCTGACACTACCCAGGAACTTCTGTTCCCATAAAAAACAATCAGAGGCCTTAACTGTAAATGGTCATTATTAGATTATGTATTTGTCTACAACCCCCCTTCTTTTTCAACCTCCCTCTCACTCCCCGAGTCTCTCCCACTGCCCTCTCTCCCCCCTCCTTCCCTACCACCTCCCTATCTCAGTCCTCTCTCCCATCTCCTTATCTCAGTCCTCTCTGCCACCTCCCTATCTCAGTCCTCTCTGCCACCTCCCTTTCTCCTCCCTCCTCACTCTCCTCTTCATTTCCTCTAGCTCCTGTTCCTTCTTGCATCTCGCTAAATGTTTTTTGGGGGTGGCAGGGGGTGTTGGGGCCTTGGGGTGTTGGGGCCTGTGGGGGGGGGGATCTTGATGGGATTCTGGCCGTTGGGGGGGCTGGAACCTTGAGGGGTCTGTGGCCTTGGGGGCCTGGGGCCTTGGGGGGCTGGGACCTTGGGGGTTTGGGGCCTTGGGGGGCTGGGACCTTGGGGGTTTGGGGCCTTGGGGGACTGGGGCTTTGGGGGTCTGGGGCCTTGGGGGGCTGGCACCTTGGGGCCTGGGACCTTCGGGGGCTGGGTGCCCATTGTGGTTCACGCTGCCCTGGCCTCATCTAACAAGCATCGTTCCACTCAAAAATCATCCCAGTGAGACCACCTCATTTTACCTGCTGTAAACAAATGTCTGCGTCCCCAATGAGAACCTATTCACACCGTTCATAGGGCTCTGGCCAAAGTAATGCGCCAGGTAGGGGATAGGGTGTCGTTGAGGTAAATCCACTGTCTCTCCCAGTGGACCTCCTGTTACAGCAGACGGATGCTGAGTTTTCCCTCAGGGGCCAGAGTTTAACCACGACCGTCCCGGAACTCTTCCTTTGGGACCAAACATTACCTCAGGCTCAGCTCCAAATTAGCTTCATTCATTTGAATTAATGATGATTGTGTTTGGCATTAGCATATCGCTGTCATTAACACTGTTTTTGTGTGATTTACAAAAGAGCTGTGAATCATTGGAGCGGCAAGACAAAGAAACACTCCTGTTTCTGCTGTGGTGTCTGTCTGTGTGGGTGTGTGTGTGTGCATGTGTGTGTCATTGTATGTTTGTTTCCCTGTGGAATAAATCAACCTGAAAGTTGCTCAGCAGATTCAGAACAACAGGAATAGAAAGACCAGTATAATGAGTTCTATTGGAAAAGGTTTTATTTCTGTCTTTCGCATGTTCTCAGGTGTTCTCATGACTTCCACTCATTCTAGAGGGAGGTGAGTTAACAAATTGATCCATCATCGTGACTTTCTGTCTTGCCGATACCAGTACTCAAGTGTCTTGGCATGAGGAACAACGATGGCTAGATAATAATATTTTTCGTGACAGTGTTTACCTCGTGACGTGGTATTGTTTATTCCTGGGGAGACGTCAGAATGAAGGCTGTACAGCCATGATTGTTATGCCATTCATTAATTGTTATATATAACAGATGGCTCCTCAATAGCACAGAGAAGAAAATTATTTGAGTACTTACATCTGTAGGTTTTTTGTTTGGTTTTCATTATTTTTTCCTTCTCATTGTGTAATGTTGGAAACCAATTCTGTCCAATCTGGGCATTCGGTGAAATCCTGTTAGACAGGGCCGTGGGCTTCTGCTCCGGTATTTTCTGGCTATTTCACAGCGGCTGGCCTATCCTGGCTTGTTTTGATGTAATGAAAGTCACTCTAGGACAAGTCAGAATCAGAACTAACTGGCTGTTAATGCTGTGCTGTAGAGAACTGGCCTGCTCTCCGCTCGACTGTGTGTGTGTGTGTGTGTGTCTGTCTGTCTCGGTCGTCCTCTTAGCTCGATGTTTTAGTGTGTTGGATCTTCTTTAGACATGGTGTGTTTTCAGTGTGTTGGATCTTCTTTAGACATGGTGTGTTTTTAGTGTGTTGGATCTTCTTTAGACATGGTGTGTTTTTAGTGTGTTGGATCTTCTTTAGACATGGTGTGTTTTTAGTGTGTTGGATCTTCTTTAGACATGGTGTGTTTTTAGTGTGTTGGATCTTCTTTAGACATGGTGTGTTTTTAGTGTGTTGGATCTTCTTTAGACATGGTGTGTTTTCAGTGTGTTGGATCTTCTTTAGACATGGTGTGTTTTTAGTGTGTTGGATCTTCTTTAGACATGGTGTGTTTTTAGTGTGTTGGATCTTCTTTAGACATGGTTTGTTTTTAGTGTGTTGGATCTTCTTTAGACATGGTGTGTTTTCAGTGTGTTGGATCTTCTTTAGACATGGTGTGTTTTCAGTGTGTTGGATCTTCTTTAGACATGGTGTGTTTTCAGTGTGTTGGATCTTCTTTAGACATGGTGTGTTTTTAGTGTGTTGGATCTTCTTTAGACATGGTGTGTTTTTAGTGTGTTGGATCTTCTTTAGACATGGTGTGTTTTTATTGTGTTGGGTCTTCTTTAGACATGGTAATTGTCCCAGCATACCTTGCAGTATATTCATTTATCTGAAGCATCCTCCTAGTGTTTGCTGTAGGGGCCTGTATTCATTTTGTTTTGCCTCACTGGCTCAATTGTTAAAGCGTGGTAATGATAACATCTGGATTGGGGGTTTGATTCCCATACGGGAATCTAAGTTATTCTGTATTATAATTTTTTTGATATTCGCCATTTTGGATTGTTTTTTAGTATGCCGTCTGGAAACTGGCAGGCCTTACAGTACACATCGTTTTTAGATGGCAGTGTGTTATGATTTATATTGAGTTGGCTAAAAACGGTCCAGACTGTTGAGTTGGCTAAAAGACTGTCCAGATTGTTGAGTTGTCCACAGACTGTCCATACTGTTGAGTTGTCCACAGACTGTCCATACTGTTGAGTTGTCCACAGGCTGTCCAGATTGTTGAGTTGTCCACAGGATGTCCAGATTGTTGAGTTGTCCACAGGCTGTCCAGATTGTTGAGTTGTCCACAGGCTGTCCAGATTGTTGAGTTGTCCACAGGCTGTCCATACTGTTGAGTTGTCCACAGGCTGTCCAGATTGTTGAGTTGTCCACAGGCTGTCCAGATTGTTGAGTTGTCCACAGGCTGTCCAGATTGTTGAGTTGTCCACAGACTGTCCAGACTGCCCACTCTGACTTGCAATTACACAAAACACCACACGCATAAACTTTGTTTACAGAGAGTCGTCTGAAATGTTCACACTTTATCAGTGTGCTATGATAAGACTGGGCTTATTAATCATGGATATCTCCGTATCCAGCCTGTCCACATGGATGTTCTACAAACACTGTACCAGGTTCCGAGTGGTCAGGGACATCCTCACCCCTGAATTGGGCTTGGCAAGGAATGACAAAACAATAACACGTGATAAGAATAAGACTGACCCGGTAACCGTGGTAACACTGCACTCCCAGTGGCAGGAACAATGGTATCACTGTAATGTGTTGGGTCAGTGATGTTGATAACACTGTACTCTTCTGGGCCAGTAACCCTGGTAAACACTGCATTGTGCAGTGCCATGTCATATATCTAAGTCACATGTTCTAAAATCGCTGTCTGTCACAAAGTCATCTGCAGCATTCCCCTGTACGCTCCTTCACAGCATTCCTAATGAACACCTCCTTCACAGCATTCCCCCGTACGCTCCTTCACAGCATTTCCCCTGTACGCTCCTTCACAGCATTCCTAGTGAACACCTCCTTCACAGCATTCCCCCGTATGCTCCTTCACAGCATTTCCCCTGTATGCTCCTTCAGAACATTTCCCCTGTATGCTCCTTCAGAACATTTCCCCTGTACTCTCCTTCACAGCATTTCCCCTGTACTCTCCTTCACAGCATTTCCCCTGTACGCTCCTTCAGAACATTTCCCCTGTACGCTCCTTCAGAACATTTCCCCTGTATGCTCCTTCACAGCCAGGCTGCATGGGAAGCCCTTGACATGAACCAGATAGACCAGTGTTCTGTTCTCCTCCATTAGAATAGAATTATCAGGCTAATGAAAGGGGAGTATGCTTCTTGTGTGTGCGTGCGCGCGTATGCGTGTGTATGTGTGTGTGTGTGGGTGGGTGGGTGTGTGGGTGACCAACTTTGCAAGACAATTCACATTTTCTTTATTGAACGTAAATACCTTCCCCAGTCTTCATCTTTCAGTTTATTTTGTTTTTCATCCACTCTCTTCCTCTCTCTGTCTTCCTCTGTCTTCCTCTCTACGTCTTCCTCTCCACCTGGGGCCTTCAGAGGACCAGGATAGGTGACGACCAGCTGTCCTCTGTGTCCTTTAGTGTCCGATAACTCTGTCCCATCGTCCACCTCCTCCTTCAGCCCACCAAGGCCTCACTAATGAGTTTAGCTTCAGGCAGCTTCATACCTCCATCCCTACCCCCACTCCACCCTCCCTTTGTCCCTCCATCCTTCAAACCCTCCATCGCTCCTTGCCTTTTGTCCCTCCATTCCTCACCCCCATGTCCCAAAACACTGCATCCCTCCATATCAGCCCACAGCCAACTGTCTCCCTGTCCTCTTTCTACTCCCTCTCTCCTTCAGTCCCTGCATCTGTCCCTCGCTCCAGTGTCCCCCCCTCCACCCCATATGAACCATTCTTACCTTGCTCTCTTTAGCAATATGGTAGGTATACATCCCTCCTTTCCTCTCTCAACCCCTCTCTCCCTCTCTCCATCCCTCCCTCCATCCCTCCATCCCAGCCTGTATCACCTCTCCCTGCTCGCCGTCTCCTCTTGCCTTTCAATGTTTCACTATTCACTATACAAATAGTATCCTCTGTAGGAAAAAAGACTGCCTGCCATCATTTGTATCTGCTAGTTGCGTTTGCTGATGTGTGGGGCACTGTATTGCCTCGGGGGTTGGTGGGTCCCTGTGAGGCTCTGTGGGGCTCTGTGGGGCACTGTTGGGCTCTGGGGATTGGTGGGTCCCTGTGGGGCTCTGTGGGGCCCTTTGGGGCCCTGGGGACAAGGTCCCACAGGGCACCACAGGATGGCACTCACTGTTGAGCGTTGTGGTGATCCCAGGAACATTGCGGTGACTAATTTGGGGGAAAGCTCACACACATGCTTGTGCTTTCTCTCTCTCTCTCTCTCTCTCACACACACACACACAAAAAAAAACCAATTAGTAACCTGGATCTGTACTGCAATGACTTCTTTGAAGACCACTCCTAAAAAGACGGATGTCGGGAAGCAAACAAAACACTGTCACCATTTGTTTTATTGGTGAAGGAACAACTGCTACAGAATAAACTCGATGAGTCTTTTTTGTAGGGACCTGAAGATGTAATATTCATAAGCAATAAGGCAAGCAGAGGTTTGTAATATATGGCACATATACCATTGGTATGGGCTGTTCTTATGATGTAATGGCCAGAATACAGCCCTTAACTGTGATACATTGGCAATACACCACCATACCCCTATTCTATAATAAACGGGCTACCAATGCAAATAGAAGAGTAAAGGAATATGCTTTGTCAAACCCTGGCTTACTGTCCACTATAAATCTTGATGTGTCATGTCTAATTACAGACCATAGCCTTGGTATGTTGGCCATACACCACACCCCCTCGTTCCCTATTGGTTACATAGACAGAACCATGGCTTTTGGCCAATCAGCTTTAAGGGGTTGAGCCATCCAGGTTTAGAGTCAGAGTTTGCCTGACAAGGTGGCAGATAGGAATCAGACAAGAGTGGGGTTGAATGTTAGGCCAGTCATTAATAGGTGCATCAATGACATCATCCCCCCAGCATAAATAATAGGTAAATACCCCAACCAGGAGCTTTGAATAACAGGCACTGGGCCAGAGCTGGACACAAAGCTGAACAAATCCCAACAAGGCATCAAACAGTCCTAGCGTTACTAAAGGGCTAAGATTCAATCCTACTGCGTCATTTGTGCCAGGACTTCCACTGACAACAGAGGAAAAACCCAGTGGTGCAAAGCCCTGCGCCACAAGCCTACCGGATGGGCCGAACACTTCTGGTGTTCGCTTACGGGGAGGGTGATCCTGGACCACGAAAGAGACCGCCTTCTGTTCCCAACCACCATGTGATCTCGTTCCCTGAAGCTGACTTTTAAGCAGGTCAACACAAGTCTGTGTGGCCAGATGGGATAGCAGGGCACATACCGGGAGAACGCATGGACCAGCTGCCAGGTGTCTTCTTAGCCTCTTCAACCTCTCCGTGACCCAGTCTGTGATACCGACTAGCTTGAGGCGAGCCGCCGTAGTCCCTGTGCCCAGCAACAACACAAAGGCGGCCTGCCTAAATGGCTCTGGTCCCATAGCTCTCGCGTCTGTCGCCGTTAAATGCTTTAAGAGGCTGGACGTGGCGGGTGTCAACACAATCGTCCCAGACGGCAGCTCCAAAGGACCCTCCGGCCCGGCACGTCCACGGATGATGTCATCTCTTTAGCTTTCCCGTCAGCGACTCATGCGAGAGGGCTGGTCATTGACGACATCTCAGCGGTCAGCTCCATAATACCCTCCACACTCATCACTAACCCCTCAGGACCCCAGGACTGGACACCTCTTTCTGCAACCGGATCCTGGACTTCCTGACGGGCCGACCTCCGTGGTTCGGGAAGGCAGAAACACATCCACCACCCACACCACCAGCAAGACAAAGGAGCTGATTGTACCAGGAAACAGAGGGGCAGGCATGCCGCCATTCAAATCGACAGGGTTGAAGGGGGTCAAGACTTCACATACCACCATGTCCACATAGCTAAGGAATATGTATGGTCCACGCATGCACAAACACACGCCTAGACAGTTAGACAGAAGGAAGAGCGTCAGAGAGAAGGAGTTTTGTCATAGAAATATTTTACAGATGCACGGTTTAGAGCATTTAGACCGTCTGAGTTACCGGTTAGCGTGGCACCTGCCTCGATTGCACGCACGCTCACATACATGATACATATGATGTGACACTCATCACGCACGCTCACATACATGATACATATGATGTGACACTCATCACGCACGCTCACATACATGATACATATGATGTGACACTCATCACGCACGCTCACATACATGATACATATGATGTGACACTCATCACACACGCTCACATACATGATACATATGATGTGACACTCATCACACACGCTCACATACATGATACATATGATGTGACACTCATCACACACGCTCACATACATGATACATATGATGTGACACTCATCACACACGCTCACATACATGATACATATGATGTGACACTCATCACGCACGCTCACATACATTAAACATATGATGTGACACTCATCACACACGCTCACATACATGATACATATGATGTTACACTTATCACACACGCTCACATTCATGATAGATATGATGTTACACTGTGATGGTAATTTCATCGAACTCATTAATAAGGAAGTACAGAGACGAAATACTCTTGGCACATTCTAACAGTTTTATTAATATTTGCAAATATGAGAGACGTGTCAAACGCTTACAAACATAATCATCCGAGGAGTCTCTAACTCAATATAGCTCATTCAACAGTACATATCACATACAAAAAGGGGTGTGGTAAGTTGTTGCCCATCTGTCTTGTGTAACATTTACCCAAAGTTGGGGAGGAGATGTGTCTTAGGGAGGAGATGTGTCTTAAGGAGGAGATGTGTCTTAGGGAGGAGATGTGTCTTAGGGAGGAGATGTGTGTTGGGGAGGAGATGTGTCTTAGGGAGGAGATGTGTCTTAGGGAGGAGATGTGTGTTGGGGAGGAGATGTGTCTTAGGGAGGAGATGTGTCTTAGGGAGGAGATGTGTGTTGGGGAGGAGATGTGTCTTAGGGAGGAGATGTGTGTTGGGGAGGAGATGTGTCTTAGGGAGGAGATGTGTCTTAGGGAGGAGATGTGTGTTGGGGAGGAGATGTGTCTTAGGGAGGAGATATGTCTTAGGGAGGAGATGTGTGTTGGGGAGGAGATGTGTCTTAGGGAGGAGATGTGTGTTGGGGACATGGTGGTCACCTAACTGACTTGGTATTGTTGCTGGTGCCAGACGTGGTGGTCCCAGCGTCTCAATAACAGCTGCCCTCCTGGGTTTTCACACACCACTGTATCTAGGCTTTACAGAGAATGCCTGTGTTGAACAAAGAATGAGGAAACATCCAGCTAGTGGCAGTAATGTGGGTCAGAAACCTTTGTTCAGAGCTGAATGGTCAGACTCATTCAAGCTGACGGAAGGAAATACCACACATACTCAAATAACCACTGTTTCTATGTGTCATGCAGAAGGGCATCTCTGAACGTGCAGCAGCGTCAAACCTTGAAGTGGAATTGGGGTCCTATCCGATACTAAACTGGCCAAACCGAATTGAGTGGCCAGTGAGTGGATATCCAACCAGCGTTAGAGTATCAACGTTGTGGGGCTGTTACAGTACAACACAGTTGATGAATAATCAGCTGTTGATTGGGCAGCAGTGACGGTGACCTTCCACCCCTCACATGCTGTGTTCCATTGCCCACTGTAACCTGGTCTTCTTCCTGCACCACTCTGACCTGTGACCTCCGGCACATAACCCTGCTATTAACATTCATTGTCATTATCTGTTAGTCTCCTCATTCCTCCCGTTGTTGGTAAAGGGCCGATCCGGTAGCATTCTGCTGTCAGTCTGCACCTGTTGTTTACGAATGCCTGTGACAAATATCATTTGATTTGAGTTTTCACACACACACACACACACACACACCTTGAGAGACCTGAGCCATTAGGGTCTGATCTATCGAGCCACTTGGAACTCTCTCCTGCTAGTTCCTTAGCAACCGCCACAAGCACTGGTCTCTCTCTCCCCCCTCTGTTTCTCTCACTCTCTCTCTTTCTCTCTTTTTCACCTTAATCCCATTCTCTCTACGTTTCTCTTCCCTCTGTCTAACCACTC
The DNA here is from genome assembly GCF_011004845.1 of Esox lucius. Taxonomy (NCBI): domain Eukaryota; kingdom Metazoa; phylum Chordata; class Actinopteri; order Esociformes; family Esocidae; genus Esox; species Esox lucius. Next base: position 3,315,274 of record NC_047574.1, on the reverse strand, counting down.
TCTCTGTCTGTCAATCTCTCTCTGTATCACTCTCTCTTCCCCTTCCTTTTCTGTCTATCTCTCTCTTTCTCTCTCTCTGAAACTGTTCAGTGTTGCTAAGCTACGGAGCCTGTCTGTCTGTCGGACAGACACTGCCACAGAAGGGCTGATATCCCCAAGGAGTCACAGGCCACAAAACAGAAGCATCATTTAGAAAACAGATAAAACAGGGACTGCCATTTAGAAAGCAAATCAATAGACAGGCAACAGAACGCGGTAGCACCATTTCATTTTTCATTGTTCAGGTCTCTGTGTGTCTTTTAGATGTCTCAACAGAGCACTTCACAGCACAGATGCCTTATCTTAATTTGATCATTCGTTTGTTGTAGAAATTGTAATACTCAGCTGGAAATGTATGCTCAGTGTCTGTAAAAGGTTATCAAGTTTCTATTCTTTTTTTTATGTTTATTGCATGAAACAATGTTAGTTTTATTCTAACAATCCAGAGTTCCTTCAGAACAGCCCACATTGAGATACAGCATCTGTGCTGTGTTTTTTGGCCCCTTCCAGGTGTAGGTGTCAGATTAGTGTAGGCAACATCAGTGACTATGTTCTGGGATTAATGACGGACTCTCTTATTAACTTCAAAAAGGGAAGGGGAGGGAAATGTGCTCTTCAGACAGATAGAGAAATCACGATGTTGCAATTCAGATGGAGTTGGAACTGGCCTAGAGTAAAAACCTTCTGGAAGGGACACCACGGATGGTGTGGTCAAACCTGGCACGTTCCATTTGGGTGTGGGATCAGTTTGGCCTTGAACCTAAGTCCCTCTCCTTGACATAATCACATTCCTATCTCGCTGTGTAGGTTCACACAGGGCAGGAGTCATAGGATAGGGCATCAGGTTTTGCGTCCACTTAAAAAGAGCTCTACACTAGGGTTGGAGTCCATTAAAAAGAGCTCTACACTAGGGTTGGAGTCCATTAAAAAGAGCTCTACACTAGGGTTGGAGTCCATTAAAAAGAGCTCTACACTAGGGTTGGAGTCCATTAAAAAGAGCTCTACACTAGGGTTGGAGTCCATTAAAAAGAGCTCTACACTAGGGTTGGAGTCCATTAAAAAGAGCTCTACACTAGGGTTGGAGTCCATTAAAAAGAGCTCTACACTAGGGTTGGAGTCCATTAAAAAGAGCTCTACACTAGGGTTGGAGTCCATTAAAAAGAGCTCTACACTAGGGTTGGAGTCCATTAAAAAGAGCTCTACACTAGGGTTGGAGTCCATTAAAAAGAGCTCTACACTAGGGTTGGAGTCCATTAAAAAGAGCTCTACACTAGGGTTGGAGTCCATTAAAAAGAGCTCTACACTAGGGTTGGAGTCCATTAAAAAGAGCTCTACACTAGGGTTGGAGTCCATTAAAAAGAGCTCTACACTAGGGTTGGAGTCCATTAAAAAGAGCTCTACACTAGGGTTGGAGTCCATTAAAAAGAGCTCTACACTAGGGGGAGAGTCCATTTAAAAAGTGTTCTAAATCAGGGATGGGATCCATTCAAAAAGAGCTCTACACTAGGGGCGGAGTCCATTTAAAAATATAGAATATTTGAATATCCAAATCATGTATCTTCCCCGGGGTTTACCCAGACCCTATTCCTAATAGAGGCTGTTCCAAGCAGTTTTAAAAGTGTCTGTTTGAGTCACTGCATATGTTGAAGAGAGGAATATTCCTCTTTCTTCACAGCTGTCTTTGGTGCGGAGAAAGACCTCCTCTTCCTCATCCTCCCTAACTCTTCTGGCAGACCTAGTGTACCACCTCAACATCAGCAGTGTCGTAGCCCACCCTAAAGCAAAGCAGATGCTTGGATGAGGCAGAAGGCCCTCTGGTTCCTCTCTCTTACCTCTGCTGTTCTGATCTCGCTGTCTTTCTACTGCCAATTGGAACATATTTGGCTGTAGGGAGCCATAAACGCGAAGCGGGAACGGTCGCTGTTGTTTCTGTTTGAAGGAGTTGTGAGACGGGGGGTGTACATGTGACCCGTGGGCCTTCTGCCAGATCCGCTTGGAGGGAAGGAAACTCAATGTACCGTAAAATGACCAAAAACTAAAAAGACGGGAAATTGTGGAACCCCTGTAAATCCATGCAAGAACTATTTAAAAAGGTTTTTCCAGTATCCAAGATTTTTAGTGGTTACTCAAGATTGAGAGGGTATGTTGTTCATAGTTCATAGAGTTACAAATATAAATAGCTCCTTACCTGAATATCTTATAGGGGTTTCCCCACTATTTCAAAGTAAAGGACACTGCCTAGAGCTTTGTTTTTAGAGTGTAGTCAGAACGTATACATGTTTCCAGTTTGCTTAATATCCCCAGAAAGAAAAGCTAGACAGTCAGGGAGCATAGAGAGTTGTTCAAATGTTTGGGAACCCCTGTGCCAGATTTTATCCGAAACATCAGGTCTTCACAGTTACACCCTGGAGGATCCTTAAGGAACCCTTATACCCTAGGAAACTATTCTTTTTAGACTGCACTCTCTGAATGGTTTTTCATATCCCATTATGGTCAGCCTTATGATAGTGTCTCCCTGAAAACCCTGCAGGACAGTTTGAACAATTCGGCCATGTCAGGCCTTCACTGGACCCCTGCGTCCGTTTCCCTTTACATATACATACACATCCCATCTTCAACTCTCCCGTATCCGCTGGGATCTGTCGGGTGACAATGGGCCTTAGATGTGAACTAGATGTGATGAAGTTGTAGAGGAGGAACAAAAAGGGATAAAACAAATGAATGCAGCCATGATTGTGATGGTTGCTGCTCAGTATTATGTTGTACCTATACTGTCACAAGACGGCTAAGAGACGCCCGCGCAACACACACTAAATTGACATTCATGCCAATGTATAGAGGCCATCCCCCTAGATTAGATTCTAATCAGGTCGTAATTCATTTGATACATGATGGAGTTTGTAGCTAAATGACTGGATATCACGGCGAGAGGGAGGGTGTGATTCATAAATGGAACGCTGTTCACTAGGTGGCGTACTACTTCAGACCCTGTTTCCCCTTCACCGTACTGGAAATAGGGTGCCATTTGTGACGCACATGAGTATTCAGAACACAACCCGCAGGTATTGTGAGTGTAGCCTGGATCGAGGGACTATCAGTCTAACCCAAATGAACATGTACTGGGCTGCATCCCAAACAGCACACCACTTCCTTATATGATGAGCCCTTGTCAAAGAAGGCGGTTCTACATAGGGAATAGGATGTCATTTGGGATTCAGCCCTTTGCTCCAGGTCTGCACTGACAGTTTGGGGTTACCCTAACGGAGGCAGCCCAGATAGACGTGTGCCTGGAATCCACTTCAGAATGTGTTTTGCGCGCGACGCCTGGACACTCGACGATGGGGAGAGACGAATGAAAGACCGTGCGTCGCTCGTCGCCGTATTTTCTCCACTCTGTGGCATGCCCGCATGCTGTTTCTATGACAACCCCTTGTAATCAGCGTTAGGGAGAACCGGCAATATTTTATGGTAATTATCGTTTCTTTATTACCATATGGCATTTGTCATACTTCACGTAGATATATACAGCTCTTCGGGGTCCCTGTCAGATTCTGCCTATTATTGTATTCTGTTAATCATGTGAATGGAGGTCACTAACGAGGGATGAGTGCTAGTTAGGGCTTTCCCTCTGTTGGATACGAAGCGCGGTCTCTTTCCTCACCTCCTCAACATCCATGAGCTCTTCCACCCCTGTGGCCTTCTCTACCAACGGTGGTTTAGAAGGAGATGAGGGGCGAGGAGAGTGGACGAGGACATGGTGTGTTCTTCTGAATGAAATCCCCACAGGAGACAATCTAGAGTTGCGGACATTGCTCTTTACTTTTAAAACGTTTTTCTGTCCTGCACCGGAAAAATGTTGTATTTCTCATCACTTTTTTGCTTACTATAACAGCCAGAAGAAATAGCCAAGGGTACATAGCTGTTTCTGGCGAATAGAGCAAATAGAGCAAATTGTGTTTTCTTGAGAAGAAAGCAGATATGCAGAATCATCTGGTGAGATGCCTGAAGACGTTGCCCGCAGAAGACGGTGGTTATGTACAGTGGACCTGTCTTTTATGCCGTTTTACTTTCAAGTCAGTGTTCTCCGCAGGGTTCAATGACGTCCCCTCAGGCGGAGGCTGAAATATGTCACGCAGGGTTATACCAACACTGGGGCTCATTGAAAAGCACACATCACTCAGCCATCCTTCTCTGTACCGTAGAACCGCTGAGTCGCCAGTCTTCATACACTGAAATCATCTTGGCACCGGTGTTCAGTGAAGTGATTGTCTGTTAATGGGCACCTCCAGACCAATGGGATTGCGTGATGAGCTGGCTGCTATAATGGCTTCCATCTATTCTCTGTTACTTCCCATGAGTCTTAGCGGTGCTTCCTCCCCAACCACCCAAAAGCTGTAGCCGTGCGAGTTTTAGTAGTGAACGTCTTAGGACAACCGCCTCTTGTTCTCCGAGTCTGGAATCTGGAAATCAGAGCCAGATGCCTCTACGACATTTATCTTACCTTCACAAATATGCAGGATTTGTGAAGGAGCCTAATGAGATAATTCTTGGGGGCACAGAGCTATAGACTACATCGCTTCATCAGGAGGAAGAGCTTCGGTGTGTGGTCTACTGAACATAAACTCTCTGAGCCTAATGGAGTGGAAAAACAGAAACAAAGGATGGCGTTCTCGTACGCCACGGTCCGGTCGTGGGGATGTTTAACTCTGCTGCCGCCAGGTGACGCTTGATGCGCGAACTCCACACAGCCTCTTTTAAAGCGCAGACATGGCCTCCACCGTTCGGCCATCCACCATAGGGTTAACCGGCCCTGCTATTACCTACCAGAGTAAAAGAGAATGGCCGCGCGCAAGGTGAGCAGAAGCAATCAGCCATCACTTCACTTCCCCTGGACGGCGCACACTCAGAGAAATCATTCAGGGAAATCATTTAGCCCGGAGCCTGCAAACGCAAGCAGGGAAATGCTCTCTCTAGCTCCCTCTCTGCCAATTCCAGCAGCTGCCTTCCACAACCATTCTGACCTTTAAAATATGTCTCACCATCTGATTTCAGCTTTAAACGCAACTAATGGAGACAGCAGAGAGGGAAACAGTGAGCGGGAGTGAGACGAGAGGCAAGAGAGGGTAGAGAGCAGATAAGCAGTGTGTTGTGCAGGTGGGTACTCTCTATTAGAAAGCTGAACATGTTTAACTTCTGTGGAGGGAAAAAGCTTTGGCATCAAACCTGTAAATATTCATGAATTCAAATGATAACATGCTATGATGGATGCGTGCCTTTGAGTTGGAAGTTAAAACGGTTACATGCTTGATTATACAATGTTGATTAGTCTTTAATATTCATTACCTCCTTTTAAAACCAACACAGTGTCACAGGTTTTTCTGAAACAGACACAGATTGCTCATTGGAAGTGGGTGACGTTCACATGAAAAAGGCCTGTTGTTTTGGGTGTTTTTCAGACGTCCAACGATACTCACAGACAGGACAGCATATTTGTTCAGATATGGAGGAAGAAATGGATGTAATACATATTGGATATAGGGGTTTGGGTTACGTAAAATTTAGGTTTAGGGTAAGAGTAAGAGCTGAAATTTGGTTTTAAAAGAAGAACGTTCTAAAACCTGTGTCACTGTATTGTTCAAAACACACAAAGCTGTGCAACTTCAGCTTCAGTGACACTGCTTAACTTTCAGAGTCTGTGTAAGTGAACATGAATCCATAATAATTCGGCAGCCTACCTAATTACTTATGTCAGATCCGATGGTTCTACGAATACTTCCATCTGTAGAGGGTCGACCGGATAGAAACCCAAAGGGACTCAACGCCAGCAGAGCCCACATGGGTGTGTTTTGGCATCGGCTGGAGCCGTCTGGTGGAGGAAGAGGCCGGTGAACTGATTCAGATGAGCGGAGTGACAGGCCTGCCTTTGCTGACTCCACCCCGTTCTGGGAGACAGACACACAACAACCACAGCCTCAGAAATCCCTACTGAGAAGCTAACAGAGGGCAGACCAGGTCACAATTACACAACACACACACACACACAGCTCTTACTGTGAGTTGATGAATAGTAAGAGGGGAAGACAATGCTGAGATAACAGCTGTCACTCACGCAGGGAGCCTCGGAGAGCAGACTGGATCAAGATGACGTACATAGATACAGACAAGTTGGACACACAGACAGACACACAGAGACCGGATCAAATAGGAAGACAGGGCAGCATGCCTGTGACGTTTGGCTCACCTACCACAACAGATTAGGGATAATGTTAGTGTTAGGGATAATGTTAGGGGTAGGGGTTATGGGTAGGGTCAGTGTTAGGGATAATGTTACGGGTAAGGTTAGGGATAATGTTAGTGTTAGGGATAATGTAGGGGTAGGGTTACAGTAGGGTTAGGGTTAGGGATAATGTTACGGGTAAGGTTAGAGATAATGTTAATTGTTAGTGGTAGGGATAATGTTAGGGTTAGGGTTACGGGTTAGGGTTAGGGACAGTGTTAGGGGTAGGGGTTAGGGGTGTTCTATAGACATTAATACTATCGATAAATACTACTGATAAGCAACTTCTTGCTAGGGTTAGGGTTACGGTCAGTGGGTTAGGGTTAGGGTTACGGTCAGTGGATGGTTAGTACAAGATTACCGATCATCAGTAGGTCATCTGTAGTGCTTCTACAGACACGCTTTTATGACTCTCAAAATAAAGGGTTACCTTATGCAGTTTATGCCATGTGGTCAGGATTTGGTGCTGGAACCAGAGCTTGCGGTGTCCACCTGCGTTCCAGAAAGCATTACTTATCTGTGAGCCGACCTGATTCTAATTGTTGCGCCCCAGCGTCCGGTGCTGAAGTGATATCCCAGGTTGTCGAGGCAACTCAGACAAACGTTTGGTATCGCAGTATGTCGTGGTTTGATCCCCTGCATGTTCATCAAGACAACAATTAGAACAGAGCTTGAGGATGAGTTAAGAAGAGGGCGAGAGCAGGACTTCTCGTGTAGGGTTAAGTCAACATATTGAAGCTGTACGGTGTCATCGGTTCCCTATAGAGGGTCAACCAGTAGTGCACTAAATAGAGAATAGGGGCCATTTGGAACGCAGTCACCGGGCACTCGGTTATAAGACTGAAATCATTGTGTCTCTGATGTCTCCATGACAGCGTGTGGACACACACACACGTACACACACACGTACACACACGCACGTACACACACGCACGAAAGGATCAAGGATGAGACCCCTCTGCCCCACCCCGCCACTTGGTTTATATTTAGAGACAACCTGCCCCTAACACTACATGCATTATCCCATTAACTCAGAGAAATGTTTTTCTAATATTTAGACAATTTCTTAATCTTACTTATCTTGATGGCTCACAGCAAATCCAAAGCGTTCTTGGGACTGTGGCGCTGTGTAAACACTGGAAGCCGGGTGCATGATATCATGAATAACACGATGCATTAGCTAACAGCAACGGCCTCCAAAAAAAACGCCCGGCACGGAAGAAAACCATGAGAAGGCTTGGTGCCGGCTGCCGACATCGCGCCGTGGTATGCTCCCCTCGGAAGTGTGTTTGTGGCATCTGTGTTATGCATGTTTTAATGTTTCCTCCGCCAGCCCGATAAAGTGTGCTCAGTATGTTTTATAGCTGGTAAAAGGACGAGGGGTTTATGTGTTCTCTAAAGTCTGGTCCCCAGGGACACATTTCTGTCGGGGGTAACAGAGTACGGCATATGTACTGCATCGCTTCCCGACCTCTGTAATGGTTTTATGGGTGATATATACACACAGTGTGGAGGTAAACACACAAACACACACCCAAACACACGCAAACACACACGCAAGCACACACGCAAGCACGCACACGCACACAGAACGTCTCATGCAAATACACAAGCAGACACATGCGCACACACAATATCACAAGCAAACGCAAAACACACACAAAAATGCTCTCACTCAAACACGCACACACAACTTCGCGTCCACACACACAAAGACATATTGCTGCTGGCGAACAGAGCAGAACCTGGCGTGACCTTGCATTGCACAGCCATAAACCCTCATGACAACGTGTACTCCAAACATTTCAGTTATGCAGTGTGTGTGCGCACGCGTGTGTGTGTGTGTGTACACGTGAGCACGCATGCGTGCACATTTTTGCTTTACAAATGTAGATTACATTAGGAGTGTGCTGGAGACCATAGATCAGAGCCTTCAGCCCGGGTGCTGGTCCTTTCTTCTGGCGTGGTGGAACGTAAATGCTGATGATTAATGACGTTCACAGAAAACATTCGACACAAGGGCTTCCTTCCGGTGTACTCGGTATGTTCCAGGCGGCGTATTCCCTAGGGTGTGTCGCGGAGATGGGGCATTGTGGGTAAAAGGGTTTAGCTGTTGCAGCGCAGCATTGGTCTGTGCTGGAGATGTATCGGTAATCTAACACCTCCCAATCGGAGAGGTGGGGAGAAACTGTTGTGTCAGGCTCTCTGGGAGCAATTAGATTTATCTGTCTTGCTCAAGGGCAGATTTATAATTTTTCAGCTTGCCTGCTCTGGGATTCAATCAAGCAACCTTTATTCGCTTGGTCAAATGCTCTAGCCCAGGGCTATTCACCTCCAGTACCGGAGGGCTGAAACACTTCTGTTTGTTTGTTTCTTCCTGGTAGTCAATCACTGTCACCTGGTACTCCAAGTCTGCATCAGACTCTTTCATTCTCCATTTTGAAATTATGTTGTCAGCACTGGTAGAAACCCAAACGCAGGCTGGACGAGTGAGGTGCAGCAATGCGTATTTATTGAGAGCAGCGAAGGCTGGGGAAGTAGTGGGGTTGGTTCCAGGGCAGGAGCCGGTGCAGAGTAGATCGTGGGTAGGGTGGGGTTCGGTACACAGGCTGGCGGCAGAGGTTCTGGTGGAATCCTGTGATCCTCTGGAACAGTGTGCGTGGTTACGGACCAGGGAGGTTGGTGGTCTTGTGGCTCCCTAGGACGCCTCCCATGTCTAGTGAGTCCTTCAATTTGACGGCCGCTGGGGACAGGAGGCGGGGTAATGTCACGAATGCTGCAGTACAGGCAGCTGTTGCCGTCTCTCTGTCGCTGTGGTTCCTCCTTATCGATGTGTAGCAGCTGCAGAAAGGCTCGGTCACAGAGTTCTTTTGACAGGCCGTATGCCTCACTTATGGTGGCCTCATCCCATCCTGGTTGTGTGCGTATGTCCTCCATACACAGGAGCAGTGCAGCGCGGTTTTCCCAAACTGCATTGACAGTTCTACTTTTAAAGTTCCATCGTACAGCGGGAGGCCTTGGAATGCGTCTCTGTGTTGCCTCAGCAAGTGCCGCAACACGTTTTGGAGCGCCAGAGAAAAAGGTGGAAAAAGCAGTTAAATCTGCAAAAAACACCTTCAGGATGCTCATCCTTGCTGAACAAAGTTGCTGCAAGGTCAGGTTCAGCTGGTGAGCATAACAAACACGGCATGTGTGTATGTCTCTTTCATTAGTGTCTGTACCCCTCGGACGTTTCCACTCATTACAGCTGCACCATCATAAGTCTGAGCAATCAGCTTTTTTCCCAGCTTCAGTGGTTTCAGCACAACCTTGATGCTATTAGAGAGGCCAAGTCCAGTTTTATCTTTGACTTCCATAAACTCCAAAAACCTCTCTGTCACTGTATTGTCAGGCAACATGTATCGCAACACAACCACCTTTTGTGATTTACAGGAGACATTAGTTGTCTCATCTGCCTGTATGGTACCAATGATGTCTTGTCCACTTGCTTGGCCAGCTCCTCCCTGTACACTTCATACATACAGTCTAACAGTTCGTTTTGTACAGTGCTAGATGTCCCTTTGAAGATGGGCTGAGCATCATAGTGCCTCTAATCGCCCTCACACATCGTCTCGAAAATGCATCTGAATATTCCAGGATTCAGGGAGTCCACTGACTCGTCGTACCCCCGCAGTGCGGTTTGACATTTTCCACACAGTTTAATACGTTATGATCCGACTGAGAATGTACCTGTTTTCCTCCACCTGTTTGTTATGCTGCTCCAGGGAGCGCCTGTATGCACTGTTAACTTGGGCTGCGACATTTACTCTTCCAAGTAAGTCCAATTTCACAGCATTGTCCAGATGACGCCCGCTGCTCTCATGTTTTGCAATCCTCTCAGAAAGATGTTTCAAATCTCTGTAACCCGTCCAAATTAGGGGTTTCAAACTGGTGCTCGAGTATGAAATCCACTTTATTCATTTTCTCAAGTTATTTGGCGTTTGTGAAGCTAACAAGCTAGCTAAGACAATCTACCCTCCTCTCTCTTCTTGCCAACTAATGTTGGCGCCAGACAGACAGACAGCCAATCAGGTCTGAAATACGAAATTACACTGTAGTGGGGCTACCGGCTGTCAGCCCCACTTGGCATCTAATTTGTGTGATCTACATTGATCACACTAACATTCTGAGCATGCGTATTCATATGTTCACATGTAAAATGTACATTTTATTGTGAGAGAGGGGCTAGCCCCACATTCACGCTTAGCCTATGGCCTACTACTGCAAACTCTAATCGGCAGAACGCAGTCTGAAGCAGCAAGGCAGGGACCAATGAACGTGAAATAAAATCCTAATAAATCCTAACATATGATATGCAATTTAGGAATATGCTATATTCATAGATAATAAATAACAGGAAGTTATCTTTGAGAAATAAAAATAGCATAATTTTGTTGTAGTTCTTTCTGTTGAAAACAGGTGGGACTACGTCCAACATGCTACTAATAATTTACTTTGTGATACCTAAACATAGATTTAAATAGTTTCTAGTTCATAATTGGGGATAGCTGGTGCCGGTTCTACTCCAAGGAGGGACGCCACACCCCTTAAGTCGTTGCCTCAACAACCGGGAGAAGTACAACAAGGCATCTCAAGGGAGGGAGGACGTGACAGATGTGGGTGTAAAACTTTGTTAAAATCCAAATGAATCCATAGTTCTGTTTGATTCCTCTCCAGACAGAAAATAAGTCATTGCTGGCGAACTGTTGCTCCAAACTGGAATTTGGAATTAATTCCCTGGCCTCCCTGAGGGTTGGAGATGAGATGGGAGAGTTGGAGATGAGATGGGAAGGTTGGAGAGGAGATGGGAGGGTTGGAGATGAGATGGGAGGGTTGGAGATGAGATGGGAGGTTTGGAGGTGAGATGGGAGGGTTGGAGATGAGATTGGAGGTTTGGAGAGGAGATGGGAGGGTTGGAGATGAGATGGGAGGGTTGGAGATGAGATGGGAGGGTTGGAGATGAGATGGGAGGTTTGGAGGTGAGATGGGAGGGTTGGAGATGAGATTGCAGGTTTGGAGAGGAGATGGGAGGGTTGGAGATGAGATGGGAGGGTTGGAGATGAGATGGGAGGTTTGGAGAGGAGATGGGAGGGTTGGAGATGAGATGGGAAGGTTGGAGATGAGATGGGAGGGTTGGAGATGAGATTGGAGGTTTGGAGAGGAGATGGGAGGTTTGGAGAAGATATTGGACAGTTGGAGATGGGAGCTTAGTGGGTCGTGTGTGAATTGTTTTGTAGTGATCACATCTATATAAAATATCTACTATTGACGTTATGTTCCCCTGTATCTCCCAAGGTTGAGACAAATACTGTAACTTCAGTTCAGACTATCTCAAACATGAGCTTAACACACAGTTATGTTACATACAGTTCAATTATTATTTTTATATTTGGCAAACAGATTCCATATCAAGAGTGAAGCACTGTTGTTGCAAATATATTTCCCTGCGCAAACTTGCTGTGTGTAAGATTTAAAGAGATTTGTTTTGAAGTTTTATAATTTCGTCTTTAAAATATGAGAACATTTTTGCCCTGTCGAAAAAACCCTACACAAAAAGTCAATTAAATGTAATCCACATACCAATTTGTATTTCCTGTTGCTGCAGGATATTTTTTATGCTGTGTGAGACTGGCTCAAATTAAAATACGCCATTTAATCTCAAAGGCTTATTCATAGTCGAGTGAAGACTGAAGACACCTGACTAAGAGGTTGTGTCATAATTCGTCTGATTACAGACAGATCAATAAAGAAGCTTAACTATACCGCTGTAGTGCTGTATGCTGGTGCAGACACACACACACACACACACACACAAACACACACACATACATATACACACGCACAGGAGAGGGAAATTGTACCTGTAGAGGAAGTCCCGGTCTATTTTGGCCATGTGAAGTGCTGTGGTAATAGGTGCACAGAGAGGGTTGAACGGGTGAATGGACATGAAGTGGCCTTTTCTCTCTCTTCAAGGGCTACAACTTGACATTTTAGGCTTTGAATTGAAATTCAAATGTCTACATATTGTCTGCACTGACTGCTCTCTCCACATCTCTCCATATACCTCTCTCTCTCTGCATCTGTCTTCCGTCATCTCTCTCTTTGTCTCTGCCTCTCTCTACATCTCTCTCTCTCTCTACTTCTATCTCTCTAAATCTCTTCCTGTTTCTCTCTACATCTCTCTCTCGCTCTCTCTCTACTTCTATCTCTCTTAATCAATTCAATTCAACTTTATTAGCATGACAGTTATTACAACCATATTGCCAAAGTTAGAGGTACAGTAAGAAGGAGTCTACACGGTAGCAGCCCCATTTAAGGTCACATCAAGAACAACAATAACCAGCATTATCAGAAATATTCAGCAATAACAAAATGCTCAGAGTGAACAACAGGTACAAATAAACAAATAACAGTCATATAAACACTAAGAGCAGAAATCTCTTCCTGTTTCTCTCTCTACATCTCGCTCTCTCTACTTCTATCTCTCTTAATCTCTTCCTGTTTCTCTCTCTACATCTCTCGCTCTCTCTACTTCTATCTCTCTTAATCTCTTCCTTTTTCTCTCTCTACATCTCGCTCTCGCTCTCTCTCTACTTCTATCTCTCTTAATCTCTTCCTGTTTCTCTCTCTACATCTCTCGCTCTCTCTCTACTTCTATTTCTCTTAATCTCTTCCTGTTTCTCTCTACATCTCTCGCTCTCTCTCTACTTCTATCTCTCTTAATCTCTTCCTTTTTCTCTCTCTAAATCTCGCTCTCGCTCTCTCTCTACTTCTATCTCTCTTAATCTCTACCTGTTTCTCTCTCTACATCTCTCGCTCGCTCTCTACTTCTATCTCTCTTAATCTCTTCTTGTTTCTCTCTCTACATCTCGCTCTCTCTCGCTCTCTCTCTACTTCTATCTCTCTTAATCTCTTCCTTAATCTGTAAAACAACTGACATGGCCAATGTGACCCAGAAAACGAAAACAAATGATAAACAAATAACTTTTTGGGTGCCCTTGTCTCTCTTATAATGACAGGCCGGGATATTTTGAGCAAATGCTCATTTTCTTCTCAGCAGATACAGAAATTTGGCAATTCTTGCTTTAAATTTCATGTGCTGAATATCTCTTACTGAATCATATTTAGAGCAGTGGAGGTGGAAGTTATGTTCATTTTCATCTTCTGATGACTCATTGTTTCCAGTTTCTTTCTTTTCTGACCTTCCATGTTCTTTCCCATCTCGTCTCTATGACCAGGCTATGGTCACTGGGTATGTTCTTTGCCATCCTGTCTCTATGACCAGGCTATGGTCACTGGGTATGTTCTTTGCCATCCTGTCTCTATGACCAGGCTATGGTCACTGGGTATGTTCTTTGCCATCCTGTCTCTATGACCAGGCTATGGTCACTGGGTATGTTCTTTGCCATCCTGTCTTTATGGCCAGGCTATGGTCACTGGGTATGTTCTTTGCCATCCTGTCTTTATGACCAGGCTATGGTCACTGGGTATGTTCTTTGCCATCCTGTCTCTATGAATTTAACCTTAATTAGTGTAGATATTTTGATAGAGATGTTGATTGTTTTTTTGTTTTTTTACTGCCGGTCAACTACTCTAAAGTCTCCCTGTCTCGATTGCTGTTTTTTATGTTTTATAAATATAATATTGTGGATCACACCATGTTAGCTGAGTCCAAAATCTGGTTGTTCTTTTCCCAAATTGGACTCCCACGGGAAATCTCCAAAATGTTGCACTACAGGCTAGGTTATAGGCATTTCTGTGAACACCAATAATATTTGTACAAAGTTTTAGGTGTGATTTTCTGCTAGGACTTTTGTGCCAAGATTTACAGTTGAAATTGTATTGTGGGCCTGACATTGTGCCAAGACAAATTCTAACAGGAGGGTTATGTAAATACCGAAACTGTCAAACTCCAGAATAGGATCTGCTTGAGATATTATGGGCATTTCAAAACGCACAAATTAAATTACAGTCACACAGAGGTATGGATAACAGGTGGAAGTTCTCAAGGGTTCTCTCACCTAGTATGGTACTCTCCTGAGATCTGGGACCATTTCACAAAAAAAGAAGTTCTTACCACCAGGAGGACTCCTACACAGCACTAACGGTTCCTAGCTAAGAGTTTCCTCTTAAAACCTCTTCACAAAGCTGCTAAGACCAACTTTTACTAAGGAAAGGGGAGATGTCTTAAGTTAAGAGTCAGGTCGCGGTTGACCCCGTTGCTATGGGTGATGTTGTGTTCCTTGAACAAGCCTACTTACTATGTCCACTGTGATTGACTGATAGGGGAGGCGTCAGATGACTGAGATATGTACGTACTCTGTCTATGTCTCTATTTTCCCTGTGGCCAAGTAGCGTAGAGTTGCCACAACCTTGATCTCTGGTGTTATTGCGTTGTTTCTGTTTGTTGGTGAAGTGACTGACTAGCTCTACTATGATCATAATACCATCACGAAGTCGATACCTATTTAAAAGCTCTAAAACATTTTCTAAATTCAAATATGGTGAGTCAGATGTGTCTTGTTTCTAAAACGTCGACCTGATTACGAGGCAGATTGTCGGCAGCAGCCCTTTTGGTATTGTTTGTGGCATGGTCTCAGTGATTTAGGAATCCTCTTGACTACCCCTAACTTTTCACAGATTTAGGAGCTGGTTTTAGCGCTAAAACACTTTGTGAAATACTCTTAGATCAAAAATGTAGGTGTCCTACAGTTAGGACTTACACGCCCATTTTTTTAAAGAGTTACTCTTAAATTAGCAAGTTAGGAGCTACTTTTCGCCATAAGATGTTTCGTGAATATGGCCCCTGGAGTTTTTCATAAACATTACTGCTTTGTTTTCTTAATAGTAATGCCCAATCATTATAATTCTGTGCTAATAAAGACAGGCTTTGTTGTAGTCGCTGTTCTGTCGGTAACAAGATGACTAAGTCATCAGCATATAAAAGAAACATTTTCTTTGTCTCCAAGGTTTAGTCTCAGAGATGTAGATTGCTCCAATTTTGTAGCCAGTTCATTTATATGAATATTGAACAAGGCTGAAGCAAGTTTGCAACCTTGTCTCACTTCTGTCCTCTGTTTTCTCCATATGTCACATTAATAATATCAATAGACCTTGTCTCCTACAACATTTTTAGGGAGTAATAGGAATAAACCTTTCATTCCATATAGCTTTTTGAAAGTCTACAAAAAGGTGAATATTTTCCCTTTCCTAGTTTTGTGGACATGTTTTTTGATCTAGGTGTGAAGCATGTATACTCTGTGTACACCAATCAGCCATAATATTATGACCACCTGCCTAATATTGTGTAGGTCCCACTTTTGCCGCCAAAACAGCCCTGACCCGTCGAGGCATGGACTCCACTAGACCTCTGAAGGTGTGCTGTGGTATCTGGCACCAAGATGTTAGCAGCAGATCCGAGTCCTGCAAGTTGTGAGGTGGGGCCTCTATGGATCGGACCTGTTTGTGCAGCACATCCCACAGATGCTTGATTGGATTGAGAACTGGGGAATTTGGAAGCCAAGTCAACACCTTGAACTCATTGTTGTGTTTCTCAAACCATTTCTGAACCCTTTTGCTTTGTGCCAGGGCACATTATCCTGCTGAAAGAGGCCAATGCCAAAAGGGAATACTGTTGCCATGAAAGAGTGCACATGGTCTGCAACAATGCTCAGGTAGCTGTTATGTGTCAAAGTAGCATCCACATGAATGGCAGGACCCAAGGTTTCCCAGCAGAACAAAGCTCAATGCATCACACTGCTTCTGCCGGCTTGCCTTCTTCCCATGGTGCATCCTGGTGTCTTGTGTTCTCCAGGTAAGTGATGCACACGCACCCAGTCATCCATGTGATATAAAAGGAAACATGATTCATCAGACCAGGCCACTTTCTTCCATGTGATGCTCACATGCTCATTGTAGGCACTTTCGGCAGTGGACAGAAGTCAGCATGGGCACCCTGACTTGTTTGCGCCTACGCAGCCCCATACGCAATAAACTGCGATGCACTGTGTGTTCTGACACTATTCTCTCAGTACTTCCATTAACTTTTTCAGCAATTTGAGCTACAGTAGCTTGTCTGTTGGATTGTACGACACGGACCAGCCTTCGCTTCCCACGTGCATAAATGAGTCTTGGTCGCCCATGACCCTGTGGCTGGTTCACCACTTTTCCTTCCTTGGACCACTTTTGATAGACTGACCACTGCAGACTGGGAACACCCCACATGGGCTGCAGTTTTGGAGATGCTCTGACCCAGTCATCTGGCCATCACAATTTAGCCCTTGTCAGAGTTGCTCAGATCCTTACACTTGCCCATTTTTCCTGCTTCTAACACATCAACTTTGAGAACAGAATATTCACTTGTTGCCTAATATATCCCACCCACTGACAGGTGCCATGATGACGAGATTATCAGTGTTATTCACTTCACCTGTCAGTGGTCATAATGTTATGGCTGATATGGCGGGTATATGTGTAATATTTAATATTATTATTTATTTAGGAATCCAATTTGGCTGTTACATAGAACCTTTTATTAATATTTATTTAGGAATCCAATTTGGCTGTTACCTAAAATCTTTTATTCATTTATTAAGGCCTGGATTCTGGCATTAATTATGCTGTAGAAAACTTTTCCTAAGTTACTACAAACAGAGATGTAGTAATTTGGGTCAAACCTGTCACAGTTTTTGGTTTTTAGGTGTAATCAAGCCGTGGTTACCTATCCTCAGTACCTGGTTAAATAGCCTGAGAATAGCTTCCCTGTATTTAGAGCCACTTTGTGAGCATTTCTGTTTGATTACTGTCTACCTGACAGGCCTTACCACTCTTAAGGTCCATCAGTTTATCTCTTACCTCAGACAATGTAGTAGAATTGTCTAGCTTATTTTGTTTGGTCTCCTAATTGTTTTGTGAGCAATGTTTGGGTGTGCTTTTTCTGTGAATCTATAGAGGTTTGCAAAACAGCTTTTTCTAGATATTACCATCTTTGATAAGGAGGTTTTCCTCCACAGTTCCCAAAATGAATTTGGATTTATTGCCGCCTCTATTTTGTCAAGCTCAGTCGTCATGTAATGGGATTTTCCCCCCCACAAAAAGCTGTTTTATTTGCTTACAGTAGGTCCGGTTGGTAAATGTTGTCCTGGGTTACATGGTCTCTGTGTATTTGGTTGAAAAAAGTCTTAGCTCTTTTCTAGCAGTTAAACATTCAATATCCATTTCTTTGCTGGACATCATTTTTCGTATTCTGTTCTTTACCAGTTTTATTTTGCAATTTCAGGTCAGTTTGACGGATATGTCAATCGGTTTATTACGCATTCTACATGTCTTGTTTTGTCTACTTGTACGTGTACGCTAGAGTTTAGGCCGTGGTTTTACCGTAAGAGTTAGCTATCAAATGTTTTTAGATATATTTCAATTTGCCAGTGGTCTGACAAGGGGAGTTGTGGCATGACCATAAAATCACTGATGTTATCATGTTCCCGTATCCATTACAGCATAGTCCGCCACACTGTTTCCGAGAGCAGAGCTGTAAGTAAACTTACTCAGAGAGGCAACTTTAATCCTGCCATTAACAATATACAGGTTCTTAGAGAGCTGGTGCACTTTCTTCCTGTTTCTGTTGACATTACTGACACGGCTCTGTCTCTGTTTAGTTGGGATTGATTCACGGACTTAGCATCTTTGGTCTGTGTACTTTTGTTTCTACACCGGTTATGTTGTTTAGATCCTGAATTAACAAAACTGTGCCTTCTAATTGAAAGTAATGTCAAAATAGTGAGTAGAAAAACATTCTCTTCATTAATATATGGTGAGTCAGATGTGTCGTGTAAATGCCACTATCTGAGTTGACAATCTTTTTTTTTTTTTTATTGTAACCCAACTGAATGTTTTACCTGTTCGCTCTGATGTGATACTTTGAAAGATCCTCTTTAAACCAAATGATTACCCATCCTGAATTTCTGCTCCATGTTCACATTTCTCTCTCTCCACAGCTCTTTCTTCAGCTCTCTCTGCCTCTGTACATCTCTCTCTATTTCCTATTGCTTGATAAACACACACTTCTCGGAAATCCCCCAACCCCCGATCCTCTGCACCAAAACATCTGTTTTGTGTGGAGCTGCTATCATTTTTGCGATTCTAGTGACACTTAGTAAAGCTCTTAATATCTAAGTGCATGAATAATCATTAAAAGAGCAGACAGATATAATCCATTTTGAAGAAGTGAAAATGAATGAACTAACAACTGTATCCAAATTAAACTAATTGGCATGCGCACCAGAGGACTTCAGACTGCTAAAAGCTAATTGTGTGTGTGTGTTTGTTAGTGTGTGTGTGTGTGTGTGTGTGGGTGTGTGTGTGTGTGATGCTTGAAAATGGGAATCACTCTGGTGCAGTGTCTGTCTCTGTCACCATGACAACGTTGTTCCCAGCCTTTGATTGGCCCTTGCTGTCCGAGTGGGCGACGACACTTGACGTTGTTATCTTCGGGAAGGAGCGTGTGTGTGTGTGTGTGTGTGTGTGTGTGGGTGTGTGAGACTGAAAGGAAACATTACAGAAGAGTTCTACAGCGTCATTTGTTTTCAACGATATCTCTGTGAGCATCTCTCCTGAAGCCGAAATGTGATGCCAACTGGGTTTTAACTCCAAAGAATCTCTCTCGAATACGATACCACATCTGGATCCGTCACGGTGATAACCGGCCATGTGGCCTCGGTTGTTGCCATTGCAACACGACTGCTGAAGGCCTTGTCACATGGACCGTCTCATCTAGACGGGATGCCGTTAATGTCAAAGTGACATCAAAACACGTGTTTGTCTGCCCATCTTCCAGGCCGTTTAAAAACACATAAAACTGTTGACGTCTCAAGATCATCTTTTACCACAACAGCACATGATTGAAGTGTTTATTATTGAGGACAGTGGATGGAAAAACCACATCGGGTAAAACAACTTCAGCGAGGAAGTACTTAAGTGGAAGGAGGGGCTGTTATAAAGGGCTTGACATTAGCCCCGCTCAGACAGACAGACTGTAAAAATTGTAATTTGATTTTGATTGTGTTTATCCACGCTCCCTTTATATTTTTTCTGTAATTACCTCTCCAGTCATATCAAATCTATAAATACCAAACCCATCAGAACCTTTTCAGTCACATGAAATCCATAAAGATCAATCCCATCAGAATCTTTTCAGTCACATGATATCCATAAAGATCAAACCCATCAGAACCTTTCTAGTCATATGAAATCCATTAAGGTCCCATCAAAATCAGCTGAAACCATTAACATAATACAGTGGACAAGTTCTTTGTCCTCACTTTGCATTGATGAGGCCATGGGTTTTTGTGAAGTGTGATGGTTACAGTAGTTACATTATCAGGTAGGGGAATGTAAATAAGGCATTTTATGTTTATGTTTTCGTTGTCCTTCTCCAACAGCCTGATAATGTGTTTTCTGGATCTCTCTGACTGACTCAATGGTTAAAGGACAGACCTGGGAGAATAATTATTCCAGAGATTCTGCCCTTAAAGGCAACTACGGTTTTAATGTAGTGGGGACTTCCACGTTCTTTGGCTGACCTACCTGATTACCTGATTGGCAATTGGCTGACCTACCTGATTACCTGATTGGCAATTGGCTGACCTTATTACTCTAGATCCAATTACAATCCCGTTTCCAGAAATGTTGGGTACATTTTGGGTAAAACGTCAATAAAAACAGAATGCAGTGATGTGCAAATTATTTATACCCTATATTAAATAGAAAATAGTACAAAGGCAACATATCAAATGTTGAAAGTGAGACATTTTCTTTCTTGAAAAATGTATGCCCATTTTGAATGTGATGCCAGCAACACATTTCAAAGAAGAATAGCATCAACAAAAGACTGGAAAAGTTGTGTAATACCAAAAAACTATACCTGGTGGAATATCACATAATTAATAAGGTCAATAGGCAACAGGTCAGTAACATGATTGGGTATTAAAACATCATTCCAGAGAGGATGGGTCTGTCAGAAGTGAGACTGCACAGGCAAATAGTGCAACAATTTAAAATTGCATCATCTACGGTACATAATATCATATAAAGATTCAGAGAATCCGGAGAAATCCGGAGAAATCTTTGTATGCTAGGGACAAGGCAGAAAACCAATATTGGATGGCCGTGAGCTTCGTGCCCTCAGACGGGACTGCATTAAAAACAGACACGTTTCTGTTCCAAAAACCATTGATTATGAACACAGTATGTTACCACATCCACAAAAACAAGTTAAAACTCTATCATGCAAAGAAGAAACTATATATAAACAAGATCCAGAACCAATGCTGCCTACTCTGGGGCAGTGCTCATTTAAGTTGGACCGAGGCAAAATGGAAAACTGTACTGTAGTCTGATGAATGATATT
This sequence comes from Esox lucius, assembly GCF_011004845.1. Lineage (NCBI taxonomy): Eukaryota > Metazoa > Chordata > Actinopteri > Esociformes > Esocidae > Esox > Esox lucius. The sequence continues at coordinate 3,294,515 of NC_047574.1, read as the reverse complement.
TTTGCGAATCATGGACGCCTTGTCCTCCGGACTAAAGAGGAGAGGGACCATCAAAAGCCAGTGATGGCATGGGGGTGCATTAGTGCCCATGACATGATTACTTGCACATCTGTGAAGACACCATTAATGCTGAACAGTATATACATGTTTTGGAGCAACATATGTTACCATCCTGACAACGTCTTTTTCAGGGAAGGCCTTTCTTATTTCAGCAAGACATTTGAGGACACATTATGCAGTCCAGACATGTCACCAATTGAAAACATTTGGGGCATTATGAATTGAAAAATACGACAAAGGAAACCCCAAGCTGTTAAGCAGCTGAAATCCTATATCAAGCAAGAATGGGAAAATGGGAATATTTAACTTTCAAAACTACAGCAACTGGCCTCCTCAGTTCCCAAATGCTTACAGAGTTAAAAGAAGTGGTGCAACACAGTTGGAAACATGCCTCTGTCCCAGGTTTTTTGGCATCAAATTCAAAATGGGCATTTATTTTTCCAAAAACAAGTTTCAATATTAGATATGTTATCTTTGTACTATATGATCAATTATTTTCACATCATTGCATTCTGTTTTTATTAGCATATGCAACTTTTTTGGAAACCGCTTTGTAGATTTATCGAAATGGAACACTGCAATGAGTACTCTAATGTGCTGACCGTTCTGGAATTTTATTATGTGACAGATTCTCAGATGATTCCTGACATGCATCTAAGAAATAGGTCTTCTATACATATAATGTGTAGATAGAAATGTGCATTGCAGTTAAATAAAGAGACCTGTTTCACTGGATAGAGGAGATTTAACTATAAAGAAACTTTAAATAAACTATAAAAACTACTCATCTAAATGGACAATTCATTATTTTCTTTGGCATTTCTGCCGGACTGTGTAAACGGAGTCAGCCAAGAAGAGCGAATGTCTCTTACTGACTGACTGACAGACTACCCCTTGTTAAATAGCGTAGTGGTTATAGAAGTGGACTTGTGAACGATGGGGTCCTGAGTTCATATTTCCTCCCAGGTGAAGTGAAGTACGCATTATGAATTACTCCATATAGACAAAAACTTCACTGGCTAAAAATATAAAACCATTAGTATGTACATTATAGTAAGCCTGAAATAAAACAGTTTACGGTTATATTGCCACTGTTTCTGGTACACATCCGTGCATGCATTTTGGGTCAGGATAGATAAACAGATTTGCTGGCTTAACATACAGTAGTTACATTATAGTAAGCCTTAACTGAAACTGTATATGGTTATATTGCGACTGTTTCTGGCATGGAAAAATTCATCTTCAGTCTCGCTAGCAATTCCTCAATTCTTATGATTATTCCTAGGAAGTTAGTAGATACTAGTAAGCCTATTACTGGCTAATAAGCTGTTAAAACGGCCAGTGGCAAAAGCAATACAGTTCATTGAAACTATGGTGAAGGTAAACTTAATAAGAAACGTTAGTCAGTTGAACACAATCCTGAATGGAGTCTAGGGACTGCTAAAATGTGTTATGTCGTGGGGAAGATCTAAGAAATAGTTAGCTTTATTGATAGTTATTGTAAAAATGTCATTCACGAATGAAAGAAAAAAGTATGTTGTTTTGTCATGAAAGAAAGAAATACATCCTTATGCCATGAAATGAAATAGCTTAGGCAGACTCGCTAGCAATAGCTAAATTCTTATGACTATTCCAGTAAGTTAGTAGATACCGATAAAGCTTATTACTGGCTAATACGCTGTTAAAACTGCCAGTGGCAAACGGCATACAGTTCATAGACGCTATTTATGGATGAGGTTAACTTAGTAAGGAACGTTTGTCAGTTTAACTGTATCAGTGTCATTCACGAATGGCCAATTAACTATTAAAACGGCGAGTGGCAAAAAAGGATTTGTTCAGGATAGAGACAAGAGGCTATACTGACACCCAGCAATCGGACAGCTTTGTGGTGTAGTGGTTAACAACACATGTGGGTCTTACATGTGGGCGACCCGGGTTCAAATCTCGAGATTGCAACACTTTCTATTGTGGGCCGGCTGAACTAGACTTGCCTGGTTTCTTGTTTTCATATACAGATATGCAATGATGATTGCTGGGTAATATGTATGTTGTTGTCCAATGTCATATATTTTCAATAATGCTATATGTGTTTTACAACGTTCATTTCCATCAGTTTATTGACCTTAATTTCATTGCTTTTCTCTCCCTCAGTTGCGCTGATTCCAGTGCAGCTCAGACAAATCAGAGCTTTTATCCAATCAGATTGTTCACCTGTGCTGTCTCCAGGGGAAAATCTAGGTTCAGAATTTTACTCTGCTAATCGAATTTACATTTTTAAATGTCGTTATTCATGTATGTCATGGTGTGGTTAGCAAGGAGACCAGGCGCAGGATGAACGGTGAAACAAGGGTTTACTAAGCTGAAAAGCGCAATAACAAAGAAGGCTGAGACAGCTCAAATTGATACAAAGGAACAAGCGCATTACGCGATAAAAACAACGAACACACACGGACAACTAGCAGACAATATTCCACAAAGACTCCGACAAACACCAGGGCTGTTATAAGCTGTAGTAGTGAGGATCCGGTGTGTGTAATGATGGACAGTCTGGGTGATGTGGTCAGGAACAGGTGTGTGTAATAGTGGACAGTCTGGGTGATGTGGTCAGGAACAGGTGTGTGTAATGATGGACAGTCTGGGTGATGTGGTCAGGAACAGGTGTGTGTAATGATGGGAAGTCTGGGGTGATGTGGTCAGGAACAGGTGTGTGTAATAGTGGACAGTCTGGGTGATGTGGTCAGGAACAGGTGTGTGTAATGATGGACAGTCTGGGTGATGTGGTCAGGAACAGGTGTGTGTAATGATGGACAGTCTGGGTGATGTGGTCAGGAACAGGTGTGTGTAATGATGGGAAGTCTGGGGTGATGTGGTCAGGAACAGGTGTGTGTAATAGTGGACAGTCTGGGTGATGTGGTCAGGAACAGGTGTGTGTAATGATGGACAGTCTGGGTGATGTGGTCAGGAACAGGTGTGTGTAATGATGGACAGTCTGGGTGATGTGGTCAGGAACAGGTGTGTGTAATGATGGGAAGTCTGGGGTGATGTGGTCAGGAACAGGTGTGTGTAATAGTGGACAGTCTGGGTGATGTGGTCAGGAACAGGTGTGTGTAATGATGGACAGTCTGGGTGATGTGGTCAGGAACAGCTGTGTGGGGAGCAATGGAGTCGAGCTTCCCCGGAGGCAGGAGGGATCACAGGAGGCACCCTGCCAGTTTAGGCTACTGTAAATCATCCTTTGATCATCCTTTTACCCTGCTAATCAAATCTACAAATAAAATCCATTGAATGATGCACGGCTATATTTTTACTTAAAGAGAGGCTACATGTTCTTGAATCTATCAATTTTATTTTTACGAATAGGCTGTTGCCTATGTCTTATTTATTCTTTGAAATGTATCGTGTTTATCAAGCAGCCATGCTTCAGGCCTATATACGGCTATTCTATATAGTATGATGACGACCCAGTAGATGAACTGATGCTCTGGCTGGATGATGATGCTGCGGAGGACAATGTGTTTGCTAACAGGGATGATTCGTATGCTGATGACGCCAAACGGCGTTCGGCTCTGGCTGATACTGTTGGCCTTAAAGGCTTGGCGGTTGGAGTGTTAAACTGTATGGGTAAGGGTTAGGTGTTTATTCCACCTAGTTAAGTTAAGGATAGGGTGTGTGGCAAAGGATTCAAACGAAATGCTGAACAGTGCTGAGGCCTGGGAGGAGCCATAGTTTAGCAGTTCAAGGGAAATGCACTGGGGTTGACAAAGAGACTCTTGAGGCAGTGTGAGTGGCATAGGGACCTGGATGAACGTAACAATTTGAAGTTTATCTGGTTTGACACGTCTTGCGACCAGCCAACAATAGTGGAGTGACAAGCAGGGAAATAAAACATCACAACAGCCCTCACTGTGGATGGTCTTTCCAAGCACATTAACAGTATTTGATCTTGGATGACATTGTTCAGCTGGAATACCCTTCCCTTCCCTTCAGTCTGCCTGTTTTTATGAGTAAAAATATCATTAAAAACATCAATAAAATATTAATAACATAATAAGAGTGCTCAACGCAGAGGCTTTTTTATTGAGACATCCCCTTTATTCTGCTCTCCTCCCCTTCATATCCTCCCCCCTCCTCTCCCCATCCCACCTCACCCTTCTCCTCCCCTCTCCCCTCTCCCCCCGCTCTTCTTCCTTTCCTCTCCTTCGCTCCACTGTCCTCTCCTCTCTGCTTTGATTAGTGAAGAGGCCCATTCCTACGCCCAGTGTTGAGTGCCTGTTAATCATGCTACACACACACTCACACACACAAACATGCGCACACACAATTAAACTCCACACTCTCTGCACATATAAATGAAACAGGTATTTTCTGGTTTTTATATCTACCTAATGACAGAATAAACACCTAAAATACAGCATTTATTTGATGGTTAATATCAAATTGAATGTGTGTGCGTGTGTGTGTGTGTGTGTGTGTGTGTGTGTGTATGCGGCTCAGGGGTGTTTATTCATTAACATTAGCAAGGTCAGTCTTTGTGGACACCCCTCCCCCTTGCCTTTGACCTCGACATTCTTACGGTCTAACACATGTATTTCATGTACATTTGTGTACTGTTTTTACCAGTGCCCAAGTGCCAAAGCCAGTGCACCTTGAAGAGGTTGCGGTATCTTTTGGGATGCCCCCAGTACTGATGTGGACACTCAGACACCCGTAATCATTACCGCTAATCACCCTTCTTAAATAACGATGTTAAATGTGTGTGTGTTTGATCTCATGTTTGGCCCATCACTCAGGGGAGTCAGAAGAGACACCAGGGGACTAGGGTCTGGCCTGTTCTCGTCGCCAGGCTCCTTTGTGCGCTTCATTCTACGGTCGAATGGTTTATGTAGAAACATGCAAAATGTGCATAAGCCATAGGCACTTGAAAGTTGAACTAAGGCCATTTTATTTGGGTAGTGTTTTCATTAGAATGTTCTTTTATATATATATATATATATATATATATATATATATATATATATATATATATATATATGTATGTTTGTGTATATTATATATATAAAATATATATATAGAAATACATGAATATTATATATATATATATATAGCAAGCATGGGATTTTATTTATATTGCACAATTCGTACATTCATACAATTCAATGTGCTTTACAAAGAAAAATAATACAATACAATAGCATAAAAAGAAATACTCAAATTAAAACATCAAAACAACATCATAATAATAAGACATTGAATTAGAAAATAGAAATAGAAAAATGGGATAAAAACATATACCAGAAGATATAAAAGCTGTAAGGCTGAACAGTGTGGTTAAATTTAAGTGCTCAGTCAGAGAAGTGTTTTTAACCTGGATTAAAAAATGTATACGTTTGGGGCACTCCTAAGATCTTCTGGTAGTTTATTACAGTTGTGTGCAGCATAACTGCTAAACGCAGCTTGACAATGTTTAGTTTGGACTCTGGGCTCTATTATCTGACCCGTGTTCATGGCTCTAAGAGCCCTGCTCGGTTTAAAATCTATTCTGTAACTGACTGGAAGCCTATATATAAATATATATTTATATATATATATATATTGATAGATAGATAAATAGATATATAGATATATACACAGTATATACACAATTGTGCTCATAGGTTTACATACCATGACAGAAATAGTGAAATTGTGTCATTGATTGTGAAAATATGACTGATCATACAAAAAAATACTTTCATTTATTTAAGGATAGTGATCATATGAAGCCATTTATTATCACATAGTTGTTTGGCTTCTTTTTTACAGAAATCAGGCTAGATAATGAGCCATGGGAGCCATGGGAGCCATGGGAAAAAACTGTCAAAAGACCTGCGTAACCAGGTAATGGAACTTTATAAAGATGGAAAAATATAGAATTGTTTGAGATACAAAGAAAACCCCACAGGTCACCTCAGGAGAAATGCAGGCTGCTCTGGAAAAAGATGGCATGGTTGTTTCAAGGAGCACAATACGATTATACTTGAACAAAAATGAGCTGCGTGGTCGAGCTGCCAGAAAGAGGCCTTTTCTGCACCAAAGCCACAAAAAAGCCTGGTGACAATATGCCCGACACCTTGACAAGCCTTACTGCTTCTGGCACACTGTAATTTGGAGTGATGAGACGAAAATAGAGCTTTAATGTCACAAACCTAAGAGATATATTTGGAAGGGGTCAACAAGGCCTATAGGGAACAGAATACCATCCCACTGTGAAACATGGTGGCGGCTCACTGATGTTTTGGGGATGTGGGAGCTCTAAAGGCACGGGCAATCTTGTGAAAATTGATGGCAAGATGAATGCAGCATGTTATCAGAAAATACTGGCAGACAATTTGCACGAAAGCTGCGCTTGGGACGCTCTTGGACTTTCCAGCACGACAATGACCCTAAGCACAAGGCCAAGATGACCCTCCAGTGGTTACAGCAGAAAAAGGTGAAGGTTCTGGAGTGGCCATTACAGTCTCCTGACCTTAATAACATCAAGCCACTCTGGGGAGATCTCAAACGTGTGGTTCATGCAAGACGACCCAAGACTTTGCATGATCTGGAGGCATTTTGCCAAGACGACTGGGCAGCTATACCAGCTGCAAGAATTTGCGGGCCTCATAAACAACTATTACAAAAGACTGCACGCTGTCATACACAGTATTATGAACTAAGGGTATGCAGACTTTTGTAATACCTTCTTCAGTTCACATGAGTACAGAGAACCTGATTCTGTGTATTTACCTAAAATAACTCTACTGATTTTATTGTGGAGGACAAATAAACTGCACAACCAAGTGTTTAGCATCAGAACCGGATTGAACCCGTTTCTTGTACTGTCAAGGCGTTTAGACTTTGAATGAAAACGCGTCACAGTGTTTAGTTTACAAACCCCAGATTGGGTTTTCTTGCTCCAACCCTTTTTTCAACACATATATAAACACACATATTTTGCGGGTAAGTTTAGTTTCTAAACACTAAATGCTAGCTGGGGGGGTCATTTTCGCGGTGGAGAAGGTAAAGCCGTGTTTGCATGCCTTGCAAGTGAAACTGTAACAACTCGTCGCGGTGTAGTGTTGGAGGAACCAGGCGCAGGCAGTACTCTCGTTCGTGGGTTTTTATTAAAACAACAAACAAACCAAACACGAACGGAAAACGAAACTAACTACTGATGAAAATAAAGTGCGCGACAACGCGTCTTAACAATCAACATTCAACAGTAATTTAACAACACTCACCGGTATACTAACAGACAGCAACAATGACAAGCAACAGCAACAATGATCCACAATGTGGGGAGCAGAGGGGAAACATATATACACATACAAACGAGCTAGATTGGGACCTGGTGTGGAAGATGGGAAACATGTGACAGTCCGGGATGTGTTCGTGAGAATATGGGAACTTGTGGAAATATGGCACGGTGGCGCTGCTGCTCACCGCACCATGACAGTACCCCCCCCCCAAAGGCCCGGCCACCGGACGGGCCAAGACGAACCCCAGCCCAAGGGAGGGGGGGCGGGGCAGCACAGTACCCCCATCGGCACAAACCCGCCGAGGGGGCGGAACAGCCGCGACTAACCAGGGTGGCGGAGCCGTCGGGACAGGCCGGGGAGGCAGAACCGGCTGAAGAACAGGAGCCGGCGGAGGGTCAGAGGCAGGGAGAGCCGACGGAGGGTCGGTAGCCGGAAGAGCCGACGGAGGGTCGGTAGCCGGAAGAGCCGACGGAGGGTCGGTAGCCGGAAGAGCCGAAGGAGGGTCGGTAGCCGGAAGAGCCGAAGGAGGGTCGGTAGCCGGAAGAGCCGAAGGAGGGTCGGTAGCCGGAAGAGCCGAAGGAGGGTCGGTAGCCGGAAGAGCCGAAGGAGGGTCGGTAGCCGGAAGAGCCGAAGGAGGGTCGGTAGCCGGAAGAGCCGAAGGAGGCGCCGGGGCGGCCGGGACAGGAGAGGGCGGTGGCAGCCAAACCCCGGCAAGCTCAGGCGGTGCAGGCCACTCCTCCTCGGCCTCAGGCGGTGCAGGCCACTCCTCCTCGGCCTCAGGCGGTGCAGGCCACTCCTCCTCGGCCTCAGGCGGTGCAGGCCACTCCTCCTCGGCCTCAGGCGGTGCAGGCCACTCCTCCTCGGCCTCAGGCGGTGCAGGCCACTCCTCCTCGGCCTCAGGCGGTGCAGGCCACTCCTCCTCGGCCTCAGGCGGTGCAGGCCACTCCTCCTCGGCCTCAGGCGGTGCAGGCCACTCCTCCTCGGCCTCAGGCGGTGCAGGCCACTCCTCCTCGGCCTCAGGCGGTGCAGGCTGCTGCCACTGGCAGGAAGGAGGCGCTGGCTGCTGCTCCAATGCAGCAGGGGGCGCTGACTGCCGCTGCTGGCAGGTAGGAGGCACTGGCTGCTGCTCCAAAGCAGCAGGGGGCACTGACTGCCGCTGCTGGCAGGTAGGAGGCGCTGGCTGCTGCTCCAATGCAGCAGGGGGCGCTGACTGCCGCTGCTGGCAGGTAGGAGGCGCTGGCTGCTGCTCCAAAGCAGCAGTGGGCAATCGGCGCCGTGGCGCAGGGACAGGGGCGGCGGAAGGCCGCGGAGCAGGAAGCGGTGTGCGCCTAATTGCCAGCCTACAGCCTGGCCAGCCTGCACGGGGTCGAGGAGGCACCGGACATAGAGGGGGCGTCGTCGGGACTTCCCCCGGGCACCCACTCAGCCCCCCCCTAAAATTTTCCTGGGGGGACCTCGGACCGAGCGTTGGGCACCTCGCCCTCTTCTTCCTCCGGCCTCGCCTACGTCCTGACCCTCCTGCCTCCTGCATGTCCTGCAGGAGACCCTTCACCAGCTCCCCTTGTTCTTTGGTGAGGGGCTTGACCACTCCATACTGGTCCATGCCCCACAGCGGCACCCCGAACCCATCTTGGGGCAACCCCCAGCACTGCTCCCCAAGGGGATCCTCCTCCACTCTCTCATAGACCGCTTCATCATCGTCCGATGAGAGGGAGTCAGACCCCCAATCGCCCCTCCATGTATACACCCTCTCTGGAGGGGCTGCCTGCTGGCTCCAGTTGCGGTGGATCATTCTGTAACAACTCATCGCGGTGTAGTGTTGGAGGAACCAGGCGCAGGCAGTACTCTCGTTCGTGGGTTTTTATTAAAACAACAAACAAACCAAACACGAACGGAAAACGAAACTAACTACTGATGAAAATAAAGTGCGCGACAACGCGTCTTAACAATCAACATTCAACAGTAATTTAACAACACTCACCGGTATACTAACAGACAGCAACAATGACAAGCAACAGCAACAATGATCCACAATGTGGGGAGCAGAGGGGAAACATATATACACATACAAACGAGCTAGATTGGGACCTGGTGTGGAAGATGGGAAACATGTGACAGTCCGGGATGTGTTCGTGAGAATATGGGAACTTGTGGAAATATGGCACGGTGGCGCTGCTGCTCACCGCACCATGACAGAAACTCAGAGACAGGAACCTGTGACTGTGTTTGTTAGTGACAGAGACATGGTTGTTACACTCAGTCACTTGCTATCCTGAAGCATTCATTAAGTGTCTGCTTAAGTGTTTAAGATGAGAAGATGTATTTGGCCAGGAAGACTTGTTGTCACCATGGCATCACCAGTTAGGATCCAAATAAACACATATCTAAATGCCAAATTTTTATATTTTAACCTCTGCCGTTTTGTCACATGACCCATGGTTTTTACAGTGTAAGCCTTCCTTCACATTAGTCCTCAAGCGTGTTTTCACTTTCTTTGTTATCCCTTGAAGCATGTTATTGCATCCTAACGCAGGGCTGGTATTTAAATTCAATTCCAACTGAAATCCTTAATGGACTGTAAGCCATTATGTGCTTTGTTGATTCTTAAGTGCCAAAATAATTGCTATGGGCAGCAGTGAAAGCAGGTTGATTATAGCCTACTGTACTGCTGGCTCTGTTGAATTCATAACATCCAACTGGGCCTTCCCAGTCCATCTTTGTCCTGTGTGGCAATGAAATCCAATCTCAGTGGTGTTAACTGTGTTTCTTTAATACTTCTGTTTTTCAACATTCAGGATTGAGATATCTCATCACGGTAATCATCATCACTGTCATCATCATGATCATCTTCATTGAGGTGTCTTGGGGAAAGCAAAGAAACCGGCTGTTTTTGTCAACCATTTATCAGCTGGCTAAATCTGCTGCCTTTAGCACATTGGTATGGATTGGTACAACCCAACTAGTCAGCACCTGGCCCAGGGGTTAGAGCTCTGGACATATGACCATAAAGGTGCTGGTTTGAATCCCCTGAGTTGACAAATAAAAATATGTAAAAATGATGTCTGCTAATTGACCAAAAACATTTTAAAAGTAAACTGAACCCACTTGTTGATTTTGATAAAGCTATGCGTGTTCATTCACGACCAGTCCGGTGTGTTGGTACTTGTTTTATAATGAAACGGCTTTGGCAGATGAGCTCACGAGACGAGCAAGATCACCAGAGACTCTGAAGACTTGTTAGACTTCAGCTCAGTGAGCCAATAAACTGTTCTGACACACAGGAGACCTGGGTTTGAACCAACTCACTCACGCAACATCACTGATTTGGCAAACCACCCCGAGGTAAATGTGCCTTGTGAATGGGGGGTGTCTAACAGAATGACCAGAGGTATGCTGTGTGGATGCTGGTTCCTTGTTTTCCGGCGCCATAAATGCGTCTCCACGTTTGTCAAAAGGAGTTATTTGTAGCTATAACATGTTTGAAGTGTTCTGGTCCCTTTGGTATTTTCGGTGCTGGGCAATATGTTAGTGAAACATGTCGATGATGGTTCTCACACTTTTTTCCTTTTCCAAACTGCCCCCTTTCCCCTGATATGCTGCACTACTCTGGGCTTTTGTCTCATGCAGCTAAGTGCACTATATCAGGAATAGGGAGCAAGACAGGACGAAGCCTGTACTCCTCGTTGGTTGTTTGAAGAGGACGTTTGATGTCCTTCCCTAATCAATGCAAGCTGATCTAGAGAGAGAAAAGAACCGGGTACCTGCTGCTGCCCTGGTTCATTTCTCTCCGAGCTCAAAGCAATTTGGAAAGGCGTTTTTGAGAGGGGTTTTCACCTCTGTCGTTGTAGTTCCTCCTTCATGTTCAATGTTTCGGCACAGATACCGATATAGAAAGTGTTTGTGGATGTTTGAAGCTTGTCTGAAGCTTGTTTGTCTCTGTGTATCCTGACTGACTGACTTTAATCTCCCCCAGCCTCTCTGAACACTAAACATCTGTTTACTGGACACTCAGTGTTTTCTAATGATATCAAAGAAAAAGGGATGTTTTTGGAATTGGTTACATTTCTTTTTTGATTTTGTTATATATTTTTTTCTTTAGTTATTAATGCATTATTGGCCAGGAAAGTGGGGAAATGTGACGAGGATAAATTTTATTTTGTCTGCTAAACATGCTACAGTACCTGTGGTGGCACAGTGTTATGACTAATATATGAAGTACTCTAACTGTCAGCCTTGACTGCCAATAATGCCTCAAACTAACCAAGAGCAAACAGGCTGACATAGCCGGTGTTAGCTGTGCCTGATGTTAGCTGTGCGTAGTATTAGCTGTGCCTGTTGTTTGCTGTGCCTGGTGTTTGTTCTGCCTAGTATTAGCTGTGCCAGGTGTTAGTTAGGCCAGGTGTTAGCAGTGCCTGGTGTTAGCTGTGCCAGGTGTTAGCTGTTCCATTTGTTAGCTGTGCCTGGTGTTAGCTGTGGCTGGTTTTAGCTGTGCCAGGTGTTAGCTGTTCCAGTTGCTAGCTGTGCCTGGTGTTAGCTGTGACAGGTTTTAGCTGTGCCAGGTGTTATCTGGGCCTGGTATTAACTGTGCCTTTTTTACAGCCTGCCTTAGTAAGGACAGCAGCTTCCGCTGTTATGTGGCAACCTTCTCCGCTCAGATGTTTAATCACTACAAGGATGGGGAGCGTTCTCCTCTGTGATGACAGTGTAGGCTAAATAGAGACTGTCTGTGGCCATGATGGCACCAGTATAGGAAACAGTCATGAATGTTCTGTGGAATGTGGGCCATGCTGAGTGCTCCCCCATTTTACAAGTTATGTAAGTGGCCTCAGCTGGCTGTTGTCGGGGTGACTGTCTGTATTAGTCAGGTTGACTGAGCTAAAGAGTAACACACACTTCACCGGCCTATCACAGCGTTATGATGGACACGCCCTCGGCCAGCCAGTCACAGTGTCGCGCCGGACACGCACTCCAACAGCCACTCAGAAGCACATCGTTGGACGCAAACACTGACTCACACGCAAGCATGAACACACAGGGAAATGTACACACACACACACACACACATGCATGCGTAAAAACACTGTACGCTGTACGTCAATCTGATCCTCTCAGCCTTTTCTGTCATTATCTCTCAGCTGAGTAGACCTGGCAGAAGATAACAAAACAATCCCCCCGTGTCTGTCTGTCTGAATGTTTCTCCCACTGTCTGGCGCCAGCCTGTGTTCACATAGTTTATTTGTTCATTTATTTTCTGAGAGGTTATATGAAAGGGAGAAATGCACACAAATGAAACAGGAAACTGGAAAATAGGAAAATTGTCGCTGAATGGAAACGGCGTCTGAGAGCAGACCTGTGCCGTCCCACAACAGACATTGTTACTAGAGGAAACATGACTCATTTGCATGGCGAGAGAATAGAGGATCACCATTCAGTCCTGTGCTGATGAAATGGAATTCTGCTGATTTAAATCAGTCCTCTTAGTGAAGGGATATCTGACTGAAGAGGACATTGTGGACAATAATACCACACATTACAGCAGAATGAGTTCTTCAATTTGTTAATCCATTCTGTTAATGAATCTACACATTTGCTGTATTGAAAAGCCTCACGTTGATCATGGCATTTCTGAGATGTTGTACATTGATCGTGTCATCGCTGAGATGTTGTACGTTGATCGTGGCATCTCTGAGATGTTGTACGTTGATCGTGGCATCTCTGAGATGTTGTACGTTGATTGTGGCGCCTCAGAGATGTTGTACGTTGATCGTGGCGCCTCTGAGATGTTGTACGTTGATCGTGGCATCTCTGAGATGTTGTACGTTGATCGTGGCATCTCTGAAATGTTGTACGTTGATCGTGGCACCTCTGAGATGTTGTACGTTGATCGTGGCATCTCTGAGATGTTGTATGTTGATCGTGGCATCTCTGAGATGTTGTACGTTGATCGTGGCATCTCTGAGATGTTGTACGTTGATCGTGGCGCCTCTGAGATGTTGTACGTTGACCGTGGCATCTCTGAGATGTTGTACGTTGATCGTGGCGCCTCTGAGATGTTGTACGTTGATCGTGGTATCTCTGAGATGTTGTACATTGATCGTGGCATCTCTGGAATGTTGTACGTTGATCGTGGCATCTCTGAGATGTTGTACGTTGATCGTGGCGCCTCTGAGATGTTGTATGTTGATCGTGGCGCCTCTGAGATGTTGTATGTGGATCGTGGCATCTCTGAGATGTTTTATGTTGATCGTGGCATCTCTGAGATGTTGTACAGTCAACAGCAGGCTGTAGTTAGAAACACATTTAACTTGTATTTGGGTTTCATAACTCCTTTTAACTAAAAATTTCCAAACAGTCAGGCTAAGTAGCTCTTCTAGGCTTCACCCACGAAAGTCGTGATGTCATCGTAGTCCAACCTACCAGTCCAGGGACTTTGTTTTGGGTGTGGCATCAAAAGAACCTTTATTTGCATCCAATAAAATATGAACATGTTCTGACATAAGGAGCCATGTCACAGTGGAGGGACACTATATGACCACCAGATGGGGGCAAAGGCCGGGTCTGCTGGCCACCTTCCCCTGGTGAACATACCTGGGGCTGATCAGCCTCCATACACCTGTCTGATTGTCCAGGGCCCTCAATAACCTGCCTGGAAACAGGTTCAGTTGGAATTACATCTCCCATTTTTTTGTTAGGTTTTTCCAAATGTATTGATCTGGGTCCTGCCTATTGGATAGGATTACAAAGAAAAATAATAAATTGAATGGACAAATCCTTTACTTTAATTGGCACTCTCGTCCCATTCATTATATTTTTATACATTTGGTCGATAGCCATGAGATCATAAGGCAGCGCTCAGATCTGTGCTGAGGAAAGATCAATACTGCTCTGTGGGCTGTGCAGACGTGAGCAATACTGTCTCTTCTCTTGGAACGGGTCACAGGGAGGTGACAGGCTACTCTGGCATGCATGCCACGTCATTACACACACACACACGCCCACACACACACACACACACAGCACACAGGATCACCATCTTTGCTATTCAGCCAAGGGTTTTTAAACTCCTTTCATTGGCTGCGTTTTCCCAAATGTTTCCATTTGACTTATCTGCTACTGTGGTCTCTTAGCTTCGGGGCAACGCGGCCCAGTCGCACAACTCTCAAAGAAACACAGCTGGCTCATTATACTACAGTACACATGAATGGGAGAGCAGAGGCTATCCATCCCATGCTTGATGTTAAAGTGTGCTGTAAACCTACGGTCATTTATTTAACACTGCCTAATTATCAAATAAATCTAATCTAATGCAGCTGAACTGGGGTTGAACTCTGATTTGAAAACATTTGGTAATAATTCAGAAACAAAAATAATAAAGCACCCCTGACTAACCACACATTTCTGATTCCAACAGTGGAAGTTGTCATTGAGAACTTCCCGGACTACCTTCTTTTGTGGACCTTCATCAGACCGTTGGGATCAAGAGACAACAACGTGGTCCGTTATCATACCAGTAATCAATAGTCGCCGGTACTAAACCTAGAAGACCTCCATACCCAGCACAGCCTTGTTTCTTGGTTCTTCTGGTTTCTGTGCTAAAGGGGAAAGTCACATGTGGTTGAAAGTATAGTCTATGTTTTGGGAGGGCAGGGGGGTCTTTAAGATGCAGATGTATTTGTTTCGTTGAACACAAATCCCCCGGAGGGTAATTCTATGCACCTGCGACTCTAATAGCGATGTACCGATCCTCAGAAATAGAAAAGAGGGAAGACAGTGAGATGAAAGTGAGGGGAGATTCCACGAAATGAAAGGAAGCTGTACAATGAATCGCCTGCCACTGGCTTTCAAACGATGCTTCCGTCAGACATTAATAGCCACACCGTTTGCAACAAGATGCAATGTGTGTATGATATTTTAAAATGTATGCGTTGAAAAGAACAGGGTCAGGGTTCCATCATAAATAACCATGTATTTAGCCCACAAACTGCGAGAGAATGCAGCTGATGTTTTCATTCATTTATTTAAATTAATTTGAGTTGAAATTATGAACATTTTGTCAAGACATCATCAAGGTTAAATATTGCATGAGTAATGTCTGGTGTTGTTTCACTGAGTGTTAACACACTCACACATTCACACATTACCTATCTAAATGGATGAGTAGAAAATAAACACACAAAAATTATACTTTTAATCCTAAGCCTAAACCCTAAACCTAACCTTAGCCTCAACCTAAGTATTACCTCAACCTAACCTTTATCTCTGTTACTTTACATTTATTCCTAAACTTAACCCAGCCCTAATACATAACCCTGAATCTAACCGGTAATGCTTAACCCTAATTCCAATGGCTATTTCTAAATGTGACTTGTGCCCTAAACACTTATGCCAAAGACCTTTGTCTAACTTTTTTAGATTTAACCACAGTTTTGGGGACCTTTTTGTCGCTGTTACTGTATATAGTTAAAATTGTCATGCCCAATGCATAGCATAAAAGCCATTTCACACATTTTTTAAATATTTTTTTTAATTACAATCGGCTGTTTAGCGCAATTTCCATAATTTTCTCAAAGCTCCACTAATACGCTTTCACACAGAATCTCAAATAAGCATGGGATTTTGCTGGATTAAAAACCGGTTGGGAATAACATTTTCTAGCTGGCTGCATTCCTTTCAGTCTATCAAGTGTTCCTCTATAGGTTCACTCTAAGTTTGCGTTTCTGGAGTCAAAGCCCCGATTCTGAAAGTGACTTCTTTCAGCCTCTCTTGCTTTATATGAAGGCATGGGGCGTTGCTTTAAGGAAGCGACTCACATAGGGAGGCCACGCGGCATGCCGCTTAAACGAGGCAAGCAGATTTTTTAGTTTCTGAGGGCAAAGTTTGGTATTTTCAAAAATAAGTATCTTCTCCGTATGAAAGCGTGGGTTTAGTATTTGCATGATCAGATCTCGCACCGACCCAGGTTGCTGCTGCACAGACAGTAATGAGATAGGAGCTGTCTGAAACATTGTCTTCCTACTTCCACAGTCATACACCCCCCCCGCACACACAGACATACACAAACACGTACTGTATACACAGACACACACACACACACACACAGTCTAACACACAACGTGGGTATAATGGGGTAAGTTGCATGTGCTGCCGAGTTGTTTTTCATCCATAATTCATAGAAATCCGACACTACAAGAACGGCAGAACGGCAGCGTGCCAATTAGAGTGCTGGGCCGGCACCAAAAACCAGACCACCGGTGAATTCATGAATGTTTAAACCGTTTTTATCTTGCCAAAACCCGTCTCCATTCACATTCTCTGCATTTCCACATCAGATAAATATTTATGCAACACGACGTATTTTCCAAAACGTGAAATGTGTGTTTGGGGTTTGTATTTGCAGGACAGATATCACAGGGAAGGTATCTGTAATGGTTTCAAGTAAACTGCCCACAGACTGGAACAAATTGCGAACTTAAAGTAAATAGTGCTGTCTCTTTAATGCTGGTCAGAGGGAGCATGTGTTGATTGTTGGCCGATAATGATATAGCTGGATCTAGCGTGGGCAGTTCGGCTCAGTTTTCTATTAACCGAATGGAGCATGGTGTTAAACAAACACCTGAGTAGAGATCCAACAATTGTTTTTAAGGGAGTAACGGAAGCTGAAGTTGAAGATGGCTGTATGCTTAAAAAAACGATGTTTCAGATTCCCAGGGACTGCGGATGGTGTTTCTCAGTTAACTTCCCAGATAGCACACACGTCTTACCTTCATCGTCCCAACAAATACTTGATAAATCGACCCTATGCAGTAAATAGATTGTTCGCTCATTGGCAAGATGTCGCCGAAAAGACGGCACTTGATCGAATTTTACCCTCAGCCGATGTTTGAATGTTGAATGTCATTGATCGGCGCTTCCCGGCCGCTCTATGTTTGAACGATGTCTGTCAAAGCTTTGCGCTTCCCGGCCGCTCTTAATAGATCTACGGACGACTAATAGCACAATCAGAAGGGTCAGGTTGTTTGTAAGCCGTTTTTTTCCTCCTGCTCTCATTGATGTGGCAATTCGTTATAGGTAGCACATAGAGTTGGCATAGCAGGCGAACCAGATGGTAACCAAGTGAACGGTAGGTGATTGGCCTGGCGCGGGAGTTTCCTCAGCCGTGGCCGACGTACATCGTTACGTAAGAGCTCTGCCCACCACAGTGGCTATAAGGGAGAAACACGGGCGAACATCGATACTGACAATCCCGCGTGCGTCTGGGACAGTGAGAAATAAATACTAATACACCCACATCGACTCATGTATATGGCACCCTCACTTTTTCTTCACATTTTTGTAATTTGAGCGCCAGTATTTATTGTTTGTGTTTACTGTGTATAAACTGCATTTACAATGTACATATCCATGTCTTCTTACACACACACATACACACACACAATGATTCCCAGTAAACATATTTAACAGTGTTTAATATTTCAGAACATTTCAGAAATGGGTATTTGATGTGTGAAATCTTAAATTAATGAGTCATGGTTTATAACTCTTTAATCGCCTATAAAGTGAGATTTATGTATCTTAAACCAAGCAACACTCTTCAATGAATTACAGTGACTGATGTATTCTATTCATTAACACCGTCCTAAACGGTTATCTATTTAGTGCACTACTTTTGCCCCTGGCCCACGGAGTGGAAGAGCACTATTGTGCAATGGGGTGTGATTTGGGACAGAGCCTGAATTACAATAACTATTGTGTCATTTTCAGAAACATTCTTTGTGTTGTTTTTCTGAAACCAGGCACCATGTGCTGGCTAAATCACTGCATGATGCATTGGCAAACAACATTCATTAATGTGTATGCTAAATGAGAGACGAAAACTGTTTTCCTCATTATAATTCCTCGTTAGCCGGCAAACCGACGTTTTCACAGGTAAAATTAAAATGCAATATGGTGAAAAGTCCCCGTCATTTTGCAGTGACTGGGTGAAATCCATTTTAAAACTCTCTCTGTTTAACCTATCTTTTTTCTCTCTCTAGCCCTCCCTCACTCAGTTTCCACTTCCTTCTTTCCATGCATCTGTGTTCCGTGCAGGTGTAGCGTTAATCGACAGTTAAACAGTTACACGCGGTGCTAAACAGACCGGACAGCACTGTAGTGCGTCTCGCTCTCCGTGTGCAGCTTAAACAGGGCTGCTTGTTATGTCTGACCCGCCTCTGGGCCGATGTCCACCAGAACCACGCCGCATCATTTACCTGTCAAATAGACGCACTCCTATTTTCCTGTCATCACCCTTATGATTCGATTACGGAGTGCTGCGTGCCTGTGCCTGCACGTGCGTGTGAGTCCGTGCATGGGTTTGCTCCACTTCTGCAGTCTGGCCACGATGTGGAGTACAGCGGCTGGATTCTGATTGACAGCCACAGACATTACTATGCACAGGTCATGGGTGCCGGGGAAACGGAATGCAGATATATTAATATTTCAATAGATACTGTAAAATAATCCTGTAATTGTTTCTCTATCTGTGCCCGCTGCTATTTTATTAACTGAATAAATCAGTGCTTCCCAAATGGCTACCTGCACAGTGCTATATTTCACCCAACCCTGGTAGGGAATCATTTAGGACGCGACCGTTTTTTGACACTCGTTCAAAACCTCATTGTGCCATTGTGGGGACACGGAGTCCAATCCTGTATTTTGGTGAAAAGCTGATTTTCTAAAGGCCCTTCAGATCTAATCATATGGAATCTGTTCAGTAAAGAATGGAGTGTGGTTGTATTATTCATGGTTCATTCCATTTCCAACATCACATTAACTAGTTAGACTATTCTACTATTTCTTCTGGAAGCTCTTCCATATGATAGCAGGTGTGAACGTGTTCTCAGTGTTTCCCCTACTTTTTTTACCCAATAGTTGGGGGGTGGCATGGCGACACACCGACATCAACTACACAAAGGGCTGGAATGCATGAAATGCTAAAACACCCTCTTTGTTCAACAGTCTCTGTTGCTTGTCAACTTTATTTTCTTAACATTATTTGACAATACTGTCTTAACATGGGGGGGGGGGGGTTGTGGTTGGATTTTTAACACAATCCCTCTCCAACGCTAATGAGCACACACAAATGAACAACAATAATATCATAATAAAAATTAAAAAAAAAGATATGTTCTGTACATTAACTTCCTTAAGCTCTAACCATTTCTCAATGCTATGCTAACCATTGCTCATGCTATAGTAAACTGTGTGCAAAATATTCAGTTTTTCTGTGTACTGATGCAGTGGATGTAAGGTGAACTCAAGGATTCAGTGTCTGTCTTGAGAATGGTGGACTGTCTGTCTCATTGCGGATGGGAATATGTAATGTGTTTCAATATGTTGTTATTCGTTTGGCTTGAAAGACTTTGATCTGCGTAGTTAACCACTAAACATCGGAACACCTTCTTGCTCCTGTCTTATTGATTTATTGACCAATTTTTATTTGCCCGGTAAAAAAAAAAGGAATATACCTGCATAATATTTTATAACGTGACAAATGTCACTGTGAAGAAGAACACTTTTGGTCCCTAACTTTTGTTGCGGAAAATCCACACCGACAAATTTCTTAATTTCTTGTGCTTCTCTTGTCTGCCCCAGATGTGATCCACACTGTGGGACCTGTGGCCAGAGGTCATGTGGGTGAGACCGAGACCGAGGACCTGACCGCCTGCTACCAGAACTCACTGAAGCTCGTCAAGGACTACAACCTGCGTTCTGTGGTGAGTACACACTTATACCTGGGGTGGGGGGCCGAAAGGTCAGAAACAGATAAAGCAGGGTTGAGGGTTGTTCAGGGCTGTTTTTGGTGTTGTTATTGGTGCTGTTTTGGGTGTGCCACAGTGGGATGTGCTCTGTTTCTTTTGTAGATTCATGAATTTAAAAAAAAAGTTGATTAATTTCTTCTTGAATCAACTGGTTATGAGATATTACCTTGAACTCTTAGTCAACATTTCCCAACATTGCATTGTGAAAAGTGTTGAAAGTCGGTTTGGAATTGACTTCAACTGTTCTTGACATCTTCCTGGAATATCTGACTGGTGACTTTAGCCTTTGGATGGCGTAGTGGCTGAATTTGTTCAGTTCATCATCTTTTCTGACATACATCAAGGTGGTTCTTTAGCTTATTTTCTTTTTTGGGTTTCGAGATTTAGGGCTAAAAAATGAAAATAGAACTATACATTAGATATCACAAAGAAAACCTCCGGTTAAATGACCATGCATAACCAAAGTGAGTACAAAACCAAAATTCCAACTTGCTGAATAAACAACCCAACTTCCAGTGTTGGATGTGACTGTAGTGAAGTAGAGGTGACTTGGACATTGATCTTAACCATACTGTCGCATCTGTGGTTGCTAATCAGTTGGTTTTTGCCAGGTATGTTATTGGTTTGGTACCTCACCTTAGGTTGATATCTTTTTCTGACACATTCATTAGCCATCTATTGTTGTGGTTTTTTGCTGTTGACCTCCCAGTCTTAAGGACAAGGTCATGATTGACCGCTGCCACTGGCTGTGTATACTGTATTCGTTCAGTTTCTGTCTCAGTTTTGTTTTTCTGCAGAATTCCCATTGAATCTGAGTCCGAAATGATTGTCAATGCGTTGTCTTTGTCCGTTATGTGATTAGAATTGTTGTTCGTATCAGTTTTTTTCTGACTTGTGAAGGTATCCATTTTGTTGTCTTCATTGGAACAATATTGGAGCAAGGGATCAGTTCAGCGACTGTGGCTCTGGGTACAACCTACGGCACAGATTAGCTCCTGACCGCAAATCTACTCTTAATTTAAGAAAATGGAGCAGACCATCCCCGTGTTGAGCATTGTAGCGCGTCTTAAAACAATCATCAACCTCCTTGGGATTGACACAGATTAGGAGTGTTTAAAACAGCCTCAGGTGTTCAAGTATCTTTAAACCTCACCAGGAAAAGTTCTTTAAAGTGTGTGTGTGTGTTAGTCTCAGTTTTACACCATTTCAGTTTTGTCTTATCAAATCACAACCTATCCCCTCTGATGGAGCACTACTTTAGACCAAGTCATAAAGAGCTCTAGTGTACTTTAAAGGGAACAGACAGATATTTGGAACAGATACTTATTTATTTAGTTTATCTCATTCAGTTAGAATGTTTTTTTTAATATATATATATATATATATATATATATATATATATATATATATATATATATATATATACGCACATACATACATACATATATACATGCACAAGTATATGTGTGTATTTAACTAGGAACAGACTAGGATCTAGCTAGGATCATAGTCTAATGTATTTTTACAGCTGGTCCGTGTTTTCCTTTTCCCTGAGTTGAAGCACTGGGGGTGCCAGGGTGCAATCCAAATGGCAGCGTGTTTTGACCGGAGCTCTGTGAGCGCTGTCAGAGTTAACGCCGTGTGTTCAGTAGGCTGCGATCGAAGACACTGACTGGCCTGGCCTTGAAGGATGAGAAGCCTACTAAGACTGGCTATTACATCTACACATATCTACACATTCCACTTTTACTCATGTAGACACCAGTGCATGGACACACACACCCACACACACACACAATCCCTTGTTACAACAGGGAGAGAGTTGTTTTTGTAATTTCAGAAATAATTGTTATTTCAAATTGCGGCAAGCTGTAATGTCAGCTGTGATGTCAAACCACGCACTGGAGGTTTACTTGTTTAACCACTGCCCGCGTTGGCCAGTGACGTTGTAGTCATCACCGAACGGTGCAATACATGCCTGTAATCACAGCTTAGAACTGCCGCAACCTATTACATAGCCAACTAAATGTCTGTGAGGAACTAGCTTCTGCGACCTAGCCCAAAACAACAAGGCTGTAAGCGCAAATTGCTTGTCCATGAACTGGCACAAGTCAATTATTAGTCCACAACAGCCGCCATACTAATGGTTAATACTGGAGCTGGGCACCCAACCGTTAATCTGTTAATTAGCGAAGTTAACATTTTTGTTACCAATTTAACATTTAAGTAACCTGTGAAAATCTTTATCAGACTGATCCACTTTCGTGACATTTAACTTCTGTTGACTCAAGTCCGCTAACCCAAAAACATCATAAATATACATTTAAGAACCTCTAGACTCTAAGACAATTTTGGCTTCAGGCCGGAGTGGGGAACGAGACCAAATCCAATGCTTGCTGTGCTGAATATCTTGATGCTTTATTTCTCTGTCGTAAAATTGCGCCCTAGTCTTAAGGCTTAAGTATGAATGTCAAGAGTGAAAAAAAACCTTGGGAACCCTAGCATTATTTGCGAGCAGTTATTTGTGTGTCATAAACATAATTTGTGATTGGCCAAAAAGAATGGTATCTGTGAAATGGATTAATGGTTTAGGTATTCATTGTTATGCTGGGATGAGACCTTCCAAAAATGGACATCCCTCTACGTCACCTCGCCTTCAGGGAAAAGGAGGAATGTAATGTTATTTGACATAGTCAGGAAGTCAGGAATCCAGTGGGAAAAACATGAGCTTCTTGCACGTACAGTTAAAAATATACCTAATGCAAGCCAATAAAATAACCAAAAAGGAGTTTTATTGTGTGCATTTTGTTACATTCGTTTTGAAAGGAAAAACCGTTTTCTATAATAAAAATGTATGTTAACGTTTATATGGACCTTGTTAAAATTTTAACCTCACCCACCTTTCAGAATTCCTTTCTACAGCACTGACTATTTAAAATTTGCACACTGACAAGAAAGAAAAAAATCTATGTGCAGGGGGATTATGGAAACATCTGGTATATTGTTTTTTAGCAAATCCTGCTTGATAGGAATATTAATTGATGTCTTTCTCTCTTCCCCTCTCTTTCTCTCCCCCAATTTCTCTCTCTTTATTCTCTTCTAACCTTAATGTGGCCTTGATGTTGTCCTCTTCAGCCGTCAAACTACTCGAGTCTTGATGCAGAGTGCGGGGTTGTTTCCAGACTGTTGGCTGTAGGCCTCGCTGAACTGGAGTCACATTCTTTCATGCATTAGGGCACAGCTCTTGAGGTGTGAGAGTTCCAAGTTGTATTTATTCCAAGCCTTTGGTGCCCACTTCAGATCCAAGTGATTCAGTGACCACAGGGGTTCCGTGGTGGCAAGCTTTGGCTCCGAGTTCTATTGTTTTGATCAAAGTTATTATTGTTTATGAGCCGTGGTAGTTCCAGGCTCTTAGCTCAGGCAGTGTTCCAGGTTCCTGGTCAGCAGATGCCAGTATCGCGTTGCCAAGGCAACAGCACAAGGTCTGGTAACGACGCTCGCTTTTCTCGCACATTTGGTGAATGGAGAGAAAAAGTTGATCCAGACAGTGTTCTGTTTGGTCAAACGAGTCTCACAACAAATTGCCGGTTTTGGTTAGGCGTGGCTGACACTTTGGGCGGGATTGTTCTCATGCACAATCAGTTGTTTTCTCAGCGGCTGCGATGTCACTGTCCTCTGCATGTTCGATTTCCGATGCCTCCCCCACACGCAGGCGTCTTAACTGTAGCCATTCAAAATTTAGCGAAGGTAGCCCTCTGGCCTGAGAGTGACTAGATCAGTGCTAAGCTCTGTGGAAGGGGCTTGGATTGGCCTGTGTTCATGTGCTGTGTAGGATGGAGTGTGGAGGCTGGGCCAGCCAATCAGGCAGGCAGTTCTCAGGCGACCCCTCATGCGTGTTTGCCTGCGTGCCTACATATGTGTGTTCTGTCTGTGCCTACATACGTGTGTTCTGTCTGTGCCTACATATGTGTTCTGTCTGTACCTACATATGTGTGTTCTGTCTGTGCCTACATACGTGTGTTCTGTCTGTGCCTACATATGTGTTCTGTCTGTACCTACATACGTGTGTTCTGTCTGTGCCTACATATGTGTTCTGTCTGTACCTACATACGTGTGTTCTGTCTGTGCCTACATATGTGTTCTGTCTGTACCTACATATGTGTTCTGTCTGTACCTACATACGTGTGTTCTGTCTGTGCCTACATACGTGTGTTCTGTCTGTGCCTACATATGTGTTCTGTCTGTACCTACATATGTGTGTTCTGTCTGTGCCTACATACGTGTGTTCTGTCTGTGCCTACATATGTGTGTTCTGTCTGTGCCTACGTGTGTTCTGTCTGTGCCTACATACGTGTGTTCTGTCTGTGCCTACATACGTGTGTTCTGTCTGTGCCTACGTGTGTTCTGTCTGTGCCTACATACGTGTGTTCTGTCTGTGCCTACATACGTGTGTTCTGTCTGTGCCTACATACGTGTGTTCTGTCTGTGCCTACATACGTGTGTTCTGTCTGTGCCTACATACGTGTGTTCTGTCTGTGCCTACATACGTGTGTTCTGTCTGTGCCTACAAGAATTCGGAGGCAGCGTCGGTGAACGACTCATATGAGAAGACTAAAGAAAACGACGTTCTGCGGCTGTGTCAAGTCTAAGTGCAAGTCCCCTTTAATGTTAATCGATCAAAATATCAACCCTAATCTGGTCTGGTCAGCTAATCCTTGTACAGTGCGACCCAGAGTGTCCCTTCAAGACCTAGGCCGTGGTTAACTTACAACAGCAGGGCTACAGTCCCATCACAAGGACAAACACATCCAGTGGTCTGCTTTACCAGGGAGGTGTTTTAGCCTTTTCTCACAGCTGTGTTGGTGTTTAGAAGCTGCATACGGTATTAACACCTGCAAAGAAATAGGCCCGGTATTCAACCTGTGCAGCCTCCATTCTGGATCAGTGGAGAGCTGCTGGCTCGGGTTTCTCCTGATAGATGAAGGGTGTATATGGCTGAGGGATGGAGAGTTGCAGGCGTGAAAGGGAGGCCTTGAGATGAACGATGACTGAACACTGTGAGCCAAGAAAGCGTCCGTTTAACCCTGTGACTGCAGCTGGCTCTGGCTGAAATCTCCCAGGAGCACAAGAAGGGTTTTGCGCCTCTCTATCGATCTCTGTCCAAGTTGTTTTGCTGAATTTTGGTTTTAGTTTACCTTTTTATTTATTTTTTTCACCCGGCAAGTCAATTAAAAACAACCGTATTTACAGTAGCAGGAGGCAAAATGTCTACCAGTGAGCACAGCGGCAGTCATGAAGCATCGTGGACATCTGCAGCTGAAAAACTCTCCAACACGCCTGTCTATGGTGCCTCAGGGAGGACCATGGCAGCCCCTAAACCCCACCGAAATAATCGACTTCTAGTGCTGATGCACAGCATTGTGTTGATTTGGAGGCACCGCTGTGTTTTGTGTGAGTGTGTGTGTGTTTGTGTGTACGTTTGTGGCTCACACCCTAATTCACTGGAGCAGGACTCAGTCTCCAGAGCCTGTTTCTCTGGGTGAGAGAGCCATCCGTCACACGGCTCCAAGGCCCAAAACAGCACCCTGGCCATTAACAACCTTGCACAGAGTGACCAGCAGTGGTTGAAGACCGCGGACCCACGAAGCCCGGCTGGACGCCGCCAGATTAGCACATCTCTCCACGGCGTGGATGCCTGAACCGGCTGTCGGGTTTTAAAACGCCGGGCCGTGGGAATGTGCACCTCAGGGCTTGTTCTGTACTCGTTCTGGGCTGGGGTTGGTGGACCTCTCTGTGGGTCTTTGGCCGTTAACCACTGACAGGTCCGGAGCATCAGGCTGGTGGGTACACTGGCGTTGAACACAGAAACCACTGAGTGGACCTACCTGAGGTCGACCAGAACCCCCAAAGCAGAGCATCCGGTTGGGGATAATCTCAGGTCTCATTCTAGAAGACTTGGAACCATAGATAAATGGACCATATATGTTCCTTTTTTTTTTTTTTGGGAGCCTCTGGCCCAGCATGCTGCTGGCTGGTTAATCCCACCTCACAACGCCAAGTCATCACATTCATCACCAGTCTACTGGGCTTTCAGAGGTTTTCTCAACAGCCAATCTCTGGTTTCCCTGCTGTGTGTGTGTGTATGTGTGTGTGTGTATGTGTGTGTGTTTGTGTATGTGTGCGTGTGTATGTGTGTGTGTGTGTATGTGTGTGTGTTTGTGTATGTGTGCGTGTGTGTGTATGTGTGTGTGTGTGTGTATGTGTGTGTGTGTGTGTGTGTGGGTATGTGTGTGTGTTTGTGTATGTGTGCGTGTGTACACACTAACTGAAGGCCACTAAATGCAGCCTTGTGTCAGTCTGTCCACACTTACAGACATAAGGGCTGTGTAAGGGGAAGAGCAGGAGAAAGAAAGAGGGAGAGATACAGTACAGTTTAGCCACAACTAAGTTAATACGAAATGCTTTAAGCTAAACTTAATATCGTGTGTCTATTTGTGTTCTTCCAAAAAAAAAGAAAAGGAGAGATGTGCTCCATTTCCCCCAGAAGGGCATTACCCAACGACAACAACTCTCTCCCGCTGTGTCTCAATCTCAGATTCCTCAGAAAGCCCTCGAGAGCTTTGCGGCCGTCATTATTTGGTCTCAGCAAAACGGCTCCCCGAAGACCTCCGAGTGGTTACTTCAAAAACAAAGCCGGTTAATTTGCCGGTTCACATCAAGGCTTTGAAATGGCCTTGGAGTTGAAAGTCTGTGTGTGGAATGAGACGACGACGAAGATGTTTTGGGTAAACAGACGTATGTCATCGTTGTAAAGGTCACTGTGGAAGATCGTATCATACAGACCCTGAAACGAAACACCATGACTGGCAGAGCACAATGACTTCCAGATGTGTGTGCAATTTTCTTTGGGGGTGGGGTGTGGGTGGGGGGCGGTATTCATATGTTACCAGTACCCACTGACCAGTTAGTTCTGACCACCGGGCTTGGCTGAGGGAGGGAGGGAGACATTCCAGCCTGCCGTGACTAATCATGACAAGAGACCTACAGTACATTAACAACCACACAATCCTGTAGTTCCGTTTACCCAGCATCTGTCCCAGAATTCTTTGCTTCTCTGGGATGTGGTCCCGATGACCCTGTTGGAGAGACAGATCAACAGACACAATGACACTGTTGGAGAGACATGGATCAACAGACACGATGACCCTGTTGCCCATTGGGGAGGGAGGGGCTAATCATCCCAGCATTCTTACCTCAGCTCCATCCATCCTTCGCTCCACAGCTTCTAGTCATCCCACCAGTCAGCCAGCAAGGCTGCCAGTCAGTCAGACAGCCAGCTGAAGTACCAGTCAGTCAGACAGCCAGCTGAAGTACCAGTCAGTCAGGCAGCCAGCTGAAGTACCAGTCAGTCAGGCAGCCAGCTGAAGTACCAGTCAGTCAGGCAGCCAGCTGAAGTACCAGTCAGTCAGGCAGCCAGCTGAAGTACCAGTCAGTCAGGCAGCCAGCTGAAGTACCAGTCAGTCAGGCAGCCAGCTGAAGTACCAGTCAGTCAGGCAGCCAGCTGAAGTACCAGTCAGTCAGACAGCCAGCTGAAGTACCAGTCAGTCAGATATCCAGTCGGCCAACTAGGCGTGAGGGGCTGTTTGTGTCTCTCTTGGCTTTTTCCATTCACACTGTTCTGCCTCATGTCCAAACTCTGCCAAATGTCTCTGCCAGCTCTTGCTTTGGTTCAGGAGCTGTCTTCTTCTACTTCGGTCCGTTAGAAGAGGCTGTCACGGCCCTCACCTCAACACAGCATGGATGGTGTGAGACTGGGGCAGGTTTCTGTAAAGCTGTCCTGTTGGAAGTTTGATGTTTGGATGGTTGAGCAATCTTGATAATAGAAAGTAATGCAACATTATAACCCAATATCTCTATGTCTTATAAAGTCCTGCTGCGTTGATCTGTGCTCTGTCACCATTGCCCAGGCTCAGAGCATGTCTGCTGCAAATTCACCTTTCATTCTCTCCTCTTGCTACAACCCAGCTGCAGTGGAACACACAAACACACACACACACACACACACATACATACACACACATACAGTGGAACACACACTTACAGGGGAACACACACACATACAGTGTAAATTGATCTTGTTTGTGTGCCCCTCAATTCTCCTTTTTGGATGTCACTGGAGGAAAAGGGCCACAGAAGAGGAACCTGTGGCTTTTTTGCATGGTGGGTTCTGGTAGGGAGACAGAGAAACAAGGGGACAGGAAGACAAGGAGACAGGAAGACAAGGATACAGGAAGACAGGGAGGCAGAGAAACTTGTTAACGCTAATCCTCCGCTAAACTTTCGTGCACATAGACTAGCGGTGGTTAAATGTGAACAAGTGAATAAATGGCGTAAATACCCATGCTCCATTGCAGCTCCATTGCAGCTCTGGCACAAGTCAAGCACTGGCCTCCATCTGCGTAGCCTGGGCCACTGAGAAGACATGGTATGAATGAGAGTACCCGCACATTTAAATAACACTGTTGCTCCTTTACCGTGGAAACTACGGCAGTTTCAATGGGAGTGTTTCAGTAATGTTTGTAAATAACTGTGTTATTGGCAGAGAGATGCAGCACTACACCTGACCCCCCCCCCAAACGCACACACACACACACACACACACTAACACACACACACACTAACACACACACACACGTCTTCCTCCTCTCCCAGTCATTCACTTGCCCAAGCCAAATCTCTTTCTGAGCATTGAGTCGCTACCTCACACCTCCAGCTGTTTCCCAATGGACCATAAAACGAGTTCAGCTCCGTATATCAGAAGAGCTGGGATTGGACTGTTTAATGTGCTGTGTTTGTGTGTGTGCGTGTGTGTGTTTGAGAGAGAGAGAGAGAGAAAGCGAGAGAGGCAGAGAGCATGAGACAGAGAGAGAGGAAGTAGAGCTGGGATAAGACTGTTTAATGTGTTCTGGCTCAGGGTAATATTGACAGTCTGTTGGAGCGACTCTTCTCCAGCTCCCAGCCTCCAGTAGGCCAGACAGTATTGTTATTATTATTATCTACATTCAAGGGGCAATCTGTAGTTTAAACAAAAACAAAGCTGAACCCCCCTCCCTGTTTCACTCTCATAATCAAAGACACACCTACACTTACCTAAAGGATTATTAGGAACACCTGTTCAATTTCTCATTAATGCAATTATCTAATCAACCAATCACATGGCAGTTGCTTGAATGCATTTAGGGGTGTGGTCCTGGTCAAGACAATCTCCTGAACTCCAAACTGAATGTCAGAATGGGAAAGAAAGGTGATTTAAGCAATTTTGAGCGTGGCATGATTGTTGGTGCCAGACGGGCCGGTCTGAGTATTTCACAACCTACTCAGTTACTGGGATTTTCACGCACAACCATTTCTAGGGTTTACAAAGAATGGTGTGAAAAGGGAAAAACATCCAGTATGCGGCAGTCCGGTGGCGAAAATGCCTTGTTGATGCTATAGGTCAGAGGAGAATGATTCAAGCTGATAGAAGAGCAACTTTGACTGAAATAACCACTTGTTACAACCAAGGTATGCAGCAAAGCATTTGTGATGCCACAACACGCACAACCTTGAGGCGGGCCACAACAGCAGAAGACCCCACCGGGTACCACTCATCTCCACTACAAATAGGAAAAAGAGGCTACAAAATTGGACAGTTGAAGACTGGAAGAATGTTGCCTGGTCTGATGAGTCTCGATTTCTGTTGAGACATTCAGATGGTAGAGTCAGAATTTGGCGTAAACAGAATGAGAACATGGATCCATCATGCCTTGTTACCACTGTGCAGGCTGCTGGTGGTGGTGTTATGGTGTGGGGGATGTTTTCTTGGCACACTTTAGGCCCCTTAGTGCCAATTGGGCATCGTTTAAATGCCACGGCCTACCTGAGCATTGTTTCTGACCATGTCCATCCCTTTATGACCACCATGTACCCATCCACTGATGGCTACTTCCAGCAGGATAATGCACCATGTCACAAAGCTTGAATCATTTCAAATTGGTTTCTTGAACATGACAATGAGTTCACTGTACTGAAATGGCTCCCACAGTCACCAGATCTCAACCCAATAGAGCATCTTTGGGATGTGGTGGAACGGGAGCTTCGTGCCCTGGATGTGCATCCCGCAAATCTCCATCAATTGCAAGATGCTATCCTATCAATATGGGCCAACATTTCTAAAGAATACTTTCAGCACCTTGTTGAATCAATGCCACGTAGAATTAAGGCAGTTCTGAAGGCGAAAGGGGGTCAAACACAGTATTAGTATGGTGTTCCTATTAATTCTTTAGGTGAGTGTATATACACAATATTATCAATATTATAGTGTTAACCATGTTTCAGTCTAAATAATGTTGGTTTACAATCATATGGATGTCACGTCCTGGCTGTGCCCCTAGCCATCTCTGCGCTGGGCTCGGGGCATAGCCAGGACAGGACAGGAGGTGGCCTTTAGCCACCTCTACTCCTTTTTTTGGTTTCCCCAATTGGAGGCAGGTGTTAGTCATTGCCTCCAATTGGGGACCCTATTTAAGTTTAGTTTGTAGGCCCCAAGGCGTGGTTCATTTTGGTTTTGTTTATCCTGTGTAAGGAATACCCACGTCACTGGTTGCTGCTTTTTGTTTTGTTGGAGTCCTGCATTCTTTATTTTGTATTAAATGGATTACCTTACCTACCTCTACTCTGCGCCTGTGTCCTCTTCATCCCACAACCGTGACAGAATGAACCACCACCAAGAGACACAGCAGAAATGGACGGTAGGGGAACTCCTCGGTTGGCCGGACAGCGACACCGAGGAGGAGCAGAACCCCTACTGTCCTCTGCGGCACACCGGGCCTCCACAGCATCCACCCCGGAGGAGACGTCGACGGAGGCGATGTAAGCAAACCTCCGTGTGTCCGCCCCAAGAATTTCTTGGCGGGGTGCTGTGGGGGCAGGCGGAATGGAAGGACGCGGCCGTGCCACCCGTGCTCACGTGTGGGGTAGTCCAGGTGCCCCAGCCCTGCCCGGTGCCAGCTCCTAGGCGTCGGGCAACAACGCCGGGGGGGCCTATGAGGGCTTTCCCTGATGTTGGGAGATGTGAGGACTGGTGGGGCTATCGGGACCCGCCGTACCGGTTCTCGCAGCCAGCGCCCCCTGCTGCCCGGGAGCCGCAGCCGGCGCCGCCAGCGCCCCACACTGCCCGGGAGCCGCAGCCAGCGCCCCCCGCTGCCCGGGAGCCGCAGCCTGCGCCCCCCGCTGCCCGGAAGCCGCAGCCTGCGCCCCCCGCTGCCCGGAAGCCGCAGCCTGCGCCCCCCGCTGCCCGGAAGCCGCAGCCTGCGCCCCCCGCTGCCCGGGAGCCGCAGCCAGCGCTCCCCACTCCCTGGGAGCCGCAGCCAGCGCCGCCAGCGCCCCCCGCTGCCTGGGAGCCGCAGCCAGCGCCCCCCGCTGCCTGGGAGCCGCAGCCAGCGCCCCCTGCTGCCCGGGAGCCGCAGCCAGCGCTCCCCGCTCCCTGGGAGCCGCAGCCAGCGCCGCCAGCAACCCCTGCTGCTTGGGAGCCGCAGCCAGCGCCCCCCGCTGCTTGGGAGCTGCAGCCAGCGTCCCCCGCTGCCTGGGAGCCGCAGCCAGCGCCGCCAGCAACCCCTGCTGCTTGGGAGCCGCAGCCAGCGCCCCCCGCTGCTTGGGAGCTGCAGCCAGCGTCCCCCGCTGCCTGGGAGCCGCAGCCAGCGCCGCCAGCGCCCCCTGCTGCCCGGGAGCCGCAGCCAGCGCCCCCCGCTGCCTGGGAGCCGCAGCCAGCGCCGCCAGTGCCCCCTGCTGCCCGGAAGCCGCAGCCTGCGCCCCCCGCTGCCCGGAAGCCGCAGCCTGCGCCCCCCGCTGCCCGGGAGCCGCAGCCAGCGGTCCCCGCTCCCTGGGAGCCGCAGCCAGCGCCGCCAGCGCCCCCCGCTGCCTGGGAGCCGCAGCCAGCGCCCCCCGCTGCCCAGTGGCCGCAGCCGCCAGCTCCTCCCGCTGCCCAGTGGCCGCAGCCGCCAGCTCCTCCCGCTGCCCAGTGGCCTCAGCCGCCAGCTCCTCCCGCTGCCCAGTGGCCTCAGCCGCCAGCTCCTCCCGCTGCCCAGTGGCCGCAGCCGCCAGCTCCTCCCGCTGCCCAGTGGCCGCAGCCGCCAGCTCCTCCCGCTGCCCAGTGGCCGCAGCCGCCAGCTCCTCCCGCTGCCCAGTGGCCTCCGCCGCCAGCTCCTCCCGCTGCCCAGTGGCCTCCGCCGCCAGCTCCACCCGCTGCCCAGTGGCCTCAGCCGCCAGCTCCACCCGCTGCCCAGTGGCCTCAGCCGCCAGCTCCTCCCGCTGCCCAGTGGCCTCAGCCGCCAGCTCCTCCCGCTGCCCAGTGGCCTCAGCCGCCAGCTCCACCCGCTGCCCAGTGGCCTCAGCCGCCAGCTCCACCCGCTGCCCAGTGGCCTCAGCCGCCAGCTCCTCCCGCTGCCCTGTTTTCGCCGACGCCAGGACCCGCCGTGGACTGGCCGCCGCCCGGGCCCGCGGATGACTGGCCGCCGCCGCCCGGGCCCGCGGATGACTGGCCGCCGCCGCCCGGGCCCGCGGATGACTGGCCGCCGCCGCCCGGGCCCGCGGATGACTGGCCGCCGCCGCCGCCCGGGCCCGCGGATGACTGGCCGCCGCCGCCCGAGCCAGCGGATGACTGGTCGCCGCCGCCCGGGGCCGTGGATGACTGGCCGCCGCCGCCCGAGCCAGCGGTTGACTGGCCGCCCGAGGCCACGGATGACTGGCCGCCGCCGCACGAGGCCGCGGATGACTGGCCGCCGCCCGAGCCCGCGGTGGACTGGCCGCCTTGTCCCGCAGCGCCTTCACCTGCCCAGGAGCCCCCGCATCGTCCTACGGCGCCCTCGCCTGTCCCGGCCTCTGCGGCGCCCTCGCCTGTCCCGGCCTCAGCGGCGCCCTCGCCTGTCCCGGCCTCAGCGGCGCCCTCGCCTGTCCCGGCTCTTCCTGAACCTCCGCCGGCTCTCCCTGACCCTCCGCCGGCTTCCCTGTCTCCGGCTCCTTCGCCGGCTCTCCCACAGGGTTCTGACCCTCCGCCGGCTCCTGCTCCTCCACCGGCTCCTATTCCCCCGCCGGCTCCCCCGTCTCCTGCTCCTCCGCCGGCTCCTGCTCCCCCGCCGGCCGTCAACCCTCCGCCGGCTCCCCCGGCTCCTGCTCCTCCGCCGGCTGCCGACCTGCTGCCGGCTCCTATTCCTCCGCCGGCTCCCCTGTCTCCTATGCCTCCGCCGGCTCCCCCGGCTCCTACTCCTCCGCCGGCTCCCCCGGCTCCTGCTCCTCCGCCGGCTGCCGACCTGCCGCCGGCTCCTATTCCTCCGCCGGCTCCCCCGTCTCCTATTCCTCTGCCGGCTCCTATTCCTCCGCCGGCTCCCCCGGCTCCTACTCCTCCGCCAGCTCTCCCGCCGGCTCCGGACCCTCCGCCGGCTTCCCCGGCTCCTGCTCCTCCACCGGCTCCTATTCCCCCGCCGGCTCCCCCGTCTCCTATTCCTCTGCCTGCTCCTATTCCTCCGCCAGCTCCCCCGGCTCCTACTCCTCCGCCGGCTCTTCCGCCGGCTCCGGACCCTCCGCCGGCTCTTCCGCCGACTCTTCCGCCGGCTCCGGACCCACCGCCGGCCCTTCCGCCGGCTCCGGACCCTCCGCCGGCTCCCCCGGCTCCTGCTCCTCCACCGGCTCCTGCTCCTCCGCCGGCTCCTACTCCTCCGCCGGCTCTTCCGCCGGCTCCTGACCCTCCACCGGTTTCCCCGTCTCCTATTCCTCCGCCGGCTCCCCCGGCTCCTACTCCTCCGCCGGCTCTTCCGCCGGCTCCGGACCCTCCGCCGGCTCCCCCGGCTCCTGCTCCTCCACCGGCTCCTATTCCCCCGCCGGCTCCCCCGTCTCCTGCTCCTCCGCCGGCTCCTACTCCTCCGCCGGCTCTTCCGCCGGCTCCTGACCCTCCGCCGGTTTCCCCATCTCCTGCTCCTCCGCCGGCTCTTCCGCCGGCTCTGGACCCTCCGCCGCCTCCCCCGGCTCCTGCTCCTCCGCCGGCTCCTATTCCCCCGCCGGCTCCCCCGTCTCCTACTCCTCCGCCGGCTCTCCCGCCGGCTCCGGACCCTCCGCCGCCTCCGCCGGCTCCTACTCCTCCGCCGGCTCTTCCGCCGGCTCCTGACCCTCCGCCGGTTTCCCCATCTCCTGCTCCTCCGCCGGCTCTCCCGGCTCCTGCTCCTCCGCCGGCTGTCGACCCTCCGCCGGTTCCCCCGGCTCCTGCTTCTCCGCCGGCTGTCGACCCGCCGCCGGCTCTCCTGCCGGTTCCTGTCCCTCCGCCGGCTCTCCCGTCTCCTGACCCTCTGCCTCCCTGGCCTGTCCCTGCGGCTCCGCCTCCCCGGCCTGTGCCGGCGGCTCCGGGCGCTGAGCCTCCGCCGGTCCGGGTGTGGTCGTCCCGGTCTTGCGGTCGGGAGCCCGCGCCTTTGGGGGGGGGTACTGTCACGTCCTGGCTGTGCCCCTAGCCATCTCTGCGCTGGGCTCGGGGCATAGCCAGGACAGGACAGGAGGTGGCCTTTAGCCACCTCTACTCCTTTTTTTGGTTTCCCCAATTGGAGGCAGGTGTTAGTCATTGCCTCCAATTGGGGACCCTATTTAAGTTTAGTTTGTAGGCCCCAAGGCGTGGTTCATTTTGGTTTTGTTTATCCTGTGTAAGGAATACCCACGTCACTGGTTGCTGCTTTTTGTTTTGTTGGAGTCCTGCATTCTTTATTTTGTATTAAATGGATTACCTTACCTACCTCTACTCTGCGCCTGTGTCCTCTTCATCCCACAACCGTGACAATGGAATAAACAAGCTAATATTTTGGTCTCAGACAGAGAATGACAGCTGAACTTACAATGTCTAGCAATTGGATATAGATTACAGAAGTCCGCTATCCCTGGACCAGAAGTTTAGAACCGCCCCTGTTATCCAGTACCCCTGAGTCCTGTGGTTCAGAACCAGACCTGAGGTCCAGTCTTCCGCAGCCCTGTGGTTCAGAACCTTGGATGTGGTCGTCTGGTGCCGTCCAGCTGGGTTTTGTAGGTCTGCGGTCTTTAACCACTCTGGTCACTCTGTGCGAGGTTGTTAATGGTCAGTGTGCTGTTTGTGGCCTTGGGCCCATGTGACGGATGGCTCTCTCAGCCATGGAAACACGCTCTGGAGCCTGGCTCATGCCCTAGTGAATTGGAGCAACACATACACTCACATACACAAAGAAACACAGTAGTGGTTTCTTATCAACACGCCCCATCGTCCGTCTGCACTAGACACCTATTATTTTGGTCAGGTTAAGCGGCTGCCATGCTGCCAGGTGTTTTGGAGAGTTTCCAGCTGTGGAGGTTCTTAAATGTGTGTGTCTACTGAAAACGAAGTTGTCAACGGCTTACTAACTAGAGACACAGTGAAGTTCTCTGAGACATCCTGGAGCTGGGTTTGTCTGGGTTTGTCTGGGTTGGGTTTGTCTGGGTTTGTCTGCATTGTCTACTATAACTTGCTCTGTGGCCCACATTTTTAATTTGAGTCTAATCTCTGGTGTTATTCCAGAAGTGTAGAAAGCTGCTCTTGTTCTTCCACCTCATAAGGGTGGACGTTAGCGATTACCACCATGACTCTAAATGATCTGTCTAAAAATTCTGCACATACTTCTAAATTTACTGCTGCACTACAGTACACTTCGGACTGTTTTGTGTTTTTTTTTTAAATATTCTACATCATGTGTATTGTGAATAAGCCGTTATTGTGGAAAATAACTTGTTCTTACTGGCTTGCCTGTTTGAATAGCCTATAGTAAAAAAAGAAATGACATCCACAATTCGCCACAAGCGCCACATTTACTATATACTCCTGTTTGCCTTGAGTTCTGACTGCCTGACAGAGTGGGTTTCGGACATCAACTTTCTTTATCTTTTGGGTCATTCCCTATAATTTCGGCAAGCCGTGACGCCCACCACCTCCTTGTAATGTTTTCTTGGCTGTAATCCGGCAGGTCAGTCATGATATGCTGTGCCATATGGAGTTTTTATGTGTTTTAAATGTTTGTTTCTCTTATGCTATTAGAAAAAAAAAGTATGTTTGAATGTCCGGAAAACAATCTCAGGCACTTAAATTTGAATAAATGTTGACAGATTGTTCACAGGAGACTATGAGATATTTCCCCCCCGGGACGCAAACTCACTTCCTCATTTTAAAGAATTATTTAACTATAATTATTGATCAACATGTTTGTTGTTTTCAGAACCACTGCTTTATTTGAACAATGTTTTTCAACACAATGCTGAATTGCAACAGAAGTTATTCAAGATTTGGTTAGTTGAACCAGTATGGTTGGTTGAATCAGTATGGTTAGTTGAACCAGTATGGTTAGTTGAACCAGTATGGTTAGTTGAACCTGTATGGTTAGTTGAACCATTCAGTCTCTATAAGTTAACATTGTTTATGCACAATATTTGACAGGTATTGTTATGATTTGAAAATACTAAGAAAATAGGGTGGAAAGGGATTTTAAGAACACATAAAATGTTACACATTATGATAATAAATATTTACGTGAAAAACCACAAAAAATCATGCCACCCCTTAATGACACACACCTGCCCCAAATCAGGCCTTGTCAGAGGGAGGTCAAAAAAGCCCCAGAAAAGCAGGAAGTGGAAGAAGAGTGAAGAGTGGGAGGCCGTAGCCCGCCACGCTTCTCCACAGGTTTTTAAGATTTTATATTTATGTTTCCTCTGCCACTTTCTGTTTAGTAAATGCCTTCTGGGGCCCAGAACACTTGCACAGTTCTTTATTTCTCTCCCTGTGACCATACATTTGCATAACTAGTATTAGTTTACATAAAACAGCATCACATGAACCATTCAAGCTGGAGACACAACTTATATTGCGCAGTGAGTCCATACTAACTTCAATCTTAAACTATATTTGGGTTTTAAACATTCCCGTCAACTTGGTGAAATCAATTACCTTTAATCAAAAATAAAATTCAAGAAATGTAATTATATTATTGAGTTCAGTGGCTACCATCATCTTCAGTTGTAGACAGAGCAGCTTGACACAGTGAAAGAGACAGAGCGAGAGGTGCTAAAACCTTCCTGTGTTCCTGGGAGATTTCAGCCAGAGCCAGCTGCAGTCACAGGGTTAAACGGACACTTTCTTGGCTCACAGTGTTCAGTCATCGTTCATCTCAAGGCCTCCCTTTCACGCCTGCAACTCTCCATCCCTCAGCCATATACACCCTTCATCTATCAGGAGAAACCCGAGCCAGCAGCTCTCCACTGATCCAGAATGGAGGCTGCACAGGTTGAATAACAGGCTCTTTCCTAAATACAATATATAGTCTCGAACACCAACATTGCCATGAACCTAGGTTCATCTACTTCCTACTTGCAAAGTATTGTTTATTACAGGAAATTGTCGGTGTTAGCTAGCTACAGTAATATGTACTTGTTAGGTAGCTAGTGTTCTTGTTAGCTAGTTAATAGTAAAACCTACTATATAGGTAGGTAGCTTGTGTTTAATGTTAGACCTACTAGATAGTTATCTACTGTTTATATTAAAACCTACTAGATCGGTAGGTAGCTTGTGACCTATTAGATAGCTAGCTAGCTTGTGTGTGTCTGTGTGTTTGTTAGCTAGTGTTCACTAGGTTTACTTTGGCAGCCGTAGCAGTATACTTTGTTTTGCCTTTGCATTGGGTAGCCCGATATGTAGTGAGTGTATGTGAGTTTCCAAAGATGCAAAGGAAGTCAAAGTGGCAAACATATGCCTACCCACCCATAGGTCAACACAGTCCAATCCAAGCCTCTTCACATGAGCCTAGTGCTGCTAACCCGGAACACATGTGAGTCTGAGACGATAAACCGCAAAACAACTTTGATCCAACCAGTGGAACTTGGATCCAGAACTTGTACCTACAGAAGAACTCTGGCATCAAGAAAATCAAAAGATCTCAGATGTCTCCTGAGGAACTCCTGTGGCTAATAAACAACACAGTGTAGCTTGAAGTAAGAATGGCCCCTGGTCATCTAATAGTACTCACAGTTTTTCCATGTCCTAATTTCAGCCTACTCCTTCACATCTCTACTAATTCAGCGTGGGTAGATGGCAGAAATGGGATAAAAGCAACATCTTTGTTTGATGGGAAGAGGAAAACAAGCTAACAAAGAACCGTATATTTCTGTCCATACTGTAAATACAAACCTTTAGTAACCTCTCTCTCTGTAGATGGACTATGAGTTTGTTCGTCTGTATGTGTTGTTTTACTGTAGTTATGAGCACCAAAACTTGGATAGTAAAATAAGAAAACGTTCACCTTTAGGGGAATATTATAATTAATTAATTAATTAAGGAATGAAGTCAAAAGTGAAAACAAAACCTAACATGGCAAATTAATATTTCATGCTTCCCTTCTTAAAACTCCTCCTGGTTTTGCTTGGCCCTCCAGCTCTCCAAAATGGGCCACCACCGACACCCACAGGCTAAATGCTGTAAATGACTATCAATAGCCTACCTACAATCAGCCTGTCCACTCTGACCTGCGGCATTTTTATTTCCAGACTGAAGATACAGATAAGTCGCGGATGAATGTCAGATAAATTACTAAAATGTAAACGAGAAATTGTTTCCATCTGGAGAGTCCTACATTAGGGGCAGGGACCGGGGGGAAATGTTTGGGATGGGGCTCAGCAGATTGAGTTCAGGGGTCGGTCTGAATGTGGTCTTCATTAATCTGGAGGTCAGATTCCACTGCTGCCGATTCGGCTGGTGTAGGATGAAATATCGGGTCAACTGGCATCTGTCCTTTGAAACCTTACGTTTTCTTACCTTTTCCTGTGATTTGTCATTGCCTTGACTCTGTGTCTAGTGAATAGTCATGCCTTGACTCTGTGTCCAGTGAATAGTTATGCCTTGACTCTGTGTCCCGTGAATAGTCATGCCTTGACTCAGTGTCCAGTGAATAGTTATGCCTTGACTCTGTGTCCAGTGTATAGTTATGCCTTGACTCTGTGTCCAGTGTATAGTCATGCCTTGACTCTGTGTCCAGTGAATAGTTATGCCTTGACTCTGTGTCAAGTGAATAGTCATGCCTTGACTCTGTGTCCCGTGAATAGTCATGCCTTGACTCAGTGTCCCGTGAATAGTCATGCCTTGACTCTGTGTTCAGTGAATAGTTATGCCTTGACTCTGTGTTCAGTGAATAGTCATGTCTTGACTTTGTGTCAAGTGAACAGTCATGCCTTGACTCTGTGTCCAGTGTATAGTCATGCCTTGACTCTGTGTCATGTGAATAGTCATGCCTTGACTCTGTGTCCCGTGAATAGTCATGCCTTGACTCAGTGTCCCGTGAATAGTCATGCCTTGACTCTGTGTCCAGTGAATAGTTATGCCTTGACTCTATGTCCAGTGTATAGTTATGCCTTGACTCTGTGTCCAGTGTATAGTCATGCCTTGACTCTGTGTCAAGTGAATAGTTATGCCTTGACTCTGTGTCCCGTGAATAGTCATGCCTTGACTCAGTGTCCAGTGAATAGTTATGCCTTGACTCTGTGTCCAGTGTATAGTTATGCCTTGACTCTGTGTCCAGTGTATAGTCATGCCTTGACTCTGTGTCCAGTGAATAGTTATGCCTTGACTCTGTGTCAAGTGAATAGTCATGCCTTGACTCTGTGTCCCGTGAATAGTCATGCCTTGACTCAGTGTCCCGTGAATAGTCATGCCT
The DNA here is from genome assembly GCF_011004845.1 of Esox lucius. NCBI lineage: Eukaryota > Metazoa > Chordata > Actinopteri > Esociformes > Esocidae > Esox > Esox lucius. Next base: position 3,254,606 of record NC_047574.1, on the reverse strand, counting down.
TGACTCTGTGTTCAGTGAATAGTCATGCCTTGACTCTGTGTTCAGTGAATAGTTATGCCTTGACTCTGTGTCCAGTGTATAGTCATGTCTTGACTTTGTGTCAAGTGAACAGTCATGCCTTGACTCTGTGTCCAGTGTATAGTCATGCCTTGACTCTGTGTCATGTGAATAGTCATGCCTTGACTCTGTGTCCTGTGAATAGTCATGCCTTGACTCAGTGTCCCGTGAATAGTCATGCCTTGACTCTGTGTTCAGTGAATAGTTATGCCTTGACTCTGTGTCCAGTGTATAGTCATGTCTTGACTCTGTGTCCAGTGAATAGTCATGCCTTGACTCAGTGTCCCGTGAATAGTCATGCCTTGACTCTGTGTTCAGTGAATAGTTATGCCTTGACTCTGTGTCCAGTGTAAAGTCATGTCTTGACTCTGTGTCCAGTGAATAGTCATGCCTTGACTCTGTGTCCAGTGAATAGTCATGCCTTGACTCTGTGTCCAGTGAATAGTCATGCCTTGACTCTGTGCCCCGTTCATTTAGGTCACAGTGACAACAAGTTATAGTTACATGACATCAGCATTATTTTACATTTCAGAAGTGCTTTTTTGCATAATGCCCAACTCATTCTACGGACTTCCAGGTTCATATGGGTTCTCACTTCTGTCCTCGGGCGCGAACGAGTAAAGTCACAGATTGGTTAGCCACTCCACTCACCCTGTTGCCTTGCTCTCAACCAGACAGCCGACACTGTGTCCTTCAAAGAGTGATCTGGAAATCCTCGATTTGTTGGGACGATAATGGGAAGAGACTTGGGATGTGAATGGGGTGGGCGCGCTTCAGGAATACATTACCTGACATATCCACATCACACGTGACCCACCTCTTAAAGCACATCACCAGCCGTGCCTCTGCCCTGCTGTACAGTTTGGCTGTGCCGCCAAAGTCATTTCAGGGTAGCGCGTTGCCCGTCTACTCCATTTACAGTCGGTAGTGTTGCCATTGGACAAAGCATCTGTGTTTACTGTGACACCGGATGTGTTGAAGCCTCACAGCGTAGTTAGCTACTGGGGACGTCGTTTCCTGACTCCAAACACCAGGGAACAGCTTTGTTTTCCTCTGCAACATCTGCTTGTTGCGAAAGGTGTGTTTGCGTGTGTGTTTGCTTGATTTGAAAGACGTGTGTGTGTGTGTGTGTGTGTGTGTGTGTGTGTGTGTGTGTGTGTTTGTTTCCAGTGTGACCATATGTTCACACATGAATGTACACAGTTGGTGTTGCAAAAATCTGTTTTTGATAATTAAAAACATATTGATTCTCACCTTCATGGCATCTGCATTTTTACACAGAATAAAACGGAGCACTCCTCTGTGTTCTAGAGCAGCGTGGTTTCACCTCTAACTTATCTGAACGTGAAAGACTGGGGAGGAAAGGAGTAGCAGGGGGAATTGTCTTCCATGACCCTCCAGGGTCTATAATCAGGTCCTACACACCTTTCCTCTCCCACTGTCAGCCTTCTGTCATCCATGGGAGCCCACTCAAGACTCAGCCTCCTCCATCGCCATCATCCATGATTACACCTCTTGAAATGTGGGGAAATGTCACATTTTACATATTGTAATATTTTACCACACTGAACTAAGTTCCTGCATATTCTGTCTTGAAATGTCAAGAAGGTGTGACAATAGTGTGATGTCTCCTCTCTCTTTGTCTGTTTCTTACCTCTCCCCATGTTTCATTCTCTGTCCTCTCTCCTTTCCCCCCCCTCTCTGTCTCACTCTCTGTCCACTCATTCCTCTCTCCTAATCTTCTCTGCTTTCCTGTTATTTCTTCTTGTAAGTAAGGGCCTTAGCTTTCCCATCATGGACACCTTACAACTCCCCAACGGTCAGCTGTGATTGGATGCCACACACAATCCCTTAATTGGAACTAATTGGCCCAGAGTTGCCCAGATTCTGGATAAGATAAATGGAGATGATAAATTGGATTGCCAAGTGACCTTTTTAAGAGACTCAGTCTCATTAACCTTTCAGATGCCGGCAGGTAAGGACAGGGGTAAGTTGTGTGGATCTGGGGCATACACTGCAGGGTACAATGATGCCAGAGAAAGTGCTGAGTATTACAGCTAATTGAATCAAGGTCTAGTGTCTCCACAGACACTCTGGACCAATACCATCTCTGCATTTTTTCTTGTTGTCCACATGTCTCGTGATGGTGTTCTGAACAGACTACCGTTCTTCACAGTCTCAACCCAACACAGAGACTGTCAGAGGATATAGTCTCTCATGTTTTATCACTCCCTCCCTCGCTTGCTTACAGGTGCTTTATGGGAAACATATTTACATTGGAAAAGCAGGTAAAAATATAAAACGCAGTTAACAAGCTAGAAAGCTAATTCAACAAGACCAGGACAGAAGAAGTCAGACAATATCAGGGACCTGTGAAAACGTTTAAACAGAATAACAGTGTTTAAAATGTTATATGGCTAGCTGTAAAAAAATTTAGTATCAAATGTAATATTGTAGCCTATATACTTTTGTGACTTTGCTTCCTGGTTTCCACTGCCTGATGTGGGCTGTGCACATGTCCTGTATCCTCTGGGGAGCCAGATCTGCCCATGGCAACAGTTTGGCAAGGCTCCACTTACTGAATCTGAACATTTCAAAAATTTGGGTCAGTCTCAGTGGTCAGGCATTCTGCCATTATAGACCCTCTGTTTGGGGTGAGATTGTATTACGATCTTCTCTGAGGTGGGGTTGCTGTTCGTACTCGTGCCGTCTGGAACATTATTAAAAGAAAACATAAATGTTTATTGTTCTCCCTTCCCTGTCCTTTTCATATCCAGTTGTGTATTTTTCATATCCAGTTGTGTCTTTCTCATATCTAGTTGTCTCACCGCAAAAAAACCCTGATGGATTCGGGAGAGTTGAAGATTACACCCAGCCTTTCTGCTATGTTCCGCACTTTTTGTCCAAACAGGAAGTCACGTGGGTCAGTGCATGTGAGGGCGACCTCCATTAGTTTCGGCAGGCGTGCAACCCTCCTAAGGGAGTAGGATTTAGCAATAGATTCCACCGTCCAGTGGGGTGCAGCAGGGTTCTGAAGACATATTTAGTGCCCTTGAACTGTCATACAGACTCCCTTCCTGACTCGTTCTCACTCTAAATCTTCCTCTTTCTTTTTCACTCTCTTGTTCTGTCTCCTCTGCTTTACAATGGGATTGATGAAGAGATCTTTTGATCTCTATTTTTCTTCTCTGGTCCCCTCTCCTCCCTCAGGCAGACTTAGACATCTTGGACAGAAGAGAGAGAATGAAAGAAAGAGTAGAAAGGACTATCGATACTACGCAGAACCACTTAACCGTTTGTGTTACATGTGCGGTGACGGTTAATACCAGTATTGCCTTGGTTGACTGACAACAGTCTGAGGTAAAACATGGTCTTGGATATGTTAACCGGGGAGAAAATGTGATGGTGCTGAAGGCTGAAAGGTGTTTGCACCTCAAAGAGCAACATGTATTCAGTTCAAGGACAGGGACATCTGTCTCCCAGGACGGAAGGAGGAAGGGGGAGGGCAGGAGGAGTTGAAAAAGGGGGAGAAATCAGAGGAGGAGAAAGAGAAGGAAGAGGAGAACATTAATAAAATGGTGTAAGAGAAAGGGGCAAAAAAAATGAACAGATGAAATGTCCTCGTGTCTTTCCTTTCTTCCTCATCCAGTGTCACTCTTTTCCGTAGAGAAAGAGGCAAACCACCTATTTACAAACATGCCATCATTCTTAATTTATAAACTTTTTGTAGTCTCATACAATCTTTGTAGAGTAAATTGCCCGACTCTTCTGTCTTCTGAGTATGCTCGTCCAATCAGATACAATTCACGCGTTGATGAGAAACAGACGGAGGACTGTTAGTGGAACCCTCCCTGTCTCAGGCTGTGGGATACCTATGGCGCCTTAAGCTGGAGTACCTCATAGCGTCACCTCACAGAGCCTCTCAGAACCTCACAGCGCCCCATAGAGGCTCATGACGTCTCATAGAGGCTCACATCATCTCACAGCACCTCACAACATCTCATAGAGCCTCAAAATGTCCACTGCGTCTCACACAGCATCTCATAAAGCCTCAAAGAGCTTCATAGCACTTCACAGAGCCTCGCAACATCTCATAGAGCCTCACAGTGTCTCACAACACCTTACAGAGCCTCAAAACGTCTCACAGAGCTTCACAGTGCTTCACAGCATGTCACAGTGCCTCATAGCATGTCACAGTGCCTCATAGCATGCCACAGATTCTCACAGTGTCTTACAGACACTCACAGCGTCTCTTAGAGAGCCTCACAGTGCTTAACAGCTTCTCGCAGTGCATCTCAGAGCCTCACAGCCATTGTTTAAACAGATTGCTTTCTGAGACGGGTGGGCAGGCAGGTGTGTTTCTGTGTGTGTGTGTGGGCAGGCACTGAGTGGACTTTCAGGATAAGTTCTTGTTTACATTATTATGGTAATTAACAGGCAAGATTGGTCGGGCGAGGGAGTGTGGGGGTGTGTGCGTGGGTGTGTGTGTTTGTGTCCATGTGCAAGCACGCGTGTGTGTTCGGGCCAATAGCTTTGGTCAGAGCTGTCACACACACGCAGCCATCTCATTATCGATGCCACGGCAAGGCCGTCCCCACGGTAACGACAGTGTTCCACTTGGCTGCGTCGGTGACACCTGAGCCACCATGCCAGCCGGAGGAGGGAGGGCTGTGGCATTCTGATGGAGTAACCGGAATGTTCTGACGAGCGTTCAGGATCATCCTGTCCTCCTCTCTATCTCCTCATCATCCTGCCCTCCCCGTTACCTCCTCATCATCCTGTTCTCCTCTCTATCTCCTCATCATCCTCTCTACCTCCTCATCATCCTGCCCTTCACTCTACCTCCTCATCATCCTGCCCTCCCCGTTACCTCCTCATCATCCTGCCCTTCACTCTACCTCCTCATCATCCTGCCCTCCCCGTTACCTCCTTATCATCCTGTTCTCCTCTTTACATCCTCATCATCCTGTCCGCTCTACCTCCTCATCATCCTGTCCTCCTCTTTACCTCCTCGTCATCCTGTCCTCTCTACCTCCTCATCATCCTGTCCTCCTCTCTAACTCCTCATCATCCTGTCCTCCTCTCTACCTCCTCATCATCCTGTCCTCCTCTTTACATCCTCATCATCCTGTCCTCCTCTCTACCTCCTCATCATCCTGTCCTCCTCTCTACCTCCTCGTCATCCTGTCCTCTCTACCTCCTCATCATCCTGTCCTCCTCTCTAACTCCTCATCATCCTGTCCTCCTCTCTACCTCCTCATCATCCTGTCCTCCTCTCTAACTCCTCATCATCCTGTCCTCCTCTCTACCTCCTCATCATCCTGTCCTTCTCTCTACCTCCTCATCATCCTGTCCTCCTCTCTAACTCCTCATCATCCTGTCCTCCTCTCTACCTCCTCATCATCCTGTCCTCCTCTCTACCTCCTCGTAATCCTGTCCTCCTCACTACCTCCTCGTCATCCTGTCATCCTCTCTACCTCCTCGTCATCCTGTCCTCCTCTCTACCTCCTCGTCATCCTGTCCTCCTCACTACCTCCTCATCATCCTGTCCTCCTCTCTACCTCCTCGTCATCCTGTCCTCCTCACTACCTCCTCGTCATCCTGTCCTCCTCTCTACCTCCTCGTCATCCTGTCCTCCTCACTACCTCCTCGTCATCCTGTTCTCCTCACTACCTCCTCTTAATTCCCTCCTATTTAAAGTGTTTCATTCTGTCTTGATCACTTTTGAGGAAAACTGAACGAGACAGGCAGACTATTATGTCTGCCAAAGCAGGGCGGCAGGCTGTTTTTGGCCTGGTATGTCCAGGTACACGGCCCTTAGATGGCGCTAAATATGGCCACAGGAGAGTGTGACCCCGGCAGGACTAGTTACACGCCTTTCACCATCATATCACACAACTTTAAAAAAAACTCAATATAACCTGAATACTCTTAGTTGTACATTAAACAAACGCCTTACCATCACACGAGTCGCACAAATGCACCCAGCAGGCGATGTTCTCTCATTCTTCTCCTCTCCTCCCTTCGTGTTCCCCTGTTCTTTCCTGATACCTCCCTGTTCCTATCCCCTTGGTCCACTTTGATCCTCTGCACTCCTAGTCATGCTCTCCGTCATCCTCCTCCTCGCCTCCTCGCCTCCTCTCCTCTCATCCTCCTGTTCCAGTAGTACTGTCATTACCTAATGCTGTTGTTACGCATCAAGACATTTTCAATTTAATACCCCGTCTGTAGTCAGATGGATATTTTAATTATTATTGAATAATTGGTAATGAGACAATCCAGGGTATGTACGTTCTTTTCTTTAATCTGTTTAATTAAAGCTACGGAGCGTGACTTTAACATGACTCCGTATCAAAGAATACGCTGCTTCACCAGAGATGGCCGACGTCCAAAATGGCTTCCTAGCCAACGTGGCTTTGATTAAAAGCAGTGTGCTACATTGGGAGTATGTCGCCTTTCGGGAAGTCAATATGCATTGTAAAGAAATGACACCCATCAAGGCAAACACAAGGAGTGGTTATGTCAAGTTGAAACCTAAAATATTAAATGTGACAAATCAGTATTGATCCAATGTGGCCACACAGTATCTGTCCGTACACTGTATCTCTATTTCTCTCCTGCTTGGGTAGTGGTGACTTGTCTTGGCTCAGGTTGGAGTCAGTCTGGTCTCAGATCTCTTTGTTAGATGTGCAGCCAACTCTAATACTCTAAATAGAAACGCATCCTCGGGGATCCTTCAGGGTTTCTTCAATTGAAATTGTTTTGGGAGGCAACAATGATACATTATTAAGAGAAAGTTCTAAACCATTTTAAAGGTGTCCGTGAATAACTAGCAGGGGATTCCCCACAATCGGATGAACCCCCTAATTGGGTAGGTGAGGATGGGCAAGTTCTGTCGTAGCTGGCCGATAAACGTCGGGTTTTGTTTGTAACTGCTAGTTAGTCACCCTCACCTGGTGTCCCAGTTCTGTGCTAGTCACTGATTACAAGGACAGTATTACAACATATGTATCGGCCCTCCAGAACCTGGGATGCCTATCTCTGCCCTGAAGAATCCTCCAGAACCTGGGATGCCTATCTCTGCCCTAAAGAATCCTCCAGAACCTGGGATGCCTATCTCTGCCCTGAAGAATCCTCCAGAACCTGGGATGCCTATCTCTGCCCTAAAGAATCCTCCAGAACCTGGGATGCCTACCTCTGCCATGAAGAATCCTCCAGAACCTGGGATGCCTATCTCTGCCCTAAGGAATCCTCCAGAACCTGGGATGCCTATCTCTGCCCTAAAGAATCCTCCAGAACCTGGGATGCCTATCTCTGCCCTGAAGAATCCTCCAGAACCTGGGATGCCTATCTCTGCCCTAAAGAATCCTCCAGAACCTGGGATGCCTATCTCTGCCCTGAAGAATCCTCCAGAACCTGGGATGCCTATCTCTGCCATGAAGATTCCTCCAGAACCTGGGATGCCTATATCTGCCATGAAGAATCCTCCAGAACCTGGGATGCCTATCTCTGCCATGAAGAATCTTTCAGAACCTGGGATGCCTATTTCTGCCCTGAAGAATCCTCCAGAACCTGGGATGCCTATCTCTGCCCTGAAGAATCCTCCAGAACCTGGGATGCCTATCTCTACCCTGAAGAATCCTCCAGAACCTGGGATGCCTATCTCTGTCCTGAAGAATCCTCCAGGAACAATTTTAGATCATTTTGTAGCTTCATAATATCAAATCATGGGATTCAACACCGGGAGATCCCAGACAAGCCTTCAGTCACTAGGTTGGCCCCTCTGGTAACTGGTTACAGCTTCCAGAACTGTTAGCAGTTACCAGCCGTCACCAGATCAGATACAGTTGCACCGATATGGGTTCTATCTTGAACACAAGTGCTACTTGGAACCCAAAACCTGTCCTCTTGTAACGCAAAAGTGTTTTTCCTTGCACCAAGAAAGGTTCCCCTGCAGGGACAGCCAGCAAGCTGTAATCATTAAAGCATGTACAACGTTTGTTTTATCCAGCGCCACCCATGGAATCGAATGGAATGTCCTATGGGGACATACAGAATTATTTTGGAACCCTTTTGTTTGTTCTAGGTTGGCCTGCCTCCAACCATGTCACCTGTTTTGCTGCTTGTATGAAGCATAGCTTGCACCTACCCGAACCTAATACTAACAACCAGCATTGACTCTGCCAAGACCATGTCCATGAAAGTGGAATTTCCCAGTTGCTCAGAGCATTCTAGAGCGTTCCAGTGTTCCATTTCAACAAGTTCTGACACCCAATTACCCACCGATCATGTGGAGCTGTCTTACAGATGTGTCTCTCTGCAGTAACAAGGTTTTATTTCCCTCCATCTTTCGTTTTTCTTTCTTTTTTCTCTGTCCCTCTCTCTCTCTCCACCCCTCTCTGTCATGATTTTATGCATTCTCATTCTCTGTCGTTTGCGCTCTTTCTTTTTCTGTCTTGTATCTACCATATAGCGACAAACCCATTCGCTCAGGGGAAGGACCAATGGAATTGCACTTCAGTTACCTTAAAATAGGGAATTTAGATGGAAATGTTTGCTATCAAAAAGAAGGGAATTGAATTTCAGAACAAGGTGTCTGAATACAAGCCTATTCATCAGCCATGTATGATCAGAGACATAGTTTAGTAAAGAAACAAACAGCAAATAGGTGTGTGTGTGTGTGTGTGGGGTGTGTGTGGGGTGTGTGTGTGTATGTTTTGATGCATGCAATTTGAGTAATATGTGCCACTTTAACACCTTGAGACAGCCACCTGGGCTTCCTGTTGTGATGCTAAATGTCCTGCTGGCTGTAACACATCCCCTACGTACCACAGCTGCTCACACACACACACACACACACACACACGTAAATACACACACACACACATAAATACACACACACACACACACGTAAATACACACACACACATACACACAAACACACACACACACACACACGTACATACACAAACACACACCCATACACACACACTCAAACACACACACAAACGTTAACCACTTTACTTGTATTTGTTTCATTTTATTCTAATTATTTTACCAGGTTAGATTGACTTGAAATTCCTTCTCATTTGCAGAAACGACTTGGGAAGATTTACAACAATTACAGTGAAATATCCCACGGAGTAATGAGGAAACAATTATAATAATAATTTAGTTTACTGAAATGTCCTTCCATTAGTTGGTCAACAGTGTTCTGCTACATGGTTAAACCATTGCAAAATCAAATGTTTCTATTCAATGTATTACGAATACCGATTCCTCACCTTGAAATGGTCCAACCCGATATTGAAGCCATTAAGAATGTGTGTGTGTGTGTGTGTGTGTGTGTGTGTGGTATCAAAACCTAGTGAGTGATTGCGTGTTGGAAAACGTGTCATGTTTATGCTCTTCCACATAATGCTTTAATCACAGGGCCGTTACACACACACACACACACACACGCACACAAGCTGTTTAGTATCATTATATCTTCCAAGGTCAAAGCTAATGGTGGATAGGAGGTCTATCGTCTAACCCGCCTAGCCAGGACTGATTGACTCACCGTTATGCACAAACTCGGTGGTGTGTGTGTGTGTGTGTGTGTGTGATAACAGCATTTTAAACAGACACTCACACCAGACCTGGGTTCAAATACCATTTTGAAACTTTCAAACACTAGCAGGGTTCTCCGTAACCGTTCCACCGTGCCTGGGCAGAGGGCGTTTACCTCTTGGGGACAATTCTATTTGACGACAGGATCGCTCAGCCAAGTGCATCTGTAGCACTGGAGTGGATATCATGTGCTGTTTGGACCCGGTTCTGGCCCAAACGCATGGGCCACACTCATTTATTCAGCAGGCATCTCTCTTCCATCCACGGGTTAAGACGAGATATATTAGCCCTTAACTCAAAGCCTTCAGAGCTAGATTGGCTCACCGTGATGGGGGAAATTGGCTAGAGACGACCAAGAATCCTCTCGCTGTCCCAAATTGCACCCTGATTCCTTGGCTGCGAGCTCCATTTGAATAGGGTTCCACGGGGAAATAGGGCGCCATATTGGCTCAATACAGTGTCCGTATATGGGCATAGGGGTTGGTTTTAGACACAGCCGTCACATTGAGGGGAATACTTATTACGTACAAGTTTCTGTTTTGTTTTTGCCAATGCTTCTCTAGTGCCTGTGCTTTCATTGGCATGTATATTGTGTCTGTGCAGTCACATTGGTGTTAGTAAGTGTTAGAGTGCAATCTCCAACAGCCCACGGATTTCATTTTGCTTTCTGTTAATGTTGTCGTTGGTCGTGGTGGAGCCAGTAGCCACTGCACAGTACTATGGTACTAATTATAGTCTGTCTGAATCATGGTCAACATGCGCCAGAGATGTTAGGGTCATAGAAGGGTCTGAGATCACCAATCCTATTCTATTCTGTACATTTTTTATTAAACTTTTGCTCTACAGACCTGCGCTTCCAGTTTAACCGACTATCATTGTTGACTCTGGAAAAATATGCAATGATTATATGTGAAATACTGATTTGAATGTCTAGCAGTAAAGTATATGTTAGACTTTTTCTATTAAAGTTCAGGATCATTTATAAATGCTACTATGTGACATTTACCATAATCAAGGTCATTGTTTGACAATGAGAAAAATGTTCAAACTGCTAAAATTAAACCCAGGTAATGATTATGCTATTAATTCATACTGATTTAATGCTAACTTGTCATAGCATTTTAATTACCTGTGCGTAGGAGTGGAGAGGCTGGTTAGGGGAGGGAGGAGAGGGATGGGAGAAGGAGGTGAGGGAGGAGAGGGATGGGAGAAGGAGGTGAGGGAGGAGAGGGATGGGAGAAGGAGGTGAGGGAAGGGGGAGGGGAGGGGAGATGAATGAGTGGAGGGGTGAGAGGGAGGTGAGGGAAGGGAGGACACGGGGGAGTGCAGGGAGGTGAGTAGAGAAGGAGGTGAGGGAAGGGTGACGTGAGGGAGGCGAGCGGAGGTGAGTGAATGGAGGGGTGAGAGGGAGGTGAGAAGGAGGTGAGGGAAGGGGTGATGTGAGGGAGGCGAGGGGAGGTGAGTGAATGGAGGGGTGAGAGGGAGGTGAGGGGAGAAGGAGGTGAGGGAAGGGGTGACGTGAGGGAGGCGAGGGGAGGTGAGTGAATGGAGGGGTGAGAGGGAGGTGAGGGGAGAAGGAGGTGAGGGAACCCATCTCAGGCATTAAAGACTGGAGGCCCTGGTTTTAACAGTGTACATGTTGTCTGCACCCCAATCACCCACAGAGCTGTGCACCCTGAATTACAATGTCGCCATGCCCACTGGGGAACGTTGGGTCAAATGGTGTTGAATGTCAACTGTAACAAGTTGTCGTTTACGTTTTGAGGCACGTCGATGGTTACCAAGCATTGCGATACGTCAAATATGCTACTCAAAACATGACAAAGTTGGTGTTTTATTTTGAATGTCGCGTTTTGGGAAACAGACCTAGAAGGAGGGTTGTGTGTGAGTACCCACACTTATGATACGCTGTTTGAGAGGAAGCGAGGCAAATCTATCATTAGTCAAGACTGCATTAAGCAGCTGACACAACCACTCCTGCCTGGCACTTAGCTTTGAGGAGATGGAAGTATTGGGAAGAAAACAAGACATTGGAGGCAAGTGAAGAAGAAAATGGAGAGATGGACACAGGGGATATAGCATGGTGGGTGGTGGAGAGATGGAGAGGGGGAATATGACTTGGTGGTTTGCAGAAAGACAGAGTTAAAATGGCTGAAATATTGTTAGAAGGGGTGAGACAGGGTCTGTAATGGAGTTAGAAGGGGTGAGACAGGGCTGTAATGGAGTTAGAAGGGGTGAGACAGGGCTGTAATGGAGTTAGAAGGGGTGAGACAAAGAGATGTTATAGATTTAGAAGGGGTGAGACAGGGGATCTAATAGAGCTTTAGAAGGGGTGAGACGGGGAACTGTAATAGATTTAGAAGGGGTGAGACAGGGGATCTAATAGAGTTAGAAGGGGTGAGACGGGGAACTGTAATAGAGTTTGAAGGGGTGAGACAGGGAACTGTAATAGAGTTTGAAGGGGTGAGACAGGGGATCTAATAGATTTAGAAGGGGTGAGACGGGGAACTGTAATAGAGTTTGAAGGGGTGAGACAGGGAATGTAATAGATTTAGAAGGGGTGATACGGGGGATGTAATAGAGTTAGAAGGGGTGAGACAGGGGATGTAATAGAGTTAGAAGGGGTGAGACGGGGGATGTAATAGAGTTGAAGGGGTGAGACAGGAATGTAATAGAGTTAGAAGGGGTGAGACAGGGGATGTAATGGATTCACAGTCACCTCTCTGCTCCATCCTAGCCTGCTGCTTCCTGCACACCTTGTCAGGCAGTCAGCCAGAACCGAACAGGATGCTGGGATACTGTGTCCCAAATGACAACCTGTCTCCTATTTAATGCACAACTTTCGACCCCTTAGCCTTCCAGGGCAATATAACAGGTAACTTTCAGCCCGTGAGGAAGTAGATTGGGGATGTGGACCGGCCGTCCGTGACCTTCAGTGGCGCTATATTCTACAATCTGCCGGGCCCGGATTCACATCCTATTTGAAATATTTCCTAAATGTAGGTTGGCAATATTCCAGAGTAGCTTTGTCCCGCCTGGCTCTTCACTCATCCCTTCATTGTCCCACCCAGATGGTTGGCCCACATCCCCCTTCTGTTTGGTGAGTCCATATCCCCTTCTTATTAGGAGAATACCCAGATAGCCTGGCCAAGAGCTTTTGGCCACGCCCTCAGATATTCCCTCTCACATTGGGAGTTCTCTCACTGGCTGCCGCTGTGGATGCTCACAGAGGATTGGACGGCTGCCATCGTTGGTTGGCTCACGTGCCAGCAGCGATGCAGATATTGAAGGAACGGCGTGGCGTCCTCAAACGTAGCTACGTTTTATGCGGAGCGGGTTCTCGTGACAACAGAGAAAATTTGCAGTGGAATTCTTCCAGTGAAATGTTGGCTAATTTAAATTTTTTTTACATTTAATCCACACAAAACTGTTCTGTTAAAATGTACTTTTCTACGTATTGTTTAATATCCCTTTTCCAGTTGAGTCTGGCGGCGAGTGTGTCATCCTTCATATGTCTTCTGAAGGTGGCCTTGTGGGCCGTGGTGCAACACTGCCGAAGACCCACACCGTCCAGTCAACCTGCCCCCTCCGTAGTGCTCTGTGTTTGAACTGGGCCCATGCAGGAGTGTACACTGCATAGGGGACACAGTGTTATTTGGGATGGAGCCCAGGATTAATGAAGCCCTCCTGCTCTACAGTCTCCTGCCTCACACTGACCTTTATAAATCATCAAGTCGTTTCAACTCATTTTCCAGTTGAAGGTCCCGCAGCCTGCAGCTGTGATTAGCGGCTATAATGAGCTACTGTAGCCCGGTCCCGTATCTGTTTATGATGTATATAAACCAACACCTATGGTCGTTTTGCATGACATTCACAAACTGATCTGGAACCGGGCTAGCTCAACTACCGGCGCCTGCCATCATTAGAACATTAGCTAGTTACAGTATCTCACAGAAGTGAGTACACCCCTCACATTTTTATAAATATTTGAGTATGTCTTTTCATGTGACAACACTGAGGAAATGACACTTTCCTGCAATGTAAAGTAGTGAGTGTACAGCTTGTATGACAGTGTAAATGTGCTGTCCCCTCAAAATAACACAACACGCAGCCATTAATGTCTAAACCGCTGGCAACAAAAGTGAGTACACCCCCAAGTGAAAATGTCCAAATTGTGCCCAATTAGCCAGATTCCCTCCCCGGTGTCATGTAACTCGTTAGTGTTACAAGGTCTCAGGTGTAAATGGGGAGCAGGTGTGTTAAATTTGGTCTTATTGCTCTCAGACTCCCTCATACTGGTCACTGGAAGTTTAACATGACAGCTCATGGCAAAGCACTCTCTTCTTTACCAGGTGAGTAGTACAAAGACAAGTGTGTCTTGCCTACAGTCAAGCATGGTGGTGGGGGTGTCATGGTCTGGGGCTGCATGAGTGCTGCCAGCACTGGGGAGCTACAGTTCACTGACGGAACCATAAATGCCAATGTGTACTGTGACATACTGAAGCAGAGCATGATCCCAGAGCATGCTAAAGAAGTTGAGGGTAAAGGTGATGGACTGGCCAAGCATGTCTCCAGACCTAAACCCTATTAAGCATTTGTGGGGAATCCTCAAACGGAAGGTGGAGGACCGCAAGATCTATAACATTCACCAGCTCCGTGATGTCGTCATGGAGGAGTGGAAGAGGACTCTATTGGCAACCTGTGAGGCTCTGGTGAACTCCATGCCCAAGAGTGTTAAGGCAGTGCTGGAAAATAATGGTGGCCACACAAAATATTGACACTTTGGGCCCAATTTGAACATTTTAAGTTAGTGGTGTACTCACTTTTGTTGCCACCGGTTTAGACATTAATGGCTGTGTGTTGTGTTATTTTGAGGGGACAGCAAATGAACACTGTCATACAAGCTGTACACTCACTACTTTACATTGTAGCAAAGTGTTATTCTTCAGTGTTGTCACATGAAAAGATTCACTCAAAATGTGAGAGGTGTACTCACTTCTGTGAGATACTGTATAATGCCCCCAGATCTGACCAGCCGTATTTAGCTTCTGCAGCTGTTGGGTTTGAATTAACCCTAGCAGTACTAGCAGTAACCACTGCAGTACTAATAGTAACCCTAGCAGTAACCCTATCAGCAATAATAGTAACCCTAGCAGTACTATTTGTAACCCTAGAAGTACTAATAGTAACCCTTGTAGTACTAAAAGTAACCCTAGCAGTACTATTTGTAACCCTAGAAGTACTAATAGTAACCCTAGCAGTACTATTTGTAACCCTAGCTGTACTAGCAGTAACCCTAGCAGTACTACCTGTAAACCTTACAATACTAACAGTAACCCTAGCTCTGACATTTGCAGTTAACCCTAGCAGAGACCCTAGAAGTACTAGCAGTAGTAGGTTCTGGGCTGAGAGCCTCATCATGTGGACTGCAGATCTGGAGGTTTGTGGTGTTTTTCTTCCCTGCTGGGGTTTGGTCATTGGGGACATTGAACATAAGAATCAGACTCCACTTTACTGGCTGAGTACTTTAACTTGGTGAAATGCTGCTTCTTGTGATCGACATCTGAGACTGAATACAGATGTCTAGTCTAGTGGTCAAGAGGGTCCCGCGTTCGCCGGTTCTAATCCCAGAGCCGACTAGGCGTAAAAGAAATTCTACTCTGTCCCTGAGCAAGGCAGTTAACCCTAACAGTCTCTGGGTTGTTGCTGAAAATGAACATGTTTCTTAGTTACCTGTTAACTGTCAAAATATATTACAGTAATTCAGGAGCCAGATTATGTATTGTAGATGCAGTAAAGCAGTGGACTTGGAAATATGCAGTGGGTTTACAGTTGATGTACACATTTACAGCATTAATATTTCCAAGTGCCCTGAGATGAAAAGATTGGAGGTGCAGCATTGTGCAGTTCTAGAGTCAGACACAACCAACCTGGAGTACTGCAGAATGAGTTCCCGATCCCTGATATTGAAACAGTTGGCCCTGAGCTGCTGGTGTAACAGGCCACATTACATCCCAGATATTGACCTCTGGCAGAGGTGAAACTCCACAGCCTGCTGTTCCGCACGGACAGTTATCAACATCCGCTCCGTGGCTACGCTCATGGCCCAGTCGAGCTGAGCTGTCTCACCGTGAAGGTGACCCCTCCCTGGGTTTCCGGCATGACCCCCCCCCCCCAAATCTGGGTGTCTGTGGCGTGAACGTGTTCCAGCGTGCTCTTGGCCTCCGTCGGACCCGGTTCTGTCCCCGTGAAGCTGACCGCTCTCTGGGCTTCTGGCTCTGGAGTGGTGTGTTCTGAGACACCCTGGAAGCTCCAGGCAGGATGGTCTGTGAACCACCTTAATGGTGACCACTGTCTCATTGTCACACAATGACGTTTGCGAATGTATGTGAGCGCGCGTGTATGTGTGTGTGTATGTGTGTAAGTGTGTGTGTGTGTGTATATATGCGTGTGTGTGTCTACGTGTGTGTGCGTACGTGTATGTGTGTGTGTGTGTGTGTGTGTGTGTCTAGTCACGGACTAACATGGCACAGTAGAGAAAACAATAAAAACACAGGTAAGAGTATAATTGTTTTTACTGTGCTCTCATTAAAATGGATCAACCCTCCTTGTCCAGACATTGCATGTCAGGTTTGGAGTGGAGGGAAGTGTTTAGTTCCTCTAGCATTGTCATTAAAAGAACTTTGGTTCAGGAGCGCAATACATCATGCAGTCCACTCTCTGGCACCCATTCCCCATCTCCCCCCTCACGCTCTCTATTTTTCTAACACTCTATTTCTCTCTTCTGTCCTGAAGGGTTCTTTCCACTCCTCTCTCCCTTTCTTTCTCTCTCCCTTTCTTTCTCTCTCTCTGGGCCTGTGGGCCTATTCTCATATATTCCCCTCGTCTTTTTCTCTCGTCTTTCTCCTTTCTTCTGTCTACCCTCTGATCCTGCCTCCTGCTGGTACTGCTGATGAAACTGTCCCTCGAGTCCCAGACTCAGGAGAGGTAGATGGGTGGGTGTGGGTGGACCCCTGAGAGAGGGTTTCTGAGGGACGAAGGGATGATGACAGAAGGAGAGGACAGTGGCATCCTGTGACTAAATGTCTACTCTACTCCGAGGTGTTTTTAGGAGGGAGAAGAAATACTCAGCGTTTAACAGGGACGTGAAATAAGGAGGCTGGCTCAGTGATAAGCGAACAGTATTACAGCTCACTTTGCAGGAACCTGCCGTTTTGCTGAAACCCACAGCACGCTTCCAACTGCTGGCTATTAGTCATGCTTTCTTGTCATTTACATATGAGTTTCTACTGGTTGTAGGAAGGGTGAGCGTGTGCGTGTGGTTACGTGCGTGTGGTTGCGTGTATGTGTGTGTGTGTGTGTATTTGTGTGCACAGTGACAACAGATGGGGGGTGCTACGTTCAGTAAACTTAGTACGCCGTTAATGAGATTCATACCTACCTCTAGCACAAGGGCTTTTCAAGCCTTCTTTCTTTGCTCACAATGAAAGCGTCTCTTATGAGGCAGCCGCAATGTATATATGCATATTTCTATTACAAGCTGATGTAGCTCTTTGATGTGCTTTTACCGAGCTTGTCTTTAAAGAGCCCTGTGAAGCCTAACCCTATGGTATAGTAGCAAGCCCCCATTCATGAGCCAGGGCAGGCAGACTTGTAGACCCACAAGAATGTAAATCAAGACAAATGAATTCACAGATTTGTGTATAATGTTTTTGAAGTGTGTTTTGTTTGAAAGCTCTGCTCTCTGAGATTCTGTGATTTCTGGGTGCTGTTGGGCGTGGCCATCCAAGCTGCTTTCTACACGGGAGGTGTACACAGACTGACATTTTCACTTGTGAAGAGTTCAGCCCAGCCTGCCACACAAAGGGTCAAGTGCTCACTAGATGTCAACACTGTATGAGGCTGATGTCTGGGGATCAGGGCTCTGGGCCAGTCTGGAGGGAACCTCAGGTTACCCACAATACTGTTCATCTGATACAGTGTCCTAAATACAGCCCTTTTTCCTATTCCGATTGTTCTGGATGTTTCCCGGGGCTACTGGTGTCCATTGTCCTGTGGCACAGCCTGCATTGCAGGGAACTAATTTACAACACTGGGTTGTGAGTATATCAGAGAATATTTTGGCGAGTGACGGGAGCCCCGGCCATGGAGGTTCAGGACCCTGGAGAGTGAGGGGAGAGCGGGCGCCGGCAATCTGGGAAGGCTATATGGGGAAGATGAAAGGCTGCCCACAGGCGTGGGGACTCCCGGCCTGCGCCTAATGTTATGATGAGGACTGTGACAAATGGAGACTGCTGCGCCACTCCGACCCTGAGCCCATCTCCCCTCGCCATTGCGCCAGTGAACCTGTGTGCTAGTTGTTGGCAGTTTTCCTAAAATCTCGTTCCTGTTCTGTTTCTCTGTTAGTATTTGTGTTGTGGTTTATAAAACACCACTGGGCTTGAACCCACCCATCCTCTCCTCGTCTCTGTGCTTTCCCCCACTACAATATATTGTGAGTATGTTTTTCTCCTTCCGCGTCGAAAAGCATCGAGATGCGGGTACTCCCTGTTCATATCCATATTATATAAACAGGAAATGAAGTCTACAGAATGACACAGTTACAGGTCACGTGTAGTTGGTGAATGGTAAAGCAGAGAGAGAGAGAGAGAGAGAGAGAGAGAGAGAAAGGGAAAGGGAGACTGAGAGAGGGTGGCTAATTGAGAAAGAGAGAGAAGGGGGTCTAATTGAGAGAGAGAGAAAGAGAGAGAGGGAGTGAGGGAGTGAGGGAGTGAGGGAGGGAGTCTTATAAACAGAGAGAGAGAGAGAAAGGGAGAGAGACTAATTGAATGAGAGAGAGAGACAGAGAGAGGTTGGGGGTGAGGAAGGGAACCTTATTGACAGAGAGAGAGAGAGAGAGGGAACCTAATTGAGAGAGATAAGACACCTGTGTGTGTTAGTTTGCTCATGTGTGGCTGGGTGCTCGTTTCCCTCTCTGCCCACGCTCACATCCGCGGCCCCGGGGCCTCCACCATGGACTCTTTATTAGCCGCGGTGCTACATGAGCAGTTTATGAATTGAAAAATGGTGTTTATGAATGCTAATCTGACACGCGCCCTGACCTCTCATCCCTCTCCCGGTAATTAGAGTTGGTAGCGGCAGCTCCCACCGCGGGTGCCGGGCTTCCTCACTATCTCCCTCGTCTCCCAAGGATTTATGAGCTCATGTTGTGGCTGAATACATGGGTCCTTTAAGGAGGGCCGTCACGTCACAGGAGCGCTGCTAGCGTTGGGAACAGAGGCGCAGACTGCGCATCATGTTCTCCGGGTGATCTCTGTAGGTCGGGTGCTTGGTCCTAGTTAATGTTGGTCGCCAGACTCGGGGGGTCTCTCAATAAGTGGTCAGTTGTTGGTGGTCTGGTCAGTTGTTGGAGTGGTCAGTTAGCAGAGTGGTCAGTTTGTGGACTGGTCAGGTGTTTGAGTGATCAGTTGGTTTTGTTGTTAGTTGGTAATATGGTCAGTTGTTGGTGTGGTGGTCAGTTGGTAGTATGGTCAGTTTTCAATGTACACCAATTAAGGTATAATTATTAGATACCATATATTGGTATTTTGCTGGAATTGAGATGTCATTACATTGTACAGTATTTGTTAGGTAGTGTAATTTCTACATCACATATCCCAGTCCTCTCATAATTATTCAGAAAGGGTGTTCATTTTTTCCGAAATGACTCATGACGCTATTTGTTTGTCTTATTTCTAAATCCAGCAATTCAGACTTTTGGGGTAAAATCCAGAACAATTAACCTGTATTCATATTTAACACACCAATGCCTAATTAGCACTCTCTAGATGCAGTACAGAGCCAAAAGAAAGACACAAGAAAACTGCTTAAAAATTAAAATAAATATAATCTGTACATTGTGTTATAGAATGATAACTTCAACACTCCTGACCTACAGAGATGCTGCGGGAAACTTTGAAGTCGGTTATTTTCTTTTCATGTAGTATTTAAAATTAGAAGTGCCAGGTTCACTGGCTCAAACATAAATTCCTCCTCACATTTGACAGAAGTCTTCATACCCTCTCAGAAGGCAGGTTTTATATAACTCATACACAAAAAACACACAGTCAAAAGTTAGAATTTAGAATTTCAAGTAAATGGGTGTGTCCTACTTTTGTCTGCTGCTGTACATTATGTTTTGCTTTAGTGTTTCTGTGTCACATTGGATTTGTTATTTAAATGAAGAGCATACACTATATGGGAGATACAAATGAAGAATGTCGGCATTGTTTCCATCTCTCTCTTTCTCTTTCCCTACTGCTCAATCTCTCTTTCTTTCTCTGGATGAGGAAGCAGAAAGACCTTTCCTGTCAGATAGTGGAGATATTGCTGCAGTTTGAACAATAACTCAACCTTCCAAGGTGCTGCTTCTCCGACTGAAAACCTCACACTGTAAATGCCCCACAGTATTTTAGACAAGTGAGATTAGTTCTGCACGGCCTGGTGCTTCGTTTGCCAGTTTCCAACGATCCCATTGGTCCTCAATGCAGTAGATATTTGCACACCCAGGTCAAACACTGTAAACTGTCCTTCAAAAATAAACATTTGTTTTAGACCACTCAGGGCAAAACTATTCCATTAGTCCTAAAGGGACATCTTAGACTGCCTACACGGCGCCTGGCGAAACAAAACATCCAATGACAGGCAGCCTGTGTGGACTATCCTCCAATGACAGGCAGCCAGTGTGGAGTATCCTCCAATGACAGGCAGCCTGTGTGGACTATCCTCCAATGACAGGCAGCCTGTGTGGACTATCCTCCAATGACAGGCAGCCTGTGTGGACTATCCTCCAATGACAGGCAGCCTGTGTGGACTATCCTCCAATGACAGGCAGCCAGTGTGGAGTATCCTCCAATGACAGGCAGCCAGTGTTGAGTATCCTCCAATGACAGGCAGCCAGTGTGGAGTATCCTCCAATGACAGGCAGCCAGTGTGGACTATCCTCCAATGACAGGCAGCCAGTGTGGAGTATCCTCCAATGACAGGCAGCCTGTGTGGACTATCCTCCAATGACAGGCAGCCAGTGTGGAGTATCTTCCAATGACAGGCAGCCAGTGTGGAGTAAAATCCATCTGTCTGTCTGTCCATCTCTCTCTCTCCCTCTCTCACTTTCAAACACACACACACACACACACACACATTCTCTGTCTTTCTTAATCTCACTCTCTGTCCATCCTCATGCCTCTCTGTCTGTCTCTGTTTTTGGCACCATGACAAACAGCGACATCTCACACCAAACAGCAGACATCTGCCCAGGAGACCAACTCAACCTCTCTGGCTGCAAGACAATCTATTCTGCAGATCCACAGAGGAGTGTCCTGTCCTAATGATCCGGTCATTTGACTGGTTTAAAAGGTGCAGGGTGGATGTTAACTATTGGGTATGTTTGCAGCCTTTACAGAGCACTGCTTGGCACCTGTCTTCGGAGTACAATGAAGTACACTCTGGAAGTCCAGATACCAGAGAGATGGATGGAGACTATTGATTCACTCATTGATATTCATTCATTACAGCAGCAGAGGGCGTCCAAATGTCCATGCCGTCTAAGAGCACAGTCAAGGTGATGAAAGAAAAGGGAGCTATTTGTCAGTTTGCACACAAGGTCCCACCAAGATTTGGCGTCCATGTCTGACCTAACCCCTACGGATTAAAAGGGTGCCTGTAGCTTCCATGATGAGCAGTTAGATTTATCATCCTCACTCAGGGACAGAACAACTGATTATTTACCTCCTCGACTCAGGGATTTAATCCCACAATGTTTTGGTTAGAGGTCTTCTTCCAGATGTTGTGATGCATAACTGCACTGGAACCTGGTGAATTGAGAGAGGAGAGAGTTTTTGCCGTAGGTCAGTATGTCAGATTCAAACTCACGCTGCAACAGTACAGGACACTATGTACTCTGGGTCCACTGGATCCACCGAGGTTGCTCTGGTCAGATGCGCTGACCAGTAACCCACCCCCCAAAAAAAGGATTGTTTTGGGTCGTTCTTTCCTCCTGAGATAACTCTGGCCTTGAAGGCATCTAGTAGTGGACATGCAGTGGAATTAGTGGTTACGGTGGATTCCAGGGGGATGAGTGGTTACGGTGGATTCCAGTGGGATGAGTGGTTACCGTGGATTCCAGTGGGGTGAGTGGTTACGGTGTATTCCAGTAGGATGTGTGGTTACAGTGAATTCCAGTGGGATGAGCGGTTACAGTGGATTCCAATGGGATGAGTAGTTATGGTGGATTCCAGTGGGATGAGTGGTTACGGTGGATTCCAGGGGGATGAGTTGTTACAGTGGATTCCAGGGGGATGAGTTGTTACGGTGGATTCCAGGGGGATGAGTTGTTACGGTGGATTCCAGTGGGATGAGTGGTTACAGTGGATTTCTGTATTCCTCCTTACAGATGAATCTCTGTCACAGTGAATTTTATACCAGAAAGGTAGTTTGCCCAAGTCACTTCTCTTTCATAGTCTTGATGTTCCCTCCGTCCAACCTTCCATCTTCGCTCCGTCACCTTGTGATTCACACTAGCGATTGTTTTTCAATGGATCTTTGATACGGTGCCTTTGAACTGCTGAAGGACGTCTTGAAAGGAGGAAATGTTTAATTAGCCGCCCGACAGTGGAAAGAAGAGGATAACTTTGTCCGTATCCCAAATGACCCTGTTCTGCATGCTGCCTGCCTTGAGCCCTGGTCAACAGTAGTGCCCTATGGACCAAGGGGCCATTTGGGAAACCTCCTGGGGTTAATGGCTACACAGGGTCTGACTGAGTCTTCTCCATGCAGACAGTTTTTTTTCTTTGCTCAGTTAAAATTGACCTGTAGCTGTAATGGGAAAACCGAGCATCTTTGAAAAGTCTTCTCAAGAAACGCTGCCGAAATATCGAAAACCACTGTTAAAACATGACAACTGGAGTTGTGGTGCTGAAAAAGGATCCACTATAAATCATAACTAATTAGTTAAGCGGGTGAATGTGCACATGCAAATCTGCCTGGATTTGGGTTGGGAATTTAAGATGACTGCAAGTCACTTCGTAATTTACTGTGTACCAACTTTTTAGCTGGGTGGTTGTTCTCTAATGAAGGCCATTGGGCTAATACTCATTTATTCATCTATACTGTATGTCACAGTGATTCAGCGGTGTGCTATAATAGGTCTGTCTCGTGCACCTGCCGTTTTATGAAAAAGCAGACCCCATTTCACTTCGACAAGTGCTGGTTAGAAGAAGAAAGCTAACTAGCTCAGGCATTCATTACAAGTGTCCTTGCCACCACCACCCCCCCCATTTTTTTTTCCATCTTACACATTATGTGTAAGACTGTGTTGGATGACGGTAATGTTTGTACAGTGGGGGAAGAGGGGTCTCACGGCCTTTGGATTATGTTGTGTTTGTACAGTCGAGGAAGAGGGGTCTCACGGCCTTTGGATGATGGTCATGTTTGTACAGTGGAGGAAGAGGGGTCTCACGGCCTTTGGATGATGGTCATGTTTGTACAGTCGAGGAAGAGGGGTCTCACGGCCTTTGGATGATGGTCATGTTTGTACAGTGGAGGAAGAGGGGTCTCACGGCCTTTGGATGACGGTAATGTTTGTACAGTGGAGGAAAAGGGGTCTCACGGCCTTTGGATGACGGTAATGTTTGTACAGTGGAGGAAGAGGGGTCTCACAGCCTTTGGATTATGTTGTGTTTGTACAGTGGAGGAAGAGGGGTCTCACGGCCTTTGGATGATGGTCATGTTTGTACAGTGGAGGAAGAGGGGTCTCACGGCCTTTGGATGATGGTCATGTTTGTACAGTGGAGGAAGAGGGGTCTCACGGCCTTTGGATGACGGTAATGTTTGTGCAGTGGAGGAAGAGGGGTCTCATGGCCCATATAATATAGCCAGGCTAATATTCTAGTCTATTTATATTCTCATAGTTTTGAATTATTTTTATAATGTATGCTGTTTATTCTTTAGGAAATTAAATGAATATTGCATTGAGTTATTTAAACTATTGCCATGCTAAAAGGAGTTGAAATGACGAGAATAGCACAATATCAGCAGAAATGTTATATTTATAGCTATGAGTTGTATGATTTAAGGATGAACTTTGGTACAATACCAATGAAATTGCATGATTCTTGATACTTATTTTGATACCATTGCCTTTAAAGCTTGGTTTGCTGACCAAGCAATTATAACTTAAAAACAGTTATCTGAGAATTTGCATTTTGAGAGAGACAACTAATCTGTTTCGAGCTAAATGTTCTCTAACTACATTAAATACTTTTTTTCAAGTGGCTGACTGCTAATGCTAATGCTACACTCAGTGTCTCTAACATGTGTAAACTTTTTATATAGGTCAGGATGTTTGTCCCTCAGTTGTTTGGATAAATGGGATGTGTTTTGACCTTTCTGATAGAGGATGGTCTGGTTATTCTGAGAGAGGGTAGTCTGGTTATTATGATAGAGGATGGTCTGGTTATTGTGTAAGAAGATGGTCTGGTTGTTACAATAAAGGATGGTCTGGTTATTACGATAGAGAATGGTCTGGTAATTGTGGGAGAGGATGGTCTGGTTATTACGATAGAGAATGGTCTGGTTATTGTGGGAGAAGGTTGTCTGGTTATTACGAAAGAGGATGGTCTGGTAATTGTGGGAGAGGATGGTCTGGTTATTACGATAGAGAATGGTCTGGTTATTACGATAGAGAATGGTCTGGTTATTATGATAATGGATGGTCTGGTTATTATGATAATGGATGGTCTGGTTATTACGATAGTGGATGGTTTAGTTATTACGATAGAAGATGGTCTGGTTATTGTTATAGAGGATGTAATTTTAGTTATACAAAATCCTCCTACATTAAAGTTAGTTAATTCCATTATAACCTTAAAATTGTATTGACCTTAGAGAAAATCCGCATTGTTCTGGTTTGACTTATGCAGGCCTATCTGAGCTAGTATAGTACCAGCACACATTTTGTCTTCAGATGAGCTGGATCATGCTCACATGATGCTCTTTTATATTACATATTTTAGAGGATTCATCAATTTAAGATATTTTCCACAGAGGCAATTTGTTGCTTTCAGACGAGCATTTAAAGATGTTTTCACTCTTAACTCCCATCCTTTCATCCCACTGCCCACCTAACAAGTTTTTATGCCTTGAATATGAAAATTAGCATTGTTTTGGTTTGACTTATGTAGACCTATCAGAGCTAGTAAAGTAACAGCACACATTTTGTCTGCAGATGTCTGCACTGAGCTGGAAACATGATGCTCTTTTATATTACATATTTTAGAGGATTCATCACTTTAAGATATTTTCCACAGAGGCAATTTGTTGCTTTCAGACAAGCATTTAAAGATGTTTTCACTCTTAACTCCCATCCTTTCATCCCGCTGCCCACCTAACAAGTTTTTATGCCTTGAATATGCAAATCGCACCTAATGCCAAACTTCTTATGGTAATGTCCTCTGCATTTCTTTACCATCTCCCACTCTTCTCGTTGTCAGTGTTTAAAAGGCCAAGAGGCTTCTAGAATGATTTCATCAGCTTCCGTCGACGTTTAGGTGAACCATATAGAATCTCTCTCTCACTCCCTCCATCTCCCTCTCTCTCTCTCTCCAGTGCCAGTTCCTCTTTTTATCTTGCTTCTCCATCTCCCTCTTTCTCCCTCCCTCGTCTCTCCCCCTCAGCTCTTTCTCTCCCCCCTTCACTGTCCCCATTCCTCCTTCTCTTTCTGCCTCTCCCTCCATCTCTCACACCCACTGCTCTCACATCACTCTCCTTATAAAGGCCAAACGCTGGCTTCCAGAATTGGAATCCTCTGCTCTCATCAATGTTTAGTAGAACCCTTGAACATCCCTATCTGCAATTTATTTTATTCCATCTATTCGTGCCTCTCATTTCATTTCCTCCTTAAATCCTTGTCCCCCTTCTTATTTTAAGGCACAATTTCATTTGAGGGCTGGAGGAATCTGAATGCCTTCTTCAATTTATAATGTCATATCTCTCCTGATGAATACAATAAAACATTTTATAAGTGCATAATCATCATGTCAGGGTGTACCATGTTAATCAGTGGAAAGTTCAGTGCTTTAAAGGGATTGATGTGGAAGGTTTATAATCAAGTAGATTGTTGAGGAGAGATACGGTTGCTCTTCCATTATTCCGTCATTCTCATGGGTTGGTGTGGGAATGTGTGTGTGTGTGTGTTTGTTTGTGTGTGTGCGTGCGTGCTGACACACTGTGTGAGTGTGTTTGTGTCACTGACACACTGCCTTAGGCCGAGCAAAACAAACTAAAGAATCAATACTATGAATTGTTTAAAGGAGAAAAGAGAATCCCCAGAATGAGGAAGCTACTCTTTTAGCCTGTGGGTGTGAAGAGAGACGAAGGCTGCATTAGCAAGGTGCTTCAGATTATACGTAGCTTTCATCTGCATTCAGTATGGATGCAAGTATAATTCATACAGGTACATTTTTCTGTACCGGCCGTATGCAGGTCATGCGTACGTAGGGTGATGTGATGTAAATGGGTCATATTTAAGCGTTATTTCTTCAGGGCTTGGTGGTTGAATAACAGGTGCTGATGGTGGCCTTACACCGGTCTCTCAGGCTGATCCGTCACACGTAAATATGAGGTGACATTGGGTCCTGGCTAAGTGGAGCCCCGTAGCCTCTCGTTTGTAGCCATATCATTGGATGGGTTTCTGGATGCGTCCCTGCAGCACAGAGATATATTGGACGGCGGACCTCTATAGGAGATCAGGGTCTGCTGAGGTAGAACTAAGATGGATAAGACCTGTCTGGATGAGGTAGACCTAAGATGGATAGGACCTGTCTGGATGAGGTAGAACTAAGATGGATAAGACCTGTCTGGATGAGGTAGAACTAAGATGGATAAGACCTGTCTGGATGAGGTAGAACTAAGATGGATAAGACCTGTCTGGATGAGGTAGAACTAAGATGGATAGGACCTGTCTGGATGAGGTAGACCTAAGATGGATAAGGCCTGTCTGGATGTGCTAGAACTAGGAAGGAAAAGGCCTGTCTGGATGAGGTAGAACTAAGATGGATAAGACCTGTCTGGATGAGGTAGAACTAAGATGGATAAGACCTGTCTGGATGAGGTAGAACTAAGATGGATAAGGCCTGTCTGGATGTGCTAGAACTAGGAAGGAAAAGGCCTGTCTGGACGAGGTAGAACTCAGATGGAAAAGGCTTGTCTGGATGAGGTAGTACAAAGAAGGAAAGGCCCGTCTAGCTGAGGGAGAACTAAGAAGCAAATGCCCGTCTGGATGAGGTAGAACTAAGAAGTCTGGCTGAGAGAGAACTGAGGTCTGTCGGTTGATCACAGCTTAGATACTCTTCTGTAAGTGGTAATTGTTATATATTGTTTTAAATATGTTGCTTACTGTACAAAATAGCAGTAGATAAGAGACAGTGATTTTATTCCTTAACTACTGTATAAAATAGCAGTAGGTATCAGACAGTGGTTTTATTCCTTAAAAAAGGACAAGATTAAAGTAAACTAGCTACAGATTGGCTTCAGAGAGTAGGCTGCAGAGCTAGACCTGATATTACCTTTTTTACACTTTGTGCTGATTTTAATTATCTGCTTCCCTTCACTTTGTGTTTTTCACTGTGGTTAGTTTACCAAACTGCTGTACAGCTTGACTTAGGTCGGCTTGGCTCGGCTTGGGTCAGGTTGACTCAGATTGGCTCAGGTCAGTCATGTGAAATGGCTAATATGGTTAGTCAGAGGTGGTGCGTTGCTGGGGAGTCATCCTGACGACTGTAGTCAAGGTGTCTAGGGTGTTCCGTGGTCAGCTGGTCAGAATTAATGAGATGATGGTATTAGTATACGGTTGGTTTGCTGATGTTATGCTGGTCGTGATGGGATTAGTATATGATTGGTTAGCTGATGTCTAATGTCTGAATGTCGAAGAACGGCATCCTTCTTCTGTCCCACACGGTCTGTAGGAGATTGACCTTTCTACAGGATCTACTGTATTTATGTTAGATTAGTTGGCAAGGGACATTTCTTTTCAGTATCTATGGACATATATTAGATATAAAAGCTTACATCTCTCCATCTCTCACCTGTCCAACTCCATTGGTTCCCTCTCTTCCTCTATCTGCTCCTCCCTCTTTACTTTTATATCTTCCTCCCTTTGCTGGATATCCCTCCAACGTTCCTTCCTTCTCAAAAACAATCACTGAAATATGATTAAGATAGATCTCTCTCCTGTGCACTCACTCTCTGTTTCATAATTTAGATGATATCACACACTGCTGAGGGCTATGAGGCTGTGAGGTTTTGAGGTTGTAGCTGTGTGACTGGGGCTGTGAGACTGGGGCTATGATGTAGTGAGGCTGTGAGGTTGTAGCTGTGTGACTGGGGCTGTGAGACTGGGGCTATGATGTAGTGAGGCTGTGAGGTTGTAGCTGTGTGACTGGGGCTGTGAGACTGGGGCTATGATGTAGTGAGGCTGTGAGGTTGTAGCTGTGTGGCTGGGGCTGTGAGGTTTTGAGGATGTGAGGTTAGGGCTGTGAGGTATTGAGGCTCTGAGGCTGTGAGACTGGGGCTGTGAGATTTTGAGGCTATGAGGCTGTGAGACTGGGCTGTGAGATTTGAGGCTGTGAGTCTGTGATGCTGTGATTTTGAGGCTGTGAGGTTGGGGTTGTTAGGTTTGGGCTGTGAGGTTGTGAGGCTGGAGCTGAGAGACTGAGTCTTTTCTTACAAATGTTGTCGGAAGACCAAAGTGAAGGTAATAATTTGAAGTTGGGTACGCAAGTAATGCTTCTTGATAATCATAAATGGATTTAACATGAGCATTGTTCTTCAATAAACAAATGAGTCGCACGAACACATGTTCCTTTTTGGGCACATTAGTTCATTTGACATTTGGCAACGAAAAAAAATAAAAATACAATGAAACAAATAATTGAACTCGGATTCAAAATGTATCTCAGAATTGATGTGTGATGTCTAATGAAAGCTTTGACTACAGCTATCTTACATCTAACGCTTTTCTTCTTCAGAGAAAGACAGTGGGGGGGGGAGATGACAGACAGACAGAGAGAACTACAGACAGACAGAGAGAACTACAGACAGACAGAGAGATCATGAAGTGTAAAGTGCTGATTTACTGCCTCTGTGAACTCCCCAGTGATCGTTAGCTGACAAAAACATCCCAAGCCTGAAGTCATGGAATAATTATTCCAAACGTGCCTCCCAAATTACACCCTATTTCCTAAATGGGGCACTAGTTGTCACCAGAGCCCTAATAAAAGTAGTGCACTAATTAAGAAATAGGGTTGCACCAAAGCAGGAAGGCAGATGTGAATTAAACAAGCTGAGATGAGGTAGAGTTTATTTTTTTACACAGAGATGGAAGACAATGGAGTGAGGGTGTCGGAGAGTGCAGAAAAAGTAAGACAGAGAGGAAGAGCGAGAACAGTTAGGGATGTTTGTGATGGAAAAGTATTCAAATGTATGACTGCACAATTAATTGAAATTACCTCATATAGTTCTCACAATATTGGCAAATGCAATATTCAAATCACGAGGGTATGCTACATGTTTCAAGATCTGAGTAATGTCAGTAATGTGCAATGTCCAACTGACAGATTACTCCAGGTTATTTTTTCCTCTGCACATACCAAGCCCTGCCCAATGTCCCCGCAAAAAAGGATGTTTTTTTCAAATCTGTCCCCCACAGCCAGATCCACTCCACGTTTCCATTGCAACCCCCCAATCAGGAAATTAGCCTTCTGTTCTACCTCATCATTAATTGCACCCACAATCATTCATTAAACAGGATAACCAAGAAAGTAATTATTTTCTATGGTTATTGAAAGTATTAACAGATCAAACTCTCACATTGATTTTCTTAGAACAGTTATGAAACATTGTTGAAGGACGCGATGGCTTTAGGTCGAGGCAGTCGATGATTCTGAGCTCAGTATGCGTATTGTACTCAAGGAGACTTAGAACAGATTCTGACATGTTGACAAAGAACACAAAACACACATACGCTGTTTATTAATGAAGCATCACAATCATGTTTTAAACAGGAACACCAAACTAAAGAGAGCGGAGTCACTTGACACTAACTAATCCAGTGTGATTTCCTGGACAAGGTCTGAATTCATCAAGACGGACTGAATTTAAGGCCATATATTTCCAATCCTTAACAAATCATTACACCCTATTCCCTTTTGACTCCTCTGTGTTCTGGTCCAATGTAGTGTGGCTTAAAGGATGCTATTTGGGACATAGCGGAGTGCACTCCATACTGTTGCAGAGTTGCACATTTTACCGGAAAAGAAAGAAGAGGTGCTCTACTTTAAAACAGTGTGATATATTATGGTGCGTGTGTTTTGTACGTCCGTGCGTGTGTGATAGATTAGGGGGTTAGCGCATACACCAACAAAATAATTTCCCTGGTGACCAATTCAAGAACGCACACTTTCTAAGTAAAGAATGTAATCAGCCAGCCAATGCAGCCGGCAACACACACACACACTGAACACACACACACACACCCTGAAAAAACGCACACACGTCTGAAAAGAAAATAATAACCTCGACCAGAGATCATAAGTCATAACTAGTTATTTTCGTTTCTGACCTGTGTTCATTATGGTGGCGGCCTACGGTGCCCTGACTGGGTCAAAGTTAACAAAGGAGAAATCTAAACTACATGAAGCGTAGACCTGTAGCCGGTTTCGCTGCATTTCACATTACGGCCAATGCCCTGTGATGTGTCTCACAAACAAATGTAACAGGCTACAGCTGCATAGCCAGAAGTGACCTACAACTGAGCTATAAGCGGCATTTTGCTCTTCTACAAGTGGCATTGAGGAACATAACAGAGAGCCACACTTAAGCAGTGGATGTAATAGAAAACCCATTTTGTGTAGATTTGTTTCAGCTTGTGAACTATTAATGTCCCAATTGGTTTACCTGACAATTATATACCGAGCGATGCTGTTGATCACTGCCTAGCCTGTCAGACAGGTCTGCACATTTCCAAGCCCTATTTTTAAGATGTTGTTGATGCCTTAATTCAATAAAGTGACTCTATAATTATTATTCTTATCATGTTCCCTTTGTCCGGATGTCAACTTCTTCCCTGATATTACCATACATTACAAAGCAGCGATTCATTTTTAAACACAAATCAACAATACAGAATCAAAACTCCATCTACAGGTTAAAGGAACTCCAGGGAAGGTGACATACAGTGAAAACATACTGCAAATGAAAGAGCTTTAATGGTTTCGGCGCTTGGCCCAGTACCCTTTCTGTGGGTTCACATGTGGAATTCATCCTGACCTTTATCTCTGAGGAATGACGAGCATCTCTGAGATTTCCCGCTCGTCTAAGAGCCCCGTCTCCAAAGATACAATAATTGCTGCCATGGAGCTACATTACTACAGCTCCATTGTCCTATAAAATACCAGCAGAGACTTGCCCTAATGTAAAGTGTTCGCAATGTTTCTGGGCTTGGTTCAGTGAGTTCTCGGTGGGTTCATGGACTGGTATCATAAACACTGAAATGTAGAAACAAATTAATTCACTCACTCACTTACTCTGAGGCACATTAGTGATGCATTCGTAGATTTTGCATATGATCCCTTTACCTTTTACGTTTCATGCACCATTCTCTACTAACCGAACTGGCAACGATCCACAAACAGACTGATTTAAAGATGGAGAGACTGGAACACTGGTCTTTGGTATTGGTTAACACAGTGGGTGGGTTATTTACAGTGATTATGTTGTGTTTTTATTTCTTTCCATGACTGTCCCCATATGAGATTCCTTCATCGTACCCGGAATAACAATTTTTTGGTTACAAGCAGAGCTCCTTTGGGATTTCGAGGTTGTAAGTGAAACCAAATAATATTTTTTTAAAGGATTCTCTGATGGGCACAGCAACCTTTTTGGAAGACTTTGGAACGTTTTTTTAATTATTTTCTGAGTATGGTCTCCTAATTTTTCTTTTTTGCGTGTCAAGGTTTATGTGGTTTTGGGAAATATCAGTATGTCCTCTACATGTTTGCAGGGTATTGATCCCCAGCCAAGTTGTTAATGCTCTGAGCTGGACTCGAGAGTCGTTCATTTTCTGCTACATTATTAGTATTTATCCCAAATGCCACCCTAGCCCCTGATCAAAGGACTGCACTATGTAGGGAATAGGGTGTGCTTTGGGACGTAACAGTTTGACTGATTTATGAGTAATATAAAAGTCAGTGTCAGACGTGACTCGAGCCTCCAGGCGTCTACTATTTCTGACATCTTTTGTTATGATATTTTTATTTCCCCCTTTCTTCAGGCAGCAATCAGGGCTTGGAGTAAGTGACATCTTATATGTCATAGGCTACACTTCCCTGGAGGCCGCCTGATTCCCTTTCCAGTGCGCTTCTTCTGACCACAGTCTGACGCATCCCGGTAGATTGTCGTGTACCTGTGTGGTGAGCATTTGCAACACATTCCCTGAGATGTCAGCGTGTCGGATCAGGGACTGCTTTACAGCGTCTCGTGAAAGTGATTTCCTAATGCACTCCCGGCCCACTCTTCAGCCTGAGAGAGATCAATAGTCTTTAATGGATCTGACAGACAACTAATAAAATTAGCTTTAATTTATCGCACTGACAGTATGTAAAATCACTACGGTCCTCCTCAGAATGTGTGCGCGCCGTGCGCGCGCGCGTGTGTGTGTGTTTTCGAGTACGTTTCCCTTCACGCTGATTTGTCAAGAATTCGGATGATGATGGCAGAGCTGAAGTTCAACTTGAGGAGATTGACACTTCAGCCCTTTTAGCCGGCGGATGATAATAATGATTGCGGCCGAGTGCCAAATCGCACCCTATTACCTTGTACACGGCGCACTCGTTTTATCAGAAGACCACAGGGCCCTGGTCAAATGTAGCGCGCTAGGAAGTGAACAGGGCACGGCTTGGGTTTAGGTCAGTGGTATCAGTCAACCCACTTCAATTGACTGTGAAGTATTGAGACCGAGGGGCTTGGTCGACTGCGGCTCGTCTTGACTGCAGATTAAGATGTCGTTGTATTTCTATCCTCTCAGTATAATATCATACACAGTAGAAATATCAATGGATTCCTGATGGAGGGAAAAATCTTTAAAGGGGAAGTTTACGGAGTTTTACACCTGGCTAGGTTTTTTCCACAGCTTTTCCACAGCTTACATGCATTTATTCATTATTACAACATAACATTTTGTACACTTAAAATGTTCCCCAGGCACTGGGGGTTTTGTAAATGCACTTTGTGACAACTGCTGGTGTAAAAAGGGCTTTGTAAATACATTAGATTAATTGATTATTAGTTTTATTGCTAACATTTTATTATTATTATTTCATGTTCTTTGAGACAAATTGGAACACATCAGTCTCTGAAACCCAAACTGTTTCTTCTCTCAATCATTTAAAAAGACCTGTGAAGTTTATCTAACTACGTAGGCAGTGTGCAGAGATATTGTGCAGTGGCAAAATAGTACTTTTCAGGTGAATTGAAAATACAAAAAAAAGAATCTGTGTAATATCAATCAATCAATCAATCAAATGTATTTATGAAGCCCTTTTTACCAAAGCAGTTGTCACAAAGTGCTTTACAGAGACACCCGGCCTTAAACCCCAAGGAGCAAACAACAGTAGTGTTGGATTTCAGTAATATGGTGTGTGAGTCAAGTGTGGTTAGAGGCTGTCTGTTGAAGTCCGAGTTCTTCGTGACGCGGTGGTATTTGTGTATCTTATGGATTGATTCAGTGGGATCATGTTCAGTTGTGATTTTTTTTTTAAAGTGTTGTTTCCGTATGTTTGCTGGCTCCGCGCCAAGTGGCTGGTACGGTTGTCAGATTTACCTGCCGATAGCTAAATGTATCCAAGTTTGACGGGTGGCAGGTGTTCTTTTTAATCCCTGCTCCCAATCTGCTCAGATGTCCCTGGTCTAAATGTACTCCGTACCAGTTTTCCTGCCATAGTAAGACAGCAAAAACAGATCTGGAGAAAGACGAGGGGGGCAGAGTGGGGGAGAGGACTAACAATGGCTCTGCTTTTATTCTGCGGCGTGTAATCATCTGTCCGTTTGCGTCGTAAGGAGACTCTCGTCTGGTAAAGGTCAACTTTTCTCTGTAAAAGATTTAAATCCCATCAGCCCACTGTAGAGATATCTTCGTTGACAGGCAGAACTCCTGCCTGATTAATAACGATACCAAAACCGAGTACATTCTGTAGGTCAGAGGTCAATACCATGGAAACAATCTGTGAGAAATTCTCTCTCCTGGTTGTCCCGCGGTGTTAGTAGCCCACATCCTACGGAAACCGCGAAGCCCCCACCTATGTGCATTCTATACAAGATTTGGATTAAAGTATTAAGTGTGATATTTGCATGGTTTTCGAGCCCAAAAAGACTTTCACTACAGATTTCTCAGTGCCAGCTATGCTAGCAGCTTATGAAAATCAGATGCTGGGTTGTAGCATTTAGCTGTCCCATCTTCTAAACCTGATATTGACATTTTCCGAAAACATTACTCAATGAAAACGATCAAAGGTATAATTAATCTGACTTTAACCAGACACCAGCTATGACAGGTTTGACAAATGTGAAGTTTGTTCAGTCAAATGTTTTTGACAGTACGCAAATTATTGCATCTGTCTTCTTAATATGGTAAATAGTGAATATGTAGCCTAAATGCTACTCTTGTTAGCTAAACAGCCCATTGCCCTTTTCATATGGATTTTATTGTGCATTATTTCCCTGTTTATATTAAGTCTACTGTCCTTTTAAGCACATAACCAAATTGATTTCCTTCTGATGGGATTTAAAGTTGATCTAATCTCATCCAAATGTGATCATGAGTAATGCATTGTTGCCTGAAAAGGAAGCCATTTCGATCAGAGCCACGAGGAATGTTTACATAAGGAGACACTGAGTGGATTGAGAGCCCTGCAAAAGACACAGCAGACATGTAGTAGCTGGTCATGTAGCCCTAGTCTGTTTAGGATGTTTTGCTAAATGCTACGTTTATGGTCACTCCAAACAAAGGTGCAATTTGGCTAAATACCGTGGGACCAATACAGCACATACCAACCAGGAACCAGGCTAGACAGCTCATAAACACTGATATTGACAGAGCTCACAGAATGTGGTTATTTAACTAGAGCAATGAGTTGATGATTCTGTGAAAGGTCATTGTCACACTAAATATCAACAGATCGGGGACCAGACCAATGTTTTGTGTTCAACATCCAAAATCAAGAAGCATGAATCCAATCTCTGCTTTATTTACATCCATAATGAGAGCCCCTGACATTTATTTCTCAGTGAAATTAAAGTTGTCACTTGAAATGTCATCCCTGCTCTAAGTTAAATGTGTTTGTTGTATCTTGGCAGACTCTGTTCTTAAAGTAGGTGTTTTTTGCACCTCAACTCACACATTAGACATCTCTAAATATTATCACAATAAGGCAAATCAGCTCAAACGCAAGTGAGACGTGTTGCTAAATGCATCTTCACACAGTTCACAGGGTCAACTTTTATTTTGTTTACTCACAGCAACACTGGCAGATTATATTTTTAATAGGTGTTTCTTACATCTTTAACTGTTATATTCACGGGGTTAACTTGACAAAACAACAAATCATGTTAGTTAACCCAATTTAGATTCTGCACAGAGTGATTTATTTAGGCCATCTATGATTCTTCATACAGTGATATCAGCACTTAGAGTTAGCAGTTGTTCTTTGATGAATTCATCCTGCTCTCATATAGCCCTGTTTATTTAAGTTGCATTTAAATGGCCCTAATTTATTCGTCATTGTACTGTGCTACTGTACATGTGTAGTGTCTACCCCTGCTGATGAATGTTACCTGTAAACCAACTATTCAGCTGCTTTTTAAAGACAAATGAGAGCTTTGAAAAAATAATTTATCTTTAGAGTTTATTAAATTGAATAATATACTTTGTAAGATGAATGTAGAACAGGGACGCCGTGCCGCAGGCCTGTGGTTCATAATATACCTGGCCACCGACGCAAAGGAATGGAGAGAGAGAGAACGAAAACGATAGAAAGAGAAACGGAGAGAAAGGAAGAGAGCAAGAGATGGTGGGGAAGACAGCGAAGGAGGGAGAGATAAAGAAGTAAAGAATAATGATTCTATTTTCATCTGTAAAGCCATGTCTGGGCAATACATCTGCAGGAGTAAGGTGCTGCAAAGCACAAACTATTACCAGATACTGGCTTTGTATAATCTTTTAGAAACGTACAGTCGTAAATATCACTTTGTTTTGTTTAATTTATTTATATATACTTTTGTTCTTTTTCATTTTCTGGGGTGTTGTGAGTAGATGTTATTAGAGGAGATGTTACAATAGTATCCTGACTGACTTGTACCTTGCAGATAAAATCTAAAATAGATCTACAGGCTGTAGTTTCCTGTGAACTTGCACTCTAAATTTCATTCGGGTTATTAAGATGGGCTCAGATGATTGGAAAGCATAATATGATTCCATATTTAATGAATTGTACTTGCTTAACTTGCCTGAACCCCCTAAAAAATATTATACTCTCCATTCATTAATATATGCCAGATATCATCGTGATGGAATTCAGATAATTTTTATGAGGGATGGGACAGAGAGAGACAGGGAGAGAGAGAGACAGGGAGAGAGAGACAGGGAGAGAGAGAGACAGGGAGAGAGAGACAGGGAGGGAGAGAGACAGGGAGGGAGAGACAGGGACAGAGAGAGACAGGGAGGGAGACAGGGAGGGAGAGAGACAGGGAGAGAGAGAGACAGGGAGAGAGAGAGACAGGGAGGGAGAGAGACAGGGAGAGAGACAGGGAGGGAGAGAGACAGGGAGGGAGAGAGACAGGGAGGGAGACAGGGAGGGAGACAGGGAGAGAGACAGGGGGGGAGAGAGACAGGGAGGGAGACAGGGAGGGAGAGAGACAGGGAGAGAGACAGGGAGGGAGAGAGACAGGGAGGGAGAGAGACAGGGAGGGAGACAGGGAGGGAGAGACAGGGAGAGAGACAGGGAGGGAGACATGGAGGGAGACAGGGGGGGAGAGAGACAGGGAGAGAGACAGGGAGAGAGAGAGACAGGGAGGGAGAGACAGGGAGGGAGAGACAGGGAGAGAGAGAGACAGGGAGAGAGAGACAGGGAGAGAGACAGGGAGGGAGAGAGACAGGGAGGGAGAGAGACAGGGAGAGAGACAGGGAGGGAGACAGGGAGAGAGACAGGGGGGGAGAGAGACAGGGAGGGAGACAGGGAGAGAGAGAGACAGGGAGGGAGACAGGGAGAGAGACAGGGGGGGAGAGAGACAGGGAGGGAGACAGGGAGAGAGAGAGACAGGGAGAGAGACAGGGAGAGAGACAGGGAGGGAGAGAGACAGGGAGAGAGACAGGGAGAGAGACATGGAGGGAGACAGGGAGAGAGACAGGGGGGAGAGAGACAGGGAGAGAGACAGGGAGAGAGACAGGGAGGGAGACAGGGAGAGAGACAGGGAGAGAGAGAGACAGGGAGGGAGACAGGGAGGGAGACAGGGAGAGAGACAGTGGGGGAGAGAGACAGGGAGAGAGACAGGGAGAGAGACAGGGAGGGAGAGAGACAGGGAGAGAGACAGGGAGGGAGACAGGGAGAGAGAGAAGGAGGGAGGGGACAGAGAGAGACACAGGGAGAGACAGAGACAGTTTGAGTGTTACTTTGGTAGTTACGGTGATGATCCATGTTTGATGTACAGGATGTAGAGTGTATCTATTCATAACACCTTGAGTTCCAGGACCATCAATGAGTGATATCTGTTAGAGACCTACACACAGGTGTGTGTGTGTATAACCGTGTGTGTGTGCGTGTGTGTATAACCGTGTGTGTATGTATAACCGTGTGTGTATGTGTGTGTGTGTGTGAGGGAGAGAGAGAGGGAGAGTGCTCTTGGTTTGTGGGCAGAACCATCTGATTCATTATTTCATCATGATATTCATGAGTATGGTTATTTATTATGCAGAGAGATGTACATATGGATCCACCAAAGGAAGAATATACTCTTTCCCTTAGGACAGTCTCTCTTTGCTATTACTCTGTGTGTGTGTGTGTGTGTGTGTGTGTGTGTGTGTGTGTGTGTGTGTGTGTGTGTGTGTGTGTGTGTGTGTGTGTGATTGAGTGTCTGTTGTCAAGCTGAAATATGGCTCCAGTGTAATCAAACAAAACATGAATTAGTGCAATTTTGCAGCAGTCCTCTTTGATTATAGAACATGTCAGTGTTTCAGAGTGAACATGTGACGTGGTTTACAAGTCGTTTTTAGGTGAGATTTTGTGTAATCAGAATTTATTCCGTGTTCTCACGTAGCCCGGGACATTTTGTCTTTCTAAAAGCGAGGACCAGAGAATTGGTCTTAACTTCTTGAAAGGTTGATTTTTCAAATGTAAGTTAAGTTTAAGGTCAGGTAAAGATTTTAGAGTTAAGGGTAATAGAAATGTATGTCCAACAAAAATATTGCATATTTGTGTCGTCCCAAGATAAATTGAAGACAAAATCAGACATTGTCTTACAATGTCCATGAATGAATCTGAAAATGCCCTGACCTCTGCCTTTCTCTGTCATTTCGCAGGCCTTCCCATGTATATCCACAGGGATTTACGGTAAGTTTCTTGTTATTTTGTGTCTGTGTTTTACGGTAAGTTTCTTGTTATTTTGTGTCTGTGTTTTACTGAATGAACGACGTGTCTCATAGGCTTGTGTCTACTGTATGTCTTTACCACATATCATATATTATACAAGGATTTAATATAGTTAACCTTCGTTTAAACGCAGAGTCTTCAGAGACCTAGATCTTTTTCACAAATGTGCCACAAAAGTACACACGTAAATATGAAATGTAATCGATCAGCGCTAATCCAACGATCAAACTGATACATAAAAGAAGTGCACCTCAAGCTAGCTCAAAATAAGTGAACACATTCATCCATCAACCACAAGGTTATTCAACAAAAACTTGAATTGCCTCAGAGGCACCAGAGTTTAATCAATGCACTGCAAGCATCGCAGATCATTCCAGACACAGCCCAAACAAAGTTAATGCAGATTTTTCCTGGTGTCTTGTGTATCTGTAATTTAACACTGAGGTCAGGTATTGGTGGAATTTTGTGCATGAGGGCTTTATTAACCAAATGGAACGGAATAATCTGGGAGCCTTATGAGAGGGCCAGCCTACAGTCTGATCTGATGCTGTGATGTGATTTTTAGCTTAGAACTGTGGAATGAATGATCTGACATAAACGGTTATTCGGAGAGGAATGACATTTCTATACATTTCTGTATATTCTTTACATTCTTAGTGTGTTTTAAAATTTCAAAGTGTCATCGATCTTTGTGAGTAGAGATTAGAAAACAGGGAGATGATCAAAGTGGTGGTCGTGTTAGCCAACAACATTGTTAAAAAAAAGTGATTTGGAAAATAGCGTTCTTGGTTTGGCCTGGATTTTTTTTATTTTCAACAAAAATAATTCAGCAAGACACCGAAGACAAATTTAAGCTCCCAAAGAGCTTGTTCAGCTGTGCAGGAAACGGCATACAGCTGAAGATTAACATTTCGAACAAAAACCTCGAACGCGGTGTTTTGCGGACGTGGTTTGAAGTGAACGCTGGCCCCCAGTGGCAAGATTTTAATTGGACGTTTCGAGAACCCTCCAGCTCATACCCACTGCAGAAAGTGTAAGAACATGTTCTGCTCTATACTCAAGCTCAGCAGGCTTTAAATCAACACATTTTGATGAAGTTTTAATCAGCGATTTCCCAGACATCCTCACGCACTGTTGCACCCACTAGCCTAATCCTGTAATCACTGGAGCTCTCCCCAAGAAAGGTATTTGATTGGTTTGACGATTGGCGTTGCATCATGAATTTACAGCTTCTTGTTTAAAAATTATGTATTTATTTTTGGTTGGCGGTCCCCTGAAGGTGGGGTACCCAGAGGGTCACACCTCATTGTCCAGCATGGCACTTTAAGTTCCCAGGACTTCTTTCAAACCACCGCCCCCTATTGGTGTGGATGACTCTGTCAGAAGGTTCATTACGCATAATTGCTATTGACTTTGTCTCTGCGGTTTTCTGCCAGTCTGTCTTTGTCACACCACAACACTCCGCTGACTTCAAAGGGATGAACAGCACCCAGACTGGGACTGAGACAGGAATTAAACAGCCCATTCAATAAATAAATAAACAGCTTAGTGGTTAGCCCTCCCTCTCCATAACTAACAACATCATCTCCACCAGAGAGATTAAGAGGGAAGATAGCCAGTCTACAGAGGTTAAATAGAGGAGGGGATTTGTAAAAGAGAGAAATGAATTGGGCAAAGGGGTGTGGGGGTGTGGGGGTGTGGGGGTGTGGGGGTGGCCGGGGTCAAGCAGTACAGTTGAATGATGTAACATAATCCCTCAAATGCATTTGACTTATCCTCCTTGAGCAAGCTGGTCACATGATGTGTTTACTGAAGGAACTAGGCCTATGGCCTTTGTTTACAACATTTCTAAGGTCAACTAAGATATGTGTGTTTTCTAATGAAAGTCATGAAGTTCTTTCTTTCTTCTCCCTCTTGCTTTGGATTTATCTCACATGTACACCAAGACACACATTGCAACAATGCTTCTCTGTCTGACCCATTTACTTCCTTGTAACTGCAGCAAAACAAATCCTCTTCCCCAGCATAGTGACAGATGAATCAGGGGCAGAGGAATCCAGGGCCTCAGTGCCAGCAGCCCCAAAGGTGAATTGGGGGGGTGCTGAGAGACAGAGAGAGATGGAGAGATATAGAGAGAATGAGAAAGACAGAGAGAGAGAGAGAGACAGAAGGAAAAAAAGAAATAGAGAGAGAAAAAGAGAGGTAGAGAGAGAGAAAGTGAGCGAGGGATGAATGGAGGGAGAGGGACGGAGAGAAGGAGAGAGAATGGGAGTGAGAGAGCCAGCGCGACGGAGAGGGAATAACAGATTTGTTAGGGAAGCTAATGCTAATTGACATGCCCCCCGCTCTTCTCTCACACCCCTGTATTCCTGGAGGCTCCATCACCACTGACAGATGATTGGGAGACACGGGGCTTGGTGAGGGGAACAGGGGCTACCTTTACCTCTGGTTTAGACAGCCGCGCGGAAGGCAAGAAAAATGAGAGCCGGCTCTACGGTGACAGTCCCATCCCTCAGTCCGGCCCATTAGCCCCGGCGGAGATTCTGCCTTGGTCGGGCGGCGCAGTGGTTAGCCTGTCGGCAAGAAACGGAGGGAGGTACCGCCTATGAACAAACTGACGCCCACCGCGGGGTCGCGAGGTCGCCTGGCGTGGTGGATGTTATTAAGTATCGGCCTTGTTCCACCGTCATTCATGGGGGGTCCGGCACCTCGCCACCTGGCCACCCGACCAGGATTCCCAGGGATTATTCCTTCTGAGGTCCAAACGCCTCTCGTGTCTTACAGGATCAGTGTCAATAGGACAGATAGTCACACCGGAGTCAAACAGAAAGTAAGGTTCACTGCCTCTTCCGGTCTGACTGATGGAAGTGGCTTTGTCTGACTGTCTCCTCCTATTGCTGCTTGATGCCGGTTCTCTTTTATTCATTTCTCTCCCTCTTCTCTCCTTGTCTTTCTTTCTCTGCCTCTTCGTTTCTCTGTACAGTGTATCTCTCCTTACGCAAGTCGCTGTCTCTCACTCTACTTATTACTCCGAACACCTACATAATCAGTAAATTGCTCACCGTCAGTTGAAGGAACGTACAGTATGTTCCATACGGTTCTCTATCAGAGACCTTGCTGACCTAGCTCATTTACATAGACCTAGCTCATTTACATAAACCTAGATCATTTACATAGACCTAGCTCATCTACATAGACCTAGCTCGTTTACATAAACCTTGCTCATTTACACATACCTAGCTCACTTACATAGACCAAGCTCA
Source organism: Esox lucius (assembly GCF_011004845.1). Lineage (NCBI taxonomy): Eukaryota > Metazoa > Chordata > Actinopteri > Esociformes > Esocidae > Esox > Esox lucius. The sequence goes on along the minus strand of NC_047574.1, from coordinate 3,212,944 downwards.
TTTACATAGACCTAGCTCATTTACATAGACCCATCTCATTTACATAGACCTAGCTCATTTACATAGACTTAACAACATTTGCATAGGCCTAACTAATTTGCATAGACCTAGCCTATTTGAGACTTACCTTATTTACAGAGACCTGCTTTGAGTGTCACGTGATATTTAGTGACCAATGAGTCAGGACACTGTTTTCTCGTCTAATCTAAAAGATGGAACCTTCTGCATGGCAAAGTCCTTTTTACTGCCCTGGGTCATTGGTTTTACTGCCCTGGATCATTGAGTTTACTGCCCTGGATCATTGGGTTTACTGCCCTGGGTCATTGGGTTTTACTGCCCTGGGTCATTGGGTTTACTGCCCTGGGTCATTGGGTTTACTGCCTTGGGTCATTGGGTTTTACTGCCCTGGGTCATTGGGTTTACTGCCCTGGGTCATTGGGTTTACTGCCCTGGGTCATTGGGTTTTACTGCCCTGGGTCATTGGGTTTACTGCCCTGGGTCATTGGGTTTACTGCCCTGGGTCATTGGGTTTTACTGCCCTGGGTCATTGGGTTTACTGCCCTGGGTCATTGGGTTTACTGCCCTGGGTCATTGGGTTTTACTGCCCTGGGTCATTGGGTTTACTGCCCTGGGTCATTGGGTTTACTGCCCTGGGTCATTGGGTTTTACTGCCCTGGGTCATTGGGTTTTGATAATTAGAGGGAAGTGGGCCCCCTGCCTTCCCTCCAACACCAATTCCAGCGGCAGCCGGTCTCCCATCCAGGGGCCGACCAGAACTGACCCGGTTTAGCTTCAGAGGCCAGCAATGGGATGTGCCATCACCCGGATCATTTGGACTTGCTACCCTCCCCTGACAGTTCTAGAATGCAAACCCTTTCTGACCGTCGTGATTGGTCCCAGAAACCGATGGGTTGGGCTAAATGTATCATGACATCATCAACTTTGATACCCGGATTGGTTAGATATGATAGAGACAACCCAACTGCTGATGCACAGTTTTGTACAAATCCCCTCATTATGAAGTCAGAATTGGAAGTCAGATTCTGATCGGCTATCTGTAGTGATCACTAAAGCAGCGTAATTAAATTCAGCGGGAGTCGCCAGGCAACGGTGGAGCCAATAGCATAGTCTCTATTGTGCAAACACAAAGAGCCACACAAATCATCATCGCGTAACATCCCACAAGGAAAATGTATTACCAGTCAAAACTTCACAAGGCCACTCCAGTCAAACATTGGCAAACAGAGTACTGAGAAAATGCTGAACAGTCTTTAAACCCAAGGACACGCCCCAAATTACACCCTATTCCATGTGTAGTGGAATACCTTTGACCAGTGCCCTCTGGGGAATAGGAACGAATTTGATGCCCGGTAGTGCCTGATTATTTGTCCCTAAGACTCCATTGGTTCGTCTTAGTCCGTGAGCTGAGGATTATGGGGGTTGTCTGTTGACATAAGTCTTTCACAATGACCGGTAGATGTCTGAGGTAATCCACAGAGACTCTCCGAGTTCCAAACAGCGCCCTAGTCTCTTCTTAGTGGGTCGTTGATTTTTTGCCACGGTATAGTAGGGGCCTTCATTGGGAATAGGGATCCATTTGGGCCCTCGTGCCCGGCCTCTGCCGTCGTATGCACACGATGATCCTCCCTGGTTCGGAGCCTGTGTCCACCCAGACATGGTGAGCCCACTGTGATGTCTGGCTCAGCGGGATCACTGGGCCGACGGACGCTGAGCTGTTCACACGCGCACTCACACACACACACAACACAGATACAGAAACACAAACACACACACATACACAACACAAATACAGAAACACACATGCACGCACACACACACACACACACAACACAAATACAGAAACACAAACACACACTCGCACTCCACCCACTGATTACTTCCATGGCTGGACAGGATTAGGCTGTGGAGTCACTCAGGGCTCCTTCTACTCATCTCTCCCCACTGAGTGGCAAGTTGTGGTTCAGGAGACCCAGCTGCCTTCTCCTCCCCTCTGCCCAGGCCTCCTGCCTGTCTCCACCTCGCCTTTAAATCCTGGGGATTTCAGTTGGAGAGCTTAGTTTAAGGATGGGGAGCTAGGCTGGGGAAGTGTTGAAGGTACGCAGCGAGGCTGTTCTGTATCAGTGGGGAACAGAGACCTAGGGCCCATCCTAAATGGAGACCTATTCCCTTTAAAGTGCTCTACATTTTCACCAGAGTCCTGAAGGATTCCCTTTAAGCCCTGGTAAAAAAAGTAGTTCACTACCTAGCACTGAGGTGCCATTTGGAAACCGCAGTCTTCTAGCCCATTTAACAGAATTGCACGGTGCGCTTTGTACTCAACATTAGCCTTATTCTACCCCCGCGCCACGGATGATAAACCAAATGTAAAAATACTTCACTCCCTCTTCACTCTTCACCCAGAGGACAATAGCTTTAGCTACTTTGAAAAGTAAAACTTTTCTTTGTTGCATATCAGTCAGTCACAGAGTGCAGGGAATCAAGAAGGACAGGGACGCTCCCCTCGTTTTAGCATGTAGGACAGAAGTCGTCACCTTGTTGCAATGCTTCCAAGGTCATCTTTTTCTTGTTCCTTTCCGCAGATCTTCGTCTTCTCCATCTTTCTCTTCCCTCTTTCATTTTTATTCTTTTATTTTTCACAAAATCTCTTTCGGTTCAATTCTGTAGGTGAATTACGCTGCATGCATTGGGAAATATTACATAGAGCACCAGCGGATTAATAAAAAAACAGTACAGTAACTATTAATAAGAAGAGTAACAATATTCAGTTTGATTCAATAAACTTTATCGATGTGACAATTGAAATAACTCACAATGTCAAAGCATAGATATCACACCTGTGTTTGTTCCAACACCAGTAACTAAATGGGAATAATTTAGTAACGGCTAATAGTTATTCAGAAATGTTATTAATGCAGCAATTAGAACAACTGTGATGAGAATAACAATGAATACAACTCATAGTTGTATAGCTAGAAGTCTCATGAATAAAAGATCTGTGGTATGAAATCAAAAAGTCAAATAGATGTACTGGTGCAATTTTTACAGAATTTGTGGCAGGATCTTCCGTTTGGTATTCATTTCTTATGGCTTCAAATTCCTTGTAATGACTGGCAAGGAAACGACTCTCTGGTTTGAGTCGCAGAGTAATATGAAATGTCCCTTTATCTTTCTCGCCTCTCCCTCCCTGAGCCGCGTCATCTCAATGTCTATTTTTCTCTCTCTCAACCCTACCACCCTTGTCCTCCCCCTCCCTCCCTCCCCCCTCCCCCCTCCCCCCTCCCTCCTCCCTCCGAACCCCCATGCCCCTCTCTCTTCCGTCTTTTTCTTCTCCTTTCTGGTCTGATAAGTCGGTCACGGCCACAGCCTGTGTGTTTCCCTGGCTGTCTCAGTGTCAGTGCCGCCTGGTGCTGTCTAGAGGCCTGTCCTGGGTGGCTGGGCTGGGGCCTCGTGTATCTGTCCTCTGCCGGGGGTCACCTCTCCACAACTCCCTTCTCATCTCCGGCTGGATGCTGCTCCCGCATCCCCGCCGCCCAGGGTCCTCACCTTGCTCCGGCGCCCCTGAACTTGTCCGGTCCCCCTGAACTTGTCCGGTCCCCCTCTTGCCCGATTCCTTTTGTGGGTTTGTGTTTGGTTGAGATGTGTAAGATATTCTTCCCCTCCGTGTCTTATTGAACTCTGCATCGTTGGGTAGCTTGCGTGTCTGGGTGGTTTCCAACTGTTGTTCTGTTATAATTACACTATATATGGCATGTATGGTTTGCTGTGCTTTCTCACGTACCAGAGGAAAGCCTCTAAAGAAATGTTTGGCATTGTAGAAGGTTTTGGCCTGCGATATTTCTGGTGTTAATTCTCCTGATTCAATCGTGATGCCTCGCTCTCTTCTTCATTGTCAAAGTCAGAACTGGTGAGAAGGCACTGCTAAATGAACGAATGAAAAAGTATAGTTACTCTGGGTTATCTGGTTTCATTCTGATATGGATGTAATTCAAGTTACACTGTCTCTGAGATGAAAACAATTATATTGCCCTGCACGATTGGTTTTCAATTAGTTCTCGGGAATTATCTGACCCAATTCATCAAAATAGGAAAATGATGTGGGTATTGATAAGTTAATAAAAGGTTAAATTGATTACATTACCCACCAATGTCATACAGAGTTTTTTGCATTGATTACTACAACCTGAAACAGAGAGTGTTGATTATACAGAAGGAAAGCCCAGAATACCGTGAACCGTGACTAGATCTGATTTAGGTTGACAGAATGCATAGTGGAGGGAGGGAGTGCGGGACAATGGAGAGAAAGGTAGAACAAGAGCAAAGAGAACACTGTGTACACACTTGTGTGACACACCTCCGAGATGTTCACTTCATATTATAAGAGAAGTGAATCATGTCAAACAACAAAGCTTCCAAATTCGCCTTCAACTGAGGCAACCATTTTGAGTCCAACATTTCAGCTGCCCTATTTATTGGTGGATCAGCAACAACCTGGAATGGAAAGCATGAATGCGAGTGTGGTTTATATTTGTTTAGGGTTTAGGCTGAATTAGGGCTGGAATGCCACAAGGCACCGCGCTATGAGACGGAAGGTACCTTACTATCCAACGGCTCTAAAGGTTCTCAACACAAATACTTCTATCTGTCACAGGGCCTACAGTGTACATGTAAACATGTGATGGGGGTTAGGTTTAGGGTTAGGGTCAGGTTTAGGGTCAGCGTTAGGTTTAGGGTTAGGGTCAGGTTTAGGATCAGGGTTAGTGTTAGGGCTGTGTTCTGTGGCTATGTTATCTAATCACTGTTTGGTTTTCCAGCTCCCAGTTGAGACTCTGCCTTTGTCCTGTTGCCACTGGCTCGGCCGTCCTGTCCTCTATCTTCCTTTCCCCTCTTCCTCACCACCCTCCCCCACTCTCCCTCTCTCTCTCTCTCCACACCCCTCTCTCCTCTCGCTATCCACCTTGCCTCCTTCTCCACCTCTCCTGCTCCATTTGCCGTGTGGAGGGTTCAGTGAAACTTATCTGTCAGGAGACGGGGGAAGGGATGGAGCTGAGGCATCGGGGGGCTAAGCGTCACACGGAGTGATGGCTGGGGCCTCCAGGACCTCCCCGCCTCCCTACTTCACTCCCTCCTCTTCTCCTCCCTAACACCGGGAACACGGTGGGCTGGGGGGAGATTTGTCTTAGTGAGGTCCGGAGTCGAGCGACCCAGTGCTGTCTCAGATGAGGTCTCTGGGCGAAGCCAGGGTTATTTCTGCTGGAGGCCCGGCCCACTTCATCACCCCAATGTACCACAGCACAGCACCCAGAGGAGAGAGATGGAGGAGAGTGGATGGATAATGGGGGAGAGTGTTGGAGAGATGGATGAAGGGGGAGGGGCGAGGGGAGGGGATAGAGAGAGGTGAAGAGAGAGTGGAGGGGATGGATGAGGGCGGAGATAGGAAGAGGGATGGAGGGTAGGGGCGGGATAATGGGAGAGATGGAGGGAGTGAAGGAAGGGATGAGGAGAGAGAAGGAGATGTATGGATGGAGATTTGGAGAGAGTGATTGTAAATGAGATTGAGAGAGGTAGAATGTAAGTACTGTATATCAGTGGGGAAGAGGGAGGGTTAAGGTTAGGGTGCATGGAGTGTGTGTGTGTGAGAGAGAGATTTGGAGTGTGTGAGTGTGTGTGTGTGTGTGCCTTCCTGACACACATCCTTCTCCATCTCTATCCATCTCTCTCCCCTTCTAATATTGTACATCTCTTTGTTTCTCTCTCTCTGGTTCTCTCCATCTGTATGATTAATAGCCATGACATTTTAATCGATACTGCATTTGTAGAAACTGTGCGTTAAATAGATTAAATGTACTTGACGCCATCTGCCCACAGCTTTTGGCAGTGCAGCACTATCTTTTAGAATTAAGACCTGCACACACCAGAAGGAGAAAAGGGGATGAGAGGAGACAGGAGGGGGATATATATCTAATTTATTGTGTTCTTCACAAGCAGCTGTTTGTATGCCACTAGAGTTCTGTCAGCACTATGATATTCACACTTCTATATTTTGTGTGAGGGTAACACTTTGGTGTGTGTGTGGTGAATGTATGGAGAGTATGTGTGGTGAATGTGTGGAGAATGTGTGGCGAATGTCTGATGAATGTATGAAGATATGTGGAGAATGTATGGTGAATGTATGGAGAGTATGTGTGGAAAATCTGTGGTGAATATATGGAGAGTATGTGTGGAAAATCTGTGGTGAATATATGGAGAGTATGTGTGGAGAATCTGTGGTGAATATATGGAGAGTATGTGTGGAAAATCTGTGGTGAATATATGGAGAGTATGTGTGGAAAATCTGTGGTGAATATATGGAGAGTATGTGTGGAAAATCTGTGGTGAATATATGGAGAGTATGTGTGGAGAATCTGTGGTGAATATATGGAGAGTATGTGTGGAAAATCTGTGGTGAATATATGGAGAGTATGTGTGGAGAATCTGTGGTGAATATATGGAGAGTATGTGTGGAGAATCTGTGGTGAATATATGGAGAGTATGTGTGGAGAATCTGTGGTGAATATATGGAGAGTATGTGTGGAAAATCTGTGGTGAATATATGGAGAGTATGTGTGGAAAATATATGTGTGGCAGACGGCATTCAGGAAGATCAGCTGATCATCTGATTAAATCTCACCTGTAATCTTCATGGGAAAGGAAGACTTCACACATTGTTGTGTGGTTACCTTACAGATGACATTTGATGATCTGTTTGTTTGATTACCTTACAGACTACATTAGATTATCTGTTTCTGGGATTACTTTACAGGTCAGGTCAAACAGCACTCCTCCTTCTCTAGCTGTGTGCTCCTTTCTGGAGTGTAGAGAACCCCCCGCCCCCAGGGGAAATAAATGTTTTGTCCTGTCTATGGTCCGGTCTGTGGCCCTGTCTGTGGTGTTTCACTCATGAAATGGGAGCTAAACTGTCTGCCCCCCCCCCACGCCACCTCCAACTGGGTAAAAGTTAATGAGTCAAATGTTATCACTTCCTGTTCTTGTTAGAGGTCTGCGCGACTCACTCAGGTTTATTGGGATTCCGAGAGTGTCCTCCACTGAAATACTGTGACAGCAGGTCGTTCAAAAGTAGCCAAGAAAAGGATAAGGAAAATAAACTGAGTATAACACTGAGGCTTGACGCACATGTGGTCTCTCTCTCAGCACGGTCAGAGGTTAGCGGCCGTTACCCTCTTGTGTGCATGTCAGTGGTTGTGTCAGGAAGCGGGTTGTGGTCAGACGCTGAAACCGTGTGATGTCTGACCAACTGACTACCCTGTGTCAGACGTTTGTCGTCAGTTGTGTGAGTTGGGACGACTAGACGATGGTTGTCTGTGTCTTGACCTGTGTGTTAGGCCTTCGACGACGTCCGAACAATTCCCATGGCAGAGCAGTTAGTCTGTAGGACAATCAGCTGTACTTGGCTGCCTACCGTCCTTTATTGAACGTCTTAATGTGTGTTACCTACTTGTGTGCTTTTATGGGCTGGCTTCGCTGAGATATTCCATTGAGTCTGCTTTGTCTGTGAATCTCTAGGCTAAATCTGCGTCTGTCTAACTGGACCTCTGTGTTTATATCAGCGGTGAATGAGGCCTGGGTCTCACTTGATTTCTCTGTGTAAATGAAGACAAAAAAAGAATCCAACCCATCCAGAGCAACTTAAAGTTCCCACCGGAATGTAGAGTTGACAGCTGAGTCCACTCCGCCGTTATGATGCACCACCACTCAACCACAGTAGAACAAACACCCATCTGGGACTTCCCATCCGGTTCCCAGAATGATTGTTTTATCCACCTCACGGCTGGCTGGGATGTCTGTCTAGCCCACAACTGACTTAGCTGACAGGTACATATGCTATTTGAGGAATTTTTGCACAAACACACACACACACCTTCCAATTGTCATCTTTCCGTTAGAGGGTGAGAGTCACCTATCTTCAATAGTAATCCCCTTTCACCTCCCAGTTCCTGGATCGATATGTTGTGTTCACACAGTGGGGGGGGGCTGTTCCTGTGCTGCTTAGCATGGCTGATTCATACCGAGACCAGCTGTGCTAGCACCAAACACACACACACACACAAACACACACACACACACATGCAGACACACTGTACATTCTAGTCAATACGTCATTAATCCGTCACTTTGGCAGTACTGACTGCAAGCTTCTGTCATCATCCCCTATGAGTTTATTAAAGCCTTTTTTCCTGTATCGGTGTGATAGAGTGTGTGTGTGTCTGTTACACAGCAGAGCTTAGTTCAGCATTTACAGTGAATGGGCGCGGGTGTTAATACCTAAATTGTCGGTCTGGTAATGGTAACTAAACCATCTCTCTCTCTCTCTCTCTTTCTATGTTTCTTTTTTCCGCTCTCTATCTCTCCCTTTACAGGTTTTCCCAATGAGCCAGCGGCAGCAATTGCCCTGAAGACAGTTAAGAGCTGGGTCAAGGAGAACCGTGACAAGGTGAGACCAGACTGAATGGATCACACACACTCACACACACACACACACACTCACACATAAGACCTAGCTGGATAAATCACTGAGACATACTGTCTCTCTCCCACTCACACACACACACACACACACACACTCACACATAAGACCTAGCTGGATAAATCACTGAGACATACTGTCTCTCTCCCACTCACACACTCGGCCACTTGGCTTCCTCCTCTACTTGGCACACACTAGTGTAGCAGGCCTACCTGGTATTGGAGTAACCCAGAGTGACACTGTTGTGTTTCTGTCCTCTGAGATGTGCAAACCTACGCCTCTTATTATCATTGGGGATGGTGTTGCTGGTGAAAACCAAGTAACATATTGTCATTGGTGATGGTGTGCTGGTGAAAACCAAGTAACATATTGTCATTGGTGATGGTGTGCTGGTGAAAACCAAGTAACATTGTCATTGGTGATGGTGTGCTGGTGAAAACCAAGTAACATTGTCATTGGTGATGGTGTGCTGGTGAAAACCAAGTAACATATTGTCATTGGTGATGGTGTGCTGGTGAAAACCAAGTAACATATTGTCATTGGTGATGGTGTGCTGGTGAAAACCAAGTAACATATTGTCATTGGTGATGGTGTGCTGGTGAAAACCAAGTAACATATTGTCATTGGTGATGGTGTGCTGGTGAAAACCAAGTAACATATTGTCATTGGTGATGGTGTGCTGGTGAAAACCAAGTAACATTGTCATTGGTGATGGTGTGCTGGTGAAAACCAAGTAACATATTGTCATTGGTGATGGTGTGCTGGTGAAAACCAAGTAACATATTGTCATTGGTGATGGTGTGCTGGTGAAAACCAAGTAACATATTGTCATTGGTGATGGTGTGCTGGTGAAAACCAAGTAACATATTGTCATTGGTGATGGTGTGCTGGTGAAAACCAAGTAACATATTGTCATTGGTGATGGTGTGCTGGTGAAAACCAAGTAACATATTGTCATTGGTGATGGTGTGCTGGTGAAAACCAAGTAACATCGTCATTGGTGATGGTGTGCTGGTGAAAACCAAGTAACATATTGTCATTGGTGATGGTGTGCTGGTGAAAACCAAGTAACATATTGTCATTGGTGATGGTGTGCTGGTGAAAACCAAGTAACATATACAGGACTATATTATTCTACTGGTGCTGGTGTTTTCTAGTACAGGATAGTGTGAATCTACTGGTGCTAGGATATTCCAGTACTGGAAATCAACTGGTAATAAGTATCTAGAACTGTTGCCGCTGTCTGCCTGCGTTTATCTCCCAGAAACATCCGAAGGCTGACATCCCCAACTGTCTCTCTTCACTTAGTGTGCGTCCTGCATGCGTATCAAATTAGGAGGAGTCTAATCGGTGTTTATGCTCTGTTAACTTCTAAACGTTTCTGTGTTTGGGAGGCACTCAGAACGGTGCAGCAGGCCAAGAGGAAAATAAACACATCAGATGAGATAAACTGAAATTAATTTGCTGAAATTAAACAAATGATAATCGCGCTGCGAGTTCAAGGGGGTGTGGCTCTAACAGTGTGGAATGGATTGGAATGATCCAATCCTTTGTTCCTGGTTACAGCGCCTGGACTCGGCTTGACGTGAGGCAGTTTCCTCTGACAAAAGAAAAAGCATTTTGCAGGACGGCGTGTCTATGGCAACCTGCGCCAGGGTTCATGGGTTTGGCAGGGGTGTATACTCTACCAGACCACTCCAATATGGAGAACCATTGAAATAAATTACCTGGCCCGGGAGAACACTGAAAATGTTCCAGGAATATAAAAAAAATCATTGTACAGATAGCTATGATGTATGATTTGCGTCCACCATGAATTACTGAACATTTCCTCTTTTTGAGCAGTTATCCAAGTCTTGCTTGACGGCACTTCATAGGGATACATTGGCTATGTTAGGGGAGTAGTGTTGGTTTCCTCAGGCTCACCAGTGGCTCGTTTTGTCCGCATCACCGGGAAGTATAAAGAAATGACTAGTTGGGAATGATTCGCTTGAGCCGGTATTGTAAGAGTAATATAATATATTAGATTTACTGGTGGATACGGCTTTGCAAACATTTGATTAGTCATTGTTTTCTAGGATGAAATGTACAGGAAGTAGAATGGATAAGGGGCGGAACATCTCTGAGTAAGCTACTTAGCTGAATGCTCTGCTGTAATGATTAGAATTCACCGGAAGATAATGGACACTTGATTAAAATACAAGGAATTATCGTTTCTCTGGTACCACAAACTAACTACTGTGTCTAAGCTTGTCAGTTAGAGCATCTGCCCGTCAACAAAAAAGGCTGCTAGAAACAAATCCTGAGCTGACAAGGTGAATAATATGTTTCTCTTGTCTCTGAGCAAGGCAGTTTGCATTTTACCCATCCAGAGAAACTTAAGGTACTAATACAAGTGGGACAACAGTGCATCTCAGTATTAGTAGTGAGAACATCCAACTCAGTGACATAGAAGTCAGTTTGAAGTCAGTGTGAAGTCAGTTTGAAGTCGGTTTGAAGTCAGTGTGAAGTCAGTGTGAAGTCAGTGTGAAGTCAGTGTGAAGTCAGTGTGATGTCAGTGTGATGTCAGTTTGAAGTCAGTGTGATGTCAGTTTGAAGTCAGTGTGATGTCAGTTTGAAGTCAGTGTGATGTCAGTTTGAAGTCAGTATGAAGTCAGTGTTAAGTCAGAATGAAGACTTTAGAATCGATAAACAGGAAATGATCAGCAGGCTCTGGAGTTACTTTAGATACTCTTTGAAAAATCTGAAAATGGTCAAATACTCAGTTATCCAAGCCTCCAGGGGAAGATAGTTCTGCCATTTGGGTGTTAGGACAGAGAGGAGTTTAGTCCGGGCTGACATCCCAGATCTCTGGAAGGTTTAACTTGGAGGTTGCGGAGGAGGATCTGATGGGTCCCAGTGTCGTCCCGCCATGAGCCCCGCCCACCGTGGGTTGCAGAGGAGGATCTGATGGGTCCCAATGTTGAAGGCGGCAGAGATAGATCTAGGAGATGGCCAGAGCCAGAGAGAGATAACACGCACGGGTGTCTTGGAAAGGAAAGAGACGGAGCTCCGGTTCCTTGAGGAGGGCACCAACTCCGGCCATCTTAAAGTCAGGAATGAGCAACGAAGGAGAGGAGGGGTTGTGGTCATGTTGCCAGGCAACTGGACATCATCACGTGCAGGTTTTAATCCGGTGGGAGCGGATGATGTAAATCCACGGATGAGGTCAGTGTGTGAGCTGGGACCTGCAGACTCATTTGGCTGGGAGTAGGTGAGAACACGTTTGGCCCATACCTCCCTGAAAACTGGTAAAATTAGGACAGGAAAAATGCTTTTACATGCAGCCCTCTGGGTCTGGGGTTCGTTCTCTATGGGTCTGCATCAATAGTATTGCACCATGTAGGAAATAAAGTCCCATTCTGGACTAAGTCGAAGGTCTTGTGTCTTTGAATGCCAATGAATAGTAATGACATTCAAATGGATAAGCATATAATTGTCTCTTTGCCTTAATCCAGATGAGTCATCGTTGAGCATGACACTCGGGTTGAAAGATCAAATGCATGACTGGGGCTGGTGAATTCCGACTTCCTCTCATTGTAATGCACTCCCAGACACATGCAGACACGCGCACAAGTGCGTGAATGTATGTTGGGAATAGTGGCGAGTCAACAACCTGATCGCTGAAAGCAGACCAGCATCTCATCTCAACCGTTAATAATCGTAAATAAACATTCGGGAGAAGCAGTAAATGGTTTTGACTGTGGAAAAGATGCATTAGCTGAAAGAACCTCTACTCTGAAGTCATTGCGATATAGGCAGATTATTTGACAAGGTTTAAATGTTCCCCCTGTGAAATCCCTTCTTGTGGTTTTCCTTCTAGTCCTCTGTCTCTGGGGTGTGTGGAGCCCTGAAAGCAACTAATGGCAAGAAAACGCCGGGCCTTGATGATCTAGATACATGTGTACTTCAATAACCTCAGTGCTTTTCTTTTACAATACTTTACATCTTCAACAAATCTGCGATCCACTCTACTTTGGATCAGCCCCTTATCTAAACGGCCAGTGCGGTATTGGAGTCCCCAGTCAATAAACCTCTGGGAGGACAACATTTTGAGTGGCAGGCAATGAGGTCTGGCCACAGCGTCGTCACAGCAACTCTGAAGCTTTTGAATGACATTCACTTTTCTCTGAATAAGAGGGCGCATTGTGTGTCTGTATTCAGTGACCTGTCAGAGCGTTTTACAATGTGGATCATACTATCAGAGATTGAAGTGCATTGTGGCTGATCGCGGTCTGGAGTGGTTTGTGGACTACCTGTCAAATGGACCTCTGGTGTGGCGGACACGCTAAAGGTTGGCGATCCGCTGTGCCACTCCCCTGTTTTAGTGACACCTCATACTGTAGTTACGTGTTATCAAACAGTTTTGGTTTGATTATTAACAAGGTAATGGGTTTCATGTTTTTACCGCAGTTATTTTTGTGTTAGTTTAATTGTATTTGGGTAAACTAAAAGATGCAGTCTGGGACTTGAGTTACTCACAAAATAATTAATGAGACCTCCCATTCTGGGATGGATGTGTAACATGTTGTTACTACTCTTAATGCAGTTTATCCTTTACTGCAGTAAATGAGCTAAATAAAATTGTATTGTTTCTGCAATTAATTTGGTCAGCATGTTGCCAAAGAATTGATCAGATTGCTCACACCAATCTGTCTTTGGAGAGGAAAAAATAAGAAGAGATTTGTCCCCTGGTAGTCCCATCTGCCGACCTCCACTGTTAATGTTTAGTAAAGGTTTTTTGTCTCTAAAGACAGATTGATATTAGAGATTTTAAGTTTTTGGCTCCATGCTGACAAGATGTTACATATCATACCTTCCTGTTTTAGACATTCCTGTTTTAATGACCTGGGGCAGAAATCAGAACCTACATAATGTAGTACTCAGTTGTATTTTCCCTTGACAAAGTCACTTTAGCATCCAGTAGCTGAAACATATCTGGGTGTTTGGATGGATGAGACGTTTAGCTTTACTAGGAAACACGCTGTGTGTATCGACTGGGTGGTTGTTTAGCAACAACACCACTGTGTGCCGGACTGGGGGGGTGAAGCAGATTAAAGTAAAAACAGTAATTGAATACTCCACCCCCTGGTCAACATACTCATTAGAAACGATCTGCAAAACACACTCCACTGTGTTCCTAACAAATACGATTTAATAGAAAACTGTATTGAGTTTAGTTCATAAACAGAAAATTATCGGAATCTCGTCCCTTTTCCATCTTGCCTCCATAAGCTCACCCTGCCTGGCCAGTGGGCTTCATCGCTCCATCAGGACAGGAAATATCAGCCGGATGCTTCAGAGTTCTCCATCCATTTGGCCATCTGGGTCCTAGTTCTATCTGAGAGATAACAGGCTTAGTGGCTCCCCTTCTGACTCTGTCTCCCCGTCTGACCCCGTCTCCCCTCTGACTCCGTCTCCCCTCTGACTCCGTCTCCCCTCTGACTCCGTCTCCCCGTCTGACTCCGTCTCCCCATCTGACTCCGTCTCCCCATCTGACTCTGTCTCCCCATCTGACTCTGTCTCCCCATCTGACTCCGTCTCCCCCTCTGACTCCCCATCTGACTCCGTCTCCCCATCTGACTCCGTCTCCCCCTCTGACTCCATCTCCCCCTCTGACTCCGTCTCCCCCTCTGACTCTGTCTCCCCATCTGACTCAGTCTCCCCGTCTGAATCCGTCTCCCCTCTGACTCCGTCTCCCCCTCCCCGTCTTACTCTGTCACCCCCTTTGACTCCGTCTCCCCCTCCCCGTCTTACTCTGTCACCCCCTCTGACTCCGTCTCCCCCTCTGACTCCGTCTCCCCCTCTGACTCCGTCTCCCCGTCTGAATCCGTCTCCCCGTCTGAATCTGTCTCCCCTCTGACTCTGTCTCCCCGTCTTACTCTGTCACCCCCTCTGACTCCGTCTCCCTGTTTGGATATTGCAGGACAGCCTTCTTTTTTTTTTTTACTACAATGGTTTACGTACTTTATCTGACCACTTTGTGTGTGCATGAATACACTGGACCCTTTCTTAGTCATGTAATAAACGGAAGAATGAACCAGCATCCGTCTAATGACGTCTGATGTAACAGGTTGGATGTAATCCGATACTTTAAAAAGGCATATCCATGGACTTGACATCCATTTATTTAACGTTATCTCGGAGCGGCTGGCGATCTATTTAAAGCGACGGAGAGGAGCGTCTATCAGTCTTGGTTCCACATTGACGGATGATAACCTTCTAAAGGTCACAGCTATTGGCTATGTCAGCGGGGGGGCGGGGCAGTGGGGGGTGCGGGGGGGGTGGGGGGGGGCATAATCTCTGTCACGGTGGCTAGACACAAGTGATTAAATACATGTTTTGTATATCCAACACAACATCTTCTGGTGTTAGAGACAGGGGCAGATATAGTATCCTATTGTCTCCTCACCCGATTCACAACGGTCCTTGGTCAAAGGTAGTGGTCTGTGGTGGGAATAAGATGCTGCCAGGAGACCCTCCTGTTGGTAAGGTTGTGGTGAGTGGTGTGTAAACGTTACTTTAGTGTGCTCATTACTGAGTGCAACGCTGAGTGTGTTGGCGTGCGTGTGCGTGTGTGTTCATATGTTCACATTTGCGTGCGTTTGCGTGTAGGTGCGTGTTTGTGAATCTACGTCTTTTTCTTTTACCTGAAAGACAATGGCCGGAGCTTATCCAATTGTTGTTTTACAACTATTTGCATATATGCTTTATTTCCTTTACGTGCGCAATAAGTTACATGCGTAGTGTGAATTATTGCCCTGGATGACTTCATCAGAATTGATCATAGCCGCTATCCAGAAAACAGAATTGAGGATTGATGTTCATTTGCTTTTACCCATAATGTTAATGTTGGCAGTAAAGAATAATCTGTTCAATGAAAGCAATAAAAGAAGGTTATGTCCTGTAAGAGCGTCCTTAACATGCCGTCTAATGTCTTAACAATGAGCTCCTTCGGCATGGACTAGTAAATCACACCTTGGGCCCCGAGGCTCAGATAGATGGTCTTGATTATAAGTCTAATATATCAGTGTAAGGCTTAGGTTCAATACGTCACAACGACCGTCTTCCTGATGGATAGCTGACATATAACCTTCTGAGGGGAAGGGGTGTGTGTGTGTGTGTGTACGTGTTGTTATTCAGAGTGTTTAGAAGATAGATACAAAATTATGCCTGCAGCTGTTAGAGAGTTGGTCGAAATACAGTAATTGGTCAAATGCCATTTTTATATATAGTTTTGTGGCTAACGAGGCAACGTTGTGTATTACAGCTTGGTCTCAATTTCTTTCCCATCTGTAAATAAAGGTTAAATGAAATACATGAATGGCGTAGCGCTGTGTACATGTACTGTCACGTTCAAGAGAAGAACAGGGTTATTTATGTCGGCTGCCATTTACTTTGTCAAACTAATAGTACTGTCCTTTCCAGCCCCTGGTAATATGTACAGTTTATCTCTGTCTCTTATTATGGGGGCCACGTCAGAATCACCTTTATTCGCCAAGTACATTCTGTTGTGTAACAATTCACACAAGAACACTTAACCCGTAATGTGATTACAAGGGGACGACATTGAGGGACGGAAAACACAGCATCTAAACACAGCAATATTTGCTAAGTTGATATAGATAGATTTATGTACAATGGGATGGTGTGCATATAATGTAACAGTCAACGTATCATACTGTAGGTTCCAAGCCCAAGTCAATTCCAACATCCCAGGGCCTGAGGTATCTACGGTAACCCGTCCATGACACTGTCATCTTGCTGCATCTTGCTTACATGTCCAGTCTGTTTTGATTCAGAAGAGATGAACAGCAGGCTGGATGCAGCACAGTTTGGCCGTTCAGTGAACAGTTTCGGTGGGGTCTCGATGTGCTGAGTGTTTATAGTTCGGCTTTTGTTTTAGAGGTAAGATTAAGAGTAAAGTGTAGATATGTATCAGAAGGCACATTACCAAAGTACTGTTGCAGCAACAACTGTGTAACACACAATCCCCACAGACAAACATGGAGATGGCTCAAATTAAGCACTGGTTCTGTCTGATTGGTCCCAGACACCAATTGGTCTCATCTGATTGGTCCCAGAAACAAATGGGTTGGTCCAGTGCCAGAATAACATTTAGAAAATATGCCTGGGATGGTTGTAGCCGCCTTCGGCCTTGACTAGACGTAAGAAATGATCAACTGCCACTGACTGGTTTTGTACAAAAACTCATTTTGATGTCACCTGAACGTCTGCAATGGAAGAAGCTGTAGACAGAAATAATGGAAGGTTTTAGTCGGACTTGTCAGGCAAGGAATCGGCTACTGTTTGTGTGTGTGTTTGTGTGTGTGCGTGTGTGTAGCGCTACCCACTCCAGACCACACAGAGCCCTTAGCAGAGTGGTTTCGAAAACCGCCTGTAGTCTTTTGACGCCACCCCCCCCCCCCCCCGTCTCCCCCGTCTCCCCCTCTCCTCCAGGACTCGAAATAAAGACAAACTACCAAAGACACAGGACACACAACAACCTTCGACTCCACCAGGACGGTCCAGAGAAGCGCAGGTCCTTGGTGGGGATGTCTGAAAGGACGGAATCAATTAATACAGAGCCGGCGTCCCAAATGCCCGCCTAGCGCACTAGTCGTTGTATTGAGGCTCTGCTCAAAACGGGGGCCCACTGTAGGGATTAGTGTGCTGACTGGGACACGGGCCACAGTTTATCTCCCTGGCCAGGCCGGCACGCGGTGGTCCGGCTGTTCTTAACGAGAACACAAAGGCTTCTGGCTGCGGCGTGAAATTCCCCCTGAAAGGCATTTGTGTTGCTTCAGAAGCAGCATTGTGGCAGAATGGGCTGATAACCAGTGGTCAGACAGACCAGATACTTACATTTGAAATTACCCAGTGTGTGTGTGCGTGCGTGTGTGTTTGTGTGTGTGTGCGCGCTTGGATTTGCGTGCGCGTGGGTGTGTGTGCGCGTGTGTGTTCCTGTGCCTGTATGTGTGTGTGCACATATGTGCGTGCGTGCGTGCGTGTGTGTGTGCGCGGGCCTTTGTTTGTGTGTGTGCGCGTGTGCGTGCGTGCGTGCGTGTGTGTGTATGTGTGTAAAAGAGAGCCCTGAGTACAGACATAAACCTTTTGATCACCACGGATCAAAGCGGGGATTGAAAACCCTGCGTGTCCCTTTCTTGTCTGCTAGAGAAAAGTAAAATGAATGAGAATCGAGATGGAACAGTGTTACACAGATGTTACACGTGTGATCTTAGAAATGAAGGGCAATGGCATAGAATGACACACACACACACACACACACAGTTGTCAGTGGCACTGGACGAAGCAGCAGAAGTCTCCTGTCGTCCATATGTTGCTGATCCCATTTCCTCTGTAACAGGCGGGGTCCGTTTTATTACTCATTTCCACATCTAATTCTGTTTAATTCTGCCGTACCCAGGTTTAATGTACAGTTGAAAAATTCACTGTGACGCTTTATTTGGCTGCAACCGATCTGGTCTTCATTGGGCAGGCTGGCACTTCTAAGCTTGGGAGCTCAAATACACACACACACACACACACACACACAGGTACACACCCAGGTACACACACATTTTTAAGCAGATTCCAAGAACCATCACAAGCCCAGGCTGAGCCCATCAGTTGAGTGACAGGAAATCCTGCTATGCAACATACGGAGGGCTGCCGAAACCACGCTAATGTGGACTGAGAGATCTATGCACCTAGCAGACAGACAGGCAGGGGGAAGACAGACAGATAGGCAGGCAGAAATACAGCACGACAGACAGAGAGACAGACAGGCTACTTTCTGCGTTTGTCATTTAGGTCTGTCAGGGGTTCTGTAATCAATGTCCAACTAAACATTTGACAACACCTGGCTATTACAAACAAAATCTGTATAATTTGATATGTTTCCTGACTGACTGTGTGAATGTTCATGTAGTAGGCTGCAGAGAACACTGAGGCGTTGTTTGTCATTTTAAGGTGAATAAGATGCCCGGTTGACACTCTACAGCACTCTGAATGGCAGATGGGATTTTCACTGCGGAGCAGAAATAAAATAAGAATGGAATATAATAATACACCAGCCACCATAAAAACACACACGAACAACCTGAAAAACCAACAACAAACCCAAACAAGAAAATAAAACGCACAAACCACAGACGTTCAGAAGACACACACGCGCACACTGACAGGGTTTACATCAGATGCATGCTGGGAGCCTCTGCCTCCAGCGCGCCTCCGTGGGCGATCACTAAAGAGACATCCTGTGCTACAGAGGCTGTAAGGTTGAGGAGGTGGGACTCCGGTAGAGAGGCTTCGGCTCTTTTCCCCTGTGGATTCCAGTTGCTGCACATCACCCTATAGAGAGAATATACGAGCACATTTGTTCTGGCATTTGTTTTTCTTCACTTTTTGTTATTTATTGTTTTTATTTTATCTTTCTTTATTTTTTCGCTTGCTGTGGCAATGTAAACAAATGTTTCCCTTGCCAGTAAAACCCCTTTAAATTGACATTGAATATACAGAGAGACAGAGAACAGACGAAGAGACTTATTTATTGTTTATTTTACCTGCTTTGGCAAGTTTCCCACGACAGTAAAGCTTTGAATTCAAATAGAATAGAAAATAGAGAGTTGGAAAATAAATTGAATAAGAGAGACAGGGGGAAAGATAGATGTTGATCTGCACTTTGGAGGCTGATACAGTACACTACCAGGTTGATACAGTACAATACCAGGCTGATACAGTACAATACAAGGCAGATACAGTACAATACAAGGCTGATACAGTTTAATACCAGGCTGATACAGTAAAATACCAGGTTAATATAATCCAATACCAGGCTGATACAGTACAATACCAGGCTGATACAGTACAATACAAGGCTGATACAGTACAATACAAGGCTGATACAGTTTAATACCAGGCTGATACAGTAAAATACCAGGTTAATATAATCCAATACCAGGCTGATACAGTACACTACCAGGTTAATATAATCCAATACCAGGCTGATACAGTACAATACCAGGCTGATACAGTTTAATACCAGGCTGATACAGTACAATACCAGGCTGATACAGTTTAATACCAGGCTGATACAGTTTAATACCAGGCTGATACAGTACACTACCAGGCTGATACAGTTTAATACCAGGCTGATACAGTTTAATACCAGGCTGATACAGTTTAATACCAGGCTGATACAGTTTAATACCAGGCTGATACAGTACAATACCAGGCTGATACAGTACAATACCAGGCTGATACAGTTTAATACCAGGCTGATACAGTACAATACCAGGCTGATACAGTTTAATACCAGGCTGATACAGTACAATACCAGGCTGATACAGTACAATACCAGGCTGATACAGTACAATACAATATGAGTTCTTAAAATAATCCATAGAATAAAATAATGCATAGGCTTCTACCTAGATGTCTCTACAAATAGCTCTAGAACTTTCCATTGAGTTTTACCATTAACTATTCTATCAGCTAACGGTTCTTCCCAGAACCCTCCATGAATTGTTCCACTAGCAGTATTCTGCTTCACATTTTAATGATATATGAAAATACATAAAATATGAGAAGGCCTTTCTTTGATGGCCTAGTTATTCACTAAAACAGTAGTTGAAGGTTTTAAGAAGAACGCTTTGAAAATATATTTGTCTCCAAAAAACAGCTCATCTGATCAAAGCAGTTCTTGGTAAACTTTTTAATACCTGATCTTGGAGAAACCAAAAAAGCCTAGTGGTTTATTTAGTTTAATATTTATTGTACCGCACAGGTTCCTTCCATTGTAACACAATAGACTGAAGCTGCAGCCATCTTATTTCGATATACATTTTGATTAATAGATTGATACAGTATTCCAATTAAAGTCTAGGGTCACGTTCTGTTTGAAAAAGTTCGTCTTGACCTTAACATTGACTTGGGTTTCAGTTTCAGACAGTTTGACGTCGTTTTCTCTGTGTTATTGCACCTGTCCAAAGGGAACATGTTTTCGTGCATAATAAATATTGTTTTATTACAGAGGGGTTTTCACTAATTAAGTGTTCCTTAATTGCTCTGGCAGATCCTTGAATCATTGCTTCCATTCCATGACCTCTGGCTTAACTAATAAATGTTCTGCAAATATTGACTATACATGAAAGCAAATTGAAAGCAGACATAACAGAAAGTCATGTTTTTTTTTTTACTTGATCATAAAAAATAAGAAACCAAAAATAAATTGAAGTTGCTATCCTGCTCGACCTTGCAGTTCTTTCCCCTCTTTTTGTAGATATAACTTTTGATTGGTTCTGAACAGCTTACAAAGATTAACTCTATTAGGAGTAATAAAATTATATGTTTATCAAGATGAACTGATTGAAGTATAAAAGCTTCAGAGAATGGAAAATGATCTCCTTCCACTTGATATGGTTTCATCTACTGTTCAAACCAGACACAGACACACACACACACACAGACACGCACCCACACACAGACACACACACACACACGCACACCTTTACATAGCTATACAAATGGGGATACCAAATATGACTGTCTTTAAAAAAATCGATCTTTTATCAATCCTAACCTTGTCCCTTACTTCAACCTAACCATAACCTCAGTAACCAACCATGTATGCTTAACTTTATCCTGGCCTTAACCCCTAAACCTAAACTGTAAGAAGTCATGTAATCCCAACCCTAATTCTAACCCTGACCCCTAACTTTATCCTGGCCTTAACCCCTAAACCTAAACTGTAAGAAGTCATGTAATCCCAACCCTAATTCTAACCCTGACCCTAACTTTATCCTGGCCTTAACCCCTAAACCTAAACTGTAAGAAGTCATGTAATCCCAACCCTAATTCTAACCCTGACCCTAACTTTATCCTGGCCTTAACCCCTAAACCTCTTCAAAATGCGGACAGGAAAAAATCATTGTTTAATAATGTTTTCTGATTTAACCACAGTTTGAGGACATTTTTCCCATGATATAGCTAGAAAAGAAAAATGTTACATGTTTTACTCACGTAGAATCACTGTCATGGGATTAGCTCTGTCTTTGTTATGGAACCCTTCTTGTATTTTGAAGTGATTTTATCAAACTCAAGACTGGATAGAAACTTCAAAACAAAGTTAGATATTTACATCAATTGCATTTACATGGAAGCATGGTGAGTAATTCAGATCACAGAGGAACAAGTTCCTGATGATATGGTCTTGTCTGCTCTCGGCGAGGTTCAGAAGGAGAAATGCTCTCCTTTTCTTTCAGCTCGGAGTTTGGAGCTGCTCCAGAGCAGTTTGTTTTTTGCGTCCTGTATCTACAGGCAGTTGATGTTAGCTGTCCTGTTTCACTCTTTTCACACGCACACACACACACACACACAGACACAGACACAGACACAGACACAGACACACACAAATACACACAATTCCCTGTATTGTCAGCTGCACATTTATCACTGCAGGTATTAATTATGTATCCTATCTGCGGCCCACAGAAACAGAGATGTGGAAAGAACTTAATGACCACTTCCCCTCTCTTCTCCTCTCCTCTCTCCACTCGTCTCCATCCCACCCCCCCACCCCCACAATCCCCCTCCCCCAGACGTCTTGTGTTAATATGAATTAAGCTACGGTCACCTTGGTTTGGTCAGCACTTCTGTGCCCTGAGAGACTGCACCAATCCTGGTGTACTGCAGCACATAGCAGACATTACTTTAAGAGATAGGAACAGAGAACAGGCTGATACAGTACGGAAGACAAACTGAGCATAAATGTACCATATAGAAGACTTATCAAATATACTGATAGTTCAGTACAAAAGACAAACTGAGCATAAATGTACCATATAGAAGACTTATCAAATATAGTGATAGTTCAGTACGAAAGACAAACTGAGCATAAATGTACCATATAGAAGACTTATCAAATATAGTGATAGTTCAGTACGGAAGACAAACTGAGCATAAATGTACCATATAGAAGACTTATCAAATATAGTGATAGTTCAGTACGGAAGACAAACTGAGCATAAATGTACCATATAGAAGACTTAGCAAATATAATTATAGTTCAGTACGAAAGACAAACTGAGCATAAATGTACCATATAGAAGACTTATCAAATATAGTGATAGTTCAGTACGAAAGACAAACTGAGCATAAATGTACCATATAGAAGACTTATCAAATATAGTGATAGTTCAGTACGGAAGACAAACTGAGCATAAATGTACCATATAGAAGACTTATCAAATATAGTGATAGTTCAGTACGGAAGACAAACTGAGCATAAATGTACCATATAGAAGACTTATCAAATATAATGATAGTTCAGTATGGAAGACACAGTGCTCTGTCATAGTCAATTTGACAACTGTGTACAGTTGGGAGAACAAGTATTTGATACACTGCCGATTTTGCAGGTTTTCCCACTTACAAAGCATGTAGATGTCTGTAATTTTTATCATAGCTACACTTCAACTGTGAGAGACGGAATCATTTTATTGCATGACATAAGTATTTGATCACCTACCAACCAGTAAGAATGCAGGCTGTCACAGACCTGTTAGTTTTTCTTTAAGAAGCCCTCCTGTTCTCCACTCATTACCTGTATTAACTGCACCTCTTTGAACTCGTTACCTGTATAAAAGACACCTGTTCACACACTCAATCAAACAGACTCCAACCTCTCCACAATGGCCAAGACCAGAGAGCTGTGTAAGGACATCAGGGATAAAGTTGTAGACCTGCACAAGGCTGAAAACACACAGCCAGGACAACTAAGGAGTGGCTCCGTAAGAAGCATCTCAAGGTCCTGGAGTGGCCTAGCCAGTCTCCAGACCTGAACCCAATAGAAAATCTTTGGAGGGAGCTGAAAGTCTGTATTGCCCAGCAACAGCCCCGAAACCTGAAGGATCTGGAGAAGGTCTGTATGGAGGAGTGGGCCAGAATCCCTGCTGCAGTGTGTGCAAACCTGGTCAAGAACTACAGGAAACGTATGATCTCTGTAATTGCCAACAAAAGTTTCTGTACCAAATATTAAGTTCTGCTTTTCTGATGTATCAAATACTTATGTCATGCAATAAAATGCAAATTAATTACTTAAAAATCATACACTGTGATTTTCTGGATTTTTGTTTTACATTCCATCACTCACAGTTGAAGAGTAACTATGATAAAAATTAAAGACTTCTACATGCTTTGTAAATGGGAAAACCTGCAAAATCAGCAGTGAATCAAATACTTGTTCTCCCGACTGTATAAAATCATGAAAAAATACACACAGCACATACCATCGTGACACCGAAGACTGTCTTTAACATACTTAATGAAAAGAAAATTGTGAGGAAGAATTCATCCTGATTGGTCCTGATTGGTAGCCATCTTAGAAACTGGACAGTCACTTTAAATATTGAATACTGTAGATTAATGTTGCTTATGGCACCCAGGACTTGATCGCTGTGAAAGATAGTCTTGAATACCCAATGGACCTTGTCCAAATATTGTCGCTGTTTATTGGAAGGATAAGATCTGAAATCATCAAAATTTGTGTCTTTAGTTTTGTTTCAAATCTGAGGGTGGCTGTGATAATCTAACTACCATCTCACTGGCAGTTTAGAGAGGATAATACAGATGTTACATACATTATTAATTGACATTACCATCTCCAGCTAGAGTGTAATTTAGCTTATATTTAAAATATATATATACTACTATGTATTAGTTATGTTCAGGTTGCTTTGACAGTGTAATCAGATGTTTCCAATGCAGATATTTAAATTGAAATTGAATTGAGAGAGACAGATAAATTGGAAGTTGTTTGACACTCTCAGAGGAAAAACTAGGTTATACGGGTGGCAAATGGAGGGATGAGTATCCTCTCCCCTCTTCCCCTCCTCTTGCCTTCTCTAGTTTTCTCTC
Source organism: Esox lucius (assembly GCF_011004845.1). Taxonomy (NCBI): domain Eukaryota; kingdom Metazoa; phylum Chordata; class Actinopteri; order Esociformes; family Esocidae; genus Esox; species Esox lucius. Next base: position 3,188,445 of record NC_047574.1, on the reverse strand, counting down.
CTCCCCTCCTCTCCACTTTCTTCCTAATCTCCCTATTTACCTTTTCAGTCATAGATAGTCGTTGGTTTCACTTCACCCTGCTATTCTCCTTAAAGGAGCTATTAAGATTTCCACCATACAAAAGCCAAACAACGTAACTATATTATAACCAGCATTGGAGAAAGATGTTATTTGAAATGGATCACAACGCTAAAGGTGTTTGTTATTCTCAGCGTATTCATGCTTAGTTGATTTGGTGTCATTCCAATGATTTCCTGTTGTTTGTTTTGGACCGGTATTTATGTATTTGAGAGTCAGAATAAATTGGGATTACGCTCTGAAGAAAACTACAATTAATATAGACATCAGTATTTATGAAAAGCAAGCTATTGGCTCCATTTATCCTTGACATGTATGTTATACATTCATGTAGCATGGAAGAATTTCACTATTGTGGCTAGCTCTTTACAGATGCTACCCATACATCACCATTTGTCACCACTACCCTAGAAAATGTATACAAAATCTATACACATGGTTATAGTACATCAGGAGCAGTATAAACCTTCCCTGTCTTGTGCCACTTACCTAGGAGACATACACTAAAGAAATGTGCTTGCTCAGATAGATGTATACTGTACAGGAAATGGGCTATACTAATGGGAATTACAAACCACATATTGTATGACGTTACCTAGATTGCCAGACTAGGTAATTGCCAGACTATCGAGAGTTGCTGTCAGACAATCTAGAGTTGCTGTCAGACAATCTAGAGTTGCTATCAGACAATCTAGAGTTAGTATCAGACAATCTATAGTGGCTATCAGACAATCTAGAGTTAGTATCAGACAATCTATAGTGGCTATCAGACAATCTAGAGTTAGTATCAGACAATCTATAGTGGCTATCAGAAAATCTAGAGTTACTATCAGACAATCTAGAGTTGCTGTCAGACAATCTAGAGTGGCTGTCAGACAATCTAGAGTGGCTATCAGACAATCTACGGTTGCTGTCAGACTATCTAGTTGTAAATGCATTGTTTCTCCCTTGTAGACCCAGAGGAATGAACATACATATTTTTCCTTTAATGTTTACCCAAGAGACAGAGGGTGAGATGGACAGAAGAAGAAAGACAGGAATAGATAAGGGGAACACAGAAGAAGAGAGAAAAAGATGAGACAGACAGAGGAGACAGACAGAGGAGAGAAACAGAGGAGAGAGATAGATGGAGGGAGACAGAGGGAGAGAGATAGAGGAGAGAGACAAAGGAGACAGACAGAGGAGAGAGACAGAGGAGACAGACAGAGGAGACAGACAGAGGAGACAGACAGAGGAGAGAGACAGAGGAGAGAGACAGAGAAGGGAGAGAGAGAAGAGGGGGGAGAGGGGAGAGAGAGGGGAGAGACAGAGAAGGGAGAGAGAGGGGAGAGACAGAGGAGAGAGAGATAGAGGGAGAGAGACAAAGGAGACAGAGAGGAGAGAGATAGAGGGAGAGAGACAGAGGAGACAGACAGAGGAGAGAGACAGAGGAAGAGAGAGGGAGAGAGATAGTGGGAGAGAGACAAAGGAGACAAACAGAGGAGAGAGACAGAGGGAGAGAGAGGGAGAGAGATAGTGGGAGAGAGACAAAGGAGACAGACAGAGGAGAGAGACAGAGGAGAGAGACAGAGCAATAACATGGTGTGAGAGAGCTATAAATGACAGCTTGGATGGATTACAACACATAAGATAATTTGGTAATGTAGCTAACTATCTGCATTGTGGTTTTGGAGGTTATTCGAAGTGACACTGTGTCTCTGTATGCATATGCTTAAGTGTGTGTGTGTGTGTTTTGGTGGGCATTCTGGCAGGATTAGATTACAGGGTATATCGACCTCCAACTGTAATAAGAGTCAATGCTAAATTGGTTTGAGCTAGCATAACATCCAGTCAATACCTACCACTGTGTTTTGCGACAGGCGTCTCTCACTCTAGTTGAGTAGTGAACATTCCCACTCCGAATTGGATGTTTGTCCATGTCTACAGGATTTGAATATATGCCCTGAAAAGCAACCACCTTGGGGCAGAGAGGAGGTAGGGATAGTGTGGAAAATGCAGTCTTATGTTCAATACCTGTGCTTGCTATTCAACTTTTGTTTTACACTTTTCCTGAAATGTAACCGTTAGCTTGCGAGTCAATGTCTAAGCTTTACCTGTCAAAATTGTACATTTGCAATTCAGGCATAGACGTTTGGGAGTTAATCCCCTAAACGTACGTACTGCTTTTTCACTTCACCTACGGATGTTTGTGGCCCCCTGGTCAGACATGGAAAACTGAAGCGAGATGGGGAGATCTTGTTGCACAAGCAGAAGAGATGAGATGGTCCTTTGAGACTTTAATAGAAAAGGACTTCTGCTGTCACGTAGCGTGCTGGTGATAGAACGCCCCACACACTGGTTTGACAGTGTGATATTGGTTTGCCCTGAGCCTGATGAATCTATCAGTCATATGAGTCGTTGAACATTGTCTGTGTCCCAAATGGCACCAGTTCCCCATGGGCCCGAGTCATTGGGAGTTGCACTATGTGGGGAGTAGGGTGTCATTTGGGAAGCAGAAAAACTGTACACCCCTTTTCAGCAAAATGCCTATATTCTGAAATGCTGGTTTGAAAATAAGGTGCTAGCTAGAACCTCAAAATGTTCTTCAGCTACCCTCGTAGGAGAACCCATTAAAAAGCCCATTGCGGTTTCAATTATAACCCTTTTTGGTTCTATATAGAATCCTTCCCACTAAGGATTCTAAGGAAACAAATTGGGTTCTACCGGGAACCATAAAGGGTTCTCCCATGGGGACACCAGATGAACCCTTTTAGAACCCTTTTGTGTTAGAGTGTTGTGATGGTTCTGTAGGGAGGAGACAAAGATAGAGAGACGTCAGGAATAGAGAAAGGGGCCATTGTCCTGAAAAAGATGTATGGCAAATAAACAGACATCCCAGGCAATCAGTCTCCGGTTCTATCCCGACTACCCACCTGTTAGTTCAAATGATGTGCTGTTATTATGCTTTGATCTCTGCTACACTGCAGACTCTGAAAGTGAAGGAGGCTGTTCTGTTAGCTAGCTGTTTGACTTTGCAGACCTCGCTGAGATAGTGTTCCTGGTGTTTAGCTGTGTGGGAGGAGTCAACGTGAGGGGGGGGTGGAGGTTCAGAGGACAACAGGAAACTCCCTGAAGGCAGGTGCTGACCCTCTCCAGACCACCAGCCTCCTCAGTCACACAACACACTCAAACATGTGCATGCACACAAACACACACACACACACACACGCGTGCACATGTGTGCTGAATCATATACACTCACAAACACTCAAAGCCACCGGCCTCCTCAGGGTCAAGTTATTAATGCTTCTCCGTCAGCTGGTGTGTGTGTGTGTTTGTGTGCGTGCGTGGAGTGTGTGTCAGTAAGATCCAGTCCAACACGCGTGCAGAGGAACACGCGTGTCCTGTGTTAAAAGCGGCGATGGGAATTTCTAATTACTTGCCGGTTATTTAAAGAGCCTATCGTTTGACATCACACAGACCCGCTGTGCCTGGTGGAAAACTGGTATGAGAGACTCTGTGGAAGACAGACGTGTTATTTCCTCTTATTGGTAGAGGTCAAAGGGCAATGCGGAATGAACCCTGTTACATCAGACTGCTGATAAACATTATCACAATTATTAAACACTAGCTCTGAACTTTGTCTGCTTTTTTTAAACGCACACACCTTTTTTTTTTTTTTACAGCAAGTGTCCTGCTCTCTATTCATACAGAAGCATTGACATCATATAAAAAGAACTATTTCCGCATGTACCAGACAGATCTAACAAAGGATAGCAACTACCATGCTAACAATAAACAATGAGGCCGCACTGAATCAGACACTTTAGTCTGGAACGCATCCTGTTTACCAATTATCTGGGCTGCAAATAAACTGTCATTTTTGGAGGTAGTATGAGAGGCGTCACAATATTCAGGCAGATCTTGCCTGAAATTACAGCAGACATCTTTGGAGAAATCTCTAAGTAAACATCTTTCGACTAGACATCTTTAACTTTTCTTCTTTTCCTCTTCTTCTCATGTTGCACGCTTGTCTTTCATGAAGCGCTTTAATAAAATGTCCCCTTGGCCAAACATCATTTAAATGACTGTACCCAGCATCTAGTTGTTTTGCACTTTATTAGTATACTAATAGTGATACTTCAAAATGGACACTCTGCTTTCAGTCGCTCTAAAGGTTTATTTTATGGTAGATTAAGTTGACTGCTAGATGTACCTGGATGAATGATTTTTATAATTTGGGTTCACATTTGTTTAGCTAACTGGCACCACGGAGTGCAGAAACCGACGGGAGCACTCACAGTTTTAGCTTGTCTACCTGCACAGTTAAAAGGCGCTTTTCATGAAGACATTTGAGAGCTTGTTTCAGCTGTCTGCCGTTTTGTTTTGTTCAGCACTGGGAGATGTGTTGAATGTCAAATTCAGGCTGAAGGGCTTCAGTGCAGCACACAATTTAGTTTGAGTTTTAAACTTCAGTTGACATGCTAGAATGGGTACAAAAAATTAATTCCGATCTTCAAATGTGTTTTTCACTCCTGCGGACTGACTTCAATTCCACCCCGATCAATACCTTACCAGCAGGCTAACATGTCTTAGTGAGGTTACTACTGTAGGTGTTGTACAAACATTGCTTACTATATACACTATATATATGGTAAGCATATATACATTTATATATATATATATACACACACACACACACATTCTGATTTCTTCCCTCGCTCCCTCTCTTCCTGTCCACCCACTGATCAGTAATGTATGCCCATATATACAACATTGACTTTCAAATAACAGCAGCGCCTGCAGCCAGACTTTGAGGTTGATTTGATCCGTGTTTCAGATGCTGAGCGATAAGACCGGCCCCATTCTCACTGATCAAACGCCAGCGTTGCTTCAATCAACCACCGACTCTAATCGTCACCGTGGTTACAGTGCTGCTACAGTGGCGATCTCATCTCCCCTGACAGTCCGCCTCCTCTTCATGTCCCACAACCCCCAAACAGCCTCCAGATCACCTCCACCTGGAGGGTCTTGCAGAATACAATGATCCAGGACATTAGTCAACAGGGGCTTTCACGCATTCACGCTCTCTCTTTCTTTGTCTGTCTCTGATCTGTCTCACATTGTCATTCTCAATCTTTTAATCCCTTTCTTTTTAGTTCTCTCTTCATGTCCTTCTATCTCTTTCTATCCACCCTCCTCTACCTGTGTTCAGTCCTCATGGTGTGTTCAGTCCTTACAGTGTGTTCAGTCCTTACAGTGTGTTCAGTCCTTACAGTGTGTTCAGTCCTTACAGTGTGTTCAGGCTAAGGCCCCTTTTGACACACTGGATTTATTCAGTTTCACCCTCCAGACAAGCTGATTGAAGGAGCGAGGGACAGACAGATTGATGGAGAGGTGACTGAATAGACCTGAGGGGTACGAATGGAATTGTTATATAGTCATGTTAAGAGATCTCAAAGGTCCAGGAGCTCAAAAGGATGGCTGGGGTCCGCCTCTGTCTGATCGGGACAGCATGCACCCAAGGAATGTATACCAGGGGAATCCCAATGAATGTCTCTGTAATAACAGCATCCAAGATGTGGGTATATTTCTGTGTATACAGAGATTTGGGTGGTGGTTCTTTGCTCTGACCCTCATTAATCAACAAACTACTTTATAGCGGCTTTTCTGGCCATAAGCAGGGCTTTGCGATTGTTGACAACCTGCTATATATTTTTCAACATGCCTCACAAACACACCCTCACCAGTGATGAGCATTAGAAAGCTGTAAGGGAAGGGGCAGCTTTACTCTCGGTACTTCCTGGGTTGGAGTGTGGCCCCGGCTGAGTTCTTCAGGGCCTGTGTCTGAATCAGGTGGCCAGGACCACTCGGCCTGTCCACAGAGTAGGTTATAACCAAAACAAACGCAGGGCTACGGTATATATATCAAATTTCAATTAAGGCTGTTCAAATTAATGTCGGCAAAGAGCTGGCTGGGCAGAAATGTGCTAAAATACGGTTCCCTTGAGGACTGTTGCTGACAGATGTGTATTAGGGTTCTAGATCCACCCTCAGCGTGTTGTACCTCTGGGCCCGGGACAAAAGGAGTGTTCTACACATGGAATAGGGTACCATTTTGGAAGCGTGCTCAGATGCTCCCTTTTCCCGTCAGACTTACAGCGTCGGCGGCTGTGTCCCAAACGCCCTTCACAGGCCCATAGGGCTCTGGTTGACAGTAGAGGGCTAGGTAGGGGATAGGGTGCCATTGGAGGCGCGTGGCTGTCGGATGTCTACTTGATGCTCGTCTCCCTCACATGAGAGATCGGAGGGTGTCTCTTCAGAAGGCTGTGTCTGCTCACAGCAAACGGGCCCGTCTGTTCTGCGGGAAAGCGTCAGCGCCGAATCAGAGGAGATTAGTCTGGATGCCCATCAGTGAGTTTATGAAATATTCTGTCTGTGTTGTCGGCATTGCAGGGATACGACGTCTTTCATCTGCTAACGGGGGAAACCAATCTGATCCAGTAACTTTAAGGGATAGGTTATTGTGTTGACATTTCGCCAGCCACTGGACCAGAGGGGCAATTTCTCATCTCATTTGACCGGGGAAGTAGGTCTTGCTTTTACTTTTGTTGTTCCGGTCGAAGATGTACTGTAACACATTGTAGTAAATTGGCCATGTTGCCCTAATCTTCAGTGCTTGTTTCCCCTTGATACTGGCAGCCATTCCTATGGTCCAAACCCGTCCTCTGTCCAGGAGCGGTCGCGTCTACAGTTTAAACTCTGTCACAGCCTTGCTTTTTCTGTCCACCAGGCTACCAGTGGGCCTTTACACAGTACTAGTACTGTGACTCTCCAAAGTCAAGGAACTGATGAGACAAGTCCAACCACCTGCTATGTGGGGCAGAGAGGGTTTCTCCCTCTGTCTGTCCTTTATGTGCAGGGAGCAGCAGGGAAGGAGAGGTAAAGTACAGACAGACTGTCAAAGATCTGCCCATAAACAGTCATTCAGAGGTTGAGGCAGCAAGAGCAGAGACATGCTGGGGCCACGCTACAGGACTACAGAGCCTCAATGGCCCCACTGAATGACAGAGAGCAGGATATAGAGGGCAGAGAGAAAAGAGACAGTCCATAGAGAGAAACAGTTGTATTTTTTGTATATATGTATGTGCATTTATATTTGTATACCTTTTTTTTTTTTTTTACTTGCTTTGGCAATGAAAAACAAAGATGTTCCCCAGGCCAATGAAGATATTGAAATTAAATTAAAATAGAATTGAGAGCTGGGAGAGAGAGAGAGAGAGAGAGAGAGAGCAAGTGAGAGAGAGAAAGAGAGAGAGAGAAAGAGAGAGAGAGCCTGAGATGGAGATATGCTGATGTCTGCTAAAAGGTTGATGGACATGGTGGGCTGGGTGGGTCTCATCTACTGCAACAGGAAAGATCTGTGTAATGTGGTCAGAATGTACAGGTTGTAATTGGCCTGTTATTTAGTCTAATGTAATGGCAAAAATGTTGACTGCTCCGAATGAATGTGCTGCACGGTATATCAAGGATTTGTTTTACGAGACAGTACGCTTGATTGTGGAGTTTGTAGACAAAGCGTTTCTGATCGGTGAAAGATGAATAAACGTAATTAAAAACGGCAGCTAGGTCCCAACGCTCACACTGTACGACTTAATTAATGAGACAACATCTCCCTACCATTCAATAACAAAATGTGTGTGCGTGCCTGAATGTATTTTTCTGTGTGTCTACAAAGATATTAAAACCTGACAATTTGGTTCCCAGGAGGAAATAGGCTTTTTTTCCAGCTTAGGGGTTAAGCTTAATGATAGGCACTGGGGGTTAGGTTTTGGGTTAGATTAAGTTTAGTCATAAATGTTAGGTTATTGGGGTTAAATTAGGATTAAGGTTGGATCTAAGGTTAGGATTAGAGGATAGGAAAAATTGGGAATCGGTTTCTTGGTCCCACAAGAATATATATTTTGTTTTTCAAACTGAGACCTAAATCTCTTTTGCAATGGAGCCCTGTATTTCAGAAACAATAACAACATATCTAAAATTCATTTATCAGACTTCTGGGTACTAAGGCTTCTAGCTCAAGGTCAGTTTGCAAGACATTCCATGGCTGGGGTCCATTGTAGTTGATGTAAACCCGTGGTTTCTCGAGGACCACTTTTACTAATCCTAACCCCTAGTCCTAACCCCATAACCTCATCCTAATCACAACTATAACCTGGATAATCTGACATTTATACTTAAGGTAAATCTAGCCCTAATGCCTACCCCTAAACCTAACTGATAATGCCTAATCCTAATGCCAATCCTACCCCCAAATGAAACACTTAAGCCAAGAAAATCACAGTTTAGGTACATTTTGTGTCCCCATAATAAAGCTAGGTTAGAAAAATACCCACAAACACAGACACACACAAGCCTTACATTCGTTGGCTGACACTTTCAAACCACAGCTACTACAGCGCTTTTGACGGGATATTGTAAATCTCACACACACACACACACACACACACACTCTCTTGACGTGTTGCCGCTCTGCGAAAGCCCTTACACACTCCGGCTCAGACGTTTGAGTGGCAGCAAGGCAGGAAACAGTCCACCTCTCAGCTGGTGCTCCAAATGACTCTTCGCGAAGTGCGCTTCGGCAAGCCCACGGGGCCCGGTTAAAAGCAGTGCACTACGCCAGAGAACGGGCGCCATTTGGGACGCCCCTCCCCAGGTCTCCCACCGTGCTTCTGTTAAAGATCTCCGCAGTGTTCTGTCCTCCCCTCGCATGATCCTTTACCCTGGTGGCACCTGGGGAGTTCTGCTTTGGATAACGGCGTCTTGGAAACGGGGCCTCTCCAAACTGCTCTGCGATGATGTGCAGCGTTTCACTTGTATTGGAAGTTCCCCGGTTGATGCTGGCCTCGTATCATAGGTGCGTCCAAGTCTATGGTTATTTATAACCCATTCTGCCAGAGTACATGTGTCCTGGAGACGGAGGACCAGACTGTAAGACAACGCTAAGTCACGCTAGGAAGGAATGTCCCGTTTAACCCTGTAGTCACAGATGGGTCTGCTAGTGTTCCTTATTCACAGACAGGACTGTCTAAGTCGCTCAGAAGTCCCTCAGTAGTCCCTCAGTAGTCCCTCAGTAGTCCCTCAGTAGTCCCTCATAGTCCCTCATAGTCCCTCAGTAGTCCCTCATAGTCCCTCAGTAGTCCCTCATAGTCCCTCAGTAGTCCCTCAGTAGTCCCTCAGTAGTCCCTCACTAGTCCCTCACTAGTCCCTCATAGTCCCTCAGTAGTCCCTCAGTAGTGCTCATGGCCGAAGGCTGTTCCTATGACCTTCCTTCAGACTGTGAAACCGTCAGGATGGGTTGTATTGTCATGATAATGAGATGATGACATGACCACGGGTCCTAAATGTCAACCTTTTCCCTAGGGGCCCTGGTTTAAGAGGACTTCAATGTAGAGGGAGCAGGGGATCGTTTGGCAAGTGTCTTAAGTAGTGTTATTACTTGAAAGTAAAGGCCTTGCCTGACACAAATTGATGACCCAAGAGCAATATAAATATCCTTCTCACAATTACAGCAGTCTAATATGAATGTCCGGTTTGCACTGCAATTCCACTAAGGCTTTTTCAGCAGAAATTGTAAAGAATTTCAATTAGATAAATGGATGAATCAGATGAAAACAGTGATGGATCTGGAAAAAGGCTTTTCATTTGTCAGGGTCACTGTTTGTTTCATTAGACTCCAATCCTCTTTTCATTCTCTATTTCAATCTCTTTCTCTTTTCCCCTCTGCTTATCCCTTTAATCTATGGGTCCAACACAAGCCCTGCGGGCCAGATCTGGCCTGTGACAAATTTGTATCCAGCCCGCACAAATGTTTGGGTTGTCAATTCATTTTGACCTGCTGCCTCCCACAACCCACTGTGCTACCAGAACCAGCTAAACAGTAGCATTGCACTCCCAATCTCTGCTAAACATCAGATCTGTGTTTTTCGGTTTCCACCTTAAAAAATGCTACTGTTCTGTTTTGTTTCCTGTCTGGTTTATAACGCTGTCCTGCTGGCATGCTTCAGCGTTACAGGCAGCTTGTTACCAAACCCAGCTTAACTGTATCACATGTACTGCAGTGTGAGTTAAAATATAGCACTCTGCCCTTTCAGAAACTCTCTCTTCTGTGTTTCACTTTCTTGTTCAATAATTCATGAAATGCATGAAAATACAGAAAACAAAACTTAAGAATGACAGGCTGATGCACTACGTTTATACAACGTCCATTGCACTGCGTGTGTCCGACTTGTAGGAACTTCAAAAGTATTTGGACAGTGACATGCTTTGGGGATTTGAGAATATACAGTATGGGGTGAACTGCATACAGGCATGTACATTTGAGGGCACTGTAAATGTGAGACATGTTATTGTCAAGAAATTGACCAAAGACTGTCAAAACTTTAGGGAGGCCACAATCAACTGTTTCATACATGAAGAAGAAAAAAGAAAGTACTGATAAGTTCATTCATGGCAAATGACATGATTGATCGAGGAAGACCTCTACAGAATATGACCATAATGAAGAACATAAGAAAAACTGTCCAGCAGATCAGGAGGTACTGCAGTTGTGGACGAACTACAGAGGCTTGGCTGCAAGGTGCTAAAACACTAGTTAGCCATGACCTGAATGTACCCAAAAAGCCTGCAGAGTTATGAATAAAAGAGGCATTTTGGACAAATCAAAAGAGACAAAGGTGAACCAAAGTGATGGCAAGAGGAAAGTGTGGAGGAAAAAATGGAACTGACACAACACCTCATTGGGAAATGGTGAAAGTATTGTTGTGTTTTGGGATATAGGATGTGAATGGAACTGAGGATGCCTTTCATAAGACTGAAAGCAGAAAGACCCAGAACAGGTAGGATCTGAAGCTGTTGTTCTGGCCTGGCAGAAAATAAGCAAGAAAGATACCCAGGATTTGGTGTATTTCCATGTGTCACAGACTTGAGGCAATTAATGCATGCAGAGAATATTTGACCAAGGGCTAAAAATGACTTAACCTCAGTAGGCGTACTGTGGACAAAAGCATGCTGGACCTTTTCTGTTATTCTCTTAACAATCTAGTCCGGCCCTCGTGACCATCCGGAGATAGTCATAAACAAAGGATGGACAGACAGACAATGACACTATAAAAAAGAGAGAGGAAACATTCCAGACACATTTGCAAAGCATTAAAGTAAATAACTGAATGTCAAACAGCCTCTCATACTCTCCCTCTTCTAGCTCTCCTTTGCTCTCTCTCCTCTCTTATTTCTTTTTTTCTCTGGCTCTTCCCTCTCTCTTTTTCTTTTCTATTTGTCTCATTCTCTGTCCTTCTCTCTCACTCCTCTCTCACTTTCTCCATCTGCATTTATTACACACTTTCTGAGGAATCCTGCCCTTTCCAGCGATGCCGGGAGTTGCGAGGGACCTCACTATATATTATTCTCCCCATACTTATTAGAAGCCGAGGCGATGTACTTTGCTACACGCACGGCTCTCATAATTCTACTGTATTTGTATTGTGATGGAATTCTGTGATTTCATCGTGATTTGACGTGGCTCATGCATACACCACTCGCCATATGTCTGACACAGGGCGGACAGCGAGCTGTGACAAGGAGTTGGAAATGCAACCGAAAACAATATGCCCCCTATGAAAAAAGAGAGATGGAGACCATGGCACGAAGAGGTGCAGCCAATCACATTGTGTCATTGTCTGAACATGAGATTTTTCTTCACATACAGTCATTAAATAGACGCCCTAATCCAGGTCAACCTGCAGCACAAGGCAGCCTTTAGCCATGGTGTACTGGCCATATACAACATCTCCAATCGCAGCTTTTGGACCCAGGAATTGAAGACATTGCTAGAGAAATGAACATGGCAGGTAGTTCTTGGGAACTAGGGCGTATTAAATCCATTCAAGAGCCTCTCAGATGTATTCATGTGCTGTGTTGACGGGTGCATATTACAGCATTATACACGGCAGGCAGGTCACGCGTGTAACTCAACATGATAAACCCGGCTGACATAACGTGTCCTGGCTTACGGTAATTGTGAACCCTCAGTCAGCTTTTTGGGACACGATTCCTATGACAACAGTAGGCAGGTTGTAATGAAGTCTACATAGCCTCTGAGTTGTAGACATTCAGCACACCTGGATAACCATGGCTCTGTGTCACCGAGAGAGAGAGAGAGAGAGAGAGAGAGGGAGAGGGAGAGGGAGAGGGAGAGGGAGAGGGAGAGGGAGAGAGGGAGAGGGAGAGAGAGGGAGAGAGAGAGAGAGAGAGAGGGAGAGAGAGGTATACCGGGAGAGAGGCCTTGAGCATTAGAAAGAGGAACAGCTTGAGACAGAGTGGTGTAACTGTTGTCGTCGGGTTTTCTTTCATGTGAATAGATGGGGAGGTATAGAGAAGGAGACAGAGGGAAAGAGAGCCAGCGAGAAGGAGTGAAGAGGAAGAAAGAGAGATGATCCAGAGGTCCTCGTTAGTCAGATAACAAAGTGTTGACATCCAAGAGGGAGGGACATGAGAGATGTGTTTAATGCTAACATCAAACACAAAAACACACACACACACACACAATGCACACAAACGTACACACAAACAAACACCACATCAAATGGAACTGCCATCTGTTCTCTTTGTGTTTTTCTCTGTTTGTGATTCAGTCCATAGCTCCCCACTACCACCTCGTCCATGTATCCATCCACACCTCCACAACGCCCTTTCAAAAGGCCTGCCCTGATGACGGTGAAATGGCTCCCTGGTGCAGTGTTTTTATTCAGTATTTACCTGTCCGCACAACTCTAGCAATGTATCCTAGACTGAAAGGAGAAATTTGGTTCTGCCCTTTGAAGATAGCAGAAACAGCGTTTTTACCACTCCGGATAGCCATAGAAGCTAACTAGATAACGACTAGCTAGCTTAGCAACTGTAGCCAATAAATGTCTATAGTGATGAAAACAGGGTTGGTTAGTTGAGACATTTTATTGATAAAACAATAACCATCATGATGTTTTTAAAATGTCCATGGTTTCCTCTTTCAAGAAAACAAAACCTTATTCAAAGGGGGCACACATTTAATTCTACTACCCTTTAACCCCTCGAGGCTAATTTCTTCCCAGATCACAGAGGAGAGGGAATGCGGCTGGGAGGATTCCAGATGAACATTTTCCGAATGAGAAAATAGAATAGTTTACTTCCTGCTTTCACTTTCCAGCTTCCTGTAGCGATTATACAACCATTGACTTGAATAGGGAATCAGTTTAATGGATTTTCTGTTTGTAAATTGTGAAATGTAACCTTGTCTTATTCATGCGTTGATTTACGCTGCTACCACCTGCCGTTGTCAGACTTGGCATAGTTTGGGTACGTGCATACAGTTTCATTATCGGTTTGAATCTGTCTGTCCTTTATTCCGGGAGAGATAAGGTGCTAACATTTAGACAAAGCTTAGCATCCCATTGATGTTGCTAGCTAATAAGCTAAAGGCATGGAAACACACACAGATGCTTATTGCAGAAGCCACTGCACGACCTTCACTAAGGTGAACACTGTTGTCGACAACAGGGGTTATGTTTCTTGGCATTTATTTTCATTTATTTATTCACCTTTATTTATACAGAACCCTGTGGAACTCATTTGCGGACTAAAACTGAAAAAGGTCAAAATGGCCACACCTCCACATTTCCCGACCAATCTGCTCTAAAAACACTGAACCCAGCGAGTGCAATGTCTGCATCATTAGTATTCTGACATAACCTAGTTTCAGATGAAATAAATAACCATAGATTCGATTACATAAATAACCTTCAACAATATACTGCACATTAAAAGGGTAAAAACCCAAGACCCTTGTGGTTTTTGAATGTATGTGGATTGTCAACATATACAGGATTGCAAATGCAATTTATATTTCTTAAGCTACTGTGTGACTGCATGGGGACAAGATGAATACTTACAATATCTCGTAGCTTATGTAAGCGTGTGGTAATATGATTGTCAGATATAATACTAATGTAAGCATAGTTTGAGCTGCCAATTTTTTGTACAAAATGAGGTTACATCATTTACCTAAAACCTCTACTCATTTCAGACGGAGGTAGAACACTGGGACAGGAAGTAGAAGTCAGTGGTTGCCTTGGCTGGGGTCGGTTTGGCACGTCACTTCCTTTTCTGAATAGGTGATAAGGGGGGGGGCGTGAAGACAGAGAACCGTTGATATTCTGTTATACTGAGAACAGAGAGGAAGAAATAGACCGTATTCAAATCTGTGAGATGACTCGCACACCATACTTTCCTACCATGGGAACCAGGATGTCCTGTGGGAGTTTTCTCCCAAGTTGTCCAAGTTGTTAGTGATTGTGCGTGCGTGCGTGTATACTCTTTCTACCCCACCTTATTGATGGGTGACATCTGGAGTGAAGCTTTCATTTGACAGACAGGGCGTCCTTGCGGACCACAGGTTGATGTTTAGTATGTGAGAAATGGCAATTTGTCACCAGTTTTTTTCCCCCTGACCTTGTGTAGGGTATACAGTGAGTCAGTTTCTTTGTGTGTGTGTGTTAGAGAGAGAGAGAAAGAGAGAGAGGGAGAGATGAGAGAGAGAGAGAGAGAGAGAGAGAGAGAGAGAGAGAAAGTTTGTGTGTGAGTGGTGTAGACTTATTCAGAAGACAAAAAGGTAAAATCTACTTCAAGGCTTTGTAGTGATTGCTGGCTCTCGGATTGATGGAGCAAGGACCTATTTGTTTAGACTGGACATCTTAGGCATTTCTTCTAATACTATTTTGATTTAATGTGATTTCTATACACGCCTAAAAAAAGAAACATTTCTTTCTTACAATCATAATTGAGATCCCATTGAGCTAAGCTTTAGCAAGCATAAAAAATGCTTGCTAAAAAAATGTAACTGTCTAATTAATGTCTTGTTGTCTAATGACAATAACTTCAAAATATAGATTAATAATTTATTTTCCTGAGGTTTTTTTGTGCCTTGAAATGCACAGTCTGACCATTTGAAGCTATTTACACAAACAGCCCTGATTAGCTGGTAGGATCACCCTGCTAACCTGTGATTGGTCAATTATAATTAGATCACATTGTGACATCAACCTGAATAAATATCCTCATCTTTGAAAAACAATAAAATCTCATTTCAAACTGCACTGCTTCTTTATATCTTTTTGACTTCCTTGGATATTGTCCTCAAGGTTTTCCCTCATCAAAGCATCATTTTCATGCTTCCTTGTGACTCCTGAGCAGTCCTGGCTAGGAGTGTCTCACATTCAGATTGATGCTATATTGCAGCGCTGATAAGGAGTTATTGCTGTGACTTTCCTCATTATTCACGCCTCCCAATCGATTCCCCCAACGTCACATCCAAACGAGAGACTTGACTTTTACTCATAATTAAACCAATCTCAATGCAAATCAAAGGAATTCAGATTGCATCGTGTGTTATGGGTCCTTGAATGCATTCCCAAATGACACCCTACCATACGAAGCAATGCCCTACCTTTTGAACTGGGTCTTCATCCACTAGATAGGGACTAGGGTTTAGTTTGGGAGGCTGTTTTTCCACTTTCCCTGGAGGGAGAGAGAGTGTCATTATTGGCATTATCAACAGTGACATGGACGTGATTGCACCTCACAAAATACACACACACACACAGGAACACACAAAATACACACACACACACACACACACACACACAATACACACATACATACACACACACACACACACACACACACAGGTACACTCACATAGAGGAATACACACACACACCCACGCAATCCATTTCCACCCTCAAACAATCACAAACATTTCAAAGTGCTAATACAAAGGAACAATCTGTCTTCTGCAAGACAGGAAACACTTGTGTGTTATATTATGTTGTCCAGGACAATCACTAGTAAGCACACAGTTTAACATTTCCTAACTCGTTCAAAACTGCAGTGAAATATTTGCTATTAATGTATTTATCCTACACATATATGAATGTATCGATATTTAATGACAATATTATTTACACTGCCACTGAAATGTTTGGGGTCACACTGAAATCTCCTTGTTTTTTAAAGAAAAGCATATTTTTTTGTCCATTAAAATAACATCAAATTGATCGGAAATACAGTGTAGACATTATTAATGTGTTAAAGGGATATTGTAGCTGGAAACAGCTGATTTTTAATGGAATATCTACACAGGCGTAGTGGTTAATTTGAGCCTTATCCTGCTGGATTAGAATCCAGCACATCTCAGATTTACCTCAGTTATTTTCCGGCTCCTCGTTTCACAGATCCGGTCTGCTGCGCGTGACTTTACTTTTCCATCACTGCGTTCGCTTTGCACTGTAAACATTCTACTAGAAGCAATCAGAGTTCTGTGTTGTAAGAAGTGACCATTAAGCCAATCCAACTTTTGGGAGGAGCTCCAGGAAGCATGGGGTGAAATATCTTCAGATTACCTCAACAAATTGACAACTATAATGCCAAAGGTCTGCAAGGCTTTAGCTGCTGCAAATGAAGGATTCTTTGACGAAAGCAAAGTTTGAAGGACACAATTATTATTTCACATAAAAATCATAATTTCTAACCGTGTCAATGACTATATTTTCAATTAATTTTGCTATATATCTTATTCAAACTCTTTTCATGTATATTTTCATGGAAAACAAGGACAATTCTAATTGACCCCAAACGCTTGTGTATGTGAGCTGATTATTGGACGTACAGAATAATATTTCTCCTGGCTTAATATGGCTTTACTCCAAGATTAATTTTAAATTAGGTTAAGACAGTTGGTTTTCCCCTTAGTAAAAGTTCATTGTTAATCCTCTCTCTTACTCTATGATACAGAAACCAATAAGTCATTTTGTATTCTACCACAAAAGGATTTTGAAAACTGCCAGCCTTTTATTGAGTCAGTTTTTTGTTTGTTGGAAGAGAAAATGATGTTTAAAAACAACATGCTACTTCTACAACTAACTTCATTTGTTTGTTATTACTTTTCACATCATCCTCGTTTATCTTTGAATTTCCTAGAAAGGGGCTAGTAATGAGGAGTAATGAGGAGGTGAGAGGAGAGGACTGGGAGAGAGGAGGACTTTGGAGAGAGGAGGACTGTGGAGAGAGGAGGCAAGTGGTTAGGAGACAGGACTGAGGCCGTAGGAAGGGGGATTGAAGAAAGAGGATTAAGGAGAGAGGAAGTGAGGGGACAGGAGAGTGGAGAGAGGAGGGAGCAGTTATGGGGACAGGAGTGAGTAGAGTTTGTAGTACAGCTACATGAGCCCTGTTGAACTACCTTGTAGTAGAGTTACAGTAGATGAGCCCTGGTGAACTACCTTGTAGTAGAGCTACAGTAGATGAGCCCTGGTGAACTACCTTGTAGTAGAGTCACAGTAGATGAGCCCTTGTGAACTTCCTTGTAGTAGAGTTACAGTAGATGAGCCCTGGTGAACTACCTTGTAGTAGAGTTACAGTAGATGAGCCCTGGTGAACTACCTTGTAGTAGAGTTACAGTAGTTGAGCCCTGGTGAACTACCTTGTAGTAAAGTTACATGAGCCCTGGTGAACTACCTTGTAGTAGAGTTACAGTAGATGAGCCCTGGTGAACTACCTTGTAGTAGAGCTACAGTAGTTGAGCCCTGGTGAACTACCTTGTAGTAGAGCTACAGTAGATGAGCCCTGGTGAACTACCTTGTAGTAGAGTTACAGTAGATGAGCCCTGGTGAACTACCTTGTAGTAGAGCTACAGTAGAGTTCACTGCATTGCCAGATGAGTTTGGACTTGAGTTCATCAGTGTGTACAGAGAAG
Source organism: Esox lucius (assembly GCF_011004845.1). NCBI lineage: Eukaryota > Metazoa > Chordata > Actinopteri > Esociformes > Esocidae > Esox > Esox lucius. The sequence goes on along the minus strand of NC_047574.1, from coordinate 3,170,546 downwards.
TTCAATGAAGTGATTACAATATTAAATATGCCTGTCACCATCTGACTAGAAGGCTTTATTACTGTGTCTCTATCACCAGGGGAATTAAGTTTGTGTGTGCGCATGTATTTGTCTGTCTGTGTGTGTTTGTGTGTTGTTCTGTGTATTTACCTCCACAGGCAGATCAATATCAATTTTGGAAAGCATTATTGCTCCTGAGTTTAGTATAATGTGTGAATGGACACGTGAGGCACACAGCATCATTAGCAGCATTCCAAACAGCCCGAAATGAGTGGGAAAAAATAATAATTAAGGAACAAGAAGGCAACTATTTAATGAGTCATTCTTAGTCTATTGAAGTCTTCCAATTAATAACTCTCAGTCTGAAACTATCAGTTATCTCTCCCCTATTCTGCCTCTCCCTCCTTCTCTCTCCACTCCTTTCCACTGATTTCCTGACTCATCTCCTCTCTCTCCCCTCCGTCCTCTCCCCCTTCTCTCCTCCTCTCTCCTCTCTCCTCTCTCTTCAGTCCTCTATGTACGCAGACTGTCAATGGTCTTTAGTGGGCAGTTAACATCATGGATTTCATTAACGTTTGGTCATTTCACTACACTAAGCGTTGCGCCGGTTCTGATGGAAAGACTTGGCTTTTCACATTAGCAGATTTCATTTAGAAAATATCCACATCCATTGTGCTCCAGCAGGTCTCTGATAATCTCTCCAGTGTGGCATTTGATGGTGTGTTTTCTAAACAGTCCATAAATGTTACCCCTTCAAAATTTTCCCTCTTGTCACACTCTGTTTGTTAGCATCCAGAATAATCTTTCAACAAGACTTTGCCTGGAAATGAGTTTCCAATGTGGGTCTTGAGCTAGTGAGGCAAAGGTTAATGTATTTGCAATTATGAATGTAGAGCCTAGCGAGACAACATTTCACTACCATCTTCCCTCAAGAGCTCCTCTCTGATCATATCCAATGCATTAGGTGTGTGTGTGTGTGTGTTCATGATCGTATCTAATGCATTAGGCTAATGATTACATTCAAACACCTCCATTTTCATACTTTATTAGTTCCAACGCTACCAGTGGTTTGTCATTCTCCATGCTTATTTAGAACTGAGGTCAGATGTGTCACTGATTAACTCAATGAGAAATTAACGAGGAATGAATGACAAACACACAGAAGCGCACAACTCTGGGTCCTGCTGTTCGTTTAATCGGACAGTCTTAGATTAATCAGGCATGCTTCAGCTCATCTGGGCAAGATGTAGAGGTGTGAAAATAGCCTTTAGGTGATAATGATGATACTGAGAGCACCTACTGGGACTTCAGACAGAGACACATGCCAGCCTATTACATGGACCATATGCAGCCAGGATGTTCTTGCAACACTGCATTTTCTCCAACAGGTTAAAATGAGGGATTCTACCAGCATTTAGTGTCACTAGTCACACTGGTCCAGCTGACCTCAGCTCTGTGGGCTATAGCCATCTGTGTCTGTGCTATAGCATAATATCCCATGGTAAATCATGACTAGTGAGGACATTCTGTAAAGTATAATAACCCATGGTAAATCATGACTAGTGAGGACATTAATAACCCACGTTAATCATGACTAGTGAGGACATTCTGTATAGTATAATAACCCATGATGATCATGACTAGTGAGGACATTCTGTATAGTATAATAACCCATGGTAAATCATGACTAGTGAGGACATTGTGTATAGTATAATAACCCATGATGATTATGACTAGTGAGGACATTGTGTATAGTATAATAACCCATGATAAATCATGACTAGTGAGGACATTCTGTATAGTATAATAACCCACTGTAAATCATGACTAGTGAGGACATTCTGTATAGTGTAATAACCCATGATGATTATGACTAGTGAGGACATTGTGTATCGTATAATAACCCACGTTAATCATGACTAGTGAGGACATTGTGTATCGTATAATAACCCATGATAAATCATGACTAGTGAGGACATTGTGTATAGTATAATTACCCATGATGATCATGACTAGTAAGGACATTGCCTATAGTATAATAACACATGGTAAATCATGACTAGTGAGGACATTCTGTATAGTATAATAACCCATGATAAATCATGACTAGTGAGGACATTGTGTATAGTATAATAACCCATGATGATCATGACTAGTAAGGACATTGCCTATAGTATAATAACACATGGTAAATCATAACTAGTGAGGACAATCTGTATAGTATAATAACTCACAGTAAATCATGCCCCAACAACAGTCCTCACAGGAATTGCAGAACATGCGTGTGTGTGCGCGTGTGTGTGTGTGTGCTTGTCCACCTGCCCAGCTCTCACTCCATGTCCCTCTCTGCGTCCATCATTTGCCCCTACTGAGAGCGGGTGCAGAGAGAAAGCGCCGTGTCGGCAGAATTAGGATCTACCATGATCCAGGAGCTCTGAGGATCTGGACAGAAGCGGTTCAGTGATTGATGAGACCTGGAGGCCCAGGAGTGTGTGGTGACCAGGAGCAGATGTGTGCCCCATGTGTGTGTGTATGTGTGTGAGAGAGACAATAGACCTTCCACTGGGACTGTTGGAGTGCCCAGACGGGGAGGAACAGAGAGGCAGAGGGTGGAGGCAGTGTTGAGACAGAGGGTTGAGACAGAGTTGAGGCAGAGGGTTGAGACAGAATTGAGACAGAGGGTGGACACAGCCTTGAGACAGAGGGTGGAGACAGCGTTGAGACAGAGGGTGGAGACAGAGTTGAGACAAAGGGTGGAGACAGCATTGAGACAGAGGGTGGAGACAGAGTTGAGACAGAGGGTGGAGACAGAGTTGAGACAGAGGGTTGAGACAGAGTTGAGGCAGAGGGTGGAGACAGCGTTGAGACAAAGGGGGGAGACAGAGTTGAGACAGAGGGTGGAGACAGCGTGGAGACAGTGTTGAGACAGAGGGTGGAGACAGAGTTGAGACAGAGGGTGGAGACAGAGTTGAGACAGTGGGTGGAGACAGTTGAGACAGAGGGTGTAGACAGCCTTGAGACAGAGGGTGGAGACAGCCTTGAGACAGAGGGTGGAGACAGCCTTGAGACAGTGGGTGGAGACACCCTCCTACTGGAGTTTGACGGTGTATACGCAATATCTCAAGGGTTTGATGTGTGGAATCTGAGCATTAACAATTACACTGTGAATGTACGTTTCATTGTAGGTGAATGTGCCTAGATAATGAGAACTAACACGAACGGCTGATTTCTAACAGATGTGAATTCTTAAAATGGCACCTAATTATTGTTTTTTTACAGGAGAGAATCTGTGTTAAAATAATCTCATAGAATTAATTTTGTAGATTACATTTAGATTCATCATCTTTCATAATCACCATTAGAACCTTGTTAGAGAGAGGTGAATGTGTGTGAGTTGACTAGGCCATTTACAATATACATACTGAATTCCATATATATCCCAAGACACATTGTGTGTGTAGTGTAGGTTTTTCTGGGCTGTTATAACAATGGCCTTCCCTGGCAACTCAGACTATAACCTTCTGCTGAATTTTTGTTTGCTTTAGATTTCAGTCTGAAACCCGTTAATGCTAATTCACGATGAGGGAGGTTGTGCAAAACAATGTCATCAGCGATGGGATCATCTCCAACCATCACAGCCATCAACACATTTTCCCAATGTTGTTTTATCCACTTGTGTTCTCTGAATGTTTAGAGAAGTTAACTTCCTGGGTGTGTCCTAGCGTTTGGTTGGAGCAGGGAGTTTGAGCCAGTCATTTCAAATAGTGTCCTCATGTCAAAAATACAGTGGTATTTGAGTACTATGTAAATAAAGCATTTTTCTGACAATGATGCAGATAAAAAATTTTACCTCAGTGACGATTGCGCTGCTAATGCTATTTTTCTTTGAAGAGTGATTTCAGTTCTATTGCATACATATGTAATATTCCATATACAAATACCATTCCATACATATGTAATATTCCATATACAAGTACTATTCCATACATATGTAATATTCCATATGCAAGTACAATTCCATACATATGTAATATTCCATATACAAGTGCTATTCCATACATATGTAATATTCCATATACAAGTACTGTTCCATACATAAGTAATATAACATATATAAATACTATTCCATTCCTTACCTTATCGATTGATATGGACCACATACCTTTTCCCTAATATTCTAGAGTTGAAGGAAAGGACTGATAGTTACATAATACTGACGTTCTGAAGGAATTTAGTTACATAATACTGACGTTCTGAAGGAAATGTCTGATAGTTACATAATACTGACGTTCTGAAGGAATTTAGTTACATAATACTGACGTTCTGAAGGAAATGTCTGATAGTTACAGGATTCAGAAGTTCTAAAATCTAGGGAGTGGTGGTCACCTTCCAGAGTTGGGGAGTTACAAACAAACAGTAAATGTAATCTGTTACGTTACCAACAAATAATTGAATGTATGATTTATTTTGGATAACTTCAGTTGAAAAAGAATAGATGCACGAAATAAATATGACACATTGTATGTTTGAGTTTATTATTTAAAGTTATAAAAAACATCGTTATTTGAACCAAAATATGAACTGCGCGCCTCAGTTGTGCGTGTGATCATCATGTGCGCAAAGGTGGACGTGCATAACCAGTTCAGTGACGGAGGAAGCGCTATTAAATTTATCCGGTTTTGGTAGGTTGGCTGGCTGGTAAAAACAGAGTAAATCTTCAATAATATTAGCCGAGTCATATAAAATGTTATTTAGTTATATACTCGAACGCATATTTCTCAGAACAATGATAGGCAATAGGCCTACCTGGTGTTATATCTTTTTGAAGTTTCAAGGTTTTTTTGTCAAATGCACCACAGCCAGGACGAGTGGCACTGAATAACTTTTACAGGAATTGTTTAATATATTAGGCAACTATTTGTTAGATAGGTGTAACATTGTGCTGCCTTCAAGATAAAACATTATATGGAATTTACCAGCACATTTAATGAGAAAAGGTGTGTTGGGAAGCACGTGCTCTGCCAAAGGATGATTATTTGTATTTGATGCGGCCACATCAACTCCGTACATACAGGTAGGCCATGTGATTCCGCTTGTTTTGCATCTCTGAAAATTGGCTGCTGACTTTATTTACTTTAAGCTAAGAGTGCAGGTTTATAATAACAGTTTCTTTCATTTTGCATTTTGAAAATCCATAACTGGTGGCCATAATAATCGCAGGTTACATTCGCGCGGGTAAATCATAAATTATTTCTGTGGATTGATTGTGGAGCAAATCATCTGACTAATGCAGATTTAGTTTATGCGCGAAACGCTACGGATATCTGAATTTTTATATACAACAATGTCAATACCCTTTTTGAGTAATTGCCTTTTATTTTTCGACAATGATTTGAAGCAATTAAAAACATGAATAAAACAAATAACAGAACAGGCATAAGCATCATTAGATTTGGGGTTATTTTCAGATAAAAAGTCAGATTATGGACGATCGAGGTTTATTGGATTAATTGGAATAACTGAATACCTGAAAGACCTTTAGTTCTAAAGATTAGCCCAATTATATTGAAGTAGAAAGCAATGGTTTAGAAACCCATTTCCAAAGGCAGTGTAGGCTACACAACCCATATGGTAAAATGCTAATTCCGTTTTTGACCAGCTATGTCAACTCTAACATTGATTTATCCCGCAAAAGGTGTTTAGTTGGTTATAGGCTATTCCTATTTGTTTGCCAATGCCTCTTAACATGAAAGTAATCTATAAGTAATTCAAAGTAATCAGATTACGTTATTGAGTTTGAGTAATCAAAACGTTAAATTACTGATTACAAATGTGGACAGGTAACTTGTAACTGATTACATAAAAAAAGTAACCCACCCAACCCTGTCACCTTCTGAATGTTAGAATGTGACCCTACCTGAATACAGTATGTTTGGTATTTCCTCCTCTTCAAAGGAAATTTTTCCATCTCAAAGTCAGAGGTGTCGCAGGAGTTCAATTTGCTACAGCTCAGGCTGTCTCAGAGTCCTCTGATTCTGCCGTCTTCTCCAGTCTCTGGATTTACCAGTGGAAGTCAGGTAGAGGCTTGTGTCAAATACTCAAACAAACCTTTGCGGTCTAGTTTCTACACCACACACACATCGATGAAATAGGATAGATAACAAGGAGAGAGTGATACAATGAGACAGAGAGATATGAGTAGATCAGATCTTTAAGGCTGGAAGGGGATGAAGGAAAGATCAGGCTCTGTGTGCTTGTCTCCTCTGTTTCCTTCTCTCTCTCCTTCTCTGTGACTCTGTCTCTTGTGTCTCCTCTCTGTATTTTTTTTCTGTGTCTGCTCTATGACTCTTTTTCTTTCTCATTCTGTCTCCTTTGCTCTGTCTTTTTTGCTCTGTCTGCTTCTCTCTGACTCCTTCTCAAATTCGAATTCAATAGGGCTTTATTGGCATGAAAGTTACAACTGAACGAAATTGCCAAAGCGTTTTACAATGTATCAATAATCATAAAAGAAAGATCATACATTTATTAACAGAATTCTATACATAAATTCTCTCTGATTCCTTCTTTCTGTGTCCCTCTGAGTCCTCTCCTCTATGTCTCCTCTATGTCTCCTATATGTCTCCTATATATCTCCTCTATGTCTCCTATATATCTCCTTCTATGACCCCTTCTGTCTCCTCTGTTTCTCACATGTTTTCTCCATCTCTTTCGGAGTCTTCTTCTTTTATGTATTCTATGTCTCTTCTCTATGTCTCTTCTCTATGTCTCTTCTCTATGTCTCTTCTCTATGTCTCTTCTCTATGTCTCTTCTCTATGTCTCTTCTCTATGTCTCTTCTCTATGTCTCCTCTATGTCTCCTCTATGTCTCTCTCTCTGTGTCTATCGCCAACCACCTCTATGTGTTGTTTGTCTCCCTGTTCCCTCCTGACTGGCCAACAGTGAAATCACACGCTCAGGACTGGGCAAGGCGTGGTCTCCCATTTCCTTAGTACTCTCCATCTGACTGTGTGTATATACTCTTTGGATGTGAACCAGTGTGTGTGTGGGTGTGTACTCCTTGTAAAGGACTGTTGGTGTTGGTTGCTTTATTCCCAGTCCGACATGCCCACCGTGGGTGACTAAATTAACACCGGAGCCTGTGTCGGGAAGCCTTTTTTAACAGGACACACAAACGCGAACACACGCTCTTTAATGGACCTCACAATTGATACTCATAATTACTGAGTCCAGAAATCAATTAGAGCAAATGAAAGGATTTGTTGCTAGCCATTCTTTGCTAATTGCATTGGTGAAACGCATTGACGCGTCCACCATGGATGTTAGCCTGAACAGTTGTGATCAATAGCTCGGGGAAAAAGGTGAAAGAAAACATGTTTTCTTTTGTCAATAGTGCGACGTCAGCGTAATTCTGCTGTTGGTGAAATCATTACGCACATTCCCTGCAGCACCGCCGTCTCTGAGTGTTTTATTTCTTTTATTTAACTGCTACTTAACCGGCTGAGAACCGGTTAACCGGTTTGAGGCCAACCTGGCCGAAGGCATGCAAAAGCAAGACGCCATACAACGTATATAATGTATGTACGTAAACACAAATTAACAAACATTAGATACCGTACACACAGTGGGCCAGACAGGCAGACAGGGTTAGGGGGAATCAGCTGGTGTAGTCCATTAGTTTTCCTCAGATACAAATGGTAACCAGTCAATGGAAGGCCACTAATATACATTGGATATATTGGATACCGGGTGTCATTTGGAACGCACATCGTGTCAGTAGATTCGCCATGTTCGTAGCTTGATGAAGTGGGCCTAAATAGGACACTTATTGTATAGGACCTTGGCATTGGCTCAAGTGATAGCGCCTCCCTCCCGGTCTGCGATCATCGCATTCACACTGGCCATTCTCCTTGGTTCATTCTCCCGTTTTCACAGGTCCCGATTAGCATGCAGCAATTGAGCAGGGCCAATCGCTATAAGCTAACACCAGGCCTGTGGTCTCTTCAGTGGGCCCCAACTTTAAAATATTGGTTTCATTTGGATTATCTTTGAATTTAGAAAATACAGGTCAAATGTTTTCTTTTACTAAACTCTTTTACTGAAACTTTCAAAGATTTTCTAATATTTGCTTTTGCTACACAGCTCCTAAACTTCCAATCGCTAAAGCATCCATGGTGCTACTTTCTTGAAACAACTGCTTGTGCTTGGGAGAAATCGTATATTAAGAGCAAAAATATATTTTAACGTTTTTTACACCTGCAGTTTACTTTTTACTCACTTAGCAGACATTATTACCCAAGGGTATCTTGTCACTTATCTGATGTCCAGATCAGTACGGACTCAAGAAGGAACAATTTTAGGGTTAGATGGGAAGTGCGGCGTGCTTTGGAGGGCTGACAGCTCAGTGTAAACTACATACCCTTTCTTTCTTAGGTATTATAATAAATCTTCCTAATTAAAGACTGTGTCAGGTTACAACTATATATCTTAAGACAGTTGCCTCCCAGATGAGTGATCTCTGAAAAATAAAAATGATCCATGAATTATCTGGGTGTGGACTGTGATGGGCTTGGCACAGATAGGTTTCTAGTAGATTGCTAATGTATTGGATAATATAAAGTAAACTTCAAAGAACTGAACAAGTGTTTCAGGGTCACTCATTTTGATGTATAGGTATTATCTTGGACACTGATACTCATCGCTGATTGGTCAACCTTTGTGGTTCGACTTCGTGGTTCGAAAGCGTGGGCAAGAGGTGTTCACGATGATCTGGTGGATAGAACATATGACCAGTAACTGAACTGTTGCTACATCAAACCCCAGAGATGGCAGGAAGTGAAAAATCAGAGCAAGGCAGTTAGCCTTGCTCGAAGGTCATTGCTGTAAATGAGAATATGTTCTTGATCAACTTACCTGCTAAACTATAATTACTATAAACTATAAAAAATAGACAAATATATATTTCTAATAATGCCATAAAATTCCTAAATGCGTATCTATGTGTATAAAACATGTATGAACAACAACACAGTACCTTCCCTAAGTATCAGGATAGGAAGCTGGTTTACTTCTAGGGTTTCCATACTGTTGGACCAATGTATCCCAAAATAAAACCTGAGAATATCAAATTAACCTTATAGTATTTGTTCGATTTCAAGTGAAAACTTTTGAAGTCTGTAACCCAATTTGTTTCCACTGATTCCTTCCTAACTCACTTAGTCATTTGAATGAATAACAACATGATAGTTGATTGCAACAGCCCCAATAATCTCTATAGTCCCATTATATCAGCTGTTAATGCTTCCGGTAATGAAAACAGGCTTCTGTGGCTCTGAGCTGAGCGTCTGTTTCAGAAAAAATAACCCAGGCTATGTGCTCAGATGTACCTGTGGGAGGACAAAACAAAATGTTCTGGCTGTTTTCATTGATGAAATGAGACCCATTTTCCTGCCTGTCTCTTTCAGCGCGACACAGAACATGTTAGGATGACCTTGAGCTTGTGCGTTTATCTGTGTTTATCTCACTGTCTCCTTCCTCATCTCAAAGATCCAGCTTCTCCTCAGAGCCTTTAATCTCAAGTTCACTGACAATGCAGGGGACAATATTGCTCCGTAGTTTGGACTAAGATACTACTGTAGAAAATGCAGAACAATTTCTAGAAAACTGTAAATGTCAGCAATGACTGCATCTGTAATTATAGTATCAGCTGAAAGCTGCAAGACTGCTGGTTTTTAAAGGCGGTCTGATTACTTAGGCACTCACGCATAGAGGCTGAACAGTGAGAAGTGTTGTTTTTTCAGCCTCTGATTGTGTCTTTGTCCTAGACCTCTATTTCAATGGGAATGTCTACTAATGTTATGCCTGCCCATTTACTTAAAAAACTGCAACTTTTTGTCTGTTCATTCACATGTGCCTTTCTGTAATGGAGTGTGGTGAATATATTGGACATCGGATAGCCTGGTGATTATAATGGACAGCAGGTAGCCTGGTGATTATATTGGACATCGGATAGCCTGGTGATTATAATGGACAGCAGATAGCCTGGTGATTATAATGGACAGCAGATAGCCTGGTGATTATAATGGACAGCAGATAGCCTGGTGATTATAATGGACAGCAGATAGCCTGGTGATTATAATGGACAGCAGATAGCCTGGTGATTATAATGGACAGCAGATAGTCTGGTGATTATAATGGACAGCAGATAGCCTGGTGATTATACTGGACAGCAGATAGCCTGGTGATTATAATGGACAGCAGATAGCCTGGTGATTATAATGGACAGCAGATAGCCTGGTGATTATAATGGACAGCAGATAGCCTGGTGATTATAATGGACAGCAGATAGTCTGGTGATTATAATGGACAGCAGATAGTCTGGTGATTATAATGGACAGCAGATAGACTGGTGATTATAATGGACATCAGATAGCCTAGGTATTATAATGGAGAGCAGATAGACCTGGTGTGTGCGTGTAGGTGTGTGTATGTGTTTAGGTGTGTTTGTGTGTGTGTGTGTGTGTGTGTGTGTGTAAGTTATTCCAGTAGCATCCATTTGTCCTGCGGCCTTGAGGCCTTTATGGAAGCAATAACCTTTTATTGTTGTTTTGTAACAGGAACGACTAACGGTGCCGCAACAGAAGACACACACCCACACACACACACACAAACACAATCACACATACATAAACACACGCACACAAAAACACACACACACACGTAAAAACACACACACATAAACACGCATACACACATACACACAAACACACACACACATAAACACACACACATAAAAACAAACACACGCACACAGACAAAGACTGCACTGTCCATATAAGGTCATGAATTTGACCTCAGAATAATTCCTCCTCCACTTCCTTGATGCCACTGCTCGCGTCCTCCTCCAAACCCAGGGGTTGAGATTACTGACCTCACCTGCTGGTCGTTGTGATAGAGAGGACAATAAGAACGTGTGTCATTCCTACTTTTGTAAATTGTTGCTGTGTCAGTTTGCTGTCCAGTCTTACAGACGACGCGTGTTCAGAGATCATAGTGACATATGTACGAAAACAACAAGCCTCCGCATCCCGAGGCAAAAATAAATGCATATGTTGATATGATTTCAAATGCAATAATGACGGATTGAATGTGAACAGTAATCTATTAGTATTTTATTTGCATTTAAGTATTTTAAACACTTTGTAAAGTAACTAAATTGGGATAGTATAGAAACTGCAGAAATAGTACACCAAATTTGAAATATATTTAATATACACAAATTCTGATAAAAGACGTATACAGTAAAGTTGAAAACAAGTACATTCATAATTTCAATGATGATTTTTTTTCTGTTAGTACTTTTAAAAATGATTATGTTCGGCTGGGTCAGTAGTTACAAGTTCACTGGATGTTAGTGGGATTAGCCCTGTCAATCTATGACATTCTTTTCTGCACAGAATATGCCACATAATTCTGCCAACCCAGGAATTGATGTATTCCATGCAGTCTTTGTCATTTTTTTTGTTAAATGATTCCGGTACTTCTTATAAATTACTATGTGTTTCTTCAGTGTAAATACCTCTCCAAAAATGTTTTACCATAAAGAACTACACAAGTAAACAAAGGATAAAAAGATATAAATTTTTAAACAGTAGTTGGTCTTTAGCCGTGGGCTCAACATATCTGGGGGTCCTTGACATAGAAAAGTCTGAAAACCCCCTGAACTAATGAACCATCATACCGCCAGTGGGTCTGGAAAAAAAGCTCCTCAGCGATTGTAGAGAAGGTGTCCTATTTTACACAGTGGACTCTGATATACTCTGAATGCCCGAGGAAACAGTGACTTTCCCTTTCATTTCTCTCCTCTTTCCATCTCTCCTCTCCATCTCTCCATCCATCTCTCCCCCCCTCCCCTCTACATCTGTCTCTCCCCCCCCCCCTCTACATCCATCTCTTTCACTCTTTTCATTTTTACTCCTTCCTTGTCTTTCTCCTTCCATCTCCCCTTCCCTCCTTCTATCTCTCCTCTTTCCATCTCTCCTCCTTCCATCTCTCCTCCTTCCATCTCTCCTTCTTCCATCTCTCCTCCTTCCATCTCTCCTCCTCTCCTTCCATCTCTCCTCCTCTCTCTTATCTCTTCCATTCGGTCCTCCAGTCTCTGGGTGAGTGACTGGGGCACTGCCTGGGGCTGTGTTGGTCCTTCCAGGTGAGGTGGCGTGTAGGGCGGGCCGATGCCCAGTTGTGATGCTGTGTCCAAGGCTTCCATTACCACCACCTTGCCCTCTTCTCTGGGGGTCCACAGCACTCCACAGCCAGGCTGCCCTCCTGTCCCTAGAGCTCCAAGGACCCAGATTGCGGGCGGAACAGTCATAGTCCAGCCTGTCTCTGGGCCATGAGCAGGGGGCTGACTCTTCACACCTCAGTGGGAACGAGGCCAGTTGACTTGACTGAAACGTATGCAATACGATTCCATTTAAAACACACCAAACAAAAATACTTTTCACCTGAAGTTAAGCTTTTTTTTTCAGTCCAAATAAGAGCTGTAGAAAAAGGATAAAGATAATGCTTTCTCTGTATATTTGGTGAGAGTTGTTGATGTTGGTATTGCTGCTGCCCGTTCTCCTGCATATTTCCTCAGGATATTATGATTTTGCAGGTACCAGAATATGTCTGGACTCATAATAAATAAGCTGCTTTATCATTGTCAACTAGTGACTTTGTGCCAGTGGACGGTTGTTTAAGCAGCCCACTTTGCTGCCGATGGTTGAGTGTTCAACTTCCATAATAGGCGTTCATCAAAATAAATCTGAATCCTTACCTTAACCATCCGAAATCCATACCTAAACTTGTACATTAAAAAATGAATCTTGACGTCTAAGATAGGGCTCGGCAGGATGTAATTAAAACATCACGACGTGACGAACAGCGACCTGGCCTGTTTAAACAGTCAAGGCGCACCTCCATTCTGTTGCTACAGGTATAGCAGGAGCAGGGGTGTTGGGGATGAGCATGTTGTTGTTGTTTGTTCTGAAGGAAGTCACAGGCAAGAGAAGGGGTTATTTAGCAGATGTAATTTAGAGGAAAGGGTGAGCATGCACACACATACACACACAAAAAACAGACAGGCAGACACACACACTCTCTCTCACTCACACACTCTAACCTGGCCTCTAGTCTGTCCTTGAGTGTTGGTTATGTTACATGTTGGAGCTTACTGACAACGCAGTGTGTGTGTGTGTGTGTGTGTGTGTGTGAGACAGAGCTATGTAGCAAACATACTTAATCTGTAGGTCACACTCTGTCCCCATATGGAATACGTCCCTTGCCCCCAGAAATGGACACCACATCACACAGATGACTAAAGCAGGAACGGACACACTGATTGTTTGGAGAGTTCAATGAAATGTTTTCTTTCCAGCAAGTCAAATGGTGTGTTTTTGGCCATGGCTTTTTTTATCCTTTGATGTTGGCTAAGACAAAGTTAGAGAGAGAAAGAGAGAGAGATTGATCGTTTAACTACTCTCTGACCAAAAGGTTTTGTTGAAGACAATTCTGAAACTTTACGTAGTGACCTTAGTTCAGCAATGGTCACTTTTGTAAGGTATTCATAATTATTGTTTTCACACACACACACACACACACACGTATATACATAGTCCTCTTGAAGGTCAGAGGAAAAGCACAGATGGCCTTAAACACAAAATCAGCAACTTTACCAAATTGTGTGTTCAGACACCACTTTAGCACATCGGATTATTGGCCAAGCTAACCCATTTCCCTCCCCCTCTCTACCCTAACACACTGTCCCTCCCCCTCTCTACCCCAACACACTGTCCCTCCCCCTCTCTACCCCAACACACTGTCCCTCCCCCTCTCTACCCCAACACACTGTCCCTCCCCCTCTCTACCCCAACACACTCTCCCTCCCCCTCTCTACCCCAACACACTGTCCCTCCCCCTCTCTACCCCAACACACTGTCCCTCCCCCTCTCTACCCCAACACACTGTCCCTCCCCCTCTCTACCCCAACACACTCTCCCTCCCCCTCTCTACCCCAACACACTCTCCCTCCCCCTCTCTACCCCAACACACTGTCCCTCCCCCTCTCTACCCCAACACACTGTCCCTCCCCCTCTCTACCCCAACACACTGTCCCTGTCTGTCTCTACTGTCTCTACATCTCCCTCTCTCTCTGTGTGTCTCTACATCTCTCTCTCTCTCTCTCTGTGTCTCTACATCTCTCCCTCTCTCTCTGTGTGTCTCTACATCTCTCCCTCTCTCTCTGTGTGTCTCTACATCTCTCCCTTGATACTGACAAGTGGATTCAATGAATGTTTTTAAACGAAACACTGCAGTATCACAGCCTTGTAAATTGGACCAAACACATTGGGTTCTGTTTTGTTTCCTAGGCTGTTCATTGTGTACGTAGACTTCGCCTTCGTCATCAGTTTTAACCATACAGTCCAGTCCAGTCCAATGCCAAACATGATGGTCTAGTTAGTTTGGGCTAAGTGTTTCCACCTGAGATCTGAAAATAAATGAAAAGTTTCAAGGAGATTTGAAGTGTACTGACATCTCTGGCTCTATCACCAGATCAGAGATATGAATCCACACTGTGAGTTCTATCATGGCAAAAGACATAGCATCAATGATCACTGTGGGCAAACTGCCTGTTAGCTAACCTAATTAATCAAAATGTAATTGGACTGGTGGTGTTTTCTGGTTGGACTGGTGTTGGAGTCTGAGTATTGATGGGTTCTGGTTGGAGTGGTGGTGTGTTCTGGTTGGACTGGTGGTGTGATTGGCTGTCATTGAAGTGGTGGTATATTTCAGCTCCTGGTTATTTTTATTGTTCTGTGGTTTTCTCACCTGGGATTGTTGGTTTAGTAGGTGTGTGTGGATGTAGACGAACTCACTACTGACACATTTCAATGTATGAAAAGAACTACATAGAACACTCCCACATACCCCACTCACTTCCTCTCTCTCTCTCTCTCTCTCTCTCTATCTATCCCTGTCTCCCTCCCCCGTTTCGTTCCATCTCTCTCTCTTTCTGTCCGTCCTGTTCTCCAGTTATCATGTGTGTCTGTCATTTTGTCTGCATGCTGTTTTTTCATCATCCTCACCATCTGCTGTTGTTGTGTGTTTTTCTCAGTGTGGTGTCTTTCCTTGGCGCACACACCGCTTCTCACACACACACACACACACACACTCACATGCAAAATGCCGCTTCACACACTAATACGCAAAATGCCGCTTCACACACACACAAACACCACTTTACACACACATGCGCGCACACGCAGACACTGCTTCGCACAGACACACACTCACACATATAGGTGCACTCGTTAGCTAACACGCACACACACACACACACACACAACGCTCACACGAACACACATAGCTTGCATCACGTTGTGCTGTTCTGCCAGTTACATGAAGCTCACAGGACGCCCGGCATCAGATGGCAGCCCACAGCACACCTCCAGTCAGTCCCCAACATGGAGGGACACATGACGCAGTGGGACGGAAGGAAGACAAGAAGCGAGGGATGTAGAGAGGAATAGACAGAGACGGATAAATAGAGAGTAATAGGGAGTGTGAAAGACTGGGACAAAAACCAGGGGATGGACTGTAGAGAACAGGACACCTTCTTCTACTCCACTGGTTTCATTATTTATTTGGCGGGCCGATCAGATTAGCCGATTAACTTTTTCCCTGAGAGATTCACAGCCCCTTAACAGTTCCCCTTATTACACGGACACACAAATGCACTCACAAACACGAACACAGGCTCAAGGAACTCTCGTACGTAAACATCTGGATTTTGTCCTGTTGTATTTCCATAGCCGTGCCTCATTGGTTGTGTTCACAGTTAGTTAGAAAATTGCATCATTAAATGTGATTTTTTTCCTTGAATTTCTTTTCTATATAGCCACAGTTTCATGGCTCATTTCAGGACAGTTTATGTGTTTATGTGTGTAGCCATTCCTCAACACTATAATGTGTTCCCAACATGATGCTGTTAAATGCTATGAGCTGTGACTACCACTGTGTGTTTACAAGCTTGTATCCCAGGCTGGAACTCAACAAACCATTCCTCTGGGAATTCCGTTCTGTGTTTTCAAACTTTTCCCCGCTCGGACACCTAGATTCATTTGTGAACTAATTATCTCTCCCTCGATTTTGTGTGTTGGATGAGCTAGTTCAGGGCTACGGCCGAGATGCTTAACATTGCGCTGGTCCATCTGGACTTGGTTTGAGGACCGTTTTCCCAGGGTGCATCTCAAACCATTTCCTATGTAGGGCAATACTTCCATCCCGTGACTGTGATGTGGCGCACTTCTCAACAAATATGGCTTTGCTTGTTTGGTTTATTAAGTAAAGAATGTAGTTGAACTGGTGACGTTGTCTGAATATATGTGTAGAGCTAGTGAGATAATTGCAGGTATTGCACTGTTATTACGGTGTTTATACCCTTATTACACTGTTATTACACTGTTTTACCCTTATTACACTGTTATTACACAGTTATTACACTGTTATTGGCAGCTGTGTGTCAGTGTAGCTAGACGGTTTGCTGTACATGGGTCTGCCAAATTGAGAATATAACGGATTGTAGCTCCTAGCAACATCCTTCTACGTTCGTTCTCTCTGTTTCTCTCTCACCCTGTCTCACCCACATAGAATGCCTTTTTCATGGGTCTTTCTCCAACATCATTTCGGGCATGAAAAGAGGGATTCACTGAGTAAGGCAGGTCAGGGTGAAGCGAGAGTCATAAAGACAAAGAGGAACAGGACCGAGGAGAGAAACAGACGGAGGGAGAGACCGAAACAGGGAGTGAAAAAGCTAATGGAAGGGATATGGGATACTCAGTAAATCTGTGGGTGTGAAAAGTTCATCACTATTGGTGATGTTCTCTGAGTCAGCCTGCGTTCTGGTTCAGTGGTGCACTGAAATATTGTCCCAACTGACACCCTGAACACTCCTTAGTGCGCAGGTTTGTCCAGGACATATGGGGCCATTTTTGGACAAGGCCGAGGTCTTCTAAAGTAAAGCTCTCGCCACAGACGCCTTGTAAATCTCCAGCCTGTATTTCCCGGAAACCGTTTCATAGAAACCTGGTTGCTCCACTGGTTTAAAGACACATGCCTGTTGGAATTGAGGAAAGCTTTATTTATTTTGAAGTATTTAGAAATATATGACTCACTGGTCACAGAGCTCATTGATCTCATTTGATCTCTTTACATCTCTTATCCCATGTAATAATATGATATTATTAATGACAGTAATGTAACAGTAGTAGTATAATAGTTATAATCATTCTGTCAAAGCTTTAACTCGGGGTGACTCATTCATGACTGGCTGACTACTGGGGCTTTATTGCATCTGTCTTTCGGTGGCCAGACTAAGACTAGAAAAACACTGCCCTGCTTATCTCGCCACTTCAATTTCCCCTCAATTATTATTAAATAAGAGATTACGTTCAGAAGTAATACTGGCAGCGCTTCCTCTGCGTCACAAACACTGCAGTAAATTGTTTTTTGTTTCAAATGTTTAATTAAATTCTCTTCTTTCATCATTACTGTTTTCCAAGTCATTAGGATAGGGACCTCTATAGCTTCCTTCCTTTATGAAGTTGAAAACCAATGGCCATCTCTCTCTCTCTCTCTCTCTCTCTCTGTCTCTCTATCTTCCTCTCCCTCACTTCCTTTCCATATCAATGGCCTTCTCTCCCACTCATCCGACACGTTCTTGTCTTCTCTCTCATCCCTTTCTCTCATCCCTCTCTTCCCCTTCTCTTCTTCTTCATCTTCATCAACTCTACTCTTTAATCCATATATCTGTTATCTACGTATCTCTCCAGCCTCACACCTCTCTGAAGCCACTTGCTATCAAAACTTGAATCTAAATTGAATTAGATGTACTTGTGCTGATAGCTTATAAGTGTGTTCAGCGTTGAGTCCGCTCTCCTGTAGGACAGCATGTCGGTGTTATTTCTAAATGGATCCTTTTTTTGTAATAATTGAGGGGAAATTGAAGAGGGGAGATAAGCGGCGTAGTGTTTTTCTAGTCTTAGCCTGGCCTTATCGTAAGGCTTTCCTGGGCCTGGCCACAGTACTATGGACCCTCTAAAGCTTCAGTCAGGCAGCCCTGAGAACATGTGGTACGAGTTAGAGAGACATCCCATACACACAAACACACACATACATACACTCAAACACACACACTAATGCATAGACACACACACACACACAGGTTAAGATACAGACTCACAGTAAGTAGCAGGGTTTGCCTCAGTCTGGGGATTTCAGAAAAACACCTGAAACGGAGAAATGTGATCCGGGAGACTCTGTGAAAGAGGAACAGATGGGTGCCGTCCCAAACCACTCCCTGTGCACTCCCCTCGTGCCCTTCTTCTGAACGGGGCCAATTGAACTCTGTTGCACTGTCGTGTGTAGGGATTAGGGTGGCGTTTGGGATGTCGACACTGTTATTGAAGCCCCTGCCCTCAGGCCTAGTATTGAGGTTTTTATTGAATTTAACATGTTTAGGGGCAGAGGGACCGTCAACGCTCTATTTGAGCAAGAGAGCTTTGAGAGGCCTACTAAGATAGGCATCTACACTATCATTGGTTTACCTGCTGAACAAAACACAAACGGAGAGGGGGAATGGCTGTGGGTGTGTGTGTGTGTTTTATGACTTTTCATTTTTCTTTAGAATTCAAAAACCTATTTCCTCTAACTTCTATCTCTAACTCTGATCTTAGTCTAATCCTATAGCCTAAACCAAATCCACAAGCCAACATAAGCATTCTGAAAACTCTTATGTTGAACATTTAGGAGATTTTATGTAATGTCAGGACATTAAGGTGATTTTATGTATTGTCAGAACATTTAGGGGATTTTATGTAACGTCATGATATTTAGGTGATTTTATGTATTGTCCGAACATTTAGAGGAGTTTATGTAAGAACATTCATGTGTTTCTATATATTTTCAGAACATTTAGATTAATGTATATATTGTCAGGAAACTTAGGTGATTTTTTGTAATGTCAGGACTTTTAGGAGATTTTATGTATTGTCCGAACATTTAGATGAGTTTATGTCAGAACATTCATGTGTTTCTATATAATGTCAGAACATTTAGATTAATTTATATATTGTCAGGAAACTTTGGTCATTTTTGTAATGTCAGGACATTTAGGTGATTTTTGTAATGTCAGGACATTTAGGTGATTTTTGTAATGTCAGAACATTTAGGTGATTTTTGTAATGTCAGGACATTTAGGTGATTTTTGTAATGTCAGGACATTTAGGTGATTTTGGAACTGAAAAGGCAGAGAACACATACTCCCTGTCACTCACTCTCACAAACACACACAAACACTCACACACACACAGACACACGTGCAAACACACACACAGTCATAGACACTCTTATCATAGCCTCTCCACCTAATAATCTTCTAATTTTCTGCTATTTCCCTCTATCTCTCTAACAGGCTCACACACACATACATGCACACTCACGGACACACACACACACACGCACACTCACGGACACACACACCTTCTCTTCACATCCCCTCTCATAATCTTTCATCATCTACTCTCTTGTTTTCTCTCAAACACGCTCACACATAGACACATACATAGATACACACTCATCACACCCTCTCGATCTAATAATCTTGTCACTTTTCACTGCATTTACATCACTAAGCAGTCAATTAATGATGTTGTACTCAGCTGCCTTCGAAACTCCCCGAAAATGGTTTCTAAGAAGGTTAATGCTATTTCAAGATCCAAATGGAACCAAGTTTTCACCTCGGCTTATTGCTTTTGATCCTAGCACTATAAGCCCTCTTTTAAAGAAGTCCACTACACCCCCTTTAAAAGAAGTGCACTATATTTGGAACAAGGTCCCATATTAGGACTCACTTGAATGAGTTGGGTGAAATACTGGGAAATGCCCGGATTTGTGCCAAATCATTCCCCAGGTGACAATGTTTGAATAAACAGACATGAATGATGATGGGTTGCCCTGGGTAGAGATGACAAATGTCTTTCTACACTGGTAATGGTGGTTAAATACAGTTAAACATGTACTGTACAGTACATCATTATTTACAATTGGTGTAACTTCCTATCTTTATCTCACTTGTAATAATAAAAAAATGACATTTAAGAAACAATCATGTTCAGCCATCTTTTCTTAGTAGTGAGCTCATCACTTCAATATTTGATTCTGCGTATAAGTAAGGAAATCAGTCTAAAACCATCCCTTGTGTCACGTCCTGGCTGTGCCCCTAGCCATCTCTGCGCTGGGCTCGGGGCATAGCCAGGACAGGACAGGAGGTGGCCTTTAGCCACCTCTACTCCTTTTTTTGGTTTCCCCAATTGGAGGCAGGTGTTAGTCATTGCCTCCAATTGGGGACCCTATTTAAGTTTAGTTTGTAGGCCCCAAGGCGTGGTTCATTTGGTTTTGTTTATCCTGTGTAAGGAATACCCACGTCACTGGTTGCTGCTTTTTGTTTTGTTGGAGTCCTGCATTCTTTATTTTGTATTAAATGGATTACCTTACCTACCTCTACTCTGCGCCTGTGTCCTCTTCATCCCACGACCGTGACACCTTGTCTGACAGAAAATGGTTATCTGCATTGTATTGACAGTAGTATGAAAACTGGCCGTGAATAAGAAAAGTCAGACCATGTTTTAGCTATTATTTTTTTCTGTTTGCTTTGTGGGCATTTTCAATCCCTTCATATTCCTGGTTATTACCAGAGCATTCACACTGTTTTCCTCAATATATCATTCCTACATGGAGACACAGGGAAAGCTGTCAAATGTCAGTGGTCTCTGTGTCTTTATGTCTTTGTAACGAACAGCAGATTGAAACCAGTGGGCGCCGAGCATCTGGACCGTTCACTTAGTTGGTATCGAAAGGCTGTAAAAATAAAACCATTGTGATCATTCAGGTTTCTTTGAGTGAGAATTATAAAACTATTCCGTAAAGGACATTCTTTGACTGAGCTGAAAATGACAGGGATCTCATGGCGTTGTGATATTAAATATACAAGTCATGTCATTTGTTTTTTAAGAAAGTCAATAAACGTTCCTTTTCAGGTTGCCTATGCAGTATATTTACTGTGTATGTAATTTATGTCAGATGGTGAATGTTAACACTGGTTAATGTACGGAAGGGAAACAGCCCAACACATTGTCTGGATGGAAACCTAGTCTGTGTCTATGCTGAGCCACGGTTTGCATACCAGCCAAGCTGAAACCAATGCAGAGTTAATGAAAGCCCTCGAGAAGCCAGCTGCACATATTTAGCACTTAGCTTTTCACCACAACCAATCGTGCACTCAATACATCTCATATTGCCACAAGGAGGGAAGAGAGCTTTCTCTCTGCCCCCCACCACCACCACCCCCCCACCACCAGCCGCCTGCCCTCCCCCTCTCAGTCCTGTCTCTGCTCCTAGCAAACATGAGACATCTAAAGAGAAACATACAGTTTACAGAGGATACACAGACACAGAGAGACTTGGACTGACACAGACACACAGAGACACACAGACAGACACAGAGACACACAGACAGACACAGAGACACACAGACAGACACAGAGAGACAGACACACATTGAGAGACACAGATGGATAGACACAGTTAAAGACAGACTGTCCCAGGGACAGACACAGAGAGACAGACTGACACAGAGAGACAGACACACATTGAGAGATACAGATGGATAGACACAGAGAAAGACAGACTGTCCCAGAGAAAGACACATAGAGACACAGAGACAGACCCAGAGAGTCAAGGAGAGAGACAGACACAGAGAGTCACATAGACAGAGACAGAAACAGAGACAGACACAGAAAGAGACAAAGAGACAGAGGAGTTCCTCAGCCAGTATTGAGGCTGACCCTGGATAACAAACTCCCTGGCTGATATATGAACCCTCTCTCACATGTCTTTGTCCTCAGCCAGGAAGCTGATTGGCTCGCTTTAACAGCCTGGCAACATCTCAGGTGGCAAATGTCCCCTACACAGAACTCTAGTTTTGTTGGGGTTGAAACTCAAATGAGATGAACCACTTTGAATTATTTTACATGGATATGAGATGTACCACTGGGAATTATTTTACATGGATATGAGATGTACCACTGGGAATTATTTTACATGGATATGAGATGTACCGCTGGGAATTCTTTTACATGGATATGAGATGTACCACTGGGAATTCTTTTACATGGATATGAGATGTACCACTGGGAATTATTTTACATGGATATGAGATGTACCACTGGGAATTCTTTTATATGGATATGAGATGTACCACTGAGAATTATTTTACATGGATATGAGATGTACCACTGGGAATTATTTTACATGGATATGAGATGTACCACTGGGAATTATTTTACATGGATATGAGATGTACCACTGGGAATTATTTTTCTTGTATATGAGATGTACCACTGGGAATAATTTTTCATGGATATGAGATGTACCACTGGGAATACTTTTACATGGATATGAGATGTACCACTGGGAATTCTTTTACATGGATGCTGTTTTTCAGTTTTTACAAACGAAGTGCCAGGAAATGTAATGTGTTGAGACCTGCTTTTATAGTACAGTACAAATACCACCAATACAAGTGGAAATATCTGTGGTTGTGCCCTTGAGCAAGTTTCTGGTGTCTAGAGCATCTCAACAGTAACTAAAAGAATCCCAAAGACATTTAGCCGGGTAATAGCAACACTGTCATCAGTTAGCCCGTATTGCTCCCCGGATGGTCTTTTTGCACTGTACAAGCATATGTTCACACAGGCCCCTGCCGCTTGTACCTCAGCCCCATCACTAATGTTAGGACTGGGATCCTGTCACTCAGGGTGTTTGTGAGCTCTCTGTCACCCCCAACCCAGGTCCCAGCTTCCAGACCTCAGAGCTGTTGGACAGACGGTCCCGTTCTCTGATCAGGGAGTGGGCGACAGTGGGGGTTTTGAGTTTGATTTCAACAGACTACATTAATGAGATCCCAGATTAACTTTCTCTCTCTCTATCACTGTACCTCTTTGTCTGTTCTCTTTCACTCACTCTTCCTCTCGATGTGTATCACTCTACCTCTGTCTGTCTGTCCTTTTCTGCCTCCCCCTGAGAACAGATGAAAGCTAAAGGCACACTTCAGGTCAACCTGCCGGGACTAGTCAGTGCACAGAGCCAGAGCCTCATGTGCATCCCAAACGCCAAGTCATTTACTATGTGGCGCACTAGTATTGGACCGGGCCCGTAGGTCTCTGGTCAAAATTAGTGTTCTATATAGGGAGCAGGGTGGCATTTCATCCACCGTCTAGCTGTCCTAGATTGGCACTCTGACATAGGTTTTTTTTTTCTGTGTCCCAGAGGGAATTTCAGAGAGTGAAGCTTGCTGGTTTTCATGTTCGCAAGAGCTTATTAGTGGCTTTTCTCTGAATGTTGAAGAAGAGGAACATCAAAAGGCAGTCAGGTCTGATCTGAGATTTGATCTTCCTCTGTCGGGCAGGTGAGTCGGCGACAGGTGTGTGTGTGTGCGTGATTTGTGATTCCACTCTCTGGTTGTCAATAGGTTCAGGTGGGAGGCAAACTGAGTGTATGTGCCATCTCCCACCACCCACAGTACATACTGCACTCAGAGCCAGGGGTTCTCAAACTTTTGAATGTCAAGGGCCCCCAATAACTACAAGCCCCCAGGCATGGTCAGTTAGGTTCCTGAATTCCTTTAATCAGTGTTAATGCTCTGACTACCAGTGGATGTAGAACGCGAGATTGGCAAAGTGCAAAGGCTAATTGCATAGTAAAGGAAAAGTATGATCGTCGTTGGTTTGTGTTTTTTCCGATATGTTTTGGGGGCCGAGTTTGAAATCCCTGCTCCAAGCTTTGATTAAACTGGTATTCTGTAAGGATCCTTTACAGGTGTTTGGGGCTTGCAGCTTCTCTCTAAAAAGTGCATTGTTAAGAGAGCCCCGGCATCTGACAATGTTCTCATTCATTGCAAGTTGTGTGCACTAAGTTGAGTGCACTAAGTTGAGTGCACTAAGTTGAGGGCACTAAGTTGAGGGCACTAAGTTGTGTGCACTAAGTTGTGTGCACTAAGTTGTGTGCACTAAGTTGAGGGCACTAAGTTGTGTGCACTAAGTTGTGTGCACTAAGTTGTGTGCACTAAGTTGAGTGCACTAAGTTGTGTGCACTAAGTTGTGTGCACTAAGTTGAGGGCACTAAGTTGAGGGCACTAAGTTGTGTGCACTAAGTTGAGGGCACTAAGTTGAGGGCACTAAGTTGAGGGCACTAAGTTGAGGGCACTAAGTTGTGTGCACTAAGTTGAGGGCACTAAGTTGAGGGCACTAAGTTGAGGGCACTAAGTTGAGGGCACTAAGTTGTGTGCACTAAGTTGAGGGCACTAAGTTGAGGGCACAAAATTGTGTGCACTAAGTGGGCTACGCTGATGCCAAGAAAGCAGGCGTGGCGTCCCGACAGGGAAGTTAGTCCTGTAATGAAACCAAACAGGTGTAGTTCACAGTGGCGACGCGTGAGGGTGTTTTTCATTACCCTTTAACGGATTGTAATGGTCTCCTAATGCTCTGTCTGCTCTCACTCGCACAGATGGAGTCAGCACCCCTAATCACCATACTGGATGTCTTACCGCAATTTCACAGTTAACGTTTCCCCAATCACAGCTCGTTCTCCGTAGGGTGCGCTTTTATCATCGACATCGCCGACCGACCGTAGTTCAAAACAGCGCACTTCACAGAAATAGGTGGCCGTTTCGGACGGTGGTTTGGGCGGATAGGTTTCCATTCAAGTTTTGTGTATTTTCATGAGGCTTCATATTAATTATATTCTTTGCTCACGATTGCTCTCTCTCTTCATAACACTTTGCCTTTACCACACCTGTGGGAGTTCTCAATGTCTGGCCGACATCTGGCTAGCCCATGATGTTTCTGACATTCTGTAACCCTGCAATTTCGTTTGCGAGAGACTGTGATTCAGTTGATGTTGAGATGATTTTCTAACCCGAAAGAAAGTCACGTAAGAATGCACACAGAAACACACACACGGAAACACGCACACACACTGAAACACACACACAGAAACACACACACACACACAAAAACACACAGAAACACACACACACACAAAAACACACACACACAGAAACACAAAAACACACCCACACGCACACAAACACACCCACAGAAACACACACAAACACACACACACAGAAACACACACACAGGAACACACACACAGGAACACACCCACAGAAACACACACACACATAGAAACACACACACACACAGGAACACACACACAGGAACACACACTGGTCCAGTGCCGTAGGGGGTTGCACATTGTGTCTATTTATGAACGACTTTTCACTTAATCTCATCCCCAAACAAGCCAGAGTTTGTCATGATTGTAGATGCTGATTCAGTGTTTAATAGATATACATGAGGGAGATTTTTACATTTCCATATCTACCAGCACAAAACGGAATTGTATTAAATGTTGAACTAAATTGGGTGCTGCTGAAAGATATTCGCCTGCTCATTTGCACACTACAAAATCCAATGGCAACTAAAATCAGTTTTTATTCAGTACAACATTTGATACTCCTGATCTGTGGTACCAGGCATAGTTCCATGAAATTGCATTTACATTGTTTAAATCCTGGTGTTTTTTTAGTTATTTTTACAGAACAGCTGTATACTGAAATACCTGTATGCATTATGTATGCATTATGTCTGTGTCTGGTTGTTCTATTGCTACCAGAGTTATTTATTTATCTAATAATTATTCTCATAATCATTCATATTGTGGTAGCTATTTAGCATAACATATGCTAATATTGTCCAAAACATTAGTATGGTTTGTTTTTGGGATGAAAATGTAACTCACGAGAACAACATTTTTTAAAATGTAAAAATATCACAATTATTTCCCCATTGCCATTCCTGTTGGAGTGCTCAGTATCTGGAGTGCCAGTATAAGACGCGACTCCGGGATGCTGGCCTTCAAGGCAGAGTTGTAAAGAAAAATCCATATCTCAGACTGGCCAATAAAAAGAAAAGATGAAGATAGGCAAAATAACTAGGACACTGGAGTCACCTCTTCATTGACATTGAGACTGGTGTTTTGCGGGTACCATTTAATGAAGGTGCCTGTTGAGGACCTGTGAGGTGTCTGTTTCTCAAACAAAACAGTCTAATGTGTTTGTCCTCTTGCTCAGTTGTGCACCAGGGCCTCCCACTCCTCTTTCTATTCTGGTTAGAGACAGTTTTCTCTGTTCTCTGAAGGGAGTAGTACATGTCGTCTTACGAAATCTTCTGTTTCTTGGCATGGAATGGCCTTCATTTCTCAGAACAAGAATAGACTGATGAGTTTCAGAAGAAATTTCTTTGTTTCTGTCCATTTTGAGCCTGTAATCAAACCCACATTTGCTGATGCTTCAGATACTCAACAAATCTAAAGAAGGCCAGTTTTACTGCTTCTTTAATCAGCACAACAGTTTTCAGCTGTGCTAACTTAATTGCAAAAGGGTTTTCTAATGATCTGTTAGCCTTTTAAAATGATAAACTAGGATAAGCACACACAACATGCTATTGGAACACAGGAGTGATGGTTGCTGGTAATGGGCATCTGCCACTAAATCAGCCATTTGCCACTACAATCATCATTAACAACATGAACATGTCTAACATGTCAACTATTGAACAGTACTGTATATACACTGTGTGTGTGTATGTATATATATATATATATATATATATATATATATATATATATATATATATATATATATTTGTGTGTGTGTGTGTGTGTGTGTGTGTGTACTAACATCAAATATGTGTATATTAAAATCTGTACGTAAATGCCTCCATAAAATTTTTATATATATATATATATATATATATATATATATATGTATATATGTATGTATAGTTATATTATCATATAATGTTTATGGTTAAAATTACTGTAAAAGGCAAGATAAAAACAGTATCAGTCTGTTTAGTCATTACTTAACTAACCCACAATTTATACATGTAAGACTTGTTTGACAAACTCTGTTAGATCTTTAATTTCTGCATGTTTTATCTATCTTTCATGTAACCTTCAACGTCCAATAGATTATTTCAATGTCTTCAAAAGGCACAAATAGCCTGGAGGAGATAATTGACTTGAAACAAAAAAGGAAACACGAAGAGAGCAATAACTTTACATAAATGATTATTAATAAATTAATCAACAAGAACATTAAATCCAACCCCTGAATAATGTATTATAAGGAGTCAATGATGATGAGCACCGACTCTATCATCTTTAATAGATGTAAATGTGTAAATGCTACAATCACACCGTCATCAATAGGTAGTATTGAATTATTTATCCATGTTGATTCGCATATATTAAAGTATAACATCATTTATTTTGGAAGATATTATCATCAAGAAGTGAGTATTGATAGTTGAGACTCTCTGAAACTATAAATCAGCTCCCTTGGTCCAGCGTAACTCATTAAGGGGAATCGGTTGATATAGGATAACATCAAGCATCCTTGTCTAGTATAACTCCTGAACGTTGGATCTGTTGATATAGGCAAGCGACACCGATCACAGCAGGTTCAGTTAGATATATTTATATCGCTCCGTATCTTGGTAGAGTACACAGAACGACAGAGAGAAGCTGATCCTCTAGTTGTTCTCTGATGCTATCCTCGGATTTCTATATCACTCTCTTCTTTCATCATGTCTTTGATAAATGGGTGAACGGGGTCACTTCCTGCTTCGACCCGGGTCAATTCCTGCCTGTGACCTATGTCATATCCTGTCTGCACAGGGCAGGTTGTGAATGGGAAAGCTGCCTGATGCTTCTAGCCCTGCCATCGACTGTGTTTGTGTGTTGGTATATACGGTGTATCTGTGTGTGTGTGTGTGTCAGACCTGGTGTGTTGTGTGTGGCTGTGAAATCTGCCCTTTGACCTGCCTTAGACCTGACCCCTGCCATGCTCGACTGCCACAACATAGTGTGTGAGGTGACTGTTCCAGAGGTATGGATAAAGAGTTCATGAAAATAAAGTAGTATTTTCTTTGAAACTATTGTTTGAAACTAGTATCACTTCCAGGTGCTCTAGCTAGTACTAGATGGTACTGTACGTTTAGGACCTACAGTAACTATTGAGTTCTATTGCCAGTAATCGTTATGTAAAACCCCCAGGTACTTTTTTTTTTTTAACTGCAGGTTTACAACATTGGAAAGTGCAGTAACAGTGTTTGATAGGGATCTGTCTGCCTGAATAAAATGAATAAATTGTTCTGGCTAGTTAGTGCGAACATGTAGTAGAACATGTAGTAGAACATGTAGTAGAACAACTCGTGGGGTCGTTGATAGAACTAATGACCATATTAATGGAAAGTTGAGAAAGCATGAATCAGTTGTCGGTTCTGTCTGCGGGATAAAATTATTCGGACGTTATTCTGGTTAGTTAGTATGAACATGTAGAACAAACACCATTTTTTAAGGGATCCGGTATCTACATTCGCTATGTTAATCCGGAACTTGTGTTATTTTATGAAAATACCAAACTTTTAACATTGCGTAAGTTTTTCAAATATGTTCTGCTATTTCTGGCTAGCGAAGTGTCGGCGTTAAAAAACTCCTACACCTGAAAAAAGTTTCTAATACAACTATTAAAGTGTTTTCTGCGGATTCTGCATCCAACAATGTCAACAAGCTAGGTGATGGCGATCTCTGTGAAATGTTCTGATGTTCACCCGAGTTATCGCCCTACACCTGGGCTGCTATTAATGGTTGTACGCTTGTCGGGGACAAGTAAAAAAAAGTTGTCAGATAAGGAGCATGTAGACTGTGCTTCTCTGAATGGAAAAGTGTAAGAAATCGTAATGTAGCAGCTATTACAGAGATTGCTTGGGCTTAATAAATTCAGCTGCAAACGAGTAGCACTTAAAGTTTCTATTTATGTATTTTTCGCAATGCAAAATGCCCGTAGAATATATGATGAATATACGTAGAATACATTAAACTTTATTCAAAATACGAAATTCATTTACGAAATGTTTGTCAAAATATATAAATACATTTAAATGATGTCCAGATTTATTTAATTAATGTTCACAGTCCAAAATGACATTCATGTAAGACTTGTTATATTTCTTCACTCCATATCAGACCTGAAAATGATTTTACCAGAATTTCAACAAGGAAAACAGAAATATCTAATTTACAGCTAAACACAGGTGTTATTCCCTTAGAGTCCTCAGGTTTGGCCAATTTCTTTTATTTTTTAAATGTATCTCAAATATGTTTTAAAAAACATATTTAAAATTTATTTATTTTCCATATGGGCTTATACTAAGACAGAGCTACTTTATTACAGTAATGATCACCAGGTCCGTTCTTTGGTTTGAATGAGATACATTTTTCAGTACTAAAATAAACAAAAGTAAATTTGTTTGACCATCTGCATGAGGGATTCAGAGGTGGGTTCTTCACTTAAGTTAACAACATTTTTCTAAGGATCTGGACCTTAGATCAACAACATGGTCGGTTATATACAGATGTGTTTCTTTCAGAATAACAACGTGTTGGTTCTATACAGATCTGTTGATCTTAGATCAAACAACATAGTCGGTTCTATTCAGATGTGTTCCCTTCAGAATAACAACGTGTTGGTTCTATACAGATATGTTGTGTTTGTTGAAGTCCTAGGACTGGATGGAAGCATGTGCCGTGTCCTAATTGGATTATCCAATGGCTGCAGGAGGACTTTTAGATTTTTAGATTTCGACTATGGCTTCAACTGAAAGGCTAATAGGATGGATTTGTCCTGTATATTCTTAGGGCTATCCCATAATGCTCCTGGAAGACAGACAGTAAGCCAGGAGAGCAGTTCTCCTCAGGTGAGTGTTCTCCTACATCTTTGTATATGATGTAGGAGAACTCCTCGTTTCCGCAGGGAAAGAGCTAAAGAAAAACTCTGCTGTGCTTTCTGACAGGAAATTAGTGTGTGTGTGTGTGTGTGTGTTTGTCTGTGAATTAACAATAGATTGGTAGAGATCTGGTGGAAGAGATATGAGAACCAAAACAAAACCGGAGGATAATAGTAATTCAATTTTTACTGCTGTGCACACACAAACACACACACACTCTCACACACACACACACACACACACACACTCACACTCTCACACACTCACACACACACACACTCACCTAGATAAAGTATCTGTAGAATATACATTTGCCTCAGTCCTCTCATTAGCAATATCTGGTTCCAATATAATAACTCAATTATATCATGTTAAAAAAATACAAATAAGCAGAAACAAATTGGTGTAGTTTTACGTTCTTTATCCCAACGGGAAAACTTCTTTCTAATTGTCTTTTTTAAAGCTAATTTAGCTTATTTAAATAGTACATGTAAAGAAGGTCCTCAGGCCAGTGTGGGGATTGGTGTTGGTTATTTATAACTACAACATGTAGTTACTGTATCTTGTGTACTTTTGATTTATATTGATAGCCTGAGTTTTCCCCAATGCCCTTTTTACTGCCTCATCGTTAGCAGTGAATTGACACACATCTGGTGTTCACTAAGACCACAGCCTGACTGAGTGCCGGATGTGACGAGATGTCGCTCTCAGTAGAATGAAGAACGAGTAGACACTGTTGATCTGTGGTGAATTTATGAAACCATAGCTTGGTCATTTCTGCTGTCAACATCCTGTATGCTCATCCCAGCACTGACAATGATGCAATTATAGTAATACTATCACACAGCACTGACAACGATACAACTATATTAATACTATTACACATTTATCGCAGAGTACTGACATTGATACAACTATATTAATAGGATCACACAATTATCACAGAGCACCGACAATGATACAAATATATTAAAACTATCACACAGCACTGACAACAATACAACTATATTAATATTATGACACAGCACTGACAATGATACAACTATATTAATACTGTTACAGAGCACTGACAAAGATACAACTATTATACAACTATCACACAGCACTGACAACGATACAACTATTTTAGTACTATCACACAGCACTGACAACAATACAACTATATTAATATTATGACACAGCACTGACAATGATACAACTATATTAATACTGTTACAGAGCACTGACAAAGATACAACTATTATACAACTATCACACAGCACTGACAACGATACAACTATCACGCACCACTGGTAATGATGCAACTATTATACAACTATCACAAAGCACTGACAACAATACAACTATCACGCACCACTGGTAATGATGCAACTATTATCACACAACACTAATAGTGATTC
This sequence comes from Esox lucius, assembly GCF_011004845.1. Taxonomy (NCBI): domain Eukaryota; kingdom Metazoa; phylum Chordata; class Actinopteri; order Esociformes; family Esocidae; genus Esox; species Esox lucius. The sequence continues at coordinate 3,139,141 of NC_047574.1, read as the reverse complement.
GATTACTACACAATTATCACACAGCACTGAGAACAAAACAACTATTATACATCACACAACACTAATATGATACATCTACTATACAACTGTGACACAGCACTGCTGTAAAGCAAAGGGACTGAGAGGCTGGTCCTCCTCACTTCAGATTCACCACGTCCCCATCAGTTCCATTTCACCTGGGACGTCTCCTACTATTCACCCCTTCAGGGACATGGAAACAGAGGAACAGAGTGAGAGAAACACACACAAAGAGATGGAACCAGAGAAAGACACACACCGAGATACGGAGTGAAAGAGCTACTGAGAGGGACACCTAAGCGCAGGTACATGGGGAGAGAGGTTTACAGAGAATCAGAGAACTCTCCTTCCATTGTTAAACACTAGTTCCTCCGCTGGCCAGCCAGCAGAATAACTATCCTGTCAGCGCCCTGTCAGACGTGGCATGCTTGTGTGTGTGTGTGTGTGTGTGTGTCAGCAACCTGTCAGACGTGGCATGCTTGTGTGTGTGTGTGTGTGTGTCCTGTCAACGGCATGGCAGACTCAGTTGATTGGACCGCTAGCTCTTTGGAAGGGAATAATGATGGAGTTTAGGACGATGACGCCATTTAAATGAGGAATGGTCGTCTTTAAGCTGAGTAACCATCGGGCGTAGCAGGGCGAGGCCTCGTTCATTTCCTCGAGCCGTTTCCTCGGGCTGATGTGCGGTGTTGAACTTGTGTCAGCGTCAGTGTGAACTTTGTCATTCGGCTGAACTGTGTGACATGTTGAGGGCAACCCAAGCCAACACTCTCGACTCAAAGTTTCCATTTAACCCGTTTTTCTGCCCGCTCCTTTCTGCCGCCGTGGCCTTTGCTCCATTGCAGAAACCCCCGGCGGGCTCAGGAGAGTTGAAGATTGGGACGTGCTACCAGGCTGCTCTCTAAGGGAGGTGTTTGCAAGACCGCTTCGCACGCCGAGCGGAACGCCATCTTTGTTTTTTTCACCGGTGCTTCCAAACATCCCCCAAATGCACACGGAGGGCCTGGAAGTTGCTAATATCACACACTTTTTACCTGCGTCATGTTGGCTGGGAGACGGTGACTTTGGCTCTCTCAGTCGGGATACAAAGTTATTCCCCTGAGTAGAAAATAATAGAATGGTAATGTACTTGTTCGTTTTTTAGAACTGGTCGTCACTGAAACACACAGCCGCTTATAGAGGAGCGCCAGGCCAGCCGCAGTGCAGCAAGCCCCGGTAGCTATGAAGTGCCCGTCTCCCCCAGGGGAACCAGGGCTTAACCTTTGTATACTGCTGAGAGTACAGCTTCTACACTTGGTCCATATCCAGAACAGAGCTATCAAAGGCTAATTAAACTTTCGGTAGCATTTCCACGGCAGCCATTTTCACCACTCTCAGTCAGAACGACAACAGCGTTCGACGCCGTCACAAAAATCAACCCCGACGGGCTGGGTGAGAAGTAGGGCCCTGTGAAAAGGGCTTGGGGTGTCATTTGTGATGCTGATCTGTTAGCGATTCAGCCTGAAACGTTTTGGAAATGATGAGCGGGAGAGACTCTGCGGTTTAGTGTGTGTGTGCATGCGTGAATGTACATTACTGTTAAAAAATGTGTGGTCACTTAGAATTGTCCTTGTTTTCAATAAAAACATACATTAAGTTTGTTTAAATAGGAAACATAGCAAAATGAATAGGAAAAAGAATCCTCCATTTGCAGCATTTACAGCCTTGCAGACCTTTGGCATTCTAGTCATCAATTTGTTGAGGTAATCTAAAGAGGTTTCATCCCATGCTTCCTGGAGCTCCTCCCAGAAGTTGGATTAGCTTGATGGGCACTTCTTACGTACCATACGGTCAAGCTGCTCCCACAACAGCTCACTAGGGTTGAGATCTGTTGACAGTGCTGACCACTCCATTATAAACAGAATGCCAGCAGACTGAGAAGACAACTTCTTTCAAAGTCTTTGTTTCTGATTGAATATTCAATCTTGTGAATATCATAGGAGAAAAAATTTAAGGGTCGTCTTGTACTCTCTGAAAAGGAAACTTGTGTTTCTATTTACAAATTGATAATGGTGGTCTTTACTGGATTTTATTATTAAATAAAATACAGCATATCAAAGCTCCTAAATTTGATGCCCAAATCTATTTGGAGTGCTACGTGAATAGTGTAAAGAAACCAAAAATGTTTTGACAAAAATCATGTTGCTCGTTGGGTTGGTATGAATTGATCTAGAAGAGACACCCTTTCTATTTCCTCATCATTTTTTTTGGACCTGTGTTGATCTACTCCATTGTGTGACTTCTCTAAAGCCAGATTGAGTGTCCTGCTGGACGTGGTTATGGGGTGGACTGGTAAAGACAGGCTTTATGCTCTGGACACAAGAAACTGGAGGTACTTGAGAAGACAGACAGGCTGGAGGTCCTGGTGGTTGTGGACACAGAAAGGCTGGAGGTCCTGGTCGTTGTGGAGACAGAAAGGCTGGAGGTCCTGGTGGTTGTGGACACAGAAAGGCTGTAAGTCCTGGTGGTAGTGGAGACAGAAAGGCTAGAGGTCCTGGTGGTTGTGGACACAGAAAGGCTGGAGGTCCTGGTGGTTGTGGAGACAGAAAGGCTAGAGGTCCTGGTGGTTGTGGACACAGAAAGGCTGGAGGTCCTGGTGGTAGTGGAGACAGAAAGGGTGGAGGTCTTGGTGGTTGTGGAGACAGAAAGGCTGGAGGTCCTGGTGGTTCTAGAGACAGAAAGAATGGAGGTCCTGGTGGTTGTGGACACAGAAAGGCTGGAGGTCCTGGTGGTTCTAGAGACAGAAAGGCTGGAGGTCCTGGTGGTTGTGGACACAGAAAGGCTGGAGGTCCTGGTGGTTGTGGAGACAGAAAGGCTGGAGGTCCTGGTGGTTCTAGAGACAGAAAGGATGGAGGTCCTGGTGGTTGTGGACAAAAAAGGGCTGGATGTCCTGGTGGTTGTGGAGACAGAGGCTGGAGGTCGTACAGAAGACAGACTGGAAGTGGTAGGGATGCCTCAAATCACGGCTCTCCAATCCATCTTATTTATAGCAATGTAATATCACTCCTCATCTCTCCTGTCTCCTCTGTTCCCTCTCCTCATTTAATGGTGACTGTTATCCATTGTCTAACTTGGGCAATTAGGGTTAAATGCCTTGCTCAAGCAACAACAATGGGTGGTTTACCTTTTATATACAGGGATTACCCTTTTCGCCCCCCCCCCCATTCTCTTTCCTTCTCCTGCTGTTTAAGTTCTAGTTGCCAGGTAACTATAAGTGACATGTCATTATTTCAACACTGATGTAACAACAGGGGTTCTGCTGATAGATGTCAGGTATGAAGTTAGCCTGCGGTTCCTCTCTTTCTCTTTCTTTCTTTCTTTCTCCCTCCCTCTGTTCCTTCTCTCCTTCTCTCCATCTCCTTGCCTTTTCTCTCTCTGTTGTCTCTTTTGTCTCTTCTCTCTCTTCTCTCTCTCAGTTCATTACCGTCTCTTCTTTCTTTTTTTTTATCTCTCTCTCCCTGTCTCTCTGTCTCTCCTCAGTTCGGTCCCTGCTTTATCTGTCTCTTCTGTCCTTAACTCTGCTTCTCCTAATCCTGTATTTCTTTTACGTATTTTCTTCCTTCTTAGCCCCGGGCTAGGCTGATCTGAGGGCTACGGTTCAGTTGATGGAGTACGTACTCTTGTGTTTTATCTCCGTCCCCCGTGACGTGGCTGCGCGAACGCCAAGCGACTAGCGACTTTCCTCCTGTTCCCCTAATGAGTCCCCAGACACACCCTTAACAGTGTGTATTTACCAAGAACATTAATTATTACCCAGAGTGCATTACTTTGATCCCTATTGGCTCCCTGTCCCCCTACAGAGGTCCCTATTTAGGACCAGGCCCTGGTCTACAGTAGTGTGTCAGGGAGGGACTAGGGTGGTATTGGGATGTTGACGATGTCTTCCTGGTTTATTATAGTTTTACTAACCAACAGGGAGAGGAGAAACATACCTCTCCCCCACTCATCCCCTAATGCCAGTGAGTCACTTAGAGAGACCAAGTCGTACATCAAGCCGTGAGTACTTTTATTTTAAAACCTGTTTGTTTTTCCTAATGCAGACATAAAGGGGAGATTTTATTAACATTATTAATTAGATAGGGACTCTGCGCCGCCGTGGCATTGCAGTCGCATTAGGGACATGTTGCTGTGCTTCTCAGGCTCACCACCGGGGGTGTGTTGGGCCATCAGATGGATTGTTACTGTGTGTGTGTGTGTGTGTGTGTGTGTTTGTGTGCAAATTGCTATACTTGTGAGAACTAGATCTCTACACGAGAATTGTAACCGGGCAAATCAAATAACATTTTGCTGGACCTCACAATAAAGGGTATTTTAGGCTTAGGGTTTAGGTTAGGTTTAGGGTTTGATTAGTGTTAGTATTTGGTTTAGTTCAAGAGTACCAGTTTGGGGTAAAAAATACTGCAGCTCAACATAATGACAAATACTATATGATCATAATTAATACACATTTTATTTACATGAAATAAAATCTGACATTTCTTAATAGATGCTTTTCTGGAATGAATGAGGCACTTAATTGATGCCTAAACATGACAGCTAAAATAATCTGTTATACAACATATATGGGCAGAACTACATAGAAAAAGAAAACACATTTTGGTATATATAAATAGGCTATATATATATTTATATATATATATATATATATATATATATATATATATATATATGTATACTACATATATATGTGTGTGTATGTGTATATATATATATATGTGTATATATATATATATGTGTATATATATATATATATATATATATATATATATGTATATGTGTGTATATATATATATGTGTATATATATATATATATATATATATATATATATAATTTAAATTGTGTATATATAGGTAATATATTGTTTAGCTACAGTATATAACAAAATATGGTATTGTCCAGGTTTCGTGAAAAGGTCAGCTACTGTATACTGTGAGAAATTGTAACTGGAACACTCTAACTGCAACTTTGCCAAAATGCTACTGACATAAACTTGGGTTCAAAGTTCCCTACTTCTTGAGGTCCCTTAAATACTCCCATCTGATGTTGTTTAGTTCAAAAGGACACAATAAATATTTCTGACACTCTTCAAGCCAATGAGATTTGGAGCTTCAAAGCCATTTGTCTCAGAATCATCTCTATGCAAAAGGAACCTTCTAGTCCCAAGCTCTTTATGTGGATAACAATAGAAACATGGCTGTACATACTAACCTTCAGAGGTTGTGCAGGAAGAAGCAGCTGGGTACCAGTCCTCTGGGTTTTTACACTGCACTACAGTGGAGTTGACCAGAACCACTGACCCATAAAGTCAAAGTAATGAAACTCTTAGTACGCGTGACATCAAAAGGTTATTCGTGTACTGTCACTGATAGAGAGACAGACAGACAGATTGAGAGAGAGAGAGAGAGAGGAAAGAGACTACTATATAAAAATACTGAAACCAATCTTTCAACTTGACATTTAATTCCAGTGAATCAGTGGTCAAAAAGAGGACAGAGAGAAGGGCAAGGGTCACAACAAACGGTCATCCATGAAAGTCCCTCTCTACCAACAAGGTGATGAACTAGGAAGAAGAATGATTACAGGACAGAAGACAGACACTGTTACAAAACAGTGTCAGGGGAATGGGGGGGGGGTGCTCTATAGCCTTGATCCACTTCACTGAGGCGAAACGGACTCAGTTCATCTGTAATATTGTTGTCTCAACTTGCGAAGATGCGGAGTGTAAACAACTCCAGATGAGAGAAACTTCTAGATGATTCAAAACAGATATCTGAGGGGTAATGCCAGAACAAACTGCAGAATTTCAGAACACGCTGAATAAAGTGGCACTTTATGTTTTGTGTGGTTATGTGACTCTGCGCTAAACGAGCTTTAACGTATTTAAAAAATACTTTAAAAAATGTCAATAGTAATTACAATCTGTAATGGTTTTAATACAATCTGTATTGAGCTGGGAATGTGCTCCCCAAAGTAAAGATTAAAGATATTGTTCTTGTTTTTTCATTTATTATTGTTATTACTAGTTGTAGTACAAGTGGTGGTAGTGGCAGTTGCAGTATTAGTAGTAGTAGTGGTGGTAGTAGTAGTAGTGATGGTAGTAGAAGTAGTACCACTACTACAACCAGATGCCTTGAACCTTAATGGGGGCGGAGGGGCGGCAGCTTACCATAAATAAATTGGCGTCCATATTGCTGAAAGGATCCCATTTGTTTAATAAACAACCAAGGCACAGTGAATAATTAAATATGTGGGAAGTTAACACTCTGAACTGTAATCCTTTACACTTAAACACCATGAACAGTGCCAGAACATCATACAACACCCATCAGCCATAACATTATGACCACTGACAGGTGAAGTGAATAACACTGATACACCCATCAGCCATAACATTATGACCACTGACAGGTGAAGTGAATAACACTGATACACCCATCAGCCATAACATTATGACCACTGACAGGTGAAGTGAATAACACTGATACACCCATCAGCCATTACATTATGACCACTGACAGGTGAATAACACTGATACACCCATCAGCCATAACATTATGACCACTGACAGGTGATGTGAATAACACTGAAACACCCATCAGCCATAACATTATGACCACTGACAGGTGATGTGAATAACACTGATACACCCATCAGCCATAACATTATGACCACTGACAGGTGACGTGAATAACACTGATACACCCATCAGCCATAACATTATGACCACTGACAGGTGACGTGAATAACACTGATACACCGATCAGCCATAACATTATGACCACTGACAGGTGAAGTGAATAACACTGATACACCCATCAGCCATAACATTATGACCACTGACAGGTGAAGTGAATAACACTGATAATCTCGTCATCATGGCACCTGTCAGTGGGTGGGATATATTAGGCAGCAAGTGAACATTCTGTCCTCATAGTTGATGTGTTAGAAGCAGGAAAAATGGGCAGGTGTGAGGATCTGAAGGACTTTGACAAGGGCCAAATTGTGATGGCTAGACGACTGGGTCAGAGCATCTCCAAAACTGCAGCCCTTGTTGGGTGATCCTGGTCAGCAGTGGTCAGTACCTATCAAAAGTGGTCCAAGGAAGGAAAAGCAGTGAATCGGCGACAGGTTCATGGGCGGCCAAGGCTCACTGATGCACGTGGGGAACGAAGGCTATGATGCTTTGGGCTTTGTTCTGCTGGGAAACCTTGGGTTCTGCCATTCATGTGGATGTTACTTTGACACGTACCACCTACCTGAGTATTGTTGCAGACCATGTGCACCCTTTCATGGCAACGATATTCCCTGATGGCATTGGTCTCTTTCAGCAGAATAATGCGCCCTGCCACAAAGCAAAAATGGTTCAGGAATGATTTGAGGAACACAACAATGAGTTCAAGGTGTTGACTCCAAATTCCCCAGATCTCAATCCAATCGAGCATCTGTGGGATGTGCTGGACAAACAGGTCCGATCCATGGAGGCCCCATCTCACAACTTACAGGACTTATAGGATCTGCTACTAACCTCTTGGTGGCAGATACCACAGCACACCTTCAGAGGTCTAGTGGAGTCCATGCCTTGACGGGTCAGGGCTGTTTTGGCGGCAAAAGGGGGAGCAACACAATATTAGGCAGGTGGTCATAATGTAATGGCTGATATATGTATCCCCTATTTTATTTTTAGCAGCTGATTAATCTAACAGCAAATGCAAAGTTTTATTTGAAATTAAACAGAACTACAATAAAACATTTTAAATAATTTGCAGTACAGCCCTATACTGTATATTAGATATATCTCTCAAATGTATTTTTATGTTCTTTGTTTTTATTAATTAATTTTATTGGCTTACTCTCTCATCGTTTAGTAATAATACAAAATCACAATCAACGAAATACACTTGAAAATAATCAGTCAGCAAATTCTGCTTGGCAGGTACAGTAAGTTGGAATGATCAGTTATTTGACCTGAATGAGCTAGAGTGGTATTACACCGTTTGCAAGAAAAGATCGGATTATCATATTTATCATTAAAATGTTCTGTTCAACTACCTGAATTAAATCCACTAGCTAGTAGGTTACAGCAATGGATTTAATCAACAAGCCCCAAGCTAATGTTATGCCATGAAACCCAACTACCGTAGCTAGCAAGCTCCATTTGAACATAATTTGATGAACAAACATTGGACATTATGAGCGGTAAATGGTATGTACGATTATCGCATTTATTATAAAAAACGTGGTTAGGCTAGCACAGCTAAAATGAACTGAGTACATTTTACATTTTAAAGTTTATGCATGCATGACATGTCTCCCCCTGAGCTTTCTCCCTTACTACGCGCAATGAGAAGGACACCTCTAACAAAGCTGAAACATGATTGTTTTTTAAATTAACTGTGACAGCAAATACAGTTCAGGCTGCAAGTAAAACTAGCAAAAGATGGGCAGTCAAATCACATTCTGTTTTTCATTATATGGGTTGTTTTGTCCCTCCTCTGACTAATAAGTGCTGTAATGCTGTTCCGGTCCGTTCCGCCCCAGTTTAACCCCTGACTACAACTACTACTACTCCCACCACTACCACTACTACCACAATTACTACTACCACATCTACTACTACTACTACCACTACCATCACTACCTCTACTAGTACTACCAAAACTACTACTACTACTGCAACAACTACTACCACTACTACTACTACTACCACAACTACCACTACTACTACTACTGCCACTACTACCACCACTACCACAACTTCTACTACCACAACTACTACTACTGCTGCTACCACCACTACTACAACTACTACAGCTACTAGTACTACTACTACTACTATCCCCCACCACAACTACTACTACTACTACCACCACTACTACTACTACCACCACTACTACAACTACCACCACTACTACAACTAGTACAGCTACTACTATGACAACTACTACTATTACTACTACCACCACAACTACTACTACTACTACAACTATTACAGCTACTTCTGCTACAACTACTACAAATACAGACACATACACAAACTCACACACACAACTATAAAGAATAACTCTGCATTGATCTGATGGGAAGGTATCGACATGTTGGCACACTCATAGATCTTTTCAAACCATGTCAGTGTCTGTAACTACGCTGTTAGATGTTTCTCTTCTAGTTTGAATTCTTTAAATATAGAAAGAGGTCATCAGTTTCACGTGTGTAATGGTACCAAATCTCTATGTAGGGCACTATTTTGCACAAGGTGCCCATCAGGTTCTTGTCAAAACTAGTGTCACAATATAGGGAATAGAGTGTTGTTTGAGACATAAACCCTGTGTCAACCAGGGCTGCTTTAACTTTTGAGTCTTTGCTTTTGTGAATGTTATTGCTTGATATTCATGCCTAGCTATTTCATGAATCAAATGTTACAGTTCTTTGGTTGCCACTTGACAGGATCAAGCAGGGACCCCTCAAAGCCTAAGCTAGTCAAATGTTGTCTGTTTCTATTTGGGAGAACCATTTCTGAAAAGCACCGTTAAAATATTTGATGCCTGAAGCAAACTGTATCCAGTTTGGCCTGCATGGGCTTGTTTCTGTGGCGGATTGGGGATGAGTAGAAATAATTTGTTCAGCATTTAACATATGGGAAAAGACTGGGGCCTAGCATAGATGAAAAGGTTTATATTTTAACATATAGACTGCTGATTGATATTTAATGTCTAAGGAATACACCAGAACAGCTATTATCTGTAATCTTCTTAATATAATGAGTTTTTACATTTCATTTGGAATTCACACAAACACACACACACATTTACTATGTTAACAGATTTATTTAGTGAGCTGGGGCAGTCATTCAGAAAAACATATTAGCATTTACCAACAGTCGTCTTGTCCTCAGTCCCGTCAGCGGTCCGCTCTCATTTATAGACTTCCTCCCTCTCATTTCCTCTCCTTTATATTGGCCACTGATCTGAAAGATATCATGAAAGCCAGCCTAGTGATTGGCCAGCTTGTGCCATGTTGTTTTTGCTTATCAAGTCCAGTCAGTGGAAATTACGAAAGAACGGAGGAAAGGGAGACAACCTTTGAGAAGGAACTTAATAAAGGAACTTAATACTGTATGTTGAACAGAAAGGCTTTGAAAAGCCAAGGACTTCAGACCTCAGCACACTTTCCCCTTCTGAGCTCATGGGCATCTATCTATGTCTATATATATCTATGTCTTCTGAGAGCACAATGTCATAGCATTCCCTTTGATGTACGGCGCCAGGGCGTTTTGTTTAAAGGACCAACCTTCTCCGGGCATCTTCTTTGAAGTGATAATTTGGTGGTCGCTGCATGAGGAGCACGGGGCTGACTCTAACAGAGACAGTGCACACACACACACACACACACACACATACACACACACATACACACACACATACACACACACACACACACGTGATCAGGCACACAACAGCAGCAGTAAGCCTCAATCTCCACTGACCACCACTTCACCTTTGGTCTGGCTGATTGCATGACTGACTGGCTAACTGACTAACTAGCTAATTGGCTGCCTGGATGACTTACTGGTTAACGGGCTGACTAACTGACTAGCTGATTGGTTGACTGGATGACTTGCTGGTTAACTGACTGACTGATTTACTTCCTGCCTGACTGGTTGACATCCTGACACTGAAGAGGATGGCAGGACTTATGAAGTACAATTAATTATCTTGATTCAACGAGATTATGCTTTTGTTTCCATTCTGTTTTACTTTCACATGGATCCAGCTTCTTAGTCAACCAAATTTTGTGGACAAAAACAATGTGGTCCGAAATACATGTCACTCAAATTTGGGGCAAAAATAAAAACGCGATCCCCTTAACAGAAACACAGGTTTTATTCAACCGAACTTAACAAGGTACAGTATGAAGTGACCTGAAAGAGTATTTACCACGTTCAATCTCAGTTCTATGGTGGACGGGTGCATTTACCAGTGAAGTGTTAAACCGGACGGGTGCATTTACCAGTGAAGTGTTAAACCGGACGGGTGCATTTACCAGTGAAGTGTTAAACCGGACGGGTGGATTTACCAGTGAAGTGTTAAACCGGACGGGTGCATTTACCAGTGAAGTGTTAAACCGGACAGGTGCATTTACCAGTGAAGTGTTAAACCGGACCGGTGTATTTACCAGTGAAGTGTTAAACCGGACGGGTGCATTTACCAGTGAAGTGTTAAACCGGACGGGTGCATTTACCAGTGAAGTGTTAAACCGGACAGGTGCATTTACTAGTGAAGTGTTGGGAAACAAAATACATGAGACCAATGGATGGTTCAGCATTGGCCGGTATATTTTCTGAATCAAGAATTGGCATTTTTTGTGAGTTTGGTAAACATCCAGACACTAGGTAGCAGTTTACCTGACTGCTTGCAGATGAGCTGTCATGCCAGGGCACCCAAGCCCATAATTACATTGGTAAATGTGACTGTGTGTGTGTGTGTGTGTGTGTTTGAGTGTGTGTCAGCTGTGCTAGCTAAAGTTAGATTTGCACTAATCAGTACATGTTCTGTGTGACTTGTTTTTCCTTCTTGCTGCTGTCACAAACAATAGCAAGGACATGTTAGCCTAGCCTAGCATAGCCTACCATGACATCCTTGGCTGGAGAGCGGCTGAACTAAAATATTCCACTACACTATTCCACTGGACCAATCAAAATGCTTAGATTGTTACTGCAGTCTAGAAATCATCTTGGGGGTGCACAGATCCAGACTAGAGGTGAGGAAGAAAAGGCAGTGGGTGTAGCATTTGGCTGGAACACAAGCAAGGAATATATATCCCCAGACAGACCAGGGATTGTCTCAAGAACCCCTCATGGTCCTCTCTGGATCGCATGCAATTGCAATAGGAATTGATCCATGACAATCATTATAATAAATGAATGTGTATCAGATATGAAATTGGCATGAAAAGACACAGATCCACAAATATTCAGTGAAAAGCGTGCCATTCTTTGTGTTGTCTGCAAATGATTGATGAAATAATACAGAGGAGAACGAAAGCATTCAGGATGAATAAGCATAAAACAAAGCACAGACATCAAAGGCAGTGTCAGCACGAGGAGAGGGGGGGGGGAGAGGGGGGAGAGAGGGGAGAGTGATGGGGGGGGGGGGGAGCGTGTCCCCTTTGTTGTCATTTCGGGCAGGAGATGAGAGCGTCGAGCCGTGGGGAGGTTGGTTGGTGGACCATATCCAAGCCTTATTACAGGCCTGTAATTACACACACCTCAGCCTTGCTGCCAGAACACACAGGCGGATGGAAAACCCACCTGGAGCAGCCAATCAGTGGACACACTACACACGTATTTCTATGGCCTCTTTATTCCCATACACAAAGTATTTGCGCCACATACTGAAGATGTTGTTCATTTTCAACAACCAGTGTTTTTCGATACGGTAAAGGAGTACCATGTGCATGTGAAAACCCAATTAACATTAACAGGGCACACAGGCGAGAATAGGGTCCTTAAAAACGAATAAACAGATGGCGTATTTGATGACCAGTACTGGGTCATGACTTTGGTTTGGCCGTACAAGGACAGCCTCTGAATCCAATTCGGACTGACCCATCTCAGTGCGTTGGGCGTTTGCAACCTGCAGAAGATGATGTCGAGATGGAAGGCCCGCGTGCACATACACACACACACACCTACACATACACACACCTAAACACACGTATCCAGCAAAAGTTAATGGCTGACTAATTAGATCGCTGGGATCACTGCATGGTAACCAGACCACTCATTACTCATTACTGATTGGATCGCCGTTGCCGTGGCCTTTGCCAAAAGGAGAGGGACTATTGGATCCTAATTTCCCTGTGGGAGGGGTCTGTGGGTTTTACAGAAAATGTGAGCTGCTACTCGATAAGGTCTGGGAGCAAAAGCCCAGTGCCTTTATTTAAAACAAACAACACCTGCAAATGGGGATACAATGAATTTCTAAAGGCTAACAAAACTGTCTAAACTCTGTTTTATCGACCTCCACCGAAACTGCAGAAACTTTAAAACTGTATAAGTATATTCCCATTAGGGTGTTTTTTGGTCTTTTCAAATCCAGATAACAAGCACGAACTGAACCATTTATTACCTTTGAATAGTTGTGCCCAGACGTCAAAGTCAAGGATGTCTGTGTGTGGATCAGGGTTGTAGGTGCTTTTAAAACTTTGGCCCAAAATATTTTGTGATCGTTCAGGGACAATTATGATAGATTCTGGGAGAGGATAGTTTAAAAAGGTAGTTTTCTCTTCATAAATTGATCCATTTATTTTGTGAAACGACCCATAAAAACAGCTTTCCGGGAGTCATGTCTGTCTGTCCGTCCTCTGCCGGGAGTCTGGAGTGCACTTCCTCCGACCAGTGTACTTCCTCTGTCCAGCCCCCATGGTCCGTGGACAGACATAGGGGACTACTCAGGGAGCAGGGTGGCATTTGGAAGGCACTCCATGTCTTTTCACTGCATGTCTTTTCACTGCATTTCTTTTCACTGCAGTGGTCTCAAAGGAAGGGAGAAATTACATTTCCATAAAAGAGAAAGATTGCAGGTCTTAGTTGAATTTCATGTTTTTTAATGGAGAACATCCATTCCAGCTCGTAGTCAGTTGCTATTTCACTTTTTTCTTTTTCTTTCTTTCATAGAGAACATCCATTTGCCGTTTAGCTGTAATTGCACCTCAGACATGGTTAAACTCCCGTTGAGATACTCTGACCTACACTACTTTTCAGATTTGGCACAGTGTGCTGCTGCCATTCATCTCAGGTTCAGAATATGGACGTTATGTATCTGATCTGATGTAAGGGCCTGGGATGTACACACACACACACACACACACACACACATAAGAAGACACACAGGCACACACTGTTGAGCCCAACTCCTGCCCCTCAAAACTCACAGGAAGTAATTGTGTCCTCAGTGTTCCTCAGGTGCAGAACTCTGATATGTTGTGTAGCCATGAGTGCTCTGAGAAACCTCCACTCTCTCTCCCCACTCTCCCTCTCTCTGACACTGATATAAAAGTAGGGAGCCTACTTTTATATCAAACACACCAGAGTTGAAAGACCATTCATCATTTAATTATCAACATAAAGCACACATGTTGCTCTCTCTGTGTGTGTGTGTGTGTGTGTTCATAATAGCGTTCATTGCATGAATTTATGATGCCTCCTCTTTGTAAGTGGGCAGTCCATTTTAGAATGGGATTCATGAAAGAGTAATGGAAATTCCTGGGTTGCTGAGGCCTTGTTGGCACACACACACACACACACACACACACACACACACAGACACTAGCGTGCACACACACACACACTTAAAACACAATGTAGATCACAATAAGTCACACACACTTCTTAGATGAACTCTGCTACAGCTCCTGTGGGATGCTATTGACATTTCAGTGTACAGCACTATCTGAATCTGGCCATGTTATCAGTTTACACGTGGTCCGTTTGTCAGACAGACAACACTTCCAAGGAGACAAAAACCTTTCTTTAATTTTCTTCCCAGGGGTGTGGAGTTGAGGGAGTGAAGCCGAGAGACAGAGAGAGGGTAGCTAGGTTGAGGGTGAGAGAGTAGCTATGTTACGAGAGGGTAGCTAGATTGAGAAAAAGAGTGTAGATAGAGAGTGTAGCTAGATAGAGAGAGAAAGAAGATTGCTAGGTTTAGAGAGAGAGTTTTGCTAGATTGAGAGAGAAAGAAGATCACTAGGTTGAGAGAGAGTGTAGCTAGATTGAGAAAGAAGAGAGCTAGGTTGAGAGAGTGTAGCTAGATTGAGAAAGAAGATTGCTAGGTTGAGGGAGAGAATGTAGCTAGATTGGGAGAGAAAGAAGATCACTAGGTTGAGAGTGTAGCTACATTGAGAGAGAGTGTGCATAGCCAGATTGAGAGAGAAAGAAGAGAGCTTGGTTGAGAGAGAGTGTAGCTAGATTGAGAGAGAAAGAAGCTCGCTAGGTTGAGAGAGACAGTAGCTAGGTTGAGAGAGAGTGTGTGTAGCTAGATTGGGAGAGAAAGAAGATTGCTAGGTTGAGAGAGAGTGTAGCTAGATTGAGAGAGTGTAGCTAGATTGAGAGAGAGAGTGTAGCTAGATTGAGAGAGAGAGTGTAGCTAGGTTCGGGGGGTAGCTTGTTTGAAAGAGAGAGAGTAGCTACATGTAGGTTAAAAGTGGGAGAGTTGCTTGTCTGAAAATGTGAGAGAGATTAGCTGGGTTGAGAAAGAGAGGGAGTAGCTAGGTTGAGAGAGTGTATTCAGGTTGAGAGAGAGAGAGAGCCCAACATTTTAATAACAACACCTCCCTGATGACATCCAGCAAAATGTTCCCATTGGACATTTCCACCATTAGCATGCACTCAAAAGCGAACATCTCAGTCCATGAAGTATTAATGGAGTCCTGGCTGTATGAGTGCCAGAAGGCCTGTTTGAATCAGATCATTGTGTGACTCTCTGCTAGCTGGGCCCTTTGGGTCTCCACCATTACAGCTGTTGTGTAAAATTGCCATAAGCAGCGGAGCCATTAGCCCGTGTCTCTGTCCCGCCGAGGACATCATCTGCCCTGCCCAGGACGCCAATCAGGGAAGGAGAGGCTGCATCAGAATAGACCCTGGGTAGACTGTAAAACATCAGAATTGAATATTGGTTGGCTGGAAAACATCAGAATAGACTCTGGGTAGACTGTAAAACATCAGAATAGACTCTGGGTAGACTGTAAAACATCAGAATTTAATATTGGTAGGCTGGAAAACATCAGAATAGACTCTGGGTAGACTGTAAAACATCAGAATAGACCCTGGGTAGACTGTAAAACATCAGAATTGAATATTGGTAGGCTGGAAAACATCAGAATAGACCACCTGGAAATATTTTTACATGAAATGTCTTTATTACACCCCTCTCCATATTAATGTTGACTAAAATGCGGAACAATATTTTTGAATTGGAAACACTATAAATCCTCTACCACATAGTTCTTCCTCCAACTTTATGATATTCATGATTAAAGCCCTTCTTTCATTGCTGCATCTCCCAGTGGACTGGCGGGCAGATGTCGAGATATGTCTCTTCCAAAGCACACACCATACCCTTCTGGTGCTTATCACTGGTTTATCAATAGACTATGGGTACAGGAAAACCACACCAGAATCCACTGGGTACAGGAAATGTGTACCGAAAACATCAGAATAGACTCTGAGTGAACAGGTGAACAACATCCTTTAGTTTTTTACCCTTCAGTGCCCAAACTTGTGTTAGCTGGCTGTTCTTCGTAAAGCTGACGATTAACAAGGAGGTGGATGTCAATATTAATCCCACTGATCTCACATGCAAGGTGAATTGTGCTGATGTGTGAATTTGGGAATGCCGCAGCGCCAAGTCACTATCTCGGTTCCAGACCGGAGTTTGAATCCTGCTCGTGTGTCAGCTCAGAGTTTCTGCGGGGGTGTTGCAATTGGCCAGCGCTGTCTGGGTTTAGGGGGGTTTGGGTTCGAACACAGTTGCCTGTATCTTGCATCTCTTTGAAGCAGTTTGGGCGCCTGCGACCTCAATCGAAGTCCGGAGAGTGTGTCCCTTCCGACGCGTAAGGATTTTGAGTCCGGTCTAGACTTCCTGTTTGAGGAGGCAGCGTGACAAGAACCAGAACAACACTGGATGTGATGGGGAGGAGCAATATCTCTGTCTGCTGGGAGATTCAACGATGAAGCACGGCTGCAATCACGAAATTGGAGAAAAATGAGTTGGGGATTTCTAGCGTTTCCAATTCAATAATGCTGTGGTGCATTTTAGCCAACATCATTACAGTGTCGTGTTTGATAGAGGGATTTAAAGACATCAGTCTTTAAATGGTGACACATAAATGCCTGGTTTTGAAATGACTTTTGAGCACGAATCTGCCTAATGTAAGAAAGAAATACCTTGAAACCCACAAGTATCCCAAACGATTAATGAGGCATTAGGAGATTAATATAAAATGAGTCATTCAGACAAAATATACCATTCACAGGGTACAATTTGAATTATTATCCCTCCAAAGTGGTCAGCTTGAAAGGATGACTATGCTGATTATAGCTGAATAATAAGCATATAGCAGCGCTCTAACTGTGAAGTTACTGACAGGCACTAGTTATGGAGTTTGCTGGCGTATACACATTACAAAGTCACTAGCGAAAGTCTGATTGACTGGATCCGAACCAGCAATTTGATCTAAATTCATTCAGAGTCGAGGTCTCAGGATACCTACATCCATGAGAAGCCTATAAGCGCACATTGTTTTATGATCTGACAATTACGGATACAATGTTAGTTGAGTTTACGCCAATGAAATGTCTGTCATGTACCTTTCCTATGGAAATGTATCTATATCATTGCAGTTTTATGCTAAACTGAATTGTACGCCGGGGGGGGTTCAAATTTTGGATGCCGATTTCCTGAATGTATATCAGGTGTATGAAATCAAAATGTCTTATTTTTGTAATTTGTTGATTACTTGTTAATAGATGCAAACTGGCATCTCAGGGTTTTGGGGTGTTTAACCAATGTTGCAGCCATTGCTACATCATGAAGACACTCACAAATGAATGATGTTGTTGTTATGTTGTGTGTAGGGGCGACTCTTAGCCCTGGTATATTGACCATATGCCACACCCCTTGGTGCCTTATTGGTTAAAGATGCAATCTGACTTTTGTGATTTACAGGAAATAACTAATTAATCCTCTCCTTTCGGGTTTATATATGTAATATGTTGTTTACATGTGAGTAAGTAGAGTCACTGAAGAATCTCGATCTCTCCCTTCATAATGACATTGTACAACATTTTTGGGACCCCTTTCGGGCTCAAGAGCCACTTTAACAACCAGGGGCCAAAAGTCGCAGACAGCATCTTTAATTAAAAGCAGACGAACTGTTCTACATTGTAATGTTTGCTAAAAACTGTCTCAGCAGTAGCATCCCTCTGGCATGCTAAATGGCTTCCTTCTCCCCTTTAAATGTGGTGCACGATGTAGGTTGTAGAGTTTGGTTTGGAATGCAGACCTAGTCTGGTGGTCTGTACTGAGGAAGCAGTTGATTGGCTGATAGGAATGCTGAACTGTACTTATCATCTGATTGGGTTTGAATAGACCTCCCTGGTGAAGAAATCCATCGTCGGTTACTTATTGTTCCCCATTTTGTCCTTCTGGTAGCTCTTTTGTGATGTGCAGGTCCCCGAGGTCCAGAGTTGAATATGCAATTATTACCAATGGAATAATGGAGTCTCTCACTGTCTTTCTCTCCCTCCTCACCCCCTCCCTTTCTCTCCCTCCTCACCCCCTCCCTTTCCCTCCCTCCTCACCCCCTCCCCCCCTCTCCCTCCTCACCCCCTCCCTCTCCCTTTTCTGCCCATACAGATCGACCACATTATATTTTGTGTCTTCTTGGAGAATGATTACAAGATCTACAAGGAGAAAATCCCTCAGGTCTTCCAAGGTAGGTCCTGTGTGTCAGATGTGCGACTGTCAAATCACGTTCCCCGTCCTCAGTCTAGAAAACAGTGCTTTGCCGGCAGGCGGTCTTTTGAGGGGGGAATCGAAAGAAACAATGACAGACAACTAGCCAGAGAACTAGCCAACAAGCCGTTCAGATAACTAACAGGTCAGCCAATCCACTGGCCGGCTGACACCAGTGGCTCATTTGTGGGATGAAGAGGGCACATCTTGCTCAGGGAGTTCCAGGTGGTATCCAGAGCAAAAATAACCAAACACACATCATTCTACTGCCGGTTCCTCGTCCCCCAGGGACACCAAACCCTCTACACACACACCCACACACACACACACACACACACCATGTCACCCGGGTCTAGACTCCCCAAGTCCCCATCACTGAAGGCTACATGGAGTCCACGGAGGATTGGAGTTGAAAGGCTGAAAGGGACGTAGTGTCTGTGTGCTGGTGGGCGACTGTTGGCACCTACTTCCTTCCCCAACTTTCCAACTCCCAGGCCTTCCTCTCTCCCTCCTCTCTCTCTTCTCTTTTCTCTCTCTCTCTCTGTTTCTCTCTTCTCTCTCTCTATCTATATATAAAATCTTTCTCCGCCATCTCTCCGTCTCTCTGACAGTTTACAGTTTCAGGCCGCCGTCTTCGTGTTCCCCCTACGCTGCCTCCTGTCACATCAAACCATTCACATTATCCAGACCCCACCCCCCCACCTCACCACTTCTCTTCCTCTACCCCCATTTCTCCCTGGCTTTCACAGTCCCCCGTCCCTGTCCCTCCGGCTCTTTTCAGACAGATTGTTTTGGAATGATGACACTGCCAGCCCCCCAGGGCCAGTTCTAGGCGTAAGTGACATAAGAGGGGGCCCCCAAACAAAATGTTGTTCGGGCCTCCAAATGGCTAGATCCGGCACTGCTGGGCCCCATGCACTGGAGGAGCTGCTTGTCATGTTAGCGGTGTACGATGGGTGTGCACAGCCGTGGTTTCTCCCTCCGTCGCTGGCTGAGTGCCAGTGTCATGGGCCGTCACTGCCTCTCCATCATCTGAGTGGGATCCAGGTGGGGGACAATGCGAGTCCTGGGTTCAGGAAACCTGGGACGAGCTGATTCATTATTTATTACCAATGAGCCATTGAGAACTACTACGTTTCCTTCACTACAGCGTGTGGGTGTGTGTGCGCGTAATTTTTGAACATAATTCTAAGAGAAAAGACCTCCTGCTGATTGAAAGACAAAACATGCTGTTGCATTTTTCTTGAGTGGAAAAGCTGTATGTCTAGATTGTGCTAAATAAAGTTAGCTAAGCACTCCTAAAGCTTCCAGTTGTTGACCTTCAGGGACTTCTTAATGAGAGTCTTAAGAGCCGGAAATTATGGAGAGAAATTAAATTGGAGACCTTTAGAGAAGGGCATGGCTAACAAATGCCCAAGTGACATAGTGTGCTTAACACACACACACACACACCAAGTTTCCCTAAACACAGTCTGGGCTTTGATGTGACCTTTGAACTCACAAGTGAAAGCCACTGATTTTACTTTCTTCTGGGACGTGTGTGTGTGTGTGTGTGTGCGTGTGCGTGCGCATGCGTGTGGTCTCTAGGTACTGATGACCTTTTCCCTCTCAGGGTCACTAAGGGTCAGCGAGGGTCAATGTATCTATCTCCCCCCATCTTCCTCCCCGACTCTCTACCTCCCCCGTCTCTCACAGCCACCATGTCCATCTTGGGATAACTCTGAGGCAACCCCTCATTTAACTACGCAATAAAGAATAACTAAGAGTTCCTTCCTCTCCATTGACCCTGCTGAGTTTAAAGTGGTGATTATTACCTAACCGTACATACAGATGCGGTTACACACCACTGGCCCCCATGGCACAGCCGTCACGGAACTGTCAGCCATTAAGGTCTCCGCAGCTTCCTGACTTCCGTGACTTTGGGTCTGAGAAGCAGAGATTTGTCTGTATGGCTCTGACGTTTGCAGTGGCTAATCTCCCAGTATGAAGGAAGACTTTTCCTGTGCTTGAGTGGCGTCGGAGCGGGAATCGGAGCGGGAATCTGCGTGGATCAGAATTAGCTTGGCAGGTGTCCCCTGAATGATGCCAGGGAGTAGCCGTGGAAACGACAGCGGTGTCTGGTCTGTGCTCAGCCTGTTGTAACACATCCTCATCATCATCACGGCTGTTCAGCGGGAACAGGAAGTGAAACACAGACAGACTTCCTGATGCATCCTGATTACATCACATGCTGCTTTAAAGCCAATCTCTCATTTAGTCTAATCCCCTTCTCCCCTCTTTTTCTCCACACTTCTGTTTTTCTCCCTCTATCTTTCTCTCACTATTATCTCTCTGTCTCCATCACACACACACACTCACACACACACACACACACACACACTCACATGCACACCCCTATGTCACTTTCTCTCTCTCTGTGTAGCTAAAACATTGTCTCTTCCTTGATTCTCCTCTCATTCTCCTGCCCTGACAGGGTATCTAACCAACACAATCCGTTTCTCTCTTTCACTGCCCATATCTCCGTGCGACAGTGGCTTTTTCTCTCCCTCCTCTCGATCTCTCTTCAATTTCCTTCTCTGTTTTTGTGGCTTTCTCTGTCTCCCACCTTACCAATGCCTTGTCATCATTCCTACTTTAGCATGTCTAGACAGAAGAATGGGGTCTTATTCGCCCTCATTTCTGTGTCACCTTCTCATTTCTTATTGTAAATGTGCTCTGTGTCGGTGTCCAGTGGGATATTAGCTGTATCTGTCAAAACAATGGATGAAGCAGGATAGGCAAACAGGGCATTTGCATCCAGCAGATTGTTTCATTATGGTGTGCATTCCGATGAGCTGTTGATATAATATACAGCTCCTTTGGAAAATATTTTCACCTTCTCTACATATTTTTGTGTTGTAAACTTTATTTATAAGTGCCTTTGGCAGCGATCACAGCTTTTAGTCTTCTTGGGTATGCCTCTACCACACCTGGATCCAGGTTTTGCACACCTGGATTTGGTCAGTTTCTCTACCTCTTCCTTCCGATTCCCTCAAGCTAGATGGAGAGCGTCTGTGCTGAAAAATGTATATTCACCCAAGTTTTTTTCCACTCTGGATCACGTTTTCTTCAAGGACCTCTGTGTATTTTGTTCTGTTTTTCCTTCCCTCAAGCTTCACCTGTCTCTCAGCCCCTGCTGCTGAGGTGCTGCCACCACCACGCTTCATCGTTGGGATGGTATTAGACTGTACTGTATGAGCGGTACTTTGTTTTAAAATGTTGGTCTAATCAGATCAAAGGTCCTTCAGGTGGCATGTTGTATTCCTTTTACACCGGAGTGTCTTCAGTCTAGCGACTCTCCCATAAAAGCCTGATTGATGGAGTGCTGCGGATATGGTTGTCCTCTGGCAGGTTCTCCCATCTCTGCAAAAGAAACTCTGAAGCTCTGTTGGAGTGAACATTGGGTTCTTGGTCACCCCCTGACCAAAGTCCCTCCTGCCTTCTTGCCTGGTAACTTTGGCCAGACAGCCAGCTCTAAGAGTTGTCTGGTGGTTCCTAATTTCTTCCATTTCATTTTGATGGAGCCCACTGGCCAACTAGGAACTTGCTATGCTTTAGCTATTTCTTTTTTTAAAACCATCCCCCGATATATGCCTCGAAATAATCTCAGAGGTCTACAGAGAGTTCTTCAGACTTCAAGGTATAATTCACTTTTGGATGAGACTAAATTGCTGTGTTAGGGTGAGTAGTGTGTTAGTTGGACACTTTTTGAGTATTGTAAAAAAGGGACTAATGATTTTCCTTAAAAAGCCAATAACAATTACAAAAATATGCAAATATGAATTTATGGAGCAGATTATAAAATAAAATAAATCAATACAGAGTCACTATTGGAGAACAACTACAAGAAAAAGTGACAATAGAGCCACAGCTCCCTGCATGAAAGCTGAAACTGAGATGTAAATATGCACCTCAGCATGAAAACGACCCAAAGCACAATGTCAAAGATACAACTGAGTGACTAGGTAATAAAAAAGTAAATGTCCTTGAGTGGCCGAGGAAAAACCAAGAACTAATTCTAATTGAAACTTGGCGGCATTACTTAAAGATTGCTTGCTGTCGATGCTCCCCAAGAAACCTCACAGACTATGAACAATTTGGTAGAGAAGACAAAAACTGCCGAATCAACGTGCACAAAGTTGGTAGAGACCTGTCCCAAAAGACCCAAAGACACCAACAAAAAAATATCTTTAAAAATCTAGAGTGACCCCAGAGGGTACATGTTATATTTGTACTTTTAATTAGAACAGCAGTCATTGAAAAATTAAAATAATCGATGTGCATAATCATTCACTTGGTTAATACATAGCCGCTTTAATTGATATCATCACTCACTTGGCGTTATGTTATTAGCATGCACGCCGGCACACGTGCACACGCATGAGTATATCCACACGTTGTCTGCGTCATTATTTTATTTTGCCGTGATCCAAAACACACGCGTGCCCAGATACACACATTGTCCCACATATCATGATCAAGTGTGTCAGCTCGAGGGCGTGTCAGCTCGAGGGCGTGTCAGCTCGAGGGCGTGTCAGCACTAGGTTTTCCATTTCAATCAGTATGACATCACTGAAGACTTGGGTCAGCAGTCACAGTTATTCGTTTTTTGTAATGGAGCATGTTTTGGCGTATGTGCATTCTTTTACCTGTATAATCTGGAGTATAAATGAAATGAATAACTCAATGTACTCTGTGAAGACATTAGTATACATACGTTGGAGCATTGTTCTGCAGTATGCCGTCCTGCAGTCATGGTGCATACTCCAGCACACAGAGGGATTATTTGCAACCTTGGTGGGTTATTTTGCAGCTGCGTTGGTTTTGGAGTACGGTGGAATTATGTTCAAATTGATTTTCAGTGTGGTAGCTACTTTAATATGATCTGGGTGAATGACCACAGGCTCTGTTGCTGTGTCTTTCTGTCTCACACACACACACACACACACACCTGAAAGGACACACAACCTGTCTTATGCAATATTCCCTGTGGTTTCTGGAGTGGTTGGCTTCTCTCGTCCATTCCCGCCCTCTCTCTCTCTCATGTAAGTTTTTTAGTTTTTTGATCTTACAGTATTAGTTTCGTGAGGGTTTTGAGCAGAGAGGGTTTGCAGAAGTGTGTGGTTGGACGACGGCGTCTCACTTCGTAGCGGGGCAGCCTGGTCTCTCCCTCTGTTCACGGTTTCAGCTGTACACCTCATGCAGGATTGAAGACAGAGCATGTGAGCGCATCGAAGGCCCAGAAGGGCAGGCCCCCTTATTGATGGATTCTGTGAGGGATGGTAGAGTGTGGAGGGGGACGCAGTGCTGCGGTAGCTGAGTCCTCTGTTGGCTTCAGGCTTTTCTGACATTGGTTATCTCTTAAGTGAAGGATCACACTCGTTGCAACAAGTTTCTGGATTAAATGTTTGGAAAGAGTGCGAACGTCACACATAATTTCTCGGGCATAAAACAGAATTTTTTTGTCAGAGAGGAGGTTCCCGGAGAGGTCACAGTGTCAGAGAGGAGGTTCCAGAGAGATCACAGTCTCAGAGAGGAGGTTCCACAGAGATCACAGTGTCAGACAGGAGGTTCCACAGAGATCACAGTGTCAGACAGGAGGTTCCACAGAGATCACAGTGTCAGACAGGAGGTTCCAGAGAGTTCACAGTGTCAGAATGGAGGTTCCAGGCTTCACAGTGTCAGAGAGGAGGATATGGTGGTTCACAGTGTCAGAGAGGAGGATCCAGGGTTCACAGTGTCAGAGAGGAGGATCCAGGCTTCACAGTGTCAGAGAGGAGGATCCAGGCTTCACAGTGTCAGAGAGGAGGATCCAGGCTTCACAGTGTCAGAGAGGAGGATCCAGGGTTCACAGTGTCAGTATTGGGATATGGAGGTTGACAGTGTCAGAGAGGAGGATATGGAGGTTCACAGTGTCAGCATTGGGATATGGAGGTTCACAGTGTCAGAGAGGAGGATATGGAGGTTCACAGTGTCAGCATTGGGATATGGAGGTTCACAGTGTCAGCATTGGGATATGGAGGTTCATAGTGTCAGAGAGGAGGATATGGAGGTTCACAGTGTCAGAGAGGAGGATCCAGGGTTCACAGTGTCAGTATTGGGATATGGAGGTTCACAGTGTCAGAGAGGAGGATATGGAGGTTCACAGTGTCAGCATTGGTATATGGAGGTTCACAGTGTCAGTATTGGGATATGGAGGTTCACAGTGTCAGTATTGGGATATGGAGGTTCACAGTGTCAGTATTGGGATATGGAGGTTCACAGTGTCAGCATTGGGATATGGAGGTTCACAGTGTCAGTATTGGGATATGGAGGTTCACAGTGTCAGTATTGGGATATGGAGGTTCACAGTGTCAGTATTGGGATATGGAGGTTCACAGTGTCAGCATTGGGATATGGAGGTTCACAGTGTCAGCATTGGGATATGGAGGTTCACAGTGTCAGAGAGGAGGATATGGAGGTTCACAGTGTCAGCATTGGGATATGGTACATGTGATTTTACAGGTCCCTCCTGATCTTGAGTCATATTGGCATTTTAATGTTAAGAAATGATGGAGCTTTTCCTGAGAGATTTTCTTGGTTAGGGGAAAAATGACAAAGATTTACAAATCTGAAACAATGACAAGAGGTGGGGTCATTCAGTGCTTTTGGAGAAAACACATGTTCATGAAATAATGCTTATGGTCCTTTCTCTCTCTCTCTTCCTGCTCGCTGTGTAATTCTCTTACTCCCGGTCTTTCTTTCTCCCTTAATTTAATTCTTTGTCATGCTCACACAATTAAATGTTCTAACTTTCAATTTAATAGACTTTATTGACCGTTTAAATTACTTATTGGACTGACAGCATTAAGGCAATACGAATACTACTGCTATTAAGACTAATACTACTACTACTAACTACTAATACTACTAATACTACTACAAATACTACTACTACTACTAATACCACTATTAACTATGAATACTACTAATACTATTTAGACTACTACTACTACTCACTACTAATACTACTACTAACTACTACTACTAATACAACTACTAACTATTAATACTACTACTAACTACTGATAATAAAAATACGACTACTACTAATACTACTACTACTACAAACTATTAAGACTACTACTACTAATACTTCTAATACTACTACTACTAGCTATTAATACTTCTACTACTATTGGAAATAATAATAGTAATTACAACAATGGCAATGGTATTAATATTAAAAGCAACTACAACAATAGTATCACAATAAAAATACATATTTTCTCTCACCTCGTTCTGTCTCAACTCTCTCTCTCCTAATTATCTCTCTGTCTCCTCTCTCTCCTAATTATCTCTCTGTCTCAACTCTCTCCTAATTATCTCTCTGTCTCCTCTCTCTCCTAATTATCGCTCTGTCTCAACTCTCGGTCGGTCGTAACTCAGTCTCAACCCTGTCTCATCTGTCTCAAATGTTTTAGCAGCTGAGAGGAGATTTTCTTAGTTGATAATGTGTTTTCTTTATGCTTGGGAGCAGATTTCAAGGTCAGTTCTTTTGTATAAGGGTGGAAGTTGCATTTCAGTGGCTTTTAACTGACGTAGGTCTGGGGGGGGGTAACAGGGACACTGAGCGGGTTCTGAGGGTGAGCCAGGGAGGAGGACAGTCAGACCTTGTAATGGGTGGTGAGTTCAGAGTGGGGCAGGGAGGCGGGACTGGGGTATGTTTCAAACAGGGTTTTCAGATCGTTGGGGTTTATGTTCTTTGCACTTCTAAATGTCATGTTACGGTCGACACGTTGAATGGAAAGGGGAACAGAGATGTTGACCAGAAGACACCAGTGGAACAAACTAAATCTAATATGTGACCTTTGTTATGAGTGGGGAAAGTGACATTCTGGGTGATATCAAGACCGTCAATTAGGGACATAAAAGCTGCAGCAGAATTACAGCTGGCTATCTTGTCAGTGTGTATATTAAAACCTACCAGACATACAGTTAGGTCCAGAAATATTTGGACACTGACACCATTTTTATAATTTTGTCTCTCTACGCCACCACAATGGATTTGAAATGAAACAACCAAGATGCAAGTGCAGACGTTCAGCTTTAATTCAAGGGGTTGAACAAATGTAATTGGACAAATTAACACAATCATAAATGAAATAAAAGGATTCACTGTCGAAAAATCCTTTGCAGGCAATGACTGCTTGAAGTCTGGAAACTTCAACCCACCAAACGCTGGGTTTCCTCCTTTGTGATGCTTTGCCAGGCCTTAACTGCAGCTGTCTTCAGTTGTTGTTTGTTCGTGGGTCTTTCTGCCTTAAGTTTTGTCTTCAGCAAGTTAAGTGCATGCTCGTTCAGGTTGAGATAATGTGAGTGACTCTGCCATTGCAGAATATTGTACTTCTTTGCCTTAAAAAACTCCTGGGTTGTTTTCACAGTATGTTTTGGGTCATTGTCCATCTGTAAAGTGAAGCGCTGTCCAATTAGCTTTGCTGAATTTGGCTGAATCTGAGCAGACAATATATCCCTATACACTTCAGAATTAATCTGGCTGCTTCTGTCTTCTGTCACATCATCAGTAAACGCTAGTAACCCAGTACCATTGCAAGCCATGCCATCACACTGCCTCCACCATGTTTTACAGATGATGTGGTATGCTTTGAATCATGAGCCGTTCCAAGCCTTCTCCATACTTTATTCTTCCCATCATTCTGGTACAGGTTGATCTTAGTTTCATCTGACAAAAGAATGCTGTTCCAGAATTGGGCTGGATTTTTTAGATGCTGGCAGTCCTATCTGGTCTTTGTATTCTTGAGGCTTATGAATGGTTTGCACCTTGTGGTGAGCCCTCTGGATTTGTCTTCTCCTTATGGTATACTTGAATACTGATATGCCTACCTCCTGGAGAGTGTTCTTCACTTGGCTGGATGTTGTGTAGGGGTTTTTCTTTACCATGGAAAGGATCCTATGATCATCCACCACTGTTGTCTTCCGTGGACGTCCAGGCCTTTTTGTGTTACAGAGCTCACTAGTGGGTTATTCTTTTTTCAGAATGTACCAAACTGTTAATTTGACCAATCCTAATGTTCCTGTTATCTCTCTGATGGATTATTATTTTTTGCCTGCAAAGGATGGCCTGTTTCACTTGCATTGAGAGTTCCCTTGACCGGATGTTATGGGACTACAGCAACTTCCATATGTGAATGCCACACCTGGAATCAACTCCAGACCTTTTACCCGATTCATTTATGAAAAAATACTGACGGAATAGCACACACCTGTCCATGAAACAACTTTTGAGTCAATTGTCAATTACTTTTGGTCCCTTGAAAAAGAGGGGACTACATATTAAAGAGCTGTAATTCCTAAACCCTTCCTCCAATTTGGATGTGAATACCCTCAAATATTTTGATTGGACCAAAAATAATGGATAGTTGAACTCTTACATTGTGTGAAGTTTCGACGAGATCCACAGTGAGTATATCTTGGTCGGCGAAAAATTTCGCTGTTAGCAAACAGGACTGGGGTAGCAGTGTAGCGCTGGGAGTTCAGGCGTATTTTTAGCGGGACGCTGGTGTTGATGGCCAAGTAGAGAGTAACCCACCAGAGAAGGCGTCATTCAGAAGGCGGGCGGGGAGACTGAAAACACACAGACGGGGCGGACTTGTAAACGAACAGGATCCCAGATTCGCTTCTCCATTCCGTACCAGGCCGAGATTGGAGAAGAGGCCCGCAGCGGACGGTTGAGTTAGAGAATTAACAGGACAGGTAGGAGATCCGACTGCAACTTCCCTAGCAATTGTTTGTTTGTTTGTTTCAGAAAAGACAAGCCTGGAAATTTAGCTTAGAAAGTTAGATAATATATATAATATCTATAAAGAAGTGGCAGGCTGCTGTGCCAGCGTTCTCTCCTCTTCCCATGACTTGAGTCTCCACTCTCTCTTTCTAACTTCTCAGTCTCAGTTCTTTCTCTTTCTTTCTCAAGTCTGTCCTTCTAATTCTTCCACTGTCTCAACTCGCTTGTTATATTTAAATCTCTCTGGCTGTCACTCGCATGGGTTCCCTCTCCTTTCAAACACTATTTACACGATACTTTAGTAGTAATGACATGGTTCATTTTTACACTCTGTGAGACATGAAGAAATCCCCCTCCGGTTCCAGTGGGAGGCCTGTCTCTGTGTGTGTTTGCGCTGGGACTTGGAGGGACCTAAAGCCTGTAATTTGTGTTAAAGGCAGCAGGATGTGTGTTTGTTGTGATGAGATGGGGGGGGGGGGGGGGGGGGGGCATTGGGGCGGACGCACGAGTACCATCGGGGGGCGGAGGGGGTTGGGGGAGGTGG
Organism: Esox lucius; assembly: GCF_011004845.1. Taxonomy (NCBI): domain Eukaryota; kingdom Metazoa; phylum Chordata; class Actinopteri; order Esociformes; family Esocidae; genus Esox; species Esox lucius. Next base: position 3,110,207 of record NC_047574.1, on the reverse strand, counting down.
GTCGGGAAGAGGAACCTCCAAGAGGGAGTGCAAATGGAGCGCCTGTGCATGTGTGTTTTATCAGCCTAACCCTGGGGAGTCCACAGTGATGTCATGGTGTGTCAGTGATCACACCGTCGGCGGAGGGGTGCCGGCTGGGGCCTCGGTCTGCGTCCCAAGTGGCCCCCTCGAAGTGGTGCACTAGATAGGAGGCAGGCTGCCTTTTGGGACGGCGCCATGTCTCCCAGTTTGATTTGGCTGTGGGTGGTAATTGTTCGGTATCAGACGCATACTGACTGCCAGGCGTAATGGTTGGACCAAAAACCCCAAATGTTCTGCTGTTGTTCCTTACTGTGTTGGGAGAGAGGATGAAAGGAAGTGTAACTGAACCTTTGAAACCCCCCCGCCCCCCCCAGTCCCAGCTGGCTGTTCTGAAGGAGGTTGTATTGAATATTGGTGCTTTAAAGATGCACTCCAGAGCTTTTATGTAATGTCTACCAATCATTTATGGAGTGGAGATCACCAGTCAAATCGGCTCCCATTTCTTTTCCATGCGATGTTAGCATTGCAATTTTTGTGACACGTTAAGAAATTGGACCGTGACATACAAATGTCTTGTGCTTTATGTACTTGTGTGCAGTTTGAAGTGTAAGTTGCGATGTACATTTCACACAAATGATAATGATTGTTAGCACAACAGCAGAGTTCCTGTGAACCTTCGACACGCTACGTGCTCCAGTGTACTTTAAGTCACTGCGCTAATGCTAGTTAGCGTTGGCCTTTAACCTCAATCAAACTCATTGCCAAGACTTAGAAATTCTATCCGTGGCTTCACCTGACTCCAGGAAAGTAGATAAAGAGCTTCTTTGCCAAATCCTGGACTGTCTCTTTAAGATGGTGGAGTGCATTACAGTACAGTGACAAGTTAAGCCAGTCCCATCCCTCTGCGGTAACCCTACACAGACGGCTTATTGGCTGGAACAGTATACTCCACCAACCCAAAATCTCCCCAGTCCTCTACTGTGGCAGGCTGCCCCTGCCAGACCAGTGGGACTGGACCTCCATGAACACGGTAGCTTTAGGTTGAGACATTCTTCTCCTCACACCGCCTCTTGTGCACCTCCCCGTCCATGCCCATCTCCTCCTCTCTGTGCACCTCCCCTTCTATGCCCATCTCCTCCTCTCTGTGTACCTCCCCATCCATGCCCATCTCCTCCTCTCTGTGCACCTCCCCGTCCATGCCCATCTCCTCCTCTCTGTGCACCTCCCCTTCTATGCCCTTCTCCTCTCTGTGCACCTCCCCTTCTATGCCCATCTCCTCCTCTCTGTGCACCTCCCCATCCATGCCCATCTCCTCCTCTCTGTGCACCTCCCCATCCATGCCCATCTCCTCCTCTCTGTGCACCTCCCCATCCATGCCCATCTCCTCCTCTCTGTGCACATCCCCGTCCATGCCCATCTCCTCCTCTCTGTGCACCTCCCCTTCTATGCCCATCTCCTCTCTGTGCACCTCCCCATCCATGCCCATCTCCTCCTCTCTGTGCACCTCCCCATCCATGCCCATCTCCTCCTCTCTGTGCACCTCCCCATCCATGCCCATCTCCTCCTCTCTGTGCACCTCCCCATCCATGCCCATCTCCTCCTCTCTGTGCACCTCCCCGTCCATGCCCATCTCCTCCTCTCTGTGCACCTCCCCTTCTATGCCCATCTCCTCTCTGTGCACCTCCCCATCCATGCCCATCTCCTCCTCTCTGTGCACCTCCCTATCCATGCACATCTCTTCCTCTCTGAACCTCCCACAGGCTTATCACCACCTGATCTGCGGTGATGTAGCGCTGCCTCTGTGACTATAGCACTTTTAAGCCAGGCCTTGAAGACCCACAGAAATTGAGAGCCTGAGGGAAAAACGATAGATGAAGATAAAAAGCCAGAGAGAGAAAACTAGGTTTTGGGAGAGATTACCTGAACCATGGTTACAGCTATAGTTCTAAAATTCTAAACTAAACTCATACATAGTTGGCTAAACTCAACATATCAAAGTGGTTAGACTCTTGGGCCAGGGACAGAAAGGTTGCTGGTTTGAATCCCCAAGCTGTCAAATTGAAACATCTATTTATGTGCCCTTGAGCAAGGCACTTAAATATATTTCTCCGTTTAAAACTTCCTGCTAAATCTGTAAAACATAAAGATGTGTGTTAATCAGACAGATACCATTACTATAACACTATAATACCAGATCACCTTTTAGTCGACTTGTGGTTTGCTAGCATGTTGTGGATGGATGTTTGCAGACTAGCTCAGAGATTTGCCAGATCAAGTACTGGTACTTTCTTCATCCTTAACATTAGCCAGATTTCACAAACTTTAACATCTGTTTACCTTTCAATTTGTTCTTAACCAGGGCTATCATATGATATTAATTTTTGTTTGTCTGATTGAATGAATACAGCTACATGCAGAAACTAAAATGTCAAGACATGCTATAATTCTGTTGCTGCCGTTTTGGCAAGGGCAGTCGTTTAATTTGAATATCAATGCCGGCATGGGTTCTAATCCCATCTGCTCCTCTTCCAACAAAACTGTACTCTACCTGTTACTTTTTCTATCAACTTACTCAATCCCTCAATCAATGAATTTAATCTCTTTTCTGTCCTATGTATGGATACTGAAGTCCTGGAATTTTTCACAATGTTCCTGTTGAAGGATTTCCAGGAATCTGGAGGAAACGAGCTGGCAATTCATGAATCCCCCAACCTGGATTTCAGAATAACCGAAAGTTCCCGGGAATGTGTTAACCCTTTTTCCAGCCAATAGAAAATAATAAAAACTGGATGTACAGTAAGTCTAGTTGGCTCGGGACTGCAGCTGTCACAGGGCACTCTCATTGTTTCCTAAAGCAGGACTAGATTAATGTAGTGTCCCCTTTTATTCAGTGTTATACAAAAGAAATCTTGTCGCCCGGCCCCGGGGGGGAGAACCCACGCAGACCGAGGGTGGAACGGTGGTTTCTCCGATGACAACAGCTTTTCATCACGTCAGGCTGCCAGAGACACGCGCGCTCTCACACAGAAATGCACATAAGCACCGCAGCGGCAGTGGTTGTTTGGTGTCCTGATAAACTCTGCCGGGTGTGTATCGACTCCCTACCTCACCCTGACCCCTGGGTGACCTTCTCTGACCGTTGACTTGGCTACCTAGTGGGCTGAGCCCATGCCAGTGTTGCCGTGGAGATCTCCATATTGCAAAAGCTTCTTCTGATCATTCGCATATCCATAAAAAAACAAACATGTGCTGCGCTAATGAGGTGTACCAGAAAATAACAGAGAGGCCCGCACAAGGAACAATCCCGATGACCTGTTTTATTCACCGTGTTTGATCCACAAGGATCTTCGTTATGTGGATAATTGGGAGAGCATTCTGTGCGCAGGACTTATTATAATAGTGCCTAGATATATTATAATGGTGCCTCGATAAGCCTGGACATTCACATACATCATTCATAGATGTATGTCAGTCCAATTTATTTTCCTCTTCTCTGTGCAAGACTCTGTAAGCAGGGTTTCATCCGAAAATGGAACTGTTCTGTGGAAGCTTCATTTGTCTGTGGTATCTGAGGGACGTACTGTGACTCCAACCACCCCAGATACAAACAACAAGAACTTGACCACAAGTCACCTGTTGACATGAATATACTGCACTGTCATTGTACTGTCATTATCCATTCCAAAGAAAGTCATTATCAGCGACAAACCCTTACACACGGAGTTTCCCGGTGCTTATTAAAATCTTCAGCGAACATGGCCAACCGCTGGGCACGGAAAGTGTGAAGAGGAAGATGACGAAGGTGGAATTGATGACTATCAACATACAAACAATTACACAGAGCTTGGCCTTAGCATGTTTATCAGAGTTGATTACTTTTTTAAATAGGTTAATATTTCAGATCAAATCACCTTGCCCAGGTGGAAACTTTAATTGTGCTTTGTCACCAGATTTGACACCAGATATTAGCAGATTATCCCTGAACACAGTGTCAGTTACAGTTGAATAATTACTGCATAGTTGGAGAAGATTTTTTTTTTATCAGACAACCTATTTATTTAGGCCAATTTAAGAGCAAGCAATCAAAATGTGCATTGTATTATAGAAAGCCCACTCAGCAGATTTCTTTTACTAAAGAACTTTGGGATGTAGACTAGTGTTTCGACAATAAATCACTACTAACAGCTGCATAACTTTAATATGAGAATACAAATATTTTAAATGTATTATCGTAATAATAAAAGTATTTAAAAAAACACCTCATTATTGGACTCATAACGCAAACTATGTCTCTTGTACTTTCAATATTTGTATCACTACTTGCCCTGTGCGTCTTAAAGCTGCTAGAGCATTAAAGACAGTAAGAAAGAGATGTAGACAGACAAAGTTAGAAAAAAAATCTTGACTGACTTCTTTTATTACCACGGGTCTTTTCAATTACCGTTGCTGCCCTTTTTGAACACACGGTGTGCTTGCCATTCATAGAGAAATGATAGCATCCACCACACACCCTAGCCCTAGCTTGGAAAGGACCCTGCTTTAAAGTGTACGAGGAGCATTTAGGCCTCTTTCAGAGCAGTTACATGTATGCATGTATTCCTTCTCTGTGCTCTAAGGATAGGAGGCTGCTGGGTTAACTCATGAGGTAGGAGAGGCTTTGTGAGTGTTTCGGTTCTAACAAACAGAGAGAGAGAGAGAGAGAGAGAGAGGGAGGGAGGGAGGGAGGGAGGGCGGGAGTGGGCGGGGGTGTGAAAGGAAGAACAGAGAGAACAGAAAAAGATCAGTAATTCAGCATCACAGATTAACCTGTGAAAACCTTATTTATAACCATATTTACGTGTTTGGGGGGTTGTCTGTTATGCAACTGAATGCTCATTCATCTGTGAAAGATCCAATCCTAGGGTAAAATGGCATCAGTTTAGGGACATTGGATTACACCCTTTTACAACCTAATGTCCCCACAAGGTCGAATTTACCTGGTTTTGATATCCTTGCAGGGATTTCAGATCCCCAAATGTATAGTTATAATAACTACATGAACACACCCACAGTACTCACACACACACAACACACACACACTAATTCCCTCCTCCATGCTTGCCTTTATCCGGCTTACCTGCTGTCAAAAATATCCACAGACCACCAGAAGAGCATGACCAAGAATCAGCTGAAAACACCCTATCACTTGTCCCCATGAGTGCAGCCACAGAGCTGTGTTGTGGCCACACACACACACACACACACACACACACACACACACACACACACACACACACACACACACACACACACACACACACACACACACACACACACACACACACACACACACACACAGGAAGCCGCAGGTGTATGCACAGGCACACGCAAACACGTGTATACTGTACACACACATCAACAATAAGCACACACACACACAAACTGCCAGGTAGGGCAGATAGACTGTTATCTGTTTGCCATCGACTTGACCTCATGGCTGGAACTCGCCGATAGCAGCTATCAAGATCGAGCTATTGACATGTTGCTTCTGCACGGTGTGTATCCTCGGTACCAGCGCTGACTCGATCCAGAACCTGTCTGTGTCCTGCACGTCACTGGCGCCGTATGACTTGGAAAAAAATCACTAAACAATCCTGTGAATGGAGTCTGTCAAATAAGCGCTAAAGGATGAGTAATCATCTGTGCCTTCATGCAAAGCTGACGGAGCGCTGTTCCGTAACAGTGCTCCCAGATAGATTATCATCTGTTTGAAGAAGTATCCCTTACAGTGTGGCCCGGGATTCAAACAAATGTAGAAAAACAATAATATATAGCAATATCATTTCTATTTCTGCTTGAGCAGACCTCCAGGGAGCATTTCCTTTGACACTGAAAACATATTGCTATAGTAGTTCAATTCATTTCAACAGACAAGACAGTTTGAAGTGTGGAGTAGTTAATCTGAAATGAACAGATGCTGCCTCTACCAATGGACAAATGCCTGCTGAGGTAATTTTTAACACGTTACTTCATTGAAGATTAAATTCACGCATAGTTGTCAATTGAACACAAGAAACTATCAGAATTTGACTTCTGCTTTTAAGCCACGCCCCTCCAAAGTGTAGAAATACAGACGCTGCCACATTGGGTAAAAATTGTGGTCGGGTGACTTACTCAGTGAAAGTGTTTTTTGGGTGACATACTGATAATTGTCGACATCATTGTCACAGATGAACAGTCAGAGACACTGTCACAGAGACACTGTTGTTATGTCATGCCAATGAAGTAATTTATTTGAGAAAGACTAAGAGAGAGAGAAAAATATAGATTTTTTTTAAATGCAAGAGAGTTGATAAAAGATATATTGAATGAGGTTTAATGTTACGTAATGTCAATTGATACAGTACAAATTGAATTATATGTTGTATAATGTCAGTTGATACATTTACATACAAACCCTACATAAACTGAAAACCCATTATAGACTGAAAACCCTTTACATACTGGAAAACCCATTATAGACTGAAAACCCTTTACAGACTGAAAAACCCTTTACAGACTGAAAAACCCTTTACAGACTGAAAAACCCTTTACAGACTGAAAACCCTTTACAGACTGTAAAGGCTTTTCAGTCTGTAAAGGGTTTTTCAGTCTGTAAAGGGTTTTCAGTCTATAAAGGCTTTTCAGTCTGTAAAGGGTTTTCAGTCTGTAAAGGGTTTTTCAGTCTGTAAAGGGTTTTTCAGTCTGTAAAGGGTTTTCAGTCTATAATGGGTTTTCCAGTCTGTAAAGGGTTTTCAGTCTATAATGGGTTTTCAGTTTATGTAGGGTTTGTATGTAAATGTATCAACTGACATTATACAACATATAATTCAATTTGTACTGTATCAATTGACATTACGTAACATTAAACCTCATTCAATATATCTTTTATCAACTGACATTATATAACATTAAACCTCATTCAGTAGGTACTGTATCAACTGACAATATATAACATTAAACCTCATTCAATAGGTACTGTATCAACTGACAATATATAACATTAAACCTCATTCAATAAGAACTGTGTAAACTGACAATATATAACATTAAACCTAATTCAGTAGGTACTGTATCAACTGACAATATATAACATTAAACCTCATTCAGTAGGTACTGTATCAACTGACATTATATAATATTAAACCTCATTCAGTACAGTAAAACTGACATTAACATTACAACTCCTCAACACCTTGTTCCCTCCACTGTTCAACCTGCTCCCTCCATCCTCCTGTCAGACTCACCCTGTGCCCAGTCCAGCCTTGGTTTGATGGGGATGTTGTCTGAGTTAGTTCCAGCCACTGGCGCTTTTATGCTTCTTCCATCAGCCGAAGGTTGATTCTGAGCTGAGCTGGAGTGGATTCAAAGGGTTGCTTTTCACATGTCCATTGTACTTTGGTCCCAGACAGTGCTCAGATATTGGCCTCAAAGCCTCTGACACTGGCCTCAAAGCCTTTGATACAGGCCTGAAAGCCTCTGACACTGGACTCAAAGCCTCTGATACTGGCCTCAAAACCTCTAATACTGGCCTCCAAGCCTTTAATACAGGCCTCAAAGTCTCTGATATTGGCCTCAAAGCCTCAAAGCCTCTGCATGAACATGCTCCTTTCAGGCAATTTGAGATCTGCCATATTTTATTGTAAAACGTAAACATGTCCTTCTTGTAAGATGCAAGTCCACCGAAAGGAATCTGGACCCTCCAGGGGGAATCCAGTAGTAACAATCAGAACGTAGAACTAAATGGCCATGAGAGACTTCCTGAATTCCTACTATCAGTATGTTTTTACTTTCTCCTGGAACGTGCGTGTGTGTGTGTGTGTCCATTTTTGCACGCGATCATTCAGTTAGTATTGCCTATCTCCATCTCTCCTGTGCCAGGTTTGTCTCCGGGGAAATGAATACAGGATGAAGCCAGGAGGATTTGTAAAGAATGTTTTCTTTGAGGGGAAACTTGTTTAAGAAGCGATTATCAGGCCATTCTGCCGTTTCAGGTCTTTTGGATGTGTAATATTGAAACAATTATAGGCCTCTCCAATAAGATGGACCAGAGATAATTAGATTCTTACACTGGAGGACGTCTGCAAGGCAATTAACGTGGTCCACCATCCATTTGGATCCCAGCCCTAACTTAAGGTTTTGAAGATCTGCTACAGTGATGTGTTCTGTGGGGAAATAATAGCTCTTCCACTAACCCTGTACTGTAGTCTACAGTACACACAACGGACACACTCACACACATTCCGATATCTGCACAAGGGCTGCAATGGAAAGATAGCAGAGAAGCTTCTGGAAGGGGGCACCGATGCATTTTAATCTAATTAAACAAAACACTGACCTACCCCTCCTCGGATCTGTCTGGCACACCCACGCGCACGCACACACACACCCCTTTAGATCTCTCACGCTCACACACACGCGCATACACACCCTCAGATCTCTCACGTTCACACACGTGCGCGCGCACACACACACACACCCCCTCAGATCTCTCCGGCTCCGGTTGTGGTATCTCTACCTCTGCCATAATCCATATCCGTAATAATTAAATATGATTCACAAATTCAATCACAGGAATTAGGAAGCATAAGTATTTAGTAATAATCTTTATAAATCCTAATTTATCAGGCCCACCGGAGGCTTAATGGCAGCTAATCCGCGGACAAAAGGCCCATGCACATACGCAGTCTCAACGTTTTTGCAGACGAACATTTAGTCCTTCAGGCAACCTCTTTCAAACACCACGAAATATAAAGAATGTGAAGGTATAGATCGTTCTGTGTGGGTAAGTGTTTGGCTCTGATTCAGATAATGACTAAACTTCTCATTTGTTCTAGGACGTTCAGTCCTTCGGGCAGCCTCTTCCATTTGATCTGAATTTTGGAGTGCTGCTCAGATCTTTCCTTCGCCAGACTACTCTGAAGATCCTTTGGGTTCTTGGATTCTCTGCGTGACGTAGATGTTTTACTGATTACTCTGCCGTGCGTAGTGACTGACGTGGAGAAGCAAAACCCAAACGGGCAGTCTGTTAATGAAGTGTATTAGGGAGCATATTGAAACTGGAGACGGGACGGTGGGTCACTAACATTGGCTGGGGAAGCTGACCAACAGGCCAATGGGAATTCACCAACAGGCCAATGGGAATTCACCCACAGCCAATGGGCACAGAATGAATTCCAAGGGGAGGGACTGACACATTTGAGTCACGTGGTGTCCATCAAGTCATGTGGTTCTGACAAAACCTGAAAAACATTAAAGTTCCATAAAATGATGTATTGGCTATGATGTGATATAGTAAACAGAAAGATCACAACACCACTATTTTTGGATACATGGTGAATAAAATGCATCGTGTTTCGCCCCCAAAGCAATGTGTCGAGGCTTCTTCGTTTTCCACAATACAGTTAAAGGAGATAGTGGAGTTTTTAGCCTACATCACAAATTAGCCTACAAAACAGTTGTGTGTTCATAGCTTGTTGATATCAGATTGTGAGTACAGACTATGCAAAATGCATAAAAAATGAACACCTGATGTTTTGTTCAAGAGAAAGATTAATTTGATGGAATCCAAATGTCAAGAGGGTTTCTAATGCCCATGTGTGGTGAATGTCAAGTTCTGTGATGAAGTGGTTCGGACAATTGTATTTTGGATCTATAATAAGATAACATATGGAACTGTTTTAAAATGTCCATACCATAGATTTTATTTGCAATTTGATTTTGAGTTAAAAAGAAGAAACCAGTTAAGGCCTAGTTCAGCCGGACCGCAATAGAAAGTATTAACCTCTGGAGATTCAAACCCGGGTCGCCCACGTGAAAGGCTGTGTCGCTAACCACCACAGCACAGAGCTCGTCAGCCTTTTGTGTCCATGAACAAATCCTCTTTTGCCACTGGCCATTTAAACAGCTAATTGGCCATTTGTGAATGACATTGATACAGTTAAACTGGAAAGGTTTCTTACTAAGTTTACCTCCACCACAAATAGCGTCTATGAACTGTTAGCTTTTGCCACTGGCCGTTTGAACAGCTTATTAGCCAGTAATAGGCTTTACCAGTATCTACTAACTTACTGGAATGGTCATAGGAATTGAGCAATTGCTAGCGAGTCTGCCAAAGCATTTTTTTTCTTTCATGGCATAACAACACACTTTTTTCTCAAGAAAGGTGAGAATAACTAACTTTTTCATGAAGTGAAATGATAAGAGAAATAAAATGGAAATAAAATAAATAAATGTCCTTGTTCACAATATATTCAAACTTGAGCCTTCCACGTGAGAGGCACTGTCTTTTACCATAACGTCACGGCATTACGCATTTCACCAACGTCACGGAATCACTCATTCACACACACATTCAATCACTCATTCACACACTCATTCAATCACTCACTCACTCATTCAATCACTCACTCAGTAAGAGACATTCGCTCTTCTTTGCCGACTCCACTGACATGGTCCGGCAAAAACTCAAAGCTATAAAGGTACACAAAAAAAGTTTTAAATCATAGAAAATGACATACCTATGCTTGGTCCTATGCTATGCCTCGGCATTTAAAAAATCTACTTAACAGTAAAACAAATAATCACTATATACAATCTTCTCCATTGTTAAAGCAATTACAGTGAGGCAAAAAAGTATTTAGTCAGCCACCAAATTGTGCAAGTTCTCCCACTTAAAAAGATGAGAGAGGCCAGTAATTTTCATCATAGGTACACTTCAACTATGAGAGACAAAATGGATTTTTAATGAATTTATTTGGTCACCTACAAACAAGCAAGATTTCTGACCTGTAACAACTTCTTTAGGAGGCTCCTCTGTCCTCCACTTGCTACCTGTATTAATGGCACCTGTTTGAACTTGTTATCAGTATAAAAGACACCTGTCCACAACCACAAACAGTCACACTCCAAACTCCACTATGACCAAGACCAAAGAGCTGTCAAAGGACACCATGAACAAAATTGTAGACCTGCACCAGGCTGGGAAGACTGAATCTGCAATAGGTAAGCAGCTTGGTGTGAAGACATTAACTGTGGGACTGCCACACTGCACGGGCAACCAAGGAGTGGTTTCGTAAGAAGCATTTCAAGGTCCTGGAGTGGCCTAGCCAGTCAACAGATCTCAACCCCATAGAAAATCTTTGGAGGGAGTTGAAAGCCTGTGTTGCCCAGCGACAGCCCCAAAACGTCACTGCTCTAGAGGAGATCTGCATGGAGGAATGGGCCAAAATACCAGCAACAGTGTGTGAAAACATTGTGAAGACTTACAGAAAACATTTGACCTCTGTCATTGCCAACCAAGGGTATATAACAAAGTATTGAGATTAACTTTTGTTATTGACTAAATACTTATTTTCCACCATAATTTACCAATAAATTCATAAAAAATCCTACAATGTGATTTTCTGGATATTTTTTTCTCATTTTGTCTGTAAGTGTACCTACGATGAAAATTACAGGCCTCTTTCATCTTTTCAAGTGGGAGAACTTGCACAATTGGTGGCTGACTAAATACTTTTTTTCCCCACTATATACTTAGTTTATATTATATTATTATATAACAATTACTGTTGTGTTCCTGAGAGGCCACTTAGTCCAACTCACATGGGTATGATCTATTATAATATAGTTATATATTATCTATATATAACTTTTAGGTCCTGAGAGATAGTTTTATACAAAACCTGGATGTTTTGTTGCACTGAGTATTTCTGAATAGCTATTCCAAATGATTGCTTAATCTTGACGTTTTGTTATATTTCCGTTTTCTGTAAACATTTTGCAATATTGAGATTCAAACTTTTAATAATACAATTCAACTATATTTATGACGTGCTACAGCTTTCGTCTTTGTTTTAAGCCTAGAGTCATTTGTGAGAGAGGTGTATACTTTTGCTCCAAACTAGATTTGTTCTGTGACTGCTCAAAACTAGATTTGTTCTGTTTTCGCCCCTGCGGTGAGGACAGGATGACTGCTTAGTGTCTCAGTGGCCAGACAAATGAAAGCAGGGCTGTCCAACCCCATTAGTGAAGAGTTACCGTCCTGTAGGTTTTCTGTCCAACTCTAGTTGCAACTAACCCAATTTATGTTTTCATTCAGCTACAGTGATTATGAGAATCCGTTTTGATGAATTATGTTTGGAGAACTAACGGGACAGTAGCTCACAGGAACAGAGTCAGATGGCCCTGGATTATATCAAGGATTAATTAAAGATGACACTTGAATGTCAAGAGACGGCATTAGACCACTAAATAGATTAAGTTGTTGATACGAGATGGAGGGCCAGTTCTATTAGCAGCTACACGGCCAAAGCTTTGTGTCGATACATCTTCATGTTCATTTTCTGCAGGTCGGGATTAGGGCCCCCTGGATGCGACACTGCGGTTTGTCATTTGACCTCTCACTGTAAATGCGTGTACGATAGACGCTGTCAGGTAAATCAGAATGTTACTGAACAAAGACAGTCCTGGGTTGCAAGCACCGTACAGGGGCCGGGCTGGGGACTGTACAGGGGCCGGGCTGGGGACTGTACAGGGGCCGGGCTGGGGACTGTACAGGGGCCGGGCTGGAGACTGTACAGGGGCCGGGCTGGAGACTGTACAGGGGCCGGGCTGGGGAATGTACAGGGGCCGGGCTGGGGACTGTACAGGGGCCGGGCTGGGGACTGTACAGGGGCCGGGCTGGGGACTGTACAGGGGCCGGGCTGGGGACTGTACAGGGGCCGGGCTGGGGACTGTACAGGGGCCGGGCTGGGGACTGTACAGGGGCCGGGCTGGGGACTGTACAGGGGCCGGGCTGGGGACTGTACAGGGGCCGGGCTGGGGACTGTACAGGGGCCGGGCTGGGGACTGTACAGGGGCCGGGCTGGGGACTGTACAGGGGCCGGGCTGGGGACTGTACAGGGGCCGGGCTGGGGACTGTACAGGGGCCGGGCTGGGGACTGTACAGGGGCCGGGCTGGGGACCGTACAGGGGCCGGGCTGGGGACCGTACAGGGGCCGGGCTGGGGACCGTACAGGGGCCGGGCTGGGGACCGTACAGGGGCCGGGCTGGGGACCGTACAGGGGCCGGGCTGGGGACCGTACAGGGGCCGGGCTGGGGACCGTACAGGGGCCGGGCTGGGGACCGTACAGGGGCCGGGCTGGGGACTGTACAGGGGCCGGGCTGGGGACTGTACAGGGGCCGGGCTGGGGACTGTATAGGGCCGTGTCTATCCATGGACTAGCTCCATCAATATTCATTCATTATTAAATTTGCTTGCTTCTGCGACACGGGGTGATTCCTTCCCCCGTAAAACCAAAACGTGGGTGCACCATGTGTTGTGTGATAGTAACAACGATAATACATCCATGAATAATGCATCTTATCTGTTGCACACTTTCCAGCAAACCAAAGTGCCACATTACAATTAATAAATGAACATGAAAACATTGCCAACAGAGCATAATGCCTGCTCTTTGAAATCCTCTTAATACAAGTAATAGCTGACAGTTATTGTCTGCCGGAGTTGTTTATCAGCCGGTTGTAAGCCTGTGTGTCTGTGATGAAGGTAGGTCAAAATGCACACACAGACGCAACAAGAAAAGACAGGATGAGTAACAAGGACAACCGTCCGTACTTGCCGTTTTTGATGTTGAGCAGATGCTCTTCTCCAGAGCGACTTACAGTTGAGGTTACGTGCCTCACTAAATTTCTTCACGCTGTCGGCTCGTGGATTTGAATTGCTGACTTTTAGTTTGCTGGCCGTGATGTTCTAACCACTAGGCCTTTTGTCTGCCTTTATACGGGCACAACAGCATGCAGGGACATGAAGTCCAGCGCAGCCTACAGAGATTTGCCAGTTAACAGATGGACAGGGCTTTTTTTGTGAAAACAACAGAACATTCTGCTGACCAGAACTCTCGTTCTAAGAAATCACAGTTCTCACCCAGCAGTCGGGCACTGTAACTCAACCACGGTGACAGCTTTTAGCTACCCCCCCCCCACCCCCCACCCACCCCCTCGAAACCAACCAAAGGCTTGGGCTGTGTTCCAAATCATACCCTATTCCCTTCACTGTGCCCTGCTCTTGATCCGGTCGGCTTGGACTGTGAGGACCGGGTTGCCATTTGGGACGGACCCCGACTTCCTCCTTTCCTCGTCCTGCTGTGCTGTGATGAGCTGCTTTGTGATGTAATCCTCGTGAAACCCAGGAACAGGAACAGGAGGGATGAGGGGCAAACGGAGGGGGAGAGGAGAGGGAACGTGGCTGAAAATAAGAGACAAATGGCTTGTTTGCATTGCGAGGGAGAGAGTTCAACGCTAGACAGACTTATCCTGGTTAATCGTTTCCATGGCGTTTGAATCCTCACCGGCGTCTTCGGTACATCTCGGTTAAGGTCCGGTCAGGCTAAATGAAAGACAGGGAAAAGGGAAGACAGTACAGGAAGAGCGAGACAGAGGGAGGGAGAGAATTGAAGAGTGGAGGAGAGAACAGCAAGAGACACTTTACCGGAATCCTGCTTCAGTGGTGTCTCTGCTCTCTCCCTTGTGGCCTCACTGTGCTCTGCTCTCTCCCTTGTGGCCTCACTGTGCTCTGCTCTCTCCCTTGTGGCCTCACTGTGCTCTGCTCTCTCCCTTGTGGCCTCACTGTGCTCTGCTCTCTCCCTTGTGGGCTCATGGTGCTCTGCTCTCTCCCTTATGGGCCCACAGTGCTGTTAGCTCTGCTCTCTCCCTTGTGGGCTCACGGTGATGTTAGCTCTGCTCTCTCCATTGTGCTGTATAAGACTGGTATTAGAGAGATTATGAGATGTCACAGTGCCAACAATCGATCCATCTAACTGTTTACCTGGCAGCAGAATACAGAGCGAATGGGATGAGGGGTACGATAATATAAACAAAGAGGCAGAAGATTGGCGAATAGGAGAGCGAGATAGAGAGAGAGAAATAGAGAATGAAGCAGAGAGCAGAAGGGAGAGAAAGAGAGTGAGAGATATGTAGGAGAAAGTTGAGAGTAGTTGTTTCAGAATGATAGACATGATATTATATTTTATAATCAGTTTATATTATGAACACACTGGGAGGTCAGAGAACATGCAGGTATGTTGATAGCCAGAACCACAGTGAGGAAGTGGACACAAGGAATTCTGGAGGAGAGGGATAGCTATGTGAAGAGCTACAAGAGTGTGTGAAGCCTGGCTGAGAACACGAATGTGTGCATACTCCCTGGTGCTCAAACACACACGCAACATGTATGTTTGCGTGTGTTGCTGCGTGTGTCTGGCTAGTAGCCTGGCTGACGTTCAACAGACAGGCTTCCCTCTGTGTTGAGAGGAGCTCCGTGCCGACGTGGAGAATCAAATGCTTCTCTCCCTATGACGTCCGTCTTTCACAGTATGCCAGTCTGTCACACACACACACACTCATAAAGTAAACATGGACACACACACACAAACACACAAAGACACACAGACAGGTGGACGGACAGACAGACAGACAGACCGAAAGATGGACAGAGAGACGGAAAGACTGACTCTATCATGGCCTTATATTCTGTAATGTCACTGGGGGCGGGGTTCTGATGGGTGTGGTGGGACAGGGAGGTCTTGGGGGCGGGGTTCTGATGGGTGTGGTGGGATAGGGAGGTCTTGGGGGCGGGGTTCTGATGGGTGTGGTGGGACAGGGAGGTCTTGGGGCCGGGGTGTCCTGGATGTGGTTGGGGGTGTTTGGTTAGAACAGTATCTGTATGTGTCTTAGGAGGTGGACAGAGCTGCGAAATAAGGGGTATAGTCTGCATATCTACATTATCTACATCCATCATATCTATGCTATCTACTTCTATCACATCTACATTATCTACATATATCACATCTTCATTATCTGAATCTGTGTTGAGAATCTTAGGTGGATTTATGTTTTGTATTTGTACAAACACCCCCACAAACACACACAAACATTTCAGACCCATTCCCAGAACAAGACCCCATTGCGTGGGGGAGGAGAAGAATTTCTCTTTTAGCCTCGTGTTGAGTGTTTAAGCGCAGCTGTCAATCTGTAGATGTTGACACGCGTGTGTGTGGAAACAAACACAGAAAAATACATGCAAGCTAAAAACGCACGCACACACACACACACACAAACACACACAATCCCTGCTGTTGTTTTATAGGAAGATATGTCTCTTTTCATCAATACCTCTGCAAACGAGAATGCAATTGGTTTCTGCAGGGCGTTTGAATAAACCCCTGTGACAATACTGCCACCTTCAGGCTGCTGGTGGTAACTGCAGGCTACAATGGTGTCACTGCAGTGAGGGGATTTATGTAAGTGACACAAAATGGTTTCCTTATAGCGCACTTCAATAGAATACGACTCCGGTCAAAAGCAGTACTCTTTAAAGGGAACAGGTGGGCGTTTTGTCACACAGAGTCTCTGGATCAGACAGAAATGGCTTAAATGCATTTAGCACATTCTTTTAGTGGTGTGGCTTTGTCATTTTGACCTCAGGACATGCGGATGTTTGTGCTTCATCCAGAGAGAGATCGAAAACAGTTCCACTGGATGTCTGATGTGCCTCGTTTAAGGAGACAGAGAGAGATAATGTATGACAAAAGCAATGGGTGTTGTATATTTGGTATATGATATAACTAAGGACCCTGGCCAGGGCTGTGGGTTTTGAATCCCACTGGGGCTGTTTGATATTTTTCTCCAGGACCGCAGAAATCCCACATTTATGCTACAGTGCCTCTAAATCGCCCTGGGAAAAGGACTTAAATTGCATCTTTTTGATTAATTTGGATGGACACTGATTGGTGACAGGTTGTTAGAAATGCAGATCCAGAATGACCTGCTATGACATGAATGCACCGTACAACCTTATGGGCAGCATCTATAAGGCTGTGATTATCATTTAAACAGTATGCCAGTCATGATTACTAGGATGGATTACTGTGTGTGTGCGTGTGTGTGTGTGTTGGGGGGGGGGGGCACATGGTTGCCCATGTGTGTTTGTGAATGTGACTGTGTGTGCACGTGTGTGCAAGCACCAGCAAACACGTCGTTGGATTGACAACAGCACTCAAGACAAACAGTTCACACACGGTTTTAGGAGAACTTGTTCTCCTCTTCCCTCTAATAGGTTCTGGCGTTTGTATTGTTCAGATTGGGTCTAAAATTGCATAGATATGAAGAAAAAAAGGCTTCTCTCCTTCAGCTTGTTAAAAAAGCAATTATATGAGCGGCACAATAGCCATTCATAGAGCATGTTAGCTTATTGGTGTCATGGCTTTCATTTACTCAATTTGTCCCAAATGTCATTGGTGAGAGGGGGGAGGGAATGTGAGGGTGGCAGGGGACAGGGAGGGGGGAGAGTCACTCAGTAATGTTATTCTCTGAAGTTGGCACCGTATCGATACGTTTCCCTTTTGAATGCTTCCTCCATTTTGTCATGTTCTGAATTGATCTATGCTTCTGACAAGACAACAAGTTATTCTCTAGACAGTCCTGCCCTGTCACAGCTGTGGTGTTGTTAGGAAAGCGTTGTCTCTGTATGGCTTTTCACTGACCAATGTCTTTTCCTTCCCCGTGCAGAAGAGACATGTGAACAGAACAGCAATGACAGCCAGACATCCATGGAGCAAGACAACAAGACAGGTAACAGACACAACGGACAGACATAAAAAAAATAAAAGACAGAATACACACACAAAACAGTAGCAAAACTGACTCAAACACAAACCATATGGAAAACTGATACAAATCTGAACATAAACATACGGTAAAACAAGTCCCAAAAGTGTTTATTCAGGTGCTCTACAGATTGTCTACTGACATTTTAACTATCTACTAACCATAATCCTAGCAAGCAGTTGCTTAAATTAGCCACTACCTAACACGCTGTCCTGAAGCCACTACCTAACACACTGTCCTGAAGCTGCTACCCAACAAGCTGTCCTGAAGCTGCTACCCAACACGCTGTCCTGAAGCCGCTACCCAACACGCTGTCCTGAAGCCGCTACCCAACACGCTGTCCTGAAGTTGCTACCTAACACGCTGTCCTGAAGCCGCTACCTAACACGCTGTCCTGAAGCCGCTACCTAACACGCTGTCCTGAAGTTGCTACCTAACACGCTGTCCTGAAGCCATTACCTAACACGCTGTCCTGCAGCCGCTACCCAACACGCTGTCCTTATATACACTGCTCAAAATTTAAAATGAAGGGATCACGTAATTATCACAGTATAACACCAAGTCAATTAAACTTCAGGGACATCAATCTGTCCAGTTAGGTTCCAAATGAAAGTGACAACAGGTGCACTGGAGAAGCAACAGCAAAACAACCCCCAAGAAGGGAATGGTTTTACAGGTGTTGGCCACAGAGAAATGCTCTCTCTTTATCCTTCCAGACTTATTATTTTCTAGTTTAGTTTTTTGCTAGTCTCCTTGTCACTACTGGTAGCATGAGGTGGTACCTGCAGCCCATTCAGGTTGCACAGGTAGCCCAGCTCCTCCAGGATGGCACATCCATACCTGACGTCGCAAGAAGGTGTGCTGTGTCTTCCAGTACAGTCTCAGAAGCATGGAGATACCAGGAGACGGGCCGTTACACCAGGAGAGCTGGACAGGGCCGTAGAAGGGCATCAACCCAGCAGCAGGATGGGTATCTGCTTCTTTGTGTGAGGAGGAGCAGGAGGAGCACTGCCAGAGCCCTACAAAATGACCTCCAGCGGACTACTGGTGTTCATGTTTCAGACCAAACTGTCAGAAACAGACTCCATGAGGGTGGCATGAGGGCCCGACGTCCTCTAGTGGGACCTGTGCTCAAAGCCCAGCATCGTGCAGCTTAATTGGCATTCGCCAGAGAACACCAGAATTGGCAGGTCTGTCATTGGTACCCCGTTCTCTTCACAGATTAAAGCAGGTTCACACTGAGCATGTGACAGACTTGAAAGAGTCTGGTGACGGCGTGGTGAACATTATGCTGCCTGCAACATTATCCAGCATAACCGTTTTGGTGGTGGGTCAGTGATGGTCTGGCGAGGCTTATCCTTAGAGGGTCGCACAGACCTCCACGTGCTAGCCAACTGTGCCCTGACTGCTGTTCGGTACCAGGATGGAATCCTCAGACCTATCGTCAGACCTTACCCTGGTGCAGTTTGCCCTGGGTTCCTCTTGGTGCAGGACAATGCATTGCCTCATGAGGCCAGAGTGCATGCCCAGACATTGATGGGAGTGCATACAGGCATGTGGGGGCCATACAAACTACTGGGTCACATTATGAGTTGCTGTGATGAAATTCATGCTAGTTGGAACAGCCTGTGATTTCAGTTGTTTACAATCCTCCATCGGTTGGTGATTTTGGTTTCCATTGATCGTTGTTACGTAATTTGTTACTCATCCGAATTACAGAATGTACAGTAAAGATTTTGATCTTATATTTATTTCCTTCATCGAGATCCAATGTGTGATTTAACTGTTCGCTTAATTTTTTTCAGCGGTGTATATATATACACACATATAAACACAAAGACTGTTAGTGACTGTGTGCTGCTACTCTGAATGAACTTCCCACACATTCGCGAATGAGAAAGATACGCAAAGGCATCTCAATTATGTAAAGCCCTGGATGTGACAGTGACAAGTTACTTCCTGGCATTATGCTAAATTCCTTTTTTTTGTCCTAGGATGTGGTGTCATTGTTAGATTTTGAGAAGTGCCACACAAACACACACACACACACACCTAAAAGCACACCTTTTGTCGTTCTCAGCGTGGTCCAAAGTTTATATTGGGAAAAACACAAGGCTCTGAGGACCATGTAAAAAAAATATATATATATTATTCCCGAATATTCTTACTCTCTCGGACACACAGCAGAAAAGCTCTCTGACAGACGGATGGAAGCCAGCCCAGAGTGTTGGACAGCCTTCACTTCTGAAGAGATGGACAGTAACCTGCTGTGTATTAGCTGCTACTCCATACAAAATGCAGATAAGCAGACACTTGAATGGATAGATCCTTCACATTTCCTCACCGTAGAACACACACCCCCACGGTCTCTTCTCAGGTTACGTGCAGGATCGGGGATTGAATGGTCTGTACTGATTTGTAGGGCTGCAGTGTCGGAGATCCCCATGGACTCCACCATTCTGCTTTTAGGAAGGATCGCACGCACGCACATGCATACAGGCCTTTTTGTGTCTTTGTCTCTGCATGTGTGTGTTTTGGTTTTCAGGAGGAACGTGGTGTACCCCTGAACAGATATGAGCCCAACCGTCCAGTTCCTGGGTTTCTTGTCGAATCCTGAACAGTAACGATGAGGCCATATTTTGTCCTTCAGATGCACACTTGTATTTTTTGTTCTCAACTTTATCTGATGAACGTTGTTTCGGTTAACATAGCCAATCCTTCACTTCATCCTGTTTCTCTATGTGTAATACTAACTGTGGGTCTGCTCTGGGCCTTCTGGCTCTCGTAGCCTTCAAAGCTCACTGGACTCTGTGGGTGAGGAATAGGGTCTAAGCAATATGACCTTGCCACAGCAGTCCAGCATCCAAGCTACCTGGCTAACGTTGGCTAGCATGCCACACTCGCTAACAACAGGCGGTTAGAATGTTTTCATGTAATCCAGACGGTTGACGGCTGTTACTGGGTAACTTTGTTGAACGTTTGTGTCCGATACCTTCTGTGTATGTTTACTGACACTTGTAGTTTGTTCAGAAATTCACAAATGATTCTGCTGTCTTGTTAAACCAGAGAGCTCTGAGGGGATTTACAGACTAAGGTACTTATTTCAGTTATATCTGTCCCCTTCTAGTCAACAAAGACCTTCCCAAAGGTGAAGAGAAACAGAAAGATGAAGAAGAGGAATTGGAGGAGAAGGTAGAAAGCGACTGCGCCAAAGGTAACTATATTAGATGATAACAGTGTGACTAGTTGTTCCATAGTTACTGGTTCCATAGTTGTTCCTGGATACTATCATGTTGGTACTCTCAGAAAAACACTAGGTATTACCACACATCACACCGACATACTGAAAGGGAGAAAGAGAGAAATTGGAGAGGGATGTTAGAGAGAGATGCATATTAAAGAGCAAGGGAGACTTACTGATTGACAGGGGCTGTTATGGTTACGTGAGCGGCCATTTTTAACATTAAATAAACAGTTAAAATGTTGACGAGGATTTCCAGCAACAGGATGATCCGGTTTGAATGACACACCTACACTCACCTAAAGGATTATTAGGAACACCTGTTCTCATTAATGCAATTATCTAATCAACCAATCACATGGCAGTTGCTTCAGTGCATTTAGGGGTGTGGTCCTGGTCAAGACAATCTCCTGAACTCCAAACTGAATGTCAGAATGGGAAAGAAAGGTGATTTAAGCAATTTTGAGCGTGGCATGGTTGTTGGTGCCAGACGGGCCGGTCTGAGTATTTCACAACCTGCTCAGTTACTGGGATTTTCACGCACAACCATTTCTAGGGTTTACAAAGAATGGTGTGAAAAGGGAAAAACATCCAGTATGCGGCAGTCCTGTGGGCGAAAATGCCTTGTTGATGCTAGAGGTCAGAGGAGAATGGGCCGACTGATTCAAGCTGATAGAAGAGCAACTTTGACTGAAATAACCACTTGTTACAACCGAGGTATGCAGCAAAGCATTTGTGAAGCCACAACACGCACAACCTTGAGGCGGGTGGGCTACAACAGCAGAAGACCCCACTGGGTACCACTCATCTCCATTACAAATAGGAAAAAGAGGCTACAATTTGCACAAGCTCACCAAAATTGGACAGTTGAAGACTGGAAGAACGTTGCCTGGTCTGATGAGTCTCGATTTCTGTTGAGACATTCAGATAGTAGAGTCAGAATTTGGCGTGAACAGAATGAGAACATGGATCCATCATGCCTTGTTACCACTGTGCAGGCTGCTGGTGGTGGTGTAATGGTGTGGGGGATGTTTTCATGGCACACTTTAGGTCCCTTGGGCATCGTTTAAATGCCACGGCCTACCTGAGCATTGTTTCTGACCATGTCCATCCGTTTATGACCACAATGTACCCATCCTCTGATGGCTACTTCCAGCAGGATAATGCACCATGTCACAAAGCTCGAATCATTTCAAATTGGTTTCTTGAACATGACAATGAGTTCACTGTACTGAAATGGCCCCCACAGTCACCAGATCTCAACCCAATAGAGCATCTGGGATGTGGTGGAACGGGAGCTTCGTGCCCTGGATGTGCATCCCACAAATCTCCATCAACTGCAAGATGCTATCCTATCAATATGGGCCAACATTTCTAAAGAATGCTTTCAGTACCTTGTTGAATCAATGCCACGTAGAATTAAGGCAGTTCTGAAGGCGAAAGGGGGTCAAACACAGTATTAGTATGGTGATCCTAATAATCCTTTTGGTTTGTGTATGTTCAGTTCATAAAATAATATCACAATCACATGAAGTCAAATGTTCATGTCCAGGAGACAATAAACCAGAAGAAACATCTGAGGTGAAGGAAGAAATAATTGAAGAGGAGCCAGAAGAAATGGCGGAGTCTGCTGCAAGTAAGATGTTCCTACTATGTTGTGTCCCCCCTGACCCTTACTGTCCCCCCTGACCCTCACTGTCCCCCCTGACCCTCAATGACCCCCCTGACCCTCAATGACCCCCCTGACCCTCACTGTCCCCCCTGACCCTCAATGACACCCCTGACCCTCACTGTCCCCCTGACCCTTACTGTCCCCCCTGACCCTCAATGACCCCCCTGACCCTCAATGACCCCCCTGACCCTCAATGACACCCCTGACCCTCACTGTCCCCCTGACCCTCACTGTCCCCCTGACCCTTACTGTCCCCCCTGACCCTCAATGACCCCCCTGACCCTCAATGACCCCCCTGACCCTCAATGACACCCCTGACCCTCACTGTCCCCCTGACCCTTACTGTCCCCCCTGACCCTCACTGTCCCCCCTGACCCTCAATGACACCCCTGACCCGCAATGACACCCCTGACCCTCAATGACCCCCCTGACCCTCAATGACCCCCCTGACCCTCACTGTCCCCCCTGACCCTCAATGACCCCCCTGACCCTCAATGACACCCCTGACCCTCACTGTCCCCCTGACCCTTACTGTCCCCCCTGACCCTCACTGTCCCCCCTGACCCTCAATGACCCCCTTAACCCTCACTGTCCCCCCTGACTCTCAATGACCCCCATAACCCTCACTGTTCCCCCGACCCACACTGCTCAAGTCAGCTACTGTCATTATTAAAACTGAAAACTGTCATCACGATGTCTGCCTCTCGGCCACACAGTTTAAACCAGCTTCATTAAAAGAAGTAATAAAAAGCCTAGTTATCATGATGGGAGGACTAAAAGAAGGAATGAATAATGGATGCAAGAGTTTGGAGACAGACAGAATGCTGTTATGTTGGACAGTTTATTGTTAATCAGGGAGAGAAAGAGAGTGTGTGTGTGTGTGTGTGTGTGCGTGCATGCCTGTGTATACGTGCGTATGAAGTTTCGTTTTTAAATGGATGAAGTTTGTTTTTTAAGTGAGTCTTTTCTTCTCGTTGTTGTAGCAGAAACACTGATGAAAAATCCCCAAGGGGGTCCAACTGGTAAGATCAATAAAATTATAAGAAATGTAAGGTACAGTCATAAACACACACACACACATGGCCACACACACACGGCCACACACACACAGCCACTTGCCTTTTGAAAAATATTCAGAACCCTGTACTTTTGCAATTTTTTTACATCCATGTATACACAATACTCTATATTGACAAAGTTTTTTTTTTAAACCAAAAATTTTAAATGTACATAAGTATTCAGAGTATGTAGAAGCATATTTTGCAGCAATCACAGCTTGATGTTTCCTTGGGTATGTCTACACTAACTTTAAACACCTGGACCTCGGAAGTTTCTTTCATTCTTCTTTATAGATTATCCAAAGCTCTGTCAGATTGGAGGGGAGTTCTGGTGAACTGTGATCTTCAGGTCTCCTCACAGATGTTCAATAGGATTCAAGTCCAGGTTTGGCTAGGCCACAGGACGACATTCATAGACGTGAACCCGCTCTAGCATTGTCTTGGCCCCAGTCTGAGGTCCTGTGTACTCTGGATCAAGGTTTCTTCATCATCAGTCTGTATTTAGCTTCTTGTTTTTTATCCTTCCCTCAATTCTGACCAGCCTCCCAGCCCGTGTTGAGAAACATCCCCATAGCATGAGGCTCCTACCACCCTTCCTTCACTGTAGGGATTGTATTAGCCAGGTGATAAGTGGTACCTTGTTTTCATCAGATGTAGCACTTGGCATTCAGGACTAATATTTTAATTTGGGTCTCATCAAACCAGGGAATCTTTCTCCTCATTCTCTCAGTGTCCTTTAGGCAGCATGTCGTATTCCTTTTACTCAGGAGTGGCTTCAGTCGAGCCACTCCATCTTAAATGCCTGATTGAGTGCTGCAGAGATTGTTGTCCTTCTGGCAGGTTCTCCCATCTCTGCAGAGAAACTCCTAAGCTCTTTTGAAGTGGCCATTGGGTCCTTGGTCACCAATGTTCTTCTATTGGGGTTCCTTAGTTTGGCTGGGTGTCCAGCTCTAGGAAGAGTCTTGGTGGTTCCAAACATCTTCCAGTTAACAATGTACTGTGCTGCTGGGAACATTGAATACTTTAGGAATTATTTTAGAACCTTCCCCAGATCGATGCCTCAACATCTCTGATTTCCTTTCACTTCATGCCTTGGTTTTTGCTCTTACATGCAATGTGAAGTGTGGGACCTCATATAGAAAGGTGATTTGCTGATCTAAATCATGTCCTTTCAGTTGAATTTGTCGCCAGTGGATTAAGATCCTGAGACAACGAACGAATGATCAAAGGACACAGGATGCATTTGAGCTTCATTTGGAATGTTGTGATACATTGGCCCACATTTCTAAGAATTTTTTTGTTACACAAAGTTTTTTGCTTTGTCATTGTGCGATATTGTGTACCAATATCACATTTTGGCATTTAAAAAAAAATATTGGATGAATTATGACTTCAGTCTACAACACAAAACGATGTGGAGAAAGTGAAGGGGACTGAATACTTTCTAAGGCACGCCACCTATATACTGCATATGTGTGGTTAATTATGATCGCCCTCACTGTCATCTGTTCACAGTAATATAGTGTAATATGGTATCCACTGTAATTCGTACGGTTTCTTCATATTGTCTGTATTGTTGCTGAGGGAAATTTGAGAACAAAACAGAGTATTACAAGTGAACATGACTGTTTGCATGACATGAACTAGGCAATACTGGGCTGTAACGTCAATATTCACACACTTGTATAAATATATGCATGTACATGTATAATTTAGATTGAAAAGAGATGCTATTTAGCTGTCTAAGACAGTCAGTCAAATTGTTCTGCACTATATTGGTGAAGTTGACATGCGCAGCAGTGTTTGCCTCAGTAACTCTGTGTGAAATACCCATAAATAAAAAACTCTATCTCCGTATCTTTCCCTCTCTCTTTCTCTTTCTTCCTCTTTAACGTTCTCCCTCTTTCTTTCTTTCCCTCCCCCCCCTCTCTCTCTCTGCTGCCTTTCTCTCTCCTTTTATCGCTCTCTTATTACTCTCTTTTCTGTCTTATCTCTCCTTTCTCTTTCCTTCTCTCTTTCTTTCACTCTCTGTAGCTCTCTCTCTCTCTCGCTATCTTAGCCTTAAGCAACTAATAAATAAACCAAAGATAGAGGAAAACTGAAATGTGTTTTTCCTTCATGCAGCGTTGCTTTTCTGCCAAATTCGATATCTACAGTCTATAGGTCCAAGTGGCACACTATTCCCTTTGTAGTGTTAGAAGTAGTGCACTACATTGCAGTAGGGTCCCATTTCTGGCAGAGACACAAACCTCATCAAACCTCATCACAAAACTCTTTAAATAGTACGTAAGGCAGACACAATGAATACAATGACCTGAAACCAAATTAGATTAAATTAGATAGTACTCCACAAATTAAATGTCTACAACACAGCCAAGATCAAATAGGACAAATAGCTTTACTCAAAGACATCCCAAATTCTGGCCTTCCCAGGCGAATGAGGATTCATCCCAGCTGTCCTTCTAGGTGATACGATTGCCGCTTGGCCTTCTCATCATTCATTCGAGATCCATCCTCCCTTGTCACATCTCGATGACGCCAGGACATTGCCCAGGGAACCAGGGTTACGGACAAAGTAGAATGTTCCCTTCTGTTGGTCATTTCCATACAGGCTCATATATGGCCATCTAAACCAAGCGGAGCACTTCTCCACAGTTCAGCACGACAACCGGACCGAAGCAGGTGCAGGACCCGGCCGAGACACACAAGGATCAGTGAAAATCATGTGGAAGCTGCATGACAAAGGACGCGATCTGGAATGCAAGCCAGGCGTCTGAAGCATTTGTCCGCTTGTTCTTGCACAAACCGAGAGTGCTAGTTTTGCGGGGATCAATCAAATGGTTCATTGTTTTTGTAGGCGAGAAGTCTGTTCAGATCAAGGCTCTTTGCGGAGAAGCCAAGAATGTTTGTGGTCGCAGTGTATAGTTTGGCCAAAGCAAGGGTAACCAGGCAACAGCAGAGTGGCCTAGTGATTAGAGAGACAGTAGATTCAATAACCGAAAGGTTAATACTTTGAATCCCAAAAACAGGGATCTTTTTATGCACCCTTGAGCAAGACCGTTTAATCTAACTGCTTCTTTAAATGGATCTGGGTAAGAGCATTTGTTCTTACACTTAAATATAAATATACAGGTCAATGGTTTCCTGGCATGGTCAACTGAGTGTCTGAAGAAGACAACTGGCAGGCTGTGTCTTAAAATTACCCAGCTGCACATTGTCCTTGGTACTTCTCTTCCATTGAAGAGTCTGCTGGCCACGGCTTGGGGCTGATTGTAGTGGGAGTACAGTGGGAGTGCAGGAGCAGCTCCTCGTCTCTCTCCAGGGACAGGAGCACAGATGATACTTTTTAGACTCTACATGAATGCTTTTTGTTTTCCAGGTGAACAGGCCAGGGTGGAGAGGCTGATTGAAGTGTAGGAGCACAGTCAGAGACCAGTCAGATAGCAGGGCATTGTCTGTTTATGAAGGACACGGGGAGCAGTGAGAGAGCATGTGCTTGTCTGTCTGTAAAGGACAGGAGGAGAGGACACTTAGAAAAGTGCTTTGCTTTCTCCACCTGAGCATGAAGATGGGGGAGGCAGTGAGGCGAGAGTGGGTTTGGGGGGGAGGCCGTAGGGATGCAGGGGGAGATCTGTAATGGGACTGATCCTACGAGGGAGTCCGATGGAGGCGTTGGACAGAGGGGGAGACAGACCCTCACAGCAGGCAATCACGAGTATCTCAACATGAAAGAGGAAGAAGGCGTCATTATACCAACTCAGTCCCTCTCTCTTTCCACCGTCTCAGCCTGGTCTCACTCTTTCTCTCTGCTTGCTGACTCTCTCACTCCCTCTTTCCTCCACACATGCACACACACGCACACATGCACACACACACATGCACACACGCACACACGCACAAATGCACACACGCACAAATGCACACATGGTTTGTGTCGGACTGGTCGTTTTTGAATGAAACTCCTCGCTGGCCTAAATTAATATTAGTTGTAGAACAGAGTAGAAGACTTGTCTTCGACTTACATACACAGAGCAACAGCTCAGCTTTTCTTTTCACTTTTGAGGTGAAAGTAATTCTGTTTTCACATAAACAACAGGGACAGGCAGATATTTTACAAAACCATAGAAGGGTATCTTATCTTTTTGTTAATAAATCAAAGGAAGTTGTATTCTGTTATTGTTATTACACTTTTTTATTTCATTTCTGTCAGCACACACGGCCCGTCTCTCTCTCTCGCTTACTTGCTCATTCTTTCCCTCTTTCTCCCCTTCTATCGTTCTTTTATAATGTCTAACCCTCTCCTTCCCTTTACCCCCTTTTTCCAAAGGACACAAGAAGACAAAAATAAAACCAATGACGTCAAAAATAAAGATAAGAAAAATACTGGTCCTCAATGAGTAATAACAGTTAACAGGAAATTACAGTAAGATATGAATGGACAGTAATTAAATAATTAGTAAAGAAAATGTTTTGTAATGTCCCCAACTGTCCGTACGGATTTGTCAGAGAGGTGGGCGTATGTTTGTCAGCTGATGTGGCACAAAGAGGTTGTTCTTCCGATAAAAATAAGACATCCTTTGAGTTCCCTGTTTCCCTTTCATATTCACCGGATTCGTATTGAATTTAGTGAAAGAAAACATCACTTTAACGCCTCATAGTGGAAAAGGTGTCTGAAGGCTGACTGACGACAACCTGTCCTCTCTGGGTAGCCGGGCCAGCCTGTTTCCACCAGTCTTCCTGGCCAAGCTGTGCTTACTGAATCAGTACGTGTTTTCTCCCTATCATTGACAGTGGTGTGCTACTGGGAACCGTCTGTTGAGAGCCAACTAGCTTTGAAGTTTGAAGTTACTTTGATTCCGGTTTGACCAGATTGTCTGAGATTGGGTCGGTACTAGTGGTTTGTGAACTTAGCATTAGTACTAACTGGATAAGGGGGTACTTCTTTACTTAGCACTTTGTAGTGTGATTTTAAGGTTCTTTTATGTTCATTGCTCATGGATATTGGCCTGGAGAATCCGAGGGTCACTCCCTGAGCAATGCAATTGACCCTAATATCTCCCAGGTCGCTGCTCTCCATGACAATGTGTTATCATGCAACTTCAAATAATTGTAAAATAAATAAGCAATATGTCTCTCTATCCCTCTCTCTAACTTGCTTTCTCTGTTTTCCTTGTCTGGCTTCATCCCTCCCTTACACTTTTCTCTTCAGTCTCTCCCTGTTGATCTCTCCTTCTCTGTCCTCTCTGCTTCTCTCTGTCTTTCTCTCTGTGATGCTGTCTCCTCCCTCCTCTTTACCAAATGTTCTGGCATGCTTGTCTTATTATATTATTTCTCTCAGTATGAACCCTGTTGCTAGTTGAATAGTCTAATCGGTCTTCCACTTAATTGGCGTTTCTGGACTTTTTAGCTTTAGGCTGTTTCAAGCACTATGGGACGCTATTGATGTAAATGTAATTTCTGAGGGCTGGTAGCGGCTTTGTAGCTGTGCCGTGTGGCTAAGGGTCGTCAGCAGAAAATTAGCACTTGGCAGACGACTGTGGATGTTTGATTGATGGCTTGGACCGGGGAAGCGGAGTGGATGTCTGACTGAAGTTCTGGTGGACTATGTCTTGGTTAATTACGGGTGTGTCTTGGTTAACTACGGGTGTGTCTTGGTTAACTATGGGTGTGTCTTGGTTAATTACGGGTGGGTCTTGGTTTACTACGGGTGTGTCTTGGTTTACTACGGGTGTGTCTTGGTTAACTACGGGTGTGTCTTGGTTAACTACGGGTGTGTCTTGGTTAACTACGGGTGTGTCTTGGTTAACTATGGGTGTGTCTTGGTTAACTACGGGTGTGTCTTGGTTAACTACGGGTGTGTCTTGGTTAACTATGGGTGTGTCTTGGTTAACTACAGGTGTGTCTTGGTTAACTATGGGTGTGTCTTGGTTAACTATGGGTGTGTCTTGGTTAAATACGGGTGTGTCTTGGTTAACTACGGGTGTGTCTTGGTTAACTACGGGTGTGTCTTGGTTAACTATGGGTGTGTCTTGGTTAACTATGGGTGTGTCTTGGTTAACTACGGGTGGGTCTTGGTTAAATACGGGTGTGTCTTGGTTAACTACGGGTGTGTCTTGGTTAACTACGGGTGTGTCTTGGTTAACTACGGGTGTGTCTTGGTTAACTACGGGTGGGTCTTGGTTAACTATGGGTGTGTCTTGGTTAACTACTGTTGTGTCTTGGTTAACTACGGGTGTGTCTTGGTTAACTACGGGTGTGTCTTGGTTAACTATGGGTGTGTCTTGGTTAACTATGGGTGTGTCTTGGTTAACTACGGGTGTCTTGGTTAACTACGGTGTGTCTTGGTTAACGATGGGTGTGTCTTGGTTAACTACAGGTGTGTCTTGGTTAACTATGGGTGTGTCTTGGTTAACTATGGGTGTGTCTTGGTTAAATACGGATGTGTCTTGGTTAACTACGGGTGTGTCTTGGTTAACTACGGGTGTGTCTTGGTTAACTATGGGTGTGTCTTGGTTAACTACGGGTGTGTCTTGGTTAACTACGGGTGGGTCTTGGTTAAATACGGGTGTGTCTTGGTTAACTACGGGTGTGTCTTGGTTAACTACGGGTGTGTCTTGGTTAACTACGGGTGTGTCTTGGTTAACTACGGGTGTGTCTTGGTTAAATACGGTGTGGACTGAACATTACAGATCACAGGTTTCTTGCTTTTTGAGTTTTATATGTAGTAATTTAGCGGATGATATCTTTAACTTTATAGGTTTAAATGGAGAAAACAGACAGAATCCATTCCTGGATGGTACTGTAGGCGTATACCATTTGGACTTACAGTGCCTTTGGGCTTTCTCCACATTTTGTTCTGTTATAGACTTTCTCCAAATGTTGCTCTGTTATAATGGCTAAAACAAGTTGTCATAAATCTGTGCCATTTTATTGAAACTTTTAAATTAAAATATTTTATGTACAGTGGGGAGAACAAGTATTTGATACACTGTGATTTTGCAGGTTTTCCCACTTACAAAGCATGTAGAGGTCTGTAATTTTTATCATAGGTACTTTTCAAATGTGAGTGACGGAATCTAAAACAAAAATCCAGAAAGTCACATTGTATGATCTTTAAGTAATTAATTTGCTTTTTATTGCATGACATAAGTATTTCATACATCAGAAAAGCAGAACTTAATATTTGGTACAGAATCCTTTGTTTGAAATTACAGAGTTCATAGTTTCCTGTAGTTCTTGACCAGGTTTGCAGCATTTTGGCCCACTCCTCCATACAGACCTTCTCCAGATCCGTCAGGTTTCGGGGCTGTCGCTGGGCAATACGGACTTTCAGCTCCCTCCAAAGATTTTCTATTGGGTTCAGGCCTGGAGACTGGCTAGGCCACTCCAGGACCTTGATATGCTTCTTACAGAGCCACTCCTTAGTTGCCCTGGCTGTGTGTTTCGGGTAGTGGTCATGCTGGAAGACCCAGCCACGACCCATCTTCAATGCTCTTACTGAGGGAAGGTTGTTGGCCAAGATCTCGCAATACATGGCCCCATCCATCCTCCCCTCAATACGGTGCAGTCGTCCTGCCCCTTTCAGAAAAACATCCCCAAAGAATGATGTTTCCACCTCCATGCTTTACGGTTGGAATGGTGTTCTTGGGGTTGTACTCATCCTTCTTCTTCCTCCAGACACGGCAAGTGGAGTTTAGACCAAAAAGCTATATTTTTGTCTCATCAGACCACATAACCTTCTCCCATTCCTCCTCTGGATCATCCAGATGGTCATTGGCAATCTTCTGACAGGCCTGGAGTTTGCCAATGACGCTGCAGGATTTTAATCCATGACGGCGTAGTGTGTTAGTAATGGTTTTATTTGAGACTGTGGTCCCAGCTCTCTTCAGGTCATTGACCAGGTCCTGCCGTGTAGTTCTGGGATGATCCCTCACCTTCCTCATGATCATTGATGCCCCACGAGGTGAGATCCCAGACCGAGGGAGAATGACCGTCATCTTGAACTTCTTCCATTTTCTAATAATTGCGCCAACAGTTGTCGCCTTCTCACCAAGCTGCTTGCCTATTGTCCTGTAGCCCATCCCAGCCTTGTGCAGGTCTACAATTTTATCCCTGATGTCCTTACACAGCTCTCTGGACTTGGCCATTGTGGAGAGGTTGATGTCTGTTTGATTGAGTGTGTGGACAGGTGTCTTTTATACAGGTAACAAGTTCAAACAGGTGCAGTTAATACAGGTAATGAGTGGAGAACCGGAGGGCTTCTTAAAGAAAAACTAACAGGTCTGTGAGAGCCGGAATTCTTACTGGTTGGTAGGTGATCAAATACTTATGTGATGCAATAAAATGCAAATTAATGATTTAAAAATCATACAATGTTATGTTGTGGATTTTTTTTTTATTCCGTCTCTCACAATTGAAGTGTACCTATGATAAAGATTACAGACCTCTACATGCTTTGTAAGTAGGAAAACCTTGTTCTCCCCACTGTACATAAGAATTCAGGCCTCTGGCATGACCCCAAATTCTGTTTAAATGCATCCTCTGTCCTTTGATCATCCTCGAGATCAATAGAGCCTGATTAGACTCCACCTGTGGCAAATGTCATTGATTGGACATGATTTTAAAAGGGCCACACCTGTCAGCATGCTCTGATCTGCACAGTGCAGGTCACAATAAAACCCTGGGCATGATGTCAAAGGAACACCATATGGTGTATTATGTGTAGATTTATGGCAAAAAAAATATCATAAACTATCATTCAAGTCCATAACATGAAATGCAGAGAAAGTGAAGGGTCTGAATACATTCCAACAGCATTGTAAGCATCTATTGTGGTAGTTCCTTGCACCTGCCTAATTTCAAGCAGTTGGGTTAAAAGTGGGAGTTATATTTTTACGTACTTTGTGCAATTGATAACTAAAATAATGTAATCCTTAAGTGAGTCCTATAATAGCAGGAGAGCCGTTTACTGAAGAGTGTGTTTCCTTTTGCTGATTTTTTTTTTTTTGTCTTACTGTTTTGCATTTCATATTTGCATTTGATGTCTAACTTTGTGAAAGATGGTCTGAACATGACTCCCTGTCAAAATGAGGTTTAAATAAATGAACGTGAGACAATAATTCATAACACTTAGCATAAAGATATCAATTCCAACAGCTAAGACACACCCATCCATCTACAGCTACTTGCATTCGTTCCCACAACAACAAATACTTTTTTTTGCCAGAGATGATGATTTTTATTCCCATCTTTCCATCTCCACACCAGAACAGGGATGGGGCTCCATTTTGTGCTCTCTCTCCCTTTGACAACTGATGAGGAATACAGAGAACATCAAAAGGCTCTGGATTCTGTGGTCAGTTTTTTGGCCCATGTTGGCAATAACACCGGCATTGTCGCCACCCCTCCATTATCCGATCACCTATGGCCTTGAAACGGCATCAAAGGAGGTGCAGGAGAGGGGAGGAGGAGAAAAAGGAGGAGAGGGGAGGACGAGAGGTGGCCTCTTCTAATAGGCTACAAAGGCCAGGCTTTCCCTTCCTCTCTCTGTCTGTCTGTCTGTCTCTCTCTGTCTCCCTCTCTCTCTCCCTCTCTCTCTCTCTCTGTCTCTCTCTCTCTCTGTCTCCGTGCTTTAAACATCCGTCTTTTGATCAGCTCTCTTATCCTGTTCCTTGCCTGCCCATTGGCGGAGGAAAATGGCGACAGAGGAATCATCTGAAAGACAGGATGTACTGTGTCTGCCAGCAGTCTTATCAGTTGTGACAACACATCTTGAGCGTTAGAAAAGTCTGGGGGAAAAAATATATTGTTAGGCTCAAACAAACACTAAGAAAAACGTATAACACACACACACACACACACACACACACACACAAAAGCACTCTTACACTTAAACACGCACACATACACACACACACACAAAAGCACTCTTACACTTAAACACGCACACATACACACACACACACAAAAGCACTCTTACGCTTAAACACGCACACACACACACACACACATAATTGATGAGTCGCCCCTCCTTGAAAGTCAGGATGACAGAAAGTATCAAGCTCTTCAGCTTGTTATGAAAAATGTAAGCAGTTCCTCTTGAAGCAGGACTGTTTCTGTCACTGTGCTTTACTGCTGTTACTGTACGGTTTTCACCATCTTACTCCTGTACTGTATGAAAGGATTTGTGAAAGTGGAATCAGCGTTCTTCTAGATATTGCTCACTTAAATATTTGCTTTTTCTTCATCTCAGTAATGAATCTATTTGTGTCTGGGTGTATCCTGCTCTTGTGATTGTCTGTGAAGAATTCTATATGACCCCTGCCTTTGTTTTTCACTGCAGTCCGACAGCAGGGTTGTCCACTCACATCAGAGAGGGCTTTAAACTTTGAATAATGGACTCTGATTTTGGGAAATGATGCTGTATTTCAGACATTTTGGCAGTAAATGCAGCCCAGTCTCTGTTGTGGTGCAGTGACTGCCCCGCCTCTCCTCTACAGGGTGCTGTTTTCCTGTGTCTACTCTTGTCAATATCAAGGCTGTGCTAATTTCAAGGTTTTTCTTAGGTTTTTATCAGTAATCATGGTCAAATATTGGCTTCTGTTTCGGTTTCTAAATAGATGCTGTTTTATTTTACCGTGTTGTGATTTGGTGATTGTGATTCATTGGATGTTTTTGTCCTGACCTTTCGGTACATCAGTACATATTATATATATTTGTCATTTAGCAGATGCTCTTCTCCAGAGCGACTGACAGTAAGTGCAGACATTAGAAAAGCTAGGTGAAACAACCACGCAGCTTAAAAGTGAGAGAATTCTAATCAATGAATTAGTTATCAACCAAAGACTGGAAAGAACACCACTCAAATGATATACATAACAAACATAATCAGCAAAGTTTACGAAAGACAACTGACAACAGAGCTGATGGAAGTGGAACTATTTTAGGTTTTTGGAGGTTTTCTGAAAATTGGCAGAGACTAATATCCTAACCTCCAGGGGAGGCAGGTGGCACCCTTGAGGTGCCAGGACGGAGAATAGTTTTGAATGTGTGGATCTGGTACTGCCCAGAAGGAATGAGACAGCCAAGAGCCCAGAGGTAGCAAACTGAATAGTCGGGGTAGGGATGTAAGCATTGGCTGAAGGTACTCTAGGGAGGAGAAGCTCCTCTTGTTACTCAGTAGGGAAGAACTAAAGTCTTGAAGTGGGCACAACCTTCAACTGGTAGGCCAGTGTTGTGTGCAAAGAAGCGAGTATCGTGGGAGAACTTGGGGCGGTTGAACCAGGCGAGTCTCTGCATTCTGAATGAGTTGCTTGGGTTTGGTAGGACACCCTGGGAGCCCTCCTAAGACTGAGTTCCTTTAATCCAGATGTGAGATGACAAGCGCCTGGGTGAGTACCTGAGCTGCTTCCTGTATGAGGTGAAGTCGTATTCTGTGAATTTCGTAGAGCAGGAACCTGCAGGAGCAACTCACTGCCTTGATGTTAGCAGAGAACGACAGTGTGTCGTTGGGCAGTTGTCAACCACGATGGATTATTCCTGGCGCATACAGGCCTTCCCACGGATGAAGTGCAGCTCAGTCTTGTCAAGGTTAAGCTTGAGGTGGTGGGCAGCCGACATCCAAGTTAAGATGTCAGCCAGGCGCATAGAGATTCATGTTGTCACCTGGGTTTCGGGTCAGTTTCATCTGTATAGCAGTGATACGAATGGGAGGATTTGACAGAGATGTGGAAATGCTGTATTGACAGAAGTGGAGAGGGCCAGGAACAGAACCTTGGGGAACACCAGTAAGCAGCTCCAATCCCCCCTACATCACCTGGTAGGAGCAGTCTATATATAGTCTGGATTGTGCAGAGCCAGAGACATCCAGACAGGAGGGAGATAGTTTTTGATATCAGAGGGGTTAAGTGTTGGTTCCTTTAAGACAGGAATGACTCTGGCTATCTTGAAGTCCACTGGAACAGACTTAGTGCTCAGTGAAGAGTGGGAGGTGAAGAATGGGAGAAAGGTCTCCTGAGATGGTCTGGAGAAGGGAGGAGGGTCTAGAGGGCATGATATGAAGCCAGGGATATACAGGTAGTCAAACGTACCCTGTCATATAAATCTGACTTTAGATTCTAGTTGCCTTCAAACCATAAACAGCTAATTCATCCTCTAAAGGGAGAACATAAACTATCGCCAGGGCACATACTGGACTGTGAGCACTAAATGGACATGTCCGGAACCTGACATAACACATAGTCCCCCTGCAAAACCCAAACCTCTGTATTACATTTCAGCACCAGGTGGAAATGGATCCACCAGCGTCTGACCAGATGGCCACAGCTCCCACCGGTGTGAATTCCCACCTACATCCACGGCTTGAAAAAATTTGCAGAAGAAGAACACAATGAACATGTGTTTGTATACAAGGATACAGGAATTAACATTGGCCAGTTATTTTTCAGGACAATTCCAAATCCTACACATGACCTTTGGATTTATTGAACTGGCTAGGGAGTGTTATCGCTCACAGAGCTTTCTGTATTCCTACGGTCAGGTAGGAACAGGGAAAAGCCTGAATAGATGAAGTGTAGTGACATTCAAAGAGCATGTTTACACAGACAGACAAAATCGGATCCTTTTTTTTCACTAATTCTCGACAAATCATGGTGGTGAAAAAGGGAGAAAATAAGGTTTAGTTCATGAGGCTTTTGCGGAAGAGTCTCCATGACCTTACGGACCTGCCGTTAATATTATTAGGGAAAGAACTGTTCTGCAAGCCCACTGTGTTTTGCAAGTGATTCGTTTTAATGTAGAGATGTGCCATGCCTAAATGAAAGTTTCACTACTTGTAAGAGGGAGTGGCTGATTACTCTCTGTTCTTGTGTGCATCTGTGTGTGGGCGGAATTCTCTAGTCAGCCCTTCAAACAGCACATCCTAGAGACAAATCACATCAGCGGGTCGGTGGGGAGAAGAGAGAGGGAGAGGTAGATAGAGTGAGAAGGACAGGAAAGATGGAGCGCGAGAGAGGAATGGAACGAGAGAAGGGAGAGATATAGAGACTCAGGCATAAGTCAAATCCATATGCAGACAAGCAGAAAATTACACTCTCTACATTCCATTCATTTAGGAGACAGAAGATAATTTGGCTTTGGGCTTCTGTTTTTCAGAAACAATCTAATGCTTCACCAATACATTGTGTTATGTCAGGTCTAAGAGACAGAACAACAGAGTCAGAAAGCCCCCCCAAAAAGGTACAAGTCTTTTATATTTAACAGACCCCCTTATCCTAATCAACTTACACTAGTGGGTGCAAACTTTACACTGGACCCCATTCAGAATCAAACACACAATCTTAGCAGTGCAAGCTTCTTGGACCGGACTACATGGGACCTATGTCCTCTCACACTTGTCCCAAGTTAAGATAAGAGAAGGAAATGGGAGACAGAGAGTTGAAAAGAAATAGAGAAAGACGGAAATCGAGGGAGATTAAAGCCTGTGAGAAATAGCGGCCCATGTCAGGACAGGGATGAACCTGGCCCCACACGTGGACAGAAATAAGGCCATCCTGTCTCCACAGGAAATGAGAAATGTCTGTGTTTGTATCAGACAGGAAGTGGAGTGTGCCAGACGGGCTTCTCCCCCGTCTCCAAGGTTTTAACTCAGCTGTCTTTGAAAGGAGGATGAGGTTGGACAACCCTAACCGGGCCCCGCCCACTC
Organism: Esox lucius; assembly: GCF_011004845.1. Classification (NCBI taxonomy): domain Eukaryota; kingdom Metazoa; phylum Chordata; class Actinopteri; order Esociformes; family Esocidae; genus Esox; species Esox lucius. The sequence goes on along the minus strand of NC_047574.1, from coordinate 3,072,828 downwards.
ATCTCAGCGTACTGGGGTGGTCAATAACATAATAATGATTTAATAATATTAATCAGGATGATAACAGTAGTTAACATCATCTAGTAATCATAATAATCACAACTAAAATTATCATAACCCCAAAAAAGATCCTAATGATCACAATATTAATCAGAACCATAATATTGATAGTAATAATCAGAACCATAATACTGATAATAATAATCACAATATTAATCAGTACCATAATATTGATAATAATAATCACAATATTAATCAGAACCATAATATTTATTATAATAATCAGAACCATAATTGTCAGAACTGTAATAATCAGAACCATAATAATAATCCTAACTATAATATAATGTCTCAGTGGGGGTGCCTAGTGTTCTGTTCTCCATCAGGGCCTCTTTGCCGGATGGTTTGATTTAATTAAAGTGTTACTGGTTAATGATTTCTGATATTGGTAGTTGAGGGGTTATGAAAAAATCAGTTGTATCTCATACATATGTCTCATATATATTTTATTGACAAAGAAAAGAGCAGACAGACTATACCAAAAACTGTGGGGTTCCATTATTTTCCAAAAAACCTACTGTGAATCTCAGTTTACAGTACACTTGGTTTTGCATGACATTGTCCCTTGTAATAATTCATTAGTGACATCAAATGGGACATTTTAGAACAGCTCACGTATAGAGTTTTAGTAGAAAGACAGACCATATTTGGCCAAATACTGTATGGTGGACCCAATGCCATCTAGTTGTTGGTATGAAAACACAGAATAGGCCTTTCTGTCTCAACCTTGACAAAACCTCTCCCTCGATAAGACTCAATGATTTCTCAGAAGACATTAATAAATTCAGAACCACCTGCAGGGTGACCTTGCATTCTACGATAACAGTCGGGGAAAGTCGCCGTCCATTTTAGCCAACAACAGAAAGTTGAAATTAGTAGGTCAGAATAGAACATTGGACTATACATTATGAATTATGAAATAGTTACACAGAGACACATTCATATTCGTTGAGGTCTGTTGCTGTGTCTACTGATATTACAAATCCTTAGATATAATACACACTATATGGCTATAAGTATGTGGACACCAGTGGGGATTTCTTTAAGACTGCAAGGGAAGCTCCCCTTGCAGTCTTATAGAAATCCCCACTGGTGTCCACCACATGTCAAATATGTACTATTGTGTAAACATTTTGTTGACTAAAATTGTGTTAAAACACATTCATCTCTAAAACTAGTTAGTTCAGAATCAGCTACAGGTCGGCTGACTCGATTTTCTTCTCATACAATCCCGCAGCGTCACAGTGCATTTCCCTGTTGAAGCCGAGCGTCCATTGACTTCAATGGGGCTGCTTAGAAGTTTTTTTCAGTGCTCCGAAAGTAGACAGTGATTGGATAAATGCTGCGATTATTGTCCTGCCCACGGACGCTCAGCGTCTCTGGGGGTGAATGAGGAGTAGGCTGGCCCGGACTCCGGGCTTCCGCGTGATGATTGGAGGATCTGACGATCTGTCAAACTGCATCCCTTTTGACTGACAGCGGTCTGTACTATAAGAAGTCACTGAAGCTATTTCTCGCTCAGTCCCATCGCGGATTTCTCCAGTGTATTCAAAAGACAAACTGCTGCAATATTTCTTGATATTTGTTTGGCGAAATTGCAAGCCGATTTGCATCATACATTTCACACAATTATAGGCTACACCACAATCCTTGTTTCAGTTTTACAAAGTTTAATTTTTTTTTTTTAGATAGTTACTTCATTCATTCATATACAGTAGTAGGCTAGGCTAGCTAGTAAAATTATATTTGTAAAAAAAAATACAAAAATATTGTTCTGTTGCAAAATTAAATGTTATTGTCTGGGTTCCAAAAGACCCCAAAGACCCCAAGTGTCACTACAAAGGAAGACCATCAGAGGGTTATAATGTAGGCCGAAAATGAGCTTCCCCTCTTTGAAAGACCAGCAGCCGCCACTGGTGGACACCCCAACTAATTAAGGGCTTCAGGTGTTTGAACCACACCCATGGCTCACAGGTGCATAACATCCAGCACACAGCCATGAAATCTCCATAGACAAACACTGGCAGCACAATGGGTCAAACAGAAGAGCTCAGTGACTTTAGACGTGGCACTGCCATAGGATGCCACCTTTGCCACAAGTCAGTTTGTGGAATGGTCTGGGGCTGTGTTTCAGGCTTTGGGCTAGGCCCCTTAGTTCCAGTGAAGAGTCATTTTAATGCTACAGGATACAAAGACATTTTAGATGATTGGCTGCTTCCAATTTTGAGGGGTTCAGTTTGGGGAAGGCGCTTTCCTCTTCAGTATGACTGTGCACAAAGCGGGGTCCATAAAGACATGGAGGTGGGTGTGGAGGAACTGGAGTGTCCTGCACAGAGCCCTGACCTCAACCCCCCCCAAACACCTTTGGGATGAATTAGAACAGCAATCACAGTTCTACTTTAAAATAGAATTACAGTCACAGTTCTTCTTTGATGGTTACATAGAAACAGTTCTGCCGGGGAGGTTCACCAGCTCATTCCCAAAGCCCAGCCCAGTTGAACTTTGAAACAGCCATTGAGAGGCGTTTAAGGAAATATCTGTTACCCACACCAATAACTGTTTGCCTTCTCACTTTACTTCATATAGTGTCTGGTAGAGGTCTCTGTTCTGGCCTGCTGCTGTTTCTAAAGCTCTCATGGTATCTGCTTGTGCCTGGTTCTCACGCCATCACAGCCACCCAGTCATTCCCAGTTCAGTTCCCTCGCCCACCCCCTCTCCTCTCCCCTATTCCCCCAGACCATTGTGTCCACAGAGAATGTGTCTCCAGTCAACTTACCTGGTAAAATAAGGATTATTCTTCTAATTGTTTTGAATAGCAGGCCAGCAGCACCACTCCATCGCCAGAGAGGACGAGTAGAATGCGGACAAAAACAGAACCTGCGTCCCGAATCGCCCCCCCCGCCCCTAGTCCCCTAGTTACAGTGCGTCGCTTTTAACCCGGTGCCCATACCTCCCCCTGCTGAGGGAGTGGGCAGCCATTTGGAACACAGCCGTAGACAAAACCCGGGGTCAGGGGTACCGTCGCTCCGCCAGGAGATGGAGGTGAATTCATTGTGTGAATTAAAGACAAGTGGTAATGACTGGGTGGTCGGTTCGCGCTGATCTGTGATCTTTATGTGAGCCGCGCAGTTGCGTATGTTAAACAAGTATCAAAGACCCCCATTCAGGAACGCTGCCCCCTCGGTGTGGGCCCACCCCCCGCCCCCCCCGCCCCCCCGCCCCCCCGGCGGCCCTGTTGTTACACGTAATTGCGGACATCACGGCACTCGTGCAAAACAACAGAAAGCGAGTTGCCGGGCGGATCAACAAGGGCCTGAACCAATGGGAACTAATGAGCTGGTAAACGCAGTGAGAGCCAGACCCCATTTTCCTAAGTAAATGTTCCAGGGTTGTGGTACGCGGCCCGGCCTGGTGAAATAACTGAGCTGAATGGAGCCTCAGACACACTTAAAGTAGTGAAAAGAAAGGAGCAGTTTGGAGGGAAAACACTTGACTATGCCCCAGTGTTGTGGCTCCATGGTGAGACGGTCCATGGTCCCAGCATCACTCAGGACCATTGCAGAGCGCTGAGCTGTGACCTGAGGGGGACTGGGGGTGCGGGAGGAGGCGAAGGGGGGGAGGAAAAGGAGAGAGAAAATTAGGTAAGACAGTGGAGTGAAGAGGAGGAGATAAGGAGAGGGAAAGGGAGCAAGATCTGTTGAGTGAATGTTTCAACCACCTCTCCACACACACTCTCCTCCTCTCCACACAAACTCTCCTCCTCTCCACACACACTCTCCTCCTCTCCACCTCTCCACACACACTCTCCTCCTCTCCACCTCTCCACACACACTCTCCTCCTCTCCACCTCTCCACACACTCTCCTCCTCTCCTCCTCTCCACACACACTCTCCTCCTCTCCTCCTCTCCACACACACTCTCCTCTTCTCCTCCTCTCCTTCAGTATACTATCCCTGTGAAAAGCCAAAGGCCCCTCATTAATATTCCTCCAAAGAAAATGTGGGAGAGGGGTTGAAGAAAAGGACAGAGAAAAGAGGGATAGGGTCGATGAAAGGAGTGGGAGAGGAGAGAGAGAACGAGTTGTCGAACACTAAATGGCATTGTTCTCCCCATGGACTTGGTGTAACCTTGTGGGGGGAGGGGAAGAGAGAGGAAGAGAGAGGAAGAATGGCCTGCCCTGCCAGGCTGGCCAGTTAACTGGCACTGGACTGGATGAGAAGGAGAGCAGGCTCCCTCCTGCCCGGGCATGAAAGACCTCCAGCTCATTACATGGACTTGGGACACGCTTGAAAAGATGGGGGAGGGGGGTGAACGATTGGGTGAAAGGAGATAGAAGAGGAGTGACCATCTGGTCTGTGGAGTTGGGTTAGCCAACACTGCATGGATTCCTGTTTCCCTGCATATCATCTAATTGCCAGTGTTGAAAACGCGGGCCTTTCCTCCTAAATGTGGCTAATTATTTTTTGGTGGAGCAATCAACAGTGTGCTGTTTAGTCAGTGACTTGGCTGTCCCACTGTATTGAGCGGTGCTGTTAGGTGACGGTTTCTCCCTGCCCTCTCTCTCTCTCTCTCTTTATCTCCTCTACTTCCTGTCTCTCTCTTTCTGGGTCTCTCCACCCCTCCTCCCTCCACCTGGAGTGGGTGTCCTGAGCAGTGTGGGCGACAGGAGCAGAGAGGAGAGGGGATTGGAAATGAGGGCAGTTGCACAGTGACCCTCCCCCCGCTTCCACACAGGGATTCTCATTTTTAAAAGCAGACGAGGAGGACACTGCGCTCCAACACAGCCTCCAACCTTCAAACACAGCGTGTGTTACTCAATTCAGTTCCTTTCCGTAAGGGCAATTATCTACAGTCCATATGAATGTAGTACAGATGGGATATGTCCTTGTGTGGTTATACTGTAAACTCCTAACCCACGTTATAATTCAGTTAACTAAAGTGCTACTTTTTCATGTACTGGGAGGAGAGCATGTCAAGTGTTTTGAACTGGTGCTTTGTGCCGTTTCATTTTCTCCCACTTTGTCTTTGCCTCTATGCCTCTCTTTCTGTCTTTACCTCTCTGCTTCTCTTTCAGTCTTTACCTCTCTGCCTCTCTTTCTGTCTTTATTTCTCTGCCTCTCTTTCTGTCTTTACCTCTCTGCCTCTCTTTCTGTCTTTACCTCTCTGCCTCTCTTTCTGTCTTTACCTCTCTGCCTCTCTTTCTGTCTTTATTTCTCTGCCTCTCTTTCTGTCTTTACCTCTCTGCCTCTCTTTCTGTCTTTACCTCTCTGCCTCTCTTTATGTCTTTACCTCTCTGCCTCTCTCACTCTTTAACTCGGTCAGCAGGATTTTTTGGTCTGAGACTACACTGAACGTATCAGGCGTAGGTTTCCCAGAGTCCCGCTGTATCTTGGTGATAAGCTAATTAAATTATCTTCCGTTCTTGATGAGAAAAAAGATTACAACCTAATAAGACCAAGGAAAGTCCTAAAGTACTTATTTCAAAGATTATTGTTAAGAAATGTCTGCCTTCTGAGCTAAGCTAGCTTCAGAGTGAGCCTTGGGGATCAGTGAAGAACTAGTCTTTTTACCAACAAAAATTTAAAAAAATATTAAATCAATAATATGTGCCACATATAAAGATGCAGCCTCATTCCTGTACCTTTGTGTATATGCAGAATATACTTCAAAAAACAAAAAAGCTAGCATAGAAATTACATTTGACAGTTGAGCGGCTGTGACCAGCAAGAAAATCAGCACAACACAATACAGAGAACTTCAAAACTTGGCCAGTTGCAACACAAAAACAAAGATGTCAACATGGATATTACATAGAACATCACAGTTCATCCGAATGTACAACTCAACCTCATGGCAACATATGACCTGCATAATGGGCTTCACCTGAAATATTTTTATTTTTTTTGCCAAAACACTGAAAGACGTTTCCATCACACTCCCTGGAAATGATTATGACAGTACCATCAACAACCATGGTAGAGGTCTGTTCCAGCTACACCGAACAGTGTTGTTTTACACACGCTGACAAATACCAAGGAGAAGCTTCCTGTCCCCAAACTAACAGTCACTTGAATGGCTGTGAATCATCGATTAATCTAATATGTTTTGGGTGGAAAAACGGAATGTATATATTTGGCAGCGAAATATGGGGCCTTCATCCACAGACTGAGGGACGGCCAATGAAACTATTAGTTTGGTTTGTCATGTCATGCCTTGAGGCTTTTCAGTTATTTCAAAACCAGCATCCTACTGTTTTAGTATTATTTTGTTGTACTATTCTTATTACTTACTACTGTTGCTGTAGCAACGGTTGTTAGTAATGAAAATACTTTCATGTTATTATTGGCTATTTTGCCATGGGTCTGACTGCTATTATTTTATGTATACTTTAGGAATAAAATAAATTGAACTGAATTTGTAGAGACAGCGAGAGAGAGACAGAGACAGGGAGAGATGTAAAGAGAGGGGAGGATAGTGAGGGAGACTGGGAGAGATGTAAAGAGAGGGGAGGGTAGTGAGGGAGACTGGGAGAGATGTAAAGAGAGGGGAGGATAGTGAGGGAGACTGGGAGAGATGTAAAGAGGGGGGAGGATAGTGAGGGAGACTGGGAGAGATGTAGAGAGAGGGGAGGATAGTGAGGGAGACTGGGAGAGATGTAAAGAGAGGGGAGGATAGTGAGGGAGACTGGGAGAGATGTAAAGAGGGGGGAGGATAGTGAGGGAGACTGGGAGAGATGTAAAGAGAGGGGAGGATAGTGAGGGAGACTGGGAGAGATGTAGAGAGAGGGGAGGATAGTGAGGGAGACTGGGTGAGATGTAAAGAGAGGGGAGGATAGTGAGGGAGACTGGGAGAGATGTAAAGAGGGGGGAGGATAGTGAGGGAGACTGGGAGAGATGTAAAGAGAGGGGAGGATAGTGAGGGAGACTGGGAGAGATGTAGAGAGAGGGGAGGATAGTGAGGGAGACTGGGAGAGATGTAAAGAGAGGGGAGGATAGTGAGGGAGACTGGGAGAGATGTAAAGAGAGGGGAGGATAGTGAGGGAGACTAGGAGAGATGTAGAGAGAGGGGAGGATAGTGAGGGAGACTGGGAGAGATGTAAAGAGAGGGGAGGATAGTGAGGGAGACTGGGAGAGATGTAGAGAGAGGGGAGGATAGTGAGGGAGACTGGGAGAGATGTAGAGAGAGGGGAGGATAGTGAGGGAGACTGGGAGAGATGTAGAGAGAGGCAGAGATAATGAGAGATAATGAGAGAGGCAGGGAGAGATGTAAAAAGAGGCAGAGATAATGAGAGATAATGAGAGAGATGGGGAGAAAGAGATAAAGAGGGGGAGAGATATTCAGAGATACAGGCAGAGAGAGAGAGGAAAAGAAAGGGAAAAACAGGGAGGGACAGGAACGCTACTGTAATACTGTGGCACTATGGATTAAAGAAATTTGTTTGGAGATGCATTGCAATTCCTGTCCTCTCCAAAGCCTATTATCCATTACAACACAGCCGGAGTTTGTTGCTGCAGCCAAGAGTGGAGAATGGCACCATATTTGATTTTTTTTAATCAAGTGCACTTCTTTTGAGTGCAGCTGTCCCCAGTACACTACAAAGGGAACAGGGTGGTATTTTGGACGCCAGATGAATTTATGCCAGACCAGAATGTGATCATTGAACTGCTCAGCCAAATGCAAAATCCAGGGAGAACTGCAATTTTAAAAGCCTGCTTTAAGAAGGCAGCCGTCACATTTAAAGTTTTCAATAATGCCGTCAGCTGTGGCGGAATAATGGCTTGGCTGTCTGCACTAAGCCAACATGTCACGTTTGAATAATACACGTTGTCCCATCACTCCTGATATAACAACTGTTTTTGTTTACATCACGGTTGTCTGGGGACGTTCCGAGGAGAGGAGGGGGGAGACGGTTTGTTTGATGCCCGGGTTAAGGAGGGGGAGGAGCAGGGGGAGGCAGGGGGAGACACGATCTGTTTGGGACTTAGGTTGAGGGTGGGAGGAGCACGGGGTTGCTAAGGGAATGGGGGAGCAAAGGAGGAATGAGGGAGAGGTCCCTGCCTTGTGACGGTTTATAGGGGGGAGGTGAAGAAGAGAGAGGGAGACGAGAGGAGAGAGGGGAAGGCAGAGAGGAGTAGTTTTGGGAGTGAGAGACAAAGTGGGCCCTCAGTGGTGGTAAGATAGTGGAGATGTTCAGAGACACAGGCAGAGAAGTGGGGCCGTATTGGAAGGCACTGACCCTCCCCAGACATGAGCCTCCCTGATGTTCTCAGTGCCTTTCTTCACGTTCTGATGAAAATGTCCATTTCAGGACGGTAGTTTGGTTATTTTTCTTGGGGGCGGGGCACATTGTGAAGCTGCTGCTGCTGTTGTTGTTGTTGTTGACTGTAACTTCCTGACTGGCCAGTGAGTTTGGATGAGGTTGAGGCGGGATGACGACGCATCAGTTAACCCTGTGCTGTTGTGTTCTCAGGGGCAGTCACAACCGTAGAGGACCAGAATGACACCAGCAATAGTGAGTACTACACACCACCTGGTGATACGGTCATTTGTGTCCCCTGTCCTGGTCTTGTCCACGTTATGATTTGGCTCACATTCTTTCAGAATTTGGAAGATTTAACAGCATGACATGATTCTGACTAAATCTTGTATGTGTGAACAGATGAGATCCAGTCAGGACAAGGTCAGGATTCAGATGCAGGTATGAATAAGGTTTAGCTGATCTACTTGATTCTATTAGGGAACCATTTGTTCGCTATAGATCACAAGGATCTGATCCATTACGAGTCATAAAGACCGATATAGCGTCCATTAACTATCCTTTAACATTGATTTTCTCCTGTCCCCTGATCTCTCCTTTGTCCACCTCTCTTTCTCCTCATTCTCTCCTCTCTCCACTTCTCTCCTCCTGGGGTAATATTAGAGAGCAATGCTCAGGGAGAGGGCTTCGATGGATCTCAACTACCGCAAACTGGCAGTACTCAGTCCAAAGGTGATTTTCTGTTTCACATACACACACTGTGGATACAGTTACCTGCTTCGGGTTTGTTATTAGTAATGTGCAGTTGCTGAATTACACTAGAATCTGTTCTGACAACTGTCTTTGTATTCCCAAGCTCCCTACTCCAATCTCTCTCATGTCCTCTTTTAATTTGTCTCCTTTTCCTCCAGTTTCTCTCTCTCTCCTTTTCATTTCTCAGCATCCACTCCGTTCAGTCATCTCTCCTCCCCTTTTTTAATTCTCTTTTTTATTCTCTCTTATTTTGTTCCTTCACTCCGACGCCTAACCCCTCTGCCGAATACACACCTCAAATCCAGTTCCACTGTTGTTTTTTTATTCTTCCCCTCTAAACAGGGAATGATTTAGACAGCAGATGGTTCATATTCGTTATCAGGAAGAATAGAAAAGCAGCACCAGCAATCGTCTGGACGCCCGGGTGACACTTGAATACCCATGCCCTACATAGTCAGAGCTCTTCCTTCTCGTCAGGGTCAACTGACATACAAGCTCATTGTAATACTGTATTTTGGTGCTGTGGAACTTAAGTTCAGGCAGTTTCCTCCAAAGTGACCATTACAGTTTTTACATGCTCATTTAGCAGACACTCTTATCCAGAACAACTTACATTTAGTTAATTCATCTTGAGACATGTTGGTGGGACAACCACACGACTCAGTAAGAGTAAGTACGATTTGCTCACTAAAGAAGATATCAACAGAGTCAGTTCTGAAAGAATACAATTGTAATTGGAGTGCTTGTCAGGAACTCAGGTGTCCTAACTTCAAGGGGCTGCTGGTTCCACCATGTCAGGGACTCAGGTGTCCTAACTTCAAGGGGCTGCTAGTTCCACCATGTCAGGGACTCAGGTGTCCTAGTTTTAAGCTGGTTCCACTTCCTATTGTTTCTTTCTTTCTTTCCAATCAGATTCTTCCATCCAGAAGGAATGAGCAGTTGGAGGAAAGACAATCAACCAGCCCCACCCTTCTGAAACTGTGGGACCAGGGGAGACTGGAAGGAGTCATTCACCACAACTCATTCCCCTGTTTGACATCACTTTCAAATTACTTTTAACATTTTTATTCTACTGAAATGACGTAGTCTGTCACCAGTTACATTTAGAATCCATTTTTTTAGTTGTTCAGTTAATTAAAATGAATCATCATCGATGACAAATCAAACATATCTGTAAAAGAAGAGACTTGTAATGGGCTATATCAGGTTGAGGAGATGAGTGGGTGGGACATAACTCAAAGTCTGTCACATCCAACGACCACCGCTACCATTTTAGCCACCATGCTGGAGGACGCTCACCCCCCATTCCAGGGCCTTGTATTCACAAGAAAACCTAATCAGAATATCTCTGGTCCAGTCCAGCTGGAACCCTGTTTGAGCGTTCATATTAACTTTCCATTTAATCTAGAACATTACGACAGCGTTCTGCCTACCTTGTGACTGAATCCAGCACATTCTGGGAACATTCCATCCAAGGTTCCGTCCATTTAGGGTTTTGACCATTGTGTGAGCATAGAACTGGAGTCAGCAGGACACCATATGAATCAATCCAGAATATCTCATACGACTTAGCGGCAGTCGGCAGACATTAACATTGCGGGTTGGGTTTAGGGTTAGGGAGGCCCTTGGGTTAGGGTCAGGGGTCAGGGAGAGGGCGGGGCAGCTTGGGAGGGAGATTCTTTAGGGACCATTACCAACCTCTGTTTCTACAAAGCTAAAACCGACCCGGCGCCACGTCTGTCTGTCTGTCGGTTGCTAGCGTTGACATTCTGACATCCACCAGCGGAGAAAAAGACAACCCGCGACACCCTCCAGCTTGTGCCGCTCTTGATCGTTGGGTTCACCAATGACATGGGCTTTGAAAAGCAGCAGATCTTTGACACAGAGGCGGGAGTACATTTCAGCATCTCTCACACACACACACACACACACACATACGAGTACATCACAGCATTTCTTCAGCGTCTGGCCTGTCTCACATTGTCACACATTGCTTGCTGTTTCAGCTCCAATACCTAGTAACGATGTCAGCTGCTTTATACCTGACACACACACACACACACACACAGAGACACACGCGCAGAGACGCACACACACACCCACACAAGCTGCTTCAAAAGCATTCTATCCATCTCTCAGTTCAGCCAGCCTTGCTTTCATCAGCGATATGAAGCTCTCATCACAGCTGACGTTCACACAGACACAGACAGACACACACACACACACACGACAGCGCAGAAGACACACACAGAAGAGTGAGAGATACACTCACACAGACACACACATAAACACACAGACACACACATAAACACACACACATTTTTGATGCCTCAATGAAATAGGCAGTGTAATAGCCTTCTCCTTGTTTTTTTTTCAAATTTCTTAAAAATCTCTTATTATTATCTTTTGACCAGATTGTCTATAATTAAATCAAATGAATCTGCCTTATTTCACATTGTCAGACTTCATCGTGGTCAGTCTCTAACAGATGAAGTATGGATGGTTTAATTTGAAATACTTGGTTGTGTATGGCTTGCAAACTAAAAAAAAATATATAAACTTTTGAGTATTTACCTAACGTGATGGCTGATATTTGTTGTTCTGTTGATTTACTCTCCGTTACTCTCTGGGTTTTTGAAAATTTTACAAAAAGCATCCTTTACATTTTTGTTTCCCGATGTTGTTTATCAATTCTCCATTCAAATTATACCTGTCAGTGGTGCAATGCTATACCGGTCATCTAATGAATAACAGTCAAGTACAGTACTATGAAATTATGAAATATGGAATGAATTACTGTACAATATAATGACTCAATGCTTTCATATTTTGGTGTTTTGCTTTGCTAAACAATAATGAGAAAAACTAATAAAGTTTAAAGGGGAATGTTCTTGCCTCTTTTTCTTTGTCTGTGCATCCGGGTAGGAGAGCGAGTCCACACCAGCAGAGAGAGAGAATTTGGGTGCACAATTAACCGGGTGAACTGGGAGTCGCAATCAGAGGCCAGGAGGGGTGTTGCAGGGAGATTATCCCTGCACATTGCCTGCCTTGTGTGAAAGTGGCTTTAGCGTCTCATGGAGAGGAAGACAATTTAGCGAGGGATGGAGTGGAAGGATGATAGGTGATTTGGGTGTTTTTCTTCCCCGTCCGTTCCCACTCAGCCGCCCGCAGCACTTTTCCATTAGCTCACTGTGACTCACTTAGCCACAGACCAGGTGGGGAAGGGCAGAGCCTGCCAGGGGGAAACGGGACAATGACAGTTGTTGGACGTGGTGAGCTACTGTAATTGGGTCGAAGGGGATGAATTAGGAAACAAAAAGGGAAAATATTTTGCGAAAAGGCAAAATGAAGGAGCAAGACAGGGTAGCAGGGGAGAGCGAAGGAAGATTATAATGGCACGTTTTCATTATCATTTTAGTCATTTAGCGGACGCTCATATTCAGAGCAACTTACAATTAGAGCAAATGTTTTTTTTTTAAAAGCTAGGTGGGACAACTGCACAGTAGTAAAAACATAGTCCTCAATGAGGAGGATGTCAACAAACGCAGTGATGGAAGGCAAAACCAATCAACATTGTTAGTTTTAGTTCACAAAGACAAGAAAGGTGGAGGCTGTAGATGTATTTTACGCACTCTGAAAAGGTAGGGTTTCAGATGTGTTTTTTAAACGGGCAGACTCTAACATCCGAGCTTCAAAAGGAGAAGCTGGGTTCATGACCATCCGAGTACTGGCTGAGAGTTTATGGTTAGAGGAGACAGAAAGGGAGGCAGACCCAGGGGGGTTGTTGAGAGATTAGTCCACACACAGCATTTAGTAAACATGAGGCTGAGCACATTGCAGGCCTTGTGAGTGGTAGGGCACTGGAAAAGTATGAAGTCTAATAAAGAAAGAAGTTTAAATAAATGAATAACCGTTTAAGCCAACAGAGACTTTCAACCAGTTTTCCCCAGTGGAGTCAGAATCACAGCCTGAGTTTCTGCTGGCAGCCCTGACAAACCGTAAAAAATTTCATTTTATAAATGCTTGTCTGGTGACACATGCCAAATTTGCTCACGCAAACAAAACTGATTGTGCATTAGCCTGGAGCACTATACAGTACCTCTCTTTAAACATCATCAGGTTCACGCAGCATGGTTTACAAAGGCACACATATGCAAAGTACTTCAGTCTAAACTGATGTTACTGGAACAGATTATGAGTGAGTGGTGTATAGGACACTGGTCTGCAGGTGATAGCTAATTGGTTGTGTAATAAGATATTTGTAATTGTGACGTGTGGCACTAGCTGATTGGCTGATAGTGACCTTTAAGTGATAGCTGACAGCTATCATTGTTCCTGGACATATATTTATGAACGTCTCAAGAGGTTTACTATAGTTAAAAATATATTTTCAGGTTCCTGAGTGGGTGTTCCCTCTTTCATATGATAACACTTTCCCAAGTAACCTCACAATTCCTCTATAATATATGACATGCTCATGGCAGAAATTTTTTAAATCATAAATTTTTATGACAACCCTGGAATGAGGACAGCTGTCCACTACCACCTACAGGTTACAATCAGCTATCGCCTATAGGTGCGGCTTACTCCAATAATACTCTGGTACTGTCCTCTACTTGCTCGCCACAACAACTCTGTCCTGGTCAGACCAAAGGAATCAGTGGGACGTCACACTTTGGGGTACCCCCTCCACTGGGAAGACCAAAGTGACCCTGTACCGGTCAGAAGGAAAACAGTCGGGTGTTTCAGTACCTCATTACCTGGAAATTTTGCAGCCATTTCGGAATTTTAAAGCCAATAGACTTGCCCCGAAATTCAAGAGAGCGGCCATATCCTTCTTCTGCACCTTGTTCCAGTTCTGTTTTCTCGTACAGTACATATCCCCTAGACCCCTAACTAGCGACTGACACAAGTATGCAAGCTTTTGGTTTTCAGACTGTACTTAGACCAGGAAGAAAGGATTCAATCCGATCACGCTGTCTGTTAAGCATCTACATTTAATTAGCAATTATATCGACGCACAGCGCGCATCGTTTCCCTCGAATGCGGTCTGTGCGAATCACGGAACATTGCTTTTAAACAGGCAAACAGTCAAGAAAGCCACAGAATTAGACCCATTACTTTCCCGGTTTTATCCTCAGTAAAATATTTTGGCATGCCGCGCCTTCATACAAGTGGGCCGCTTCAACGAGAGCGTGAGTATTGTCGTCTGTGGAGAACTGAACATGAATAACGGCCTTACTGTGGCATTGTATCACTCTGTAAGCCACGTCAGCCTATTGTACATGCAGAGGGACACAAATGAAGGATGCTTGATGCTCTTATTAAATCCTATCAGTACTGAATGAGGGGCAATTCACACTGAGAACTGTAGAGTGTTGGGATGTGGTGTCTGTTGGTGAGTGCATTTTGGGGGTCGTTCGTTAAATTTGTAAAAAATAAATAAATCTAATGACTAATAAAGATATGTGGCACACACCATTGCTGTACGATTAATTTTGCTTGTTTATTATGTGGGTCCACTAAAAGTTTGTGAAACACAAAGTTGTAATGAGAAATAAAGTACATTTTCAAATTAGCGCACAACACTATTTGTAGAATCAGTGGCTTTTTACATGTAAAGAATTGGAGGGGCACAAACCATTTCAAAATATAGGATACATACCAGTAAAGTTACAAAACTCCCTCTTGCTACTGATGTGTTTATTTAACACATCAACAAACAGCGTGGCTCCACAAAACACTTTTAACGACAGAGCGTCGTTCAAAACGAAGCAGAAAGACAACTTTTTAGGGATACAGATCCATTCAATGACAACAACCATAATAGATAAGCATGGACACACTGACACTCGTCACCATCTATATCAATCGATCAGGCACAAAAACATGACCATTGTACAAACCAGCACCACAAAGGCAAGATGATAAAATGTGCTTTCACTCACCAAGGCTGAGGGCTCACTTGAAGAGGCACGGCGGTTCTTCCTCTGGGCAAACCTATAGATAACTTTGGGAAGTCATGTAGCTGCTGAATCAGCTGGCTTTCGATGGACAACATGGCCAATGAGTTGATTCGCGGCTGTCCCATTGTATTGCGAGTGGAGGTTTTTACCCTCTTCAAGTTGGAAAAGTTCCTCTCTGACTCGGATGTCATCCTAGGTGTTGTTATGATAGTTTTCAGCAGAGTGACGGTCTCAGCAAAAGCCTCTTCTAGGTTGTTCTCATGGATGGATCTTAACAGAGACAGGGCCGTCTTACCTGTGTGAAGCTCAGACTTCAACTTTTCCTCGTTTCCTAGAGGACATAGTTTCACCACACAGTCAAGCTCAGATGTAGAGAATGACAGAACAAATTGTGGGAAGAGCGAGCTGTCAACCAGCTTGGCAGCGATCAGGTGGTCACTTTGTGAAAACCTCTGCTCCACCTGGGAGGTGACTGTGTTGCATGCCTTCTTCATCACCGGATCTGTGTTGGTTACTCGTCGGCCTGGCTCGTCTGTTCCATCGTGAACAGTGGCAGCCCATTCATCAGTTTGCTTCTGCATATTTTGGACATTCTCCTTGAAACGGGTGAGCGCACTGCTAATCCCAGATGCATCGATGCTCTGTTTTTGCATTGTTGTAAACATCAACTTCTGGCATAAGGAAGAAATAAAATTCCAGCAGCTGCAGAAAGACTCGGTCCCAGAGTTTGTTTGACAGGCCATATGCCTCACTTATGGTGGCCTCATCCCATCCTGGTTGTGTGCGTATGTCCTCCATACACAGGAGCAGCGCAGCTCGGTTTTCCCAAACTGCATTGACAGTTCTACTTTTAAAGTTCCATCGTACAGCAGGTGGCCTTGGAATGCGTCTCTGTGTTGCCTCAGCAAGTCCCTCAACACGTTTTGGAGCGCCAGAGAAAAAGGTGGAAAAAGCAGTTAAATCTGCAAAAAACACCTTCAGGATGCTCATCCTTGCTGAACAAAGTTGCTGCATGGTCAGGTTCAGCTGGTGAGCATAGCAGTGAACAAACTGGGCATGTGGGTATGTCTCTTTCATTAGCGTTTGTACCCCTCGGACGTTTCCACTCATTACAGCCGTAATAGTCTGACCATTGTCTGTCTCTTCAGTTAAGAGTCCATTACTCGTTCAATATGCAGCCGGACTTCTGGCAGACTGTATTTTGCTATAACATTAACTATGCCGTTAGAGAATAAGGATATCTTTCACCTGATTTGGCACACATGTTCATTTATTTTACTTTCTTAAGAGAGTAAGCCACTGGTTGCTTCTCCCCCAAACTTTTGTTACTTATTGTCTGCAGAATGCTTGCGTCCCTTCACGTTTCTCGCACGCCACTTTGATTTCACTAACCGGATCATGTAGACCACATTCCTGCATCCTATTTCTGAACATTTGAATTAAAACTGCCAAAAGAAAATTTGGAATATGTATGAGAGGGGAACTAACCATTCCCCAGGACCACAAGGTCACAACAGTACAAAAAGTACTGGTGCAGTCGCAGCACAAAGTTGTCCTACAGACGAGTGGCTTGCTGGCTAGCTAACATGCCACACGGGTCAAGGCAATAAGGGAAACGCTCGTGTCAAAGTGACGTCATACTCACTCTGGACTCAAGACATTTAAAGTAACAGCTAAGCAACCTTGCTAACTGTGGCAGTAAGTTGTTCTGTACAACTGGAAACCCCGGCCGGGGGGGGGTTAACACTTTTCATTGAAAACTTGTTTTGAGAAGTTTAGCAGTGTACTGGAAAAACTATTGGGTCCTATACAACATCACTGGGAGCAACCTTGATGTCAGGGATACAATCTACTCAGTCGGGAGAGAAGAAGTGTCCCGCGCGCTGCAGCGCATGCTGTCTGCATGAAGTCACAAAGGTAACTAGCATCAATGTACCCAGGGTCACTGCTAAAGCACCATACATTATTTTCCACCGAAACTGCGACGTGACTGTCTAGGCAGCCTGATGTGGGTGAAAGCAAACAATTACGCCTGAACGTTTTCCATTCTCGTGGGAGTGTGATGACACTTAGACATGAGCTGTATCTGTTCTAGCCATGAGCAAGCGCATTTCAGCGAATGTTAATATTGTTTCTTTTAGCCACTCAATAGCAAAATAAATATATAAACCGTGGTCCTGCTCCCTGAAAACATTGCGTCACACGCGTGCCGCGTTGCATTGTCTAAAATCGTACAGCCATTTTATTATCACATTCAAACAGTTTCGTTAAGTGGCAAAAAACAACAACAAGTGATGCAAAAGCTACGCAGTCTGAAACCACGACATGGGACGCAGGGATGTTTCAGAGCACCTGGGATTTCTAGCCAACGGCCTGAACCGCTATGTGTTCCCATCCAGCGTCTTTGCTTCATGCGTTCTGACAGATGTTTTTTGTACTCGCATCCGTTGTGCTGGTAATTGGCGGCAACTTTCCTTCGGAATACATTGACAGGGAATATTAAATAACAACAAACACAATGTACTTTGTAGTGCCTTTTCTGACAAGGAGAGTGATGCTGTACAGCCCATCAGTCATGGTGCCGTCATCCTTAAATGGGAAGACGCAGGTCATTTGCATCTTTGAAGTGTGGTTGAACACATGAAACTAATGATCAATACAACAATACATTTGCAATCTACAGTTGAGCTCAACATACCAAAACTGTTGATAATAAATTAGATGGCATACACAAGGACAGGTGAATAAGGGACAAAAGTAATATTGAACTGCATTGTTTTAAATGGCCTGCAATTAATGACCAGTAAAAATACACAGTTTTAGCCAGTTAATTAGATGTCATTACCTGTAAGGCTAAGCACAACTCTAGATTGCTTACATAGTTTTTAGTCACCCCGCTCTATAGCCTGAACAAATCACAAAAGGAAATTCTCAGGGACAGTTTTACAGACACAGACTAAGCATAGTCCAGGTCAAGCTTTTGAGTTTGATTTCATTTAGCCCATGACTGGCTTAACGTTGTCGATGAAATTCACTTAATTTTGCCCAATTAGCATTAATTAACCCTCTAACAGAGCTCATGTGTGAAGCTCTTGTGCAAAGCAACTTTTTTTCCGACCTGGTTTCTCAGACGTCTCATTCTGGGTAAAGCCTGTGCGTGTCTTTTCAGTCAGATGCCTGGAACTGCTTTCTTATTGAATCTTGGCTCAAGGCTGTCTCTTTTTTTGTCGTTCTAGCTGTCAGGCAGCATAAGACATGTTCCCTTTAATTTTATTTCGACAACAAATGCATCCAGCCTTGGGTCCTGTGGCAGCTTTTATCTCCAATGCGTTCTCTGTATTTTATAAGTGAGCCTAGTAATTCCTTTAGAATCAATTTATTTCTCTACATTTCAATAGCTTCCCTCACCCATTTGAAGAGGAGGGGCACCATAATGAGTGTCATCAAGTTTCATCCCAATTACAATGTTTATCTCCGCTTAGTTCACCTAGTGTTTCCCCATTCCCTCTGCCTGCCTCTCATGTGAGTGAGAGAGGGAGCGATGCATTTTCATGAAGGACAAACAAACACTATACTTCAGATAAACAAAAAAACTGCTTATCCAGCTCTGGGACTTGACTGCTTTGCTTCGGAGCAGGAATTAATTTATCCAATTTGTTTGTGCTGTTCTAAATAGCCCAAGTGGAGCTGGGTCACTGTCGGTGTGGTGTTGGGGGGGGGAGGGGGGGGGGGGGGTGAAGGGCTGGAGGGAGGGGGAGATGTGGGGGGAGGTCAAGGGAGAGAGAGGTAGAGCAAATTAGTTCACATGTACACACGCACACACACACACACACACGCGCGCGCACACACACACACACACACACACAGTCCATTTTGTCAGCATTTACCCAGTTCCCCTTGGTAGAGGAACTTGGGATGGAGAGTACAAAGACAGAGGCTGGACATGCATCCCACAATGCACCGTGTCTCCATTGCAGGGCACAGCCTTCAACCAGAACTCGTAGGGCTCTGATGTCAAAGTGGTGCACTCTGAAGGGGATATGCTGCCGTTTGTGCCTCATGTTCTATGAATGCTGATCACGAACGAATAAACAATGAGGCCGACTGACTGCACTCTATCAGGGCTGCACAGCTTCCTAATAAACTGACTAATGTACGATTATCAAACATTATTCAACCTTTACATAGCCAACTACGCCTTAATCAACTCCTTTATACCCCTTTATAACTAGTTTGTGTTGTCAAATGAACTGTTTGCGTATGAGATCCTTGAACAGCAGACAAGCTCTGATTGAGACACAATATTGGTGATGACGAAACAATGGTTTTTTGGTTGATTGGTTTATTATTCAGTCACGTTTACTCCTAAAACAGTTGGGAGAGTAGACATAATTAATCTGCGTAAATGAACATGCCCGTTCCTCTTGTCTTGCATATGTCATGGACACAGGGTTGAGGAGAACGATGTTATGTGATAGAGTGCTCTTTGACAACTTCACTGTTACTGTAATATGTATTTGAAGAAAAGCACTCTGTAAAAGTGCCCTGATAAATTGAACATTCTGCCATTTCACCAAACAGGGGCCAACGCCGTGGGGAGCACTCCTGATGCCTCATGACATTTACAGAAATACAGATGGACCAAAAAAACTACTATACATGACACTTCTTGATGTCACATACTGCTAAACTACTTCATTAGTACTTCATTCATTTATTTTTTGGGTGGGGAGCTCAGTCATTTCTATAAGTCGTTTTGACAGCGTTAACTTCGCATGAGTCTTCACTATTGACTCTGATCTGGTCGACACACAAACCCAAATTCTTCTATGTAAGGGGTCATCTTTGTGTTGGAGTGTCCCCTCTCTCTATCTGCAAATTTACAAAAACAATTGTTTGACAAATCTTTTTTTTTTTTTTCATTATTCATAATTTCTTGAATTGAAATGTAGGTATATTTAAAACACAATACTTATAGAGAAAAATACTATATTTTATGAAATAAAAGTATTTTATCAAATGGCTTTGTATTATTTTTAATCAAGGACAAATAAAACCCGTCCATTAACAAAACTTTTACCAGTCATCCATAAAAAATACTACAAAGTCATCCTGTAAAAATACTACTTGGGCAAAGGTCTAAAAATATTTTGTTATAAATATACTAAAGTATAAATAATTGTTTTAAAAACTTGTTTTTGCTTTTACTAGTCATTTTCTAATAGCATCTTTACCGTCTCTAAAGTATGTTATTCACCAAAGATTATCTCAGATAGGTATCTAAACAAAGTTTTTGCTACTAAAGTCTTTGATGGTATGAGGTAGAAAGATGAGCAAACTCTCTTCTTAAGGATGATTTTATGGGGGAACCTTTGATAATGTGCTTCTTGATCAAAGAACATTATCCTGTTATTTAGTTTTCTACTGTGCACTGGTCTTTAGGGTATAATGTGCAATTTGGGATACACAACCTGACAGCGCCTGAAGATAAATATCTCATTACCAATGAGGTCAACATTTTTTGCTCTACCAGCACAAACTGATGTTTGGGTTTTTGATTCCAGTCCTGGGCGATAGCCTAGTAGCCAAGTGTTACTGGTTCTAAACCCTGACTTGGAACGGTAAAGAAATCTTTCATTGTTCCATCAAGTAAAACAGTACACAAACATGACTGCTCATGTAATCGGCTGTAGAAAACCTACTCAAATATAACATTCTGTCTCTCATCATAATCAAGGGCTTCCTTATATTTAATTAGATTCTTCATTTTACATGTTCGGGTTCTGAAGAAAGGTGTATGGATGTATCTCAAATGGCACCCTATTCACTTAAACAACGCATTAAGGATAAGTGTGATATGAGATACACCCAAATAGAGAGGATCATTAATCGGAGGGTTCTCTTTATGCGAGAGGTCAAAGCTTTTAGCTCTTCAAAACACACACTTCCATTTTAAATGTCTTCAGTAGAACAGTGACAAGGGTGTTCTTATCATCATGGTTTCCTCCTTTCCTGAGAAGTAAACCCAAACAAGACATTTTTGTTTAATATATGATGACAACTCTTTTAACCAAGGTGAAGTAATAACCCAAAGACACTCATAATCTAAAGAAGATGAAGGGTCAGTATGCTGCCATGTTAAAAGCACGTGCACGCAGACACACCCGCGCAAACTCATGCACACGCTCCTTGAGAAGTCATTAAGGTTTATTCATGTTGATTTTCCAACTGCCAGTTAAAAACCCAAACGTTGTGAAGACAGAAAATTAAAAGCAACAGCTCTGAAAAGCGTGTCACAATTAAATTCAACATTAAATGCATTAGCCTTACTTGCTCAATAGCTTTATTGTCGTGGCAACGAACATCATCTTACTGGAACGGAACACAGTGGCCTAGCATGAATATGCTAATGGGATCTGTCTTCATGTTTAAAGGTACAGTCTATCAAAATATGTAAAATACAAAAACGTCAGCCTATACTAGAGTTACCCCATGTAGCTGGTGTTGGAGTGTAACTAAACACGATCAGACGCTTGTGGACGATTTTGGCGTACATGGATTAAGTCTTGTCTACGAGTACAAAAAAATATTTCGGGCTAAACTGGGCATAGGTGTATTTTGTGTCTGTGAAACCACCCCCTTGTTGTTCTTGATGAACTCGATCAACACCAATGGCCAGCAATGAACAGGTAACACACCACAACAACTGACGCTATGCCAGCGAAGGAGTTTCAACGTTCCACTGTTTAATGTTACATCACAGCACATCCAGTAGACGAGTGGGGTCGGGTGTTAAGCGGATGGCACAATGTGTGCTATGGACACTGACGCTGGGAAAGAGTCACAGGTCCTGGGTGTGTAACCTTATGTCACGGAGAGATGTGCATCTTCTCCGTCTCCAGATGGTTATTAATGTCCGGTCGATGTGACCGTAGTAGCGGGCGGAATTACATTTACATTACAGCCGTCATCGATTATCCCACGAAAATAATATATCTTCACAAGGACGACCTGGGCTCGGTGGTGAACGCGCAGATAAGCTTGATTGCATTTTGGATTTCTCCTCTATCCTTCTCCATAGAATACAGACACACACACACACAAAGACAGGGCCTTGGGGTCTTCAGATACACCCAAGTGCTGTTGCCATAGCAACGTACGGAAGACAGCGAGCCCCGCATATATTCGTGGCGCGTGCAGTGAACGGAGATCTGACATCCGACACCGCCTAGCCAGCCGAAAGGAGACACAAAAAAACGCTGGTGGAGATACAGTGCCGTGAGGGGACCGCGTCCGATCCAGAGGGTTGGAAACGGGTTCTTACAGGACGGTTCAGACGGAACCTGTAGCACTGCACTGCAGCTACACTGTGTCAATGTATTCTGATCTGCAGGTACACTGTGTCAGTGTATTCTGATCTGCAGGTACACTGTGTCAGTGTATTCTGATCTGCAGGTACACTGTGTCAGTGTATTCTGATCTGCAGGTACACTGTGTCAGTGTATTCTGATCTGCAGGTACACTGTGTCAGTGTGTTCTGGTCTGCAGCTACACTGTGTCAGTGTATTCTGATCTGCAGGTACACTGTGTCAGTGTATTCTGATCTGCAGGTACACTGTGTCAGTGTATTCTGATCTGCAGGTACACTGTGTCAGTGTATTCTGATCTGCAGGTACACTGTGTCAGTGTATTCTGATCTGCAGGTACACTGTGTCAGTGTATTCTGATCTGCAGGTACACTGTGTCAGTGTATTCTGATCTGCAGGTACACTGTGTCAGTGTGTTCTGGTCTGCAGCTACACTGTGTCAGTGTATTCTGGTCTGCAGGTACACTGTGTCAGTGTGTTCTGGTCTGCAGCTACACTGTGTCAGTGTATTCTGATCTGCAGGTACACTGTGTCAGTGTATTCTGGTCTGCAGGTACACTGTGTCAGTGTATTCTGGTCTGCAGGTACACTGTGTCAGTGTATTCTGATCTGCAGGTACACTGTGTCAGTGTATTCTGGTCTGCAGGTACACTGTGTCAGTGTATTCTGATCTGCAGGTACACTGTGTCAGTGTATTCTGATCTGCAGGTACACTGTGTCAGTGTATTCTGATCTGCAGGTACACTGTGTCAGTGCATTCTGATCTGCAGGTACACTGTGTCAGTGTATTCTGATCTGCAGGTACACTGTGTCAGTGTATTCTGATCTGCAGGTACACTGTGTCAGTGTATTCTGATCCACAGGTGTTCAATTAACTACACAGCTTTCCAGCTGGCTAAGCTGACTGCTGCGTGGCTGTACTGATTGGATGATGCCGGGTCACGCTACGGGCTACCGATGACCACACCACATCACCCCACACCGCCCCCGCGACAACAACAAGAGGGTCGGCTGGTATATTGCCAGCACTTCAATAGGAAAACAACCGAAAACCACTCTGTTGCCCACAACGAAACTCTTTGCTCATTGCTACGTTTCGTGTCTCCCAGACAACACGGCTACACTGCAGCTCGCCATCTTGTCACACAAGCCCAGTTTAAACACCTGTCAGGGTTAATGGCACTGTAGAGTGCACGAGGCCCTGAATGAGCTATTCGATTGTGACAGCCTTAAGTACATAATATGCAAGAATTAATTTGTAAGTAAGAGAGAGGGAACGTTATTTACACACACACACACACATCTATTTTTTCCCGGCAGAATTCATTACAGCCGCCTCCCGCTGGCTATGTTAATGCCCCATCACATTTCCATAACAGATTCTGCAGCATCGAGGTATAGTCTGGACGCTTCGTCCGCTAGCACCAAGTGACACGGCAAACACAGCCTGAATTTCCTGCATTTAATTTCTCGGCTGTGCGAGAGCAAGGTCCTGGGATATTAGCAGCACTGCACCTCTCTGAGCACCTGGACTAGGCCGTGGACAGCCCCTCCCAATGTTCCCTGTAAATCTGGAGTGAGGGAGGGTGGGGGTTACTGAGCAAATGTCTGGTCTCCTGAGCAGAAACCTGAATGTTGTGAATATTCTGTGCGACTGACACACACTTACAGTGAACACTGAGGCTGTATCCACTTTCAGTTCGTTTCAGACAGTAGTCAACAGGCTAATGCGGCTGTTACTGCATAAGCTGGGCCTACAGGGGTGTCCTAGAAACAAAACCCCTGGAGCAAATCATCTAACATGTTCATATAGAAATGGGATTTGATTTAAATGATGTAGATGCAGCCTACGGTAGCCATGTGAGCAGTAGACTTGGAGGAGCTGAGGGAACATGGGCTCCCTAGTCCCTAATAAAATGTCTTAATCTGCGTAGTTCCACACCAGAGTAATCAGTATCAAGCAGTTAACTGTTTACTAAATAGCTCAAATTAACCGAGGCCAAAACGCTGCTCATCTCCTTGCATTTTTTAGATATGCTACACTGAAACCGCACTGTAAATCTTTGAACAGATTAATGTTTAGGGCTACTCACTGCTCATATCACTGCTCAGAACTAATTGTAACCACTGAAATTGAAAGTCAATTTAGCATATACAGCTCCGGAAAAAAGACCACTGCACCGTTTTGGAAAGGAAAGAAAAAGTTATCTTCATTTTTTCCGGAACTGTATTTTGTGTATTCTGTTGTGCCGCAAACAGCACAATTACACCAGGCAAAATTCACCAGGTGTGTAGTTTTACATTACGATTGTAGGTGTTTCTGATTATGAGTCTCTCTGGATATGAGTGTCTGCTAAATGACTAGAATACATAATGATTTTAAACAAGAAAAGTTTTAAAAGGAGCATAATTACAAGATTAATTTAATTTGATTCATTCATTTAGCATCGTCGTCAAATTGCAGAAAGCCTGGAAAGGTGCAAACAATAGAAGAGAGCTTACAGGGACAATTATAATTACACCACTTTTTTCATAATGTTACAGAGAACCAACCGCTCTCCAGTAAGACGCTATAAAACCTGTGCGTGACGACAACAAAACAGCAAAACAAAGGGGCAGACATCTACAAGTCCAATGCTAATTGCAAATGGATCTCAGTATGACTTCAACATTACACATCCATAAATATAGCATTTTTCTTTGTTGAAGCACCACTGGCAGCAATTATAGCATTTTCTTGAGTATGACGCTAGAAGTTTGGCACGCCTGTATTTTGGGTGTTTCTCCCATTCGTCTCTGCAGGTCCTATCAAGCTCTGTCAGGTTGGATGGGAACGTAGCTGCACAGCCATTTTCAGGTCTTTCCGGGGAGATGATCAATGGAGACTTGGGCTCTAGGTCAAGGACATTCAGATACTTGTCCTGAAACCCACTCCTGCATTGTCTTGACTCTTTGTCGTGTTGGAAGTTAAACCAATGCCCTGGTCTGTGGTTCTGAGTGCACTGGCGAAGTTTTTTATCGAGGATCTGTATTTACTTTTTCCGTTCATCTTTCCCTCAATCCTTATAAGTCTCCAAGCCCCTGTCGCTGAAAAACATCACCACAGCAATATGCTGCCACCATCATGTTTCACCATAGGGGTAGTGTTGGCCAGGTGATGAGCAAGGCCTGATTTCCTCCAAACCTGATGCTTGGCATTCGAGAAAAGTACTTCAATCTTGGTTCTGTCAAAGCTAGAAAAAGCTTCTGAGAAAGTCAATACAGTCTAGAAACATTTAGCTGACCCTACGGTCTCTGATTTGGCTGACCCTACGGCCTCTGATTTGGCTGAACCTACGGCCTCTGATTTAGCTGATCCTATGCTCTCTGATTTAGCTGATCCTACGGTCTCTGATTTGGCTGACCCTACGGCCTCTGATTTAGCTGACCCTACGGTCTCTGATTTGGCTGACCCTACGGACTCTGATTTGGCTGACCCTGCGGGCTCTGATTTAGCTGATCCTACGGCCTCTGATTTAGCTGACCCTACGGTCTCTGATTTGGCTGACCCTACAGACTCTGATTTGGCTGACCCTACGGTCTCTGATTTGGCTGACCCTACGGCCTCTGATTTGGCTGACCCAACGGCCTCTGATTTGGCTGACCCTACGGCCTCTGATTTGGCTGACCCTACGGCCTCTGATTTGGCTGACCCTACGGCCTCTGATTTGGCTGACCCTACGGACTCTGATTTGGCTGACCCTACGGCCTCTGACATTAAGCAGTACTTAATCAAAATCTACAATCCTTAAATACATGTATGCAGTCTACATAACTATGTAAATAAGTCACATTCCAAACTTACTACCCTCAAAATAATCAGAAGCAATTGGGGGTGTGTCCTCAAAGTCACAGCAAATGAGACCATACAGCATGAAAGTGCCTTCTCGGAAAATCATCACAAGGTCACAAGCAGAAATTTATGTCATCTCACAACATGGCCAAATTGCTAGTTTTCGGGTGTAAAGGATAAAACAGAGAGGGTCTGATACAGAAAGGGTTAAAAAGTTGTGTAAGAAAGTTTGTGAGCGTGACTGTCGTGTTACAGAGCTGTCTGTATTAGAAGAGACAGTGACATTAATGAACAGAAGATAGTGTCTGACTGCATTCACACACACGCACACATACACACACACAGTCTCTGCCATGCCTCTCATTTGGCCTGTCTTCGGACTAAAAGCCTCTCCTCCACTGACAACTACAACGATTCATTAAGTTGGCCCAGCAGACATGGAGACCGTCTAGAGTCACAAGGTCACAATTATGATTAATTCTCAGTTCATATTTGTATTATCAGAGTGGAGGGAGATTGAGAGAAGGAAACGAAGCGAGAGAGATGGAGAGACTACAAGCGTTGTCCATTCCAGAGGAAGAATATGTTTATTGCATTCAGTCTGTTTATGTTTTGTGATTTACAAATGCATTAATCATTTATACATGGTGCGGTAGACTGCTGTATTTGTCCGTGTTTGTGTGTGTGCGCATGTGAGCAATGTGCCTGCTTCCGTGTGTGTGTGTGTGTGTGTGTGTGTGTGTGCGTGTGCGTGCGCATGTGTGAGCTCTCCTAATATATATGACCAATCCTCTCAGAAGCCAATTCTCCAGCTAACCACCAGATTCCAGACTTCCATCAGACTCTGGTAATGCAGCCTTTGACCATCTGTCAGACACCAGACTTCTGGCTATAAACTTCCCCCCACCTTCACTCGCTCCTCTCTCCCCACCTCTTTTCATTCATCTGTTTCCCCGAGGACGGAGAGATGCAGAAGGCGAACTGGCGGGCGAGACAGCGACGGAATGAGAGAGAGAATTCTAGATAGAAAGAGGGAGAATGAAAGGGAGAGAGAGAAAGTGGATCAGGAAAAGAGGCAGAGAGAAATCAATTACCGCCTCATCCCAGAGCCTAAAACCAGCCGTGTCAGGAACCACCGAGGACGAACAACGAAGGCAGCCAGCCCTTAAACCCCCCAAACCCCAGAGGAGAACGGCGAGCGGGAGGTGGAGAAGGCCCTGTCATGAACCCTTACATCTGGAACACACACACACCCACGCAAACGGCCGTCAGTGTCTGTCACCGGCATTAAAAGGCCCCTTTATCCTGTCACTTTTCCAAATCGGATCCACCCTCCAGTGATCCAGCCGCAGTCAAATGATGGATGACCAGAACCATGCGTGGTGGGAGATATTGCTGCAAATGGACCTCCAACTCTGACAAAATGGAAGGATCAAATGTGTTATTTAAAATTTTAAAATACATTCTCAGAAAAGAAAAACTCTATCCCTACTGGAAACCATATGGGGTGGGGACTTAGAAGCAGTATGAACCACAAAAGGCTCAGTCCAAATGGCTGTGGATTACAAGAATACACAATAACAGTAATATCAGTTGTAAATCTCAAACCAACATGGATGAATACCGATAGAATTACAAAGTGTCAGTCTAATCTGATGGGATGTCATTCGGGTTTGTTGGGTTTTATTTGGTTTACTTTTTCCGTTTGACTGGAGTCCTTGTCCAGTCAGATTAAGCCTTTTGGATCTAGGGATGTAATGTCAATAATGTTTTTAAATATGAAGGGAGAGGAGCAGTTGGACGAAAGAGGATAGCGTGGCCAAAGGGGGTCAGGTGGTGTAAGCTGCTGCCTCCGACACACATGTACTGCTGCAGCATAGGGTTAGAGTCCAGCCCATTGCTATTTCAGATCCCTCTTTCCTCACTCTTTTTATCAGTAAAGCCGAACAATTACCCCAGAAATATATCCCTCAAAAATGGAGAATAGGATCTGACAAATAGTGGGATGTAGAAAGGGATTATCTGATTTGAAGGATGAAGTAATGGAGTAAAATATTATCTGACCAGAATGACGGAGCGAGGCAAAAAAAGAAAACAGGATTGTATCGCGTTTTATTGATGGAATGCAGCGCAATAACAATACTTTAATGTTATTATTTTGTAAATCACCTTCACTCAGTATGCATAAAGTGGAATAATTCTCAGCATGTAGAAACCCCTGATAGAACTACTAACGAAACATATAGACTTTGATCAAATCAAACATAAAACACTAGCTTGAACGTAATGGATGTTGTAGGTGTAGCAAAAGACTTGTATGTCAGCCCGCTGCAGTCAATTAAATTGTAACATAAAAACAAATCCACACAGGTACAATTTGCAAATGGATGTGTTAATCGGGAAGTAAATAATTGGAACGTGACCAGTGTTAAACACTAGTGTTTAGGATGTCAATTGAGCAGCAACAGTATGTGTGTGTTTGTCTTTGAGCAAGAGAGACTGTGTGGGTGTGTGAGTGCATGGGACTGAGTGTGAGCACGGTAAGTGTGTAAATGAGCAGGAATGTGCGTGTGTGTGTGTGTGTGTGTGTGTGTGCGTGCGTGTAAAAGCGCTCTAAGATGCGGTCGGGCAGGTAAGTTTAACAGTTTGGTGGCCCTCTGCACAGAAGCTTGTTTTTGTCTCTGTACTGGTTGCGACACTCCTGGTGCATCTACTGCCCACTAGACAGGAGCAGCGCCAACAGTCCAGTCGTAGATGTGGAGGAACAGAGGCACCGATGATGGGTGCACAACAGGGAATTGGAGGAAGGACAACAACGGACAGCCTCCATAGCCTGACAGAAAAGTTATGCACTTCGAAACTAGTTAGGTCTTGGCAAAAACATGTTTCTCGTCAACAAAGGCGTGTGCATAATCTCTGTGGACTCATCTTACCATCCACGGGCTTGAATGTGTTCCTCGTTATCAACAAAGTTGTAAGAAATCTTTCCCCCCCCAAAGTGTCTACAGTAAACAGACACAACCCAGAGTTCCATGACATCACCTGCACTCGCAGAGTTTGTTTATAGTGAACTGCATGAATCATTGTTATCAGGAGAACAATGTACATATATTAATGAGGTAGGCTGAGGTTTAATGAACTTGCTATTGTGTAGACATGGAAAAACAGAGTTGAAGAGTAAAATAAAATGCTATGGAGCAAATGGAAACTAGTCGTAGCGTGTGACGTTCTGTTCCATTTGGTACATTCCAGCCATGACTCTGATCCAGCCCTCATCAATTAAGGTGCCGTTTAGTCACACGTTACTGTTACAAAAGTGAAATGTCACTATTTTGACATACTCCAATGAGATTATGTTGGCTGGTGAGCTGAGTTAACTCAGACACAAAGGAGCAACATCTTCCTAAATGACATCACACTGGGCCTATCTACTGACTACGTGCACATGCCTTCCTTACATCACCTTTCCAGTCTTATTAAATAACTTCCATTAAATCCTCAGCATCGTTTAATGATTACAGCTTAATTGAAACTTGGGTATGATTATCTCTCCTTTCATTACATCTCTGTTGAATTCCCCTTGATCTCCGATGACCAGGGAAACTCTACTTTATATTAAAAGCTGGAATTAATCAAAGGCTTCTTTCCTCTTAATTCCCAGACAGTAAAGTTTCTTCCCAAAGCTAGGATATATGAGAGAGGTCATTTAATTGGATTCACAATGAGGCGTCTATGAGAGATTCTTTCCATTTCATTTTTAACTCTCCTCATCACTGATTTCCTTGGTGCCCTTTTGATATCCAGCATGTGGTCTGTTCAGTATCAGAATAATAACTTGCTCCCTCTGACCCTGTTTACACCTGGTTCTAATATGTCCTGATCTTGTCCACATTCTGATTGCGCCCACATTTTGAAACAGGCAGACACATTGGAACATTGTGATCTGACTGTGATAAAACAGCCTTGTCACACACGATGGATACGTTTAGAATCAACCCACTTTGGGTCCTTTTTCCAAGCGTTCTTCTGACTTCCCTCACATGCACGCCCACCATGGTTTTTCAACAGCCCGAAGACTACAGTTTCCACAAGGCTGTGCACAACCAAAGCAACGAGTACTGCAGTTGTTTAACATAGCAGTCCGTTTATTTTGTGCAGTAGCAAAATTCTTAAACATTTAATTTTTTCAGGATCTACTTCAAATGAAGCACACGGTCCATAATGTATGGCTTTGAATGGAGCGGCTGGTGTCCTAGCATTCAGAGATTCTGAACAGTGAAAAAAAGTTACATTTTAACTGTTTTCCAGCTAGGTTCGGTTTTTAGTTCAGGTTTTTGTTTGGTTTCTGAGCAAAGTAATTGCTCATTGTGACAGCTCCAACACTCAGGGGTAGGGTTAAATGCGAATATTTTTTAATATTCCCTTTCAATGAAACATATGAAATCCTTTTGTTTGAGACCTCCCCCTGCAATGTAAATATGCAATTCATTTGGGCAAAGATTCCTTTTCAAATGCGGACAAATAAACTCCTGCCTAGAGGTAACTCTCCAACATGGTTAACTGGACTCACAGCCCTGTTCGCTATCAGAGTGATTGAAAGCTCTTATTTCCCGGTGGGTAAGTTCACTTGAATCACACACCAAGTTGGAATTACAAGTGGGAAACCATAAGAATATTTTTTTTACCTAAGAATATTTTTTCGCCCATGATGGTTGGGATGCCCGACTAGATAGCTTGTTGAATGGAATTGTCCTTTATATGGATCTTGACGAAGTGACTTAATTAATTGCATGTTTTAAATGGTATCATTAGGAGCTTTGTACAACAGGGACTAGAGACATCCAATTACCTTGCAGACAATTATCTGCACACAACAGCGTTCACATTGACACACTGCACTTTTAACATTTTAGTATATATACCTTCAAGGAACACATCACTGTCCCTTGTGTTGGCGTTCCCGTACAACGACGCCATAGTGTTCACACCTTCTTAGACTTGTGTTACCACAGAAAATTAAAATTGATTTCATTAGGAGTTTTTGCCACTGATTAAAACACACAAAATGTCAACGCGAAGGAATAAAATCTACAAATTGGTCCAAACTAATTAGAAATACAAAACAGAAAATAATTGATTGCTTAAGTGTTCACCCCCTTTAGTCAATTATTGGTAAAAGCACCTTTGGCCGCAATTACAAACCTGAGTCTTTTTGGATGAGTCTTTACCCACTTTGTACATTTGGACAAAGCAATGTTTGCTCATTCTTCTTTCTAAAAATACTGAAGCGCCATCAAATTGAATGGGGACTAGCAATTTTTATGTCTTTCCACATATTCTCAATTGGATTGAGGTCTGGGGTTTAGCCAGGCCACTCCAGGACTTGAACATTTATGTTTGGGGTCATTGTCTAGCCGGAATATGACTCTTCCCCCAAGTCCCAGGTCTCTTGTCGACTGAAGCAGGGTTTTTTCCAGGATTACTCTGTATTTTGCTGCCTACATAGACTATTTTACGAAAATCCATGGCACCCAATTTTGTATGATATGTGACGTTACGTTAGGTTACATTACAATGCGCCAATAACGAAATTATTAAAACGTAACATATCTTACGAACGCTATTACAACGTATCAAATGTTACGAGCGCTATTAAAACATTAATGCTCTGGGGTTCAGGTTAGGGTTTGGGTTAAGGTTAGGTATCACAGCACTGGGGTTAAAGTTATGGTTATGGTTTGGGTTAGGATTACAAAGAAAATCACTTCAAACATATTTATGTCGTGACAACACCCCTCGCCAAAACTGGTTACAGGTTCCACACTGGAGCAGTGGGTAGCGCACCTGTCTAGGATGCGAAAGGTCGCCGATTTAAACCACTGCTACTGCTTTTTTTTCTCCATTCCGTCTCCAACATTATTTTACTGCAAGTAATATATCTTACGAAAACCCCTACCTAAAATGTACGTAAAATAGTCTACGTCATCATTCTGAGACCAGGTTGCCTATTGTCACAAGCTCTCTGGGCCCAGAATCCATGTAGCATGATGCTGCCTCCACCATGCTTCATGGTAGGCATGGTGCCCTTAGGATGATGTGTGAGGTTAGGCTTGCGCTAAACACAGAGCCTAGCATGGAGGTCAAAAAGCTACATTTGGCTCTACTTGATCCCACATGCTTTCCAGAAAACTCTAAGTGAGTTCTGATGTGCTTTCTTTTGGCCACACTTCTTTACCGGCCAATTTGTATAGCTCCTGACCTATTGTTGCAGTATGTACGGCGTCCTCCAGCTCCACTGTGGACCACTCTTTTAGAGTTGGCATTGGCCTCTTGGTGGCCTCCCTGGCTAGTGCCCTTCTTGCCTGGATACTATTTGAGGACTGCCTGTTCTGGACAGATTCCCAGGTGGTCCCATGTCTCTCTGCATCTTAATAATGGACTTGAAATGCCTTGAATTGTTCTTTAATCCAGGTAACATCTCATTAGGACTCTCATTAAAAATTTACATTCACTGTGTCCTATGTCCCAGTTACCTTCAAAATGACCTCAGAGCTTCGGTCAGTTAATGCACTGACCGGAAAATAGTGAATCGCCTAAATGAAGCAGCGTAGGTTAACAGGCTCATCAAACTATCTGGAGGCACAGCTGAAAAGTTGACGCGCCACATCGATTAGATTAATTACATAAAAGCTGTAGTTTTTCCATCTTGGTGAAGCGAGCCATGTGGCATTGGAGTCTCCTGGCAGACAGTTTTTCTGAACTTCAAAACAGGTTCTCTTTGTTTGGGCTAATGGCTTCTACCTGAGCACAAAGCACATGGTAATTGTTTGCTTATCACACTAATAATAATTAGCATAACGCTCGGCTCTCTGCCCTTCTGTCCTGTCAAATATTCCATAATTTAATCGAGCAGCGTTTTATAGATTGAATTCAGCGTTGCTTCACTTAGCCATTTCGTCACTGAGCTTCTGTTGAGGGCATCATTATATTGGACGGTGGAACTAAAATAACTTGATGATGAGCTCAGGTTGTCTGCACAGTAATTCAGTTCGCAGTAAAGTCCAAACTGCTAATTTGTTATACACACAAGGCCTATGAAAAGATGAATATGAGGGAAAATTACAGAACGTCACCTTTTATTTCTGTCCCTTTCAACACTTATGGTTTACCAACCATGAATAACAGCATTGTCAGAGTTCCATCCCCACATTTTATGTGAGAATAAACACTAGGATATTTGGCTCACAAGTGTAAAAATGTATCTGTTTTTTCCTTTTGCATTGATTGTTCACACCTAAAAGAGCTCTGAATGTGTAGTCTTAGTTCTATCCTTTGCTTTTGCCTTTGGAGTCTGTGTTTTTACTGTCAATAGGAATAATCCAACATGAAGGCTAGGCAGCTGTCTCTGAAAGAATACCATGCAATACGGATTCTAAAAGAAAAGAGGAACTCAATTAAAACCATAGCACAAAGTTGAGCAGAGCCAAATCAACATTTTAGGATGTCTTTTTAAAAGAGAGAACTTTTGTCTTCAGTAATCGGCAACAACCAGGTTGGACTAGGAAAACAACCACAGTTGATAGCAGAGCTGTGAATAATAACCCTAAAATAAGTGTCAGTGAAATCACTAACAACTTCAACAATGATGTGATGAAAGTGTTATAATCTACTGTTTGTAGAATAATTTAAAAAGACTACATTGCAAGATACAAACCCATGATTAGTAACAAAAACTGAAAAGCCAGGACAATATTAGCTTAGAAATCACAGTGATTAGCCAGTACAGTTTTGGAACAGTTTCGTGATCAGATGAGACGAAATGAATGGAAAGATAAATTATGGAGTAAAAAACTGAACTG
Organism: Esox lucius; assembly: GCF_011004845.1. Taxonomy (NCBI): domain Eukaryota; kingdom Metazoa; phylum Chordata; class Actinopteri; order Esociformes; family Esocidae; genus Esox; species Esox lucius. The sequence goes on along the minus strand of NC_047574.1, from coordinate 3,038,734 downwards.
CAAATGATCCAAAGTATACCACCTCATCTGTGAAGCACAGTGGAGGTAGTGCCATGGCATGGGCATACATGGTGGAGGTAGTGTCATGGTATGGGCATGCATGGCAGCCTCTGGAACAGGCTAACTCATCTTTACTGATGATGTTACGAATTATGCAGAATAAACCAGTAGTCTACAGAAGCATCTTGGTTACCAATGTACCAGAAAATACTGCCAGAGTTGTTGGGCTGCCCTTCACAATGCCATGGGACAATGACCCATACACTGCCAACACAACCAAAGGGCTATTTGAAGAAAAATAAATGGACAGTGTTGACTGTCTATGTTTATCTCCTTCCTGAGAGCGAGGTAGGGGCAGAACGAGGGTGGTGTAGAGCGTGACGGAGGCCTGGGTCAGGATGAAAGAAGGGGTGGGGGTGTGATAGTGGGTGGCAGGGTGCAGATGGGGGGGCGACTAGGGGCCGATCACACGACACCAGACACTGTGATAGTCGAGCTGGGGGGGGTTGGGATAGAGAGAGGGAGGGGGACAGCTGTCATCCGGCTAATACACAAAACCGACTACTAACTGGTGCCCACTCCTCTCACCTCCTCCTCCCACACCTTCTCATCCCCCCACAATCTTCAGCCTCCCTCACCTCCTCTTCCTCACACACCTCCCCCATCTTACCACTCCCCTTCCCACACCTTCTCATCTTCCCTCAGCTCCTCTTCCTCCCACACCTCCCCCGTCTTACCATTCCTTCTTCCCATACCTTCTCATCCTGCCTCAGCTCCTCTCTCAGCTCCTGCTCCATTTCCTCTTAGTTTTTCTCTCCAACAGTCCTTCCATCGTTCCCTGTGGATGGGCAATGGCACAGTGAAAGAAATCCCAGCCAAAGAAAAGGGCCTTTTCAGATTTAACACTTTTAATCAAACCTTAATTCCAGATGTCACTCCCTTTCAAGGGTTGGCATGGCAGAGAAAACGTATAAATCAACCACAAAAATAAAAATTGGCTTCAGAATCAGGAATTTTGATCGAACCATCCTCCAGTCATTGTTGGGAAAATGAGTGGGTAAGGTTAGTCCTCCCTAAAAGACAGAACACCAAAGACAAGAGAAGATGAACGAGAGGGAGGGCATGTTCTAATGAGAGGAAGCAGAGGCGATGTGTGTTAGTCCCTCCTCATTCCTTCTGGATGTTTACCACACACATACAAACATGAACACAGACATACACACCAAGACAATGGTTCTCAAACCCCGGTCCGGACCATTGCTGGTCCAAAGCCTGATGGATTGCTTCCATCATAAAACTGGAGTTACAATCGCAAACACTGCAATTTCTGTTACTTAGCAGTTGGGACATACTGAGTGTTTTCAATTTCTGTCCTACAAATGTGATTCTAGCCTTTGAAACATTAATAAGAAACCTAACAACCCCTTAAATTAAATGTATGAATGTCCGGAACTCATGTCATCTGTCTTTCCGTGCAACGCTCACAAGCTTCATAGGACATGTTAACATGGAATATTGTGAAATCCCAATTGAAAGCAATGCAAGTCCTCTCCTCTAAACTCAGTGATTACTTGATGTTCCCCAATGTTTGGGGAACTTCCAAATACTATAAACCAAATAATTTTTAATTCTTAAGATTTTAATTTAGTTAGCCTACCAGAAAAAAAGTTAAATTTATGTGTGTTTTTTCTCTTTTTTTTTCAACCAAGTTCTTACCCTAATACAAGAGCTTTTCCTAACCATTAAGCATCAGTGTTTTGTGGTTGCTTGATCTTGGGAGTTTTAGTCTGATTGTCTGTACAAGCACTTTGTGACAACTGATCTAAAAAGGGCTATATAAAATACATTTGATTTGATTGATTAATTATTATGGGGGAGCCTAAAAGCCAAATAAACTGTTTTACTTAATATAATTGTTTAAATAGAAAAATCGTTCACTGAGCAAAGAAGTTTCAGAAACTCTGCACTCAGACACTTATTAAGCACACACATAGCATTTCTTAACTATGAGAAACAATTAGATTGGATGGGAGGTGAATTTGAGGATGGGATGATGAAGGGGGTGAGGGGGGTTGAGGATGGATGAGGAAGTGGATGAGGGGGGTTGAGGATGGGTGAGGAAGGGGTTGAGGGGATTGAGGATCGGATGACGAAGGGGATGAGAGGGGTTGATGATGGGTGAGGAAGGGGATGGGGGTTGAGGATGAGTGTAAGGAAGGATGATGAGGGGTGAGGATGTGGGTTGGGGGTTTGAGGATGGGTGAGGAAGGGGGTGAGGGGGGTTGAGGATGGGTGAGGAAGGGGGTGGGGGGGTTGAGGATGGGATGACGAAGGGGGTGAGGGGGGTTGAGGATTGGTGAGGAAGGGGGTGAGGGGATTGAGGATGGGATGACAAAGGGGATGAGAGGGGTTGATGATGGGTGAGGAAGGGGATAGGGGGTTGAGGATGAGTGTGAGGAAGGATGAGGAGGGGTGAGGATGGGGGTGAGGGGGGTTGAGGATGGGTGAGGAAGGGGGTGGGGGGGTTGAGGATTGGTGAGGAAGGGGGTGGGGGGGTTGAGGATGGGATGACGAAGGGGGTGAGGGGGGTTGAGGATTGGTGAGGAAGGGAATAGGGGGTTGAGGATGGGTGTGAGGAAGGATGAGGAGGGGTGAGGATGGGGGTTGGGGGTTTGAGGATGGGTGAGGATGGAGGTGACCGGGGGTTGAGGGGTGAGGGCATGACAGAGGGCATGTGATGATATGTTTTGCTCCAGGAGAAAATCAATTCCCTTCCACATTAGCAGCATATTAATTAATGATCCTTATTCATAGTCTGCTTGACTGTCCGTCTCTCCCTCTGTTTTGTCTTTTTCCCTTTTCCCTTAGTCACACTTTGTTATTCTCTCTCGCTCAGTCTCTTAATTTGTTCACAGTTTTTCATTGGTATCTGTTGTCTCTACCTCCCTGTCTCCTCTCTCACTCCCTCTCTTCCCTCCACACCCTCCCTTTTCTCCCTCCCCCTTCCTCTCTCACCCCCTTCTCTTTCCTTCTTTTATTATTTCACAAATACCTTTCAGAGAAAAACACAAGTGCTCCTTAACATAAGCGCTGACACAAAACGCCATAAAAGTTTAGCTTCCATCCTAAATGACAACTTATTCCCTATATAGTACACTACATTTGACCTGGCCCCACAGGTTTCTGATAAAAAGAAGTGCACTATAAAGGGAAAAGGGTGTCATTTGGGATGCATTCACCAGTAAGACTACTGTAATATCCTAACAAGGAAATATGTGTCTCCGTGGAGCATAAATTCTGTTTCATGTCATTCATGAGCCTTTGTTTTATTTATCTGTTTTCCTTTACAACCAGGCAGATGTCTGGGGGCCATGAAGACCACAGTCCTGTTGGAAAGAGGAGAGAGGTGGAGAGAAAGAAATGGAGAGACAAAGAGAGAGAGAGAGAGAGCGTGAGAGGGAGGGGGGGTGAAAAGAGGAGAGCGAAAGAGAGATGGTCAGGAGAGATGAGGAGAAAAAGAGAGACACTGAGAGAGAAAGGGACAGAGAGTGACACAGACAGAGAGAAAGAGAGAGAGACAGAAAAACATTTATGTTGCGGACATGGCTTACTGGGGCCCCCTGCTGGTAGTCCTGGAACACTTCTGATAGGTTGGCTACAGAAAATGACAGGGTCACTTCTGATAGGTTGGATACAGGACAATGTCAGGGTCACTTCTGATAGGTTGGATACAGAACAATGACAGGGTCACTTCTGATAGGTTGGATACAGAACAATGACAGGATCACTTCTCATAGGTTGGATACAGGACAATGACAGGGTCACTTCTGATAGGTTGGATACAGGACAATGACAGGGTCACTTCTGATGTTTGTTACAGAACAGTATTAGGGTCAATTTTGATTTGTTAGTTACAGAACTTTTACAGGATCACTTTGATATTTTAGTTCCAGAACCCACAGACCGGATCACTTCTGATAGGTTACTTACAGAACGTATCGGGCCACTAAAATTGTTACAAAAAGTTTTTCTACATGTTATACAACAGTTGAGTATATGTTGAATACAGTTTTAATACATGTTTAATACAGTTTAAAAGAGTTGAATACATGTTTAATACAGTTTGAAACAGTGTAATACATGTTTAATGCATTTTAAAATAGTGTAATCCATGTTTAATACAGTTTAAAACTATTTAAAACATGTTTAATACAGTTTAATACATGTTTAATACAGTTTAGAACACATTTAATACATGCAACAGTTTGACAATGGATGAAGATGCTCCAAATATTTAGATTTCCTTCGTACCACATAAAATGCATTACTACAACAAAGAAATAATGAATCCGAGATTCTGTTGGGAATTCAGGTATTTCATTTATTATTAAATAACACTTTTACAGAGTCTACAGGTTCTGATCAGTTATTGTTAGAATATTTTATCATTGCATGATAAACGGGCATGTAGACACCTGGTCTATCCGCATGTATGAATAAATTAATATATATGGGTTAGACAGGTGCAAAGCTACCCCCAAAACATGTTCGTTCTAGGCCCACCTGTGGTCATCTTTGCTGTCTAGACTTCTGCCTTCTATAATTCACTTTCAAGAGAAGAGCACACAAATGAAAAACATTTGGATCCAGATCATGACAATGACAACATTACATTGATTCCAAGATCAGATATTACCTAGCTACAGTGGATTTAAAAATCTACACACCCCTGTTAAAATGCCAGGTTCTTGTGATGTAAAAGAATGAGACAAAGATAAATCATGTCAGAACTTTTCCCACCTTTAATGTGACCCATAACGTGAACAATTCAATGGAAAAACAAACTGAAATCTTTGAGGGGAAAAAATAAAAAACTCGCAATAACCTGGTTGCATAAGTGTGCGCACCCTTAAACTAATACTTTGTTGAAGCACCTTTTGATATTATTACAGCACTCAGGCTTTTGGGGTAGGAGTCTATTAGCATGGCACATCTTGATGTGGCAATATTTGCACACTCTTCTTGGCAAAAGCGCTCCAAATCTGTCAGATTGCGAGGACATCTCCTGTGCACAGCCCTCTTCAGATCACCCCACAGATGTTCAATTGGATTCAGGTCTGGGCTCTGGCTGGGCCATTCCAAAATGTTGATCTTCTTCTGGTGAAGCTTCATCTTCAGCTTTCTAATGGACACCTGAAGGTTTTGTGCCAAAATTGCCTGGTATTTGGAACAGTTTATAATTCCCTCCACCCTGACTAAGGCCCTAGTTCCAGCTGAAGAAAAACAGCCCCAAAGCAAGATGCTGCCATCACCATGCTTCACTGTGGGTATGGTGTTTTTTGGGTGATGTGCAGTGTTGTTTTTGCACCAAACATACCTTTTGGAATTATGGCCAAAAGTTCAACCTTGGTTCCATCAGACCATAACACATTTTCTCACGTGCTTTTGGGAGACTTGATGTTTGTTTTTACAAACTTCAACCAGGGCTTGGATGTTTTTCTTTGTAAAAAAAAAAGTCCCATTCATATGAAGAATACGGGAGATTGTTGTCACATGTAGCACACAACAGAAATTCCTGCAGTTCCTTTAATGTTGCTGTAGCATTATATCTAATGCTTTGGAAATTCTTTGGTACCCTTCTCCTGACTGATATCTTTCAACAATGAGATCCCTCTGATGCTTTGGAAGCTCTCTGCGGACCATGACTTTTGCTCTGAGATGCAACTAAGAAAATGTCAGGAAAATCCTACTAGAACAGTTGAACTTTATTTGTGATTAATCAGAGTCACTTTAAATGATGGCAGGTCTGTAATGACTTCTATTTAACAAGAGTTAATATGACTGGTTAATACTGAACACAGCCACATCAACATTTATAAGAGGGTGTGCACACTTATGCAACCAGGTTATTGTAAGGTTTTTATTTTTTATTTTTCCCCCTCGAAGATTTCAGTTTGTTTTTCACTTGAATTGTTCACATTATAGGTCACATTAAAAGTGGAAAAAGTTTATCTTTGTCTCATTCTTTTACATCACAAAAAGGTGTGTAGACCTTTTATATCCACTGTATAAGTTTTTTTTTTTATACATTACCTTCATTATAGTGCATTTACTTTTCAAAAATGTCAACTATATTAAACTAATAACTCAAATGTTTTTAAATTTTTTGCTCCCTTCTGATTTTATGCCCAGTTTGAGGTGATGGTTTTGCCTTTCCCAAAAACACAGCAGGTGCATTAGGGTTAAAGTTTCAGACACTTCAATTGCTGTTTTGATCAAGCTGTTCTGCTCCCAATTATACAGCTGGCTCAACCAGGAAGACCTTGTCAGAACACACTCGCTCAAGGTGAACACATTCTAGGGACAACAACCATGAATGAGCTTGAAGGCATTGGACCTACCCCAAGACAGGGTAACAAGCGGGGGGAAAAAATGAATTCAAACAATCCAGAGATTGGATTTTGTACTTGTCAAACACAGGAAATAGATTTTGTACCTGGTGAGGAGCGGGGTAATAAGTCAGGAAAAGTACCGCTAGAACACAGGCTCTGTGTGAGTAATGATTGGTCCAGGCTTCAGGACTTACGTCCCAAGAAAGACAATAGAATTTAATGGCTGTGGATGTTTCTGTTTAAAAATAAATTATTATTAGGAAAGTTATGAAACGACAGAGGAAGTACAGACTGTAAGCGGCAGACACAGATTGAAAATGTCTGAGCGGGGAATTTCACACTTCCTCTAATGGAGCACAAACGTTGTTGATGTTGGCTTCACGGCACAGGCCGAAACAGAGACACCAGGAGGGAAACGGCCGACATCATTACCGCATGGGGTTCCCTCGCCGCGGCTCCTCCGTATGTACGCCTGCGTCTACGCTCCCCAGTCGGGTGGAGGTGGAGGCGAGGCAACGCAGGGAGAGCTGAGGAGTAGGGGAGGTGCCGTGGGGATTGCCAGAGTGAGTTTAGCACTCGGTCCCCAGGGGTGCTGGGAAAGAGACAGTGAACCAGTGGCGAGAGAGAAAATCCCATCACCTTGAATTTGCATAAACAGTCTTCAAATGGCTGCTAGGGTATCTGCGTCCCAAACCGCACCCTGTTCCCAGGACAGTCCACCTGGGCCCCGTGCAGAAGGAGTGCACTACACAGGGGGTAGTGAGCGATTTGAGGAGCAGGCACTGACTGTAGAGGGTGTAAATGCTAGCCAACGGAGCCTGAATAACTCTGAGCCAAGCCGAGGATTAGTATTGGGTTCAGCCAGGTCATTTAACACTTAAACACACTCCCAAGGCTATTCATGTTGGACAAATTGCCCAAGCCGCAATGCCTCGTCGGCGGGAGGATCTCAGCGGGGCCGAGGCGGAGTACCAAGGGATCTCTGGAGCTCGGTCTGAGGAGAAAAATCATTTAGAGGCCTGCGGAGAAGTAGAGGGAGATATATATACAGAGAGAGATGTAGAAGGAGATATGTATATATAGAGAGGTAGTGGGAGATATATTTAGAGAGAGAAAGAGAGAGTGGAGGGCAGGTGGAGAAAGAGAGAGAGGGGGAGGGAGGGAGGGATTCAGAAACAGAGAAGACAGACTGAGGGAAGCAGTAGGGTTCAGAGATTAAGAGAGGTAGATAGGAGGGTGGAGAGAGATGGAGAGAGAGATGGAGAGAGATATGTGTAGAGAGATATGGAGAGAGAGATGGAGAGAGAGATGGAGAGAGATATGTGTAGAGAGATGTGTAGACAGAGATGGAGAGAGAGATGAGAGAGAGATGGAGAGAGAGATATGGAGAGAGAGATATGGAGAGATGGAGAGAGATATGTAGAGAGAGATATGTAGAGAGAGAGGTAGACTGAAAGAGACAAGCTGAGAGAAACAGAAAGGTACATTTGGCATCTTGTCTGCACTCACCAGTCTGAGAAGGACTACAATCAAACATCCAAAATGGCTCTTGGACCAGAATAAGTAGCTTGGAAATATAGCAGGGCTGGGGCGGAGCTAAATGGAGCGAGGCATGGTTTTGTCAAAAGACCACGGCCAAACTGTCCATCTGGCTTTTCTGGCAAAGACCAGATGGGCTGGTCCATTATCAGCCCAGTGGAGTATTTTGTGAACAATTGTATTATATTTCATCTGCAGCAAAACAATGTACACACTAGCAGTAACCACACAAGCAGAGCAACAAAATATATAAACTTAACAATAGCCAAACACGCAACAGAAATTTACAAAATGTAATACATTGACAGGAGAGTTTCAGTGTCATGTAAATTACAGGTAATCTGACCACAGCATAAAGCCACTTAAATCTGTTAGGATATCCATGAAGAACAGACATCATGACACCTTTTTGCTATCTTAATGACACACAACTAACCATAATCTCAAATCTAAACTGCCCTAACCCCAAATTTCGAAATTTAAATCTTATACCTTACCCTTAATGTTTAATCTTACTCCTAATACTAATTGTAATCCTGAACCTAAATCCCAACCTTAACCCCAGAACCTAAAATAACCCATTCACTCTCACTCACACAACACAGACTCTCACAAACACACACACACACACATTGCATGAGGAGTGAGAACAGAGGAATGAAATATGAACCTGGAACTCTGAGGACCTATCTGATGATACTGAAACTTAGTAAAGTTTGTATGGCTAGAAAAGGTAATGAATTGGCTGAGAATGTGTTGGTGCGTGTATGGGAATAGAGGCAGCAGAGGATGAGAACGGGTCTTATCTTGACTTTGGCTCAGTGACATAGCAAGGATAGGACAGGTTGTTCTGTGGGGCCTGCCTTGCTCTCAGTGATAAATCAGTCCTCACCGGATGGTCTCATTGGTTCACAGTCTGGGAAAAAGGTCAGAAAAGAGCTTTCCACTATCAGCAAAGCCCGTTAACACACAGAACTGGTCTGGAAATAGTTTTCAACCGTAATATTGTTTTATTTGCTAAGCAACTTTTAATACAATATGTTGTAAGACATTTGCTGTGTGAATACAGTCCAAGTCATTTATATGGCTCAGAAGGTTAAATTAAAGCCTTCCATTAGCATCAAAGCTTTCTCACTCGCAGAGACTGAACCCAGAACATTTTAATAACATCATCAGTGAAGCTTAGGAAAGTCCTTTCCTTAAATCTGTAATGCATAGCATGGTTTGGTTCAAATTACACAGCACTGTCCAGGACAGTGGACTGACTTCCAAAACACAAGCCTACTGCGTTCTACACACGTCGCTACGCGTCCCCATCCCATCGCCAGCACACAGGGGGAGACAGGCGATCAAGACCAGCACTGACACAAGCAGAACCAGTAGAAAGTCGAAAGGTCAGCCACATACAGTACACAACAAAATATCAACCCCACGACTGTTACACAACAAGTACACAACAACAATTCACACACATCTCTGATGGTCTCTAGTTACACATCAGCATTTACATTTCCTGCGTGCGTACAGTCCAATCATGAGTGACGTCACAGGAAGAGTCTAACCTGAGAGGTCGAAATGAATGCCATCGCCATGGTCCCCCAGTGAGCATGTGTGTCCCCCTGTCTGCCTGGTTCATTCCTCCCCCAATCTCCCCAGACACACAGACAAATAGACACAATGATTGTAAGCTGCAATAAATGTATGTAATGCTAAATAAATAATCTTTGTAGCTCTGAAGAACAGCATCAGATTACATCCTAAAAATGTAAATGCAATATTAGGAAAATGTTTATGATGATTTTAGTCATTCGGCAGGTTCTCTTAATTACTGCCTTCCTCAAAGACAGAACGACCGTTTTTTTTGCCGGTTTTTAACTTGTCGGCTCAGGAATTCAATCTAACAACCTTTCGGCAACTGGGCAGCTCCTCTAAGAACTGTCTGCCTCCCAAATTAATGTTCTTCATTGTGTGGTAGCAAAACATATCCACATCCAGTGAATTTCTGCAGGTGCTGGTGTTTTCCCAGAGAATTCACAAACAAATCAAACAGACAAAAGTCTCATGAAAACTTGTGTCTATAGTAAAATCACTTGGGGGCATTAATAACTGCATAGAGCGCTATCTTTTTGATTTGTTCTTTATTAAGTCATGTCATGTTTGTGTGTTTTGTCCAAGATCTCAGCAAAGCATTGGATTGCAATGGGAGCTTTTATGTATGTAGTTCTGTCTTAGCAGTGTGCCTTTCAATATTCTGTATAATGTTTAATGTGGACCACTGGTAGACTAGCTGCTGCTTTTGGAGGTAGCTAATGGGGATCCAAATGAAATCTTAAATCCTAAATCTTCTTTGAGAGTCTTACTTTCCCCACACACAACCTTGAGTCCAGGAGCCATTATTCTCTTCATCGTCATCCCTGCAGGAAAGCAATCAGCACATACCCCCATTCCCAACAGAATACAGTAGCTAGCTACAACTGTAAAATAGATTTGTCGTGAGGCAAACTAATTATGCGTTTTCCTGTGGAATTTATAACTGTGTTGCCACGACGATAATACAGCCTGCAGCAACATTTAACTTCTGGTGCTTTGATTAATAAATGGTGCTGAAGATACAGGCCCTGAAATATGAAGTACATACCATCACACATAGACAATCACACACCATTACACATACACAACCATACACCGTCACACACACCATCACACACACATACAACTACACACCATCACACAACTACACACCATCACACACACACACAACTACACATCATCACACAACTACACGCCATCACACACACACAACCACACACCATTACACATATACAACCACACACCATTACACATACACAACCATACACCATTACACCTACACAACCATACATCATCACACACACACACACACAACTACACACCATCACACACAACTACACACCATCACACAACTACACACCATCACACACACACAACCACACACCATCACACATATACAGGTTTTACTATGAAAGTGAGGACTGGCAGTTTAGTACATTTAATTAATCTATTTAACCTCTAACCTCAACCCTAGCAGTCACCTGGATTGTATTTTTATTGAACCTTTATTTTGGCAGGGGAGGTGATGCTGAGAGCAAAGGTCTCTTCTGCTTATGCGCCCTGCATCCAAGCTGTAAACACAAAATCAATAACCCAACCTTTATACCTAACCTTAATGTTACTCTAACTCCTAAACATGACACACGCTTACAGACACATATGTGTACACACACACACACACACACACACACAGAATCACGTAGAATCACACAAACACACATAAAAGGGAACAACTGAGAAGACATCTCACATCACATGAGTAGCATCATCAGTCTGTACAGACTATCACTCCCTCTATCTATCACTCATTTTCTATCACTCCCACTAATACACCCTCTATCACTCCTCTCTATCCCTCCTTCTCTATATCCCTCTATCACTCCTTTCTATCACTCCCTCTCTCTATTACTCCCTCCCTACCACTCCCTCTCTATATCCCTCTATCACTCATGTCTATCACTCCTCTATCATTTTTCTCTCTGTACTTCTCCCATAAAAGTAAAATACAGCCTGGTTGAGAAAACATTGTACAGTTTGTCAGAATGGTGGCCGTAAATAGGAGGGGCTGTCTGCTGTATGGCAGTCAGTGTGTGTGTGTGTGTGTGTGTGTCTGTGTGTGTGTGCGTGCCAGAGTGTGTAATGAAATATATGCAGCTGTGGCAGGCAGGGTCAGGAAAGAGGCATGGTGAAGGAATCTTATCAAGGCTCCTCCAGCCAATACAACACAGCCAATATATTCAGTAGTTTCCAACATCCTCTATAGAACAGACAATATATTCAGTAGTTTCCAACATCCTCTATAGAACACAGATAATATATTCAGTAGTTTCCAACATCCTCTATAGAACAGACAATATATTCAGTAGTTTCCAACATCCTCTATAGAACAGACAATATATTCAGTAGTTTCCAACATCCTCTATAGAACAGACAATATATTCAGTAGTTTCCAACATCCTCTATAGAACATACAATATATTCAGTAGTTTCCAACATCCTCTATAGAACAGACAATATATTCAGTAGTTTCCAACATCCTCTATAGAACAGACAATATATTCAGTAGTTTCCAACATCCTCTATAGAACAGACAATATATTCAGTAGTTTCCAACATCCTCTATAGAACAGACAATATATTTTCTAACATCCTGCATAGAACACAGACAATATATTCTGTACCTCTGTCGCTTGGATGCATTGTTGCTATAGTCACTATACTCCAGAATCATGTTGATGACCAGAAGTTGAACAGAGGCTAATGTCTTTAAACAGAGGCTTATTACCCTTTCTGCTAAATTACACTATAGGAGCTAAGAAATAAATGCAATATCACTGCTGGTAGTATCAGCAGACAGACAAAATTTGCCAGTGATGCTAACGTTAGCTAGCTAAAATTCAGTGGACTCCCCTGAATATTGACTAGCTAGTTAACCTTCTACTGTAGATGTCGAGAACAGATCGTCATCAGCTCCCAGTGAGGATACATTGAGTAGAACGCAAAATTCATTCATAAAACCCAGATGATACATTTACTACCCAACATCCTCTCTGCTGAATGCAAATGATACATTTTGTAGTTCTGCGTTGTGTTCAACTGACCTCTTTACCAAATCTATTCTTCACAAGTGCGGGTCCCCCAATCTTCGCCAGTGTCATTTTAGTATTTCATATTTTATTACTACAACTGTAGTGATGAACAACTTTCACACCGTGTTTCCTCTCTGCCTAACCCTACACTGAGAAACTAGGCGCTAACATACGGAGCCGGACAACTGGAAGGCATGTTTACGTCCTCTGAAAATACATCTTATCTGACAGAATTCTTTATAAAGAAAGCAGCCAGGAGGGCAAGGAATGGGACGGATCCTCGAAATGAACAGCGGCCCATTGACTCTGTCAGGACCCAGATTGGAATCAAAATGATCAACACAACGAACCAAAACCAAGCCACCGCGATTTGCTTCACAATGATGGATGACTGTGTATGTGTTCGTGTGCACTGCTGCACTTGTGTGCGCGCGCACGTGTGAATGCGTGTGTCGCGCTGTTGGAATATTATCTACTATTCAGATGTCTGACCAATGAGCACCCGCCCGTCTCTTTTCACAGCCACTGAAACGCCACTTTACAAAAATACAAATAAACTCCTTTCACTATGGTTACAATACTGGGAGAGACGTTGATGTGCTATATATACAGAACATCCTATATGCATCCCTCCAACACACTCCAATTCTCCTATAATAGGCTGTTGAACAGCATAATGGATTATCAAGGCTTTGGGCCCAGTCGGCCCTGATTCACATTAACCTCTGTGCTTTCTAAGGATGCATCGTTATGTTAATGCAGCAGCCTCTTTCCCTCGATCCCTCCCTCTCTTTGGTGCCCTTTCAGTCTATCTATGTGTAAACACTATTATTTCATCCACTTGTCCTCTGCTCTTATTCAAGCCTGAGTGCCAAAAGAAAATGTCCATGTAATGAAAATGTAATGGACATTTAATGGACTCTTTTCTTAGATGTTATCCAGCTAATGGACTAGGAGTAAACCACTGAACAACTATCAGTCTATTCAAAACACATTCAGTGCATGACTACCTCTGTGCAAACAGTACACCAACACAAATACAACAGAACAATCTGAAAGAAAAATACTATATAGTAAAAAACCTTTCAATAGAATAAAAGATTCCATAACAACCTCGAAGACGTTTGAATACGCTTCCAAACCTACGGGAACTTTCTATTTATTCCCTGCTCTTTCTTCAATTCCACTTGGAGGTTCCCAGAATCAGAATTGAGGAGGAACACAAGGAGGAATTTATTGAAAGTTCACAGAATTTTCCATGCCTACATATTAGACAAACCATCAGAACTACACAGTCAAAAAGCAAAACTGTACCATCACTACGACCACCAAAAAATAACTTGGTTACAATTTCAATCAATCAACTACTGAACTATTTTTGACTCTATAGCTAATGGATCTGCTGCAAATAGCTAACGGCTCTCTGCAATTAGCCATTTTCCCAACATCTCTAAAAACAGCTGCTATTAAGCCCCTATTAAAAAAAAAGAGAACACTGGATGCATCTATATTGAACAACTAAGGACCTGTATCAAATCTCCGTTTTATAGCCAAGATCACTGAGAATGTTGTCTTCAATCAACTCAACTATTTTGTGAACTCAAGTGGTCTCTAAGACAAAGGTTCTGACCTCACCACAGTACTGAAACGACTCTGATGAAAGTTTAAAATTATATACGGCTGAATACTGATTCAAATAAAATAACAGTTCTGGTTCTTTTTGTCTGGGTAGCACCCATTGCATGCAATGTAAGTGGTCGCTTGGGGGCCCCATATAGAATTTTACTTAGGGCCCCCAAAAGGCTAGAGCCGGAACTGGACACAGTGAGAATCAACAGATGGTCCAACTGAACGCTACTCTGCTTTGTCCTGTCCCTCCTGGGCAGCGCCAATCCAAAGGAGCCTATGAGATCTATCACAAACCACAGTGCAAATATCTCTCAGTTCCCACAAATGCTAATTCGCTCCTGCGAGGTCCAAAAAACCAGAGGAGGAGTGGAGGGCGAACGGCAGGGTTGGAGGGGCCTCAGACTGTATTCCAATTTAGAAATGACACCATGAAAAAAACATCCTTCTAAAAAGGGCATTGAAATTTCCCTGGCCCAAGGACAGACAGACAGACCCAAATTGAGCGGCGCTCTGAGAGGGATGTGGGGGCTTGACATTCACGGTGCCATCGTGACGTTCTCCTCAGAGAATAACCCACCAACACATTCCACCAGAAGGGCCTAACAAATCCTAGCCAGCTGGCTCTCACTGGGTTCATTAGAGAAGAGTGGACCGATGAAGCTACAGAGAGAGAGAAAGAAAAATAGAGTAATAGACAGAGACGAATAATTAAAATGTGTGTGTACTGATGCGCACATCTAAAGTGAATACCCCATAATTCCCAAGGATCCACCAGCTAGTCCTGTACACCCTTTGAACACTGTGTGTGGCCACAGACTTCTGGGTGCTACCATGTATTCATCTGGCTGTTGGGATTAGCGGGCAGGGCTGGTACCATTTATTCATCTGGCTGTTGGGATTAGCGGGGCACAGCTGGTACCATGTATTAATCTGGCTGTTGGGATTAGCGGGGCAGAGCTGGTACCATTTATTTGTCTGACTGTTGGGATTAGCGGGGCAGGACTAGACTGGGGACAGTCTTGGGCACCAAAACGTCAGTAGAATCCAAATAGTTTGAGAGATGCCATCCGTGATTATTGGCACAATTACTTTTTTTTGTTTCTTTACGCAAAAACTGTTGGATTTGAAATCAAACAATTACAATTAGCTTTTATTTTGGGAAATGATATACCTACTGATTTCACCACTTTGCTATTTTAAGTCACCATGTATTGGGACAATTTGATTGACGTGTTTTTGTGGTCAATTGTGTTCGTCGAAATCTAGTCTTGATCCTAGGCTTTGCGTTTGATTTTGGAGTCTGCTATTGGTATCTGTCAACATGAGGACCTAAGAGATTTCAAAGAAAGTCAGGGAAGCCATTTTAAGGCTGAGAAATCTTAACAAATCTATCATAAACACAGCCAAAACCTTATGCTTACCAAAAAAAAATTAACACTGGTGAACACAGCAATTGCAAACCCTCACAGGCCTGTAATAACATACTGATTTTTAAACTGTCCAACAGATCAGGAACTCTCCACTGCAGATTGGGTGGATGTGTTGGTGATTAATATCTGCAGAAGACAGCCAAACTATGGAGGCCACACCACACACCACCACTTGACCTCTAAGCAAGGAAAGCAAGGTTACACATTACCTTGCTCAGAGGGTAAATGTCAAAGGTTATTGACTGGTATACACTGTATATACAGTACACAAAGTTTGGACACAAGTGAGCAGTTAACCTAGTTTTGCAACCCTCTTCAAAAAGTTATTTCAGTGCTTTGTGAGGTACAATCATTAATAATTACGTTTTGCTTCACGTATTTCCCATTTTGTTGATTGCTGGGAGACCAAAGTATTTACCTACAGTGGAGAGAACAAGTATTTGATACAGTGCCGATTTTGCAGGTTTTCCCACTTACAAAGCATGTAGACGTCTGTAATTTTTATCATAGGTACTCTTTAACTGTGATTGATGGAATCTAAAACAGAAATCCAGAAACTCACATTGTATGATTTTTAAGTAATTCATTTGCATTTTATTGCATAATATTGGTATTTGATACATCAGAAAAGCAGAACTTAATATTTTGTACAGAAACCTCTGTTTGCAATTACAGAGATCTTGCGTTTCCTGTAGTTCTTGACCAGGTTTGCACACACTGCAGCGTTTTGGCCCACTCCTCAATACAGACCTTCTCCAGATCCTTCAGGTTTCAGGGCTGTCGCTGGGCAATACAGACATTCAGCTCCCTCCAAATATTTTCTATTGGGTTCAGGTCTGGAGACTGGCTAGGCCCCTCCAGGACCTTGAGATGTTTCTTATGGAGCCACTCCTTAGTTGCCCTGGTTGTGTGTTTCGGGTCGTTGTCATGCTGGAAGACCCAGCCACGACCCATCTTCAATGCTCTTAATGAGGGAAGGAGGTTGTTGGCCAAGATCTCACGATACATGTCCCATCCATCCTCCCCTCAATATGGTGCAGTCGTCCTGTCCCCTTTGCAGAAAAGCATCCCCAAAGAATGATGTTTCCACCTCCTGGCTTCATGGTTGGGATGGTGTTCTTGGGGTTGTACTCATCCTTCTTCCTCCAAACACAGCGAGTGGAGTTTAGACTAAAAAGCTACATTTTTGTCTCATCAGACCACATGACCTTCTCCCATTCCTCCTCTGGATCATCCAGATGGTCATTGGCAAACTTTAGACGGGCCTGGACATGCGCTGGCTTGAGCAGGGGGACCTTGTGTGCGCTGCAGAATTTGAATCCATGACAGCGTAGTGTGTTACTAATGGTTTTCTTTGAGACTGTGGTCCCTGCTCTCTTCAGGTCATTGACCAGGTCCTGCCGTGTAGTTCTGGGATGATCCCTCACCTTCCTCATGATCATTGATGCCCCACGAGGTGAGATCCCAGACCGAGGGAGAATGACCGTCATCTTGAACTTCTTCCATTTTCTAATAATTGCGCCACAGTTGTTGCCTTCTCACCAAGCTGCTTGCCTATTGTCCTGTAGCCCATCCCAGCCTACAGTTTTACACAGCTCTCTGGTCTTTGCCGTTGTGGAGAGGTTGGAGTCTGTTTGATTGAGTGTGTGGACAGGTGTCTTTTATACAAGTAACAAGTTCAAACAGGTGCAGTTAATACAAGTAATGAGTGGAGAACAAGAGGGCTTCTTAAGTCTGTGAGAGCCGGAATTCTTACTGGTTGATAGGTGATCAAATACTTATGTTATGCAATAAAATGCAAATTAATTATTTAAAAATCATACATTTTTGTTTTAGATTCCTTCCCTCACAGTTGGAGTGTACCTATGATACAGACCTCTACATGCTTTGTAAGTAGGAAAACCTGCAAAATCAGCAGTATATCAAATACTTGTTCTCTCCACTGTATCTACGTAGATTCTTTTTTCTTAACAATTCAAATATTTTGCTAATTGAATTATCTTCTTACATAATGCCCTAAATTCAGTTGACGTCTATCTTACTGGCTTACAATAGTCACATTTGACACAGAGCCTATAGTAAAGTATCCATATTCAGCTTCCCAAAAAACCCAGGAGTTTTAGACCTATAGAAGATGGACTTGAATTAACCCCTCTGATGTCAAAAACTACAGCCAGTTATCCCCACTGTATGTCCTTTCCAAGACTCTTGAACGCACTGTCCCTAATCAACTTTCTTCTTACCTCTCAGTTCAATCTCCTTGACCCAAACCAGTCAGGCTTCAAAACAGGCAATTTAACCAAGACTGCTCTCCTCTCCTCTGTTCTCATCCTCCTCATCTCTGCTGCCTCCAACAGTGAACCACAGCATCCTACACTCCACCCCCTGGATTTGGGAATTTCAGGATTCTTCTCTCTTGGAATCGCTTCCCCCCAGCAGACCTCTCCTCCCAGGTGACGTGGAGAGGAACGGTGTCTACCGCGCTGCCTCTTACCCCTGGCGTTCCCCAAGGCACGGTTCTAGGTTACTTATTCATAATGCAGCGGCCCTCAAATGTCAATACAAATGCGAGCCAACATTAAAACTAGGGCAGAACAAGTAGATCTAGATATCGTGTGTGTGTGTGGGGGGGGCATTGATGGCGTCTCGGGAGCCTTTGTGATGAGACTCTGCAGACAGTACCTGGGTGTATGACAGGCTGTCCAGACCACTAGTTAAAGGCTGAACCACAAAGACAAAAACAATCCATTTAACACTGTGGTTTTTGTCTTCTTCGTCCACACACACAATGGCCATGACAACATTATCCACTCAAGATGCTTCCATTGTTGGTTTTTTCCCGTTGGCATAGACAAGACCGACTCTTCCTGTCAAGATAACATGAGTTCACGCCACAAATTAGCCACATTTTTCAAAGCGGCAGTTGACGGATGAATCCTGTGAATGAGAGCGAAGAACGAAAGCCACAAATTAACTCATTTTAAATGTGACAACAAGGCAGAGGAGATACACATCTACTTAGACACTTCCTGTGTAATTCTGACAGTCCTGAGTAAGAGAAGAACCGGGACTGCCCACCGCTGCACAGAACAAAGAACACACCCTCTGGGCGCACATCAGTCTAATGCCTATTGTGGATTTTCATTTGATGGGGTTGTCATTCAACGTGAAATCAACAAAATTATTCCACCTCGTCATTGGATTCATGTTAAATGTTGGGCAAAACAAGCAACATTCCCCTGCATGTATGACTTCCTGCAAATCCAATTTGTCGTAACTTAACCAGGCAAGTCGATTGAGAACCACATTTTTATGTACAGCAACAACAGGGTTTGAATGTGGGAGTTGCAATAAGGCTCACCTGTCTTGCTCATGGACAGAATTGCATCGCCTTAACCTTTGCGATGAGGGGATAAGAACGCCTGTTATTTTTTTAATTGTTTTGTTGAAATCACATTTAATTATTTGGTTGAAATAATTTGGTTCTACAGTTTAGATGTTACTAAACAGAACCTGTGGATGACCAGGTCTACCACCAGGTTAACTAGTAGCTGCCTAGAATGGGGCTACAGTATGGCTGGACAACTCCTGTCATGGGGGGCTGAAACACTTTAGTCCCTGATTGGAAGGGGGGGGCAGCAGAAGTGTTTCAGGCATCCAGGAGTGGAGTAACCTAGCCCTGGTACAGCTCTAGTACATCTCTGTAAATGTATTCCACCCTCAAACAGATCAAATGATCAGTGAAGCTGAAACTTGGACATCTACACCGGACTGAAAAAACAGGCAGCTCTGTTCATGAGTGAATCAGAAGGTAAACAAACTGTGATGAGGATGAATACTGATGGATAAAATCCAAACCATACAGGGTAAGCATTAGCAAACACGGCCTTGGGGGACATTAAACTAGCAGGTAAATGCCAGGCTGGAAACTGACAGGTTTGTTTACGACTAAATTAAGGGGTACACAAACTGTGTTTGGATTCGGAGCGCTGTGATGGATAAGGATGAACGGCGAACACCAGACAGTGAAAGCAGGTGCAAATTAGAATTCAGAGCATCACCATGCCAATATCTCCCTGTCTGATGTTTATGCTAAGATCGGTTGTGTCCCAAATCGCACACTATCACCTTAAGACTGCAAATATATTGACCGGAGTCCGCTTTCAATGTCTCTCCGCCATTTGGGACTCCGACCCAGATCTCCTAAACCCTGGCCTTGCTCGGGGTGCCCCTAGGGGACGAGGTAACCAAAACCATGAAGGAGACCCCGTTTTATTGCAGAAATGAAGAATGACTTGGGGAGCACACACGGAAGACAGAACATAGTGGGACACAAGCAGTTAGGACACGGAGGGAAGAACTCACCTTCATACTCCTCTCATGTCCTACTCAAACCCCTTGGATGACAAAGCAAGAGGTCCATCTTTTCTAACTATCTCCTCCAAGGAGTTTTAAGGAGGACACACTGTATTGCACAAGGAGAACCTGAGAAACAGGATGTAATCCAAGCCTTTTGCCATCCTATATGAAACATAATAGTTCAAGCATTTGCATACATTTTGGTTATTTGTTTTGGTCTATGAAGTTTGAGCTGTACAAGTTTTACAGTTTAAATGCACAAAATTAGGTCATGCTCAAACACACCAAACATTATACAGGGAAATTATATAATTGCTTTTCCCACTAGATGAAGTTATGTTGACCCTGTAAAAGGACCCAAAACTTATCACCCTAACACATTTCTTTCTTCAAGGCGCCACTGACGATAACATCAATATAGATAACAGTGGACTTTTTTTGTCTCCTGAATGTTCAAAGCAGGACCGTGACTTCAGAGGTAAAACACTTTGAACAAGTTTTCGGTTGATACGATAGAGAACACAGGAGAGGTATTTGAAAATTAAAACGTTAGGGTGACCGTTTTCAGCAAGAACGAACAGTCAAAGACTCATCTTGCGGTCTTTCCACAAAGATGGTGATTGATCATTCTCAAAGAGATCACTCCCTGCCCTATTCTGCCTCCCAAATGGGACCCTAATTCGAGTGTAGTTCACTACTTTTCAACAAAGGTCAGTGGGGCAGCAAGGCCCTCCATTAGCTATAGGGTGCCATTTTGGGAGGCAAGAGAATGACCCAACAATAATTTTTCAATCCCAAATCTCTCCTCGTTCCATGAAGTGTGTTAGCTGAGGTGAAGTCAAAATCAGAACGCAAGGACCTTTTGCTGTGTTTTCAATTACCGACTCCACTTCATGGGCTTATCTACCGGACAACAGACTCTGCACTCTCATCTATTTTAACAACCCTCTTCCAGGACCTATAAGAATATTCACCATACATTAGCCCCCCTCCAATGTGGCATGGGAATATAGCCGAGCCAGTGGTGAAGGGAATTTAAACCATAACTCTAATCTTCTGCCTCCACATTGTTGGATTTTAGGGTATCCGTCCACATTTGAATCTGCAATATTAGGCTACGATCCCTCTCCCCCGCCCCTTTTGGGTTAAATTCAGAAGCTGCATGATTAGCTGCATGCTAATTAAATGTCTTTTAGGTCAGAGGACAAAGAGGACAGAGAGAATGAGAACAATATCCTTTCAGCAAGGCTAAAGTTAGACCAGCGTAGAAGTGTCGTGTGCATTTCACAGGCTGGAGTGAGCCCCGATTGGCTCCCCCTTCCCCGAGCAGGTTAGGACCCGGCCATGGACAGCTTGGAATAGGGAATAAGGGTGAAATTTGGGACACATACCATCCTCTTCAGACTGGAGGCAGAGAGATGAAAGTATGTTGGAGAGAGAAAGAAACGAAACACTACAGTCCAGTGCGGTAGGCCGTTATTTAGTCCTAACCACAGTATGTCAGACCAGACCTCATTATATGCAGTCAGTGCTAACATCAGTATATCCAGCCAGCCAAAACCTCATTATATCCAGCCAGTCCAGACCTCATTATATCCAGTCAATGCTAACATCAGTATAACAAGTCAGCCCAAACCTCATTATATCCAGTCGGCCCTAACCTCATATCCAGTCAATGCTTACATCAATATAACAAGTCAGTCCAAACCTCAATATATCCAGTCGGCCAAAATCTCATATCCAGTCAATGCTTACATCAATATAACAAGTCAGTCCAAACCTCATTATATCCAGTCGGCCAAAATCTCATATCCAGTCAGTGCTAACCTCATTATATCCAGTCAATGCTAACATCAATATAACCAGTCAGTACAAACCTCATTATATCCAGTCAATGCAAACATCAGTATAACCAGTCAGTCCAAACCTCAGCATTTCTAGTAAGAGTTCACCTTATTGAATCCAGTCAGGCCTAACCTCATTATATGATTCTGAATGGGATGGGAATATAGAAAATAAAAAATGTCACATTACACAAACTGAGAAAAAGAGCAAGAAAGACAGAGGGAACAGAGAGGAGAGACTGGTTTGTTAATTCAGATACATTCTGAAGTTTTACTACAGAAAGCAAGATAACTGGTCATAACTCAACATATAATTACAAACATACTTTAATACATTTAATTTGAAAGAAACAACTGGAATTCCTAAAATCATACTGTCATATGTCAAACCCCCACATACAGATTAAACTGCGGTTTGGCATAAAATAATTTAAAACAAGATGTGTAACGTCCATAAAACATCACATGTAAATATTAATATGAGGTACAACATCCATCGATATTCATAATATATTTATGCGACAAGATAGAGCGAGACTCTAAAACCTGCTATATATAAGAACTCTCTCTGCAAGCAACATTAAACGTATTGGTTCACTGTGATACAGTAGCCTGGACTGTCAATTCCACTGTGGAATGTGCAAATATGCTAAAAAAAAATGTACCTTATAATTGCAGTATAATTGTTAAAATATATCTTGTACAATCAAGTGTGTCCTCAGTGCTCCCTGGACTGTGTAAACGAACAAAAACAAATAAACACACAAACAACAACAGCGCCACTGAATGTACAACTAGACTAACAAACATAATCAATATTAAATTACAACAGGAAATTAAATATTAATACAGCATATCTGTGCAGCATATCTGTTTAGAACACTCAACCCAAGTTAAAGGCATCAACAACATAATACTAGTCTACATGCATGTTTCCTAGACACACTGAGGCATAGAAATATGAATTAATAGAACCAATAAATCTTCAGTATAAATTGAGGTTCCAAGCAAACTATTAATTCTTATTTCTATGGAATAGCATGTTTTTTTTTATTCAGGACAAATAGTAAAGTAAAGGCAAGAAGGTCCTGTTGATGCAAGATGGTCTTTTTTAGGGAAGATGGGCCAGGGTCAAGTTGATCTCTAGGATGCACTTATACTAGACCCATGGCTAGGAACACACAACCTGAAGTCCTCTCAGCGTGAGGAGGGTGGCGGTTCTGTGCGGTACAGTGCAAACTAGAGTTAATTACGTCCTGTCCAGTCCCTTGGCCAGTGATCACAGACCATTCAGACGTCTGACAAGTGATTAATCAGACAGGCAGCCTCGGAGGAGCAGCTGA
The DNA here is from genome assembly GCF_011004845.1 of Esox lucius. Classification (NCBI taxonomy): domain Eukaryota; kingdom Metazoa; phylum Chordata; class Actinopteri; order Esociformes; family Esocidae; genus Esox; species Esox lucius. Next base: position 3,015,519 of record NC_047574.1, on the reverse strand, counting down.
AAGTCAATTTCCACACTTCAGCATGCTGCAGCCGCGAAGAAGGACATGAATTAGAGCCAGCTGACGGGACAGTGGCTCCAGCCAGCCCCCCCATTCCGCTTCTGTGAGCCCCAACAGCAGCAGCCCGTTCAGGGTGACCTCCGAGCCTGACAGCCCCCTCGCGCCCGGTCCTGCAGGCCCGAGACATGATGACGTCCACTCTGGTCGCCGCGCCTAAAGATCACAAACAGAAGTGGCTACGTTATTTGGGTCCCGTCATGTGGGTGGTGGTTTCAAATTAACATAAATCCATTACCTTGACGACTGGATCCATCCACGCCGCCACCAACAGAGCTCCCGGCGCCGTCTCGGACCATCACACAGCGGACATCGGAGCGGCACCGCAGTGAGACCCCCTGGAACTGGGCCTGGCGCGACAGCAGGGGGAAATGGAGCGGGCTCGGGTGGAACACTGCGTCCTCCTGCTTTCCAGGAGCCGGGAAGGGAAAGCCACCACCATTACTAAGCGCTGATGAAGTTAAAGCCCCGGAGCAGCCACTTCATATGTCACTTTGGACCTACTGCTATGAAGACTGTCCAGTCGTCACAGCTGATCTCTCATTAAACTATCAGCACACACTAAACCTATGTAATCTCTCTATAAACCATCAACAGAACACTAAACCCACCAGATCCCTCTGTAAACCATAAACAGAACACTAAACCCACCAAATCTCTCTGTAAACCATAAATAGAACACTAAACCCACCAAATCTCTCTGTAAACCATAAATAGAACACCTAACCCAACAAATCTCTCTGTAAACCATCAACAGAACACTAAACCTACCTGATCTCTCTAAACGATCAATGCACACTAGACCCACCAGCGCATCAGATCCCCCTGTATACCAACACACACACTGAACTCTCCAGCAATGTCTGTATCAACTGCCAACTCCACCGGCTACACTTTTGACATTTAAAAGGCATCGGTCATTGCATTGTAGTTTCAATAAAATTAACAGCTACTGTATTATGACATCAATTTGTACTATTTAAAATGTTGTGTGTTATGACCTGTTAGCTGTTATAGCACGGAATAAAGGCTTGAGTGTCTTTTGAGGAAAGTTTTTCCCTCATTTGCGTTCTGGGTTGTAATGAGGACACAGTGCCTGCATACAGAACCTTAATGATGACTGCGTTGAGGAGCCATTTCTCATTATATTATGGTTGTTGTAGAAAGAAACAGATGCTAAGTGCTTGCTTTGGCAATTATATTGACATTTTCTATCACACATTACTGCAATTCTTATCACTTTTATTTATTTATGACGTGGTAGGCTAATTAGGCTAATCATATTTTTGCACAGAAAATGTAAGCATAATTTGGCTCTGTAATTCTCTGCAATTAAACATTCATTTAATCAGTCGTTAACACAGGCCTATTTCCAGTAAAACATATTCCAGTCAGTGTTATGTTCTTAGTGGCCTAGGGTGCTACAGATGTCTCAGCCACTACCCTCTCGGGACATGAGTGAGATTCAAACCCCCCCCCCCCCCCAAAACAACAAAATGTTCAGTAATTCACCTCAGATGATATACAGTGCAAAGACCTGATTGGATCACAGAACGGACGAAAGACCACCCAGCTAAACAGTCAATTATAATCAAACCAGCCAATTGGCCAAACTTTTCAGCCCACCCAAACAGGAAGTACCTCTTAACAGCATTTACACAAATTCAGATTTTTTTCCCCCCAACAATTTCAGTCATTTCAACCTCAGTGTGGACGCATCGTCAACAGCACAGGCAAAGCACGTTTGACTCCACTAGGCTTTAAAGACATACTTCCAAATACGACCTAACTGGATACAGAACAGCAGAGAAATAGAAAACACCATGTGAACAATGGCAGCCCTGTGACTAAGATGAACTGTGGTCCCTGTACAGACCTGAACCAGTGCCAGGTGTGTGTCTGTGAGGAGGAGCTGGGCCCAGGGTTCAGGTCGGGGGTCAGGGGTCGTTGTCACACCAACACTGGTGTAAAGCAGCAGTTTGACCTCTCCCATACAAGGCTTTTCCCTGTAGAACAGTAATCATCACCAAAAAGACCATATACAAGCCTTATAACACACTATAAATGCTGCTGCTACTAAAGCAACCACAAAAACTAGCCAATGTCCACTCTCCCTTAAGAAAAAGTACTACTAACAATACACAACTAAACAATAGCCTACTACTATAAAATTACTTCTATAATACTCCAGTACACCTGTCCATGTTTCCATGCAGTATGTAGATCAGGTCAGCATGGGTCTTGTCGAACTGGCAAGACACCCTGAGACCAGGGTCCAGATGCAGCTCGGGTACCCGGGCCGTCCAGTCCAGAGAGAGCCCCATCAGGTCCTCCGCCAGGAGGGGGTGTCGGACCCCCCCAGGAGACAGCACCCCTACCAGGGCGCAGGTTAGTGTCTGGGTGAGGGTCCGGCTGTAGGAGGTAGACAGTGCAATTTAAGCTTTGTTTACGTTTTATTTATATAATATCACCTCAGTAGACCACACTAAATATAATTATAATATAACCTCAGTAGACCACACTAAACATAATTATAATATCACCTCAGTAGACCACACTAAACATAATTATAATATCATCTCAGTAGACCACACTAAACATAATTATAATATCACCTCAGTAGACCACACTAAACATAATTATAATATCACCTCAGTAGAACACACTAAACATAATTATAATATCACCTCAGTAGAATACACTAAATATAATTATAATATCACCTCAGTAGACCACACTAAACATAATTATAATATCACCTCAGTAGAACACACTAAATATAATTATAATATCACCTCAGTAGAACACACTAAATATAATTATAATATCACCTCAGTAGACCACACTAAACATAATTATAATATCACCTCAGTAGAACACACTAAATATAATTATAATATCACCTCAGTAGAACACACTAAATATAATTATAATATCACCTCAGTAGACCACACTAAACATAATTATAATATCACCTCAGTAGAACACACTAAATATAATTATAATATCACCTCAGTAGAACACACTAAATATAATTATAATATCACCTCAGTAGACCACACTAAACATAATTATAATATCACCTCAGTAGAACACACTAAATATAATTATAATATCACCTCAGTAGACCACACTAAACATAATTATAATATCACCTCAGTAGACCACACTAAACATAATTATAATATCACCTCAGTAGACCACACTAAACATAATTATAATATCACCTCAGTAGAATACACTAAATATAATTATAATATCACCTCAGTAGACCACACTAAACATAATTATAATATCACCTCAGTAGAACACACTAAATATAATTATAATATCACCTCAGTAGAACACACTAAATATAATTAGAACTATAACTAAATAATCTAGACCTTACCAGTATTTGAATATTTTTTCTGGGGCACAAAGACACAAAGCAGACCACACCCATGCTCATTTAAAAACCTGCTGTATATAAAACACTTGTGTACTCTGGACATACAAATTCAGTTTGCTTGCTATATTTCAGATATTTGTCCTACTGAAGCTAAATCCACGCTTGTATGGTTTCCTCACTGTGATACTGACTAACATGGGGACACAGTCCTGGCTCCAAAAATCAACTGCTGGCAAATCATACATGCAAGGTGACCAATCTGATTGTTGGCCTCTACCTGTGTGTGTATAAGGTAAGGACACTCTCCTGGCTGGAGGCTGAAAGACGTAGAGACTGTCCACAAAACCCCACCTGGATTTACAGAGAAATCAACAGGTTAATAAATAGAGTGGTCAACAGAGAAGAGATTACTGGCTATGACGATAGATAAAAAAAAAAAAACGTATACATTATTTCAGTTTTATAAAAATAATAAAAACCATCCACCTGGATCTCTTTAATCTGGAGCAGAGGGAGGTGATGAAACACAGTTAGAGGCGGGGCCTTGTCCGAAGGTGTGGTCTGGTCAGGGTCAAGGGTCAGGGCATACAGGCAGGACTTTAACAGGACGACGAGAGCATAGCGTGGGCAGGGCTGGGAGCAGTTTGCCACACCCAACCAGTACAGTGCCAGAACTCCTTGCGAGGTCAAAGCCGGTGAGGGGATTACGGACTGGATGCAGCCCAGGAGGGTGGACACGGGAAGAGACTGGAGTTCAACCAGGGCCCCTGGGAATTCCACCAGTCTCTGGTGGTACACAGGGAAACCCCCCTTCTTCTGCCCCCCCGGCCCAAGGACTGAGCTCTTCTCTGGGTCTGAGGCCATTCTGTCGTCACCATATTCTCCAGGGGACCGATCGCTGACATACTGGGGATCCTCCTCAATCATCGGCTCTGTGGCTGAACTCTGACTCACAGACAGCTTTCTGGACCACACAGGTTCTTTGATAACCGGTTCTACGGTTCTCCGCTCTGCTCCTTCAGCATCGTTCTGATTCGGCGGAAGCTCTGCCACCGTGACAGGGGGTTCTGGGCTCAGGGTTGTGCTGAGGGCAGTACTGTGGGCTGTGAGAAGGGACAGGTCGAGTTTTCTCAGCTGGCTTCCAGTTGACTCGACTTCCTGAAGGTCCTGATAGAGAGAACTGGGAATATTCTGGAAATCCTGAGTTAACTCTGACTTAATGTGCTGCACCAACGGCAGCTCACTGACCATAACGAACACCTGGCTGTGTCGGACCAGCGAGTACACCTGACTCTCTCTGACCAATGAGAAGACCTGGCTGTCCTTAACCAATGACATCACCGGACTCTCCCTCACCATTGAGACCACCTGACTGGACCAGCTAGAGCTGGCTCCTCCCCAAACCCCACCCCCTTCAGACTGTACTGCACTGACGCTGCCCACAGCTACAGACGGCAGACGTTCCGCGCCGTCCCAGACCTGTTGCAGAACTCGGGGGGTGGAGTTGTGGAGGAGCCGCCCTGCATTCGGGAACATCCAGGAGACCCCCCTGGAAACCAGAGAGCCCTTCCCAGAAACAGAGCCCTGTCCCCCCTGCGAGTCCATTTTCTTCTCCCCTCCCAGTCCAGAGATCTGGGATACCCTTCTAACCAGTTTGCCTAGCCGAAAGACAACACCCTGGTTCTGCTCTTCCTGCACCACCTCCTCTTTCTGCACCTCCCCCTGCCCCCCTCTAGATATCCTGCTAACCAGAGCATCCGGCCTAAAGCCCTGTGCAACCTGCTGCTTCTTCCAAACCTCCTCCTGGTTCTCTCGGCGGGCGGCCACGGACGCCCTGGATCGATCAGTCACGCCGCGGTTGAACTGTTCCTCCAAGGCCTGCAGGGGTAGGTGCACGGCCTCGCTGCGCCTGTGTCTGTCCAGCCGGGAGGCGTTGTGTTCCGTCAGGCTGCGGGACCGCGTGTCCAGCCGGGAGGGAGAGGTCTGTGTGTAAATCGAGATACTGCGGCGCCGGCAGGCCTTTGGGGGGAGGGCACGGTGCGCTCCTCCCACCGACACCCCGTCTCCCACTCCTCCTCTCTGCAGGCGGGACATAGCGAGGCCTAATGAGGTCCCCGCAGGGCCAAAGCAGCGGACCCCGGCTCCAAACAGGCCCCCGCTGCCAGGAGCCAGGCGTGATGGGTCCCCTCCTCGGCTCCTGGAGCCTTCTGACAGGCCTGACGGGTCACCTGGGCTCTCGTTAGCGGGCCCCTCCGGCCTCAGTGGCCCCACAGCACATCCATCAGCCTGCTGGGCCGAGGGGACAGGTGTCTGCTGTAGCGGCTGGTTCCCGTCCCCAGATCGGCCCCGCTCGCCCCCACAGAGTCCTCCGTCCTTCCCGCCGGTGCCTGGTGGCGGCGTTCCCTCCCTCCCGCTCTCAGACACCGTCTCCAGCAGCTCGCTCCGGCTCTCCTCATTAGCAGCACCACAGGGACCCTGGCGGGCCTCCGCACTGCTCCTCCTGGTTACCCCGGACTGCGGCCAGGATCCGGGCTCCAGATACGGAGAGGCTCCCGCTCCGATCTGAAAAGGCAGGAAGGCTCTGGAGGTGCCAGCAGACGGCTGGAGACAGACAGAGACCGGGGACGTCTGAGGAATGGCCAACCGCTGGACGGGAGACGGAGGATGAGCGGATGGAGGGAAAGAAAGGATGAGAAAAAAGGCAGAGAGAACAAACGTGATCAATCATTTCAGTTTCTTTCCTCGCATCCAGGTAGCCTGTTCTGTAACGGGGCAAGAAACAAAAGAAGAAACTGTTCGCTGAAAGTGAACCACAGCCGTAGTTAAACACACAAGAGATTTAAAGCATGTAGATTATTTTCCCTTTACTGTATAACAGGAATCAAAGAATTAACAAATCAATGACCTGAGGGGCGGAGGCAGGGAGAAATAAGAGCGAGAGACAGAAAGAAATTCAAAAAGGAGAGGCACAGACAAAAAGAGAGAGAGGGAGGGCATGTAAATTCAAGGTCTTGAAGTGCTCTGTGTACAACGCTCTTTCACAAAACTGCTAGCTGAGTAGAGCTTTGAAAAGCATGCAAGAAGGTAATACGTTTGAAATATGTGTAACTACGAAAACAAGCATTTCCTGCTTCGCAAAAGGCACCATCAGGCTGTGTGTGTGTGTGTGTGTGTGTCATTACCGTCCCGCACTGTACAAAGGGAGGGGGGGCGGTGTCCCTGTGCTGTTTAGAGGGTTCCTTCTCTCCAGCTCTACATTCGCCCAGCCTGTTGGAGGCAGCCAGAACATTCTGAATTACAATGTGAGAAAACCGTATCCTGAAGCAATGCATGCTGGGGCAGTTCAGTACACTGGATGTAATCCATCCTGTATTCAAATTAGCATTTATAAACAATCCCCATTTAGACTCAAAATCTGATGAAACACCATTGCCAGTGTATCTAACAATCCTGAACCCTGCTGGGTCAAGGGGTCATGCATGGGGACAGGGTGGTTCTGAGGACACAGGGCGAGACCAGCAGTGTTGACGCAGAGCATTTGGGTTTGCATTGAAACAAACCCGCCGGCTGCTTCCTGTTCACAAGCCATTTTAATTACTTTCCTTGATTTGACACAAGAGACCCCAGAACTGCAGGGGTAAAAGACAAGGCTGCTAAATCATGGGCACCCCTCCTCACTGAACCATCAATTAAAAACACACAGTATATATTTAGACCAAGCTAAGTCGGCTGTTTGCCGTCAGATATCTTCTTGAGCTGTACTGTATATTTGCTTTTTCTCCATGCCCCCCCCTCCACCCCAACCACCACCACTTCTCCAGTGTTGTCTTCCCAAATGACACCCTAGCTGCTATATAGTGCACTAGTTTCAGCAAGCGGGCACAGGGAGCAGGGCGCCATTTGGGCTGCAGACCCAGTATTGTATGTTAATCCTCTAATCTATGTGTCATTGTGCTTCATTTCACAGCTAGTTGAGTATCAGCTAATCTTTATCCAGGCATTGGCAGTGCTTGCTATTCTAATCGAATAGTGTGTGTGTGTGTTTTAGTCTGTCCTTCAGGCCGGTCATCTGTACAGAAAGAGGTGGTATCTAAGCCTGCGCTGCCTCTGAGTCGCTGAGTCACTCACTATAAAACAAAAACATTTGGGCGCCAGGGTAGACAAATTTAACATATCAAGTATATGATCTCATTAGCGGCCCTGAGGCTGCCTTCTACCTCTACAGAGCAGTGAGGAAGCTCCTAGAAGAGGGTGCCGTCGTCAGCCCGGGCGACCGTGAACGACGGCGGTCCCATCTGACTGACTCGCCGTCAACGGGCCCTCATAACCAGGACCAGTCGATGACAGTCCCCGACTGGACTCTGGATGCACGGCGCTGGTGTCTCCCGGCGAATCGGTGCAGTCCTCCGCCACTGACAGAGACGAACAACTTTTGTCGGTGGGAGTAAACGCAGGTTCGCAGTAAACACACATCCTTTGTCAACAGCGAAAAGCTATTTTGGGACACATCATCTGCCCTATACAGTCTGACTGTAGAGGTTCATCCAGGACCAGGATCTCAGGACGAGACAAAACAGGTCAGTACTGTCAGTTGCGCGCTAACTGCTTTATTTGGACGATAACACAAACTAGTCAGACTTCAATATTTAATAACGGACCGCCCGCCAGCCACTCCATCGGTCAGCAGTGAAGGAATGTTCTTCTTCTAGCCTGAGAGATGTTTGTGCCCGGCTGAGAACAGAACCATCAAGTTAGAAGCCGCCTTTGACAGTTCCAGCTAACGAGGTCTGAGTTCCCTCTAAAGACTGTCGAGCTGCATCTCTCACTCGGACCTCCTTCCATCCATAAAACCAGGAGGAGTAAATTGGATCCCTCGGACCTCCTGGAGGATGTGCTTGTTAAGGCCTGTAAGCTATTGGACAGGCAGGGGGGATAATGAGCAGAGAGCTCACTAGCTGGTGTCAGCGCACCCAAACAGCCCATTAGAGCAGCGCCAAACTATTACAGGAGTCTCTTGGTTAATTGAGCCGGCTGCACGTTACTGTATTTGGGTGTTAGTCCGCCTGCCTTCTTTACATGTACGAAATGTGTTGTTTTGTATGAACCCCTTGAAAATGTATCTGAACATGAACATTGCTGAACATCCCCAAGACAACTTTGTCAACATGGCGGAGAGGCCCCAGGGGGCAGAGGAGACATCTCCTCCTCAGTCTCTCCTCCTCCAACTCGGTATTCTGGGGCCTCATCGGCTTCCTCGCACTTGGTCTCCGTCTCCCCCCTCTTTCGTCCTCTCCCTCCCTCTCCAAATCACCCAGTGTCTAAAGCCCGCAGGACGGAGCGTTTGCGTGGCTGTTAGGGGACACTGTCTTGAAGGAAATTGCCCATCAGGCAGAGGTAAGCAAAAAAGAAATAAAAATAAAGGTAAAAAAAAACGATCAAAGCCAACCCTAAGAGCCAATGGTCTACCGTGACAGACACACCCACAGGCATAACAACCACAGAGCACAGGCCTACTGTGACACACACACACACACACACACACCTCTACCTACCTGCTGTGGCTATAACATCCTGTTTAAAGGCAGGTGGTCTATAGAAGTGTGTGTAGGTGTGTGTGTGTGTGTGTGTGTGTGTGTGTGTGTGTGTGTGTGTGTGTGTGTGTGTGTGTGTGTGCGTGCGTGCGTGCGTGCGTGCGTGCGTGCGTTTACCACTTACACTCCATACGATGTAGCACTGAGCAATGGGTTTCATTTGGACTTCATGCCAGACAGACAAACACTATCCTCTGGGTAATAAACCATGTCCCTGGAGCCAAGGCCACGAAGGGTGCAGGAAGGTGGCTGTTTATCAACAATACACGTCCCCTTAAATAATGTACATGCAGCAGGCAGACAGGCAGGCAGACAGGCAATATGAAAACTAGGGGCTGGATGTGTAGACGTGTAATCTCCATTGACTGTCCATTTGCCAAGTGGTAGTAAATGTAACTGAGAACACAAAACCAGGGAGTATTTAGAGTTAACTGCCTTGCTCAGGGACAGAAGAATATACTCCTTTTCACCAACTTTAGGATTAGAACCTGTGATTTTTGTGTTTTCTGACCTAACGTTGTTGACCACTAGGCTGCCCTGTCACCTCTACTTTTAACGTGGGGATTAGAACCTGTGCCCTTTGTATTTTCTGACCTAACCATGTTGACCACTAGGCTGCCCTGTCACCTCTACTTTTAACGTGGGGATTAGAACCTGTGCCCTTTGTGTTTTCTGACCTAACCTTGTTGACCACTAGGCTGCACTGCCACCTCTACTTTTAACGTGGGGATTAGAACCTGTGCCCTTTGTGTTTTCTGACCTAACGTTGTTGACCACTAGGCTGCACTGCCACCTCTACTTTTAACGTGGGGATTAGAACCTGTGCCCTTTGTATTTTCTGACCTAACGTTGTTGACTACTAGGCTGCACTGCCACCTCTACTTTTAAAGTGGGGATTAGAACCTGTGCCCTTTGTGTTTTCTAACCTAACGTTGTTGACCACTAGGCTGCCCTGCCACCTCTACTTTCAGGTCCAGAGCCCACTGCCTCCCTGCCTTGGCGGGCCAGGTGGTGATTTGGAGTCCATCCTTTTTCTGGGAACTCACCCGGGGTAGAAGAGCATCAACTTGGCTGGATTCTCTGCCAACTTTGAGAGATCAGTCATGGACATACTCTGGAGGAAACATAAGAGTCACACATAATTACACACACTTTATGTATTCATGACACACTCCATTCGTTAAGATCTCATTACAAGCAATGACTGGACATGGACAATTCCCTCTGAGCACACCGTCCCCCTTGGATCACAGCCCATCTGAATAGACCCCCCCACCCCCTCCCCGATCATACCCTATTTAAATGTCCATTTATGAATGCTCAGGAGAGCCATGTAGACCTGAGGGGAGATTTGGGGTAGTTAAAAGTGTAGACTATGACAGAACACTGTAAATGTATGCATTATTTTAACAAAGAAAAATATACTTATAAAACTGTATTTAGTAGTTTGTTTTGCTAATAGGTGCAATTTGGGGTAGTTGATCAGGACCAAATGATGTCCAAATGGTTAGACAAAAGCGATTCCCAACACCACCCCGGTCATTTGCACAACAGATGCTCATGAAGCGTTCTGTCATGCTAACAGCCCTTCCACCAGTCTCTGCTAGGGATCTCCAGGCCCTCCTCAGTGATGGGCCGAGCAACAAACGACAAATTGTCAAATGCCTGAAACCCTGTATCGCCAAAATCACTGCTAGGCAATTATTCATCAAGTCCCGGTGACTTCAGCATGAACTCCACCTGAGTCATCAGGTGAAGTCAGCCAGGAAATGATATCAACACTGACTCCTAGAAGATAGAGATGGTGTCAAAATGTCACTGCCCAGACTTCAGATCCACTAGAACAGCACAGCTAAAGAAGACCTCCTTCCGTCTCTATGGTCCAAAAATGCATTAAATATACATTAAAGAACCTAACAGCCCGGAACTGTCTCATTTCCTGCAAGAGCAGACTCAGTAAATGTATAGATTCATAATAAAGGGAGATTCCCATACCAATAAAGCCTGGACTTGCATGCCACTCAGTGTCACCCAAAGAAAGAGTTCACTAACACTTTACTTTAAGCCTGCAGGTATAATACATTAAAAGACCAGTCATGATAGCATACAACACAGTTAACAATGATAATGCTAATAAAGTGCCATGGTGGCCTTGGTGCTGTGGAAATCACAGACAGAGAGCCCATGTACATCTGCTATCATGTTGTTGTTTAAGTGTTTTCTATGGGTTACATTTATTATTACATAATCCCCAGTAGATGGCGTTTTTCTTTGCAGAATATATGCCTTGTTTATGTGCCGACATAATTAAAGCATTTCACTACTGACAATGGCGCAAGTTGTACTGGATGAGAGCATTTGTTTAATGTTGTAAACAGTGGAAATGGCGCGCACACCAAACACAGCATGTGATTTACCAGACATTACACGTACATAATGAGACAAAGCGTTATAACCTGCAGGTGTTAGAAGGGCTGTGTGCACACAGTCATTGCAATGTAGATATTTACAGTGATACCTTGGAGGAAGTAAAAGAAAATATGCATTTCTTTGAAGAGAGCTGGCTGTGTGTTGTTCCTGAGTTGGCGGGGAGAGTTTAACTGACGGCACAGCAGTAATCAACCGCAATGACTTCACGCAGCGGGTTCATTTATACAAACTAAGCAGCAGAGACTTTTCAGAAAACTTGAGCAGCGATCACATGCCAAGTGATCTGTCAGAGGAGTGGTCCGGCTAGGTGCCGAGAGGGCCGGCTAGGTGCCGAGAGGGCCGGCTAGGTGCCGAGAGGGCCGGCTAGGTGCAGAGAGGGCCGGCTAGGTGCCGAGAGGGCCGGCAATGACTGAGAATACTACTTCTGGACTAGCATGCTCCATTTTAAATGTTTATTAAGTGTCCATAATACGGGTTAGGTATTGGACTGAAGGATATAAGGCTGGATGTGTTGTGGTCTGATGATCAGGGTTAGTCAGTGGTTGTCTTGGGTTCTGGAGTTCAGGGTTTGTCAGTGGTTGTCTTGGGTTCTGGAGTTCAGGGTTTGTCAGTGGTTGTCTTGGGTTCTGGAGTTCAGGGTTTGTCAGTGTGGTTGTGTTGTGGTTTTAGGGGTTTGTAAATGTTCATTAGCTCACCTTGCGTCGCTCTCTGAGCTGAGCAGCCTCTTTAGGATTGTTGAAACGGAACATGGTCCCTCTTCCTAACTGGATGACGGCACCTGACACAAACCAGACAGAGACAAAACCATCACCTGACACAAACCAGACAGAGACAAAACCATCACCTGACAGAGACAAAACCATCACCTGACACAAACCAGACAGAGACAAAACCATCACCTGACAGAGACAAAACCATCACCTGACACAAACCAGACAGAGACAAAACCATCACCTGACACAAACCAGACAGAGACAAAACCATCACCTGACAGAGACAAAACCATCACCTGACACAAACCAGACAGAGACAAAACCATCACCTGACACAAACCAGACAGAGACAAAACCATCACCTGACAAAAACCAGACAGAGACAAAACCATCACCTGACAGAGACAAAACCATCACCTGACAGAGACAAAACCATCACCTGACAGAGACAAAACCATCACCTGACAGAGACAAAACCATCACCTGACAGAGACAAAACCATCACCTGACAGAGACAAAACCATCACCTGACAGAGACAAAACCATCACCTGACACAAACCAGACATAGACAAAACCATCACCTGACACAAACCAGACAGAGACAAACCATCACAGGACAAAAACCAGACAGAGACAAACCATCACAGGACAAAAACCAGACAGAGACAAAACCATCACCTGACACAAACCATCACAGGACAAAAACCAGACAGAGACAAACCAACACAGGACAAAAACCAGACAGAGACAAAACCATCACCTGACACAAACCATCACAGGACAAAAACCAGACAGAGACAAAAACCATCACAGGACAAAAACCAGACAGTCAAAACCCCCTTGGTGTGAAACTCAACATGAATGGAACACCAGTTATGTATTGAACCAAGTTAAAAGTTGGTGTTACATTTCCTGGACACAGATCAAAACCAGTCTTTGGACAAACACAAGCTCAATGGAGAACCTCCATGACAGCCTTTTAGTACAGCAGTCATCTTAAAGGAGAACATGAACCACCACTCGATAAAAACCAATGGAACAACAGGTAAAGCTAGGTGTATAAACACACGAGGCCCCACTACTACCATATCGGTTTAGTCCGCAGTGGCGTGAGCTCATAATGACGGTTAAAAGAATAACTGTAATCCATGGGTGAGTTATGAGGGCCCCCGGTCAACTTTCAGGGTGAGTAACAAGTCGTAGAAAAAAACGAAATAAAAGAAGTTTCCCTTTAATGTGCGCCTGGGAAAGCAGCCGTGAGAGCAGGAAGTGCCGTGGCAGTGTGAGCTCAGTAATTGGACCGGTCTATTAAAAGCGTCAGTTCTCAAGCGCAGTCTATTCTAGCGGGAGACGCACAACACATCTCCACCAAGCAGTATTTAGATTAAAGTACTGCCTCTTAACCCTCCTCTCGAGGCGTCCACATTTCAGATTGGTGAATGTTGGCTCCCCCAGAGGTATTCCGTGTTGCCGTTCAGGAATGGATGTGAACTGCACTCCGAACCCTCTCTGGCTCTCCACAGGGCAGATGCCATTTCTCTTACTAAACATTTCTGAGGGCGAGAGGCCCTGGACAAAGCCCCAGACAAAGCCTCAGGCCTCTCGAGTTAATTGGCAGATGGTAGCGATAGCAGAGTAGAGTCTGAAGTAGAGGCTAGTATTAACCTTTACCGAGCAGGGGGAATAGAGCAAGCCAGACAGGCAGAAAGAGAGACAGAGGAGAGAAGAGAGAGATAGAACAGAGAAGAACTAACTTTGGCCCCCGTAGAAAAAGAAGAAAAAAACTATTCTTTCAGCTATGCCAGGCTTGCCTGTGAGCTTTTCCTATAATAACCTCCCTACCCTCTACCCGGCCTGGCTTTGCTCAGGGATAAAAAAAAAATAAATAAAAAAAAAGTCAGAAAGACAGGTTGGAGAGAGTAATAGAGAAAGAGGTAGAGAGACAGGTAGGAAGAAAAAAATACAAATATCCAGCACCCCACATCCAAACTCTCTGCCACTACTCCTTTATAGTCATTTCAATTTACCCAATATCCTGTCTGAAACGGCTGCATCTCAGGCCATTTTCTACAGAACAAATGATAGTAATTTCTGCTCCCGTTGCAGCAGAGATCTATCAGCCACGGGCCTCCCAGGTGCTTTGTCACTCGTCAGAAGCCATTAATAGAAGCAAGATTAGTATTTGCTGCACAGAAAGAGAAAAGAAAGAGGGGGAAAAAATGAGCAAGAGAGAAAGATTGGGAGAAAGAGAGATAGAGGAAGAGAGGAAGCGTGAAAGGAGACCTGGGGAAAATCTGTGGATGTGGTTTGTTGGGAGCCCTGCTGAAGTATATAAGCCCTAATATCTAGCCCTATTCCGTATCTTTACAACGCATCCCAGAGTTTCTCTAGCCTATTACGCCTGGTAAATCATACAGACGGGGTTTGACGAAAGCCAATCATCTCAGAGAGATTGTGTACTTCACGGCAGTGCCTTCACTTAACCGCGGCACAGGAGGGAGAAAATAAGGACAACTTTTCCGTTTTATTTGTGAAGCCTGACAACATTTCTGAGCAGAGACGGGTTGTGTTGTCTAGGTCCAACGTAAAAGAGGGAGGAGGTCCCTGGGATTGGAGAAGCCAACAGTCCTAAAATTACACCGTGGACCCCAAAAATCTGTTCCAATCATACTTTTTCCCCCTTCTCCATGGTTTCCCACTGATAAGGGACTGATTCAAACCTGCTGAGACATCAGGTTAGTGCTATCTATCATGGTAAACCTCTATCCAACAAGGATGTGTCTTTTACAAGTCCACACTGACTCATTATATTACAATCTACTCTCACACACACACACACACACACACACACACACACACACACACACACACACACACACACACACACACACACACACACACACACACACACACACACTTACCCTGTGTTAACAGACAGGCCTGGACAGTCTCCACTCCATTAACATAGCACAGCGCCCCCGTCTGGGGAATCAGAGTCACGGCACCGTCCCAGTTCTCAAACACACAGTGTTTCTCCTGAAGACCAGAACCATGGAGTACTGGGGGGTCAAGAGGGGGATGCGGGGGGCAGAGACAGGAGGCAGAGGAGGGACGCGGAGACAGGAGGCAGAGGAGGGACGCGGAGACAGGAGGCAGAGGAGGGACGCGGGGGCGGAGACAGGAGTGCAATGTAGTGAAAGTAAAACACAGAGGAATATGCCCCCAAAGTGGCACAGCGGTCTCAGGAGCTCTTTTGTAGCACCCAGCTGACCACCACTGGCAAGGTCCGAGCCCTGGCTGTGTGTCTGGCTGGATAGAGGCAGGGAAGCCTCATGGGGGGAGTTAATTGAACAGCGAGGCTCGTGGTGGGGGGAGGCATCGTCCGCTGAGATTTACAGGGCTTCGATATTCGGTACCCAGACCCTTCGGTACCCAGACGTTTATTAAAAAAAAAAAATACAGAAAGATGAGCCCTTGAGAGACGTTAACATGAGTGAATGTTAATTCTGACCTGGGCTTGTCCTGTCATTTCTCTTTAAGGTGCTAAACCTACAACTGTTCTTCCACCCTGACACTTCTCCTGACGTCCTTCCCCTCCTGTGCTCATTTTAAAACACTCCCCACGTCAGCTCTGGCGCCGCGTTCGCCCAGCACTCCAGAGCGTCTGCCGGTTTCCATGGAAACAGTTATGTTTTAGGCAGCATTTAATGACAATATAATTTAATATTTATTAACCGAAGACTTAGGAAAGTCTTTGACTGTGGGGATAAAAACATGCATTGATGATTTTTTTTTTTTAACTGCGCATCCCAAAGGACACATGGCTGCATTCTCATGACTCACCAATATCCTGATTGTACGCGGCCTGGCGTCGACCCACCAGCGTCCTGCCCTCCTGCAATCACATCACAAGGCCAATGTCTCCAGCTCTGCCCGGGACCCCCACCCCCCCGCCCCCATTTGGACCGGTAAGAGTCACCAGTGGGGGGGTACACTAAGTGTACTTTCAGTTTTAGTTTCAAAACAAAAAGCGTAACACCGGCTGCTACTCGATAAGACGTGGATAAATACATTCGGCTCTGGGGTCTGAACTCACCCTTAAATGGTAGAGGATGAGTCCACTGCCAAGAAGGTCGTCGTCGATGCCAATCAGGTGAGGCAGATCTGAGTCCAGAACCACACCGATCCCTTCCTTCCTCAGGGCAACGGTCTCCTCCTGGATGAGACATCAGACAGCGGCACACAGAAACACAGTTAAACACCCAAGAGACAGCGGCACACCGAAACACAGTTAAACACCGAAACACAGTTAAACACCAAGAGACAGCGACAGTTCGGGTGAAGAGGTTTCCATTCCCAGCCCTGTGAGTCCTCTTCCCCTGGAGCCACCATCCACTCCAACAGTACGCAACAGGGAACAAACGGAGCAGAAAACAGCAAAGTGCTAGAAAAACATAATATCTCCATATGGCTCCTAGGCTGGTGAAGTCCAGGCTTCAATAATGTCTGAGGGAGCCGTTGACAGTCGTTTAATAGCCTAACAGCAGAGGAGTGAATTCTTTATGGAGTTCTGGCTCTTCGTCGCTTCGGGCCAGAAAGGACGGTGGCAACTCCCCAACCGCGCCCGTTCCACAAATGGCACCCCATTCCCAGTGTAGTACACTATTTCGACTGGCTCATTGGGACCAAATAAGTGCACTAGGGAAAACCGGGAAGAGGGCGCTGTTTGGGACGCTGGAGCCATGTGTTGTCGTGGTTAGCAGGAGAGCGACTAACCGCCAGAGAGGGCCTATAAATCACTCAGATTACCATGGCGACGTCTCAAACTGTACACCGTGTTTCGCCGAGCGGATCTTTCCCGGAGGGCGAGGGGAACGCCGCACCCAACGTGCCATCGGTTCACGATTTAAGCTACAGCACCCACGGTAGGAACCAGTAGGACGCCCTCACACCAACACGACGGCGGTGAACAGAGACAAACTTAACGTCACTACATCTAGGAAACCTCCATAATAGCACAGATAACTGTCCTACAGCCGTTCTCCATCTGGGGTGTGGGGGGGGGGGGGTGGGAAGTACACATGACAAGGCAAGACCTATTGAGAAGTCACAGAAAAGTCAAAAACACTCCAAACATCTTCCTATAAAAAGTCTGTGCATAAACAAAAACGTATTAGTCGTCGCTTTCCTCAGCCCTTCCTGCTCCTCTGAAATACAGCGAGAAGAGAAACGTTCTCTGTGGTAAATTGCCTCGGAACACGACGTCGTACCTGAGCAAAGGTTGAAGGATCGGGTGAATATAATTCATTATAAAAAACTATTTCCTGGCCACATTATAGATATTTCTCACCCTCTGAAAATGGTATTTATTCACACACAGCATCTTCAATGTCAAACTGTGAATAACAGAAGGCTTTTTAAACATCCATATTTCACACAAGTCAGAGATTAATGCAGGAGTATAGTGAGTGACTGTGAGATGAATGTTGCCCTGTAGTACTGACATTCACATTACAGGAAGCCCCCCCACATTAGCCTTTGGTCGCATTAAAAACTCAAGTCAGCCTGAAATCGATAAATGTCCAGGTGGAAAAATCCATGCCACTTGTCCAGAAATCCCTGCTAAATATGTATTTAATGGCATTTCAGGACTCTGCTCCTCAGAAGAGGCTGATAAGAGACAGAATAAATTGATTTGATCCGTGGAAGACATTTTTAAAGCTTTAGTAGGGAGCTGCAGCAGAGCCACGCTTCCACATTTGCTCCTCCGACGTGTCTGTCCGTATACGTGACGTTGACTATACTGAATACAACATGCTGACCGTTCAATAAGACATTCTGCTGGTTCTATATGCGATAATCTCTTTTATAGACGATACGATTACTGTTCCGAAAGACACGCTCCGTGTCTACACAAGACACTGCTCTATGGGCTGGCCTGGATATTCCCTGTGCTCTAGAAAACCCCTCAGGCAGGTCAGCAACTGAAGACTGACCTAATCTGAAGTCAATAGTCGAAAAAGAGCGTTTTCTCCGACATGTCTATTCCGCTACCTTCCTGGTTGACCAAGCAGCGGTAAGAGAAGCTCGATCATCGACTCTCCGGAGTCCTTTCGTAGTTGCTGAGATAAGACCAGGTTGGAAGTACAACGGGATTTCTCAAGATTTTTGGGGAGAAAGGAGGGGGAAAATTGGAGAACAACGTTTAAAAAGAGCGTTAGCTAGCTAAACTTTCTTCTGAGTGTGTGTGGTAAAAAGATGCCCCCCCGGGTTAACCCAAGGCACACACCATGACTTTCACTTCCTACGGATGAGGTGGACCAGAAAAGATCCCCAATGTGAAAAAGTAAACGCTTTTTTCTCAACTTTTTTTTTTCCAATCTTTGTTGCGCTCTTTCTATCAATCCCTATCACTTGGTCCTCTCTGAATAGATTTGTCTCTGCAGAGTGACTTCTGTCCTGTCTTCTCACCATCGACAGAAGAGGACGAGAAGAGGAAGAAAAATCTTTATTTTTTCTAATGAAGAGGGTGAGACATTGACTTACTGATCGTGTTTGTGTCTCTCTCTCCCTCTCCAGGCCAGTAGTTAATTAAAGGGATCCTTCACGGACTTCATTAGAGGTGAAGAGGGGTGTCTGGCAGATTAATGCGCTGTGTCACTTTACTGACACACACAGACGTCTGAGCGGATGGAAAGATGAGATTGTCTCAGATTGTAGTGGACCGGGCCTTATAGCAACACAGACACACAGCAGAGAGCCAAGTTGTGAACTGCTTGTGTGGTGATGGAAGCAGGTGTTGGACATAATTATATTTGGGGAAGGCTTGGAAGGACACACACACACACACACACCTTGACTATCAGCCAGGCTAGGGCAGCATTTAAACTCCCATTAAAAATTGTGCCCCATCTGCAGATGATAGCTTTAATGGATTTCTGAGCGCTTTGACTCTGAGAGTCTGGGTTTCCCTACATTACCTGTGCTGCTAGGCCACCTGCCACCACTCTGAGAGCTGCCGACAATTTCCATCCATCTGACAGCAACGATCAGAACTCCACTAAGTAAGATTTCTAATGTATTTATTACAAATTGCAGGGACTTCACTTCAACCAACAGACAGATTCACCTTAGTACAGCCTTGAATATTCCTTGTACCGTAGCAGTGACAGTTTCAGTTCAGTTGAGGTTTATTTGTAAAATGCACCGAACAACACAGCGTCATCCTGTACAATTCCTAAGACATGGAACCCGACAATTAACACTGGAGATAGTGTTGTTTTTATGAATGTATATAGACATGTTAACAGGGCAGACAGTTTTATCAATATTTATATAAATGATAATGGAAATGTGAAATTTGCCTTCAAACGCCATAACGAATGATTGATGAGCACATCTGTTCCTGTTTGCTACCAGCCCAGGCAGGTTCACCACACTCACAGGCCAAAGAGGGCCTCCATCAGCGCCACCTGAGGGATTTTTTTTTTTTTTAAAGCAGCCAACAAGTGCTCAGCATATGTGGTAACTCCTTCAAGACTGTTGGAAAAGCATTCCAGGTGACTACCTCATGAAGCTGGTTGAGAGAACGCAGAGAGCGGGCCACGTTGTCATCCAGGCAAAGGGTGGCAGGCTACTTTGCAGAATCCACATTCTGAAATGCATCATGATCAAATTCACACTATTTTGGGTTGATACATGATTCCATGTGTAATTTCCTAGTTTTGATGTCTTCACAATTATCATACTAAGTGGAAAATAGTCAAACTAAAGAAACAGCCTTGAATGAGTAGGTGTCCAAACTTGTACTATTATAGCCAAATAGATTTTTGCAGTCCTTCATATTCATGTTTTTGTTACCAGTACAGTAGACTTGTAATAGCCTGGGGTTGGCTACCGAAAGGCTTGTAATAGCCTGGGGTTGGCTACCGAAAGGCTTGTAGAAAGCATGGTGTTGGCTACTAACAGTCAAATTGGTTCTCTCAAAATTTTGTGGTTTGTTAAACAATTACTTATTGTGCCCTTTGGGTCTAGAGAATAGTTATAGTTGGATTTGGTACCACAGAGTTTTAGTTGCTGGCAAGAGACTTACACTTATTTTGGATTAGTTTTTACAGTTCTAAATTAGCCAATGGTAAACGGGAGCAAAATCAAATAAAGAACCTGCCATTGTCTCATCCCCCGCCTGGATCAAGGTGAGGTGATCGTTTTCTCTCCACGGCTTTCACAGCGGTCTGTGGTTCTTACACTGTTTCCCTTTGTGCTTCATTTTAATTAGGTACACAGTCTTGTGTTTACCCGCAGTCAATTTTGGAGCAGGCTTACAGGGTCTATATAGCAGTCGTAAGTTAAACTGAGTATTACCTAGGACCCTAAATATAATTTCCGAGTTGCTGAAATCACAGGATCCATATTATAAACACGAAATAAAAAAAGACTATTAATAACTACCCACAGTTTCGCTAAATCTAAAAGTGCCGCGGATCTGGAAGATCGTGGATCTCCGCGTGCAGTAGGCCTACGTGTAGTTTCTTACTGCTGTGTGGTTGTGTGTGACAGTGTCACGAGGATCTCTGTGGAACTTGTCAGTCATGTTAACACGGTGTTGAAATATGTTGAAGCACGCTTTCATTGAATGTACATTAACGTCAGAGTTTAATGACTGCGTTGCGGTGTGTGCAGAGGCTGACAACCCACACCTGTAAATGCTACGCACAGCCAGCACCGGAGCGCCCTGCCAGTAACCGAGAGTTCGCGGGAACAGGTCTACTTACCCAGCTATGCGCTAGACGACTCATCATAACCCCAGTCCCCCCCGTTACATCCACGGCGCAGGCGGGTTTAGGTTAATCAAATATTGTTTTTAAGATAAAGGTTGGATCGGTTGCGGGCATTTTAAATGACATTGCTAGTCCGAACAAATTCGTTTTTTGCAATACTCTGAAAACTATAGAACTAAGCCACAGTAGACCTTTCAAAATAAGCTACATTTCAGCTGCCAGCCCGCGACCGTTTGTCAATCGAACATTGTGAAGGGCTTGATCTAAACGCAAGCCCCGTTTTAACTATTGCTTAGGCCAAGCCGTATTTTAAATATATTATTATTATTATTATTGGTGTTAGTAGTAATAGTATAATATTATTGTTAGGCTGCAAATGTTTTTTGATTTATAAAAGGGAAGTTCTTCCCAGAAAGGTATTTTTAAATGTTGCCAGCCAGGTCCTGGCTGTCCAACCCTGAACGGTTTGGGTCAACTCCTTGTTTGGAGTGTCAAGCAGTGCTTTGATGGCACAAACATTCAAGGTCCCCATGCTACGGTAGCACAAACAGTGTGGCTCCCAGGCTATCACAATCCCCGTTCTAGAGATAACAGAGTTCCAGCTCTATGTTCTCAGACAAATGGATGTCAAAAGGTTATCTACGACAGCGTTTTTAAGCTGCTATTCAAATTTCACCCAACTGCAGATTATAGCTTTTTAATGGGTTGCTGAGCACCCATATTTTCCAAAGTTTTTCTGAACTTACTTTCCTGATTTACACAATTATACTCCCCTGTAGCTCAGACAGCTCATCAGCTGAGGCTCATTTAAACTATGAGAAATGGTAGATATCTTCATTTAGGAAATAATTTCCATAGCATTTTAATTTACAATGGCATGTTCGAAATGTACTGCGTTCGATTGTGGCGCCCGCTACCTCAAAAGGGGGCATCTCGAGCTATCGACATCTGCAAGTTTATACAATAAAATAACCTAGCATCTTAAGTTTTCCTAAATACGTCCTAAAAATTTACTGAAATGTATATAAGCCCTTAATCACCAGACCAAAAGAAGCACCCAAATTAATAATATTTTTTTTTGTTTTTAACACAGCATCTGGTGTAAGACTACAAAGACAGGAACAAAGCCCTAGGTTACATCTCTGGGCATTATTGGCATTTCACGTGGGCTCGCTAGAAGATGTGGACTCAAACATATTAACCACACAATTGCGTATTGATTTTCATTGTGAAAAAGTGAGCAGTCAAAACGTGTCCTGGTCAAGGCATCTGAGACTGAGCTCCATCCATCACCCGTGTAAAGGTTTCCAGACAGAACAGTCAAAGGTCATCGGTAACAATGCATCAGAACCCTAACTGCTGACAGGGTGAATTCTAGAAGGTCACGGAATCCATTAATAATGAAATATGAAGCGGAAATGCTGACAGAATGTGGAAAACAGAGAAAGCACAGGAGCCTGTCTCTGGGAACATCCTCGACAGCAATAATTATCCAGTGGGCTCTGGTTAAAAGTAGCGCACTAGATAGGGATTAGTGGGCCATTTGGAGAATCAGAATGCCGACTTGATTCTTTCAGTTCTGTGTTGCGCTGATCACAGCAGTTCAGAGGAGTCAGATGACACAGAGAATTGGATTGAATTGAATAAACCGGAGGGAGGAATTGGATTTGTCCATTTATCGCTGGCTTGCGTGTGTAGTTATTACATTCCAACTCCTCCAACCCAAAGAAAATTCTCCTTTTAGCACAGAGTCCAACCGAAAAAAATAAACAACACACAGAGTATCCTCTCCACTGATCAATGGGACTAAACTTGCCACTTATTTTTTCTTAATGTTCCAATTATTCATCCTTTGCTTGTATCCAAAATGGTAACCTATTCCCCATCAAGTGCACTAGTCTTGACCGGAGGCATATAGGCCCTGGGCAGAAGAAGTGCACTTCATAGGGGACAGGACATTTGGGACACGACCAAACACTTCTATGAACAACTCCAGAAAGAACAACAAGCCTGTTTAATCCATGACACCTCTCCCAAAATGAAAACAAATGGCTGGGAACATCCTGCAATCTGCTCGGGTAAAGGCATCTAGGTCTGTGTATTCAGCATTCTACGGCCCATACAGGAGAGAAGAAGAAATCAGTTTCAATCCCCCTACAGTCTCTTCCCGCTCTCCTTAATGTTGTCCCTCCCTCTAAAAGGCTGCTCTTGAACCCATCTCATATTAACTGCCTTAATGCCCTGCAACAAGTCTTGATGCACGTCCCAAATAATGCACTTTGCGTCCCTTTAGTAGGGCATCGAATAGGAAATTAGGTGGCATTTGCAAAGTAGCCTCGGAATGCTGGGACGACTAACTCAGCATTCTGAATCTGCCCGGAATACGGCATTAACTTCCAGTTTACAGCGATCTTCACTTCCTCTCGAACAACGAGATGCCGGAGCCTCCCGGCTTAAGCGCCAGCAATTTGGTTTTCCTTTCAGGGAGAAGCAAAGCGGCTCTCGTCAACAGAATTACCTCCTCGCTCGGCACAAGCCTGCACACGCAGGAACAATCGGGATTTGTCTTCTGACTTATCTGCTGCTTTTCAGACAACCAGCGTGGACGAGGCAGACCTGCTTTGACGCTAGCGCCTAAACACTGACCAATGTGACTTACAAAAAGACAAATTAGTTTAATCATTTACTGGAAAATAAATGTCAATTAATTCATTATTAGGTATTGGCAAGCATTTATCAAGAATCAGGCTTCTGTGAATTGAGCTACTGCTGTGCAATACCTCTTCTTGCTGTAGGGGCTCTGCTCTTTCAGGGACATGACACTGCCAGAGCAAACGTCCATCATACTAAACTGTAGACAACAAGATAATCCTTATGCCAGATCGACCCCCAAACTGAAAGGATAGCCTAACGCGAGTTGGCAGGTCCGATGAAGATGGCACAAACCAATTGGGTAGCACGTATGTAGCCTCGTCGAGAAAAAGTCCCTCAACAATGACGTGACAACAACGTGATTTGCCACGTTTCATTGACAGTATACAGACCAATCACAGACGAAATCAAGCGGACTCAAAAAACCTGCCCAAATGCAGTTTTTTTCCCTATGCAGCCCTATCTGTATATCGACCCTCGTAAGCCCATTTCTGCCCACACACTGCCATTAAAAACAGCCTAATTCTGGGGGAAACCCCCTATCTGGAAATACTGGAAGGTACGGCTACACAAGACTACATAGCGAATAGCCTGACGCATGTTGGGAATATAGTGACCACAAAACCATCCCAAAGCCAACTGTTACAGAAACATATATTTACACAGCTTTCATGCACTTACTGAAAAGAAGTGGAGGACTATGCAGAAACGGTTAATTTAAGTGGATCACTGTGTAGAGGTTGATTATCAGTTCACCTCAGGCTTCTTTTTATTGGGAGTGGTTTCTTGAACAACCAGCCCTGGCTGTGTTAGTGACAAGACCTGACTACTTTGCCATTCGTACCACGCTGTGGTAATCACAAGGAATTATTCCAGACGTACAGAACGGAAAACGTTTTGTTGATATCTGAACCGGAGGAAGACGCCAAATGAATGTGCCTTTCTCCATTCTAAACCGACAAAGATAGACACTGCTTAGCTCTTAACACGAACAAACATGTCTTCAGATCCGTGCAGGGATCAAAACTAACCCTAAACCAGAAATCCACATTCCCTTTTCTCTATTCCTTACACCTCAAGTAAATCTTTATGCCTTAAAGTATCCTCGCCCCAAACGCTACAGCACAAACCTAATAGATACCCCAATTCTAACACTATGCCCAATTGTACACCCCCACCCCCAACCTAACCCCTGAGCCAGTAATAGCATTTTCCCTAGTGGGGACTGGCCAAAAAGTTGGGAAGGTTTGAGTGTATTTTGAACCCAACATGTAAAAAGACCCAGAACTCCCTCTCCCAACCACACACGTGCGTCTCGAAGCGCCAGCCCAAGCCTCTGATAGGTCCCTGGCGTTCCTCACAGTAGCCCAGCTTCATGGCCAGCGATACCATTCATCAGCCTGTACAGAATGCAAATGTGGTGGAAGATAAATGTCAAATCCATAAAGCCATTCATCAAACACTTAGAGTTATGGCGACGCCGTCGTGTCGGCCGTTCTCCGCCACGTTGCCCTTTCAGCCCGGGCGTTACACGGTGTCACGCATCCTAACTACACACCTGACATGGAGTACAAGTGCCAAGTTAGTGAGAGGAAATGATGGAACAAGTCCTCCATACCAGTGGTCTCTAGCCCATTCCACCTGTTCCAGGGACCACAAACAACCATCAGAAGCTTGAGGGCCACCATTCATATTTATTATTATTTAATAAACAAAATATTATATTATATATAGCAGCTCAGGTTCATTCAAATTTGTTAAAGAAACAGGTGTAGGCATATTGATATCAGAAAATGTTGTCCTTAGAAAATGCATACTTATTATACTAAGAAAAGTAAATTCCATTGTGAAAAGTTTGAAATAAAAACCGTGGTTCTGCACACATCTGATCTTTCCCCAGGTCTTCTGTAGAATAACTCAACATATCAGCCGGACTCACAAGCACACAACCTTCAATGTTACCCAATTCATAATAATCAGGCACAATTTATCCGGGTCCCAGGTGCCATTTTAAACCCGGCCCATATGTTTTTAGAGGACAGAGTCAACGCTGAACATGGCTGTCTGAGATTTACAACATGGCCGGTATTAATGAACACATGGAAGGGACGGGCAGTAGCCTAACTGAACACCACGCCATATGTAGCCAATCAGAACCTCATAATTAGACACCAGCGGTGTCAGCTAATTAGCTACAATGGTCCCGTACCGGGCTTTATCAGCAGGGTCCAGTGTTGAGGTGTCGAAGGTACCGAACGGTCTGTTCCGACAGGTAAAACACAGCCCAGACATTCATCAACACCACACAACAAGGGCCAGCAGTGGCCTCTTCACTGTCCAGACGGGAGGCTGGGAGATACAATACACTACTAAGTAGAGCTGTGAATACCAGGGACTCTCTGCTGCCACCAGAGGTAACTCACACAAGCGATGAAAATGGATAAAACACCAACCAGTAGAGGACTGAAAAGACACTTACAGCATTGTAGATGCAGGCGGTTTTGCTATTGTGTGTGTTTGGTTTTGTTTTCTGTTTGTACCTCAGGAAGAGCAATTCTAATAAAAAAATAAATCAAACATTTGAAACAATTAAGAATTTTAAAACATTTGTGACACTTTTCTTAAACATGTTGCCAATGGCAGCCAGCCAGCCTGCCTGCCTGCCTGCCTCATGTTATTTTTCAAGACAACACACTGGTTCTGAACACCCTCAGAGTTGCTGTGTCACAACGGTCTTCACACAGAGAAATAGTCCAGATAAAAACTCAAGACTGAAGACTTCCACAAGTGCTACTTAATAACTTTGCCATCTTTCAAAGTTAAAGTAAATCCAGTCAACTTAAACTATATACTTGTTCCGTTATGTTGCTTCACATTCAAAACCACTGTGACGGAGACCCAATCCATGTGATCAGCACTACTGTAGGTCAACTCAACCTCTGAACAGTCAGCCTTCTAGCACACCTCAAAAGCTTTCCTCAAACCTGTCATCTGTGCCACGCTGAAGTGAACTTACTTGGGCCGGAGTAGTATAAACAAGTCTCTGGGCTGGAAGACTTAAGTGAGATTGCAGAAAGTACCTCTAACTCTCACTCACTCTCCCCAACACACACTGAGGGACCATATGGAAAGCAGAGAGGGAGCTATTAGAACGTGTCCTCACTCTCTCACACTCTCTCTCTGATGCAGACTTCAGGATCATTTAGGCAGTTCTAATTTCAGTTGGATGCCATTCTAATCTAAACAGCAGGAAAATTAAATAGCAATGCCAGGTTGATGCTTCTTCTAATAACCTCATCCCTCCTCTCAATTCAGCCCTAAAGCCCAGGGCGCGATGATCAACAGAGCTACAGTGACACCCACTGGTAGGTAACAGGAACAACGACCAGCCGTGACACCGGACAGAAAGAGGACAAGAGGTCACCATGAAAGAGATGACATGGTAGTTGTCTTCTTAGTATTTTACATCTCAAAGCATGGTGCCCCAGGCCTTCATGGTGAAGCCCCCCGAAACCATCTCAGGATGGATGGAATGGTGGCAGCGGTGACAAAATAGTATGGCAACTGTTATTGTGTTATAATAAGATTGTAATCCCAGTACATATCGATTAGACACGTCAGTGTTGTGTAAAGATCGTGTTGGGAGGTAATTAAATGGTGTGGCTTGAGGCATTTCTATACTTATACTACCCGACTGCAGCCAAAAAAGATAACTTGGATAAAAATCATAATGACTTCCACCACTTTGGTTCCTTACAAATATATGTTTCTTCGTTCCAAGCATCATTACTCAATTCATAATTAGACCGCAAGAACCGAGAAGCAGAAAACAAATGTTCATTACTGGAAAAACTAGAAAATAATTCCAAGTCCTGCAACATCAAGTAATTATCATCCATTAAACTTTGCTGAATATCAACCATCTCATTAGCGTACAGAAGACAGCACCAGGGAACCCACAGAGCCTCGGTGGTCCACTACTTCAGACGGAGGTACTACCGGGCCCGGGTAAATAGTAGGGCACTAAACGGGAGATCCGAGTTCAGTTTGGGATGCAGTTCCCGTGCGTTGACAGAACCAACAGCAAATTGGTCCCCAGATATTTGAGAACTTTTTTTCCATCATCTCATTTGGCTTCCGCACAGACAAGAGATTATTTCAGCAGCAACAGAACGGTGAGATGAAAAGCCAGGCGGTCACAGCTAAGAGAACCACCCAAACGGCACTCTGTTCCCTGGTTCCGACCTGAGCCCGGGTGAAGCGGAGCGCACTACGAAGGGAACAGGGGGGCCATTTGGGACGTGTGGAACAAATATCGCTAATACACGTTACACTCCCATGGCCTTCCGGGGGGGATCTGTTGAACTGGACAGATGGAGCCCAAAGCTCAAACACTAACACACAGACAGGCCATCTGCTAGGCTGATCTACCGGGAGACGTGCTGGGGCGCGGTGGTGGGCGATCTGCGCAAGACGGAGGAGAGGAGAACAAGCGAGAGAAATGAGAGAAACCAAAATATCACAATCAGTTCATTATTTCGATCGCGGTTAATACTTCTCATGAGCCAAGTCAAAGTGGCCAAGAGCCATCCTACATCCCATGACATCCTATGTCCAGATGACGACGGGCGGCGTTTACAATGGTCGGATGAGTCAGCGGAATGACAAACGGACATGTCGCGATGTGTGACGGTCTACATCGCCCAGCTGGAAACCAGGTGTCACGTCCACAATGGCAGCAAAGAAGTACGACAGTCTTTTGGGTACCTTCAGGATCTTATGGGTTTCTCCCCACTTGTTGGTCCATTCTTTGGTCAACTCTAACACCTGCGACACAGGACAGACGGAACGGATGAGAACACAGCCTAAAAAGCCACCACACACTGCCAAGAACAACAAGTCATATTTAATGACAAACACATTCTGGTCGGCAGACACTTTAAAAGATCATCATTATTAACAGGCTACAGTGAAAAGATCTACATTCACGATTACCATGTGACCCTGTCAGAAATAGAAGACCTTGGGGTCCAGCTCTGAACAACATCAACAGGTCTGCCCTGTGATGACTTCCTTTAGTATGGGACTCTATTCACCTTGGCCTCATTCTGGTGAAGTTTTTCCTCCACTTTAAGAGATTTCGAGAAATCCTGAGGAGACCGGGAAACCTGAGGAGAGAGGCCATATCGTTTCAGCATTTCGCTATAACATACCGTAAACATAATCCCGTTCACACACACCCCCACACACCAGTTGGTTCTGGTCCACCAGTCTCCTAAGCCTGGCGATCTCCTCCTGCAGTTCCCTGATGACCCGTACACTGCGGTCCTCGTTGACTGTGGGGGTGTTGACGATGTTCTTGGCTCGGTTGGCGTAGCGCAAGGTGCTCAGTGTCTCACTGTAGTTCACGTCGGCAGGGGAAATGGCTGAGGCGGGAACAGAAGAGGAACTGACACATTACAGGTGTCATCAGTCCAGCCGTTACACAAAACACAATCCCATATGTAAGCACTCATCACCAACCCGGTTACATTAGTTGTTGTTTAGCGGAGGCATGAGGTTTAACTCACAAAAGTAACAAGGCAGTTGGATTAAAGCCACAAAATCATATAGGGTCATCTAAACCCAAATAACAAAATAAAAACACTTGTAACATAATGTACAATCACAAACGCCGTCATAAAGACCCACAGAGCAGAGTAAGAGAGTAAGCTAACTTGAGCTGGTTAACTTCAGCCACTAGCCATAAACTCTGCAGTGTTCACTTTGTCCTGTGTCTGTGGATCATTGAAATGAATCTACAATATCACTGAAACGTACCTACATCTGAATCATTTAGCAGACTCTCTAACCCAGAACATCTTAGCATGCGCACAGATTTCGTACTTTGGATTTGGAAATGTCTTACCTCAGACGGGCCAGCCAACTTTGCTGCCAGAAACTGCACTTGCAGTGTGTGTAACCAGGAAGGTTTCTCATAGAGTGGTTTCTCATAGAGCGGTGTGAATCAAATTTATTTATAAAGCCCTTTTTACAACAGAAGTTGTCAGAAAGTGCTTTTACAGAAACCCCCAGCCTTTAACCACAAGCAGCGCTGAGAAGTTGTGAGACGTTGCCCCATCGTGCCCATAAGTTACAATTACCGGCAGTCTTGAACATTCTGAAGTACACAACTTATATCCTTCTGAAAATAAGTCACCTTGGAGTGTTAAACATGGGCCTGTTAACCATACCACAAAGAGGAAAGGGGAAACTAGGCTTCACCTGGTGTACAACCAGCCTTTTAGCACAACCACTCAACCTCTTCCCTGTTGATGCCTTTTCCATCTTATAACAGGGGTCCCCTCCCACCATACCGGAAATATTCAGAATGTTCTGATGCAGAAAAAAATACATAATTTCCTTCAGCACTTTCCCTTCAACACGGTGAACCTGCAGAAATGAACTGATGCTCCCCAGATATTTCTATGATAGCTTATACTACACATACATTTCAGTCATTTATCTATCATCGGCAGAGTGCACAGTAGAGCGGAGTGACGCGAGCCGATGGCATATCAGGCAGCTCACTACATTCGAGATTAACATTTGTAGAGTGTGACCTTACAATAACTTATCGGGTTAGACAGCGTTATGGAGGCTATTTCAAAAATGTAGATTTACTTTTAGCTAAGGTAGTATATTGTAACTGGGGGAGCCGGGGTGAACACATTCCCCAGCCAACAACTATGATGACTGAGCGTGCAAGCACTGGACTGCCACAAGGAGTCGCTAGAGCGCAATGAGACAATGCAGCCCTGTTCAACATCCTCCCGGACATCCAGGCGGAGCCAATTTTGGGCCACCTTCTGTTGGACCCATCAACCAGGATTCCAACACCGCTGCGCTGTTATTTTATTTTACGTGTACGATTTTGAGTCTAAAAACGTTCTGTTTAAGTTCCCACACTACCCTCAACTTCCTTCAAACTCAGAGAGTAGAAAAACTGCTCAGATGTCATGATAACTAACTGCTCGGTAGATATTCTAGGGAATGGATAATGATAGAGCTTTGATAACCCATACTTGCTATCATGATGGTCTTGGCATTTCCCCCGAGGCTATCTTTGAGGAGCCAGGTCAGAAGAGAGTCTCTGTATGGTATAAAAAGCTGCCTCTTTTTCCTTCCTGAGCTCTGGGAATGTGCTCTGGGACTCCCTACACATTCACTTCCTGGCGACACACTCACTTCAGCTGACAGGAGACAGACCAACAGAGAAAGACACAAAGAGAGAGATGAAAGGTGAGTAAGAGAAAGAAAGGAAGAGTGAGAGAGATCAAGGGAGCGAAAGAGAGAGACAGGTTAGGAATGATTTTTTATTGCTTGAATATTTTCCAACTCATCCTCCAACATATGCACACACGCACACAGAAATCCACAATAAACCCTCCCTCTAACAGGAAGCTAGTAAGTACAAAAGCATCAAAAGACTTACTGTACGTACGATGCCACAAACTGGCCAGAAAGCAACAGATTCATAAACACTTCGTTACCAGCGGGGCAGTGAGCTGACTGAACATGCATCCATGTCCAAAGTCTAATTGGAGCTATTATTAGGCTGACTGAGTCTGAAATGGACCACGCTGTGAATAGTGTGAGGCATCATTCACCCAGAGCAGATATCACATTGCCCAGCGTGACCAGGGACTTGTTGATGTTGGCGCCTTCCTTCAGCCTGGCCCCGGTGGCACGCGTCGCATTAGCCCTCTCGCTGCCCGCCAAGTCCACCAGGTGGATCTTACTCACGGTCTCACATGGCAGGTCTCCGTTGAAACGAGCCTGGCACGGGGAAGACACACACCATGGGAATCAATGGGTACACAAGGTTCTGCTTAACAGGAATAGCATGATTTGGATTCCTCTCAAAGCAAAATAATACATTATTTATGGGCACGATGCTTTTGCTTAATAAATGCCCTCCAAGGCCCAGAACTCTGGTAGTGTGTCGGTTCCCGGTGATGGTGAAGATGGCGTGTGAGCGGGTACCTGGGTGAAGTTGATGGTGAAGATGGCGTGTGAGCGGCTGCTGGTATCGTTCATGCCCGTCTGTGCCGTGGTGCGACTGCTGTTCCCAGCATGCATCAGCTTCTCCACGTCACGGTAATTCTGAACCAGGTGCTTTGACAGGTCTGGCGCGCACAGAGACACACAGACACACACTTTTCAGTCTGGAATTCTGAGTTAGACGATTGTTTCCAGTTGTCTGGAATGCGGTGTGGGCAGTATCCTACAGGGTAGTTCCCAGCTGACTTGAACGCTGCATTTGTCTCCACATGATGTGGCGCAGCGGTATTCAAATCTGGCCCTCAAAGCCAGTTCCACTCCACACTCACTGCATCCCTTTTCAAAGACTTCAGGGACTTAGACCCGGGACACCAGGTGGGTGTAATTAATGACGTGACAGAACAGAAGGCCAAGTTGCAATGGAAAAATAGAATTAATGATGAGGCCGAACAGAAGGCTGAGTTGCAATGGAGAAATGGAGTGCAAGTGGCTTCAAGGGCCAGATTTTTAGACCAGTAATGTAGTGCAATGTTGACGATGGGGGGGGGGGGGCTTACCCTCTACATAAGGTCCATCTTTTGGGTGTTCTCTGACCCTCAGGCCAGGCCCGCTCTCCAGGCACTTTGTACCCACAAGAAGGTCCTGAACACGCTCATTATAAATCTCCAGGTAGCTAACAGAAGACATGGAACATTTCTCATTCTTCATCATCCCCTTCACAACAGTCATCTGCATCAACACCACTAATCACCAACATCATCATCCTCATCATCATCATCATCATCTTCCTCGCATGTTTACCAGCTTCGGCAGAACAATGACATCACAAGCTTCCTTCAGTAGCTTCGGCTCCTTCATAAACGGTTCGTGATGTCAGCAGTGACACCCTGACACAGTTGTGTTTGACTCAATATTCAGCCGACCAAATCCCTTTCCCAACAGCATTTCATACAATGTAGCAATAGGAAAGGCAAAAGCCAGCCCACGCCTCAGCTCTTACTCAGCAGAATTACTAAATTAAACCCTGTTAGAAAAACACATGAATAGCCACAGTATTCATCTTTTGTGGCACTGATATATGAAAAGCAACATTTATGTCTGAGCTAATTATCCCTTCACAGCCAGAACAAAGTGAGTAATTCTGTTTGGTTGTTAGTGGGGGGGGGGGGGGGGGGGGGTATAAAGACAGTTAATGTTATTGCTCAGCTGTCTGGAAAACTTAAGTCAAATGACCAGCCTAGTTTAATGCTCACAACGATATCTTTGCAAGCACAAAAAGACATCTGAGACCACTTCCACTTGATTAGGTTTAAAAAACAACCTGGATGTTTATTCAATTACAATGGTTCTGACACAGCAAGTGAGGGATATAATTTATTTAGTTGTGAAAGCCATAGGTATTATTACTGACAGCTAAGCGATTATGACAGCTTGTATTTAGTCTCATTGTGGTCCTCAATCATCCAACTAACCCTCCAGTCGACTAGTTTAGCAACCCTATAGGGATTAATAATTAAAGTCAGTTAGCTTAGCGCTCCTCTGTGTGGATTATCAATTCAAATCAGCTAACCTAGCGCGCCTCTCTGTGGATTATCAATTCATGTCAGCCAGCCTAGCACCCCTCTGTCTGGATTATCAATTAAAAATCAGCTAACCTAGCACTCCTCTGTGGATTATCAATTCAAGTCAGCTAAACTGGCGCTCCTCTGTGTGGATTGAGAGTCAGGTGAAATAGCCTTCCTCTACTGGCAGTCAGGTCATCTTAGCCAGGCACTCCTCTTTTCTTATATTTATACATGCACCTCAATTCCAAAATTGTTGTAGACAATTGGTCTTTTAAAACTCAGATTATTCCACATTAAATCCTTTCAGATCTGATCTGTTTTCTGTTTATCGGGATTGCCTAACAGTGAGATCAGCTAGTCTAGCAATACCCTATGGGAATTAGCAGTCAAGCAAACTAGTCTAGCGCTACTCTGATGTTGGCCGTCAAGTAAAACATTTGAACCGCCAGTGATCCCCTAGAGCAGGGGTATTCAAATCTGGCCTTCAAAGCCAGTTCCACTAAATGTTTGAATTGCAACCCCTCAGAGAACTTAAGACCTGGGACAGCAGGTGGGTACAATTCAGGATGAGGTAGAACAGAAAACCAGCAGGCTCCAGCCCTCGTAGGGTAACAGTTGAATACCCCGGCCCTAGACGGCATGAGTACACATACCTCACAGTTTCTGATTGGTTGCTCACTCATACAGTACACGGTACAGTCATTCGTGTCATCTAGCGTGTGATGTCTCTTACCTCACCTCGGTCCTGAAAGAGGCGCCCTCACTTTCGCTCTTCTCTGATATCTGACAGAACAAACCTTCACAAATTCGTGGAATCAGGCCCAGATCTCCCTGGGACACAAAGAAGGCAGGATATAGACGCCATACATACTGTAATTACACCTAGTTCATATTTACTAGAAATAGAAACGTGTGGGCAAGGAGTTGTAATCCATCTCCTCAGCGGTTCTGTCCTCTATGCACGGCCTGGCCCGCTCAGAAAACAACTTATAGTTTTAACAGCCTACAAACACCAGCCAGACAGCGCATCTGACAGAGAGTTAAATCCACTGAAGTGGAACAGCATGTCGGCCCGGTCTAATTTGTGATGTCCTGTCCTCTTGTTTTTAATTACCACACACAGCTGATAGTGCGTATTGTTATTAACGGCCCCGCAGGCCTATATGATTATCAAACACGTTGACAGGCGCTCTATTTGGTGGGGATGACCTTGTAGAAGTCTCCTGGTGGTTAGACAAGCAGAAAACTCATTAGCCTCAGCCTGTCTGACTTCTGTGTGCTGAGCAGAAAGACGAGAGGGAGGGGAAGAGAGACACCCAGACTGCTGCCTCTGTCACATTTTCTGATTAGTGGAAAGAAACGTATGGATACATTGAGAGGAAAGGTTAATCTCCTTGCAGTCGGGCTCTGAAGAGAATCAGGGTTCGGGGTCAATCCCCTTTCTACTGAGGGCATTCAGGAAGAACACATTATTCATTTTTACACTTCATTGGACAAAGACGGGGGGGGGGGGGGGGGGTAGGAGAAGAGTTTCTGCCAAAGGAGAAGTTGGTCAGATTTGAACCCATGCTGCAGCAGTACATGTTCACCAGAGGTACCAGAGGTAGCGGTTAAGCACAAATGGACCACACTAGCACCACCCCCATAGAGAAAATATACACTGAATGATGTCATGAAGTCAATCAACAACAGTGATTCTGTCAACATGGTGTCCAACAACTGGTGACTTACCTGGTTCCCAATCATGGTATAAGACTTCCCCGACCCGGTCTGTCCATAGGCAAACACACAAGCATTGTAGCCTTCAAACGCTGCTTCGATCACATCACAGCCCAAGTCCCCAAACACCTGCAACGATGTAGGTTAAGGACAGCATGCACGCCATTTTTAGTTCAAAACATTCTTATGGTCAAATGCACAAAATAAGAGTCATTCTGAGCAGTGAAATTCTTAAGACATGGCACACAACATTTACACAGTAAGCAATAGTAAGTAAAATATAAAGCAGAAAAAACTAGAAATAGAAAATAGATATAATGTAAACTAGCAGCAATTCCAAAGAGTGTAGAAAAGGAGTATATGGACAATATGAAAGAAATATTAAATATAATAATATAAATATAAGTTGAATAGTGCCTATGATTGGTACATTAAAATATGCTAATGTACATAGGTTAGTTAACAGGATAACAATTAATAGCATCTGTATGTTACATTCATGCTGAATAACAACACTGGAAACCTGTTAGAAAATAATGGAGTTGAGGGGTGACACCTAGACATGGGTTTATGGTTTGTATTGGGGGGGGGGGGGGGGTTATGGAGGGCCACCCGGTGAAAACAGTGTTGAAGCCTGTTGCTATGGGGAGGTTCTGCTCTGTTGGCAACAGAGTAATAAGAACCTCATTGCTGCAGGACTTAAGTCTGGAGCTGGAGATACAGAGAGAGAGAGAGAGATGAGAGGTTCAGACTCTTCCAAGTTGAACGCGTCCGCACCCACACGTCATAGCTGATGAAGATGTTGAACCAGAAGTTTACCACTTGACTTGAGAATTGCTATAGGTGCTTGTGTGTGTTTGTATTTTGTATCTCAAGTCAACTCTCCCTAAAGCGATTCCTTCTCTGTAACTCCCTCTGAAGAAACCATGATTCAACATCAGGAAAAGCATCAAGCTGAGTGGATTAAATGTGTGCAAACAGAGAAGCTTAAAACGGAGAGACGTCTGTACCTTCTCCTGAGGCACAAAGTGGGGGCTGCTGACATCAGTAGAATTGTAGGAGAAATCATAGGAGAATAAATGTTTTGTTCCATCCATCAGACCATTGCCAGGAATGCCGTTGGGTGTGTACTTCAAACAATAAACATGGCTTTGATTAGTTTAAGACAGGACAGACTCTGCCATTGTGATCCCTATGTCATGTTTCTTCCTCATTCCAGAATTTAGAGCAGTGGTATTCAACTCTGGACATCAAAGACAGTTCCACTCCGTTTTTTAATTGAAACCCTCTAATCAGGGACTTATTTAGTCCTGGGACACCAGGTGGGTGCAATTAATGAGGTAGAACAGAAAACCAGCAGGCGCCAGACCTCATAGACCAGTGTTTCCCAATCCTGGGGACCCCAGAGCGTGCAAATTGAAGACTTGATGATAGGTTGATTACATCACTTTCAAGTGTGTAAGTGGCAGGGCAACATTTCAATGGTGTGTGAGTGCTAGGGCAAAAACCTGCACCTATGGTGTCCCCCCCCAAATGAGAAACACTGTCATAGTGTAACAGTTGAATACACCTGACTCAAATGCTTCAGGTGGTCTGGATTTTTTGAAAAATATCACTTAAGCATCTTCTGTTCTCTAAATAACACCCTCCCCCATTAAAAAAAATGATAGTTCACTCAAGATCGGTTTGTCATGACTGTGCTGCTGTGAAATGAATTAAGTTACCTTTTTGTTGCATTGTCTATTGTCTATAGATGTGGTGTTTCCCTCCATGTGGATAATGACCTTTGCTGACATTTCCTGTTCTCTGTGAAATGATCAATGCATATTATTAAAGAGTCACAGTCAAAGTTTAAAATAGAAAACAGAATAC
Organism: Esox lucius; assembly: GCF_011004845.1. Taxonomy (NCBI): domain Eukaryota; kingdom Metazoa; phylum Chordata; class Actinopteri; order Esociformes; family Esocidae; genus Esox; species Esox lucius. Next base: position 2,978,705 of record NC_047574.1, on the reverse strand, counting down.
ACGCTTTACAGCTGTATGACAAACTGAGATCTGGTAAGTATATATTAGTGGGCAAACTGGAAACAGACACGTACTGCATCACTCAAAAACATCCTACATAAGTCTTTGAACGACTCTTGCCAAGTCATGCCATAAATCGAGGGCTAGGTCTACCAATAAAATTCTGAAGTGATAACGTCTAGAAACACGTACTGTTGCACATTTTGATTAAAGTCCTGGCTAGTTGACTTTTATACTGACAGACATTGCGCATATAGGCATGTTACAGACCTCTTGTTCAACGGCCGCACACGGACGGCCACACGCATAGTCGCCATGGCACCACGCAAATTGGTCCAAATCACCTGAAAACAATTCACCTGACAGCCAACTTATCAAATGGAGCAAACACAAAGTTTGCAACAAAAAATGAATGAAAAAGTGTAAAGGTCAACGGGTATTCATTTTGCGTTTCTGCGAGAAACTTACGTCTGACAGACCTCGTCCAAAAGTAGTTTTTCACGAAGAACTGAAATTAAATGTAAAGTAATTATTCGTTCGCTGGGGTGCTGCTCTCCGCTTGCTTGCACAAACTGTCCTCTAGATGGCTTCACTTCACTTGGGTTTCTGTTCGCGTCCGGTCAGTCTTTCTCTCGTCAATCGACGTTTCCCATGATGCAACGCAGTAAGAGGGATATTTCAAAACGAATCGGTGATGGCGGAAGGAAAAAGCAGGGGCGAGCTCTTAGTGAGATTAGAAACAACGAATCCATTCACAAATGATCTTAATTCCCGATCAAAAATGGGCCCATCAAACTCACAAGGAAAAGAGATCAACATACACACCGAGTCCGACACAGAATGTAACATTACGGTCCCGAGTCGGACAAACGATTTCTCCGACGAACAACCGGTTACCGAAACGTATAATCCATCGTCAGATGAAACGAAATCCAAAGAAATCGAGGTAATTGCGGAGGATAAGGAGAATGACATCCACAAGGGTGTCTCTGACGGTGGGTCTCTTCATTTACGCGTATTCATTCACGTGTGGCTATTCCACTGTAACTGCTTGATATTTCGACTTCTTCTAGTAGAGTACTGTAGATAGTACGGTGAAATATCATGCTTTTAAACGCGTTTAAATATTACATTACTTATTTACATTCAAACACTGTATATCTTCAGAAATAATTAGGTGTCAGCTGTGGACACCTGGGGTTATAAAAATATATTTTGCGACTAAAATATAGAAGTGTATTTACTCCAGGTAACGGGAAGGGGTCGCTGATTTGTCCTTTACTATACAGGATTGTACACAAATGTTCTATATTGAATAATACTTTAACTATGTTGTTCTGTGCTCTCCAAATAATTATAGATGTATATTAGATGCAAATTGACAGCTACTGTTCTATTGGCCGGGGCCTTTTGACCAAATGTCGGCTACTATGAGGTCCTGTGTCAGTTGTTTCTCATTGAGTGAGGATGCTGGTTACAGAAGAGTGAAATTAGAGTAAGTGTTAAGTATTGGTAGAGGTGACATTTACTGACGGGGAGAGTGGAGGCATGTCCTGTTTTCACAGTCTTGATGTAACCAACAGATGCCTGACAGACAGAACTGTTAGGAGCTGAGCAGAACATTATGCCAGTTGATTGGAAGAATATAGCAAGCGAGCCAGCTGTTGTTCGGGACTAGTGTAATTTCCCAATGCTGCTAAAGCAATTGCATCCATTCCATTACACATTTTTCTTAATTCGGTTACAGATTTGATAACTGAATTACGAGGTTCAATAACTTAATCAGTTATAAACAAAAATATAACATGGGTAAAGACACTAATTGAGAGGTCCACCTTTTCACTTGCTTGACCCTTTGTTATTCTTCTTCCCTCACGAAGGAGAGAAATTAGAAAATGCCTTAATACAGGGTACCATGCAGAGTTACTTTAACTGACAGAAGCCCAATAACCTCTCCAAACCCAAATATAAGGTTGTTGACCGGGGGGTAACTTTAGTAGCCCCCGAGGGTGGTCCCTTAGAATAATCCCCACGTTGTCTTCGCCCCACAGACCGTGCGCCTGTTGACGGCCCCTGCCTGCTTCTCACTGAGGCCAGCCCAGACGTGACCCCCACCTGTCAGCTGGAGGCCGGAGACGCAGAGACGCTGCGGAGGGCCAGGGAGGAGGGACGCGTGGATGTGGTGTTCCCGAAGCCGGTCACCCAGGAGGGCTGCTGCCGATTTGTCACTGAGATATTGAAGTGCGTCCTCTACCAGAGACAGCAGCTGCCCATGACCTACGACCAGCTGGTCTTCACACAGAAAAGTCAGGTGAGTTCAGGGCAGCAACAGTCTGTTGTTGTGTGTTTAACGTCCACTGCTGTTACTCATGAGACCGTCTGCTTACCGGCAAATCCTCAGGGTTACTAAAGGAATAGAAACATTCAATTAGTATTACAGTAGTTGAAGAACCTTGAGAAGCGACGACCCTCTGAGGTTTTTGGTGGGTGGATGTTTTGATCCAGGTGTCTACTTGTCTGTGACTCTCCCAGAATGAGGAGTTAAGCTGGAGGCTGGGTGAGTCCGTCGCAGGAGGCTTGGACTGGAGGAAATGCCAGCGGACCCTCCAGGACCTCCAGGAAGTGCTTCAACAACTTGAGGTGCTCTTCACACTCTCCCTGGTCCCCCGGGTTCTCCTCCTTCTCGGAGGCTCCCTGCTCCTCCCTAAGGAGCTGTACGAGGTCAACATGGAAGAGGTGATCCTAGCCGCTGGTGACCGGAGCCTACGCGTCTCCTCCTGTCTGCGCCAAATCTTCCGTACCCTGTTCGTGGCGGACCTGTTGTCCGACGCCAAGCCTGTCCGGCTCACGGCCACAACAGTCATGGTTCTGGCCCACAGAAACTGTGGGGTGGCGTGGTTCCGGCCCAGGCTGGAATTCAAGGTGCCCACGCGTGTAAAGAGCAAGGTCATTGGTCTGTCGTGTGATCCAAGTACTGTGGGTGGACCGCCGAAGGGGGACGGTCAGACTGGCTGGAAGGACTATGTGTGGTTCCAGGCCCCCTTGGCGATCAAGGGCTTCAACAAGTGATGCCAAGTGAAGGCAAGGACACCCACAGCCATGGTTTGACGGGACACAAGGGCTCGTATTCAGCGTCTCAGAGTAGGATTGCTGATCTAGGATCTGTCCTGTTTGTTTATTCACTCCGACACAAATGTATCACACCTGATTCTAATAATTACAGCGTTAATAACTGATTGAGGCTACATATACATGGGGTTGGAGTGAAACAATCATAATGACAAGGGAAGACATGACCCTGTATCTGCACTCCTGTTCTGAGATGACCCGTGAATACGGACCCAGGAGTGTTGGTGGGGGGAACCTGAAACAGGTCACCTCTCAAGTGTGGTTGTACATCTGTACAGAATTATTTGAACTATTATATTTTCCATCTTAAGTGTTTACATCCGCCAGTGTTTGTCACTTGAAAAGTACTGTATTTTAAACAAAGACCATTGATTGCAAAGTAGTTTTAGTGTTTTATCCCCTTCTATTCTGATATAACTCATGATTGTGATAACACCCCGCCCACCAAAGGAGTCAGTAGATTTCCATGAGATAAAGCGTATAATATCCTGCCCATTCAGCCCTGCCCTCTATTGGGCTCCTTGGCACTGTTGGTATTCCAAAACGAAATCATTGCAGTGTTTTATGTAAAACAAAACAACAGAATGCCCTGGGACCAATACAAAAAAAATATTTAAACCACCATGATGATGAGAAGTGTTGTGACAACAGAATGGCGCCACAAACCATCATTCTGTTACCACATAGCATTGGCATCATTGTTCAAATAAACATGTTTTTGTAAAATGGGAAAATGGTTGGAAAATTGTCCGTGTACAAAGAATTGTTTGTTTTTTCATCTTGGATGTGTGTGGTAATGTAAGCAGTGGGGTTGTTTGGTGATGTGACTGTACTGCCAATTAAAGGATTTTTATGCACATTCTATCTTGTCTCCTTGAGGATGCTCAGTCCAAATTTGACATGGGAACTATACAATGCTGAGCAGAGTCTTAAATCAAGACTTTTCCTCCCAAGCACTTCTTGCCAAGCCATGTTTTTCCCTTGTATATGTAGGACGATTAGTTGGAGTAGAGAAACAAGTTATTTTGTTTGTCTCAGTCAACTGTTTACAAACATCCAGAACAAAAAAGGAATATGCATTTCATCTCCATGTCAGGTGGGCAAGCAACAGCAAGTCATCTCGATGTCTGTGAATGTTTCATGTAGGATTCGACCAGCCTCAACACTTCGATAGCTAGTTGATTTATTAACATCTGATTTAGCTTTATTGCCTGCATGTCCTAATCGCTTATCGTGGCTAGACAACATTTATTTGCGCACGGTGGCACACGCAGATGCTCGCGCGCTGTAATTCAAGTCTACACGTCACTCTACACGTCACTGCGTACAGTACTGAAACCGTCCTTAAGAAGAGTGCGGTTACATCGATTATAGTTTAGTCAAGTAACCTACATCAAACTACTCAATAGTTTAGAAAAGTATATTTTCTGAAAATTACGTTATTGTTCTAGGTATTTTACACCAATAAGACTCATTTTCATTTGTATGTCATTAATATACTGGCAAAATTGTGAAGTGTTCAAATAAAATATGATTGCCCAATAACAGTAGTAGGCATAGCCTATTGTTATATTTGAAATTACGGATAAGTAGGTAAATTGTTTTAATGACAAATGATAGGCTATTTAATGCCTGCCTAAATACAATAAAACCACTGTTACCTGGTACTCTGTTCACGTCGTTGACATAAAAAAAAAAAATCGCTCATTCTACGCCAGTTGATAAGGTCAAGAAATTCAGAAGATAGAGTAGAGGTGGACACGAATAGGTGAACGTTTAAATATGACACTGGAGAACGGAGTTCAACCCGAGGATTATATATTTATATCAATAAAAGATACACCCCTTATTGCTTTTCAGTAGAGGTTAGTGGTTGCATATTTACTAATATAGTTACAAATCCATACTCCCCCTCTACCCGTTGGTTTATAAAAACAGGCCGTATCTGTTAGGATGTCCTGTGCTAATGCCTGGGTCATGAAGCCCTGTCTCAGAGTCATCACGACCTTTTAGTAAAATGGTCAGATGCTCCCGGTAGGATCTAAAATATATCTAGACGTACTATTTGAAAACTATAAGCAATTTAGGTAGTTACTGCATTCATTCCACGGAGGCTTGTTCTCAAGGGGAAATGTTATAGAATACAATAATTGCAATTTGTAAAATGTATTCTGTTAAACCTTACATGTGGAGTGTTTTAATTATTCTCTTACTGAGGAAGCTGGATGCTGGGTGTGGAGGTGTGGTTACATTTCCGGCCATCAGTCGCGAGGCCGAACATTTTTCAAATCAATGTTACATTATCGTTATAGAAAATAATTTACGTAATTATTTGTCATTGGCTCTGCTGGACTTTCTTGCAGTAAGCATGCCAACTGCACACTCTTCAAAACTTGAAACATATGTGGCATTTTGTTTTCTGAATGGATTATGGGTGGATTATCTTGGGAAAGGAGAAATGCTCATTAACTGGGAGGTTAACAAATGCGTGGGTAACATTTAAAAGAAAAATGCTGTTTGTTCATTTTATCGTGGTTCATTAAACATGGGACACTACTGTTTATATATTTTGTAATGACTTTAAAATGTAACCCTGAATTTCTGAAATGTCTCCATTCAACAAACACATCCGAATTAGCTAACGTGTATAAGTCTTATGAGTTTTAACCATCCTGTGACGTTTTATTTTCAGTAGCACGTTTATATGTCTAAGTTTAACCCTTTACTATTTATTACTATATCCGGACTAAACATGAGTAAATCATATCAAATAAAAAAATAAAAACAGGCAAGTAAAAATTTGAAATTTTGTGTCCTCTGTGTTTTCCATTAAAGGATTTAGTGCGATCAAGATCAAGCCCCGCCCCCCCTCCACGTATAAGACGTTCCTACCCAATAATTGGATTATTCGCTTGATATAATTGCATTTGCTCTGTAGCTAGCTATAATAAACAGTAACATGATCCTGGATTGGAAGATCGCCGTTTCTTTGCTCGTGATGATCTCTAACATGTTGTGCGCAGCACAACCTGGGGCCCCCCATGACGCAAACATGCACGACCATGATGTCCAAGAAGCTCTGAGATATGCGGTGTTTGAACACAACAAGGAAACGAACGATAATTACAGGTTGTTAGTCAAGGTGGTCAAGGCCCAGAAACAGGTTAGTTCCTCTTCAAAGTTCAATTTTCCAAAAATAGCCTACCATCATTTGGTGCACATTAGTTCATTTGTTTTGAACTTTAATCTCTTATGTTTTTTTTTTTGTTTTTTTTTTTACAAGCAAGAAGTTTTGGTTGGGTGTCTTACTGATACTTGGATGTGTTTAACATTTACATTTAGGCTAGTACATCTGGCCAGTAACAGGCGCTAGATCAATTCCCTGAGCCGGCAAGTTGAAATATTAGTCTGTGTCACTCAACCAGTAACTAAACCCTAATTGCTGTAGCTGTTACCAAACCAGCATGTAAAGCTCAACGTTTCAAAATCAGAGGTATATGGAAATGTGTACATACTGAATTCACAGCAACTCCTTTTGCCTAATAAGGTCTGGCCTATGCATTTCTGGTAACTTCTGGTGCATTCTTTTTTTGTGACAGAGTATGCATAATTCCCGCCAATGAAAATGTGTGTGTTAATATAAAATGTAATTTTTTTTTTTTGATTTTTGCCTTTGCAATTTGACATTTATTTGTTGTGATCGCGTCAAGACAAAAATGAAATATCAACGAACAATTGAGAGTTACTGCAATATATGGCTATGAATTTGCATTTATTTTTCTCAGAATGCTGCATTCGTCAAATAATAATGCTCTTAAAACATTGCATATTTGTAATGCAGGCTTTTCCGTTACAATATTTGAAATAAGGATTTGCTTTAGGTGGCAACATATGTACCCCCTCTTTATTTGTTTATTTCATCTTGTTACTGCCTTTGCCATTGCCTTGTGTACTACCTGTTTTGTAAACTTACAACAAATTTAAGAACTCATTCAGTTGTATAGCTAGAGCAGACAATTTGTTGATCAAATCCTCTGTTCTCCTAAAGCTCATTAATAAAATAATGTTATTATTTACAGATAGGGCCATACTCTTTGGTATGAGCTGCAAATAAACTAAAAGGCCTGGTTTAGGCTACTTTTTGTAGGCATGTTTTATATATTTTACCGAAAACTAGTAACTTGATTTGACCATTGTATAAAGAGCTTCGTGAAGCCTGAAATGCAGGTTTGATGGTGTTTAAACTCAATGCAAATGATAGTCCGCTCATTAATCTGGATTACAACACTAACCTGACAAACAGCATGAAGATGACAATCTCGGAAGATGGTGTAAATGATACAATGTATAAAGGGATGTCTGTCTAACCGGAGTACCACAGTCTTGTTGGACAGCCCTGGTCTAACTCACTCTCTGCCGACAGGTGGTGTCAGGGACGTTGTACATATTCACTGTGAAGATGGTCAAGGCTGGGTGCAACATTGGAGATCAGAACACAATCTGCCGTATCCTTGGGAGCTCCGTGATTGCAGAAGTAGGCAGAGGACCAACATAAACGCTGTACTGAAATGTTAATTTGATTGGCTGATGCAGACCAATGGGCGGATTACTTAGGGACAGTTTGTTATTTATTGGGGGAGAAGGGCTGGTCAAACTCTTGGTACCAATGTAGATATTACATATTAATATTTCCAACAGGCCCTCCCATTGTATTTAACTATTTACCCACAACTGCTTCTCGCGGGGGTCAATGTCAGAGCATCAACTGAATGTCTGTGCATACATGCAGATGAAGTAAAACTTCATTTTCAGGTTAAATGTCATTGATATAAAAGATGAATGGGTAGCCTACTGGGTGGTTGAGTTATTTTGGAAGATTATTTTGAACATTTTCTACACACAAACTACATTATTTTTGAATTATTATTAACTCATGTTGCTTCATGTTTCTTCCTCTCCTCAGCCCTACCTGTGCACCTTTGATGTTTGGACCCAGCCCTGGTTGAACAAAATCGATTTCAAAAGCGAGTGCAAGGAGTAAAGAAGGATGGAGAAAAAATAGCTTTGATCGAAGTCACGTAATTGTTTCGGTAGTCCCATTTCACACGAAACTGGAGGCTGCGCCTGGTTTATAAACATGTTTCTCTGTGGACATTAGGCCTACTTCCCATGCAGAGAATTGTATCCGTTCCTCGCCATCAATAAAGTTATTTGAAAATTCCTCAAGTACTCCTACTATATATAGTTAAATTCTCAATCGGAGGTTCCATGATTTAATCTGCACCAAGTTTATCTTTATAGTGTCATATCTATTAAACATTGTTATTAGGCATTGGCGACAGGCCGGGGCGAGAAGAACACCCCAGCAATAGCACTGCGAGACGCATCGATGCGCGTCACTTGAGCCGACCGCCATTCGTCAACCGACTGTCTGTGAAAAAAGAGAGCGGCGCATGATTTTGATGAGTTTAGTAATGTTAATCTTCGTCTGAGCCTATTGAAAAAGGAGCAACTATGGATGTGTCCCAGGGTTGATGATCATGTCATTTTCTTTTTAACTTTGGAATGTAATTTTCATTTTAGAGTCAATCCAGGCTGTGATTCTAACAGTGAGAGGGACTTCCTGTCGGCCCGTTCTAAAACATTGCGTGGTCCAATCACACACATCACATGGACGATGGACATGTGAATGTATTGCATAGTGAATGTTTTTTTTAAATGATTAAATTATCAAAACCCAGGTGCACCACAAGGGGTCAGTGGAGCAGGAAAAGACAAGATAACCCTGCTCTGACACCACCCCGGGATGAAGCGAAAAACGATCTGCATGACAGCATTCAAGGCATTTGGGCATCACTGATAGACCGCAACCAGGAAACCTGGTCTTAATGACACTACATCTGTACTGTAGAGGTGGTGACTTTGGCACATTTATTTCTTTGGCTCCTCATTAGCTGATATCTTAGTGATTGCCTACAACACATAACATTAACACATGACACAGGTTAATACCAGTCCTGGTTTAAAAAGTAATGCTCATTTCCATTTGTAGCCCGGGACAAGGCTTAACGTGCGTCTGGGAAACCAGCCACACAAACATCGGACACTACAAAACACTTAACAAGGGTAACGTTACAGCAAAGTCCGAACAGACGCAGTGATTGAGGCCATTTCCACAGAAATTAATTTGTGTTCTAGTGAAGTGCTCAGTTGTTATTACTGTACTTCTCAACTGTGTTGACAGACGCACGATGCACAAATAAAATGACTAAGCTTGATCGTTGCCCTCGAATGATACCAACTTTGGCATTTTGAACGTATGCACTCGACAATAAGACAGCACTGATTGAATACAGCTTTAACTGATTTCAGAGGAAACCTGTACCACATTTACTACTACTTTTTTCTGGTGGACCAGTGCCGAGTCACGTCAGCCGGACGACTTCTCCACCTTCTCCACGAACTGCCGCAGGTCGTCGGCCAGGAGCAGCGGCTCCTCGAATGCGGCGAAGTGGCCTCCTCTTGGCATGTAGGAGTAGGAGTAGAGGTTCCTGTATCGGTCCCGGGCCCACACCTGGGGAACGTGCATTATCTCGTTGGGGAAGGCTGCCAGCCCCGTGGGGACGTGCACAGCAGCCCTGGGGACACAACAGAGACAGGGTCATGGATACGGCCAAGCGTTCACGTCTCAAAGTCGACCTTAACTCAGCACACCATCTCAGGGTGACTTAGAATCAGGCCATTCAACTGAAACATGTAAAGCAACTACTCAGAACCCCTCGTCGTCTGTCCAACTGCTACTGGCCCGCCACACCTACTTGTGATCCGGTCGGTTAGAACCGATGTTCTCCTTATAGAACCTCATGGAGGAGACGACAGAGCCAGAGGTCCAGTAGATCATGACGTTGGTCAGAAGGTCGTCCAAGGTGAACTTCCTGGAAACAGTGGGAAGAAAGTCGGCTTTACCAATTAACCTATGAACGTACCGGGTTCTTATTCAACATCCAATCAGAGGCGCTTCGTTTGAAGCAGTGAAGTGTTTTTGTCACGGTGGGCTCTCTAGAATGCAACCCAGACTTTTCTCTCTCCACTGGCGTAGTTATACGACCCAAAATGGCTGCTGCCATGGCAACACGTGGGGACCAAAATTAAAGGCGTATTTGACGTTCGCCCTACACAACTGTTTGATCTAACCCCCGTGTGAGTGAGAGTAATGATGGGACGGCAATGTTCTCTCCACCCACCAAACTACGTAAACCTGAATGAGTTGTTGCTTTCACCTCTCCAGGCCTCCCTCTTCCAAGTCCCTGTTACTGAAGTCGGTCCAGGTGGAGAATTTTTCCAGGATGTATGCAGCCAGGCCAACTGGAGAATTATTCACCCCGCAACCTGCAGGGGGAGACATCCCACAATATGACTAGTGACATTACCACAGGCTAAAGGGCAGAATAGGACAACGGACAGATACTGATACGACATATGTTTTCTTAATAGGAGCTGGACTCTGGCAGATGCATGCACGCTCAGTTGGCGGGTCCCAATCCAGATAATTTTCAGGCACAACAATTTGAGATGAGTTGAACCTTGAACAGACCGATGGAAACATTAACCAACTAGCAAACTCAATTTGTATATGTGACCAGTGACAGTACTGAGTATGTTCAAACCAGTAGATACAGAGGAAATATCCAAAATAATGGGAAAGAAAAACATACTAGCACCAGTAAAGAGGTCAAAGCATTAGGGGTTAGAGGTTACAGTTAGGGAAAACATGGAGTATGTTTTATAGTCTCCACAATAGAAAAACAAACGTGTGTGTGTGTGTCAGAGAGAGGACTGCAATCCAAAGGTAAGTCATACTGATACATAGTTCGTTCGTAGGTCAGATATTAGGTGCAGTGACACTGTTACCTGCAGTGTCTGGCTTGGTGGCCTGGATGTGCATGTAGCCGGACTCCCTAAGGAGCTCATAGACGTTCCTCTCTAGGAAACCGTCTGAACCAAACAACCTCTTCACGTCCTCCCGGGTGAACCCAAACAGCCAGGGCAGGTAGCGGCCAAACATCACGGCAAATAGGACGCCAAACCCCATGGTTCTGCCGGTCAACATGTTGAGGTGAAGTCCCTTCACACACCTACGAACGACAGAACGGAAACACTAAGATCTATCTTGATAAAAATACATTTCTTGGAATGTGAAAATGGGCTCCCTGGGGAACAAAAGTTGGGAACCACATATAACTGGTACATGTAATAACCATGGGAACCACGTATAACTGGTACATGTACAGTAATAGTATTTCTTTGGCCCTAATGTCCTAGTGCAGCAGCTTCCACAATATTGCCTCCACCTAACAGATCTGCACTCATCAAAGGGTTAACTTGTGTCTCAGTTGAAACGGGTGTTCAACCTGCGTCTTCATACACGTCACTGCGCTATCAGAGCTCTATAAACCCAAGACGAAGTGGACCACATAGGGAACACAATGGCATTTGTGAAAGAAACCCAGCCGGCACATGTCCTTACTGTGGCTTCATCTGGGCCATGTTGGTGGTGATGAGGGAGCCCCAGTCCCCTCCCTGGAGGTAGTACTCTGAGAAACCCAGACGCTCCATCAGCTTGTGGAAGACCCTCGCTGCAGCCAAACTGTTAAAGCCTGCCACGGGGGGGGGACACCACGGAATATCTGATTTTAAAGACTGAGTTTCTCGTAGATACGTTCTCTAAAAAAAAGTGTTCAATCAATCAATTAAATGTATTTCATGAAGCCATTTTTACATCAGCAGTTGTCCCAAAGTGCATATATCCACATCCGGCCTAAATAGCCATTTCAGTGTCAACACAACTTAATGACCTGATAAAATAACACATACATCATCTACAGCGTAGCTTCAACCTCCCCTGCAAGTTTGACACGCTGTCCTGACCTTGCTTGTGAGGGGCCTCGGAAAAGCCGTACCCGGGGATGGAGGGGCAGATGACCTCGAAGGCCAGGCCGCCCCGTGGATTCGTGAGTAGCGGCAGGATCCGGTAGAACTCGTAGAAAGATCCCGGCCAGCCGTGGACCAGCATGAGAGGCAGCACCCGCTGGCCCTCGCGGTGAGGCGGACGCACGCGGACAAAGTGTATATCCAATCCTGTCGCAAGCAGACGCCAGGGGGGTTAGAGGGCACCGGACACGTCGTGTGTCTCCATTTACGAAACGATTCATTGCCGACAAACACAGACAGCAACGGGCAGTGAGCAGCACGTTGTGATCACCAACGCCAACCAACCCTCTATCTTGGTTTTGAAGTGGGGGTACTTGTTGAGGACGGCGACCTGGTTCTTCCAGTCAAACTTGTGCCTCCAGTAGTGAACCACCTTCTTCAGGTAAGTGGAATTGAAGCCATACTGGAAGCCTGCATTCTCCAGCGGCTCAGTGTACCGGGTCCGGTCAATAAGGTCGTAAAGGTCCTGCCAGACAAGTGTGACAACGGAGGGGTAAGAAGAGAAGGTGAACAGTGAACATTTCTGTCTGTTTTATTATAACCCTTTCATATGAAATATGTATTCTGTCCGCTAGGTTAGACGCTGGACGTAACTGATGTTGTTTTGTAGCCACTGTAAACGTTAAAGGTCCTTGAATTTTAACTTTTACAGTTGTCCGACATAATAATGTCTTGCATCTGTGGAATGTCCAGTTCCCACTTGCCATCTAGTAACCCTTCTTATCTAGTTCTAAGTGAGCTATAAAATGTTGTGTGTAGCACATTCTCTGAGGGAAGAACTGCTCCAGCCTAGTATTGGACATTGTACCCAATCATGTGATTATGTAACAGGAACCCGAATATCAAGGTTAAATGCTGTTTCTTTCTGAAATTGTGTTTCTTTCATGACAATGACGATCTTCTGTAGAATCCCATTCAAATCGTGACACTAATATTAGGCATGTTCATGCATCTCGTTTCAAATAATCTATAAGTGAAGTTTTTACCACATTGACTTTCAGATGTTGTGTCCCGTTATGCGCGGGAAAAGGCAAATATGTCTAGCATTGCATTTTATTTAGGTTTTTAACAATCCCAAAAAAAGCCTCATCCAACCTGGATCTCTGAATCTGAAGTTTGGACCTCAAATGGCAAAACCTTCTCATCCTCTGAGTGAGGCTTATGTCCTGGTCCCCACCACCCATCCCCCATAGGAATGTTCTGGGTCTTCCTCCCACGATACGCCTGGTAACAACAGGTCAGAAGCCCTCCCAGGGCCACAGCGGACCCGGCCACAAGGAGCTGCTGCTGGGTTGCATCCAGACGGAAGAAAGCCTGTCTGGAATAAAAACATGCAAAGGTGTAAACAAGAACCATTACCGATGGCTTCCATAGCCACAAGCTTATTCTATTCCCACAAGTCAGACTACACAGTAACAATGTCAAACGTTAACATAAGTGCGTTATCGGGGTCTTTATTTGAAGTTTATAAGGTTAGATATGACTAACATTGTGATAAGGACTTCATATAAAATTGTATAATATTAGAAAATGTTGGGTGTTCAGCCTACAGTCTTCATAAGTGTCAAGAGCTAAAAAACACAACGCCCATTGTCAATCATGCAGATTGGTAAACATTGGTGATCGACGAATGGATTCAGCAAGTAGGCTGAAGGAGTTCCCATGCGATTCATGGATCGAGACATCGCAGGGTAAATTTGAGGCATGTTATAGGCATACGAAAAACAGTCTTGTTAATACTGTGTTCTTGGCAAAAAGTTAAGTTAAACTGAAAATCAGATCACAGAGATTTACCAGATCCTGTAATTACTGTTAAGCAGCAAAATACTTTTACGCAACAGTTATATGAATTGTGGTGTATTTAGCAACAGCAAGTACTTACTTCAGAGCTTCACTGGCCTGCATGGTTTCACCCAGTTCCAAAGTACGTTCTTCTAAGTGGTCTCTGTTGTCCGCGAGTGGGTATTTAGAATAGATGACCCATAAGTCCTCAGTGGTTGCTGGTTGGAGGAAGTATTCGTAGGCCAAATACTGCACTGCCAAAAGTTAGCCTAGCAACCAAAATAGTGTTGTAAATGCGTTATATATATAACGATTAGTTAACAATAGTTTCCAAACGAGCTCCGCCTGCTGAGCTACTTGACCCACAACGCTCACGTCTAATGAGGGGATTGGATTAACCTCCCCCAGCCCCCGGGAAAGAGTGTTTTAAAACGGGTAAACAAAGGTGATAGAAATCGAACCTACTGCTTCCATCCTGTTAGTTACTCCGTTGTTGAACGCCCACAAGAGATATCAGCTTGTAACATTACACTATTTGTCTAATAACTAGGCTTGTTTTCACGTGTAAAGAGTTAGCTTTAAAAAAAACTTAAAAGCGTTGCCTACGCTACCAGTGAAAAACATATTTTTAAATGAATGACAACATAATGTATCGAAAATAAATGTCTGGTGGCATTAAACAGCAAAATCATCTCAGCTATACTTTTTTGAGGATATATGACCGTTTGCTTTGAAATATACCACTGCAGCTTTCTTAAAGTAACGGTTACGTGTCATTAATTCAATGTAAAGTAGAAATGAACCATGAATACATATCCATAGCGAATAATCTCTTCACGGAAAGATCAGACCCACGTGAGATATTGTTGATCCTATCCTTGGGTTTTTGGTTATCTAGACCCGCCTTCATCAAGCAGACAGTGACGTCACTATGTTTATATAAACTGTCGCCTCCGACAGGCTTGTTGTTTACTTTGCACGATTAGGTTTGTATCCCGTCGACACTTTTTACGCGGACATGATCATGGATTGGAAGATCGTCGTTCCTTTGCTCGCGGTGATTTTAACCGTGGCGAGTGAAAAGATGGTTGGAGCGCCATCGGATGCCGATATGAACGACCAAGGCTTAAAAAACGCCCTGCAGTTCGCCGTGGTCGAACACAACAAGAGAACGAACGACATGTACATAAGGCAGGTGGCCAGTGTTGTGAAGGCTCAGAAACAGGTCAGTACGTCATAGTTTAATTGAATAGGTCAAGGATGAGAAGATGCTGGTCGTTTAGGTTGATGTTGACTACTTTATAATGCCTTAAATTGGCGACGACGAAGGGCTGTTAAACTCTTGCCCTACGAGGTCCGGCGCCTGCTGGTTTTCTGTTCTAGCTCATCATGAATTGGATCTACCTGGTAGGCTATCCAAGGTCTGAATAAGCCCCTGACTACGGAGTGGCAATGAAAAAATGGAGTGGAGCTGTCTTTGAGGTCCAGAGTTGCGTTTGAGGGGCCTACTTCTGATAATTGGCTAACGTTCAATTCCTTGCCACTCCTTTGTTATTGGCAAATAAACTGACATTTCTCTCTAAACTTCATTGGTTACGGGGAATCCTGTAACATGTGGATCCACAGAAATGGAATGACCGTGAAAATCAGCCGTTAACTAAACATGTTGTCGTTCAAATAATTTCCTCCACCTGATGAATTACATAATATTAAGACTCAAGAAAGGCCAGATTCTTCGGCACATGACATGGAGGGCGAGGAATGGAATGTAAACTAAAGACACTGGTCCCCAGTCTAGTTATATGGAGAAATAATCACTCATAAACCACATAACATTTTTGAGAAGCGACTCTTTCGGTTCTTACACAGTTTCTTCCAAAGGGAACTAAGCTCCACTTAAAATAAGGTATATGTTTCGTGTAGGCTTTTCATAATCGTGTAAACAATGGGACAAGTTGACTAAGCTATGTTGGCTATAAATATAAGCAGATTATTTTTTTTGTAGAGCTCATTTGAAGAAAATGCGTTGACAAACGTCACCGTGTTCTGACAAGATGTACACTTTTGTCAAAACGCCTAGCATGCCTAAACGAAACACAGGCCTTGTTTGCAGCGATTCTAAAATTCCTTATGCAATAAATGAATTAATGGTGAAATACGAAGAGAACAAGTATCGCACTTTTGCCGCTAGGCTTTATGGGGGTGGTGACGGGTCGACTTTGTCTGTGGCTAGACCAAGGGCATCCTTTTAATCGATGGATTACTGTGAGTCTATCCAGATTGAAAGGTCACTGGAGGGTTTGGAATGCTCCAGCATAGATGTAATGATAAAATGGCCGTTGTATGCACTGATTGAACAACACATCATAGTGGAAATTAAAAGTTAACAATAACTATCAAACTTAAACCCTGATATTACAGGAAGATGTGAATGATATAATGCACACCTTGACACGATGAGAATGCGTTAATAAAAATAATGTTAGTCTAACCAGGGGTGTTATCGGCTGCATGTTTGAAAACCCTGAGTGTAATCCTTTTTTTTGGCCTTGGAGCCCTGATATGTGCTAGGAGTGGGTTTCATACAATGCCTGTGATTGAAACAATGTCTAATGCAGAGCTTTGAAATCTGTGTTTTGATTATCCTGGTCAAATCCATTCTCTGCCAACAGGTGGTAGCTGGGATAAAGTACATCTTCACCGTGAATATGGGCCGGACCCCATGCAAGAAAAGTGGTGCAGAGACTAACTGCTCAGTGCATGAGGACCCAGGGATGGCTGCGGTAAGCTAACGACCACTGCAAGTTCCTTCTAAAACTGGAATTAATTTACCATTACTTAACTACTTTTAACACTTCCTGTCGTTGGAGGTAAAGTGAGACTAATGGCGCTTTTCCACTGGATGGTACCGCTTCGATTCTACTCGCCTCGACTGTACTCGCCTCGACTCTACCCGCTTTGGGTTGGTTTTCCACTCATTACTACTTTGACCAGTGCAATGTATGCCAGTTAGCCTATAGAAAAACCAGAAGGAGGAAAAACCCAAGGTCTTTTGGTAGGTTACAAAAACAGCGTATCTTATGGGACTCACAGGAATAACAAGTTGATTTCAACTCCAGTGCGTAGGTCCAAACCAAGAGGATTTGTGGGAAAATACGATTGCTTAAATGATGAGTCTGGTCCTATGCACTGGCACTGAAATTAACCCATTTCAATGCAAGGAATTCTGGCACAGACGCGCAAAGAGGCGCCGGTATCATCTTAACCATTCTCTGACACTGGACGGCTAACATGCCTTGAGTCACTCTTGTCCAATCGGAAATCTTCATGTTACCATTTGGTATCATCTCAGCTGGGTTGGAACCTGGGTGAAGAAGGTACTAAAGTATCTGTTACCAGGTGCTGTCCCAACTTTTGGCCTGTGGAAAAGCAAAAAGGGCGAGCCTAGTCGAGCTGGTACCATGCAGTGGAAAAGCTTGCTTATAGGTGTAACTTTGTCAAATGTACTGAAAGGGTGTGGTATTATGCCAACTCATGTCGCCACACGTTTGATCCTGTCTCCCCAGACCTACAGGTGCACCTTTGAGGTGTGGAGTCGCCCCTGGATGAGTGATATTCAGTTGCTTAAGAACGACTGCCCGCAATAAAGACGTGTAAGAAAGAAGACAATTGTTCTGTCTAGTTTACCCAAATACTGGCAGTATCTGTAACTAGTAGTCTTTGTCACTTGTTTTTGCCAATGCATTTTTAACCTAGGATTTACTTCAAGCCTCTGACTAGTAACTGTTTTTTTCCCCAAGTGTATTGCATTCCCACACTAACATGAGCTGTCTTGACTGTTTCATATGTCTGCAGTCTGGATAAGAGCATCTGCTAAATTAGTAAAATGCAAATGTTTTGTAAATGCTATGCAACATAGTTTAACTAAATGGTTTGGAACATTTACATGATGTGGTCATTTTCTTTTTTGCCAGTTGTACGAAACAATGATTTACAAATTAATATTGTATGTTTCTCTGGATTCAAGTGTCTCCTAAATTACTTTTGTATGTACGCAAATATCATTCCTGTTGTATATCCCAACAGTCTCTATACATTGATGACAGGTCAGACAGGAGACTTACTTAAATAATTTTATTCTAAGATACTATTAGCTATTGATACAGAATTAAGCATTAAGGGGAAGTGGTTGTGCAGAAGCCAGGATATATTCATGGTGTGACTTCTGTTTTTTATTCAGAATGTTTAAGCATTTAAGGAAAGTCTCCATTCGGTCCACCACTGTGCTAAACAACAGTCCCTGATTACTAATGCTTGTCACGATGAGCTTGCTAACATTGCTACACTGGAGCTTTTATTGTTGACAAGTGATTTATACACAATGGTGTTCTCAGTGTTTTGGTTGCATAATACAACAGGTTATTGAAATGAATTCCAAATCCACTTTAGCATACCATTTAAATTACGCCACTTTCAGTGAAAATGTTGACCTGGTCAAGATTTGAGGAAAGCATTTTAATTGGACTGAAGGGTCTCTGGATCTGAAACGCACACCCATCTACAGGGGAAGCGGTCCGTAGCTGCCTGGGTCAGTACTAGGCATAGAAGAATGCCACTGCATTTTGTTTCAGAATTGTCTTCATGGTTTAAATTAGTTAACCTTAACATTTACCCATCTCCATTTACACTTTCTGGAAAGTGCTTGTGTACAACATTATTAGAGGCAGCTATTATAATTTGAGCAGGACAGATATCTTAAGTCTGGCAGTGCTATTGCTCAATCCAGAAGAGCTGCAGAGAAAAAGTTGTAGTTTCTGTCCCTATCGAACCTCATGACACTGTGGAAGATAAGGAAACTGATGTAGTCACAAAACAAACCGATGCTATTTACAGATTAAAAGCAGAAGGAGTCTATTTTATTTGGGGAATTGCTTGATAAGAATGCTATTCATCTTGGTTTGTTTACATGAGAAATTGCACTCTACAAATAACAGTCCAGAAGTTAAACATTGGCGTTTCAAATTCCCAAAGAATAATTACTATTACAGCAATTGAGTAGGAAATAATATACTCATAAAATAATGCAAATTGTATTTGTGATTCTAAATACTGTAAGGAAACAGTTTGATGTGGGGCTGTTTTGCTTCCAAAGGTCCTGGGAACCAAGTTAGGATATATGGCTACATGGACTCAACCTTCCAGCAGGTTCATGGGCGAAATTTCTCCAGATCCATACAGAAATGGTTCACTGACCACAGAATCTAGATTTTGCCATGGCCATCCCAGTTCTCTGACCTACTGGAAAACCCATTTGACAACCTGTGCGGTGCCCTGAAGAGAGTCAACAAGCAAAGACCAAAGCAACGTAAGGATTTGGAGAGATGGTGAATGGACAATACCTTGCTGTGTAATCCCACCTCATCAAACATAAAGACTCAGTGCTGTGATATTAGCAAGCAGAGGGTGTACAAAGTTGATATGGGGCGGCTTAAAAAAATATTATAACATTAGGTGACATTTTTTTTTTAGTGTTACGTTTCATTCCTCTTTTAGCTGACATTTAATCAATGCAGCCCAACTTTTAGCAATGCATTGATCCTAAATCAGTTGTCCCTGCCCCTGCTTGGTGCCAGGCCCAACAGATGCAGCTTCAGGCTCAGCAGCCCTGTCAGCCCATACCCCTGAACCAGCCCTACTCCCTGTCTGTCCATCCCCATACCCCTGAACCAGCCCTACTCCCTGTCTGTCCATCCCCATACCCTTGAACCAGCCCTACTCCCTGTCTGTCCATCCCCTTACCCCTGAACCAGCCCTACTCCCTGCCTGTCCATGCCCATACCCCTGAACCAGCCCTACTCCCTGTCTGTCCATGCCCATACCCCTGAACCAGCCCTACTCCCTGTCTGTCCATCCCCATACCCCTGAACCAGCCCTACTCCCTGTCAGCCCGTCCCCATACCCCTGAACCAGCCCTACTCCCTGTCTGTCTGTCCGTCCCCATACCCCTGAACCAGCCCTACTCCCTGCCTGTCCATCCCCATACCCCTGAACCAGCCCTACTCCCTGTCTGTCCATCCCCATACCCTTGAACCAGCCCTACTCCCTGTCTGTCCATCCCCTTACCCCTGAACCAGCCCTACTCCCTGCCTGTCCATGCCCATACCCCTGAACCAGCCCTACTCCCTGTCTGTCCATGCCCATACCCCTGAACCAGCCCTACTCCCTGTCTGTCCATCCCCATACCCCTGAACCAGCCCTACTCCCTGTCAGCCCGTCCCCATACCCCTGAACCAGCCCTACTCCCTGCCTGTCCATCCCCATACCCCTGAACCAGCCCTACTCCCTGTCTGTCCATCCCCATACCCTTGAACCAGCCCTACTCCCTGTCTGTCCATCCCCTTACCCCTGAACCAGCCCTACTCCCTGCCTGTCCATGCCCATACCCCTGAACCAGCCCTACTCCCTGTCTGTCCATCCCCATACCCCTGAACCAGCCCTACTCCCTGACTGTCCATCCCCATACCCCTGAACCAGTCCTACTCCCTGTCTGTCCATCCCCATACCCCTGAACCAGCCCTACTCCCTGTCTGTCCATGCCCATACCCCTGAACCAGCCCTACTCCCTGTCTGTCCATCCCCATACCCCTGAACCAGCACTACTCCCTCTCTGTCCATCCCCATACCCCTGAACCAGGCCTACTCCCTGTCTGTCCATCCCCATACCCCTGAACCAGCCTGAAAAGACTGGAAAAGTTGTGTAATGCTAAAAAACTAAACCTGGTGGAACATCTCACAACTAATTAGGTCAACTGAGAACTGCTCAGTAACATGATTGGGTATTAAAAGATCATTCCAGAGAGAATGAGTCTGTCAGAAGTGAGGATGGGGAGGGGTTCACCACTATAGCCAAGTTAAATGGATTAGTGTTCGCCATGGTATAAGAATCTAACAGACTAAATAATGTACCAAGATTTTAAGCAGGCACACATCCATGTCCAGCTGAAATACAGCTTTCAAAACAACCTCTGTTGATAGTCATCCTTTAGCCATAAAGGTTTGATTACCATTTAGGAAATTCTACATGTTAAACCACTTGTAATGGAGGGCTACTTGAGTCTCACTTAAGTACAATTTCAGACTCTTTAGTAGCTGTTTTAAATGCATAATTGTAATATAGTTGAATGTAATTCAACTATATTTAGAATGTACTTCTGTGGTTTTTATTGTCATTTATAATCATAGTAAACTGCAAGTAGACAATTATTTTACTATAAGTAAACTTTTAATGTATTAAAAATAAATTAATTTATGTTGACTCAATTAAATAATTTGTAAAAGTATATTAAAATATATGCAGAATATATTACAAGCAAAATGTTAATAGTCAGATGATAAAATAGCAAAACACTGTATTTGTATTGAATGTAACTTTTTTGAGTCAGAAATGTATTTAAAATGTATGATAGATTAACAATTAATTCAAATACTAGTTAATCACCTGAAAGTATACTTTATTATAAATTATGTGGTACCAATATTATATATTGAAGTATATATTATATTTTTAAAATACATTTTAGTGTATTTAAAACAACTTTAAGTATGTTTATACTTAAGTGTTATAGGAATATAATAATTAAGTACATTTCAAATAGATATTTTTCCCGCTTGGGTCCCAGAGGATGACTTGCACTTCTGTGAAGGCACCATGAATGCATCATTGCATTGTGTTTTTATTAGCTTTTTACGCAGCGTCCCAACTTTTTTGGAAATGGGTTTTTACGAAATAAGTACATTTCCCCCACACTCCCCCTGGATTAGTCCACTTTCAGCATTTTGCAGACCGGACATTGGATTACAGAATCAGACAGATTATGATAGTCTGGTGATTGTGCTCTGATTTGAAAACAAATGGAAAATAAAGACATAACTTGTACAATGACCTTGCAAGCATATGTGAATCTGATACACAATGACAACGATTTAATCTTTGAGCCCCCCGGGTCTAATGCATTCTCTGCCAACAGGTGTTAAATAGGAAGATGTCTTCACATTGAAAACAATCTTTACTGTAAATACGGGCCGGATCCCATTCAAGAAGGGAGGTGTGTAAGCAAATGTATTTATATAGCACAATTCATACATCGAAGCAATTCAATGTGCTTTACAAAGAAAAGAAAATATAAGAATATATATATATATATATATAACCTCAAAACAAATGAAAACATCATAATAAGAAAGAATACAATAAGAAAACATATAAAGATTAAAAATAGGATAAAAAACATTGGGACATTTTGGTGTAGACCAAATGCCCCAGGCAAGAAGACCCAGGCACCACCATAATGACATCAAGCCTACGCATATTTAAAAACATTATTGATTAGCAGCTTATAGATAGTAAAACACTTTAATAAACCAACCCCTCGAGTACTAATTAACTGTAACTTTGGTGACAATTGTTTGCAAATACTTAAAAAGTCGGTGATGCAGTGGTGGGGCACAATTTCCACCAGCGTAGGCCTATTACTATGTACTACTACTATGTACTATTACTATGTACTACTACTATGTACTATAACTATGCACTACTACTATGTACTACTACTACGTACTGTTACTATGTACTACTACTATGTACTATTACTATGTACTACTACTATGTACTATAACTATGTACTACTACTACGTACTGTTACTATGTACTACTACTATGTACTATTACTATGTACTGTTACTATGTACTAGTAGGCAGATATTCAGTAATCACTTAGCCTTACCTATAATGCATTCTGGAATTTTTGGCAAGCGGTTGTAGAAGTGGCGCTGTCGTGCTAAAACAGGTTCCAGAAAATGAAGTTCTGTATATGGGCAGATATATTTCCTGTGTCATCACAAACCCCTCGCTTTCTAACTTGGAATTTTATGACTAACTGAGGTATGATAGTGATTCTACTTTAATGAACTCATTAACTACATATTACACATCCAGGCCAAATGTTTTTTCATGTTCCTGGTCCTTTTGTATAGGTTACATTTCACAATTTACACCCGAGAAGCCCATTTACCTGCTAACTTATAATTGATTTGGTACCATGCAGCCCTGTATTGAGGGTCCTCAGTAAAGCCCAGACTGGTGAAGAGGCTGTGGGACATTGTGTTCCCCTCTTCTATGAAGCAGTATACTGGGAAACTCTCAGCATAGAGCCTCCTGGACATGCTGTTGACCAGGGCTCTGGCCAGACCCTTTCCTCTGTGCTCTGGCAGAGTGTACAACATACCTGTGAGACAGTGGGAAGGAACAGTTGTTTTGGTCATTGCTTTCTGCCAGGGGACCTTAATTAAGCAGGGACAAACTGTATAACAGCATCCATTATATGACCTACCCATGGCATGGTAGTCATACAGGAGTATCCAGCACACAGGTTGGCCTTGGTCGTCTGTGATGCAGCCCGTTGGGTAGTGAGTGATGAGGTGTTTAATGGTCCTGTAGCCCAGACTGCCTCCACCAAACTTCCAGTTTTTGTTCAAAAGGTCAATGTGGGAACCGTTCAGAATGGACACCCTTGACTCAATGTCACTGGGGAGGCAAAAGATAATCAAATTATGTCCTTTAAGATCTCCTTTCCTCTCGGCATGGTGTGTTTCCATTCACCTGAATGGGTAACATTAAACTGACCAGGTTTGTTGTCTCTAATCATCAGAGTTCCATCCATCTTCTTTCCTAAAGATCCTTCCATTTGGCACCCAATGTTTCAATGGGAAAATACATAACCCTGTTTTAATTTGATGCCAGCAACATCTCTCAAAAAGATACCACTGTGTTGCAACATGTGTCACATGCATGTTTACCACTGTGTTGCATCACTTCTTTTAACAATACTTAAGTATTTGGGAACTGATGAGACCAGATGCTGTAGTTTTGGATGTGAAATGTTTTTCCATTCTTGCTGTATTTTTTATTTCAGCTGCTCAACAGTGTGGGGTCTTCTTTGCTGTATTTTTCGTTTCATAATGTGCCAAATGTCTTCAATGGATGACAGGTCTGGACTGCATGCAGGCCAGTTTAGCACCCTGACTCTTTTTCTACAGAGCCATGTTGTTGTGATACATGCAGCAAATGGTTTGGCATTGTCTTACTGGAATAAGCAAGGACTGCCCTGAAAAAGATGTGGTCTCTTGCATACAGAGATTTCCCTGAATTTTCTGAATCTTTTAATGATATTATGTACCGTAGATGATGAGATCCCCAAACTCTTTGCAATTTTACGTTGGGAATTTTTTATTTTTTATTGTTGCAGAATTTGCCTGATCAGTCTTTCACAGAGTGGTGAACCCCTCCCCATCCTCACTTCTGACAGACCCATCCTCTCTGGAATGATGTTTTAATACCCAATCACGTTACTGACCTGTTGCCAATTGACCTTATTAATTATGTGATATTCCACCAGGTTTAGTTTTCCAGTCTTACACCACTTTTCCAGTCTTTTGTCGTGTCTGTCCCAACTTTTCTGAAACATGCTGCTGGCATCAAATTCAACATTTTCCAGAAACTTTTTTCTCAGTTTCAACATTTGATATTTTGTCTTTGTACTATTTTCTATTGAATGTAAGGTTTAAATGATTTGCACATCATTGCGTGATGTGCAAATGATGTGCAACATCTTTGGAAGCGGGTTTGTATTTAGGGCCCTCAGAATTAGGATTATTGGTGCTCATGAGTCTCATGAGAGAGGGTTTAAAAAAAAGCATTTACAAGCAATTTGAAGAACATCATTCAACTGTCCCACTGATCATCTACAAATTGAGAAAATTCAAGACCACTGGAAATCAAAACAGGACAGGTTATTCCATCAAATTCTAGGCCAAGTGCTGAAGCAACATGTGGTCATAGGCATCTCTAAGAACCTGTGGAATATGAGCATTAACAATTACAATGTGAATGTACGTTTCATTGTAGGTGAATGTGCCTAGATAATGAGAACCGAAACATCTGTTTAATCGTGCGCAATATCACTGGTGGATAAATTGGAGAGAAGACCTAGTTATTCCGTGACTGGGCCACGAATTACATTGTGTAACGTGTAAAATATCTCTAGGGGTGGATAAATTGGAGAGAAGACCTGGTTAGTCCCTGACTAGGCTACGAATAAAATCGTGTAAAAAATCTCCAGGGGTGGATCATTTGGAAAGAACCGATGAACTGTATTTCGTTGACAATGCCATTTGCTTTAGGCGATTACACAGTGACTTGTACAAGTAAAATATAATGCCGTCCAGTTGTACACATACGGCGGGAAGAGGAGTGCAGCCTCTGGCATGACGCGTTCATATTTAAATAGCATGACGCGAATAGGACACCATCAAGAACGAAAAGGATCATTAACAACGATGCCCAGAGTCGAAATGGACAGAATGAAAAAGAACGTTTTCCGGCTAAACAAGATGGATTCCGAGGAAGTTGTATATGGACAGACGAAGAGAGAAGACAAAGGAAAGTTAAGATGGCAGAGAAAGGACAACAGTCGAAAGGCGGGAAAGGAGACAATCGAAATGGACGAAGATTCATTCTGTTTGACCGCCTGGTTGACCGACAGTAGTCTGAAGATGGAGTCTCTCTTATGGGATCCTGGGAACTGACGTGAGCTTTCATAATAATTGATTCAGAGTTCTTAAATGTTTATTTCCTAAAATGTACGGTACCAATAACCATTAGATGAAGCTGGAACTTATCAAAGAAACCTGATCACCTTCCTCGGTAATAGCCAAGCTTATGTAATTGAATATTACATGTAGTTTGAGAAGCACTTGAATGTTATACAGCATGTTTTAATAGGTAATCGAAATAGCCTGTTTTGTTCTGTCATGTTTGAACATGTTTTAATAGGTTTTCAAGAAATAACCTGTTTTGTTGTGCTTTGTCATGTGTACTTATGTAATTTTGAGTCAAACGTATTTATTGCGTTGATGATAATGTTAAAAACCGTAAGGCCTCAAGGGAGGTCTCACGACAATTTATACTTGTCTGTTGCGTGCCATGTGGTACTTGTCTGTTGCGTGCTGAGCTGTTTGCTAGCACTAGTGGGTACATCTGAAACTTGGTGATGAATTAGAATTTGGTACAATGATTTTCTAATCTGGTAAAATAGTCTCATGGTTGTCTTACAAAAGGTTAACATATTGTGTTTTCGCTCTCCTTATATATTGTATAAGTGGTAGAATGAGGAATCCACATGGTGATAGACTTGAACTTTAAGGAGACATGCTGTGTCCCATGAGGACTGAATTTCAATCCAATATAGTCATAGCCTTAAAAAAAGGATAATACAGCTAAAGCAAGTTTACTCCCCACAATAAAAAAGTTATGTATTTTAAATGCTGAATTGAGTTTGGTTAAATAATATAGTTTCTCTTATTTGTATTTACCAACGATAACTGGGATAATACCTGTGTTTTTAAAACCAACGCCTGATACTCGTTAATGGAGTTTAAATTCTAAAATGGTAAATTGACTAATGAACAAATAAGGTATTGATGTAAAAGTGTTTAAGGCCTACATTGAGTTTACTTTGGATTACATAATGTACCTTGATTTTGATCTGTTTTCTGTCTACATTGCCATTCTTAAGAGTTTTAATTTCCACCCTAATGTTGAATTGTTGTGTAGATAATGATAAGCACATTTTTACAAACTGAAAAAATATTAGATTGGTTGGACACTAAATCAAAATCTTCAGTTAATGAAGGATGTCGGCTAAATTGATAGGATAGTCTGAGGACCATAAACAAACATTTTGTTTTTTTTAATGGCTCACCATAAATGGGTGGAGCTCAGAGCTTCAGGAAGGGGGGCAGATCCACTGGGATGGCCTCTACCAACTTTTCCCATTAAATCAAAGTAGCCTATTACTAAGGGTTAAATTTGAGTGATCAGACTGGTCTCATCTGTGGTAATTTTACCAACACAAGCATATTCAGTTTTGGGATAATCAAACATTAAGTTAAAGCTAAATATATTTTCCTCTCATTAGCTTTAATGTTGAAATTTATGATTTTGAAACCAACTGAAGTGAGGGTAGAGACCTAATGTCATCCCCCATTGTCGATGATAGGAAAAAGTATAAAGTTGTGATTTAGAGTTTGGCTGACCGCCACTATTTGGAATAAAAATGAATCTAACTTTGCGAATTCCTTAAAATTTAGGAGTTAATCAAGACACTTTGTGTTTTTCATGAGGTAGTTTGGACGTTGCCTGTAAAAAGCTAAATTTGTATGCTGTAGCTATGCTAATACAATTGCCCTGGTGGTTGCCACAGGTAAACCACTGCACATGGGCTGGGTTTTTTTCACTCCTACCATTTAGTTGCGCAGCTTATCCCCTGGGGGCCAAACAATTTAGTTAGGCATGTGCCAAGAAACTACAGGATATTATAAATGCATGATAGCCAATTTCACAGACCTGGGTGATGGTTCTGTGGTAAAGTCAAATTTGAGAGCTGTTTAGCTATGTTGTAAAATCTGTTAATATGATATATGGTTTATAATTCCTTCGAACAAGCAACCGTGTTGCACATTGATGTCTTTGATGGTGTTAGTGAATGTTCGTGTTTTTTAACTTGTTCACTTTGTTTTGATGAATGTACAGGATGCAACTCCTTACTGAATGGATTATAGATCCATCCTTACTACCAATTCTCTATTTTTCATGTCTGTCCTGAAAAGATGGTGCCTCCTGTGGCGAAGTCACGTCTTACAATCTTATTCCACTGCTAGTTGCTATTGGGCAATAATACAGCACAAGGAACCAAACATCAACCAAGCCAGTTCTGGATGGAAAAGGAACTTTGACAGACTTTTATGGAAACTTGTCTAAATAGGGTGTACGATTCACTCCTATGATGGAACTTCTGAGATCCACAAGTTTTCAGGATCTATTGTCTTCATTGTTGGGAGTTGACAGAAAAATACCCAGTGGATGAAAGTCCGATGGACTGTTGAACCACACTAATCGTTGTTTTGCAGTTATACTTTCAAAAGATCAGGACATCACAACCCCTTTTCTGATGATACATCACGTCACTGACTGGACACAGACAGCTGAGTGTGTGAGTTCTACAACTACACTGGTTAAATCTGTTCGAAATCTTCCTGACCACTCACATGGCAGAACGATGCCAGGGTCAGATCACTTGGATTCACACTCCATTTCTAGATGAATCATCGACATCAAGATGAGAGGAGAATCCACCTGAGTCCAGAAGGACTCCACATACTACAGGTCAGAGTACCATGGGTGTCACAGTGCGGTGAGGATCAGTGCCACTGTCCCGTACACCTCCAGTTCCCATCACTTCACAAACACATCCCGGACTTGTCTTCGTGTCACATGTCTTCAACTATTCACACCAGGTCCCAATCATCTCGTCAGTATGTGTTTAAATGTTTCCCTTCTGCTCCCCACATTTGTCCAACACTGTTGGTACCGTCTGTATGTCATGTGTAACCGGTGAGTGTTTTCTGGTTTGCTGTCTAAGGATTCAGCCCCTTTGTTTTCTTTAAGTTTGTTTTTCTGTGTGCTCGTGTTTGATTTACATTAAAAACCCTACAGGGAGTGTATTCGCCTGCGCCTGGTTCCTCCACCATCGCCACCGTTACAATGGGTCAGTTGACTGGAAAGGTCACATGGTCCCAATCCAGTGGAAGAAACTCTTGTGGTGTTAATCTTGAATTAGTGAAGTGTTGGAAACTCACTATTCCATTATACACCTACACTGACTTGTTAGGTCAACCAGGCAAATTGCTGGGTCCACATCACACTGACTGCAATAACTGATTTTGGAACTTTCATCACTGATGCAAGACAAAGAAAACTGAAGACAAGAACTAAAGGACACTTGATTGGAAACTACCTTCTTTACTTACAATCTAAGATTTTCCAAATGAACTGATATGGTGATTTCATATGTATGAAGGTTTGTTTCTCGCAAGATAGGTAAGAAACTATACGATGACAATCCCAGTATTGGATTTGGCATATTTGTGATGATGCTTAGTGATCTACATTATGATGGCTATCATGGTATGTTTGGGCAGTGAATTGTTCCCTATTATAGGGGGTCCCTGTCAAAGGTAGATGTTTTCCTATTTTAAAGGTAGAATCTTTCACAGGTACAACAGGATATGTATAAGTCTTTTGTATGATATTGTCGCATGGATCATGATATGGACAAGGGGGATTTGATTGATCAATGGACTTTGGGGAAAATGTTTTAATCATGATGTCATTTTGAGTCAGATTTTCTGCTGAACACCATTAACACTGACAATAACCTGTTGATGTCAAAATGTTTCTTGACATTTATAATCTGAGGTGGGGACGGGTTTTATTACTGTCATACATTGAGTTATGTGTCGGAGTGGGGTGCATCAATTGTCTTATTTACATTCATTTTCATTTGAGGAACAATGAGACCTGATTGGTCAGATACTCATTTTGTTGCTTCATCTTAGTCATTTGTAACATAAGTGTATGGGCCTTTTCTTTTCATTAATATAAAGACACCTACAGGAAAAGTGTAATGTTTTATCAAACATGTAATGTTTTTCTTTAAATGTTTGATAGGGGGAGTGTGGAATCTGAGCATTAACAATTACAATGTGAATGTACGTTTCATTGTAGGTGAATGTGCCTAGATAATGAGAATAACAAACATCTTTGTTTAGAATATTTCTCTGTAGGTTGCGCTCTACTAACCCCAGGAATGTTTACATTTACCATTTGGCATGGGGGTTACTGACTTGGAAACCTGATTTCCAAGTCAGGTAGACACACCCTTCAATGTATATATCAGCTTGTAACCAACATTACAGTGAGAAGATAATGGAACATTCACCGAATGACATCTGTGCTGCAATTTTTCAATAAACTTGAGCGAACTTCTCCCTCGATTTGATAGGTGTTCTACATTATTTGACCACTATACGAAACCGCTGATTTCGAACCAACCCCAGAGTAACATCAAGGGATCTACGGGCCTCTTTTGGCACTTGGCCTACATGGGAAGTCAAGAAGAAAGGAGCCACTGCTCCAAATAAAGAATATCAAGTTGTTTGGCCACAATAGCTGATGGCATATTTGCTGTAAACAAAACACTGCCTTTGAAGAGAAGAACTTCATACCAACTGTAAGCATGGAGGCGGTGACATTATGGTTTGGGGCTGCTTTGCTCCCCAAGGGCTTGGGCAATTTGCCATCATTGAGTCAACTGTGAATTCCATATAGGACCAGAACATTCTTGAGGATAAAGTAAGGACACCTGTCAAAAAGCTGAAGCTGAATTAAATGTGGATTATGCAAAGCTACAGAATGGCTCAAAAAGGAAAGAAATTGAGAATTATGGAATGTCTGAGTCAATGCGCAGATCTCAATCTTATTGAAATGCTGTTTGGGGACTTGAACCGGGCCATGAATGACAGAAATCCTTTGAACATGACAGTTGAAGCTACTGTAACAATTCCCCCTAGTTGATGTAAGAAACTGATAGAAAGATAAGTATCAGCTAGGTAAAGTGTAGGGAACAGCAACTAGCTATTGAATGTAGGGGTGTACTTAGTATTTCATTTCTGTAGATTTTTGATGCACAAATGACTGCAAAGCATAGTTTTTCAGTGTCATTTGTTAAATTACATTACTTGTATGTTACCTTTACCTGTCAGTAGTTTTGAAGTGATGATTACATATCTATATGTCGAAACGTGTAAAAAAATAAATAAAAAAAGACTATTGCAGGCAGTGTAATTCGTTTTCACATGAGTAGGTGCCAAGTCTTCTAGCTTAAGGTTACCCTGCAAGGCATTCCATGGGTGTTGGATGTGGTCATAGAAAATAGTTTAACCTCAAGTGCATCTGATTACTGCTGTTATTCCAATAGGTTTTGATATAATTTCACTTCTATGCTGAGAAAACAAACATGGTGATTTCTTTGAATAAAAACTTTAGTCTTCAGATTCTTTAAACTAAGTCAGTAGCCTAATTATAAATGAGTTAATTGGTTATTGGTTTATATATATTCACCAGTTTTCTGAAAATGTTTTTGTTTTTTGTTGGGAGCGGATGGTCTGTAGCCTCTTTATTTACTTTTAAATATATCAAAATTCTTATTTTCTTGTCTATATGGGGAGGCAGCATTCAACCCTGCTACAACCCACCTGTGTCTGGTATGACGAGTAACCAGTTTTGACTGACAAGACATATTTGGCCTTATGACTGCTGCATGGGCCCTAAAGTTATAACCTACATAATAACATGTCATAATGAAATGTTCTGATCAGTCCTGCTAATGAGCAAACTAATCAAATGGTCATGAAGACTCACCTCAACTTAACAAACATTTCTCACCTTTGTTGTAAACAAATATCAAAATGGAAATTCAATAGAGCCCGTTTGTGAGTACCTGTTGAGTTGTGGCAGGAGACTTGGGTCTGATAATGTCATAAGATGCGCCAAGACATACTTTTTCATACTGACACCGTGAAATGAGGACACTTCTTTTAACATGGCCTCATGTTTAATATCCGACCCTGTGGGAGAGAAGCCTTGTTTTAGTTTCTTCTTACCCAGAACAATCTGGGCCTGTGACAGTAAGGCATCCTATGTGATACACAGGTCTGGAAATAACTAAGAAACCACTGCACCTTTTTCTTTCCTTTCCCAAAAAGTTGAAAAGGAAAGTTTTGAGAGAGGAACAAAAGCGTTTAATTTGCAATGTTCTCTTAATTTCAACCTTCTTTTCCTCACTCAAAATCTTCCTTTTTGACTTTTTTGGAAAGGAAAGAAAAAAGTACAGTTGTCTCTTAATATTTTCCAGAGCTGTATTTGACCAGGGCACAAAGATGCATTAGGTAAAAGTTAGACATCTCAGTTACAATCACTGAAATAGTGACAATTTAGGCTTACCGCTGATAAGGAAAAATGAATTCCAGTCAATAGCATTTCCTTCTGTCACCATTCTTTTCAAGATCTCATCATCCGTGGCAAAGAAAGATACCTTTCTTATAAACTCAGTCACGTGTTTGTTCTAGAGATGGACAGAATGTATTCATAAATGCCTTTTATTTGTGGAAGTTGAGTAGAATATTTAATGTGCCAAATACCAAATTAAACCAAATGATGTTGACATAGCCTAGTCTGCCCCACAAACATGGAGTAGAATGTGGTGGTTGTTGAAACTACACGAGGAGGATGACATAAAGGAGAAATCACATGGAAAAGGAACTTAATCACAGCTACACACACAGCAGCAGAGGTCACGGTGATTGCCAATTAGCTGTTCATGTCTGCCATAAAAGAGTCTGACAATTAGCACTTTTATATTTCAGTTTTCAAAGCAACACGAGGCGACTGAGTTCCAGAGGCCCAATAGTTGGTCCCTGAATTGCAGGGGCATTGATCTGAAAAACTAAATTCTTAAATGTGTCAAGTGGAACAATTTTTAAAAATCATAACAGTATGTGCTGAACATGAAGCTCACCTTTGTGTCTGGTCGGCAAATTATAGCTTTGAAGTCAGGCCAGCTGTCAACAACTACTTCTGATGTGCTTGGCTTGTTTCTGTTAAAGCCATTCAGGAGTCCATACACCTACAGGAAAAGTGTACATAGTTTAACCTGAAAGACTTCGAGTTACAGACACTACAAAGTTAGTCATTTGTGCTTTTGTTGCATGAACACATGAATACCTTTATACATTTAGGTAAATGTGATCGTAGAATGACCTCAGCAACCCACAGTTCACCCAAATTAAGAATCTTCTTCTTTAGCAAAAAACTATCAGGTACCTGGGCCACAAAGAACGCATGCACAGTCTGAAAATAGACAGAGGTATTTAGGTTTGACAGCTCTCACCTCCCTCTCCGGGAGCCATCACCTTATCGTGGTGGAGAGGTTTGTGTTTTCCTATGAACCTGAGGGCTGTGTTGTCTGGGCCTTAATGCTCCTGGAAGGGTTTCCCAAGGGGTCTCAGGGGAGGAACCAGACTAAGAATGGTTAAAAAATACTCCATGTATAAACGAGGAAGAGGAGGAGTTACTCTGCCCGGAGGAAGCCCGGGGCCCCCATATGGAGCCAGGCCCAGACGGAGGGCTTGCCGGCGAGGGCCTGGTGGCCGGGTTTGCCACGGAGCCCGGTCGGGCATAGCACACCCCTCTCCATCCTATGGGCCCACCACTCATGGGAGGAACCTCTGGGTTCGGGTGTGCTGCCATATGGGTGGCAGTGAAGGCCAGGGGCCTCGACGGACCAGACCCAGGCGGCAGGGGCTGGCTCTGGGGACGTGGAATGTCACCTCTCTTTGGGGGAAGGAGCCGGAACTTGTGAGGGAGGCGGAGCGCTATCAGTTAGATCTGGTGGGGCTTACATCCACTAACAGTCTCGGTTCTGGAACCGTACTCCTGGATAGGGGATGGATTTTATTCTTCTCTGGAGTTGCCCAGGGTGTGAGGCGCCAGGCGGGGGTTGGGATACTCACATAATTCTGCTGGGGGACTTCAACGCACACGTGGGCAATGATGGAGACACCTGGAGAGGCGTGATATGGAGGAACGGCCTCCCTGATCTGAACTTGAGTGGTCGTTTGTTGTTAGAGTTCTGTGCTAGTCATGGATTATCTATAATGAACACCATGTTCAAACATAAGGATGCTCATAAGTGTACGTGGTATCAGAGCACCCTAGGCCGAAGGTCGATGATTGATTTTGTGATCGTGTCATCGGATCTGAGACCGCATGTTTTGGACACTCGGGTAAAGAGAAGGGCGGAGCTGTCAACCAATTACCATCTGGTGGTGAGTTGGGTCAGGGGGTGGGGGAAGACTGTGGACAGACCGGGAAAACCCAAACGGGTAGTACGGGTGAACTGGGAACGTCTGGAGGAGGCCCCTGTCCGAAAGATCTTCAACTCACACCTCCGGCTGAGCTTTTCTGGCATCCCTGTGGAGGTTGGGGGCATTGAACCTGAGTGGTCGATGTTCAAAGCCTCCATTGCCAAAGCTGCGGCGGGGAGCTGTGGTCTAAAGGTCATGAGGCGGTAACCCTCGAACACCCTGGTGGACACCGGTGGTCAGGGAAGCCGTCCAACTGAAGAAGGAGGCCTTCCGGGATATGTTATCCCGGAGGACTCCGGAGACGGTTGCAGTGTACCGACAGACCCGAAGGGCTGCGACCTCTGCTGTGAAAGAGGCAAAACAGCGGGTGTGGGAGGAGTTTGGGGAAGCCATGGAGAAGGCCTTTCGGTCGGCACCAAGGTGTTTCTGGAAAACCGTCCGCCACCTCAGGAGGGGAAAACGGGGAACTATCCAAGCTGTGTACAGAAAGGATGGCACACTTTAGTGGAGGCAGAGCTGGAGGCTGATGGGGAAGCATCGTCAATCTCCATGGCAGAAGTCACTAAGGTAGTCAACCTTAGACCAGCTCTTTACTCTTGCAAGGATCCTGGAGGGGGCCTGGGAATATGCCCATCCTGTCTGTGTTTTGTGGATCTGGAGAAGGCGTATGGCCGGGTCCCCCGGGAGATACTGTGGGAGGTGCTGCGGGAGTATGGGGTGAGGAGGTCCCTTTTGAGGGCTATCCAATCCCTGTACGTCCAAAGTGAGAGCTGTGTTCGGGTTCTTGGTAGTAAGTCGGACTCGTTCCAGGTGTGGGTTGGCCTCTGCCAGGGCTGCGCTTTGTCACCAATCCTGTTTGTAACTTTTATGGACAGGATATCGAGGCGTAGTCGGGGTGGGGAGGGGTTGCAGTTCGGTGCCCTGGGGATCTCATCGCTGCTGTTTGCGGATGATGTGGTCCTGATGGCATCAACGGTCTGTGACCTTCAGCACTCACTGGACCGGTTCGCAGCCGAGTGAGAAGCGGTTGGGATGAGGATTAGCACCTCTAAATCTGAGGCCATTGTTCTCAGCAGGAAACCGATGGAGTGCCTTCTCCGGGTAGGGAATGAGTAAAGGAGTTCAAGTATCTCGGGGTCTTGTTCGCGAGTGAGGGGACAATGGAGCGGGAGATTGGCCGGAGAAGATCGCGAGTACAAGCGGCTGAAATTTCTCAGAAGGGTGGCTGGCTTCTCCCTTAGGGATAGGGTGAGAAGCTCAGCCATCCTTGAGGAACTCTGAGTAGAGCCGCTGCTCCTTTGCGTCGAAAGGGGCCAGTTGAGGTGGTTCGGGCATCTGGTAAGGATGCCCCCAGGACATCTCCCTAGGGAGGTGTTCCAGGCACGTCCAGCTGGGAAGGAGACCTCAGTGTAGGCCCAGGACCAGGTGGAGAGATTATATTTCGACACTGGCCTGGGAACGCCTCGGGATCCCCCAGTCAGAGCTGGCAAATGTGGCTTGGGAAAGGGAAGTTTGGGGTCCCCTGCTGGAGCTGCTGCCCCCGCGACCCGATACGGATTAGTGGATGAAGATGGGGAAAGAGTTCTTTACATCCACACTGTTTTGGCAGGAGGTTCCCCACGGCTATGCAGTCTGGTGCATCAGTGGATAGACTTTTGAGTGGATTGGCTGACCAGTGTAGGGCTCTAGTAATTGGCTGACCAGAGTAGGTCTCTATTTGGGCTCATCAAGCTCTGGATAAGCAGAAAGCATTGATGGGATCTGAGCTTAATGTCAAAGGAACTCAAAACCTTGATGCCAATGTTCAAAACCTTGTTGCCAATGTTCAAAACTTTGGTGGCAATGTTCAAAACCTTGTTGCCATTGTTCAAAACCTTTTTGCCAATGTTCAAAACCTTGTTGCCAATGTTCAAAACCTTGGTGCCAATGTTCAAAACCTTGGTGCCAATGTTCAAAACCTTGGTGGCAATGTTCAAAACCTTGGTGCCAATGTTCAAAACCTTGGTTCAGGTTTGGTCAACTCTTTTGGTACATCTCAGCATGGTTTGGATCTTTGGCTAAGCTTCGCACTATGTTATGGCTTGCATTTAAAAATGGACAATTGGCAGGGTTTTATAGACCATTCATCCATGTACAATCTCTCCAGAGGACTCTTCAGCTCACCCCACAGGTTTGTTCAGAGGACTGAGATGGCCGTTGCAAAACTTGATTCAGTGGTCAATGAGCAATTTTCGTGTGGACCTGGAAGAATGCTTTGGAACTTGTCCTGCAGGAAGATCCAAGTGGTCTAATTAGGTGGCATCTGATTTTTGTTTCGGAGGTCGGTTGACCTCAATATTCAATTAATTTTTGCAATTCTCTAGCTGTGACGCTGAGATTTTTTCACTTCTCGAACAATCCTCATCAGTGTGCGGCCTATCCATGTAGTGTTCGTACCATTAATACACACTTGTTTTCCCTTCCAGGCAGATTCATTACCGCTCCAGTTGATTTAAACTGCTTCATTATGGCCTCGCCATTGGCCCCAAGGTGCCTAATATTTGTGGAGATAGGTATTTTCAGGCGTGTAGCTATTTTATTTGAACCTTGCCTAGTTTATGCAGGCCAAGAACATTTTGTCATTATTTAAATTATGTTTTCTCTAATCTTCGTGTTGATAAATTATCAATTACATTTGGTAGCTGTCATCATTAACACTCCAGAGAAACAAAAGGTCATAAATGAGCACTTGAGGTGCTTCAACAAAGTATTAGTTTAAGGGTGTGCACCCTTATGCAACCAGGTTATTGTAAGGTTTTTATTTTTCATTTTCCCCCTCGAAGATTTCAGTTTGTTTTTCAATTGAATTGTTCACATTATAGGTCACATTAACAGTGGAAAAAGTTCTGACATGATTTATCTTTGTCTCATTCTTTTACAAAAACCTGGCATTTTCACAGGGGTGTGTAGACTTTTTATATCCACTGTATATGTATACACAGCATATACACACTTATATAATTAAGACATTTCTATTATGTTTTGATAATAATCATTTCTAAGGGTTGCCAACATGCTTTGTCCAGATGAGCTGAGGAGGTCAGAAAGGTTTGGAGCTGGCCAGGTCAACAATCTGTTCTTAGGACGTGGGGTGTCTGACTCAAGGTTAAGTGTTACTCCTGGTGAGGGACATATCATCAGACAGTGTACTTAACCAGGGATGTGTCGGCCGTGAACACAAACTCAGAGGAATTGACAGGCCTGTTCTGTATATTCAACAGCTGAGGTGGGTTCTCTGGCTTTTTATTTTGTGGTGTCCCTACCATTGTCAGCAGGAGCAGACAGGTTCTCTGTGCTATGTTGAAACCTTTGTGTGTGTGTGTTTGTGTGTGTGTGTCCCCGCAAACATGTGAAAAATGAGCCAAGGCAGTTGACTCTCAGGTTGAAAAGTAATTTATCACATTTATCTTTCAGTGAACATAGAAAACATCTCAAACACCACATAAGGGTTAGAAGCCTAATAAAATATAGTTAAGATAAGTTTGTATTTGCCAATTTTATTATTATTACTTTCATTGGGAGTGGATGGAGTTCTCACCAGGATTTATGTGACAATTTTTTTAAATTTTGGGGCAGTTTCTCAAACATATGGGGAGGTAGCATTCACCCCTGCTACAACCCACATGTGTCTGGTATGATGAGTAACCAGTTTTTATTGATAAGAGAAATATTTGGCCTTACGACTACTGCACGGCCACTAAAGTTATAACCTACAGTGGGGAGAACAAGTATTTGATACACTGCCGATTTTGCTGATTTTCCCATATACAAAGCATGTAGAAGTCTGTAATTTTTGTTAGGCTACAGTCATGGACAAAAATGTATACCTTTATACATTTAGGTAAATGTGATCGTAAAATGACTTCAGCAGCCCGCAGTTCACCCAAATTAAGAATCTTCATCTTTATCAAAAGGCGATCAGGTACCTGGGCCACAAAGAACGCACGCACAGTCTGAAAATAGATAGATGTAATGAATTACAAGTGTCTAGGTATTACAGAAAGTTATGGTATGTGCCTCTGGTATTTATATGATGATTGAGTTGGTGACCTTATGAAGATTTTATTCCTGATAAAGAGAAGGTGTGAAAGACATTTTCTTCATTTGGGGCTTTTTAATTTTGTTGAATGATTACCAATGGTCACAGATATCACTCATCATTGATTATCCAATTTCACCTCAATTTATTAATTCAGGTTTGGTCTTGAAGTAATTTGCATCAATGCTGGAATGAAACATTATTTTAACAATGACAAGATGTCAATAATAAATAAATAAAATAAAAATATAGCTAAGCAATTCCAAACCGCAATGACCGTACAAAACCTAAAAACCAGAATCAAATGGTTTTAAAATGTTATTAGTCCATTCAACTAACAATGCAAGACAAACATGGTCACAGTTGATACTTTTCAGAGGCTATGTTAAAGGCATGCATGCTCTACTTACAGTTGTAGTATCCACGCAATAAGGGAAAATTAGATAAAGAGAAGTGTCCCAAGACAAAGGTATGCGTTCACAGCAACAGGGGGCCGACTGAAGTGAGTAAAAATTGAACACTCTTCAAACCTGAGGTAGCTGTGATGTCACCAACAGCTTTAAAGGGAGGGACTTTCTTACACAGCCTCCCCAAATGACTTGTCTGGCCCTCTAACCATGAAGAAAGTCTCCATTAAGCAGCAGGTTATACTCTGACATCATCCAAGATGGCTGGGCTATTAGTTGAATGTCCATTCCTCCACCTGGATGGCGGCTGTCAGCCACTTTACCAAATGGCCAGAATGTTTGTGTCCTTCTTCTACTTTTTTCTTATTTCCCATACACAAGTAGTGTCATATTGACTAGGATCAAAAGTGATAGTCGACTTGACTGTGCCTTCAGCTGTATTTCCTTAAGAGTTGACTTGTGTCATAGAAGACACGGTTTTATGGGGTTTTGTGACTTGAGTCATTAAATTAATTGGCAGAGGCAGAGAAACCAAAAGTAAATGCTTTTTTTTTCTTTTCTGAGAATTGGCAGGGACTCTGCTGTCCTGGTTCCAAGAGGAAGTGAGGTGCCAAGACAGGGAAATGTTTTGCCTTGGCTGAGCGGGAGCTGTCCACCCGTGAGGGCTGGGTGACCAAAAGACATGAAGGGGCAGGTCGGAGTGCACAGGAAGGGTTGTAGTGTTCAAGCACAGCCTGCAAGTAGGGAGGTGCAGTTCCCTTTGTTGCTCCAAAGGCAAACACCAGACACGCGTTATGAGCCTCTAAAGTTGGAGCCTCTGTGTGACTGGGTCTGACTCTGCAACGTCTGAGATCTACCTGAAGGTCTTGGTCCAACATTCCCCAGAAAATGTCCCCACGACCAGTCAAACACTGGTCATGCATTTGCAGACCACTTTTCCAATACAATGTCCCAGAAGGTAGGTGTGCCATGTTAAGAATGTAGATATGAGATTTGATGCATCCTACCTTACAATGTGAATGTGACAAAACCTCCAGATGGCCCACGTTCCCCTCAGATTCCAGTATCTGTGACACAGTTCTGCCAGAACGTTCTCTGGGCCAAGATGGACCAAAGCCTTGTCAAAGTGGGGATTGCGTGATCTAAGGATGATTGAGATCCAATATTCCCAGGTTATCTGCTCAGCGTTGGCAACCATCCAATCTGAGGAGTCCTGAGACCTTTTCATATTCAGGAGACTAGGGTCCCAGACAACAGTTGGCGGGTATTTAGGTTTGACAGCTCTCACCTCTTTGGGGAAAGAGTACTTTACATCCACACTTGTTTTGGCAGGAGGTTCCCCATGGTTATGCAGTCTGGTGCATCAGTGGATAGACTTTTGAGCGGATTGGCTGACCAGTGTAGGGCTCTAGTGATTGGCTGACCAGAGTAGGTCTCTATTTGGGCTCATCAAGCTCTGCATAAGCAGAACGCATTGATGGGATCTGAGCTTAATGTCAAAGGAACTCAAAACCTTAATGCCAATGTTCAAAACCTTTGTGTCAATGTTCAAAACCTTGTTGCCAATGTTCAAACCCTTTGTGGCAATGTTCAAAACCTTGTTGC
Organism: Esox lucius; assembly: GCF_011004845.1. NCBI lineage: Eukaryota > Metazoa > Chordata > Actinopteri > Esociformes > Esocidae > Esox > Esox lucius. The sequence goes on along the minus strand of NC_047574.1, from coordinate 2,938,832 downwards.
CAATGTTCAAAACCTTGTTGCCAATGTTCAAAACCTTGTTGCCAATGTTCAAAACCTTGGTGGCAATGTTCAAAACCTTGGTGGCAATGTTCAAAACCTTGGTGGCAATGTTCAAAACCTTGGTGCCAATGTTCAAAACCTTGGTGCCAATGTTCAAAACCTTGGTGCCAATGTTCAAAACCTTGGTTCAGGTTTGGTCAACTCTTTTGGTACATCTCAGCATGGTTTGGATCTTTGGCTAAGCTTCGCACTATGTTATGGCTTGCATTTAAAAATGGACAATTGGCAGGGTTTTGTAGACCATTCATCCATGTACAATCTCTCCAGAGGACTCTTCAGCTCACCCCACAGGTTTGTTCACAATCCTCATCAGTGTGCGGCCTATTCATGTAGTGTTCGTACCATTAATACACACTTGTTTTCCCTTCCAGACAGATTTATTACCGCTCCAGTTGATTTAAACTGCTTCATTATGGCCTCGACATTGGCCCCAAGGTGCCTAATATTTGTGGAGATAGATACTTTCAGGCGTGTAGCTATTTTCTTTTAACCTTGCCTAGTTTATGCAGGCCAAGAACATTTTGTCATTATTTTAATTATGTGTTCTCTAACCTTCGTGTTGATAAATGATCAATTACATTTGGTAGCTGTCATTATAACACTCCAGAGAAACAAGAAGTCATAAATGAGCACTTTAGATGCTTCAAAAAAGTATTAGTTTAAGGGTGTGCACACCTATGCAACCAGGTTATTGTAAGGTTTTTATTTTTCATTTTACCCCCTTGAAGATTTCAGTTTGTTTTTCAATTGAATTGTTCATATTATAGGTCACATTAACAGTGGAAAAAGTTCTGACATGATTTATCTTTGTCTAATTTTTTTACAAAAACCTGGCATTTTCACAGGGGTGTGTAGACTTTTTATATCCACTGTATATGTATACACAGCAGATACACACTTATATAATTAAGACATTTCTATAATGTTTTGATAATAATCATTTCTAAGGGTTGCCAACATGCTTTGTCCAGATGAGCGGAGGAGGTCATAAAGGTTTGGAGCAGGCCAGGTCAACAATCTGTTCTTAGGACGTGGGGTGTCTGACTCAAGGTTAAGTGTTACTCCTGGTGAGGGACATATCATCAGACAGTGTACTTAACCAGGGATGTGTCGGCCGTGAACACAAACTCAGAGGAATTGACAGGCCTGTTCTGTATATTCAACAGCTGAGGTGGGTTCTCTGGCTTTTTGTTTTGTGGTGTCCCTACCATTGTCAGCAGGAGCAGACAGGTTATCGGTGCTATGTTGAAACCTTTGTGTGTGTGTGTGTGTGTTTGTGTGTGTGTGTCCCCGCACACGTGAAAAATGAGCCAAGGCAGTTGAGTCTCAGGTTGAAAAGTAATTTATCACATTTATCTTTCAGTGAACATAGAAAATGTCTCAAACACCACATAAGGGTTAGAAGCCTAATTCAATATAATTAAAATAAATGTGTATTTGCCAATTATTATTTTATTATTACTTTTGTTGGGAGTGGATGGAGTTCTCACCAGGATTTATGTGACTAATTATTTTTATTTAGGGGCAATTTCTCAAACATATTATTTTCAAACATATGGGGAGGTATCATTCACCCCTGCTTCAACCCACGTGTCTGATATGATGAGCAACCAGTTTTGATTGATAGGAGAGAGTAGAATAACAACAAAAAATCCAGAAAAACGCATGTCAAAATTTTTATGAATTGATTTCCATTTTAATGAGAGAAATACGTATACTTAAGGGAGTGCTCCTAATCTCAGCTTGGTACCTGTATAAAAGACCACAGAAGCAATCAATCAGTCAGATTCCAAACTCTCCACCATGGCCATGACCAGAGAGCTGTCCAAGGACACAAGGCTGGAATGGGATAAAAAAAAACATCGCCAAGCAGCTTGATGAGAAGGTGACAACAGTTGGTGCGATTATTCGCAAATGGAAGAAACAAAAAAGAACTGTCAATCTCCCTCAGTCTGGGGCTCCGTGCAAGATCTCACCTAGTGGAGTTGCAATGATCATGAGAACGGTGAGGAATCAGCCCAGAACTACACAGGAGGATCTTGTCAATGATCTCAAGGCAGCTGGGACCATAGTAACCAAGAAAACCATTGGTTACACACTACGCTGTGAAGGACTGAAATCCTGCAGCACCCATAAGGTCCCCCTGCTCAAGAAAGCACATGTACAGGGCCATCTGAATGATTCAGAGGAGAACTGGGTGAAAGTGTTGTGGTCAGATGAGACCAAAATCAAGCCCTTTGGCATCAACTCAACTCGCCGTGTTTGGAGGAGGAGGAATGCTGCCTATGACCCCAAGAAAACCACCCCCACCGTAACACATGAAGGTGGAAATATTATGCTTTGGGGGTGCTTTTCTGCTAAGGGGACAGGACAACTTCACTGCATCAAAGTGTGGAGTGTATGTGGAGGGAGCTGAAGGTTTGAGTTGCCAAACGTCATCCTCGAAACCTTAATGACTTGGAGAAGATCTGCAAAGAGGAGTGGGACAAAATCCCTCCTGAGATGTGTGCAAACCTGGTGGCCAACTACAAGAAACATCTGACCTCTGTGAGTGCCAACAAGGGTTTTGCCACCAAGTACTAAGTCATGTTTTGCAGAGGGGTCGAATACTTATTTCACTCATTAAAATGCAAATCAATTTATAAAATGTTTTACATGCATTTTCTGGATTTTCTTGTTGATATTCTGTCTCTCACTGTTCAAATAAACCTACCATTAAAATAATAGACTGCTAATTTCTTTGTCAGTGGGCAAACATACAAAATCAGAAGGGGATCAAATATTATTTTCACTCACTGTTATAATAACATGTCATAACGAAATGTTCTGATCAGTCCTGCTAATGAGCAAACTAATCAAATGGTCATGAAGACTCACCTCAACAAACATTTCTCACCTTTATTGTAAACAAATATCAAAATGGAAATTCAGTAGAGCCCATCTGTGAGTACTTGTTGAGTTGGGGCAGGAGACTTGGGTCTGATAATGTCATAAGATGCGCCAAGACATACTTTTTCATACTGACACCGTGAAATGAGGACACTTCTTAACCTTACTGTGGATGTGGAAGAATCTGCGACCCGGGCAGAGTGTGATTATGTTGCGCTCTGTTGTTTGGGTATACGGAGAGCGGTTGTCCTGTATGTAGGATCCTGGTCGTGGATGACAGACGTGGTATACTCCTCTGGAGTGACCGTTTGGAGCCTAGTTAACAGAACACCAGACTGGTACTTGTCTTCCTCTGTTTTCCGGTTTAGCCCTTTCCTGCCAGTATAAAGCAAAGCGTGCCGCACAAGCCCTGAAAAGTGAAGCCAAAACGTCTCGATCGCCCCCTGGTGAGTGGTCCCAGTATAGGTCATAAACCCCGCCCTCCCCATGTTATTCAATGGGACGCGAGACCAACTAAACAATTAAATTACCCTTCAAATATATTTTTTCCGAAGCTGGTTTCTGTCATTTACTGTAGTTTGTATCACCCTAATGTAAATTCAAGAGTTTGTTTTTAAAATAAGTTTGTTTTTAGTTAGTTATTTAATGCTCTAAAAACGGTGGTGTGACGTCGTGATTCACAGCTGTGATTGACAGCTATCTGAGCCGAGGAGCCACTGAATCTTCAGAGGACTGAGGAGATTGGAACTTTACATTTAATCTCTAAATTTCTATAATTTCACACGGACATAATGGGTTGTTCTGCAGTACATTGTGCTAACCGATCTGGCATTTCCAATCGATCTTTGAATTTTTTTCGGTAAGTTAAATTTATAAGCTATTTAATTAGTAAATAAATGTAATGGGCTAGCTAACGTTAGCTAAAAGACAACAAGCCTCGTTAATAGCCATGTTAATAGCTAGCAGGTGATCGTTAGCTAGAAGTTACCAATTATTTTTGTATTATGCCTATTCTAAATTAAGGTTAAACATGATGTAAGTTAGGCTATAACATATCGTCTAGGTTTAACAAGCAAAGGTTGTACTGTACTTGGACTTGCGATTGATTACGGTATGCGCATTCTGCGAGGGAGAGTGAGGGCGGGGCACAGGGGTGGGGCCGTTGATTTCGCGGCTTTAGGGCTTTACTTCCTTCTCGCTACTGCGCATAACTACTGCGCAGAACTGGTCCCAAGATCGCTATCTGCGCAGACGCAAGTCCAAGATGTCAGCGCCGTATCAGGTCACTGGTGGCTTCATTTTTCACCAATGGAAAAGAGCGAAAGGGCGTCGTCCATTATATATACAGTCTATGGTATAAAGTTAGACGAAGGCCGAACTCCGGTGGAAAAGAAGCGGATTGCTCGGCTGGTCGCCGGTGTACGCTGCATCTCAGGGACTGGGACATTTGCATGGATATGGTTTTTCATATATTTTATTGCTCGATGTTTTAAGTATTGTAATGTAATTTATTGTTAATGTAAAGACATTGAAGTTGTGGTGCAATAAAATATTGATTAAAGTATAGCTTCGCCTTTGGGATACTTTATATACTGCTCCTCCCTCCAAACGAACCTGAGCATAGTTTGTAGTCTGATGAGAACTTATTGTAACTTTTGGTTGAGTTCCTAGAGCTCTTGTTAATTCTAGGTGGCGTTGTCCATAGGAAAAATAGATCAGCCCGACCTGGTCACATATTGATAAAAGTATTTTCTTTGTGGAGGTTGAACGGGAAGCCTGATATGATAGAGTAGGTGACGTTATGAAGATTATACTCCTGTTAGAGAGAAGGCATGAAAGACGTTTGATTTGGGCCTTTTTAATTTTGTTGAATGATTACCAATCATGATAACCGTCATAGGATGTTTTGTTTTTCTCACACTTGGGTGCGTTTCATGGTTCAGAGCTCACGGTACGGTTCTGCCACAGTTTCGTTTAAGTTAATTAGTTAATACAACAACAGAGTATGACTGTGCAAAAGGATGTGCTTATTTTACTCTTGGAAATCCTTTATAGAGTAAAAGTGTTTGATAAACTAACACATTAGATTATTGTTTACCCTTACTTTGTTTTGCAAACTCCAGGATGGTCCGGACCAATTCAAATCACTGACAGATCCTCAAATCCCGGAGCAGGGCACGCTACTCATGGAAAGCATCCAACAAGCCCCCAGAGACTGAGATTGTTGAGAGGATCCCTACAGTTTTGTCTATGGAATGAAATAAACGTTCTGTTTTAGTCCTGGAAATTAGCGGCTAAATGGGACGGGGTGCTCCCTTATATAGGGGCTAGTGTACTGCGATTGGATGGAGCTTTTGCATAATGTTTCTGTTCAGCCTAGCCTAGACATCATGGTAAACCAGTGGCTATGTTCCCTTTTTAGGGAAGATTACAAAGGGAAAAATAAAGTCTGGAGAAACGTCCCAAAAGACTGGATAGCCGTTGATTATTTCAGTTTTATTCAGCACAGAAAACAAGTGGTTCATTGTTGCTTTTACCTTTTGATATCCTCCACTGTCAGTTCACACAAACATGAAATAAAATGATATGTTGTCAAGGCAACCATGGTTCTAGGTCAAAGTTAACAGACTTCCTGATCTGAGTTACCACTTGTTTCTGTTCTGCCCCAAATGGAAGGAACAAAAGACATTAGCAACTTCACCTTAGAGTCATCTGTGGCTGTGCCATAGATAAGATAGTTTGAGGTCGGGCACCTTGTGTTGTGGACACAATCACGTCTAGGTACAGGGCTTGCTGACCAGGGTCTTTGATTCCATGTAAAATGTAAAGCAAATTCAGGCCTAATATAACACAGTCCATTTACTACAATGTATTTTGGATAGCAATTAAGCAAGTTTAATCAAACAAAATCCAATTCTTTCAAACGCTTATTGGTGTTCATAATTAAATTAATAGATAAATCAAGATGAAAATAAAGTAATTCATGGGTGCCTATTTTCATATATATCCTCCACAAGCCTCAACATACAACAACAGATTTCTTAATCAAACATCACTTATCAGTTGGCTAAATTACTATAACTACGAAATGCAAAAATGCTTCATAACACAGTATAATGCTGCCATATAATTGCTCTATTTAAAAGTGTATCTCATAGGAATGTTTAATGACCAGTGGAAAAACATGCAGTTTTCTGGTCCTCGCAAAACTTAAATTTGACAATTTAAATTGTAAAATTGACATTTTCACCCTCTGACTTATAATTGATTTGGTACCATGCAGCCCTGTATTGAGGGTCCTCAGTAAAGCCCAGACTGGTGAAGAGGCTGTGGGACATTGTGTTCCCCTCTTCTATGAAGCAGTATACTAGGAAACCCTCAGCATAGAGCCTCCTGGACATGCTGTTGACCAGGGCTCTGGCCAGACCCTTTCCTCTGTGCTCTGGCAGAGTGTACAACATACCTGTGAGACAGTGGGTAGGAACAGTTGTTTTGGTCATTGCTTTCTGCCAGGGGACCTTAATTAAGCAGGGACAAACTGTATAACAGCATCCATTATATGACCTACCCATGGCATGGTAGTCATACAGGAGTATCCAGCACACAGGTTGGCCCTGGTCGTCTGTGATGCAGCCCGTTGGGTAGTGAGTGATGAGGTGTTTAATGGTCCTGTAGCCCAGACTGCCTCCACCAAACTTCCAGTTTTTGTTCAAAAGGTCAATGTGGGAACCGTTCAGAGGGGACACCTTTGATTCGGTGTCACTGGGGGGGGGCAAAAGGGGAAAGGTCGTGGACACCTTGACACACAGATGCTGAATGTCCACACATTACAGAAGGATGGACGTTAATGTGCGATAGATTACACATTCAATTCAAATTCACGCAACATGCGATGATGCTTTGTGTTATTCATACGGACCTTGGCTTTGCCCAAAGTAAGGCATTCTCTCATCAGACGGTGCACATGACTCATCACATGATATCAGAACAAGCCCCATGTACCTGTCGAGTTTGGGCAGGACACTGGGGTCTGGTAAGGTCATAAGATGCTCCAGCGTAAAGCCCTTCATATTGACCCCTCGAGATGAGGACACTTCCTTCAACATGGGCTCATGCCTGTTGTCCACCCCTGTGGGAGAAATCAGAGGGACAGTGGATAGTGAGAGATTTCAGGTACAACCTATTGAATTCACTTCTGAACTGAAATGCATTGCCTTCTGATGAAATGCATTGCCCTCTGATGAAATGCACTGACAGTTTACCCCCAATGAGGAAGTATGTGCTCCAGTCAATGGCACTTTCTTCCGTCACCATTTTTTTAAAGGTCTCTTCGTCCATGCAGAAGAAAGACACCCTTTTCATGAACTCGGCCACACGTTTGTTCTATAGATGGAAAAAGATTATACATGAAGGCGTCTCACTTTGTGGAAGTTTTATGACAATCTTGATATGATGACGATGTTGAAACAGCCTTACTAGACCCACCAGTGAACTGTGGTGGTTGTTGGGACACAGAGAAGCTCACCTTTGTATCTGGTCTGCAAATAATAACATTAAAATCAGGCCAGCTGTCCACAACTACTTCCAGTGTGCTTGGTTTATTTCTGTTGATGCCGTACAGGAATCCATAGATCTATGGAAAGGTGTGCATTATAATTTAACATTCCACTAGAAAGGGAGCCCAGTTGGTGCGTGTGTTGTTACCATACATTATATATTGGGCAAGAGTTATGGCTAAAGAGGTATACCTTTAAACATGTCGGTAAGTGTGATCGTAGAATGACTTCTGCAATCCGCAGTTCATCAGAATTTAAAATTTTCATCTTCAGCAAGAGGACGGACAGCACCCGGTCACCACCAGCTGGAAACTGACACTTCGGTCAATCACACAACAGACTGCAGACCTACAATGGAATGAATTAACTCTGTTAGTTGTGCCATTTTTCCTGTAGTTTGTGTTTACAGAAAACGTATGTTTAATTTTGAGTGAAATTTGAACCTCTAATGGGAAGAACCCAGCAGGCACACAATGTCTTTCTGAAGCCATTCTGATGTTGTGACCACAAAAAGACGTCAGAATTATGACAAAGACGTTGTGTGCCAATTGGGAACGATGTATGGGCAGACTGAGAAAACAGGGTTTTGAACATATGAGGAAAATGTCAGTGTACATGCTAGCGGCCTACACGTCTACGTTGTCATAATGCGCGACTGGAATTATAGATTCATTTATCTGAGGCTATTTTTATTATTTATTTTGGTCAATTTGAGACCCGGGTCTATTCATAAAAAATCCGGCCCGCCCAGCCCTAACAACGCCATTGTCTTTGAGCTGTCTAAGCCTCAAGTAGGCTAGCGTCCCAATGAAACACAAAGGATTATAATGAAATAAAAGTGGACTCGTGAAAAAAGTCATAATGGGCCACCTTAATAATATATTTAATTATTCATGTATTTATTTCATTTTGAATAATTTGGCCCTGCATTAGCGTATGTTCAACAAACAGGTTTCCGTTTGTTACAACCACTCACGTGGTGGCTGACGCGCTATTTCCATATCCTGTTTTGGTTGGACCAGAAAGTGGAATATAGACAGAAAATGATTACCGCCGAGTCGTCCGTTACAGTATACTACTACTGGTTTGCAGCATGAATAAATAAGTGTTACTATAGCAACTTGCCACATTAATCGTGCAACTGCTATTTTCATAGTGGCTGATGTATCTAGCGAACTCTAGCTGCTTGTTGCATTAAGCTACTGCCATTGCCTAGCCCGTTCCACATAGTGGCTGATTTTAAGAACATGTCCCTCCCGTGTCTTTGGCGGTAAAGTGCGAAGGTCGTGTTTTATTATTTTTTTTACAATAGCGTTAAACGGATTGTAGTACTCAATATAATGTATTACCCGCCCATGCAGTCTTATTGTGTAGTCGTTGGCGGTGTGGTGTCATGGAACAGCTGAATGAAGAGCGGCTGAAGATTGCCGAGACTCAACTGAAAGACCTTTTTCCTCAATCTATGCAGGTGGATAGTGTTAACTGAATTGTATTCAAATTATATTAAAGACATTTGATTAATTTTGACGTCGTAATGTTTTTTGAGGAATCAGAATAAAATAATTTTTTTCAAAAGTGTTAGTTGTGGCAAGTCAAACGGTGTTTAGTTGATAAAGCAGTGGCAAATAACATACAAATTCTATATAAGCTATTTTGTCTCTCAATAATATGAGGCTAGATTCGATTTTAGGGTTTTCTGAATTAGGTTTCAAAGGAAATGTGTTTTCTTAACTTTCTCTGTACATTTTACGGGTTGTTCACGTTTTCTTTTAAGGTTTACGGTTACATTTTCCAGAAAAACAGAGCCAAGGATGACCAGGTTCATGTTTTGGTGGACCGCTGGCCAGATTTCAATGTTGTTATCTGCCAGCCAGTTAATCAGGTAACTGAAATTAATATGCAAAGATGCATTCGTCCCAAACATTATGTCTAACTAAAATGTACTTTGTTTCAACACTTTCCAGGGTGAAAGCCATTTTATAGAGATGTGTGTTTTTACTAAAGATGAAGCTATTTTAAGGAATATCCTTGAAGAGACCAACATGATTGAATGGTCAAATTTCTTCTGTTTAGGTAATTTCACAACTTTTCACTACTTTCCAGAGTACTGCTTTTCTCTTACTCCTGGTCTCTCTCACGCAAATGCACTCTCTACCTCAACCATCATGTTTTTACAGAATAGAAAAACTTTTTACAAGCAACAGAATTGACCCTAAACACTATACAATGTTACATAAAAGCTGATGAGTTATTTTACCTTTATTATTTGTTTCATTCCTCCCGTCTCTGACTTTCCTGATAGCAACCTCATTGAGTGAGTTATAATTACTATTCTTGAGCTGTGTGGTTGTCACACCTAGCTCTTAAGACGAATACACTGACTGTATGTCACTATGGATAGATGAGTAAAAATCCATATCAAAGCTGTTTGCCACCAGTACAGGGCTCTTTCCTTTTCTAGGCACCAGCCTTTGCCACGGGGAGGTTGTGGTGGCCGCGGCTTGGGAGAGAAAGGTAGCTGGGAATAAAGTTGCTGTGTGTCACATGATGACACTCCAGGATCCATCCCGCCTCCCACCTGTAGACAGGTAACACGGGAAACTGAAACACATTCACGTGCGCGCGTGCACAGAATATTTCACTCACGAATGCTCAGTCCCTTCATGCAAGCCAACCTGACTTTTAAGTGACGACAAAGGGAAAAAGGCAGATGCATTACAACATTTTGTACCTTGTTTTTTCTTCAAAGTAATTGTAGACCCCAAAATGAATATACAGTGTACAATACAAAACCTGCCTTCTTTATTTCCCTTTAAAATTGACAGTATAATTGAATCAAAGATATCCTCCCTGGATGAAACCCACGCTGATCTTGTCAACAAAACGTGGAAATTCGGGATGTCGGAGTCCAGTCTTGGGAAGATACGGAATATGATCCGGCATTACCCATCATGCTGTGTTTTAAATGCCGAAAACCAGCAGCCAATAGCCTGGATTCTGACCTACCCGTCATGTGCCATTGGTATGTAAGATCTCCACAATTTGCTTGAACAGGACAATGGGGGGCTTTTCTTAGTCCCCCCGAAAATGAGGCAAGTCAAATTCAAGTTAATAAGGCATTATGGGTCCAACCCACTGTCTCACAGGTATGTTGTACACTCTGCCAGAGCACAGAGGAAAGGGTCTGGCCAGAGCCCTGGTCAACAGCATGTCCAGGAGGCTCTATGCTGAGGGTTTCCCAGTATACTGCTTCATAGAAGAGGGGAACACAATGTCCCACAGCCTCTTCACCAGTCTGGGCTTTACTGAGGACCCTCAATACAGGGAGGCATGGTTCAACTTTAACAGCTTGTGAGCATGGCATATTGTCAATGTTGACAATAAAACTACTTGATGAAGTGAACGTTTGTGGAAAGGTTATATTTCAGTAGGATGGACTTTGAGCAAGTTTAATTTCAACCATTTATATGCACCTTATCAATGCACACACATCTATGCAATCCACAGCAATGTTCTAGAATGTTTAACCTGTGGGTTTTGGTGCTTTTTGGAATCCTCTGAAAAGATCAGTCTGTCAGCGCGTTCTAATGATTAGAGAATGCGTTCCAGAGACAGGTTGGTTGGGTAATGTGGGATGGTGCACAACGCCCAATTATATCATGTTTGTCCATGTTAACGTTCCGTGCAATGTTCTCCATGGTTCTGTGGTCACTTTCTCCAGGAGGAACAAGAACAGGTCATCACACTGATATGGAAATAAGAGAATGCTACACTCTCATGGCAACCGTAGTTCTGGGTCAGACTTCACAGACCTCCTGGCTGCCCCAAACGGAAGGACCAGACAAGAACTGGGCCTGCTGAGCCCAAGGCATCCTGCTCAGTTTGGCATCAGTATACCCAGATTTGACAGTCGAAAGCCATTTTGGCCTAGTTTAATGGTTAATTTATTAAACTGGGTTTAGGACAGTAATATAGCAGGCTTCTAATCAATAAACACAATGTAAAACCTACATAGGCTTGTTAGCATTCATAAGCTAATTCATACACAGATCATGAAGATTTCAAAGTAGACCTACTACATGACTACTCATTCTCTTTAAAAAAATGTATCCCCCCCACAATAAGAGCCATTTCCCTGATAAATGGTTGTATCACATCCAGAACTTAACAGACACAGAGCTCCGTCTAGTGATTAGATTTGGTATGACGTGATGTTGCCTAATTTAAAAAGCAGTAAAACTTTTTCGGACTAGAATCTAGATGAAAGGCTTTTCCGGTACAAGGGTGTAGCAAGTGTTAAGATAGTAATTTGCATTTTCCAGCTCGACTTCATTGGGGTAACAAATATATACGAGACGGAATGCATTCACTTACCCCACCATTCACCTCATCTCTACTCCATAATTTACTTTCTCTTTGTTCTCCCGTTACCAGTCCCAGGATTTTAACGTCTGCTCAGAGCACTTAATGAGCGTTTGCAGTCCGGACTATGCTTAATCTGTGCCTGAGAAACTGACCCTGGTAAATGTGACTAGGGTTAAATAAACAGATAACTGAGCTAGACTGCTAAAGGATCCTGTCTTTCCTTAGATGATGTCGATGAACGTGACCATGAAGCGAATTACCATTTGGCACGGGCCAACGTTGTTACGAGGTCAGCTCAGCAGTCTGTTAGCTCTGCAATCTTAGCCATTTTCAAAGGTAATTAGCAACAGTGTTAAATGTAGCATTGCTAAAGTCAGTTAGATAAGCTGTCGTGGTTAAACTATTACATTACCGCCACAGATAAACAGACTCAGATTGTAAAGTAGCTGATGCGTTTCTACCGCAGTAAATGGTGGTGAGAGACAACTGTGTAACCGGGAGTTGGAAAGAATTGTCCTGTGCCGACATTCTACCGATTTTGTCTATGGTTTAACATCTGATCTTCACACACTTGTGTGTCTTTAAAGGGGTTTTTGGATCTTTACAACCAAATGCATGCAAGAACGTCCCAAAACATCTTAGCTACTCCATGCTTGTCAATGATTTTCTATCTGCGATATGATACACTTGAACACTAGGATAGGTAAACATGACTTACATGTGGAAGTTTAAACTCTCATTTTGTCGTTTCTCTGGCGGTTAAAGGTGTTTTAGGGATAAAAGAGAAGAGTGAGAAAGAGATTATTGTCAGAGTAATTTTTTTTTGTATATAGCTGTTAACTAAGAGGCGGGAGAAACGGAAGAGGAGCAGTTTTTGGAGTGCTGGAGGTTCCTGTCAGGGAAAGGGAACTAAGCTTTTGGGATCACATGGTTGTTACAGTGAATGAATAACACGTTTTTGGTAAGAAAGCAGACTAAGGAGGAAAATATGTTCACTGTCAGCGACAGAGGAAAAGAGAAATTATGAGTATTACGGAGATCTACACTCACCTAAAGGATTATTAGGAACACCATACTAATACTGTGTTTGACCCCCTTTCGCCTTCAGAACTGCCTTAATTCTACGTGGCAATTGATTCAACAAGGTGCTGCAAGCATTCTATAGAAATATTGGCCCATATTGATAGGATAGCATCTTGCAGTTGATGGAGATTTGTGGGATGCACATCCAGGGCACGAAGCTCCTGTTCCACCACATCCCAAAGATGCTCTATTGGGTTGAGATCTGGTGACTGTGGGGGCCATTTCAGTACAGTGAACTCATTGTCATGTTCAAGAAACCAATTTGAAATGATTGGAGCTTTGTGACATGGTGCATTATCCTGGGGGTTTGGGGGGTTCGGCAAGGCCATATCCCCCCTTACATCTGACCACAGAGGTGTTGAGGACTTTTTACGTGATCCTCTTCCTGAATGCTCCGGGAAGTGTGTGGTCTCAGTTGGACATTATTCTCCATCCTCAATTTCACTCGCCTCATGTTGTGGCACAATGTTGTGTTTGTTAATTTCTAGTAATATCCCATGTTTTTCATAACTAAGGTGTGATGGGTTCATTTATTAAATATTGCCAATACAATGTTGTGATGGAAAAATTAAAATGTATTAAATTTGTTTGAAATTTCCAGTTTTTGTCTAACAATGAAAATATAAATTGTCAGGATGTGTCTGGGTGTATTAGTGCTGTGTAGGAATAATTTTTTAGCTCAAATTATATGAACGTGTTTATTAATGATGGCTGCCATCATTTGATAAATCCTTATTAATTTTTTGGGGTGGAGAAACACTATACTAATTGATACAGAATTCAAATATTTTGATATTTCATTGTAGCCATGAATTTACATTTTGAAATGATTTCCTATTCTTCTACACTAATTGGATTTGAGACATAGTATCATACAATTGAAGTATGTAAATATTTGTTATAGATACTGAAATTATTTTTCATGCTTTTATATTTAATTACTGAAAATGACATTGCTTTACAATACAGAAAACTGCATTATTAACCAGTTATGATAAGTTATGGAAAGATTATGTTATGGTCATGGTATAAATGTAAAATAGTTCAAATCTAGTTCTAGTTAAAATTTAATTGGTAATTATTTTTAACTTAGAACACACACCACCATTAGTAGCGAGTCAAAACCGGAACTGAAACAGATCTGGCACAGAGGCAATCCAGAGGTAAATTTAAATATAGATTTGGGTCTGAGCTGGGCCTATGCTGGCCCAAGTCTGTTTTAGATCTGGATTACATCTGGACCCCGGGCCGGGATCTGGCGCGGATACATTTTGTTATCTTGGTAGTAGCTTACCGCAATCCTGTTGAAGTCTATTTCCATGTAAATGCACCACTGGAACACATCACATTTGTTGTCATGTAAAAGGTATTCTGTATTTCATCAAAGCTTTTACATTTTTGACCAATAGACAAAGTACTAAATACAAAAAAGTATTGTGATTGTTCATACAACATTCTTGAGTTAGGGATTGGTCGGATGTTTTAGGACGAATTTCGCTAAAGGATTTGTAGCGGCAAATACATAACATAACACAATGGTTTCAGGGACCGGTTTTGGCTCGACAACGCCACATTCGACAACAGTAGCCAAATGCATCTTTAAGAAGCCTACCCAATGTGAAATGTACTTCAATGATGATTGAAGGGATCAACCAAATTCACGCATTTCTCAAACTATAAAGTATTGCCACTGTTGATAGAAGCAAAACCCGTTTCCAAAAATGTTGGGACACTGTGTAAAATGGACCATCCGGCTTGTTAACAGCGCAGTTCAAAAGCCAGTATCCGTGATGGTATGGTGGTGCATTAGTGCACATGGCATGGGTGACTGGCACATCTGTGAAGGCACCATTTGCTGAACAATATACAGGTGCTGGTCATATAATTAGAATATCATCAAAAAGTTGATTTATTTCAGTAATTCCATTCAAAAAGTGAAACTTTCGGAGATACTTAATTTGGGATTTTCATTAGTTGTCAGTTATAATCATCACAATTAAAAGAAATAAGCATTTGAAATATAGCAGTCTGTGTGTAATGAATGAATATAATACACAAGTTTCACTTTTTGAATGGAATTACTGACATAAATCTACTTTTTGACGATATTCTAATTATATGACCCGCACCTGTTCACTGGTTTTGGAGCAACACATGCTGCCATCCATACAATGTATTTTTCAGGGAAGGCCTTGCTTATTTCAGAAAGACAATGCCAAACCACATTCTGCACTTATTACAACAGCACGGCTCTACAGTAAAAGTCTGGGTGGTAAACCGGCCTGCCTGCAGTCCAGACCGGTCACACGCTGACAACATTTGGCACATTATGAAACAAAAAAACTGTTAAAAGAGGTGATGCAACACAGTGGTAAAAATGCCCCTGTCCCAACTTCTTTGAAACGTGTTGCCAGCATCAAATAAAAAATGTTAATGTACTATTCAAAAAACAATGACATTTCTGTTTCAACGTTTGATATGTTATCTTTGTACTATTTTCAATTAAATGCAGGAATAAATGATTTGCACATCATTTGATTCTGTTTTTATTTGCATTTTATGCAGCGTCCCAACTTTTTGGAAACAGGGTTGTACAGTGCAGAACCTTCAGTAGGTATCGACTGACGAATTAGAGATGTTTTCTGTTCGTTTTACAGAATGAAATAATTTCTTGTTGTTGTATTAATTGTGGATAACGCTTAAGGGCTCTCCCATACTCATTTCTCTTCAATGTGAATGGTGAGCACTACATTACCACTGCCCCCAGTGTGGGAAAAGCTCTCAACAGAGTGGGACATCTTAGAACACACTGATGCATTCACACTGGAGAGCTGTACCTCAGTCCCAGTGTAATAAGAGCTTCAGTCAAGAGATTTGTCTCATTAGACACCAGTGCTCTCACACAGAAGTTCCACTGTGGGAAGAGTTTCAGTGTTTCAAACCAACTAAATTTTCTTTAAAGAGTTAAGTTAACTTTAGATCTTACTTAATGTGATAATACAGTAACTTTGTGTTTGTATAAGAAATAATTCTCTCTCTCTCTCTCTCTTGCATCCAGGTCTATTCTCAGCATACTTCCCTGGTAAAATGTCAGTGAAAAAACTGAAAGAAAACCAACACAGTGTCAGATCCCGGTAGACAGCAGCAATACATGTGGTTCTCGCCCTTTCAACTCTTCTCCGAGTACTCCTCCAATCGCACCAGCCATCTCTCCCAGTACTGTAGCACCTGGTCCGAGCTCAGTAAGTGTGGATGGGCTGGTGAACCATCTTTATAGGCCACCACAATCAGACCATTCTCCACCTATGAGGAGAGGGCGAAGCCATGGCAGAAGTTAGGCACAATATATAGCATGTTAATGGGGCAAAAAAGAGCCTGTAAAAAAGTTCTGTTAAGGATTCACCGAACCGATAAAATGATTGGCCGGTACCCAATATATATCGGCCAATCATTGGCTGATGTTGATGCTGATGGAGCAACACTACTCACTGGGCTGAATCGGAGGAGGACGGAGTACTCACTAATCAAGCGGTGTGTCGTCCTTTATACAAACACTGAGGATTTCTTTGTACCATGGATGATTTGTAGGAAGCAGCTTAGGACAGGCTGAGTGAACAGCGGTCAGACCCACCTGGTAGTTGTAGTTCACATCATTGTTCAGGGCACCGACGTAAGCTGCCACCTGAAGAGGGTTGTCGTATGTGTTGTCCAGGAAAGGTTTAGACCTCTCTGATGTTTTCCAGTCAATCACACACAGCACACCCCTGAGGGAACAAAGGCCAAGCTTTAATGGGCAGTTTCCCAGATATGGATTTCATGTCCAGGCTGTTTATTAGGGCTGTTTATTATTTACCTGCAACTGGGAAACTCTAGGAATCACATTAGGAAGAATATAAGTGTGACATTAATAAACTGACAGGATAGGCAGAGCTAGAGTCTCCAGTCCTCTCTGTTTGTTATGTTTCAGGCGTACTACACTGCAGGAGTTGCATGTACTCTAAATTGCATTATATTGCTAAATGACATGGCAAGGTTTGCTGGTACATGTTTGAGAGATCTGTCCTGCCTTTGCGAGATCTGGCAGTTGCCTGCAGTGTCGTTAGCCAATGATCACGGCCCTGTTACAAACCTGTAAAGGGCAACACAGTCCACAATCCCCAGGTAGCCTAGTTTGTTGTGTAGCACGCGGCTCTCGATGGCTCTCACTCCCCTAATGTCGTCCATCACGTGCCGAATACTCTCCATGTATCCTTCCACTTCTGCTGGAACCTCTGGTGCCTTTTCCTCAGTTTTTAATGGTAGAACATTCTCCACAGCTATGTGGAAGAGCTTGCCCTGCCTGAAAAGATCTGACAAAGAAACATTCGGTCATTTCAATGACAGAAACAGATAAATTAACATACAATTACAGGGTGCTGCTTGTGCATACTTACTCTGGCTGTATTCTTTGAAGCCTTCCTCTCCAAGTTGAGCGATCATCCTCTTCCTCCATCTCTCGAGGAAAAACTGTTGCTCTGGGGATAGAGTTTGCTGTAGGATACGGGTGACACTGGGAACAGAGCCCCTATCCTGACCCCTTTGTAGGATAATTCTGGCTGGAGCCGCTCCGTGCTCAGTTTCGCTAATTGCAAAAGCCTTTTCGTGGTTGAGCAAAGGGTGGCGAGTTTTAGGCACTTTGGGTAAAGGTTGGTTAGGAGTTGAGGATTTTATCACAGGTCCGTAGATGTGAGTATCTTGCTCTTCTAGACTCTCGGGTGTTTGAGCACTGACTCGGTGGGTCATGACTGACTTGACAAGTTTTGAGTAGCGTTCGCTGTCCACGGAACTGTATGGACTTTTCTTGCGATTTGAAAATGCATTGCAGGTAGAGAAAGTATTCGTGGAAGTCCGGTTACAATAGGAGAAGAGTGCACTGGCACCATTGAAGCTAGCTCGCTCCCCTACAAGTAGGGCACATCTAGACAGACCTAAGTGCATTTCCTAGGTAGCTAACGAGCGTTAGTGGCAAATTTACTATAAGCAGCTAAAGTTTCTAGGAGGTATCTCTTCTTTCTCCATCATTGACGCAATGCATTTAGATAAAATCGCAGCATATAACGCTACGCTTTCATTGGATTAAACAACGACTTAATACATGTTTAAAATAACGGATGCATAGTGGATAGTAGTCACCTCTCCAGAACGACGCGCCGTTTTTTGCGTTACAACTTTTTGACCTAAGATGGTCAGGTTGCTGGGGCTTGTAGTTTTTCCCCAAACTGATTCCTATGTGAGATATGACAGAAACAACTACAAGTCCATTCATCCCTTCTGAAAGGCTGTCATTTTTGCCGGACATGGAACAAATGTAATAATGTAATTTTAAACGGCGAAAAACCGGGCCATCTACAGTGTGTTTTCAATTATGTAATTATTTAGTATTTAGAATGGTCATATCCACACGTAAAACATGCACTGTCAGTGGAATCCAATAAAAGTAACTAACTATATTGACTGAGATTCTGTTCAAGTCCAATCAAAAACAGCAGGGCGGCTAAATGGGCGGGGGATTCATTTATGTCATAGGACCGGAAGAACGAAACTGGATTTGGAAATTGGGAATTCAGAAGCTATCGTTTGCGAATATATATATAGCTAGATTTTCAGCGTTTTTATAATCATGACATCCACCCTTGATGACAGCGAAAAAGAAAAGGTAAGTTATGTGCAATACACCTACATAAAATATCGTTTGCCAACTAACGTTTGCTGGTCAACTTTAATCTAACAGACGTTAGCAATTTATTTTAGCCACGGTACGATCCTGTAGACTGCTAACGCCCGATTAGCTCTTGTCTTGTACATCTTTGTGAGTTATCACTTGTTTGGGAAGGGAACAGTACAGTATTTAGTTAACGTTAATCATATAATCCTTCATCTACGATAATCACCCGGATAAGCAATGCACTGGTAATGAGGATACCTAGTTAGCATGATGTCTGAGTAAACAGAGCTACGCTCGTCTGTTGTTGAAAGCGATATTGGCAGGCTAGTATTACTAGTTAGGTAGACAAAGACTAGATAAAAGTAGTTGTAAATCGTCTAATAATAACTATCTGCTTCCTACAGTAATTTTGCCACAAATATATGATTGTATAGTAACTATTCTATTTGTAACCCCCGCTGGACACGGTTTCAATTTGCTGCTTGTTGAAGCCTTCATAAATCTTGTAGCCTTCTGCGTTTGATACTTCCTCTGCCAACGAGATGGGCTGTGAATGCGTAGGACACTTTGATCTTGGACATAAATGCTAGTGTCACGGGTTCCATTTCACCTTATTGATATATGATAAGTGGCTATATAGCTGTTGGTTTTAGATTGTGTGCCACAGATCACTGAGCATGCCATTGCACCTAGGAAATTTACAACGTGGCAGTAACATGCAACGTTTTGTATTGCGCATACTTTGGTGCACATTAAGACACAATAGTGTTATGTCCAAATTGTTGTCCTGGGCAATAAAAGGACTTCCATGCATATGGACTGACTTGAATTTCATAGCGCTGTGGTTTTTCTTCTCTTTTTCATTTCCTGTAAGATTTTCCAGAGGAAACTTCTCCTGCTTTATTTCTGTTGACTCTGCAAAGTTGAGTAGCTGAGTGTAGGCAGTAGTATGGTGAAATCTTTCACAGGCTGTGGTATCCAATCTTTGACTTAATCACCATAACATCTGGAGCTTTCTCCAACTAAAACAGAAACAGCTGTTCAGATGGAAGAAGTGTAGCTGAGACAATGACTGTATGGAATGGTAAAAAGAGACAACGCTTCTTTCAAAGTTACAAGATAAGCGCACAACTTGTAACATATTTGTAAAATGCTAAATATATTTAGTGTTAATCCTTAACTAGGATTCTGGGTGATACTGCAACATCAGTGGTCAGTTTATTAGGTGTACCCATTTAGTACTTGGTTGGTCCTCTTTGCCTCCAGAATAGCCTGAATTTTAAAAGGCCTGAAACATTTTATAGGGATGTACTCTGTTTTTTACTGATATGTCTGGAACCCGATGTGGTTGTGGGCTGCAATACCCCGATCATGACAAGGCCGGCAAGTTGTGTAGCTAAAGATACTGTTCTGCACGCAACCTTTGTACCGTGCCGTTAAGTGCATGTTTGTGGGGCAATTCTTGCTCTTCCTGTTTTTATGCCTTTTCCAACAGGAAACTGGCCTCAAGCTGTGAGGATTGTCATCAAAACCTCCTATTCTAAATTTGGGGGCCCCTCAGGGGTGTTTCCTCTGCCCTCTAGTGTACCCCCTGTTCACCCATGCCTACGTGACTCTGGGGCCCCCCAGGGGTGTTTCCTCTGCCCTCTAGTGTACCCCCTGTTCACCCATGCCTACGTGACTCTGGGGCCCCCCAGGGGTGTTTCCTCTGCCCTCTTGTGTGCCCCCTGCTCACCTGTGGCTACATGACTCTGGGGCCCCTCAGGGGTGTTTCCTCTGCCCTCTAGTGTACCCCCTGTTCACCCATGCCTACGTGACTCTGAGGCCCCTCAGGGGTGTTTCCTCTGCCCTCTAGTGTACCCCCTGTTCACCCATGCCTACGTGACTCTGGGGCCCCCCAGGGGTGTTTCCTCTGCCCTCTTGTGTGCCCCCTGTTCACCTGTGGCTACATGACTCTCTATAAGTGGGCGGTTTTGAGTCACCATACACATTGAACTTGTCTCAGTCCATCGTGGTCACGTCCAACAGTGTTGTCCAGCATGTGCGTCATTGACTCCATCACCTTACAGAGACCAAAGAAATGTGGCGTGTCGTGTTGTGTCCTGTTCGCCATCTGACTGGATTCTGATCCTGTCGTCCAGTAACTAGTTGAGACAGCCCAGAGTATGGAGCTTGTCAAGGCAGACGGCCATCATCCCCGGATTCTATCCGATATGCCTAGATGGTCGTCTGGCTACCATTGCCAAGATTTGGCCCGTGCCAATGTTCTGGTTCTTATGCGAAAAGGCTTGGAGAGTTTCTGTCTGCCAGCTGCTAAACACCTGCTGAACCTCTTCATGTAAATAACAGGCTGTTGCTATTGTTGTTGTTGTTAATAATAATAATAATATGGTTGATGTTATTGTAGTCTTTAGTTGCTTAGTATCTTTTTTGTCCTGTAGATACGACCTATATTGCATAGGAGAAGCTCTAAGATTTGTTCTCGGCAGTTGACTGTACCTGTTTACAAACACAGACTGTCATTCCATTAATAAATTATCAAATGACAAGGGTTAATGGTTTTACTACATTTCGTGCGGACGAAGCAATCGGGCCAGCTTGTAGTGGTAAAAGTGGACCATGTCTTTCTGTTCCCCATTCTCTTAGGCTCGCTCTGTGTCTGTGGACCTGAATAACGACGCCTCTCTTCTCATTGACATCCCTGACGCTCTCTGTGAACGAGACAAGGTCAAGTTCACAGTTCACACCAAGGTAAAACGACAACCTCAATGTTCCCCCGACCCTCAGGGTCACAGCAAGTAACTTTACATTGAGTTATTAGAGCGATCCAGGTTTCATTCATTGATTTAGACTAGTGTGGTTTCTGAGTCACATGGTTACCTCGTGTAATGTTGCTCTCCACTGGCTGCTTTTCTTAATGAAAGTATCCGTTACATTATGAAAATAGATATATTTTAAATGACTCCCTACTGATTAATTTCCTCTCTCCAGTTCTGATTGAAACGTCCTGATAACTAGAGCATGAATGTTCTTATCTGTCTGACCAGACCACCCTGAGTTGCTTCCAGAAGCTAGACTTCTCTGTTCCTAGGCAACACGAGGATTTTATCTGGCTCCATGACACGCTGGTTGAGACTGAGGACTATGCTGGACTCATCGTGAGTGTCCTGCGTCTCACACACACACACACAGATTGAGACACTATTGGGCATGTCATGTGTTGGGCACGTTGTCTTTCCTCAAATATCCAGCATTAAGGTCACTTCAACACGCCACAATACCCCCCCCCCCCCCCCCCATCTTCCCCTGTTGTTTCAGATCCCTCCAGCCCCCCCGAAGCCTGACTTTGAGAGCCCCAGGGAGAAGATGCATAAACTGGGAGAGGGGGAAGCTACTATGACCAAGGAGGAGTACAGCAAGATGAAGCAGGAGTTGGAGGCGTGAGTCGTGTCCAAGCTTAATGCTCCGTGTTAAAAAGCGTTCCTCTGGAAGGTGTGGGAAGGATTGGGCTGATTTTGAACCGTGCGTGCGAATGCTGTCAGTGATTTGGCGGGTTTCCGCCCACCCTTCCTCTCTTCCAGTGAGTATCTGGCTGTATTTAAGAAGACCGTACAAGTCCACGAGGTGTTTCTGCAGCGACTCTCCTCTCACCCGATCCTGAGCAAGGACCGGAACTTCCAGATATTCCTCGAGTATGACCAGGATGTGAGTTCAACCCATGGGGAAGGAAACCGATAAGACTGCGACCGTGTGCAGTTGTACTGACTTCCCAGTGAGCCGATGGCTCGTGTTCGTCAAAAGCGCGGCCCTCGCGGGAAACATTTTGCAGTGGAAAATGAAAACGCTGTTTTCGTTGCGCAGTTCAGATTGTGCCTCTGATTTGTTAGACTTAGGGGGGGGCTGTTTAGCCTGGCCGTTAAAGCAGTCGGTTTCTGCGGCGGCGCCCTGAGCCATCAGTGTGAGAAACCTGTTGTCCCGTGCGAGGCGGGCGACAATGAATTGCTTCTGTAAGTGGCTCTGGATAGGAGTTGAATGTAAAGGTGGAACTGGAGGATAGAGAGGAGGAGAGGGGGAGCTGAGGAGGAGCTGAGGAGGACAGGAAACGGCACGCAGACCTCTGGCTCCTCCTGTTGCTGATCTCAGCTGTTACTGCGGCCTGGTCTCCCTCATGGCTTTGTCATCTGGAGTCAGCTAACAGGGTGTTTCCAGGCCTTTTGGTAGATTAGTTTTTTATTTTTTATTTTGTTAAACCTTTTTTAGTTCTTTAAAAAAAACTTATTTTAACTTTATCTTTCTTAGCCTATCGTCTTTGTTCTTATTTGAGACAGAAAAACGCTCACGAGTGCCACAACTACTGTAGCAAGCATAATTCATGTTAAATTGCAAAATAGTACCTTCTTCCCATTGGCTGAATGAATATTTCCCCTCCCAACGATTGGTCTGTTTAGCTGAGTGTGCGGAGGAAGAACGCCAAGGAGACGTTTGGAAGTTTCTTCAAGAACATGGTGAAGAGTGCTGACGAGGTCATCATCTCGGGGATAAAGGTGGGTGTGGCCTGTATGAATTTTTAGGTTGGCAGCAACCTCTGCATTTGGCAGCAATGTCAAATATGCCCAAAGCTTTTATTTTGTATTTGCATTTAAATAATTTTTTGTGAGGTCACAATGGAATGCATAAAAAACTAGATGGAGAAAATCCTAGCAGGTGAGGTTGTCCAGTGGTTTTAGCTGCTGTTACATCTGGAACACGTCTAAATACTGTAGCATGGGATTGAGTCAGGCCCACTGCTCCTTCAGTGCTAAATCTCACATTGTTCCAAACTTTCCTGACAAATATAGCATACAAATGCCTGAGAGAATATTAAAAAAGAGAGAAATTCAAAGCAAGAGCCTCTGAAATTGCTCAGCGGCAAAATCACTTTTCCAAGCTTGCACAAATTGGACTTGATGTATGAAATGTGTGCATGAATAAAATCTAAATGTATAGAATGCACTGCGGTGTGCAGAATGTTAATCACATTTTAAAATATTTTCTTTCAGGAAGTGGATGACTTCTTTGAGCAGGAGAAGACGTTTCTCCTTGATTACTCTTCAAAGATCAAAGACTCTACAGCCAAAGCAGAGAAAATGACGCGCTCTCATAAAAGTAGGACCGTGACTAACTGAAAAAAGATTTCAAGTGTGATTGGAAGTGTGTGTTTGGGTTTTCTTTCTGTCTTATGTTGACGTCGGAGGTTATCCCCTCACAGATGAATTATCATAGCTATCATGTCCTGTATTATTCAGGATGAAAATACCTCATTAGTTGTGGGCAGAGAGAGCAGAAACCAACTGACACCCAGGCTAATATGATTTGCATCAGAATAGAATTAGCATTTAGGTTTATTGTCCTTCCCGAATGAAACGTGTATTCTTTGGCATTGCTGTAGATTAAGAACATCACCTGCATGTGCATCTAAACGCAGTCCGTCACACGACCGCCAATCATCGTGTGGCAGAACCTGAAGCGATGTCACTTCCTGTAACTTGTGGTGTTCTTACTGTTGGCTTGGAGAGTTTGTATTGATCGGCCTGTTTTTCTCTGTTTCAGATGTGGCCGATGATTACATCCACATCTCTGCCACTCTGAGCAGTCTCTCTGTCGATGACAACACGGCACTTAAAAAGTGAGCAACATTATTCATTCTAAATATAGTAAAGAGTCTGTTTCTACCTCAAGGCAACAACTGGTTGCTAAATGAATAGTTGAAATATTACTCAGTACCAGCAACAACCCAGAATATTGCAACAATGCAAAATATTCAGATTTTGCTGAAGTTATAATTTTTTGTTTTCCCTTCAGGCACCTTGAGAAGTTTGCAGACCTGTTTGAGAAACTGCGGGTATGAACTAGGGCTGAAGATGTGCTCATGCTCAATCGTCTGTTCCTTTTGATGAACTTTGTTTCAATAAATAAGTAAAAGTTTACTGTCAACTTCCATGCCCGTTTCATTAATAAATGACATCTTTAGTGGCTCTATTTTGCGTACTGTGTGTGTTTGAGCGTGATGCTAGTATCTCTGTGGCCATGTCGTCCCTGCTGTAGAAAGTGGAAGGTCGAGTGGCGTCGGACGAGGAGCTGAAACTCACAGAGCTGTTGAGGTACTACATGAGGGACATCCAGGCTGCTAAGGTGAGACCCGAAATACAGTAACACAGTTTACCGTCATGGTCCTTTACCCTTTACGTCATAGGTCTTCAAAGCTCTCCTGAGGACCCCCCAGCCGTTCCATCTGTTAGATGTATCCCAGAGCTAGCTCCCCTGAATCAACTCATTAACTAATTAACATGCTTTATGTGCTTCTCCCAAAACCCTTTATGAAGGCATTAATCTATGTCAAACGAGCAGTTTGACAGAACGTCAGTTCACA
This sequence comes from Esox lucius, assembly GCF_011004845.1. NCBI lineage: Eukaryota > Metazoa > Chordata > Actinopteri > Esociformes > Esocidae > Esox > Esox lucius. The sequence continues at coordinate 2,913,766 of NC_047574.1, read as the reverse complement.
GTCAAGACAAGACGATGCTCCGAATGGAGTTTAATTCATGGGTCGTATCCAAGTCAATCCGTGTGCCAGAGTTTACTCCTTTCATTGGATCTCGGCGCTCCTGGAAACCTCCTGTGTGTTTGTGTCTGTCAGGACCTGTTATACCGGCGCGCCAGGGCTCTGGCGGACTACGAGAACTCCAACAAGGCCCTGGACAAGGCCCGCCTGAAGAGCAAAGACATGGCTCAGGCCGAGGAGCACCAACAACAGTGCCTGCAGAAGTTTGACAAGCTGTCAGAGTCGGGAAAAAGAGGTGTGTGTGTGGTGTGTGTGTGTGTGTGTGTGGGGTATGTGTGTGTGTGTGTGTGTGTGTGTGGTATGTGTGTGTGTGTGTGTGTGTGTGTGTGGTATGTGTGTGTGTGTGGTATATGTGTGTGTGTGTGTGTGTGTGTGGTATGTGTGTGGTATGTGTGTGTGTGTGTGTGTGTGTGTGTGTGTGTGTGTGTGTGTGTGTGTGTGTGTGTGTGTGTGTGTGTGTGTGTGTGTGTGTGTGTGTGGTGTGTGTGTGTGGTATGTGTGTGTGTGTGTGTGGTGTGTGTGTGTGTGTGTGTGGTATGTGTGTGTGTGTGTGTGGTATGTGTGTGTGTGTGTGTGGTATGTGTGGTGTGTGTGTGTGTGGTATGTGTGTGTGTGGTATGTGTGTGTGTGGTATGTGTATGTGGGGGGTGTTTGGGGTGTTTGGGGTGTGGGTGAGTACTAACTGTGCTGTTTTCTCATCCCAGAGTTGACCAGCTTTAAGGGCAGAAGAGTGGTTGCATTCCGTAAGAACCTCATAGAGATGGCAGAGTTGGAGATCAAGCACGCGAAGGTATGTCCAAATGTGTTGGAGTCTCCGTGTGTTTAAATAAACTACGTTGTTGGCACTTTTCTGAATGTTCGGTTGGCGAGGGTGTCCCTTGGTTTCCTCTGCACTGGGTCGTCCTTCCATCTGGGTGTCTGACTGGGCATGACAAAATCTAGTATCTCCAATAATCAAAAATGTGGTTGAGGTTTGCATGTTTCAGTGGTAATGTGTGGTTGTGGTTGTAAGGACATGACACTGATCCGTCTTCCCGTGGCCACAGAACAACATGGCACTGCTGCAGGGCTGCATTGAGCTTCTGAAGAGCAACTGACCCGCCTGTTTCCTGCCTGCCTCTTGGACCACTCACTGACCAGCAGCCTTTAACGAGAGGAACCCCAATACCTGGGGTTGTGTGTCTCTACCCCTGGGAGGACCTCAGGGCACATTGTCTCACAGCGAAAAGGAGCGTCAGCCCCCGATCTGGAGCATTTCCTCGCCTTTTGAAGTTGATCCTGAGTACCCCTGCCCTTCACCCCAAGAAAGAGTCCGCTCCCATGTCAGAAAAGACCCCGCCCCTTTCCTGTCTGCGGTTTCTTTCTGTTTGTCAGTGTACAGAAGCCCCGCCCCTCTCCTCTCTGCCCCGCCCTTATCCAGGTCTCATGGGACGCTCAGCTTTTCTGTAGCTCGGTTCCGCTTCCAGTCTCCCTGTAACCTCTGTGTTTTTTGATGTTTTTTATGATGCTGATGTCAGAATTCTAGCCTGTTTGTGGCAATGTTTTGCTTGCTGTTCATGTCTCATCTACTAGCTTCCTTACGCCCTGCCCCTGAAAACATTAACACATCGCCGCAGGTTCTGTCATCAAGACGTTGTCAGGAATTCATTTCAAATTGGCCTGTACTGAACCCATCCCATGGGAGAGTTCCACCTGAAAAGCTGCAGTTCTGTAATACCCTACTTGTATGATCTGGTTGCAGATTACATCTGTTTCCCAATTGCAACGCCACTTTAATCCGCTAATGGCCATCAGTACCTGATGATTGACACCGTGAATAATGCTGACCGCTATCAGCTGGTGCTTCTTTGGTACTGAACACTTGACCACGTCAATCCTTAAGCCACACTGTAGTGAAACCCTATAGTTATTTGATAAAAGTTGTCATTGTATACATGGGTATCCCAGCCATTAGTTTCCACTAACGCCAAATTTTGTTTTAAGAATTACATTTCCAATTTGCTTTTTGTTACTGATGATACCTTTCATAATTGCCAGGCTAGCCTGGGTGCCACTCTGTCAGCTCTCTTACCTGCTCCATTTGTAATGCCATGTTTTGGCTTGACAATGACACAAAGGAGGTTGGCAAGAGCTGAATGCTGTTCTGGAACCAGGCTATGCGTAAACATATTAACCTGTGAAAGAATAGTCTACAGCGGACCAAAATGGTTCGTTCTGAAATAAAAGCAATTCAGTTATTTGAATTGCTATGGAAAAGAATGAGGTAAAATGTAAAAATAACCTAGCAATCATTTCCAAGCCCAGAGAGCTGTTGTAAAGAGAGGTGTGGTGGTGTTTTTTGATATTTGAATGTATTTCTAATGGATTCCAGGTGTGTGAATTACTTGTTTGCATTGTTTTCTTTTCTTACAGAACATCTACATTTTTTAAAATTTGCAATAATGACATTAAATAAGTCCTACTTTCCCAGAATCCTCTGTGTTAGTCGCATTAATGCAGTCGAACAGTGTGTGGTGTCATCACTTTGATTTTATTGGTAATTAGTTAATTTGTCACCGGGACAACAGCACCTTTACACCTGCAGGTGGCGCATTCTGCCTCTTGAAGAGCATTTGGGAGAGAAAGCGCCTCACCGAAAACCTAAACTGCTATATCTGGAAGTGCTCTTTAACTTACTGCAGGACTGTTAAAGTGTTATAATGTAGGGATCTATAGGGTGTTTTCATGCTCACCATTCTACAAAGACCAAAGAATGAAAATAAAACATTCCTGTGGAATGTGACCGGTGCGATTAAAGACCTCGTAATTCTGTCAAGATTGCAATGCAATTACCTGTGAGGGGCTTTCTCCCACTGTGTTGCTTCCACTTTACTTCTGGCTCCGAGTGCCCATGTACCCGTCTCGTTTCCCTGCATTCGTACAGTATAACCCACAAAGAGAATACTAACTCCAATGTTGCCCGGCTGCCAGTTAAAGCTGCAGGTTCCATTCCTTTCTTGCCAGGAACTGAAAATAACTAGTGTATCTTAGTACAGAAACTGACTGCTTTATCCATGGGAGTCAGGCTGTTCATCAGTCCCTGTCCTGAATGTCTGCTGAGGACTTTTCACTCAACAGACCTTCTGAGGCCTTCTGCTACAGTGTGGAACGCTGTAGGTGAGCTGGGAGGAAATGCCAGCGTTCCTCTGGGACTTGCCACCACCAAAGCACACAGGGAACATATCCTGCTCATTGAGCACAGCTTGGTTAACAATCACTACTAACAAACCAACACGTCTGAAACTTCCCTGGGCCACTGACAGTCTGGCTGAACTCTTTGACTAATGAAATCAAAACCATTACAGACACTCCACAGAGTCCTTTGTGTCTCTTTTAAGACGTGAATACAGATGTTCCGTAGATTTTGGCTAAGGGACAATGTGATTGGCTGAAGCTTTGAAAAGGCCTCAGTGATGTGACCTACGTCTCTGGGCGTGTATAGAACATACTGTAGACCTGGATTTTAACTTCACAGGAACCTTTTTCTTTTGCCCTTAACTACACCCCACTCACACACTCTGCACAGCTCCACAAGGGTCTGGAATAAATCCTCTGTGACGTTATGGAATCTGTCTTGGTTTTAAACCATGCTTGTGGGCTAGAACTGGTCATGACCTATGAAGTCGCTGTGTGTGGGCGTGCTGTATGACTAGGATCCTCCTCCGTTCTAAGTGCTGAGACTTCCTGAACAAACATTGCACTGATGCGTTGAGAGCAAATGGTCCTACCCCCCCCCCCCCCCCCGCGGGCTGCAGTGTCCCAGCCGCTGGACCGGAACCTACTTAGTTTTGTGTGTTAGGACAGTGGTTTGTTTTCAGCTGGCATGGACGCAACACTACGTTTCAGAAAGTCACTTGTGAGAGATCACAATGTGGTGAACATCCGTACGCCGTTTATTTAGTCGCTAAGAATCTGCATATTTTGTGGTCTTCTTCAAGAAGTCGTTCAATATTTATGATTGGAAATGACAGATGGTTGGAATGTTGGTCCCATCTAATATAATTGCTTCATATACTGTCTGTATAGAATAAACAGATTCCAGATTACATTTCAGCACAACATATTTCATTTGTATGCTGATATAGGGTCACGACTGAAACAACCTGGTTCACTTTGGGTCTTGAGACAGAACCAATGCATTAGCGAATAGAGTGGCTTTTGGGACACAATATCTACCAGCATCAAGGAAACCGGTTCTGGTTTGCTGTATTTATCAACCACAAAACTGCTGCGTTCATTAGTACAGCTGGAATTTTAAAGGTACTCCTCCAACGTTGTTGAACGGTAGCTTGTCTTACATTCTAGGTCTCTACATCCTGTCATGTTGCTATTCTCCATGCTTTCCGTCCAACCAGGAGGCACATAAGTCCAAAGATAATTAGAATCAACTGCTGAGCCCAAGAACAGAAATACTTTTTTCAAGTACTCCGGGATTTGATCCTGCAGCCATTCCATTACTGCTCAAAATTGGAAAATGTAATTGTAATTGTAGACGGTTACATTCTGGCCAAATGACCCAATAAAAAGAGCCTGGGCCGCCAATCCAATAATAATTCATCAAAGTGGTAGTTGCATGAATGAGGAAAACTTGTTGCTTGCCAGCAATTTCAGTTTAAATGGCTTAGTGTGAATGTCCCTTCCAATTTGTGGTCTGGTTTGGTTGACAGGTGAGTTATGGTTAAAGCCCGTTACACACACTGTGACTGGACACACACACACACACACACACACAGACAGACAGACAGACATTATTCAGCTGTTACTCACGTCTCAACAGCTTTCTCCATACCAGTTCCAACATGACTTTTTTATTGGGTCATTTGGCCAGTCTGTAACCCTCAACATTTACATTTTCCGATTTTAGGCATTTAGCAGAATCTACAGCTAAGTCATCCAGAGAGACTTCTAGTTAGTACAGACTCATCGAGTCACTGTGAAGTGTGACCACCAGGTTTCTAAATCCAATTGTGGCTGACAGGCAGAATCTGAGTGACTACTGTTTAGCACAGTTCACACTGACTTCTATGGTAGTTCCTGTTGATTGCGGAACCTTCTAACCTTTGTGTCAGTCTTTACTCACACATACCTCACTGACCTCAGTGGAGAAAAACCAGTGAGAACAGGACACATCAATGGGTTCAAGTTACAGCCAGGGTTGTGTTCATCTGACGACACAATTTATCTTGTGCCTCTACAGATAGGAAGCAACAGAAAGGAACAGGAAGGAAGCAAATGACTGTAAACAAAATCCAGTATAAAAATATATATTTGTATAAATCCTCATTTTATTTTGAATGCCTAGGAGGCACTGATACAAATAGTGACTCTAGTTTTATAGACTCTGCGCTCTGGCCAAAGGATTGGCACTCAGCACCTCGCTCCACTCCATCTGCGTTGTGCTCAAACTCTGGCTCAGGCCAGTTTGATTAATTTACTCATTGATCGATTCTCAAACTCTGGCACAGGCCTGTTTGATTCATTTGCTGATTGATCGATTCTCAAGAGCTGGCTCAGGCCTGTTTGATTCATTTACTGATTGAGGGATTCTCTTGCATTACAGCCCGATGATATGCTGAGTGATAAAGTAAATTAGTGATTTCTTTTTCTTGTGTCATGCTGTAGCAATGATGAATTTAGCTATTAAAATGACTAGCTTATTCAGGTCAAAGGTCACAGGATGAATCTAAGCCAATAACAGGGTTTGGGTGTGTACATAATTGTGCATATAGTATGTTGTGTGGTAGTGGATGAGTTGTGTTGGCAAATGGACTCCATATGAGGCTCTAGGGTTTTTTATTTAGTAATTATTTTACAAGGTAAGTATGTCTCAGACCTTGGGGAGGCGGTTTCCATGTAGCAACCTTTCAGTTACTAGTACGAAGATGGTAACATGTCTTCCATAAGAGTATAGTGGGGGACAGGGTACAACGCCACACAGATGACATGTCCGGGCCACTGTTGGCGTATTATTGCCATAGTGACATGTCTGGAGACAATTTGGTAACCAGTGGACATCCGGAGTACTGATACATCCTCCTGAGGTGTTTCGGAAACATTACTTGGTGTTGCAACTTAGTTTCATCAAGTGTTGGGCAACACCTTGACAGGGTCTGGCAGAGCTCGCAGACGTTTTCAGAGTTAGCAAGTCTTTTGTGCACAATTACATACCTTCCCTTTTGGTGAAGTTCCCTCTGTCTAACACTTCTACTCATTATTAGCATGTTTAATAGCTGTTTTGCGCAGAATTAGAAGAAATGCTTTTTCTTAGGTGTTTAAACTGGTTTATGTGTTTGATCACAGGGCTTAAAAGTACACGGTGCTTATGGCTCAATCCACCAGCTATAACAATGCATTAAGAACCTCTAGAACCTAAAAACCCTGTGATCGTATGTTTCGGAGAACCATTTTAGGTTGCATATGGAGCCTATTTTGGTTCATCTTTGTTTTAAGAGTGTAGCGCTTGTATGGCAAAACACTGCATGTTATCTGCTTCTTACAGAAGTTATGAATGAACAAATGGTTTGTCTTATCATGACTTTCATTTTTACTGACGGTTCTTACATTCATTCATCATGTTCCATTGCCTATTATGCACAATATGTTGCTTTAAAGTCTATGTAACAGTATACTTGTCTTTATTCATACATGCATACATCATAGTGTAAAATAATAAAGTCTTACCTTATTCATCACAGGGCAAGATAGTAAGTACTAGATTTATAACATTTATATTTTATTCTCATGAAATATTCTTTTTGATTAACAAAATGTATTCTTTACATGAATCATTGTGTCTGGGTGCTATGACAAGGCCAGAAATGTTTTATCACTAATAAAAGCGGACAACATTCATAGCCTGTCATAATGCCGTCATGACACCTTGGTGCCACTTATTTAGACTTGTTATGATGTTATACAACGGATTGATATAATGGATATACAGCTGAGGACATCGTTGGGTCCCAATCCATTAAACCTACCACACTTCCATTACACCACACCTGTAAACACTATGTCTGTCCAGGATTTAGAATGGTCGTTGAGCAGACCATATAAGACGTGTCCATACCGCTATGCTGTGGTGCTGATGAAGAGGAGGCAAGCAGGTGAAATAGGAACCATCCAGAAAATATCACTGTAATGTCCAGTAACTTTTCACGTGTTATGTCAACATTATGAACATTTAAGACTGGTTATGTTAGCTGTTACTATCAGTTATTAAACATGACAACGAATCAAGACGATGTATTCTGTCAAGACTGACATATAATACTGATTGTCACTGAAAAACTTGAATTAATGAGTGGAGGAACATAATGAATACAGATGCTTCCGTACAGGTGTACTGCATGATACAACTAAACAATTAACATCCTGTCATGTTCTTTGGCATACATACAAATGCTGAGCATGCTCAGTTGGCCCCGATTTTGGATCAAGATGGCAAGAGAAAAGGATCTAAATGACTTTGAAAGTGGGTTAATTATTGGGGACAGATGGCAGGAGCATCAGTCACAAACAATCCTCAAATGGTTAGTGTTTCAATAGCATCAGTGACTAAAGTCACATCTGCATTCAGATCTATGGGACAGACACCAGAAAATAAGGTCGGAGATTGTCGTCAAATGTGTACATTTGATGACTGTGATGCTTGTGCATCAAATCTGAGGACAAACAGAAGAGCAACTCTTTCCCAGGTGACTGAGAAAGTCAATGCAGGATGTGATCAGATTGTGTCAGCAAGAACAGCCTGTTAAGAGAACACAGAGAGGGATATTATAGTAAGGTTGTAGTGCATAAAACCCTCATAAACAATGTTCTAACTCGTTTGTCACATGTTTGTATCTTAGTGGCTCAAAAGCTTGTGGTTCAATTCTCACTTTTCTCTGTCTCACTCCGTCTGTTTCACTGATTGCAGATTTTACTACTAACATGATCCTATCGCCAAGCCCTGAAAGATTTCAATAGTTTTTCTTAATCATTTGGGAAACACCATTAGGGTTGGCTGCCTTATTCTCTGACAAAATGTAAACACATTTTCGGTGATTGTTTAGAGGCTTTAACTGTTACCCTACCCGCCTCTTTCACAAGTGCTAGAATCCCAAATGGGTTTTCACATTTCCTAGTGAGAAGCCCAATGTTAAAATAAAAGAAACACATACTTCTATTACTTTTTTAATCACTTTTTGTGTTTCAAATCACATAAATTGGGTGTACAACCTTCCAACAGATCCCAGCTAACTTGGTTTCAATTCACAATCATTATGTTGCCTCCTTCTATTTCTGCTCTGTCACTTTCTGTTTCGGTTGGCTTTCTTGGTGTCTAACCACCAGCTTGGATGTGACCCAGCCTTCAAAGCCATAGTAAAGTCATGCTACTGAGCTTTTATACAATTTCCACATGTAGTTTTCAAAGTACCACTCAGACAAAACAAGGGGTACTTCAATACATTTTAATCAATGTTTAATCAGTGTCTACATTTTAATACATTTTGTGTGATATGATACATCCTGCAGAAAAACCTGCAATGATATAATATGTAACACTGTCTTTAAACAATATGTGCTTGGATTCTGTCACTAGAAAATAGATGTTTTAAAGCATTAACATTCAGTTTTGAACCTTAGCAAAGCAAAGATCCAGAGAGCTCTGTAGGAATACCTGGTTGGGAGTCATATCAGCCCATTCTTTCCAAATTTTACCAACAATTACTTGCAATATTCGATAAACTCCTTACAAACATGGTGGATGCTGTATGTTAGATTTTAGCTTCTCTGTTGGGAGGGTGGTATCCCAACAACAGAATATTCTGGCCATGTATTGTCGTTAGAAATCTTGACGCCAGTAGACTCCTCTTCTAGACCCCTGATTGGCCAGCTGATTCTCCTCTAGACTGCTGATTAGCCTGCCAATCCCACTCCAGACCTCTGATTGGCCAGCTCTTAGGGTGCCCGTCAGGACTAGGACTGTGTGCTTGTGGCAAACTTTTGTAATCTTGGTTATCCAGAAGTAAAGTTAACTCGTCAAAGAACGTTGTTTCCTGTTTTACTTTTGAGGGATATGACATCCTTGTGCAAATAAGGAAGCCAAGACTCCATGTAAAATGGAAAAAAAAATATCTGTTTATTTCACTCTGTTTATCTTGGCCAAGAGGCATCAAAGATTGTTTTGTGTGTAAATAATTACTCAATGGTGAAAAGCCCACATCTGAAGCATCCGGTCAACATGTCCACTATGGGGAGGAGAAACCCAGTGTCAGAGCTGTGGAAGACTGGAGCAAAATCAAACAAGGCTGTCATTCTGACAATTTTGTCACTAATGAATGATCACAATTCAATTTTATGTTTGTACAATACGTTATGAACAGAGTGAACCATGGTTTTCATACATTTACACTACCAAAGTGAAACAACTTGTAATTATTGAAAAAGAACACAGGGCAAACTGAGTTATTGAACACACACTTCTCAGGATAGACGTTTCCTAACTGAAAAATGTATGTTTGGATCTCGTGTTACAGGTTCTTCCTGCTCAGCTTCACTACCTGTGGATTATCTTGGTGTAGCTATAAAAAAAATCTTTGTCACTGCTTCTTGTAAATCACCTGACTCTCTTTTGACCTTGGCATATTTTAATCTTTAATCTGCCTGCAAGAATCCACCCAAAAGAGATTGACCATTTATGCTTTGGTGAAGTATGGGCATAGGGCATTGAACAACACCTAGGTTTGAAAAACACAACAACCTTGACAGTTTAACTGCTTATTACATTTTATATTTTTACTTAAACATGGGAGATCAGAGCAACCTGAGCTGTTATCCACTGTTAGGTCACGCAGGCAAATGCATACACACAAACACACACACACACATACACACACACACACACACAAGTTTGTACAGCTACCCTCATGGGGACCAGAAAATAGAAATTGCATGTTCCCTTGCCCTAAACTTAACCCTAAACCTAACCCTAACCCTTACCCTAACCCTAACCTTAACCTAACCCTAATATAACCCTAAACCTAACCCTAACCTTAACCTCAATAAAGTAACATTTATGCCTAAACTTTACTTAGATGTAATGCCTAACCTTAACCCTAAACTTAACCAACAACGCCCGGACCTTAAAGAAACCCCAATTCTAACTATAAAATCAATTGTAAGTTTGACCCTAAACCTAAACCCTGAGCCGGAAATTGACTTTTGCCTCACGGGGACCGGCAAAAGGTCCCAATTAGGTCAATTTTTTCTGGTTTTACTATACTCATTGGGACATTTGGTCTCCATTCGTTCAGTAAGACCTAACCCACACACCCACACACACACACACCCACACACACACACCCACACTCAAACCAACAGACATCCACTGTTGGCTGAGTGTAGCGTTGGTGGAGTCTCTGGAATGTTCTCATCTGTCTGGCAATCCCAGGAAACAGCTGTGTGGCCGTCTCTTCCATCAGCTTGCCTGCCTGCCTCTGGGTAACCCGTCCCTGGGCTATGAGCCTGGAACAACGACCAATCCGAGCCTCAGGGGAAGTGTCGGCATCATTACCTATCTTTCATTTAATTTCTCCAGGGCTTTTATTTTTATGACGGGAATCAGACGGAGGCGGCTGGAGATGTGAAGGTTGTTGATCCCAGGGTCTTTGGCACAGGGCTGCATTAGTGCACGGAGCCCAGAGTTTACCACCTTAAAGTGACCATATCATTCTAGGGGAGTGACTTTGCCGTGTAAAGTATGAGCGTAAAAACATACACTTTTCCATTATATCCGATCTCACGAAGTGAGCGAGCCACATGTAATATAAATGAGAAGCTAACCAGCTCATAGCCTACTGGACTAAAGGCAGTGCCCCTTCAGTTAGATATCTAGCTAGTTTTGTAACATCCTTTTATCAAAATAAACATGTTTTAATGCATCGGCTGCCCAGAATGGATGCAGTGCCAGTCCAGGCAATGGTGCTTTATAACCCTGTGTCCCGCAACCACTTTACAGTGTAGTGATTGTTGCTTGGGTGGACAAGACACTTTACAGCGTAGTGATTGTTGCTTGGGTGGACAAGACACTTTACAGCGTAGTGATTGTTGCTTGGGTGGACAAGACACCTGGGGTAGTGTGTTGCAGGAGGCAATTGGTTGATAGACCAAGCCGATTGAGCCAATCCCTATCGCTCCAGTGATTGTATCATGATTGTCTTACCATATTGGCCAATGAATGCCACTTTCTGGAAGTGTTTGGGAAAGAGACTGTACTCTAAGAGCTAACTTTCTGTGTTTTTCTCTAATAATAATCTGATTAACCTGCTTCTGAACTGGTTAAAAATGTTGACAGCGTGGCTCGAATGGGGCTACTACAATCAGGTCAGAGTTTGCCAGCTGACAAAATGAACTAATTGGTCATCCAAAAAAAAAAGGTTTTAGGTCTCTGAGTCAATGAGACCAAGCTGAGGTACAGTAGCAGGCTGGTAATAACTTCAACTTTTTTGTGTGATTTTTGAAAATGTCTCACTTGACCAGATGCACCTGCTGTGGAAGCCTGGTGAAACCAGTTACTGAAACAACGTATAATTTTCAGTAAATGACAAAGGCAAAAAGCCCCCTTTCAAAATAGTAGCTTCATCAACGAGACCCAATCCCAAGTTGCCCCCAGACAGGGTCTGGGCCTGTCATTGGGTGTGTCTGTACTGGTCAAGTGCATAGGATGCAGGGCTTAGGGCCTGATTTGGGACTGGGCCTACAAAGGAAACAGGTTGTCCTTTCTCACACAGTCAGCCATCATTAAAGCAGGACCAGTGGGGGGTTTCCTGGTGTCCCCCAGTGGTTCATTTCCATGCCGCAGCTGTGTGTTTTAGGACTAACTATACTCATGGGGACCAAATGTCCCCATGAGTATAGTAAAACCAGACAAAATTGGACTCAGGGGGACCTTTTGGCGTTGTACAAGTCTGCGATTTAGCTAGAAGAGAGACCCCTCCCAAATTCGTCCGTTAATTTAAAAAAATCACATTCAATTTACTAATCACCAATCATGAACTTGGACAGGCTTGTGAGAAACCTGTCTTCAGCCTGATGATTTTACTGCCCCTAAATGAGGCCTCCTCTGTTGTTGACACTAGTGATGACCTCCCCACTCATCTCACAAAGGTGGAGGTACTGTTAACATTTTGGACACCAAATTAAATTGTATGCCGGAATTTACTGTGTTTTTTGTCTTTTGAGGTTTAAGTCATGAAATGTATGCTGCCTAATCAAATCACTTTTCATAGCTATAGGATTATAGTCATGGCAAATAACATTCCCATTTTGGATGACTTCAATATTCATGGGATCCAGTTTTGTCCCATGGAATACTTCTGGGGGAGATTCTCTCCTCAATAACAGATTAAATGATGACCAGCCTTTGTGGTGTGTTTGAGTCAGCATTTCGCAACTAAAAAGCTACACAGGTTAGTTTGCCTTGTCCTCACTGCCCTGACACTTTGATGTCTTGCATCATTGATTGCACTGTGTGGTCATAGAAATTATACTAAAAAAAATCCCAACAAATGTCTATGTTTACCTGGTTACCTGAATATTCATTTAAAGTTAAAGTGAACATTTCTACATTCCATGTATATAGATCAAAGACATGGTGCAATATGTGAACGATATTACGCTACGTGCCACAATATGCCGCCAAACAATTGAAAGATAGGAGTACAAATACAGTAGAAACACAGCAGCCAAAGTAAACCAAAAGCCGGACTTTGGTAAGTGAAAGGAGGGAGAGAAGGTTATGAACACGTTGAACTGAAGTAAATTACCGCCACCCAACATGGCAACTGGTATTCACAATTTTAGTGTGTAAAACCTCTCACCAGATCTGTATGGGCGCTGTTAAAACACAGGGAGAACGTTGTCATTTGGGACAGAAGCAGTGTTTAACTTTTAGGGGCTGGATATGAGTCACAGGGTGTTCCCAAATATGAGGAAGCAGAACAGGGCAGAACACTGAAAGCATCAGGGTCCGTTTTTACCAAGTGTTTCACATTTGATCTTGGATGATCTTATCCTTTCAGGCCCTTGATATGGGCAGCAGGTAGCCTACTGGTTAGAGTGCTGTTTCAGTAACCAACAGAATCCTCAAGCAGATGAACTGTCCATCTAACCTTGAGCAAGGCACTTAACCCAAACATTTCCAGGGTGGCTCTCTATGAGGCTGATCCCCTGTTTATGGCATCGCTTTCTGACTGTGTCTCCAGGCAACGCTTTTGTGGAACAGGACAGTGTAATATATGAATGGGTTGATGTGCACCAGGGGACAATCTGATTCTAAGCCAGCACTCCTACTCTGGATTTGACTGATCAGTACAGGACCTGGAGAGACATCAACTTATTCAGGCTCTCTTTCATGCTGGGTTGAGGCCATCTTTCATGCTGTGAGTTCTTGTAATGGTTCCCCCGATGGGCCGACATGAAGTGATCTCTGTGTGTTCTCAGTCAATTGTTTTGGCTGTCAAGTCTTTTGTTATGAGAGGCTCACACACCAGAGAGCAACAGAGTGCAGTCTGTGTCAAGGGCAGTTACAACACAGCTGATTAGTGAAGCATGAATTAGTTCACTGTGATAAGGGCTCGGTGGTATTGGAGACCAATAGAGGGAAAGGAAATACAAAGAGGTGCGTCTGAGATTTGGATTCTGTTTTTACCCTTCACACCTTCGAATTGGATCCGTGTGGGGAGCTGCCATCATGAGAAATTGGGGTCATCTGCTTCGGTAGAGAACATAATGTCAGGTTGGAGATTCAATCTGGCAACTTTCTGGTTACTCGTGAGATGCTCTAACCTATAACTACTAGGCCACCTGTCACCCTGAGGTTGAGGTCAAGGCATCAGTTGTGTAATAAAGTTACACATATGCTGTACTGAAAATGCCGGTACTTAATGTTCCCTTCAGAAGGTTGTGCAAATTACTTTTTACCGGTTCCACTGAGAACTAATATGTTTCTGTTCACAAGAACAATTCCGTTTGTGAGCTCTGACTGATCCACTGACATCCTTGGCTTTATGGTTTTTGTATCCTCTGTCCTAACGCATGTAGACCTCAACAGTGTCGTCATACTGTAGCCACGGCCTGGCCATCCATGAACTTTCTTTCAATGAGGCGGATGTGTGACAGACGGTTGGAGAAAACACTTTCTTTTGTGTGACAGTGAAAAGGAAGAAAGGAAAGAAGAAACAAAACTGAGAAGGTGAGGTATGACGCAGGTACAGGACAAACTCCCCAGTACAGCCAAGGCTGTGTAGGTAACACACATCTACACACACCCTTACTACAAACACCTACCCACACACACCCTTACCACAAACACACACACACACACACCCAAACACACACAGCAAGGTATTTACAGGTACTCCGATAACAATGTCAGCAGCGAGGTGAGGTCTCGGCTTCTCTGACGTTTGCTGCTTTTGGTGCGTGCGTGCGTATGTATTCTGCAGCCGCTAGTGACCTTTCAGCTCATAGAACAGGCATGTGTTGGCAATAGAGCGAGTAGTTTGCCAAGCCTGTGACTGTAGCGCAGGTAAAGGGAAGGTTAGAGCTCAGTGGAATGCATGAGTCGCTGTCGTCAGCCCTAGGCACAGATATTTATTCCTTCATGTGACAGGTGTTCTGATGCCACTGGAACAGGACGACTGATTCGTCTGTGGTGTCCATAACAAATGTAAGTGGAATGCCCATGACGTGTGTGACAGCAAAGAAAGCTTTTTCTAGATGGATTTCCAGTCCATGTGATCCTGTAGCTGTTCTACCTGTAGCTGTTCTACCTGTAGCTGTTCTTCCTGTAGCTGTGGACCAACATTTGACCTTCACCAGGAGTGTTCAATATCAGCCTTTAGTATATTTACTGTATATATATATATATATATATATATATATATATATATATATATATGTAGAGAGATGTCTGTCTTATGAAATTCTAATATACTTAAATACATTTCAGTTTAATTGAAATACATTTCCATATATTATTTTTCTGTATGGGGAAGTCTCAAGTGTTCATTGTTCATAAAAAACTATTTACATCAGAACAAATACAAATAAAAACAATAATACTACAACAAAAAGTTAAAATAATTTATTGTGTTGCCCAAAAAGTCATTCATATCTCATGAGATGGCAAGAAGAAATGTAAAGGCTGTCTGCATTTGATAAACAGTGGTATAATAAAAACCATTTAGTTTACCATAAACAGGTTATTAACACTGGTCACCCTGGCTTGCATACAGTAAATGTTGGTTTGGTTTACAACATCCTTGATGTCCTTGTAGTCTTGTCACTTTTGAACAACGGGGATTTATTCTCTCTCGTAATGTAATCAAACCCTACATTTGTCCCAGGTGAGACCGGGTGAGACAAGCATGACGGAGGTTTAACGGCGCAGGCGTTTAACCTAGTCGGTCTCGGTCGGTCTGGAACGCAGTCCTATAGCTACCTTCAGTGAGTCCATCCGCCCCATATGTTGTAGTTTTCAGAACGACATTTCACTGCTTAAACCCCGTCATTCCAATAAGTGTTTAGACTGCAACTCCCAGAAACACCTT
Source organism: Esox lucius (assembly GCF_011004845.1). Classification (NCBI taxonomy): domain Eukaryota; kingdom Metazoa; phylum Chordata; class Actinopteri; order Esociformes; family Esocidae; genus Esox; species Esox lucius. The sequence continues at coordinate 2,898,074 of NC_047574.1, read as the reverse complement.
GCAATATTATCTACAGCTGACGTCGTTGGTTCAAATGATTGAGTAGATTCTAGCCAATAAGAAATGTTGTGGATTAATATGTGGGACATGGGACCCGCGCACAAAACTCGCCCGGCGTCTAGCCAGCTAGAAGTGCCACGACTCCATTGAAAGAAAGAGGATTCCCAGACGGACTAAGACAGTGAGAACTTGGGGAAATAGCTGCATCTTTTACTCCGGATTGAAAGAAATTCAACGACAATATCCGTGCTTATTTAACCCTCTTCAGACGCGGTCTAGATTTGTATCTGCCGATATAAAAAAGGTAGGAATTCTGAATCTAGAATAAAACAGGGACTATACCATTATCTTATTGATGATGGAAGTCCAACTAGCTAGTTAGCAAGCTAGCTGACTGGCCTTTGATGATTAGCTATTTGAAACAAAGTTATCTAGCTTTATAGCCTGTGACTCTTACTAGCTTGCGTCTTACAACGTAACACTTGCATCACGATAGTGAACTTGCTATAAAACTGAATAGTCAGTAAGCCATCTAGTTTGTTGTAGCTTGGCTAAATAGCTAGCTCCAGACTTTCTTAATACCGTTAGCTTTGCCACCTACCCAGACAGTCAGAAGACACAACCTAGCCAGACGAACTTGACTGTAAAATGTATACGCGTTCTCATCACATTAATGTCTTGACAAACTGCTGTGAAATAAGTTATTCAATTTCACATTCCAATGGCCATGCCATTCAAAGTATTTAAGTAGGTGAGCGTTTTTCTTGATGAGAAACAAATACATCAACAATGTAAAGTGCATGCTTAATACACTTTAAAATATCGTTGGTATGGCAGTTGGGATGAAGTATGCCTCATTTGTCGTTGGTATGGTAGTCCTACATCACAGACCTAGTTAGGTACAGTCATCAATCTGGCCAGCGATGGGATCTTGGTTAGGGGAGGGATCGAATGTGAGACTTAGAATGCCCAGACGTTGATGGGCGGAGCGTTGAGGTGCTGACATTACGCCAGTTTTTTTTTCTGAATCTGTGAATTTGCATAGTCTACGTTCTGCTGAACTATGCAACTCCACAACCCAGGGCTTGAAAGAGCTTGTGAATGTGTACGTACGCTGGCGGAAGAGAGAGTATGAGGGATGGAACGGTATGTTCTGTGGACTAATATGTGGTTTCCTTGAAAGACTGATATTTTCTTTCACTTTGCATTTTAAAGAGAATTCTTCAGAGGTAGGTCACAAACTCGTGTGTGTACAGTTTTCTTCTGGGGATACAAAGTACAAACAAATAATATAGTAAAACAAGTACATTCCATGAGAGAGAAATAAATTGGTGTCTTAGGAGTTCGTTTTAGGTTAAAATTTTAAACTGGATTCAAGATTGAGTTTCAATGTAGGTTGTAGTTAAATGTTCGGGGTTAAGGGTCAGGGAAAATTGGATTTTGTTTAGGAACAGTGAACAGTGAAGTGTGTGCCTTTGAGTCAAGGATGAAGTGCAAGTTCCCTAGACACCCACACTGCCCTTTCTACTGCCTTGCATTTCTTACCAAATTGAGACTTGAATACTGCTTGCATCCACCTTTGCGTCATACTTTCGGCCTCTAAAACACTGATCAGTTTCCCGAAGCTGTGATAACCACTGGAGTCCTGGGTTCAATCCCTGCATCCACTCATCCTACCGCACTCACACACGTTTGTCTCCGTTCTAGCTTAAAACAGCTTGTCATTGCAGTTGGTTAAGGACAGGGTGTGTATTGACCCGTGGTATTCATATCTGGCCCTCAAACCCAGTTCCGCTCAATGTTCTCGTTGCATCCCCCTTGTTAGGGTCTTAGCCCCTCAGTTCCACCTCATTAACTGAACCACCTGGTGTACCAGGTCTAAATACGGCACTGGAGCCAGATTTGATCGGACTAGACACTTGCATGTTGGCAATCCCAGATTGTCTGGTAGAGGTGCAAACTTTGTACTTTGAATTTGAGAGCAAAGATCTTTTAAGGTATAGATAAGTAAGCGGAAGAAAGCTTGGAGTTACACTAAAACCTTTCATTACCTGTGTTTTTCCCAGTAAGTGGAACTCCCTTGTGTTGCTCATGATTTATTACGGTCACTAGTGCTAGCTAGGCCTAAATGTTGTAAATTAACGAATATTCAAAAGTCAAACCTTTTCGGGTTCCATTTAGAACCCTATCCAAAGAAAGTCCAACCTATAATCCTGAAGGGTTCTAACTGAATACCGAAATGGATCTCCAATGGAAGACCTCCCTCTATTCCTCAAGGTCTCCCCCTGGAAGACCTCCCCCTGGAAGACCTCCCTCTATTCCTCAAGGTCTCCCCCTGGAAGACCTCCCTCTATTCCTCAAGGTCTCCCCCTGGAAGACCTCCCTCTATTCCTCAAGGTCTCCCCCTGGAAGACCTCCCTCTATTCCTCAAGGCCTCCCCCTGGAAGACCTCCCTCTATTCCTCAAGGCCTCCCCCTGGAAGACCTCCCTCTATTCCTCAAGGCCTCCCCCTGGAAGACCTCCCTCTATTCCTCAAGGCCTCCCCCTGGAAGACCTCTCTCCGTTCCTCACGGTCTCTCCTGGGAAGACCTCCCTCTATTCCTCACGGTCTCTCCTGGGAAGACCTCCCTCTATTCCTCAAGGTCTTTCCTGGGAGTGGCACTATCTTACCTCATTGGGAGTGTCTGATTAAATAATAGAGAAAGGAAATATAAAAAATGCTTGGTCAAGTTAATTCAATGGTGGTCAGAATATATTAAACATGTCTAGATAGATAGTAATGCAGATATCAGAATGGACCTGTATACTTTTGAATAAGTGATATTTGTCTGGTATGAAGCTTGCTTTGGGCTAAGAAATCAGTCCTGAAAGAAAACATGCAGCCCTTCACATAATTCCAGATGTGACCTAGGAGACCTTTGTTTCATATCACCCGAGGGGCAGGAGGCTCTCCTGTGTTTCTCCTGTGAGTCCTGGCACAGGTGTCATGTTATTCACGGTGTATGGTTGGGGGTAGTTTGTAGGGCCTGATCACACAGCACCAGTCAAGATTGGATCCATTTGCCCATTCACAAGGATTCACTTGCCCATTCACTTGGTTGTTGTTGAAATTTTTTAAGGCTTGTGATGTTTCCAAAGCTGTGTTGAAGTCACCAGGTGTACCATTACCTAAACGTTTATAGATGCATTATGGAGCCCTGCAAAACTAAAGAAAGGTTTCCACATGAATGACAATCATGACATCCACTGTGGCCCTTTGCATCCGGTCGGTACCTGATTTCCCTGAGGCATCATAGCTGTGAGACGGTAACTGTTTTTTTACCGGACGGTAGTCTGTGACATGGCCTTACCCCCAATCCAAACCGCAAAAAAAAAAGTATTCTTCGGTCTCAGTGTTGGATTACGTGGTATGACTCAATGGGATCCCTGAGGCGTACTCTGACAGAACAAGGCTGCTGGCTGAATGAAGGTTATGCTGTGTGTTTCCAGTGGTTTATTTTCTCCCTCTGCCTTCCAGCAGGACAGATAAACCACCATGGACCTGTACGACCCTCAGACGCTGGGCATGATGGTGTTTGGAGGTTTCATGGTCGTCTCGGCCCTCGGCATCGTCCTGGTCTCCACGTTTTCCATGAAGGTATCTTGGCCGTGATTGTGGATGTTAATGTAACAATATTTAACAGACACTTTTAACATGGTGTGTATTTTGTTACTGTTTGGTGTAAAAAAATAATAATAAAAAATAGAAAAATAACTTCTAAAGATATTTTCAATAATAATAATAAATGTTTGTCCCAAGGTAATGATATTTTCAGAGTTTAGTAGAGAGTAAGGAGCTTTCTTTATTAGCGTACTATCTGTTCCTGTAGACCGTAAATGCCAGTCTGTTGTTTTGCAAGACGTGTTGTATTCGGGTGTTCATCAGACAGTGGGAGTAGATCAAGTCTCAAACTCTCCCCTTAACATGTCCTGTCCTCCCCCACGAAGGAGACTTCTTATGAGGAGGCAATGGCCAAGCAGCGTATGGAGCTGGGCAAGATGGCCCCGTTGTGTCAGCTGACCAAGAAGGACAAAAAGAAGGAGAAGGTAGAAGAGCCTTCTCTGGGTGTTCACAGGCACGTCTTATTGCACATTTGTATAATAACTGTATTGTAAAACGGTGTTACTGTCTTCATGGTAAAGGCATCGGAGAAGAAGAACCGCGGTAAGAAGAAGGATGATAAGCCCAATGGGAAGCTGCCAGAATCAGAACCAGAGGTCCAGGTGTCTGACCCTGAACCAGCCCCAGTCACTGCCACAGAACCCAACCTTGTTCCTGCACCTAAAGCAGACCCCAATCCTGCCCCTGAACCTGCTCCTGTTCCAACCCCTAAACCTGCCCCTAAATTGTCCCCTAAATCCTCCCCCAAGCCCGCCTCCGCGCCGGCCCCCAAGCCCGCCTCCGCGCCGGCCCCCAAGCCCGCCTCCGCCCCGGCCCCCAAGCCCGCCTCCGCCCCGGCCCCCAAGCCCGCCTCCGCCCCGGCCCCCAAGCCCGCCTCCGCGCCGGCCCCCAAGCCCGCCTCCGCGCCGGCCCCCAAGCCCGCCTCCGCGCCGGCCCCCAAGCCCGCCTCCGCGCCGGCCCCCAAGCCCGCCTCCGCGCCGGCCCCCAAGCCCGCCTCCGCGCCGGCCCCCAAGCCCGCCTCCGCCCCGGCCCCCAAGCCCGCCTCCGCCCCGGCCCCCAAGCCCGCCTCCGCGCCGGCCCCCAAGCCCGCCTCCGCTGTTGAGGTCCCTCCAGGGCCCATTCCAAAGAAGAAGAAGGAGAAGAAGCTGGCTAAGGCAGGTCCAGCCCAGGTCGCCCCAGACCCTGTGGTCCCCTCCAAGTCTGGCCCCGCCCTGGAAGCTGTCACCACGGAGACCCCTGTGATGGCAATGCCCCCGGTGGCCTCCCTGAAGACTGCAGCCAAGGGTCAGGACGCCAAGGGTCAGGACGCCAAGGGTCAGGACGCCAAGGGTCAGGACGCCAAGGGTCAGGAGCCTTCGAAGAAGAAAGCTTCAGGCAAGAAGAAAACCAAGCCTGGTGAGGAAGGGTTTTCTTTGGATTTCGCACCATAACTATTACTGTTTCAACTAGGGGGCGACACAACTGTTTCCTTTGATACTACAACACTGATTGGAAATACTGTGTGTTTCATGTAACTGAGTTTAGTGTTTTGGTATCGGAGTTGTTTTATTATTATTATTATTTGACCAGGCTTCATGTAGGTCTGTGTGCTGAGACAACAAGCTGGCCTGTTGTCTGAACTGTGGTAGACTTTGATCTTAGCCAGGCCTCAACCCCAGCCAGGTGTGATGTGGTTTCAATGTTTTATCACTGCATCCTGCACATTAGGCAGGTTACGTTCACGGACCTGCGTGTGTGCGGGTGTGTGTTGACAGGTAATTATTTTAGGCTTCGGGTTAGATTTTTTAGAGTAGGGTAAGGGTTAGTGTAGTTATTAGGGTTAAGGAATATATGGCTGGTTTCACAGACAAAATACATTTTAGTCCAGGACCAGGTTTAATGAGTATGCAAAACTGGCACATAGGATTTAAAATGGATGTGCAAGTGTCCACCCACCAAAGGTCTTCAAATAAATGTTGTTAAATCTCTGTTGCTCCTAAAGTACAAGGCCCCAACAGGACAACGTCTTCAGCAGTATTAGAAAGTAGCAGAGAAATGTGCAGTAAATTAATGTTTTACATTGTGGAAAGCTTGCCTGTAGTGTTGTGACTCTAGTTAACACTAGCTAGGCTGTTATAAATAGCCTTTTTTGTTTGAATGGAAATAATGTAGACAGGATCTACTTTAGCCATAACACCAAGTCTAGAACATCCTACTGCAACCAAATCTGTGTGTGTGTGTTTGTGTAAATATTTGTGTGTGTGCCTGACTGTGTTTATACTATGTGTGTGTGCACGTGCGTGAATTTATACTGTAAGTGCGTGCGTGTTCTCCTGCAGCACTGGGCCTGTTAGCTGACAAAGCTTCTTAGTAACCCAGACAGTAGGTTGTTTCTCTGGGCCCTGAGGGCTGTCTCTGCCTGGTACCACTCAGCCCTTTGCCACCGCCGCCCCCACGGCGTTACCATGGCGAACCTTAAGCACATTTCACATTAGCATAAGGGTGGATGTATTTAACCCTTTAACATATGGCCACGTATTGCCTAGCCCCGATTGATTATCTGAGATTGGTTCATTGGTTCAGAGTGAGGGGGTGGGAGGGGTGTGTCCTTGCTAAGTTCTTCCTACATGTCTCGGGGTTGTCAAGGTGTTGGGGGTTGTCGCGGAGGTCTTCCTACATGTCTCGGGGTTGTCAAGGTGTTGGGGGTTGTCGTGGAGGTCTTCCTACATGTCAAGGTGTTGGGGGTTGTCGTGGAGGTCTTCCTACATGTCTCGGGGTTGTCAAGGTGTTGGGGGTTGTTGTGGAGCCCCATGTTGACAGCTTTTCCACAGGCCTTGTATAAAGGTTGAACAGCGCTGTAATGGAAGAAAATGGTTTGGAATGGCACCCAGGCCTCAGGCATTGTGGGAAGTTCCTGGTCCTGTCTCTTTGACGACGTGAGATCCCACAGTGGTATGATGGCAGACTCATAAACTGTAGCAACATTCCTTCTGGCCTCGTTCTCCCGGGACGTGGCACAGACACGCGTTGGTCTGTAGCTCACAGACTTTCCTGAACGGGGCTCCTCTTGGTGAGGAGTCAGGGGTCTGTGCTTATGTTGCTTCCATATTATAATGACTTGGCCTGGTGGCCTTTGTGAGAACATTCCTCCCTTTCCTAATATCAGAGGACACTGGGGATTTGTAATACTGTTTGAAGTCATAACATCTCTGTGTGTGTCATTCTCTCTCTTCTGTCAATCTCTCCCTGTCTCTCTCTCTCTCTCTCTCTCTCTCTCCTGTCAATCTTCTTATTTCTCTTTGTTCTCTCTCTCTCTGTTACTAGCGGCAGAGGCTGACCCTGGTCTGGATTCTCCCCTGTCCCTGCCTTATAAAGCCCTGGTGTCGTCCGTTAGCAGCATGGCGTTCAGTGAGGCTGAGGCCCAACGCCTCATAGATCTGCTCTCCGACAAGGCCGGCCTCGGACAGGACACCTGGCACAAGGTACGACCCGGCCCGCAGGGGCGGGGTAATACCACTGAAGGGTTGGATGACTGACGACACGCGCCAGTCTGAGGGTGTGAGAAGGGGCCTGTGGGTAATGCTGGAGAGACACGTTGACTGTGACTAAACTGTGCGTGCGCGGTCTCTTCAGACTACTCCGAAGGGGGACCCAGTGGCTGTGTTGAAGAAACAGCTGGAGGAGAATCAGAAACAGCTGGCTGCTCAGCAAGAGGACGCCGCCGCGGCCAAAACAAAGCTGAGGGAACTCACCAGGGTAACAGACTCACTCACACACACACACACACACACACACACACACACACACAGACAGACAGACAGACAGACAGACAGACAGACAGACAGACACACACAATGTTAATGGGGTCACAATATGAAAGCACCTCCCTACATTCACCTAGGAATTACCTGAGGTGATCCCAGGGTCTGTGGGTCTGTGGGTCTGTGGGTCTGTGGGTCTGTAGGTCTGTGGGTCTGTAGGTCTGTACAACAACTCAGGATCATTCATTATCTGAACCTGGAGTACAGGAGTTGTCTGACAATCACCTCACAATACAATATTATCACCACGCTCATGGGATATTCAGAGTCTCCCGTCACGACCAAAGCAAGTGGAAAAAGAGATACTAACAATAACATGAGTGAAACCCAACATGACATCACACAAAACGTGGTTAAAGGATAAAGGGGCAGCATGTGGGATGTTATGAGGTATGCATGGTTGTTATACAGAGCAGATGATTCTCACTCTGAATGAGAGACGGAACGTATATGGATAAATACTGGTTATGTTGACCGTGTTCTTTGTGACCCCTGGTCCTTCAGGAGCTGTCTGCCGAGAAGACCAAAGTGACTGGCGTAGAGACCAGGCTGAGTTCCCAGCTGTCATCCAGGGAACAGGAAATGATCGCTCTGCAGGCTCGCATGCAGGCCTCGTACCAGGACCACCTAGCCCAGACACAGAACCTCAACACTAAGGTACGTCTTCCAGTACTATAGCGCAGAACTGTATAATGGAAAGCTGGCCTCCTGTCAGGTCTGTCTGCCCTCACCGGGTTTCTCTCTAATTGTGTGCTTGGATTAAAAATGGTTCTGCAAAGATTTCCAAGAGCATTAAGTGAAATGTAAAATGTTCTCTTCTGCAGATTCTCAGTCTTCAGGAACAGTTGGAGTCCGGTCCCACTGCCCAACTGACACGTCTACAGCAGGAGAACTCCATTCTCAGAGATGCACTGAACCAAGCCACCAGCCAAGCAGAGAGCAAGTAGGTACCCTGAGCCTTGACCCTGAATCAGGCGGCCAGCCAGAGAGGCATGTGACTGTGTCGGTGAATAACCTCTGACCCCTCACCTCAGACAGAACGCTGAGCTGGCCAAGCTGAGGCTGGACTGTTCCAGACTGACCAAGGAGCTGGGAGAGAAGAGTGTGAGCCTTCAGGCTGAGGAGAAGGTGAAGAGGAGTCTGGAGGCAAAGACATCTGCTGCAGAGAAACAACTGGCTCAGCTACAGGTAGGACTGGAGAACACACGCGCACACGCACGCGCCCACAGAGACACACAAAGGAGTCTAATGACCCTGATTCAAGTCAGTAGAACCAGGTATTTCACTGTACCAAACACCCCAAGGGGTCTGACACTTCTTAAATTAGGTATTTATAATGAATGCACTGGATTTAGCTAGTGTGTTGTGTCCTCTTGGAAATGTGGAATTCCAATATTTCCACAGGTATTTTCAGATGCAAGGCCGCCTCCTATTTTGGTGGTATTCTGCCCTCTCCTCATGGACCTCTGGATGTTTCACAATGTTCTTGTAGTCCTGAACGGGTAGACCTGATTCCCTAATCAAGGGCTTGATGACTAGCTATCAGGTGTGCTGGCTCTGGAATAGATGAAATGCAAAGAACGCCTGAGGAGACTGTTGAATGCCTTCACCCTAGTTCTAGATCAGTGTTTCCCAACATTTCACCGAAGGACCCCAAAAGTACCCATTTTCATTGTAACCCTGGACAAGCACACCTGAACTTGTCAACTCATCGTCAGGCCCTCGATGAGTTTTGTATGTTCTTTAAATTGGTTCCGTTTGTCCTGGTGTTCTGTTGTGGGTACTGGAGGACTGTGGGAGTTCTGGTCTACGGTTCCGGAGCTGCCCTTTCACCTGCCGGCTGGTCCCACTCTGCCTGCTGGGTCTCCGGCTGACTTGGAATCACAGAGCTGTGTGTTGGACCGGAACACAGCCACTCAGAATTGGCTGGCTGGCTGACTTGCTGGCAGGCTGGAAGGGAACGCTTCCTGTCAGTAACAGATTGTGTGGAATGTGTTGTGTGTTCTTTTCATTTCATTGTCGTTCCCTGACATTGCTGTGTTGTGAGGCTCCTAGGATACACCCAGACTGGTTGGGACGTGGAATTTACTCACACTGCTCAGATAGTTGCGTGGGAGTTCTGCTTGCTTCTGTGGGAACTGATTCTCATTGGTGCCATGGGTCTGTGGCGGGGTTGTTTTGTGAACTGGGTGGGGTACTGGGGGGGGGGGTTGTTTTGTGTGTACATCTCCATCCAGTCATCGGATGTCTGGAGTGAGTCAGTGATTGACTTCTTGCCAATTAAGAGTTCATGTTGTTTAAGTATTCAACCGTGATCTCTTTCTGAACCACACTGAAGGATTTCCACCATAATGTCAAGTAAACTAATGGATTTACAAACAGTCCAGAATCTTAAAATTAGCCCACCAGATCCCTCTCACTGTCTGGCTTTCTGTGTCGGTTTCTCTATTAGTACAATAAACTTTATAGACAGTTACATTACTTAAAGTATAGATAAAAGTGCCTTTAAGGCCAAACACCCACAGTACGTCGATGGCAATGTTGTTAAGTGTAATTTGGCTCTTACTCCCCCTGGTGGTGAGGAACTTACTGTGCACCGACTCCCCCTGGTGGTGAGGAACTCGCAGTGCACCGACTCCCCCTGGTGGTGAGGAACTGGCAATGCACCACTTCCTCCATCCTCAGGCCAGCCTTGCAGAATGAGACCCAGTGCGTTCTGTTAGAACCACAGAAGTACTGGTTTAGTCGGTGCAGTAGGCAGCGCAAACGGTTGTTGGTTTGGGTCCATATGTGGGACTGGATGCTCACGCACTGCAGAATGACAATAATATTGATGATGATGTTGATGATGATAACCGGTTTCAGGCCAGCCATGCAGAGAGTAAGCAGGCACTGGAGAGGAGGCTGGAGGAGGTCAGTGAGGAGTTGAGGAGCTCCCAGAGCACCCTGGAGAAAGCCCAGCAGGAGGCAGCCGTCCTCTCAGGTATGTTATACACATTCCAGCCATGGTGGAGAAGTGCTCTGCTGGAGTCAAAAGAACATCACTCTGTAACGTTCCTCTGGCTTGACTCGGAACCCTCAGATTATATAGGAACCGATCTGCGGAACTGTTCTACTGCCTATGTAACCAGAGAACACATTATATTGGTATCCTGACAGATCTGGTGGTCCATCTCCAGGCATTCTAGTCGTGAACAGCGACCTCCCCTTTCATAGAGATCCGCCACGACGTAGAGACCAGTCTGAAGGGGCGTATTGCTGGGTCGTTGTGTTTGAACTCTGTGGTGTTTGCCATCTCTTCAGACCTCCAGATCCGTCTGGGCAGTTTGGAGGCTGACCTGAAGGAGCGTAGTGCCAAGGTGGATGCCCTCACAGCACAACTGGGGCAGACTGAGCTGGAGAAGAGACAACTGGAGGACCAGGTGGGATCCATTAATGTCCTGCTGGAGGCCAGCCAGAACAAAGAGGCAAGTGCATCTGATCTGGCTTATGTCACTACAACACAGCTCCGGAAAAAATGAAGAGACCACTGCACCTTTTTCTTTCCTTTCCAAAAAAGTCGAAAAGGAAGGTTTTGAGTGAGGAACAGAAGCGTTCAATTTGAAGTGGTCTCTTAATTTTAACCCTTCTGTTCCTCACTCAAAACCTTCCTTTTCGACTTTTTTGGAAAGGAAAGAAAGGTGCAGTGGTCTCCATTTTTTCCAGAGCTGTATTTTGTATTTTTCCAGAGCTGTTCTTCATGGTCCAGTTAATGTGTATTAATTTATTATTTCTAGGATCATTCCACTCAGTTGGAACAGCTAAAGAGCAGGTATGTTTCTGATTTATCTGTCCCTGATCATTTGTTCTGGAGGTGAAGTTGGTCTTTTCCCGGTAACACCAATCATTACGGTTTCAGTCTACAGCACCGAGACAGCCAACTGATGTCACTCCAAGAGGAACTGAAACAGCTTAAAGAAATTGAAAAGGAGGCCGTTTTAGCTGCTGTAAGTATCTCAACCAGTCTTTGATTTGTTTTGTCTTTGCACTGTTGAGACGGCCATGAACTGTTTCCCTAAACAAATGTTTTCAATTCATTAACAAACTGAATCGGTTATGTCTGAACGGTTTCCGAACAGAGTTCCTAGCGGATCCAAATATCTAAATGCATTTTAGACATCGTCTAGGCAGAATGGGGGCCACTGGGAATAGGCCGCCAGCCTCCAGCTAATTCTGTTCTCGTTTTGTCCCGGCAGGAGGTCTCTACAGCTGTGACCGTGCCAGCGCCCAGCAGGTACGTTCAGGGGGGTGTCCACTGCTGTTGCTTTCTGAATCACTCATTTTAAATTGACATTGTCACCAGCTACAGCTGTAGTTCTGCTGTTGAGTGCCAGTGCATTGAAATATGAAATGTATGCCCCTGATTTTAGTGAGGACACTGATCTGGTGGCATCGCTTCAAGAGGAACTGAAACATCTTAGAGAAGAGCTGGACCACCTTCAAAACACCCCAACAGCTTCTGTTAGTTCATTTGAACTGAATTTGGTACATTGCTATATTTACACTTCACGTGTTGTGATGGTTCAATTGAAACTGCTTTTATTTTATTTTTAAGGCTCAAGACTCTGGAGAGACAGAACAGCTGCTTCAAAGGTACGCTGGGATTTCATTGATGCATTGTGATATAGAAATATATTCAGTAGAAGGGGACTGAACATTGACTTGAATAGGGAATGTCAGGAGTTGCAGTGCTATCTCTGATTCTCACTTGGACCTAAAAATATTTACGATGCAAAGTAATGAAGTAGACACATTTGTGCTTTTCCTTCCAGCCTGAAAGAGAGAGAAAGTCAGGTGAGATCACTGGAAGAGGAGGTGAAACAACTCAGAAAAACGTCAGAGCAGGTACAAAATGGCGCTTGTCTCAAAGTCCTCTTCATGTTCGTGTTGTGGCTTCCTATTGTCATATTGCATTAAAATGAGCAGGCGAGTTGGCCAGGCCACACAAATGGGACAGCGTGTCCAACTGGGTTTATCGCACGGTGCTGGATGATCTGCACGTCATTAGAACCCCACACTAGACTGATATACACACCGTTTTCGTTTCAGCTGTCTGATCGCACGGCAGAACTTGCGGCGCTCCAAACCAGGTACGTTGGGCTTTGTTCATCACCACACCATTTCATCGAGTTTTCCCTCGCAGTCTCACAAGGCCGGGCTACAAAATGTTGTCACGTTGCATTGTGTGCTTGGCAGTGGACAGTTTTCACAAATGTAGTGTCACATTTAAAAATTGCAGGTCGCTACATTAGTGTTCACTTGATAAGGCTTTTGGCTCTGTGTTTCTGTACGTCTTGTTCTTTCTCAGCCTGTCAGAGAGAGAAGCTCTGATGACCTCACTACAGGAGGAGCTACAGGAAGCCAGGAACCAATCAGAGACGATGCAGAGACAGGAGTCCCAGCAGAGCACAGAGCTGCCAGTAAGAGATGATGGTTCTTGATTTGATTGGTCTGGTCTGAAAGCTTTCATCTGTGTTCCAGGGCCACTGTGTGAAGGGCTTTGTTTCTGATATTGTCCTGTAAAACAGGCTGCCAAAGACAAATCACCTGGACAACATTTAAGACATGAAGGGTTTTTTCTTGGTTCACCTCTGACAGTATTTTTCTTCCTGATGTCGTGTTTTTAGGAGCTGTTGGAGAAACTGAAGGAAGCGGAGGACAGTCACAGTACCCTGCATGCAGAGTGTGACCAGTACAGAACAGTCCTGGCTGAAACGGTGAGTAGATCCAGTACAAACGTCAGCAGCATGTCTGCACTAAGCATCCTGAACTGGACCTCTGGAGCAAGTCCACCGTTGTGATCCGGGCCTTCGTGTCAGAACACATTTGTCTGTCACAGGAAGGAATGCTGAAGGACCTTCAGAAGAGTGTCGAGGAGGAAGAGCTGGTGTGGAAATCTAAGATGGCCGACTCTCAGGACCAGTTGGCAAAGGTGAGAAGGCGGTCTCCTCCTTTCTCTGTCCTTGACCGACGCCCTGTTCTAACTCGCCTGCTTTACTCCCATCAGGCCCTGGGATGTGTACACACCCTGGAAATGACTACAGAGAGGTTGAAGGCAGAGAACCAAAGCATAGGCAAGGTATAACAAAGCATAACAAATACAAAATAAAACGATTGATCATTAATTTCCGCTTGAACTAATCCATTCTAATTTTGGTTCGATATGAGGCTGACACAACACTACACAAGACCTAGTAGCTTGTGTAGTGTTGTACTGGACACTTCTGTACTGGAAGGTATTTCAGAAATGGACTTCTGTCCTTATCTTCCGTCAGCTGAAGGAGCAGGTGATGTTGTTGGAAGCCCAGCTGGAGAAACAGTCAGAGATCGCCTCAACAGAAGAGGAGATGGAGCAGGTACACTAGCTATACACGTCTGTATTTATATATATACACTGTAGGTACACTAGCTATACACGTCTGTATTTATATATATACACTGTAGGTACACTAGCTATACACGTCTGTATTTATATATATACACTGTAGGTACACTAGCTATACACGTCTGTATTTATATATATACACTGTAGGTACACTAGCTATACACGTCTGTATTTATATATATATATACACTGTAGGTACACTAGCTATACACGTCTGTATTTATATATATACACTGTAGGTACACTAGCTATACACGTCTGTATTTATATATATATATACACTGTAGGTACACTAGCTATACACGTCTGTATTTATATATATATATACACTGTAGGTACACTAGCTATACACGTCTGTATTTATATATATATATATACACTGTAGGTACACTAGCTATACACGTCTGTATTTTTATATATATATATATACACTGTAGGTACACTAGCTATACACGTCTGTATTTATATATATATATATACACTGTAGGTACACTAGCTATACACGTCTGTATTTATATATATATATACACTGTAGGTACACTAGCTATACACGTCTGTATTTATATATATATATACACTAGCTATACACGTCTGTATTTATATATATACACTAGCTATACACGTCTGTATTTATATATATACACTAGCTATACACGTCTGTATTTATATATATATATATACACTAGCTATACACGTCTGTATATATATATATATATATATATATATATATATATATATATATATATATATATATATATATATATATATATATATATATATATATATATATATATATATATATATATATATATATATACACACACACACTGTATGTACACTAGCTATACATGTCAGTATTCAAAAGAGGAATGGATGACTGGTTTTCTGGCTAGGTACATAGTTATAGATTAAATAGTCCTCTATATAAGCAAGGTGCTGGGTTCTAGCAGGGTCTGGGCGGGTTATTTATGACAAAATAACCCTCATTTAGGTAAGCCCAGAAGGTTCTGATGGCACCCACTCTTCTCAGGCCAACAGGTCCTTGTTTGAATTGTACTTTTAAAACCTTGTTTCATCACGCTATTATTTATGGATCATTCACAAGGTCACAATTTACCCATGATGCATTGTGGTTTTGATACTCTCAAACAAGGCCACCAGCTGCTCTTTGTCTTGCTGAATTACATGGTAGAATAACTGACGAGAGGATACAGTACACTACTGACACTGCTGTTCCTTCTGGCGTGTCCTGTGTCCTCCAGATGAAGGGTCTGTTGTCAGAACACCAGAGTCAACTGACGTCAGCGCAGGAGGAGGCCCGGACATACAGGGAGGAGCTGGTGATGGTATGAGTCTGTCGCTCTGTCTGTTGCCGTGTGTCTGTTGTCCTGTGTCTCCTGTGGTCCTGACAGGAACTGCAGCGGGTCATCTGTCGAGGTCAACTTTGTGCGTCGTTTTGTGTCTGTATCACAAAACTCTCCCTCACATCCCTAACCCCTTCCTGTTCCAGGTCAGAGGTCAGCTAAGCGAGGCGACGGAGCTTGCTCTGAGGCAGAAGGCAGTACCTGAGGCCAGGTCACAAAACAGCCAGTCAGAATCTGAGGTCAGGGTGCACTGGTGGTTATAGGTGGTGGGGGGACCCTTCCCTGCCTGTTGGATCTGTTGGGGGGTACTGGACATCATTCATATCAACCTACTACCACGTCTCCATAATGATCATCCCACCTGCCAGAATAGTTCTATATCTCTAAGTTCACCATATAGGCTGCTCTGGTATTATAAATTAATGCTTGTCATAAAAGCCCCTCGATCAAAATACGTTATGTATCTATGCTCAACATGTAGGCCACTCTGGTGTTACATATCTATGCTCCATAGAGAGATGGTAAAAAGACGCCCAGAGGTAGGGATTTGAACCTACAACCCTCTGGAGTGACTTGATAATGGGTGCTGTGGAGAGTCCCCACGGCTAGCTCAGCGACATCATAATAGGGCCGTGAGTGTAGGTGTGCTGACGGGGGTGTTACTGGCAAAACATTTCCCTTCCCCTGACGCCAGGCTGCATATCTGGTGTCCAGTACTCTCCATGTGCAGCAGCTGTTAACGCGTGCGTGCGTGCATTCAACTAGCTGATGTGTGGATTGCTCTTATCCCTAGCACCTTTCCCTAACTCCTTTCCCTAGCACCTAACCCTGCCACCTAACCCTAACCACTGCTTCTCTCGCTGTCGTCTTGGCATGACCACTTGCTCTTCCGTTCCTCACCGTTTTCTTTTCACTGAAGGGCCACTCTGTTTGTTCTGGACCTGACGCTTCTTCTTGGTGGGGATCACTTACATGGCACAGGGTGATGTGGCGGTCTCTGTGGGTGGGGGCGGGGGTCTCTGTGGGTGGGGGCAGGGGTTTCTGGGTGCACAAATCATTACATGCTTCTGTGGGGCTTTTATAACATTGCTTTTTCTTTCTGTTGCTTACAAGTGGGAAAATACACAGCCTCTCTGTTGCAGTGTTGGACAGTTATGGTTCTGACTGTGTGTACTATTTCTTATTTGTTGCGCTTCAAGGTCCAGTCCCAGTTGATTCAGACCACAGAGGAGTTTGAACAGGTACAAAGCAAAACCCCATCCCCTAGCTACATACCTGGAACCATAACCACACCCCCAACCTCATTCCTGGAACCATAACCACACCCCCAACTACATTCCTGGAACCATAACCACACCCCCAACTACATTCCTGGAACCATAACCACACCCCCAACTACATACCTGGAACCAACTATTGAACAAAAAAAAACATAGTCAGCTATTTTTCTGATCGTCCGTCTGTGTGCATTAACCTGACTCCCTGATGGTTTTGTCGGTCTCGTCCTCCCAGGCTCAGAAAGCGGTTGTAGAGCTCCAAACTCAGCTGGACCTGCTGAAGGACGCAGGAGACGCCGCGCAAACCGACATGGAGGATGTAGCCTTGCTAAAGGTAACCACTCGCTGAGGCGTTGGACCGCGGGCGTGTTCAGCTCAGCACCGTGCCGCGTTCAACATCCAAGGAAACTTTTGTCTACGCTCATGTCACTTCTAACCTGTAAAGCCGGTGAGGTTGCTCACCGTATCCCTGCCTCCTCCTCTCCACAGGAGCGCCTGCAGAAGGAGAGAAAGCTAAGCAAGGATTTGGGGCTAGCAGCGACCAAACTCCAGCAGCTCTTAAAATTCACCCAGGAGCAGCTGGTCAGAGAGAGAGCCAGAGGCAACACCATCCAGGAGCCCTGTGTTGAGGCCAAGGTCAGTGGCAGCACTGTGGGTGTCAGCGGGTCTGCCATGCTGATCTCACACCGAACACGTGTGCTGTCATTGTGCTGTAAATCGCTTGGTCTGTTTACCAGCAACTGCCTGACTGAATCACTGCCTGGTTGCTCCATTTTATTTTATTTTTTATGGTTTGTTGAAGGATAAAACTGATGTATTTTTCTTTCTGTCTTTCAGGGAGAAAGTATACAACTGAAGGAAGGGACATCTGTTTAGGAGCCCGAAGACACTAAAACATGCCAAAATGCCTTAATCTGATTTATACCACAACTGGATCATTTCACCGTGCCTTTTTTTTTTTCTGTCACCGCCACGGGACGGGGCAACAGAAGCGTGTTGTATGCAACTGGGAGGGGCAATTGAATGCAAGCTTGTTTTTTTTATTTCATTTTTATTATCTGGGCCACAGGCTTGATATGCTCCTCCCCCTCTGCTCAGTAATCCACATCAAAGCACCAGACAAGGGCCAACATTGTTCCACACACAGACCAAAATCCCAATAATATACCATCCCTGCGTCTTTACACCAGCTCTGCCAAATATAAAAACTTTTTATGGGGAACGTGTAAACATCACCAAATTGTTTTTACCAAAAAAACATTCCAAATTAAAAGCCAGCTAACGACCTAGTCGATTTGCATTTTCACGACCCCTGTAAACCCACTAATCCCAGGGAGAATGACAGTGAAGTAAACTCGCCAAACGAAGACATTCTTGCATTCAACACTTGTTCTGATGGGAAGCTGTGACGTCATCCATCTTCATGCTTCCTTTAGGAACAACTGAGGAAATATCTGCCCATCCCACTATGATGTTGGGACTTCTTGGACCATTTATGGGGATGTGCCTTCGTTTAGTAAATCAGGTGTTAAACTAGGTGACATGGAAACTGGAGTGCCACTTTAAAAGATCATGGGGGTTGAAACAAAAGACTATTAAAATGCATGATTGGTACACAGTTTCATCTCAAAACATCAGCTGAAAAAGGCACTAACTTTGTGGAATGATCCAGTGGTAATAATGCATTCCAAAAACGATCCTTCTTTCTTGTACTGTAGTAGTTGATTGCTGCAACCCAAAAGGCCAGTTTACTGGACATGGTTTAAAAAAATAATAATCTTAGACTTAAATACAAGCTCAATAGAGAATCTCCACTGAAATTATGTTTTAGTCAAGGGACCAGGCTTGATCTGAGTCCAGGAAACCAGACCAAAATGTTTTTCTTCTGCATTTCAATTTTATGATCGATAAGATGAAACAAAGTTTTGCTGCAAAAAGAAAAAAAACGTTGTTGAAGAAAATAACCTACATTCCATCAAGGATTCTGGCCGTCAGAACTCATACATTTTACTAACTCTAGTACCCGCTATTAGTGTGCATTCCTCACAGACTTGGATAGATGTTAGATCTAAATATCATTATGGTGTCACAGACATGGATAGAATTCACATCTCTGTAACGGTCGTTATTATGGCGTCTGTGAGGGCCGGGGCAGCGCCGTTAAAGCCATCTTCATTTTGAATTAGTAAATGTTCTTATGTGTAATGAATTAGTTGTTCCCTCCGGCTAACCCTACTTTAGTCTTCTGATACGTAACACCATAACCCAGTGAAAGTTCCACCTAGTTGCCTTACTTAAAATGGTGGAAGCCGTCGACGGCGAAGTTTAAGTTGTCTATCTATTCCATCATTCCGCCCTGTATGGATATTAGTCACACTAAAGCCCTGAACTAGAGCTAACCTATTACCTACTCTGCCTTATATTAACTACGGAGCCCCACCCCCCCAGTCCACAGTGTTAAAAGGGAAATGGAATGTGCGTTGACACGCACATCAACCTGTGCAATTACTTTGTCTAAGTCTTTGTCGTCTAAAATGGCACCCTATTTTCTATATAGCACACTATTTAATGGCCAGAACCATATAGAAAACCTTATCGGCCTGAGTTAAAGCGTATTCTTTTTTTCAAATAGGGAATAAATACGTTGCCATTTTAGGACACGCCATTGTGTGTTTTGTTTTGTAAGCGGTTGGTTGAATGGTGGGGAAATTATATGGTACACGGAACGGATGGACGGATGCTATACATTGAGTGCCTCCTTCACTGCTGTCTAAACAGTAAGCTGGCTGCCAACGCAAATGTATGAATTTGATAAAAGAATAAACTACAATGTAGCTGTTACGTGGTGTTTCTTCAGTCGTGTCGAAAAGTTATTGTCATTCTCATTTAGTAATAAAGGGGGCGATCTGTAGTTAAAATCATATTTATACATTCATATTCTATTATAACTCATTGTTGCTGACTTGTCCTATACTCATTTGTGGTGAAAACACATTTCCAGCACAGATAAGGTCTTTTTTAAAGATAGTTATTTTAAAGTAAGTAGGCCTAATTATAGGATATATTTCATGGTAACTGCGCAGACCCATATCCACTGAAGAATGTTATAATATACTCAATAGCTTAACTGAGCTACCATATGTTCTCTGACTTTGCTCCAGCGTGCGTGAGAGAAGTAAAACAATGCACCTGAGTCCGTGAAAAACCTGGATAATTAATATAAAGTAGTAGGTCTATCTGGGAAGGTGGTCGATGTGGGATGGCGGCCTTCACACGGCGGTGGGAAGATGTTTTGAGCACGTGGTGCTGTGAAGTTGAACGGACCGACTCATGCCCATTGGCTGAAATGACGCGCGTCTCACCCACAGTCAAGCGAAATCTTGCCAGGGGGTGCCGAGACCGCATTGCCTACTTTCCATGGCTATTGGCCCTTATGTTATTTTCCACTGAAGACACTCAAGAACTTAATTGATTTGTCCAGTGTTCTGCTGTAGGTATGTTTACAACCGGGTGATAACAGTCGTTTAGGAAGCGGGCTGCCTCCAGGGCGTGTGCCTACAGCCAGGTACTTGTCACTGGCGTGGTCGGTATGTAAACGAGTGACGTAATCTCAATTGTTTCGAGGAGTAAAGAGTTGGATTAACTCATCTGTAAAACCATCCATTCAAAATGAAAATGATTTGGTCAACTTCACTACCTAGCGAGCGGCGTAGATAAAAAATATATATAAGAGTAGGGTCTACATGCAGGAATTGAATGTGAATGTTCTGGCAAGTGGTGATAAATGCATGATTCGGACAATTACAAATTACAGTAATTGTGTGCTTGACGGGGAGGATTAACCTAACCACGTTGTTTACTGACTCACTGGAGGAGGTTTGGAAAGATAAACAAAGGTGTGTAGCAGCACAGCCATTATGTTATAGTATACAGTCTATGGTGTATAGAGGCAAACCATGCAAGGTAAAACACACCACGTGGATGATGATCAGTTAATTTCTCGTAAATCGGCCAACATCTATACCTCGGTGTTAATCAAAAGTCCCAAAGAAAGGGAGTGTAACTGATTTATTTAATTTTTTTAATCAATTGGATGATTTAAATTGTGTTATGTGTAATATTACCTAGAAACGTCGGTAATAGCCTACCTTTTAATTCAGATTTCAAAAACATTCAAATTACATCTGAGGCAGCTACAATCCTTAATGTTTTGTCTTTTTTTTTTGAAGAGATTGTAAATAGTGAATACGTTACAGTTAATTTAACAATGTATTACCTAGACAGATAGATTAACTTTTATTTACCAACTTTACTAAATATTTCGAAGTTCTGATGTGGCTTTTCAACTCTATAAACATTCCCAAGCGTTTTCTTCTACATGAACGAATGTTATGTGCAAAGGTTACGAGAGTGAAAACGTTCCGGGAAAAACAATGGTGAAATCAGGGACCCACCCACAGCCGGCTGCTAAACTACACTGCACCACCATCTTCTGAGCTCTTCCTTATTCAATCTCTCTTCCCTTCAACAGTCCCCGGCGTCAAAATCAAGTAAGAGAGAAGTTATTTTGCTTTGAATCGGGGTATATTGTTCGAAGTGGGGGTTGGTATCGATCCATACAATTCCATCACGTTCTGGGTATTAGAAATTTGTGCAGCAGTAATTTTCCGAGTGGATTTATTTAGCGAGTCTACTAATCACTCAGTCAAACATTTCGAATGACCACATCTCGTTTACAGTAACTAGCCTACTTGCGAACGGTCCTGGATTTAGGCCTAGTTATTCCTGTTTCAATCCAGGCAGCACTATATATAATTATCATACTCTTTGCAATATAACTTGACAAATCGAGGTTTTCAAATATGCTACGGAGAATAATCTCAAGCTACAATTTTACGTCAACTCAGGATTCGTACTTGGCTGCAATGTTGTGACATCTCTGCGATGGCTATTTAATGTTACGTAACACCTTTTTAATTATGTTTGCTTAATAACATCGAAGACGTTCTGATTGGTTAATGTGGCATTTGGACAGTTACATTGTATACAATCCTTTATTTTAGCCAGAGTAGGAAATTATTGGTAATTTTATTTTCCAATTCTAGGTCAACATCAGGCCTATTAACAGATCAATTTCGAAGCTGGTTCTTTAGCAGTTATGCTACATGAGTAACCGCATTGAAAGTGGGAATGTACCAGTTGTGAAGTTCCAAACGTACATTCGTGTACAGTAAGTAGATTTAAAAAAACAAACAAGATGGTGGATACTTTAAGTTGATTGACTAGAGAAGTTTAACACGGTATTGTTTCTCCTTGACTTTGTAACTGGCCATTCCCTCTGATAAGAGCAAGCGTTTCTTTAAAAGCTTTCAACGAGAGTATTTACTCTATAATCTCTGGCATGCTCATAAGTAAAAGGTAACCGGATTTACCGGATCTTTTCCCTCCCTGACTGTCCAAACCTCCCAGGCCGTAAAAAAAGAGCCAATGAGATGTCTTCTTTACCTTGTGGCTGCCCAACTCTGTTCCTGAAGAGTTATCTTCCGTTCACGAACCATAATTTAGCATACCTGATTGTAATAATGAACGGTATGATAATCTTAATCAACTGTGGTTTGAGACACACCTGAACACAAAAGGGGAGGTATTAAAATATGTTCCTTCCGCTACATTTGAAAGGGCACCGTACAGAATCCCGTCTCAAACGTTAACAATACTGAATTTAAACAGTAACACGACTTTTCTCCTCTTCCCGGAATCGTATTAGCTATTCATGGAATGCCTCAAGCACTCAGATCAATTTTGTATATATATTTTTTAACTTGAAACATTAAGTTAACACATTAACCTTATTCTGGTTGTTTAGGCTTGCATTTATGCTGGTAGCAAAGAAATAAATCGTATATGGCCCCGTTCGAATGTAGTCACTTAGCAGGCGTTCTTATCCTGAACGACATGCATGTGTCTATATAGCTTTCAACAGCCCTGATGGTCCTGTCAGTTTGTTGACCCTTTTGTCGTTATCGTCCTTTAACATATAACTGATGCAGAACTGCGATTGACTCATTGTCTTTCAACAACTCTCACTTCTGCATTGTAGTTTGGAGTGTTTTTGGTAAATAATTTGCCTTTACACCCACTTTTTTCTCTGGGTAAAATTCTCTGAATTTGCCATTTTTTTAATATGATTTTTCTGTTGTAATGTGCACAAGGGGAGAGCCCTTTTCCTCAGTAATATGGCATCGTCCCAGGGATTTTGGGGTGAGGTTGTCATGTCCTTCCAGTTTGTTTAGAAAAGCAAGGAACACTGAAACCACAGGGAAGTTACTCAAAACAATGAGCACTTTCTTATGTAATCATCAGATGCTGAGAAATGTGGACATGCTGAAATATCTATTTTCCATTGTCATCACCAGTTTTCTTATCAAGTCCCTCGGGCACGGGTGGGTTTGATAGCCACCTGGTGCCAGAATTAACTAGTAAATACAAATGTATGCACTCACTACTGTAAGTCACTCTGTATAAGTGTCAGCTGAATTATTTAAATGTCAATTGTTTTTCATCAAACTCAATGGGCCGGGTTCCCGAACAGAGAATAAACCCAGTGGTACAGTAGCTAAAAATACTTAACTGCTTTCTTTCAGGTCCGAAATGAGTTATCCTGGTTATCCACCATCCGGAGGCTACCCCGCCCAACCTGGCGCATACCCACCCCAGGCCGGAGGCTACCCACCCCAGGCCGGAGGCTACCCACCCCAGGCCGGAGGCTACCCACCGCAGGCCGGAGGCTACCCACCGCAGGCCGGAGGCTACCCACCGCAGGCCGGAGGCTACCCACCGCAGGCCGGAGGCTACCCACCCCAGGCCGGAGGCTACCCACCCCAGGCCGGAGGCTACCCACCCCAGCAGGCAGGTGGCTACCCCCAACCAGGAGGAGGTTTTCCCCAGGGGGGAGGCTACCCTCAGGCCGGTGGATATCCCTCGGGGCCTCCAGCACCAGGTAATCTCTGTTATCGTTTCTCTTTGGATTGCATCACTTTACCCAGCATCCCATTTCAGAGACCCAGAGTAGTGCCGGCACTTTCGAAACTCTGTTTTTAATGGTAGTGCAAATGTGCGCTTGCTGCTTTGTCTTCACATTGCCTGTACAGTGAAAATGTCACTTGGTAGTTGTTCTTCTGGTAACTCATCATTTCAGTCTGTATAACAGCGTCTCCAACAGACCTTTAAAAATCCTAGTAAAATTGGGTTAAATGTCTTACACCTACACGAGGACGAGCTGACCAATCAGGGTCAATTTCAGAATTCAAATGTATTGTATATTGAAGCGGAGAGAAAAAACCTTTGCATGTGAAATACGATTGGTTTAGCTATGGTTTAGACCGTTTTCGTGCGCAACGCAAATCAGACCAGATCCAAACTAGCCAGGTATACTATAAACGATACAAACACAAGTCACCTTTGTGTTTCTGCATTAAAACGACGCTACTCACAAGCTCACTCATCGTTTCCTTCTTCTCCAGGTGGATGGGGCGGAACCCCTGGTGGTGCCATGGTAAATATCAACCCCACTGACGACCTCTGACCCCGCTGTTCACCACCTCATCCACAACACACTGCTGTCTTCTACCTTGTTATAACCCGTGGTTCATCTGAGCTGGACCCTACTGGAACCTCTCGGTTTTTCCTCAGTTTGTTCCAGCGCCTCCTTTTCACAGATCCGGTCTGCTGCGTGTGACTCGTCTTTTTCCATCTCTGTGTTCGCTTTGCACTGTGAACATTCCGCTAGAAGCGATCAGAGTTCATAAAGTTGCCTATTCCTGCAGTCTCTTATAGCCTCAGCACTGCCTGGCAAGATTGTGAACGTTTATTGAGTTGTCCGCTATTTGCGCTGCAGATGTGCTTTATTTGCGTCGATTTGCCAACCGGATCCATGTCTCTCGAGCGCCCCAATGTATTCTGGGACCTCCCGATTTACAAATGAAGCGCTGGTTATAACGTAGAGCCGGGTGAGCCTCTGGGGACATTCCACCCTCCTAACACTGTTTCCATATTCTGAAGATTTCAACAGGGAATCTAAAATCTGTAGCGTGTGTTTGTATTGTAGCTTTTTAGATTTGAGATCACTGGATTAGATTTAGTTTTACCTGATTTCGTCCATTCTAGAAAGGGGGGAGGGGCTGGTATGCTCTGTGTTTCTCTGTCACATACAAAGACAGCAGTGTGTTAACTGTTCGACTGTCTGCTGAGCTGGTGAAGCAGGCTGTCCTGCAGTATGTCTGCCAGACAGTCGATGCTCTGATAACGCTCTGATAACGCTCTGATAACGCGCTCCTAACTTTAGCACAGTGACTGGACAGGCGCTTGGTTGACTGGAGTCCTTCATAACCATTCTGGACTTTCTCAATCCAGCCTGGTTTAGTCCAGCCTGGTTTAGTCCAGCCTGGTTTAGTCCAGCCTGGTTTAGTCCAGCCTGGTTTAGTCCAGCCTGGTGGTTGAGGCGGTGCAGCCGCTCAGGACGTTCAAACCGGCGCGGCTCCTGGAGAATCTTACCGCGGTGTCATCGACCAATGTCAGGTCCTCTGTGATGCGCAGATATTCCCCCTCTCTGTGGGCCTGCCCATGCTCGGGCCGCACCCCTTCGCTGAGCAGCGATCTCTCACCGGTTTACGATGCGGGATAAGGCAAATGCAAATTGTTTCTGCAAATTATATATGCAAGAAACAATTGAAAGTGTTTAAAGTGTAGGTATTCGCTGCCAGAGGAAGCAATCTGACACCACCTCCTCTCCCCCCAGCCAGGTGGAGGTATGCCCCAGGGATTCCCAGGCGGGACTGCCCCGGGACAACCCCAGGGATACCCAGGCGGGACTGCCCCGGGACAACCCCAGGGATACCCAGGCGGGACTGCCCCGGGACAACCTCAGGGATACCCAGGCGGGACTGCCCCGGGACAACCCCAGGGATACCCAGGCGGGACTGCCCCGGGACAACCCCAGGGATACCCAGGACAGCAGCCCATGCCAGGATACCCTGGTGGAGCACCGTCACCCAACCCCTCAATGCCAGGATATGGAGGCGGGGCGCCAGCGACTCCCTATTCACCTTCTGTTAACGTGAGGATTGAAGCTTGTGTTGTTGGTTTCCCGTTTCTTTGTAGCTGGTCATGGGAACACTAGAGTTAACCTTTTTACATGAAGATAGAAATCTGTTTTATGTTTTTTGTTTTATTTAGGAAGCTTTTTCCTGAAAATGCTTTGCTTTTAACACGTTTCAGTGTTTCAAATGAGCTTCTTTGAGTTTCTGTGTTGAGGTCTGTACAGTTTGAGGATAACATTATGGTTATGTATTAAATAGATCAAATACATTTTAAATCGATCAAATCAATCAAATTGTAAAAAAAAGAAAAAAATGGAACTGATGACTTTGTGGCCACAGAAGCTTGCGACGACCCCATTGACTTCCTGGTGCTGTAGTTTGTTATATCCTGTTTCAGTAAGTTTCGGTCTCAGGGTCACCATTTCCTTGTGTTTGTCATTAGATGGGTTACAGGGGCGTGCTTAAGGATTACCCGGGCGCTGACCCTCTGCGCGATGTGGAAGTTCTCCGCAAGGCCATGAAGGGATTTGGTCAGTACTTCTGAACCGGGAAGCTTCAATCCTGAATTCTGTTGTATATGAGACTGTATACCATAGGTGTGACATCAAGTCACTTTTAACTGCTCTAGTTGCGTTGGTAACCAGTTCATAACAGCACATCCCCTGTGCCTTATTGCTTACTTGCATCTTGTATAGACTATGTAGTTAATACTACTCATCTAAACAATTATTACACATTATTTATAGATACACATTCCTGAATTTATTTTATTCTGTACTATAAATACTCCATGAATGTTCTGTGTCTAGATTTTCAAAAGTAGAATAGTCTCTAATATGGGACCACATTATTTAGGAATACTCATTTTCACCTTCTACCAGCTCTAGCTATTAATGATAATATATATTATTTACAGGCACGGATGAGGCAGCCATAATTGAGCTCCTTGGGAGTCGCACCAACAAACAGAGGGTTCCAATGGTTGCTGCTTACAAGACCACTTATGGGAAGGTGAGCTTTACTCTACAAGAGCTTGTTCAGTTATTTGTCTGCTCATGTTTACTGTACATTGGACTGGTTAGAGGGCGGTGCTGGCCGATTGGACCACCCGTCACAGAACCTCTGGGTTTATCAGATTTTCACTTGATTTTGCTACGCTGTTATTTCTGGCTCGTCTTTCCGACCGCTGGGCAATCAGGCGCCCATACGCCGCTGTGTGGACGCTGTGCAGCTGGCTGCCTGTGTTGCATGGTGTCATTGAGATGTACCCGCGCTGTACATTCACTAACCCCTTAAATATATTCTATTTCACAGGATTTATTCCACGATCTGAAGTCTGAATTGACTGGGAACTTTGAGAATTTGGTTCTTTCCATGATGCAGACACCAGCCAAATTCGACGCATCTCATCTCAAAGAAGCTATATCGGTTTGAACATATTTTCTTTGCTCTTACAGTCCAGTCACTTTACAGCAGGGTTGTGTTCATTATGGTAGAATGTAGCATACAGTTTTGAAACGGAAAACAACTGGAACACTGTATCCATTCATGAACGTTTTACAATTGGTTTGTCTTAACAGGGTGCGGGTACTGATGAAGCATGTCTGATTGAGATCCTGTCGTCTCGCTCCAACGCGGAAATCAGAGAGATAAATCAGATTTACAAACAGGGTAAATATGGGCTCTGTCATTTTGTGGCGGTAGACAGAACATATTTACCTGTATGTTGAAATTCAGTGTTTTAGAGTAGAGGCTGCCTCTGCTAATTGTAGTTAATGTTTAAACTCATAGATTCTGTTTGTTTCAGAATTTGACGACATTTTGTGTGTTTCAGAGTATGGTAAGAAACTGGAGGACGCCATCATCAACGACACCTCAGGACATTTCCGCAGGCTCCTGGTGTCTCTCTGTCAGGTAAATGTTTACTGATATGTTGTTAATGCATTTGGATTACAATTATGAATAGGTTATCAATGTGTTTTGGTCATGTTTATTGAAAGGTAACTAAATGTCATTGAATTACTGCATTGAAGGTATACCCAACACATTTCATGCAATTTTCCTTTCAATTGGCTTTCAGATGGCTACAAATATTAGATGCCCTGTATGTTTAATAGAGACAATTAATGCATTGGAGGAGAAACAGATTCCAGTTTCAGTGGCTCAAATTCCTTCCAAGTTACCAGTATTCTGCTGTTAATAATTTCTCAAATTTGCTGAGTATTGCCTCGGTGGAGTAAATCTGTTGTTGTAGTAAACCAATACTTTACTTCCCGTTTAAAGGGAAATCGAGACGAAAGGGAACAAGTGGACATCAACTTGGCAAAGCAGGATGCTCAGGTGAACAGTGTTCCTGGCTTTGGCTATGAAATAACACAGAGACCTGAGTCTTTATAATCAGTACTATGATACACAGTCTTAATTTTTTTACGAGACTGGACTTACTTACCATAATTAAAAAAAAATACGTAGTCTGCAAGTATCAACAGGCTGTGATTGTGCCACCTTGTGTCAGAAACTGTACGCCGCTGGGGAGAACAAAGTTGGTACGGATGAGTCCCAGTTCAACGCCATACTGTGTTCCAGGAGCAGACCTCACCTGAAAGCAGGTAGCTAGTCACACCTCAGACACCGGGTTTAGGTTGCCTGTTTATGCCAAAGGGTTCTGGGTAACCAGTAAGGCAATGCCTCTAATTAGAAACACATCCGTCTGTATCGCTGCTTTTTCCTGCCAGTGTTCCATGAATACCAGCAGATGTGTGGCAGAGACATTGTGAAGAGCATCTGCAGGGAGATGTCTGGAGACGTGGAGGACGGCATGGTTGCTGTCGGTGAGTCCAGAAACATGCAGCGCAACACATGCGTGTGTGTGGTTGTGCCCTAGTACAAATTCCATAGCTGTTGAGTGAAAGAGAGGTGATCACTTAATATATAAAATATATATGAAATGCATTGACTGTTCAGTGTTCAGGATCAGGTGATTCTGAATCACACTGATTTGGTTTGTCTGGACACAGCGTCCCAAACAGCCCCCTATTCACTATGCAATGCACTGCTGCTTTTGACGCACTTCGATCAAAGGTCTTGCTCTGCTTAAGGATTAGGGTGCTGTCTTTCTGACGCTGGGTGCAGTGCAGGTTAATCACTGTGTCTCCATTAACTAAAGCCTTGAGCCTCATTGTGTTCCAGTGAAATGCATCAGGAACACCCCGGAATACTTTGCCGAGAGGCTTCACAAGTCCATGGCGGTAAGAAACTATTCTGACTGCGTGAACTGAAACGTCCCTTTAGTGAATTTGAGGGTGTACCGAGGACAGGTCATGTGTCCTGTACTATTAGGATGTCTTGGACATGTGCAAGGGTGAAATTCATTTACATTTCTTACCAGACTCAGCCACTTATCTCCCTTCTCTGCAAAATGTTAGTGTGCTCATCAAACCGCAACGCCATTCCGAAAATGGCAAATAATGGTGTGGTTGTCTGCAGGTTTCGTGGAATTTGGTTGTAATCAATGTAAAATGACTCGTTGCTGCTAAGGCATACCTCGGTACGTAGCTAAAGGAAGACCACGGCTGGAAGCTAACATCTGTGTCGTTTACAGGGGGCGGGAACCAAGGACAAGACTCTGATTCGAATCATGGTGACTCGTTCTGAGGTGGACATGCTGGATATCAGACAGGCGTTCCTGAAGAACTACGGAAAATCCCTCTACACCGCAATCTCTGTAAGTGCCTCCGAACAAGTGCCGCAATGAAAATGAATACGTTGCGGAGATTGACTGCTGTTGCCAATGTTATACATAAAATGAATGAATCACGATTCACAAATAGGTGAATTCCATGTCTTGGTTTATCTAATAGAACATTCATTTCAACACACTGCATGTCTTCATTCCTCCCCATCTGATAGGGTGACACCTCTGGTGACTACAAGAAGCTGCTGCTTAAGCTGTGTGGTGGAAGTGACTAGAGAGACACGAAGACGTCGCCTGAATCAAACAGGGTGGTGAAGAGAATCGGAAGTGCTATTCTTTTTCTAATTCCGAGAGTGCATAAGTCCATGAGAACGTGCCTGATTGTTCTTTTAGCCATACCTTTCTCACTTTTCAATGCAACATTTACTAACACACACACACACACACACACACACAAATTTGCATAATGGCCACTCTCTCAATCACAGTAACTATTTTAGTAATTTAAGGTTTAGTGCTAAGTCAGACCTCTAATTAAAAGGACAGAAATTCAAATGTTACTACTGCAGAATATCTCTTACTAATTATCTTTCTCACACGCACACAAACTCTCTGACGATTTCATACAAAGGAAACTCCCTCCACGCCTGGTCCTGCTATAGTTCATCATGTTGTCAGTGTCATCGAGGCTTGAGAAGTGAGCTAGCCTAGCCTGGGGCAGCCCAACCCTGTCGACCTGCTGTCCTGTAGGTTTTCTCTTCAACTGGGTTGGGCAGCCCTGGCCTGGGTTATGAAGGAGACACACACCATACTGAGCGGTTTGATAGAAGTACAATTGTTTCATTTGCTGCATATGCAATCATGTATTGTGTAGTCTTGATTCATTTTCAAAAGTTATTTTTTTATATAGCATGTGTAATCATGTGTTAGTAAAACATGTTAGTTTATTGCCAAATGCTACATATAAATCTATATATTAATATGTATGGATTGTAATGTCTTTGTGGAAACGTGCAGATCCTTTAGATTTCGATACACTCGAGTTGAGTTTCCTCTAGCTTTATGGCTATCTGATATATACTATGCAAATTAACACTGAGGTAAATGTATACTTAAAGCCTATGATAATGAAATATCACCACAAATAGCTGTTCTTTTTTTCTTCTCTAGTGGTACCATTTATTAATCTGGGTTATTTTCCATGCGTTGCCTGTCATTCTGCAAAGCCAAAGCCCTTCATGCTGTCTTATTCTTTCACTCTTACCATCTGTTTTGAAAGTTCCACGCATTTTTTCAGTTTCTCATTTAATGTTTCATCGTAATTATTGTATAATTTCATATTTGTAGAAATATTTGCCAAAAGGGGAACATTATTGTCAGATATGCAGTGTTGTTTTGTACAGTACAGTATACTGGCTTGGAGTGTTTAACCAGTTTACCTGTACTACCATGTATTCCCAGTAGGGGGAGACAAGTATCATCTACAATGGCTCCACTGGGAGATGGTAACTGAAAAATAGTAGATTCTATGACATTATTACTACTGTTGTTATTTGATAGCACGGCCCAACAGTTCCTCCTTCGTCATATATCAACGCTTACAATCATTTGATTGTCTTGTCCATCCACAGGCTTATAACTACGTCATGTCTCAATTAAAATATATTGTTTCAGTACTTTGATTTTTGTGCTTCATAACATTGATTGTCATTGCCTGGGTGCTGTTTTTTGTATGCTGTCAAGACAAGTCTTAGGTTTGATGGTGACGACAGCATTAATGAGGGCACAATTTCTGAATATCCATAGCATTTTATCTGTTTGACAGCTATTCAACAGGACAATTATAAATTCAATTTCAAAGGCAGTTTAACTTCCACCTTGGCCTAGAGGCGATAAACCGAAACAAATTTACTTTTTTCTTCTAAATAGGAGTGCTATTGACGACCAAAACATAAAACCACATTTACTGCGGTAGTCACCCTGACAGTCCATCCTCAGACCATGCTCGGAGTTTGCGGGGCAGAGGGAGCACTGAAACTAGTAATTGCATTTTTTCAAAAAGAAATTAGTGGAATAATTAATTGCATTGTTTAAAAAATATATTTTTTATTTTAAATAACACAAAACAACTAAATGGTGGTAGGTAATACATCTGATTTCATATACTGCTTTAGTAATAATTTTTTGCCCCCCCCTGGCTCGAATGTCAAACTCCGCCTGCCTCAGACATGGCTTCATTTCACCAAAGGTGGAAATAAGTGCTTATATAAGAGAATTATCATACAGCCTTTATCCGCGAAAGCTGGGGAAATAAAAATTTGAGTCCCACGTTGAATCCTACACCTAATACAATACATTTCGACTTGGGTGCCGTTTCAGAGACTTTCGAAGTTTGCTACTGCTTACTGACAAACGAGTTGAAAGCAGGTCAAGATGGAGGGGTTTCAGCAGTACCAGAGCTTTGGCTGAGCTGCTAAAATAACATTCTGTGGATGGAGAGAAATGTATTCATAATTATTAACTCCCGCTCTGTAGCCTATTTCTTTAGTTATTCTCCCTCACTTCCTCACCTTGGAGTTCGGGTTTAGAGGCAGCATAATTAAAATTACTTTTTTTATGCATCTGTAATCGTTTTTATATGTAGACTAGCCCACATAGTTGACTGATTGAAAGTCAATCTGTGTTAATCTGACATTGGAGCAAATATTACTTCGACTATTAGTATTTGGAAAATAAATTGTCAATAGGTGCGTAATTAGCCTACTTAAGATGTTAATGATTCTCATGCAGAAGCAACCACTGAAATGTAGAGTCAGCTTACCACATATTGAAGTTACGAATCAAGGTTCAGGCATGGTTCGAAATTGCTATGATTTTTCAAGAAGTGTCATCAAAGAGCAATGGGGATTATCTGGAGGTTTTGGATTTATAAGAAAGATTGTTTTAACCTTGTCTATTCGGCTTGGTTTTAACAAACACACAGGCAGACAAAATCTGTATTCATGTATCTTTTTCAAAGACAAAATTACCTATCAAATAAGCTGTTATGAAGGATTGTATCTGCAATGAGTGTGATATTTGATTATTTTGGTTCTCTATAATCTGACACTGGAGAACATTTTGCTTCGTTTATTTTGGCCTCGGGGTCAAAAGCTTTGGGCAAGTAATTGAAAATAAGTCGCTGTGATGTTTTTCTCCATTAAACATAAATCGAGTGCAGAAGGGAATTAGGTAGATGGAAGGCAGATCGCTTCCTTGTGCTGCTTTTGTATTATTTGTTATTAACGCGTGAGTTCTGTCCGCATTGTTTGAGAAACATCATGCTTTTATAAAGTTTAAACACACATACAATTGTTGTTTCCTGCTGCCTATCATAGATATTGGCCCACGTGGCATTTAATTTAAGTCCGATTTAGATGTTTCGACAAATTATTGGCAAAAAAGCTGATCTGATTCGTCACAAGCTCGATTTGTGGGATGGGGAAAAATGAGAATAGGACAGCCAGTTCAAAAGCACGGGTATACTGCTGTTGATCAATATGTCCATGCGTCATCAGAACTAAACATACAGGCTGCTGTCCACCAAAGCTGTTGTCAAGGTCAGACCACGGAATGATTAGTGTTTTTCTCTCCAGAGCAGCTTTTTCTACAATAGTGGACTCGTAAAATTGCACTTGTGGGGAAGCGGGGCCATATCTTTCGCCTGATCTATATAGCTGTACTGGCTGCGTATCTGGATAACTTTATGAGAACTGCTGAAAAGGAATGTATATTTTTTGTATGACTGATTGATCTTTTTTTATGACTGATTTTTTTTCAGTCAATGGCATGTGAAACAATGCATTCCGCTTTTTTTAGATCCAGATATGAAGACAACGTCTGTATAGCAAAATGCGTTCAGTCAGGAGTTGATCGGAGTTTAATTCCTCCAGCCAACTGATCTGAAATAAGTGAACATCCTGTCATATAGTGATATGCAGTTGTCATGTTTATTGTAATCCCGGTTAAACTCTCAAGCCTCTTGCATGTAATGCAAATTAATATCCCAAACGTAGATATGAAGATGCAAAGATAATCTAACATTTCATATTATTTTAATTTTTGATGTTTCTTCAGACATGTTGTGCTTTATTTGACAGGAGAATGACAAAGAGCAAGATTTTGCTGAACAGATTCAGATTCGAGCCCACCCTACAGACAGCTAGACCACCAGCCAGCTGATCTGAAATGAGTGAACATCCTGTCATATAGTGACATGCAGTTACACGGACTATTACCATCTAAATCCACATGCATTTATTAAAATGCATTTAAAATTGTGTTGACTTTTAAAATGATTATTCTACATAGGCCTACTCTATACAGTAGTACAGTATTATATATACATACATAATAGGCCTATACATGTATAGGGTACATATATGTACAAATGTTTTGCCCTCAGATTTCACCCCATTTCCCTCTGTTATTTTGTGCTTTCCCGTTGTTGATAGAATCCAGTCTCTTTGCTACAAGTTGAAGATCGCGAAGTTACGACTTCCTCCTAGGCCGCGCGTGCGCACCAGCTAGCTTGACCCGTCTCTTTTAGTTCGCTTTCACTGCGCGGCACTGCTTGAGGGAGTCGGTACTATGCTATAAGACAAGTAAATCCTTGCGCATGTATTATCCCCTAAGGTGGGTAATACTTGGCGGATATGCACCCCCGAGTCCCGAGCCACACCTACACAGTCATACTGTGGTGGACAATATGACACTACAAAAGACCACCTTAAAATGTTGCGTAATATGGGGTTCCTGCACTTTCAAATTCAAATAAACTGTTTTTGAATGTAGTCGGCTTAATACAGCACTTCTCTCATGTATGTTTTGTGATAGTTGAAGTCTGGGGAATCTACGTAGGCCTAATTTCACAGCATTCCAAACAGCTTCATATGGCTCTTCCACGTGAAAAACGGAACTAGTCGAATAACTTACTTCATAATTAAAATAGTTTTAAATCCTCCCCCTTTTTTACTCCAGTGGAACAATGTATATGCACAGTATAGCTAATATGTTTGGGCCAGCTCAGCAGTGGTAGCCGGTGCATGCGTTAGCACAATGAATGCCATTGTTGGACTCCTAAACGGCACTTCATGCACCACGTACAACGGCGTAGGTTTGTATTTTTTACTGCGGAGATCACGGTCAGTGGATCCCAGGATTTTCACACCTTTCCAGGCGAGTCACATTAACCTGTCTGTAATATTAGGGGGGTCATGCCCCTCCCCCCGCGCCCCAAATGTTACACCCCTTTCCGATGTAGTTAATCTACTGTTACCCGTAATGAAGTGAGTTAAACGGCTTTACCAGAAGGCCTACATTCCACTGTCTTACTTCATATTTCTTTATTTCATATTTCATAAGTCTTATAGAGTGGAATAGGGTCAGTGTAAAAGAGGCTATAAGGGTATATCTTACACAAAACCAGTGGTCTTCACTCCTCCTTTTAACTCGATGTTTTTTTTTTTTACAAGACATTCTCATCTCCTTGGCAAATGCAACTTCTTCCAGCTGTCATTGAATTTAGACGATGTGCGAAGGATTAGACTTTACTGAATATGAAGCAGAAAAATAGGCTCATAGTCCAGATGTGCCAAAAGAACGACAAATGACACCCTATTCTCCCAGTAGCACACTACTTTTGACCAGCGGTCGAAGGGGCACAAATCAAAAGATGAGCAATTTAAAATAGATAGGCCTACTATATATAAGTTGGGCAATACTCAGGAAACTGTGCCTTTTGGGAGGCAAACAGGAAGGCACCTCCTTCAGTTAGCTACAGGAATAGTGCAATATGTTTATACGGACTGATCTAATCATATGCACTTACATATTTAATATTCCTGCTGCACATTTAACACGTAAATGCGGTTAGTATTCGTGAAATCCAATAGTTCTATTCTGTGGACTACTGTGTGATCTCTGCCATATTACTGTGACACGCTCTACCACCTTGTAATGTATCGTGTCAGGCCAGGTGCGTCTGTGAAAAGCCCCGCCCACTTGGCCATTGCACGAAAATATGATTGGCAGTAGAAGTACAGCTGCTGCGCTCGAGACATGGCGGAGTTTGCCGTTCTAAACAAAGATTTTTGAAGAGTTGTAGCTACTACTTTTAAGCATGTCGGTCTCAACTCAGAAAGACCGGGTTTAATGGGTATAAGGATTGGACCAATTCAGACATACGAAAACTGAGTAATATATAGTTGGTCTACGGGGCTCTGGGAAGATGTATTCCTTTTTTCTAGCGGAGCAGTCAACAGCCTTGGACAACAAATATGGCTACTTGTGTCTGCTCTTCTTTCTATTTGGAATGAAATGCGACTCGGCTCAGATATGCACTACGATCGCGGGACTACGACCTAACTCTCCCATGAAGTGACCCATCCTGGAGTTTACGGCTGAACTGTTGCCTATAAAGATCTTGAAGCCGTCAGCTGATAAAACGTACGCGGTTTCGTGCGAAGCAGTGCCTGGCGAGAGAGATGGAGTCTAAGCACAAAGAGTTGTTAGATAAATGCTACCAGAACTTATTGGAGTCAATAACAGATGCGGACCGGGTCGTGGAGGCGTTATTTCAAACGGGTACGCTCTGTCAATCGGAATGTTATGAACTGGGTCACGATTGCTCGTCCAACTCTGAGAAAGTGGACCTTCTCCTGAAGATGCTGATGAGCAAAGAGAGAGACCATTTCCAAGACCTTTGCGCGGCACTGGAAAAGACGCACCCTCACCTGAATTCAACACTCTTATTCAACGGCGATGGACCCGTAGATCATTCATCGGGTGAGAAATAAAAATGCTAAAATAAATTATTTCATTCCCTCGTCCGAATAGTCTATATGCGCCAAAAATCGGTCTAAAGCAGCCTTTAAGATGAGCAAGACCATCACTAGTTGATGAAAAACAACTTCTCTGCTTGACGTCACAGCCCCATGTGTGGTCCAACGTACATTATTGACCGCCAGATCTGGCGGTCCACCTTAAGGTTTTATGAGGCGTGTGTTTTCTCCATTCTAACCTAATGAGTTTCTCCAGCTTTGATGAAATCGACAGTTTGACAATGGATAGATGGAGGACTTTCCTGTGGGTTAAGGTGTGTTGTGTGTGTTTGATTGTGTATGTGAGGCAGGGATGTTCTTTGTTAGTGTCATATGACTTCATGCCATTTCAGACAGATGTTTAACTCCTAACCTTGAAGATAAAAGCAAAGTCTATTGCTGTTAGTGAAAGTGTTTAATGGAATAAATGACTAAGGTAATCAATGGTGTGGTAGTGAGAGTGGTCAGGCTTTTACTAGATTGACACAATCAATCACCTTCGGTTAACTATTTGTCTGTCTGGGAGTTTTCACTCAGAGTACTGCGACTGTGTTGTGACAGTTTGGTAAGATGTGGCCGACATTGGACTGCTTTTTCGGGTTGTCAAAAACCTGATTGAAAACTGCTAGAGTTTCTTCGAATTACGAGAGGAGGAAAACTTCAGGGATTAATGTATTCTCACAGCAGCATTTTGTGCATGCAGTACACAGGAAGAAAGTTAGGGCAAAGCCAGTGGTCACCGTCTCAGACCGGCATAAGTAGATGCCACCCTGACATGTACTTACTCCTCTTTTTCCTTTGTTTTGGGTCCTAGACAGTTTCTGGTCTCTTTCCAAATCCTCAGGGAACAGTCATTTCTGCCTTCACAGGGGCAGTGATTGGTTTGGGAAGAGCCATGAGGTGACTGCTTGATCTTCCTTATCCACCTGATTTA
The DNA here is from genome assembly GCF_011004845.1 of Esox lucius. Lineage (NCBI taxonomy): Eukaryota > Metazoa > Chordata > Actinopteri > Esociformes > Esocidae > Esox > Esox lucius. The sequence continues at coordinate 2,860,962 of NC_047574.1, read as the reverse complement.
CCTTCGCACTGTTCCAAGGCTTTGGCTATTTATTCACTCAAAATCCTATTTTCCATTCACAGACTTTTGACTTTAATCTGCTATGGTGCTTTTTAGCGTTGACAGGAAAACCATGTCTGATGGATGGCCTCTGTAAGTGGCGGCCGCTTCTCCACAGTCACCCTGGCCAATGTGTTACCATGTCTGTCGTTCTTCTATACAGTCACCCTGTCCAATGTGTTACCGTGTCTGTCGTTCTTCTCCACAGTCACCCTGTCCAATGTGTTACCGTGTCTGTAGTTCTTCTCCACAGTCACCCTGTCCAATGTGTTACCGTGTCTGTCGTTCTTATCCACGGTCACACTGTCCAATGTGTTACCGTGTCTGTCGTTCTTATCCACGGTCACACTGTCCAATGTGTTACCGTGTCTGTAGTTCTTCTCCACAGTCACCCTGGCTAATGTGTTACCATGTCTGTCGTTCTTATCCACGGTCACACTGTCCAATGTGTTACCGTGTCTGTCGTTCTTATCCACAGTCACCCTGTCCAATGTGTTACCGTGTCTGTAGTTCTTCTCCACGGTCACACTGTCCAATGTGTTACCGTGTCTGTAGTTCTTCTCCACGGTCACCCTGTCCAATGTGTTACCGTGTCTGTCGTTCTTCTCCACAGTCACCCTGTCCAGTGTGTTACCGTGTCTGTCGTTCTTCTCCACAGTCACCCTGTCCAATGTGTTATCGTGTCTGTCGTTCTTCTCCACAGTCACCCTGTCCAATGTGTTACCGTGTCTGTCGTTCTTCTCCATAGTCACCCTGGCCAATGTGTTACCGTGTCTGTAGTTCTTCTCCACGGTCACCCTGTCCAATGTGTTACCGTGTCTGTCGTTCTTATCCACGGTCACACTGTCCAATGTGTTACCGTGTCTGTAGTTCTTCTCCACGGTCACACTGTCCAGTGTGTTACAGTGTCTGTCGTTCTTATCCACGGTCACACTGTCCAGTGTTTTACAGTGTCTGTCTCACTATTTTAGGACCTTTTGACCCCTTTCTAAGTCAAATGTTTTCCAAATGATTTGGGGATGACTTTCTCCATTTTTGATCCTGTAAGCATCCCGTCCTCCTGCCTCATAATTTCCTTTGAACCTCGCATAAAATTAGCGCCCCCCCACCCCCATATTATTCTAAAGCTGTGGAACTAATATTTGGCACATTGGTTGGGGATGCTAATATATGCATCCATTAATGTAGGTCAATCTGCTTAGCTCTTTATTATGATAATGGGTTCTTCTTTCAAAAGGTGTCATTATAATCTGCCTGAAGTGGAGTAAATATCCAGGTAATGAACATCTGAATTCTGAACTTTGACCCAATTATTGTCATTGGTGGCTACTTGCTTTGTTCTGCTGCTTTGTTTCTTAAAGCATCATCATTTAGACAGATTTGAAGGGAGCTGAGTTGTCCTACCCATCTGAGGTTCATTTGTTATTATACTTCAATAAAGGCCTTTTGAGCATACCACTTCTGTTGAAGTTCACCTGGAACTCTGTCTCCGGGAGTTGATCCCCATTCCCTAATGTCTGATTGGGACCAGACCTACTGGTTTTAACAATGATGATGATGATGAGAGGAATCAAAATAACATGGTCAAAAGCTACCAAGGCACCCACACTAAACCCAGTGCCGTATCTGGTAAAACCGTATCATGTCTTTATCTTTAACAAGTAGTATGGGATTGTGGTTTGTGGAATTGTTGATTCAACCTATAATTTATTCTCAGTAAACATGATGATTTTGGCTAAACCACCATACCAGCCCACTGGTGGTTTAATTCATAGTTAAAATTAGGATTATCTGAGATTCAGAACGAGGAAGAGAAGACCTCAATACCAGAATAGGTTTTTAAGCCTTGTGAGTTCAACATTTCAGTTGGTTGAGTCTACATGAGTGTGCGGTTTATTCCTTTCAAAAATGTCTTGAAGCAGTTAGACCATTATCAGTGAAGGATGTAACTGTTAACAGTGAAACTGTTGGTTTAAATGTTGTGGTTTCTATTTGTCTTCCAAATATGAATATCTCCAAATTACACAGTATATCTGAGACAGATACACACTGTATCCAAACACACTGCATATTAAAAAAAATGAACTGCCATGATGCCTGTGCAAAGCCATTCAACTTTTAATCCACAAAGCTCATCCAATGGGGAAGTCTACGTGTGTCCACATTGCTCAACGTGTGTGAGGGCTTGCTCCATTCCCTGACCTCCGTGAACTTTGCAGGTGCCGATGTCGTCTGAGGAGATTGGGAAATCTGTGCTGACGATGCCTCGCCCTCTCTGGGAAGGAGGGGGCTTCCAATACCTTTTTTTTTTGGCTATTTAAAGAAATTCCCCATATATGATTTTCTAGCATTGTTTTTAGTGAAGTTGGGTCCCCACTGTATATTCCCACAATGCACAGGCTCAAATTCTGTTTTTAATGCAGTGTAAGGAAAATCCAGGGGTAGCTCTAGATTTTCCTTATCTAGATTTTCCTTATCTGGAAACTATTTAATAGTTTCACTCTTTCGAAAAGTTTTCAAGCCTTGTCGAGTTTAAGTTGTATTGTTATAAAAAATAAGACATTTTATTTAGAACAAATAGTTGTTGCAGGAACTAAGAAAACCATTTATCAACTGAGATATCTGGTGTCATTGCTTGATGAAATGGAATAGAACCCTCCTCTGGACACAAAACAGTAACACTAGTTTATATTATATACTTTGATGTATAAGGGAGTCAGTCACCTGAAATAAATTAGAGTTATGAAAGACCTGGAATCTGGAAATGTGGACAGATAGGCGTGGAGGTCCTGTGCTGGTGTGGTCTGCGTTTTATTGGGCTGGTTGGACAACATTTTCTAAAGCAGCGTTTTGGTAGAGACATTAACAAGCAGTTCTCTGGCAACCGCTCTGGTTAATGTTCATGCAGTCAGCACGGCCAATTGCATGATTCCTCAAAATGTAAAACATCTTTGGCCGCGTGTTCTGTGACAAAACGGTGCATTTTACAGCCCAATACGGTGCCCTTGTATTGTCCCTGGCACAAGGTGCACCTGATTCTTGATCTGCCAGAACCGTCAGATGAATGGATTATCTTGGCCATTGAGAACTGCTCAATAACAAGCATGTAAAGACGAACAATATAAGAGAAAAATGTGCTTATTGTTTGTGCATATGTATTTTACAATCTTTTATTTCAGGTCATGAAACAGGATCAGCAGCCTTACATAGTGTGTTTACATTTTAGTTTAGTGTTTAATAAATAGGCAATACTTTTGTTTTCAGGCTAAATGTAATTTGCATGGTTTTGGCTGTTAACGACACTTTATTTTGTTCAGACATTGACACTGGATTGTAACAGCTGGCCTCTGGCTGTCAAAATGGCCACTAGAAAGTATCTCATCCTCTGCTAAACCACTGTCTATCTGAAGACTTAGATTTCATCCATGCACCAATAGGAGCCCATTAGAAACAACACTACTGTGTCCCAAATGGCCTTCTGTTCCCAATGAGCCCTGGTTGGAGGCGGTGCACTACATGGGGAAAGGGTTGCCATTTGGGATGCGCTGCCGGTAATCCTACACCACCAGGCTGATGAGCAGCTCACACAGGTCACAGTGGGCAGAGGGGGGAGGGGGGGAGACAGGGAGACAAAGCAGAGAGCAAGAGGCAGGGTGGGGGTGAAACAGAGAGAAGGGGGGAGGGGGGGTTGAAAGAGTAAGAGAAAAGTGTGTGTTTGTGTGTGTGAGAGAGAAAGAGATTCTTACCATAGAGATACTAAGAGGCATTAAATGGGAGAGAATGTGTTCTCGAGTGGCCAATCGGAGGCATCTGCCATCTTCATGTAATCAACTGGCAGCTTAATTCGATGACTCCTCCTGATGACCTGGTTGGTTACTTTCCGATCCTTCCTAGTGGACGGTCATGCATCGAATTGTCAGCAGGAACGATCAGCCACTGAGTTACACATTTATATTGAGTTATATATTTATAAGTTGACTATTTCAACACAGAAATGCCCATGCTGCAACGGACGTTATAATATCACTCACACAGATGGGGCCTCTTTCCCTCTTTATGGTTCTTCCCTTCTCTACTGAGGAGACTGGTTCATCCACTAAATCACTTCTCCAGCAGGCTTATCCTGGGACCAGGAGTGTATTTACATGGAACCAAACAGAAGTCGACTGAATCGTGTAGAAAGAGACAGTGAGGGCAAATGAAAACAAATCTGACTAAAACCGGAATTGGAAACCCTTATTTTTGGAAGTCGCACGACATTTAAAGAACTCGTATTTAACCTAATGAACAGGCCCCACCCCATTGGAAGATGGCCAGGCTTTCAAAACTGCACAGTCATCACAGCAGCCTTGGTGCTCTGCTTTGTTTTCTCGGCAGACTTTATTCAAGCCGGATCCCAAAGGGTGTGAGCTAGATAGCCTCATGGTGATCAACACAAAATGGGATGGGGGGGGACGGGGGACGGAGCAAAAAAGCACCACTCGGGATGGATAAAGTACTTGAGCTGTAACTATTACGTCACTGTATCTTTTAAATCAAAGAACTAGGTTGAAGTTGTTAGCCAGCAAACAGCCTCTAAGGGCATTTATGACGGTCGTGCTGCCAGTAACTGGTTAAGTAAGTAGGGCTCCTTTGGTTTAGGGGTGGTTTCATTCACGAGTCTTGGGTAGTTTTCCTGTTAATGAGGAGCCATACTACACCCAGACACAATCTAGGAACTGAAGACATCCCATTCAAACAACCACCAATCTGCTGATTGCACCGGTCCCACAGAGTGGTCCCCATCCGGGAAATGTCGTCTTGTCGGGTATCGTACCCTGGACGGATTAGGTTTAGAGTGGCCGTGGCTGTGGCCCAAAGAAATTCTGGATTTGTCCTGTTTTTGTGCTGAACCGTGTTTGCTGTACCTTGGTGTAACAGTAGCTGCAGCGTTTGGTCCTGGCAGAGGTAACCTCTGTCTGTTTATAGAGCTCTGCGTCTCGGGAGGAGCTCCAAATGACTGTGCTGCAGTATTTCAGCGACTCGGGAGGTGGGATGCATTTTTCACGGCTGCTTGTAGGGAGTCTGGTGAGAGGGGGGGGTGTAGAGGCAAGGCAGTGTGTGAGTGTGGATTGTCCCAAACACTGCATGAAGTGGGGTTTCAACAATTGTGGTTAGCTTCTTCCCAGAACCCAAATGAAACAGCATTTCATTTGAACGTGTGTGTACTTTTGAGCAGCTGTTTCTTCAACGTAGAAACACTACCAAAAACCGTGTCAGTGGTGTGTCACTTTGATGGTCCTCAAAAAGAAAAGTACAGCAAGCAATGTTTCTGTGAAAGATCCATTTCTATCTACATTGAGTTACTGCACACATAAATGTCTGTCCCACAGATGTACAGCATGCCTTTATTTAAAATAAACCGTGGGTACTTACCCTTTGGACCATCAAGGGGTGTAAAACAGGGTTGTCCTTTATCACTATACTTATTTATTGTGGCCACTGAATTGCTGGTGAGGCAGTGAGGCTCGGGCAGATATCGGTGCTTGGTATACGCTCAGATGTTAGATAAATTGGCACCTTGTCCTGGTTAATGATGGTCACGTTCACTGACTATTTCTCATCAGGGCAAGCTGTGTAGACTAAAGCTCCGTTTTGCATACGCACAAGAAATACTCTCTTCTCCTTGCTCTCGTTGACTTGTTGACTGATCTAGCGATTTCTTCTCCCGTTTTCTGATAGGCTCCGAGCTGGCCCAACTCAAACCCCTTATCATATATCATATTATTCTGAAAAAGGGCAACCTTTTTGGGAGAAATGTCGGATTTAGACATCTTCATGAATTACTTTGTAATTAGTGATGGTAAAATAATGTCACATGGTGAATTAACAGGTGTTTATGTAAGGACGTCCTGTACAAAATGTCCAATAATAAACACTGGAAGAAATGAAGAAAAATGTGACTTAATTCTGGTTAATATACTTAAATGAATGTAATTGTATTACTGAACAAATATTTTGGGTCTTCGTCCTTCGTCCGTGTGTATGAACAACAAAGGCAGTAAAAAACTGTGTGAAGAACAGTATCCACTGTTCAAAAGTAGAATCAACTCATTGCTGTCCTACCACAACATTGGACGATGCACAAAAAGAAAGGCTTGCATTAGTCGGTCTGTCACCAAGCAAAACCCGTCATGGTGCAGAATGACTCATGTAAACCAGAATATTTGAAGAATTGAATTTAATGTCGAGATGTCTGACAGCTTTGCAATCTTTGATCTAACCAGTACCACAACATCTGGTGAATTAACTGATATTTATAACAACAATGGACACATCCATCCTGAATGCACGCAAAAAATGAATGCTAAGCCGCCTTGACCATCTGTTGAACGATGATCTCTCTTTGCGATAGCTAAGCTGATCTAGCCCCCTAGGAAAGGAATAGGGTGCCATTTTAGGATGTTGTTAGCTAGTGATTCAACATCTGTCTCTGTGATTATGCACTACTTATTTTATCTCCTCATCTCCGCTCCCGCGTGCACTCCTTTAACACTGCAACATTAATTAACAAGTGTGCTTTCTTGGGCAATTAACATCTTGTTCAAAAATTTTGTTGTTATTACCAGTCTGTGCTCAGGCTCTGAAAGTGACCAGATCGTGTGCCATGGTTTTGCAATGTCCGAAGAGGTCTTTATATTCTGTAGACCTTCATCACTCTAGCGTTCGTACAGTGCTGGGGCAAACGGGCGCTTATTTGTGATCGTAATGATGATTCAAATTTATGTTTTTTAGTCTGACTGTTTCTCAGCAGTGCTTCTGTAGCGCAATATTTGCTGTGCACAGCACATTCTGTCCGCGTGAACATTACATCGTCTCGTTCAGGGAAGGGAACACAATGGAGTTGTGCAAACAGCACGCACACACACACACACACACACACACACACACACACACATGCACACAGACTGCAGCCAGCTAGCCCAGCTTCTGCAACAGTAAAATCACAGATGCATCACATGATTTCCAAGAAGGCAGAAAGTGAGTTAGGCTGCAATCCAACCCTGGATCTTGCCCGTTGTGGCACTCAGACTGGGGCCTTTGCCCCCCATAGTGCACTAATTTGGACCAGAGCCTCACTGGCCCGCATTGGGACGTATAAAAGTTGTGCACCCTGTTAGTAGGGTGCCATTTGGGACACACTTTAGTCTCTGCCCAAAACCAACTCGATGGGAAAATGAAGCTGCGGAGTACAATGTGGGCTTGATCTATGGGGATGGATGCCACTGTTCTGTTCTCTTCCTTGGGCACATCACTCTTCTTTCACTCTTCTACTGGCCGGGATAAAATATTCTGCAGTCTCTTCCTCGCTCCTTTGTCTCACTCTTGTTTCCATCTCTCATTGCCTCTGCCTCCACTGACTCTCTCCCTCTACTGACTCTCTGTCTCCACTGTCTCTCTCCCTGTCTCTCTCTGCCTCTGTCTCCACTGTCTCTCTCCCTGTCTCTCTCTGCCTCGGTCTCCACTGTCTCTCTCCCTGTCTCTCTCTGCCTCCACTGTCTCTCTCCCTGTCTCTCTCTGCCTCCACTGTCCCTCTGCCTCCAGTCTCTCTGCCTCTGTCTCTGCTGTCTCTCTTTCTCTTTGCCTCTCTCTGCCCCTCTCTCAACCATCTTTCTGACTCTGTCTGCTTCTTTCTTTTCTCCACTCTCTCAAACTCTATCTCCACTTTTAGTATCTTTCTAAGAGCTCTTTTTCTGCCTCTTATTCTCTTGATCTTTCTCTCTCATCTCTCTGTCATCTGTCTCTCTTACTCTGTCTGTCCCTGCTTTTTTTCTTCGCCTAGTTTTTATCAAATCATGGTCTCCTGTAGCTAATTGTCACATTGCCAGAAGAGATTGGTGTTTTGCGCTAGCTGTGGGTAAATCGAAGCACTTGTCACCCAGACTGCCTCTGTTTAACGTGAGCGCTAGGCCTTAAATCATGGACAGAAGTGGCTGACTAAACTGTTCAGCTGTTCTCCGCAGTGGAGCCCAGTTCGAAGGTAATGAATGTGCTGAGGCTTTGTGGTGCGCTGGATAGCAGGCAGGGGGGAGTCGTGGATATTTGGAGCTTTAAAGGGGTATGGACATTTTTGCCAATTAATTATGTACGTTAATTCTTGGCGGTGGGCGATCCAGGTCCTTTATGATCTTCTGTGTTTTTTTAATTACAACACTGAGCAGAGTCATGAGGAAGAGAGTGAGTGTGTTCTGAAGTGGCAGTGTGCTATTCAGATTTCAACACCCGGTCGCACCAGTCATTTGGTTCCAGAAGCAGCGGCCTGGAGCGCTAGACCACCCTGGCCCAGTACCGAATTATTTTTGCTTAATTGTCTGAACTGCAGAATGCCCTTTTTGAGATTACTCTGAGTCTGTGTGAATGGCCTTTCCTCCAGGAGGAGTAAAATGCCCGGATGGGCAGTTTCGCAGTCTGCAAGGCTGAGAGCCTCTGATGCCACCAGTAACGTTGAGAGGATTCTCATGACAGGATTTTAAAGACACCATTGAAAGGGGTTAAGATGTGTGGGTAAATGAAATCCATGTCTTATAAAGAAATAGCCTGTTGGGAACATAGTGAAAAGGGTTCATGTTCAATTATCTATAAAAGCAGAGGTCGTAGATAGCATACAAGAGATCTTTTCCTACAATGCTGTGGGTAATCTGCCAGTTACTTCCAGAACGGAATATTCTCATATTGAAAGAGAAGCTTTAGTTCTGGTGTACGTGTGCATGTGTGTGCGTTTGTGCGTGTGTGTGTGTGTGTGTGTGTGTGTATGCAAAACGGACTCCTCTATGACATGAAAGGGGCTGATTGCTCTGAGCTGAGCTCTTTTGGGCATCAGCTCTGTGTGTCTAAAATGGCCCTCTCTTCCCAATATAGTGCACTTCTTTTGGTCAGCTCCAGTACAGCCATGGTAAAAAGAAGTGTGCCAGGGAGTAAGGTGCCATTTGGGACGTGTGCCCGTCTGTCTCTAGGATAATTTGCCACGCTCTTCTCTGCTGTCTGCTCTGTCAGAGCTGACCGCAGGCTGGCTGCCTGTCTCTCATCAAAAGTTGGACCGAAGTCTCTTACTGATCTATGAATAAACACTTTGATCTCAAACGAGCCTGTGTGTGTACCATATACCAGATTAATACAAGGCATTTATACACAATACTACGTGACCGCAAATCCACTACTACACATTGTGTTGTATAAATTGAATGACATGACATATGTTTGTATTCTCTTTTGACCGGGTCCAAATACAGTGTTTTGAAATGTTTGTATCCTTTTCCACAGGGTCCACATACAGTGTTTTGTCCACGATGCCCTCGGACTCCGAGAGCAGCAGCTCCCTCAGCAGTGTAGGTGAGTGGGGACAGCTTCTTCTTCGTGGGTAGTTGCACTTCTTCTTCATGGGTAGTTGCACTTCTTCTTCGTGGGTAGTTGCCCTTCTTCTTTGTGGGTAGTTGCCCTTCTTCTTTGTGGGTAGTTGCCCTTCTTCTTTGTGGGTAGTTGCCCTTCTTCTTTGTGGGTAGTTGCCCTTCTTCTTTGTGGGTAGTTGCCCTTCTTCTTTGTGGGTAGTTGCCCTTCTTTGTGGGTAGATGACCTTTTTCTTTGTGGGTAGTTGACCTTTTTCTTTGCGGGTAGTTGACCTTCTTCTTTGCGGGTAGTTGACCTTCTTCTTTGCGGGTAGTTGACCTTCTTCTTTGTGGGTAGTTGACCTTCTTCTTTGTGGGTAGTTGACCTTCTTCTTTGTGGGTCGTTGACCTTCTTCTTTGTTGGTAGGAGCCCTTCTTCGTGGGTAGTGGCCCTTCTTCTTCGTGGGTAGTGGCCCTTCTTCTTCGTGGGTAGGGCCCTTCTTCTTCGTGGGTAGGGCCCTTCTTCTTCGTGGGTAGTGGCCCTTCTTCTTCGTGGGTAGTGGCCCTTCTTCTTCGTGGGTAGTAGCCCTTCTTCTTCGTGGGTAGTAGCCCATCTTCATCGTGGGTAGTAGCACATCTTCTTCATGGGTAGTAGCCCTTCTTCTTCGTGGGTAGTAGCCTGGGGCTGCACAACTGCCAATTGTCCAGAACAATCCCAGGGTTACCAGAACAATCCCAGGGTTACCAGAACAATCCCAGGGTTACCAGAACAATCCCAGGGTTACCAGAACCCCAGGGTTACCAGAACCCCAGGGTTACCAGAACCCCAGGGTTGGAATATTCCTGGAATGAAGAAGGGGATCAGTAATATATCCAGAATCCTTAAACCAGTATTTCACCTGTAGTAGTAGGAGTGTCTGATTATTAATATGTTGTTCGAACAACTTCGCATGAGGCTGAGTGCACGTGGTCTACACGTTATTTATGCCCCAGTCTCCTTCTCTCCCCCTTTAGGGTTTCGGTCAACACATGCAAGTGATTACACAGATGTGAAAGCATTTACAGAAGCACCCCACCAACCCCCAGCATGGGCTTCATTCTCCCCTGGAAGGAGAGTGGAGTAGGCTTTTGCCCAAATGGCCCTTTCTAGTACAGAATCTAGAATCACAGCTCTTTGGGTCTTGTATTGGGGAGTCATGCACTATTGGGAAGGCAGTAGCAGTTGGGTGTGAGCCAGAGAGAACGCTGAGCCTTATTTCTAAAAGAGGAGAGTGGAGCAGGACTCTGTTGTCGTTGCATTCAAGTCAGGGGAATGGTAGCCCAGAAAGAAAATATTGCATAGAGCAGTGTTGTGTTTATGTCAGCACTGCCCTTTGATTTATTAATTTAGGCATGGCTTGAGAGCTGGACTGATTACACAAAAAGTGTAAATGATTAAATGGGCCATCTGCAATTGGAATTTTAAATTCATGCTATATGATTTTAGCTATTGGTTCTAAAAGAATACAAGCTACGTGGGATGAACTTTGTTAAAAATAAGAAAAGGCCTTTAAACACAGTCATAAAAAAACAAATTCTTTCTCTGCTAGTTTGTGGGTTATTATTTTGACATTATTAATTAAAACTAAGGTTACCGCCTAAAAGTGTTTGGTCCCTGTGTGCAAACATCCTATTAGGCCCTTTCCCTTTGGTTTTGGGATCCTCTCAGATCTCCATGAGTGAATAGGTCGTATGGAGGGTTCAGGGGTCAGGGGTAGGCATTAGGGATCTATTTTGGATTGGACCTAAGGCAGGTCAAGCTGTTTCATGTGGCATTATGATCTGGGAGTTGATTTGGAATGTTCCTGGAGATCTAGAAAATGGTTTGAGTGGCTCCATTGACTTCCAGCAGCCAGATCTTTATTGTATTCTACATTTGATGAGCCCACCTCATAAGACTCTTAAGGGTTGATTTGGGCCGGGTTCAGGGTTGGGTTAAAGTCCCTTGCCACCAGTGACATGCTGACTGTGACAGGTACGACGGGCCAAGCTTCGTCCCCTCCTCCGGCCCACCTGGAGACCCGCTGCGGGCAGGTGAGCGAGAAGATGGAGACCGTGCTGTTCCAGCTCAGGCAGGTGACACGCGAGAGGGATGAGCTTCGCAAACGCCTGGCCCTGTCCTCGCCAGGCACCACCTTCGATGACTGCAGGTAAAACCCAGGGAACACACGCAAGGAACTAGTCTGACGTGACTCCACCAGCCAGCAGAATAACAGCGCATTCTGCAGTACCTTGGTTCAGTGGTCAGCAGATGAACAAGTCGAGTCCAGACAGAACCACTAATGATAGAACCACTAAGTGCTATTTTTATACAATCCTTCTGACCTATAGATAGATCAGCTTTATCCAGAACTGCTGTGGACCGAACCTCAGATGACCACGGGCAAAGTTCTCTGTCAGAAAATGCTCACGTCATGTTGTTTTGCCCAAAGTGCTTCCACCAGCTAAAAGCTTTAAGACAAGCAAAATGCTTCCAAACTTTTGTCGGATCACTAACTCTGATAAAACATTTAACATGATTCTGCCAGCCAGCTACTGTATATAATATTAATGATACAATCCCCATCTTTCTCATACATGCGCAAACAGTGGAGTGTTATAACATTTTAAAGGTCTAGATTCTTGATGCCTTTTCTTTTTCCTGTGTGTGTGCGTTTGTGTGCGTGCGTGTGCATGCGTATGCCTGTGTTTGTTTGTGTGTGTGTGTGTGTGTGTGTGTAAAAAGCAGGCCCAACTTCAAGTCAGGCCATGACTATGAGCGTCTGAAGCTACAGTGTTTGAAGGCCATGGGAGATCTGCAGTCTCTACAGAATCAACACAGCACCTCCCTAAAGAGATGTGAAGAGGCAGTGCAGAAAGCTGACTTCTACCAGTAAGTGGTACAAACACACATGCATGTACACTGCTGTAATTCTACTAGGGAATGAAGTACAGACCCGGGTTTGAATACTATTTGATATAATCAAAATGCATTTTTCCGTTAGCCTTCCAGCTGGGTGGAGTTTGCTCACAACAAGAGATGTCATTCAAGCCCGCCTGAGGTTTTTATTTTATTTATTTTATATTGTGCCGTGCACGGAATTGGTCCTGGCCCATCAATGTTTTAGCATTCCCTCAATGCTTTTGTGTTTGGGGCTCAGAAGCTCTCACAGTGAGGAGATGGAATGGATGGAGGGGAATTGTGTTCATCCTGGTCATGAGGTCTGTGTAGCAGGCTGCAGATTGCAAAGAACAGATTTTTTCCAGGGATACAGGAGGGGGTCAACCAGTCTTTTGTCCCCTTTTAAAAGCTGCTACTCAGTTAAAACCATCATTCTAATCCTCCAACGTTTTAATAAAATCTCAAGTGATTAAAAGTCAAAGTGAGCAGAGCTACTGCTTTTCTTTCAGTATCATGATGAACGCCGCTCTAGTCAGACTCCCAAAAGCCACCTTCATTCATATTTAGTCCACCGCTTGGAGTGTACTGTGTGGGGAATAGGATGCCATTTTGGACCCACACCATTTCTCAGAAAGAATGAGCTGAGCACAAAAACCAGCCAACAGAACAACAGGTAGAAATAAAAAAAATAAAATGTATTTCTATCTAAAACCATTATAAATAACCACAGAGCACCTTGCGATGTCACATGAATATTCACGTTTACATATTTTCATTTAGCCGGATCTCTTATCCAAGCGACTTAGACAACCGCATATCACAGACATAAGTGCATGCTTTTCAATAAAGCAGTTCTCTTAAGTTCAGGTGGGAAAAGACAAGAGCGAGTTTCAGGCACACTTCAGTTCCACGGAATCTATGTAGACAACCATAGTTTTTTTTCTAATTACAGTGTCACCAGACAACCGTGCCGTCAGAATAATGCCGTGGCAAAACTAGGTCTGTCATTTCTCAGTCTGTGAAGTAAACCGTGCTGCCATGCTCTGTCTGTCCATTTGTGTGATTTAATTGCTGGCTTCCATATGCATGGATGGTGTGGGGTCGTCGACAACCACGCTAACAGCTGGGACGAAATGCAAACAGACAGATGATGGATTAGGACCCGTTTTTAAGCCCCTGTGTTTTTCTCTCTGTCCTTCGTTCAGCTTCTGTGTTCAGGCCATGTTGGCGTTCATCTGAGGCTACGTGTTTATTATCATGTCAGCTGTAAGAGTAGACTTGTCTGGTTGGGATAGAAATGAACTGGTTGAGCTGGTATTTCTGAGCACTTGCCCGAGCTGGTGTTCCTTACTGAAGTGACAAGTTTAAAAGATTTATGATTTTGAACACATTTTAACTTTTCTCTCTAATGCATTTCTTTCCGTACCGCAGTAGTTTGCTCAGGTTTTCTATGTGGGGGAAGTTAGGTGCTTTATACGTTAGGTGTTTGAGAATGTAGGTTCCACACCGTCTTTTTATGTGGCAAATAAACCACAACAGCCATTAATTCCTGAATAACCCAAATCAGCCACTGTCATCCAAAGCTCACTCGGCCCGTTTGTAACTCCGATATGACTCCCACGTCAGCCAGTGCATTTGGGAACGCACGGCATGAGGTCGGCCTGACAGGGCTGAGGTCGGTGCCTGTTGACTAACCCTGCCATGTCTCTCCTCTGTGTGCAGCTCCCTCCACAGTCGTGTTGCCAGCGAGCAGGCTCAGCTGAAGGAGGAGCTGGAGGCCGTCAGACAGGTGTGTTGCCTGGGTGTACACCTGGACCGTGGTGACTGGGTGTACACCTGGACTGTGGTGACTGGGTGTACACCTGGACCGTGTTGACTGGGTGTACACCTGGACTGTGTTGCCTGGGTGTACACCTGGACCGTGTTGCCTGGGTGTACACCTGGACTGTGGTGACTGGGTGTACACCTGGACTGTGTTGCCTGGGTGTACACCTGGACTGTGTTGACTGGGTGTACACCTGGACTGTGTTGCCTGGGTGTACACCTGGACTGTGTTGCCTGGGTGTACACCTGGACCGTGTTGCCTGGGTGTACACCTGGACTGTGTTGACTGGGTGTACACCTGGACTGTGTTGCCTGGGTGTACACCTGGACCGTGTTGCCTGGGTGTACACCTGGACCGTGTTGCCTGGGTGTACACCTGGACTGTGTTGCCTGGGTGTACACCTGGACCGTGTTGACTGGGTGTACACCTGGACTGTGTTGCCTGGGTGTACACCTGGACCGTGTTGCCTGGGTGTACACCTGGACTGTGTTGACTGGGTGTACACCTGGACCGTGTTGACTGGGTGTACACCTGGACTGTGTTGCCTGGGTGTACACCTGGACTGTGTTGCCTGGGTGTACACCTGGACTGTGTTGCCTGGGTGTACACCTGGACTGTGTTGCCTGGGTGTACACCTGGACTGTGTTGCCTGGGTGTACACCTGGACTGTGTTGACTGGGTGTACACCTGGACTGTGTTGCCTGGGTGTACACCTGGACTGTGTTGCCTGGGTGTACACCTGGACCGTGGTGACTGGGTGTACACCTGGACTGTGTTGACTGGGTGTACACCTGGACTGTGTTGACTGGGTGTACACCTGGACTGTGGTGACTGGGTGTACACCTGGACTGTGGTGACTGGGTGTACACCTGGACTGTGTTGACTGGGTGTACACCTGGACTGTGTTGCCTGGGTGTACACCTGGACTGTGTTGACTGGGTGTACACCTGGACTGTGTTGACTGGGTGTACACCTGGACTGTGTTGACTGGGTGTACACCTGGACTGTGGTGACTGGGTGTACACCTGGACCGTGTTGCCTGGGTGTACACCTGGACTGTGTTGCCTGGGTGTACACCTGGACTGTGGTGACTGGGTGTACACCTGGACTGTGGTGACTGGGTGTACACCTGGACTGTGTTGACTGGGTGTACACCTGGACTGTGGTGACTGGGTGTACACCTGGACTGTGTTGACTGGGTGTACACCTGGACTGTGTTGACTGGGTGTACACCTGGACTGTGTTGACTGGGTGTACACCTGGACTGTGTTGACTGGGTTTACACCTGGACCGTGTTGCCTGGGTGTACACCTGGACTGTGTTGACTGGGTGTACACCTGGACTGTGTTGACTGGGTGTACACCTGGACTGTGTTGCCTGGGTGTACACCTGGACTGTGTTGACTGGGTGTACACCTGGACCGTGTTGACTGGGTGTACACCTGGACTGTGTTGCCTGGGTGTACACCTGGACTGTGTTGACTGGGTGTACACCTGGACTGTGTTGACTGGGTGTACACCTGGACTGTGTTGACTGGGTGTACACCTGGACTGTGTTGACTGGGTGTACACCTGGACTGTGTTGGGAAACCAATGTTCAGGCCCTCAACTGTTTTCTGTTCCATTCTGGGCGATTGTTATTCTGCAGGACAACATCCAACTCATCCGGGAGCACAACCATCTGAAACTGAGCTGTGAGGAGATGAGGAGGCGGCATGAGGAGGACCAGAGGGAGTTAGGAGACATGAGGCTCCTCCACCAACAGGTAGACACACACAAACACACATCTACACACGCATACACACCCACACACACGCCCAGACACACACACACGCCCAGACACACACACACACACACACACACACAACGACACACACATGACCTGACATACAACTACACACACACACACAACGACACACACACATGCACACGCCCAGACACACACACACACGACACACACATGACCTGACATACAACTACACACACACACAACAACACACACACATGCACCCAGACACACACACGACACACACATGACCTGACATACAACTACACACACACACAACGACACACACACATGCACCCAGACACACACACACACGCCCAGACACACATATACTTGTGAGACATTTTGGGGGATTACAATTGATTTCCATTAATGCTGCAAAAATACTAATATAGCCATTATTTATTAGGGCGAGCCTGGCAAAATGTCCTCACTGTTCCAGTCTTTCCATTTACTGTACTATTGATGCTCCAAACTTGACGTAGTGTAGATGACCAAATGGGAAACACAGTGTTTCTCTACCGTCCGCTCTGCCGGCATCTGGAGAAGCACCCCGTCTGCCTTTTACAGTGAACCTTTTGGGCCCTGTAGGGAATAGCATGCTGTTTGGGACACGTGACCTAATTCGTCCCCATTAAATCATGGACCTGCTGTTCGGATCATTAATGTTTCGTCAGTAATGTCCATGTGGGATGTCTGTGCCCGTCGGGCCAGTACCAGACCGTGTGACAAATGGCCCCCTTGTTCCATGTCGGCTCTAGTCAGAAGCAGTGCCCTGTTATGGGAATAGGGTCCCATTTGGGACGCGTGCTGTCTGCCGATTGCTGGGCCAGCTTTTTAGCTCATGTCACCGAAGTGGCATCGAGCTGCATTCAGACGGAAAAATCCTACAGGCCCTGATGCCACTGGGTCTTCGTTGTGAATGAGGTCTGTTTGAAAAGGAAGTGAGCCAATGACATGGGGTGCACACAAGCGTTCGGCTTTCATGGGACGTTTTAAATATGAATAAACACCATGTCGTAACATATTGGTCTTAGTCTTCGTACACACATTAGCCATTTAGCCAGGGATCGTATGCACAGCTCCTTTAGGGTCCCTGTGTGATATTCTGTCATTTTGATGTTAAATGGGGCGATCTGCAGTTCAATTAACAAGTGCCAAACCTGCCACGGTTCTGTTAAACAGCTGAAAGAGGGGGCGTGGTGAAATGTAGCCCCATTCAAATTCATAGACAGAGCGGTGAATGGTGAATCCAGAGCAAGTGTTGGTTCCAGTTTGATGGAACTTGAACTAAACTAGTGAGGCAAATATAAGCTGTATTCATGCAGAATCAGTGATTGAGTTACACATAATTCCTTTAAAAGTGTCCCGATGTATGTAAGAATCGCAGATTGCCCCTTCAATAAAGTTCTCTCTTTCTTTATTTGAAGTATTACCAGTAGGAGTGGGACTGAGAGGCACATTTTAAATGGTCTGCAAGATTTCTCTCTTCACTGTCTCAGAGAGTTGCTGCTTGGTGACTTAATTTGGCAGCAGGACCTGACCTCTTCTAAATACGTGATGTCACTTTAGCAATTTGACACACTCTTCCAACAGCCAACTTTAATTTCACCCTTTTCCCTGGACAATGGACTATAGTTGACCCCTGTGCTACCATATTCCTTATGCTGTTTGATATGAAGTGCACTTTATGTAGAACAGGGTGTCATTTGTGACTCAGGTTTACTGAAAGCAGCGTCTCACTCGTATTATGTTGCTTAATCTGTTTTACAGGATAGGGGAGGGCACTTTAGGTCCATTCTGCTCCTGACAGACCGAGTGGTTGTCGACTCAGTGTTGGGTCATTATCTGTGATCCTTCGATATTACGGTCAGTACTCTCAACTTCAGGAATTGAAATCAATTGAAGGACCTGTGTGTTCCAGGTGATGAGAGCAGGGTCCTCTGAGATCCTCAACAAGCTTTATGACACAGCCATGGACAAGCTGGAAGGTGCCAAGAGAGACTACGAGGTTCTCAAGAAGAGGTATAGCAAAAGGTTTTTATTACACTGTACAAGTGACCTTGTTTAGATAGTCACGTACAATGACTTCTTGAAGGAGCTAGCTTCCTGAAGCGACTCTCAGAAGGAGCTAGCTTCATGAAACGACTCTGAAGGAGCTAGCTTCCTGAATCGACTCTCAGAAGGAGCTAGCTTCCTGAACTGACTCTCTGAAGGAGCTAGCTTCCTGAACTGACTCTCTGAAGGAGCTAGCTTCCTGAACTGACTCTCTGAAGGAGCTAGCTTCCTGAACTGACTCTCTGAAGGAGCTAGCTTCCTGAACTGACTCTCTGAAGGAGCTAGCTTCCTGAACTGATTCTCTGAAGGAGCTAGCTTCCTGAACTGACTCTCCGAAGATGCAGGACTGCGATCCTGTTTAATTGCTTCATTATTTTTCTCTTCGCCTTTTCATTACTGTACAACTTTTCTCCTTTCCTGTTTAACGAATGTGTTCCAGGTACAATGAGAAGACCGCCCATCACAATGCAGACCTGAGTCATCTGGAGCAGGCTGAGATGGAGAACCAGAGGCTACAGAAACAGTTGGATGTGTTGTTGAAGCAGAGAGATGCTGCCATGCACTATCAGCAACAGTACTCCACCTCTATGAGGAGGTGAGACACACACACAGAGACATTACTATACAAACTGTAGCCTTATAAGGCATTATAATTGCTTGTCTACATAAGTATTCGGAGGTGTTCGTAATGTGCCTTATGCATTCATACGTGTTCACATGTTGTGTAGAAGTGGCTGAAGTAATTCAGTCGAGAGAAGATGAAGGCCTCTGATGGCAGATCTGTGCTGCTGTGTCTCAGATCTCAACCTGACCAGGCCGGCTTCTTCACATGAAAATCGGTTTCATTAGATATTGCCTTATTCTTACTTCTAAAGGTGTGTGTGTGTGTATATTTAAATGGCAAGCTGTTCTTATTATTCACATTGAAGAGTTGATGTTTGTTTGCATCACAGTTCATCATCATCATCCGACGTGTCACTTCTCCTCTACTTTTTCCGCTGTATTTTATAGCGTTGTCATTAACACTGTCCTGGATCCCCTGACCGCGTCCCTCTCTCCCGCTACTCGGTCAGGTTCGATTCGACCCAGGCAGAGCTGTCCAAGGTGGCGGTGCACAACAACGAGCTGCAACGGGAGATGGAGCGGCTGCAGGCGGAGAACACGCGCCTGAAGACCCAGCAGCTGAAGGCCGTGAAGGACTGTGACAAGTACAAGGAGGAGAGGGACTCGGTCTTCAGCGAGTACAGGCTGATCATGAGCGAGAGGGACCAGGTCAGTAACGCACACCCAGTGGCCACTTTACTGGGTACATCGGCCTGTTCACAGAGGATCGACCGTTCCTGAAGACTGTGAGTGTGGACAGGGTGGACCGGTGATCTGAAAGGAAGCTCAGCTTGTTTCAGCAGGCTGTCTCCTCTGTCTCCGGTCCAATAAAGCCAGACTGTCTCCTCACTGGAGCAGAACTGCATCTCTGACCTCATCCCCAGAACTGCATCTCTGACCTCATCCCTGATTGTCATGACATGACTTCACCCTCATCAGCTAGAAACAAGAAGCTACTCCAGTGAGCATTCAAACTAGACAATTTAGAGATGGAATAACATTGACTTGTTCGACCAGTCCCAGTTTGGTGGACTTGAATGTCCTGTGGAAGGCTGAAGACTCAACACAATAGAGCAGCTTTTGCGTGCATTCTGACGTTCCTGTAGAGTGCGTGCGTTCTGACGTTCCTGTAGAGTGCGTGCGTTCTGACGTTCCTGTAGAGTGCGTGCGTTCTGACGTTCCTGTAGAGTGCGTGCGTTCTGACGTTCCTGTAGAGTGCGTGCGTTCTGACGTTCCTGTAGAGTGCGTGCGTTCTGACGTTCCTGTAGAGTGCGTGCGTTCTGACGTTCCTGTAGAGTGCGTGCGTTCTGACGTTCCTGTAGAATGCGTGCGTTCTGACGTTCCTGTATTTTCCATTCCCTGATGTGTTCTGGAAGTAGAGGAGACCAAACCTTTTCTCGATGGATGTACCTAATAATAAGCTGGCCACTGAATTTAATTTGATTAGGACAATGCACATTAATAAAAATATCTTTCAATTAGCCATCTTTCAATAATGCATGTACATAGATCTTCAGACTTCTCCTGGGGACCCCCCAGCCATTCCATCTATTAGATGTATCCCAGAGCTAGCACCCCTGAATCAACTAATTAACTAATTAACAAGCCCTTACCTATTGAATCAGGTGAGCTAGTTCAGGGCCAAAATGAAACTGTGAGATGGCTGGGGGGTGCCCAGGAAAGGGTTGAAGATCCATGTACTAATACATTCAGTAAATACTAGTACTACTGATATATAATGTTGTAAAACTATATAACGGGGAGATTACTAATGTTATTTTTGCGGAACAGGTGATCAAGGAAGTGGACAAGTTACAGACGGGGCTGGAGCTAGCGGAGGCCAAGCTGAAGAACACCACCTCGGAGAGAAGGATGACCGGCGAAGAGTTGGAGGCGCTTCGTCAGGTAATCGGACTGACTCATAACCCTGTATGAACACATTGACTAACATGCATGATTAACTGTCATTCGGTTGTATGGAACACCTAAGAGAATTAGCTAGCTTGCAAGCCTTCATCCTGTGAATGAGTTAAAGATTTTAGTTTTAACAATATTGTCAAGTCAAGACCTCTTCCAGTGGCCCTTTAAGTTAATTAGCTAGTTGCTGTCTTCTTGGTTGACCAGGAGCTTGGTTCAGCACTTATCGACCGAGACAGGGCCATCTGTGAGAAGAATGAGCTGTTGGAAAAGTACTGCCACGAGGTGAAGGACAAGGCAGAGACCCAGAAGGAGCTGAGCCAGGCCTGCAAAGACATCGAGACGGTCCGGGAAGAGAGGGACGTTGCCCGTAAGGAAAGGACTGAGGCCATCACACAGAGAGATCAGCTACTCAGAGAGTACTACCAGGCTAGACAGGTAAAATACACACACACACCCTAACGGGTAAAACACACACACACACACACACACACACACACACACACACACCCTGACGGGTAAAACACACACACACACACACACACCCTGACGGGTAAAACACACACACACACACACACACACACACACCCTGACAGGTAAAACACACACACAGAATTCCTTATTTTAATCCACAAATTACATTTTCATTCAAATAGGCATCTTTTGAATCCAGACTCTAGGATGCGAATGACAGCATGTTCTCCAGATAGCAGGGCTGCACATGACATGAACCACTGACATGAAGCAGTATCTCACTAACCCATTGGCTTGTCTGGTATGGGCCTGCAATCCGAAGGCCACGGACCGTCTCACAGCCCTGAACTAGCTTACCTCATCCAAGCAGTTCAAGGGGCTCAGGGTTGTAACGTAGTCATTTTAAGGGCAAGGCCATTTGGCCTTCGGTGTCACAAACATTTTTAGGGCACAAAGGCCACTGAGTGAAATAAGAGGATTTGGAGCTTACAAATAAACAACTTGAATTTCTAATAAGAAAAATAAAACATGCATGACATAAAAACATACATTATTCACTTTTTTTTTATTCACAACTGATATGTTTTTTGACCTAAAAAGTTTAATTATCATGTTTTACAAAGTACATCTACTCCTTCAAAATATCTTACATTTTTATAGATTCTGGAATCTGTTTCATTTTAGAAGTTTTAGTTGGGAGCGTTCACAAGACGAAAACAGGCAGTGGTATTGACAGTTAAGTAACGTTAAGCCTAGCTAGCCAGAAGGATAAACATGACCTCAGTTACCCAAAAGTAAACCGCTATGTATCCTTTAACATCACAATCACCTGCTCTGAGTACCACCTAAATGAACAAATGTAGTGGGTTATTTGTGTGCAGAGCAAGTCTTTTTGTTTTGTAATCTTTGGCCACAAACGCTGTTATCTCGAGTGATGTCAAACCTAACGTTGCTTCTCGGAGCCTTCAAACAGCGTTCAGGTGTATTCTCCCATTCAGAGGTCGGAACTTTCCCACTTCGTCGTTGCTCATGAACGCACCTTCCAAAGCAGAGGTTTGATTTAAGCACTAAATAAGTCAGCTATCTATCGATAACTAGCTAGCTTGCTTACATGCGTGTAGTCCGTTCTTGTGGTTGTTCACAGTTGGGAACTACAAACAAACTTACGAATAAACTGCTGACCATGAGATTTTGACAGTAGCAGGGGCTTAAAGGACATGCATGGTGGCAGTAGGGCATACTATGATTTTCGGGGGGGGGGCATCACGGCCAGAGCGAAGGGCAACGATGACCGTGGCCGTCGTGAAATTCTTTTGCTGAAGGGGCGTGATGATTAGTAGACAAGTTGATTCAGATGTGCTAGTCAAACCAACGTCAGGCGCCGTGTTGTGGCTAACTGCATAGATTTCTCCCTGGCGGTTGGCTTCACCCCACCCTGGGTGTGAACTCTGGTCCCCCGCTTCCCAACGCACGTGAGCGCTCCTTTTTGACAGCGCTTCAACCGTTTGAGCTACACAAAAGGTACTGATGAAGACGGAGCTCCATCAAAGACATTTCAAGCTAGCTGTGGAGTGAGATTTCAAAATCAAAGAACACACACAAACCGACACACAAACCGATACACGAACACACACGCCTCATGGGTGAGATACAAACCTGTTTTAGTAGACAGAGGCCCTCTACAGAGACTAACCGCTGAATGCACCAGGCTAAACAGGTTCAACATCTAAGCTGGAAATATCAGCTTTCCTAGTAGGGATCGGCCTAAAGAAACATTTGTTACCAAAATGTCAGGTTGTTGGGATCTCTGGTCCTGACATGTACAGTTACTGTTAAACTGGATCACACACACACACACACCCACCCACCCCACACACACACACACACACACACACGGGATAGACAGGATAGAGGCTTAAGCCTTGTCACAGCTAGTCACTTAAAACCGGTAGACTGGACAGGTTTGATTGGTTGACAACTTGAATGTCCCTATGGGGGATACCCAAGACAGGACATAACAGGACATAACACGACATAAGACAATACACAAACATATATAATACACACAATATAAGAACATAAAACAATACTCAAACATATATAATACACACAATATGAAACAATACTCAAACATATATAATACACACAATATGAAACAATACTCAAACATTTATACTACACACAATATAAAACAATACTCAAACATATATAATACACACAGTATAAGACAATACTCAAACATATATAATACACACAGTATAAAACAATACTCAAACATATATAATACACACAGTATAAGACAATACTCAAACATATATAATACACACAGTATAAAACAATACTCAAACATATATAATACACACAATATAAGACAATACTCAAACATATATAATATACACAATATAAGACAATACTCAAACATATATAATACACACAGTATAAGACAATACTCATATAATACACACAATATAAGACAATACACAAACATATATAATACACACAGTATAAAACAATACTCAAACATATATAATACACACAGTATAAGACAATACTCAAACATATATAATACACACAGTATAAAACAATACTCAAACATATATAATACACACAGTATAAGACAATACTCAAACATATATAATACACACAGTATAAAACAATACTCAAACATATATAATACACACAATATAAGACAATACTCAAACATATATAATACACACAATATAAGGATGGAACGGGAGATTGACAGACGGATCGGTGCAGCTTCTGCAGTAATGCAGTCGATGTATCGGTCTGTCGTGGTGAAGAAAGAGCTGAGCCGCAAGGCGAAGCTCTCGATTTACCAGTCAATCTACGTTCCTACTCTCACCTATGGTCATGAGCTTTGGGTCATGACCGAAAGGACAAGATCCCGGATACAGGCGGCCGAAATGAGCTTTCTCCGCAGGGTGGCCGGGCGATCCCTTAGAGATAGGGTGAGAAGCTCGGTCACCCGGGAGGAGCTCAGAGTAGAGCCGCTGCTCCTCCACATCGAGAGGGGTCAGCTGAGGTGGCTTGGGCATCTTTTTCGGATGCCTCCGGAACGCCTTCCTGGGAAGGTGTTCCGGTCCCGTCCCACCGGGAAGAGACCCCGGGGAAGACCTAGGACACGCTGGAGGGACTATGTCTCCCGGCTGGCCTGGGAACGCCTCGGTGTCCCCCCGGAAGAGCTAGAGGAAGTGTCTGGGGAGAGGGAAGTCTGGGCATCCCTGCTTAGACTGCTGCCCCCGCGACCCGGCCCCGGATAAAGCGGGAGAAGATGGATGGATGGATGGACAATATAAGACAATACTCAAACATATATAATACACACAGTATAAGACAATACTCATATAATACACACAATATAAGACAATACACAAACATATATAATACACACATACATGCAACATAAGACAATACAGAAACATAAAATGCCTACACATAAAACAGGTTGTACACTATCTGTGTCACAAGACATGACACACTGTCTGTCTGGCGGTTTGTGTGAAGTGAACCACTCCAGAGGTCATCCATACTGTCCTGTGTGACCCTGCTGACACCATTCCAGCATCATTCAATTCTCTACAAAGCATTTTTCTCTCTCTGTCTCTTTCTGATTGTCTGGAAGGATTTGTGACAGACAGACGATGCCTGCATTAGGAAATGACCAGTAATTAAAGTGAAAAGCATAGGTCTGACTTTGACACATCCCGGGTATCAAAGTGCAGCCCGTCTCCACACAGACTATACGTCTGTAACACCAGTAATGGAATGGGATTGATTGAGTCTGGACCATAATTCAATGCCTCACTAGTGCTTTAGCTCACTATCGGGGTCACACTATTAGTGCAGGCGCCCTCTTCCCTACACAGAGCACTGGGGATGGACGGTCGTTAGATCCCGTTATGTTTCCCCGTTTCTGTGGCCACAGGCCCGTGTGGAGCACTTCAGATGAGGGAGAAAGGCCACTGTCACTTCCCTGTCTGTCCCAGTTCACAGACCAATCTGTAACGCGCAGGGTGGACTCCAAAACAAAACACAACATGCCCATGATAAAAACATGTGTACACCCTCATTCCAGGGTAGACTTACTCCTGGTACAGATCTAGAGTCAGTTTCACCTAGCTACAGATCCAGGGCCAGTTTGCTTCAAGGTACAGATCCAGGATCAGGTTCCCCTCTGCCAATCCAACCCTTGAAAAATGCTAACCTGAATGCTAACCCAGGATCAGCCTTACCCTCGACCACTTCCTCCCTGTCAGATACAAGACTCGGCCACAGTGGACATGGAGCGGGCCACCAAAGAGATCGAGGTGCTGAGGAAGCAGTACGAGGCCATGTCCCTGGAGCTGAAGGAGGCCGCCCAGGAGGCAGAGGTGGCCAAGTGTCGCCGCGACTGGGCCTTCCAGGAGAGGGACAAGATAGTGGCCGAGAGAGAGAGCATACGGTGAGGAGGGAGAGCGGGAGGGAGAGAGGGAGGGAGGGAGGGAGAGAGAGAGCGTATGTTGAGGAGAAATAGAGAGAGAGCATACCGTGAGGAGGCAGAAAGAGAGAGCGAAATGACAGATTATTGTATTTTTACAGAAAACGTGACAAGCTTATGATGTAATCAGTTTATAGGTAGATTTAGATGACATCTTGATTGTGTGTGTGTGTGTATTTGTGTTTCTGTCAGGACATTATGTGACAACCTGAGGAGAGAGAGGGACCGGGCTGTGAGTGACCTGGCAGACGTCCTGAGGAACCTGGACGATGCCAGGAAACAGAAGAACGACGTGTCGCGTGAACTCAAGGAGCTCAAGTGAGTTAGTCGTTCATCCTGCCATCCAGCGTTTTCATCTCCTGGTATCCCTTTATCTCTGGCATCAGAATATAAACCTCTTGAAACTGTTAACAGTACAGAAAAACAGGACCCATTATTTCACATTGACAGTTTTGTGACCTGTTTTGAAGCGTTTTGCTGATTTACAACCAGATCTTTAGTCCCATCTAGTGGTGAGAATGTAAATCGAATAAATGTTGCTCCATACATTCTGAGTTCATATGAAAATAATTGTTGGTTTCATGTGAACGTCTTATTTTTTTTTATGTCCAGGGAAAAGCTTGAAGACCAGTTAGCAAAGGAGGCCCGGTTTCAGCAACTGGTGGCGCATAATTCCCACGATTCCGCCATCGACACAGACTCACTGGAGTGGGAGACGGAAGTCGTGGAGCTTGAGAAGAACAGAGTACGCGTTCAGTGGTCCCCAGCCGCTACAGCCAGGCCCATTCCACTCGTACCGTTTCATGCCATTGCCAATGATAAGTGACACGTTACTGAAGTGGATCGCATCGACGACCGTGTGAAAAGCCGAAGCACCAAGTTGACTGAATGACCCCAGTGGGTCTGGGTCACCGGGCCCCCCAAGGGCCGGGCCATGGAAAAACAGTCACAGCCCAGTTGATCAACTGTGTCTGATCATTCGACACGCGTCACAATTCTAATCATTAGCGAAGGAACAAAAAACGTCTGGTACAGACCAGAGCCTCCCTGATCCGGGGCTGGTCATTAGTTCTCTTTTGTCCCGACAGCGTTATGCAGACAGTCCATTCATGGGTGATGTCATAGGAACTGCTTGACTTAAAAGAAGTTTAAAAGGAGTCACCGAATTGCCGAAAAACCACGAAAGACAAACCTTAGAGCAATTTTAGATCTGTTGTGGTTTTTTTCAATGCTAACTTGAGAGAATGCTAATTATATATTTATGCTGCCATTTCAGGAGGACATGGATTTAAAAGCACTTGGTTTTGATGTTGCCAAGGGGCTAAACGATCCATATTTACCAGGGGATTGTGGGATATTTGTCAGTAAGGTGGCTAAAGGAAGTATTGCTGAAGGAAGATTAAGGTAAATCATACTTAGAAGCTCTTTACTGATCATTCTGAAAAACAGTATAGTATTAATAGCCATGCCCTGCCTGCACTGCTGATTGGTTAGCTCTTCCGTCTACAAAGTCAATGATTGGTTGTCCTTCTTTTCACAGAGTGAATGATTGGCTGTTGAAGATAAACAATGTGGACCTGGCCAATAAGGACAGGAAGCAGGTTCTGAAGGCGGTGCTGAGTGGAGAGGGGGTCATAAATGTGGTGGTTCGCAGGAAGAAGTGCCTGGGAGGGCGTTTGATTACTCCAATACAAATCAGCCTCACTGGATACAAAGGTTAGGATCACCGTGATCAGAGTCAGCTGTCTGGGGATCACCTCCTGTATTAAGCCTTGCCAACCGTAATCAGTCAGTCAATGAATCAGTCACGTGTAATTAATATTATAAAGCCCTTTTTTGCTCCAAGTGACAATATACTGTATGGAATACTAGCTAGCCAACTCTCCATTAAAGTGGCATCAGTTTTGGGATGGAAGGTAAACACCTCTGTCATTATATTATCATTGTCCATGACACCGATACACCAAGATGGATGATAGGGATGAAGGTGAGGAGGATGATGATGCTGAGGGGATATTGATGAGGATGATTATAAGGATGATGTTGATGAGAAGGATGGTGTTGATGAGAAGGATGATGTTGATGAGAAGGATGATGTGAGGGATGATGAGGATAAGGATGATTAGAAGGATGGTGTTGATGAGAAGGATGGTGTTGATGAGAAGGATAATGCGAGGGATGATGATGGGGATGAGGATGATGATGATCAGAAGGATAATGAGGATGAGAAGGATGATGATAAGGTTGATGATAATGTGTGCAAAATGATCGTTAGTAATAATGATTGTGTGCTGATGATGATTATGATGAATACATTTGTGTTGATGATAGTGTGATGAGGGTAGTAACGTGTGCGTGCGTGCGTGCGTGCGTGCGTGCGTGCGCTGAAGACATGACGTTCTCCTCTGTGTCTCTCCAGACAGTGGTATTGGGTTGGAGTGTGGGGTGTTTATAGCTGGTGTCATCCCAGGCTCCCCATCCTCCAGGGAAGGTTCACTCACAGTCGGAGACCGGCTCATCGCTGTACGTATCCTATTAAACCTGCTCTTATCATGAGTGTAACTGTTGGAGAAATGTAGTACATGAATGTGGTTAGAAGCGGTTATTATAAACTGGGTGGTTCAAGTGCTGAATGCCAATTCGCAGGAAGCTGTGGTATACTGAAACATTAAGGCACGGGGGTTGTGGTATATGGGAAATATACCATGCCAACAGCTGTTCTTAGCCACAAAACAGCGCCTGAACACAGCACCTAGTTATGGTATATTGTTAATACACCACAAACCCCTGAGGTGCTTATTTGCTTTTATATACCGGCTACCAACGCAATTTGAGCAGAAAAAGTGATGTGATTTCATAACTGTGGTGTACGGTCTCCTGAATGCTGATTGGCCAATAGCCATGGTATATGTGAGCAGTAACGCACGAGTGGTGCTGACTACATAGGGAATAGGACGCAATTTGCATATGCATTTGGGAGTATTGCAGTGAAGAATGAATACGCACATGGTTTCCTGCTATGTTGTTTTGATAAGAAGTACTGATCTAAATTCCTTTACGCAGATAAATGGAATTGCACTAGACAACAAGTCACTCTCTGAGTGTGAAAGTTTACTGTGTAGCTGCCGAGAGGTTCTCAGTGTCTCTGTCATCAAGGTAAGTTAAATGCCACCCTGATCCTGAGTCTCCCATCTTCCCCCGAGGCCAAAGCCTCCCTGTCTGTCTTTACTCTTGAGCTGAGGTGAGGATTGTGAGTGACCTGGGTGCAAACCACACGTTGACCGTGAGGACCTCTGTGCTTTTCCTCTCGTTCAGTTTCTTCCACAGAGCTGCTCCGCTCAGAGTTTATTCGAAAACCTGGGAGACGCCTCAGAGAAGGTGTCCAACTGCCGTTCGCTCCATTCTGGCCCGGAGGTCCACTCCCGGAACTGCCGGAACTCCAGGCACCACAGCAGTTCCACCCAGACGGAGATGTTCTGTCCGGACGCGGGCTCCAGCGGCGCCGAGGGACACGGCCAGAACGGAGGTCAGAGGGACTCCGTGGAACACGACCAGAATGGGGACGGCTCCTTCTGCCGCCGGCTTAGCAAGCCGTTCTCCACCAGATCCCTGCAGTCCCGCTGTCCGTCCCACAGGGGGCGCTGTGGGCCGTGCAGCCCGCTCGGCCCTGAGCCCTCAGAGCCCCACCAGGACTACTGCTACACGAGACCGGAGTTACACAGGAGACAGGCTTTCACCTTTTCACCGCCTGTTGCCTCAGACTGCATCCTCCGACAGGTCTGCCTTGGCAGGGCGGAATGGATGTGTGGAGGGACGGTGGGAGGTGATATTGATGGGTGGAGGGAGAGTGGGAGGAGGTGATATTGATGGGTGGAGGGAGAGTGGGAGGAGGTGATATTGATGGGTGGAGGGAGAGTGGGAGGAGGTGATATTGATGGGTGGAGAGAGAGTGGGAGGAGGTGATATTGATGGGTGGAGGGAGGGAGAGTGGGAGGAGGTGATATTGATGGGTGGAGGGAGGGAGAGTGGGAGGGAGGGAGCGGATGATATGGATGAATTGATTTATTTATTGTATTTCCATGCCAAAATATGACATGTTATTATAATTTATGTAATTATTTTAAATCTAGAATACTGCCATTTTGACCTGCCGCGCCGGAGGTGAGTGAAGTTCTGTTTATATTCTGATGTATTTAGAGCCGAGACGGAGATGGAGACATGAACCGAGGAGGTTGTGGGGAAGAGCACATCCCTTCCCCAGAGGGGGAGAGGCTGAGCGGAGGCACTTGGCCCAAGATCACATCATTCCCAGAGGGCGCCCAACTCTCCATCTACAAGAAGCCCAGTCAGCGGAAGTCCATCTTTGACGTGGACACCTTCAAACGGCCCGAGACACCCACCAAACTGGACTACCTCTCCCTGTCCCAGCTCCCCAAACACTCGCCCCAGAACTCCTCCGAGGCGGGGCCGGTCCCAGGGGTGGGGATAGGGCAGATCCCTCCCACGCCTCCCCAGAGGAGCGACTCATTCAGGTTCAGACACCGTCAGCAGACCAGCTCTGCCTCTGACTCCACCATCACCACCGGGACGGGGACTCCTCCAGCGACCCCGGGGCTGGATCCAGGAGGCCTCGTCCCACTGGGCAGGAAGCAAGAGGGGAGTGACCCTGAGGGTCGCGAGCGAGACAGAGAGAGAGACTGGGAGGCAGAGCAGGAGGACAGAGACCTGGACAGTGTGAAACAACATTATTACATAGATCTTACGCAAGAGAGGAAGCAGCCAATCAGCAACTCCAGGATGTCATGTGACGAGGAAGTGGGCAGACACAGGGGCGGGGAGCGGGACAGGGGCAGGAGAAGGTACCGGCCCAAATCGGCCCCTTCATTACGACGAAACATGCCCCCGCTACACCTACACATCCCTGTGCAGGTAATTCATGAGTTAATTGATTGGATAATTGATTGGTTAATTAAGCTCTGTAGCTGCGATTTGTCATGTTTTTCTAATTCCTTTTTATATTTATATTCTTATGGATTTGCCATTACAGTGAACACTTCCATACATTGTCGGTGTGTTACTATAGCAAATGTTTCCTGTCTCTCTGTCTGCCTGTCTCTCTGTCTGCCTGTCTCTCTGTCTGCCTGTCTCTCTGTTCGTCTTGTAGGTCCATAGTTTCTCCAATGACGAGGCATCTCCAGAGCCAGTTGACTTGGTGCGTTTCTCCCCGATGCGTTCTCCCCGCTACAGCGCGCCCATTGTGACCCCGGAATATGGGAGCAACACAGTTCCGAGTGAGTCCTCTGTGTTATGTTCAGGGTTCTAGACTAACACCACCTGTGTTGTTTTCAGGGTTCTAGACTAACACCACCTGTGTTGTTTTCAGGGTTCTAGACTAACATGTTCCTGTCATCAGCATGTGATTCACTGCTGCGTGCCACTCATACTGGCACTGATTTTACCGATAGTGGCTATAGATAGCAACTCAAATGTCTTTTTTCATTCATACTTTAAAGCCAATTGGATTCTGTGGAATGAATCAAATGTGTGTGTGTGTGTGTGTTTGGTCATCCAGATCCTGGACACAGAGGCCCCGCCCCATGTCCTGCTGTCACCGCGGTGATGAGGAACCCGGTCTACACAGCCTGGAGCCATGATGTTCACACCAACAACAGCAACTATCCTCCACCACCCAGGTCAGGCATCCACCCTCACCCCAGGTAGTTACCAGCCCCACCCTCATCCTGGGATAGTTACCAGCCCCACCCTCACCCCAGGTAGTAACCAGCCCCACCCTCATCCTGGGATAGTTACCAACCCCACCCTCATCCCAGGTAGTTACCAGCCCCACCCTCATCCCAGGTAGTTACCAGCCCCACCCTCATCCCAGGTAGTTACCAACCCCACCCTCATCCCAGGTAGTTACCAGCCCCACCCTCATCCCAGGTAGTTACCAACCCCACCCTCATCCCAGGTAGTTACCAACCCCACCCTCATCCCAGGTAGTTACCAACCCCACCCTCATCCCAGGTAGTTACCAGCCCCACCCTCATCCCAGTTAGTTACCAGCCCCACCCTCATCCCAGGTAGTTACCAGCCCCACCCTCATCCCAGGTAGTGACCAACCCCACCCTCATCCCAGGTAGTGACCAACCCCACCCTCATCCCAGTTAGTTACCAGCCCCACCCTCATCCCAGGTAGTTACCAGCCCCACCCTCATCCCAGTTAGTTACCAGCCCCACCCTCATCCCAGTTAGTTACCAGCCCTACCCTCATCCCAGGTAGTTTCCAGCCCCACCCCCACTCTCATCCCAGGTAGTTAACAGCCCCACTCTCATCCCAGGTAGTTTCCAGCCCCAGGTAGTTACTTTTTTCAGTATCAATGAGCTGATATGTAGTACTTCAATTGGATGTTCCATTTATCTAGCGCCCAGCACCAATGTCAGCTGAGCCTGGACGTGACCCACAAGCGTTCTGGGGACCTGACTTCGGACTCGTCCTCCAGCAGCCAGGCACCGCACAGCACCAGCTCCCTCCCCTCCAGGTCCAGACTGGGTCAGTGACTGAACAAACATATGAAGGAACCACCAAGGGGCTCATTGGTTGAGGTCTCTGACCCACAGGTCACCACTCAGGGCTGGTTGTTTGATGGGTACATTATCTCGGTCATAACACAGTGAAAGTTTGAAACCTGAGTTGTTTTTGGTTCTTGGCACATAAATGACATGGTTCACCGTTTTAATGGACGTGTTTGGGCTTGACATCGCTGCTGCAATTAGTGGCCCTAAAATCCCTTAATTTATCTTGAAGGATTTTTCTCAAAGTGGTTAGTTACATCTCATAGATCATATAATTCTGGAAAACTGGGTAGTTAATTTAAGCTACTTCCTCTGTCGTGGATGTGCTGAATAGGTTCCTGACAAACGTTCCTCTGTCGTGGATGTGCGGAATAGGTTCCTGACAAACGTTCCTCTGTCGTGGATGTGCGGAATAGGTTCCTGACAAACGTTCCTCTGTCGTGGATGTGCGGAATAGGTTCCTGACAAACGTTCCTCTGTCGTGGATGTGCGGAATAGGTTCCTGACAAACGTTCCTCTGTCGTGGATGTACTGAATAGGTTCCTGACAAACGTTCCTCTGTCGTGGATGTACTGAATAGGTTCCTGACAAACGTTCCTCTGTCGTGGATGTACTGAATAGGTTCCTGACAAACGTTCCTCTGTTTGTGGTCTTGACAGAGTCCTCTGGTCATTTAAAGTTCCGGACAGAACGAATCAGAATACCTTCCACCCGATGTCTTCGTTCCACTGGGTTTCCTGACAGAGGTTTGTTGTTTAATTTTCATGGTGCTCAAAGGTTCAGTATTATAATATCCACATACTTATTTCAAGTATTGTTATTGCCATGAATTCTCTTTCTCCTATTCCATTATCTCTGGTACAAATAACACTGGATTTGCAAATTAAATGCTTGGTAAAAACTGATTATTACACAGTTATATTACACAGTAATAATCCTGAACTAACCCCTCCCCCTCCATTCTGTCCCTTTCTGTCCCCCCATTTTCTCCCACCCCCACCAGGGTCGTTGTCCCAATCAGAGTGTAGCTCTCTGTCCCACTCCACCCCTCCCACTTCCCCTGTCAACCCAGACACCCCCACATACACTAGCAGCCAATCACAGAGCTCTATCTCCACCAGCGCCTCACAGCCCAGGATGTCAGTCAGCCCTGCTCCAACGAGGGATCACCGGAAGGACAGGTACCGCCCCCTACACTAACAACACATATTGAGCAACACAAACCACACACACCTTATTGACAACACACAACACATTGTGCACAACTACAAAAACAAAACACACAAGCAACTAACCCTGTCTTGGAATGCTGTCCCTATCCATTTCACTGGTTAGTAACCCAAGGCCTCATCAATCAGAGGAACCTGTTGATGTACATATCGATCACGTCTGTCTCTCCTGTGTTTTGCCTGTCTGTCCTCTGCCACGCATATTAGGTCTTTCTGTCTGTCAACTCTCTTCTCATTGTCTGTCTGTCAGTCAGTCTCCCTGTCTGTGTGCCGGTTACACCTGTCTGTCCGTCTGTCTGGGGACTTGAAGATTCTTAAGTGATTCTGATGTTGGAAAGCTCATTGGACGATGTCTCCTGTGTCATCATCTGTCACTTTATCTTCAGCTGTAATCTGTCTTTCTTTCCCTCTTCTTTATCTGCAGCTTTCTCTGACTTACCTGCCTTCCATCAAACCATCCTTCTTTTATTCCTCCCTCGTCCTCTGCTTCACCTCTTTCTCTGTCTTTCCCTCTATTCATCCTTTCTCTGTCTTTCCCTCTATTCATCCTTTCTCTGTCTTTCCCTCTATTCATCCTTTCTCTGTCTTTCCCTCTATTCATCCTTTCTCTGTCTTTCCCTCTATTCATCCTTTCTCTGTCTTTCCCTCTATTCATCCTTTCTCTGTCTTTCCCTCTATTCATCCTTTCTGTGACTTTCCCTCTATTCATCCTTTCTGTGACTTTCTTCCACTTTCTCCTTCTTTCCCTTGATGTTCCCCCACTTTCACTTCACTCTCCCCATCTCTGCTCCAGATATGGCTTCTATAACAGATCTTTTCTCCATCTGCCACTGACCGCTAGGCCAAGGTTCTCCTCATTACGGAGCTTGAGGTTTGTTCTGCATGAGTCAGTCACACAGAAATAGGTGCCTTTAGTTTTTTCTTTGATTTGATGGGTAGATTCTAGATGATGATTGTTCTAGAACCTTGATTTTCACTAGATTCCAGATATGTGACATTGTTTTTCACTAGATTCTAGATATTTGTAAATAGTTTTTCACTGCATATTTTCAAGGGTGTAGAAAGCATGTCATTTGTGAAAAATATCATTTGTGAGGATGAAGTACTGTGTGCCTGAACTCCAAACACCAAATAAATGCTTCATGTGCATTTCCATAATACTTCTAGATGGAAAAACAGTGGCACTTTGAAGATTTCCTGCATTTGTCAACACTAGTCCTTTACATTTAAACCTCATGTGTGGGATGTGGGTGGGGTTGCAGGATAATAAGTATCTTCAGACTAAACTAAGGTGGATTGCACCAAAACACCTGAAAGGTGGGATGACATCATGGGATGAGTTTATCCCTCCATATTACAATGTGATTATGTTTCCAGTTAGTCTATAGTCTATACACTTATAGAAATATATCAGCTATTGTTTACTAAGAGCATACAGAATGTAGCTGTAGAAGGCTTGTCTTTTATTCAAAAGTTTCACCTTGAATTAAAAAAAGATATACACTGATCAGCCATAACATTATGACCACCTGTCGAATATTGTGTTGGTCCCCCTTTTGCTGCCAAAACAGCCCTGACCCGTCCATGCATGGACTCCACTAGACCTCTGAAGGTGTCCTGTGGTATTTGGCACCAAGACGTTAGCAGATCCTTGATGTCCTGTAAGTTGCAAGGTGGGGCCTCCATGAATCGGACCTGTTTGTCCAGCACATCTCACAAATGCTCGATTAGATTGAGATCTGGGGAATTTGGAGGCCAAGTCAACACCTTGAACTAATTGTTGTGTTCCTCAAACCATTCCTGAACACTTTTTGCTTTGTGGCAGGGCACATTATCCTGCTGAAAGAGGCCAATGCCATCAGGGAATACTGTTGCCATGAAAGGGTGCACATGGTCTGCAACAATGCTTAGGTAGGTGTTATGTGTCAAAGTGACATCCACATGAATGGCAGGACCCAAGGTTTCCCAACAGAACAAAGCTCAATGCATCACACTACCTCTGCCAGCTTGCCTTCTTCCCATAATGCATCCTGGTGCCATGTGTTCTCCAGGTAAGCGATGCACACGCACCCGGCCATCCACGTGATGTAAAAGGAAACGTGATTCATCAGACCAGACCACTTTCTTCCATTGTTCTGTGGTCCAGTTCTGATGCTCATGTGCCCATTATAGGCGCTTTCGGCAGTGGACAGGGGTCAGCATGGGCACCCTGACTGGTCTGTGGCTACGCAGCCCCATACACAACAAACTGTGATGCACTGTGTGTTCTGACACCTTTCTATCAGTACCACCAATAACCTTTTCAGCAATTTGAGCTACAGTAGCTCGTCTGTTGGATCAGACCAAACAGGCTTTACTCCCCACATGTATCACTGAGCCTTGGCCGCCCATGACCCTGTCGCCAGTTCACTGTTTTTCCTTCCTTGGACCACTATTTGATAGGTACTGACCACTGCAGACTGGGAACACCCCACAATGGCTGCAGTTTTGGAGATGCTCTGACCCAGTCGTCTAGCCATCACAACTTGGCCCTTGTCAAAGTTGCTCAGATCCTCACGCTTGCCCATTTTTCCTGCTTCTAACACATCATCCTTGAGGACAGAATGTTCACTTGCTGCCCAATATATCCCACCCACTGACAGGTGCCATGATGATGAGATTATCAGTGTTATTCGCTTCCCCTGTCAGTGGTCATAATGTAATGGCTGATCTGTGTATGCAGTTTTATGAAAAGGTTCACGAGACTACATTTGTATTTAATGGAAAAATATATGTCTATATACAGTGGATATAAAAAGTCTACACACCCCTGTTAAAATGCCAGGTTCTTGTGATGTAAAAGAATGAGACTAAGATAAATCATGTCAGAACTTTTTCTACCTTTAATGTGACCTATAACATGAACAATTCAATTGGAAAAACTCAAAATCAAATCACCCCACAGATGTTCAATTGGATTCAGGTCTGGGCTCTGGCTGGGCAATTCCAAAACGTTAATCTTCTTCTGTTTAAGCCATGCTTTTGCGGATTTGGATGTGTGCTTTGGGTCGTTATCGTGCTGAAATGTGAACTTCCTCTTCATCTTTAGCTTTCTAATGGACGCCTGAAGGTTTTGTGCCAACATTGCCTGGTATTTGGAACTGTTCATAATACCCTCCACCCTGACTAAGGCCCCGGTTCCAGCTGAAGAAAAACAGCCCCAAAGCATGATGCTGCCACCACCATGCTTCACTGTGGGTATGGTGTTCTTTGGGTGAAGTGCAGTGTTGTTTTTGCGCCAAACATACCTTATGGAATTATGGCCTAAACATTCAACCTTGGTTTCATCAGACCATAACACATTTTCCCACGTGCATTTCGGGGACTTGATGTTTGTTTTTGCGAACTTCAGCCGGGCTTGGATGTTTTTCTTTGTAAGAAAAGGCTTTCCATCTTGCCACCCTACCCCATAGCCCATTCATATGAAGAATACGGGGGATTGTTGTCACATGTAGCACACAGCCAGTACTTTTCTACAATTCCTACAGTTCCTTTAACGTTGCTGTAGGCCTCTTGGAAGTCTCCCTGACCAGTTTTCTTCTCGTCTTTTCATCAATTCTGGAGGGACGATCAGTTCTTGGTAATGTCTCTGTTGTGCCATATTTTCTCCACTTGATGATGACTTGTCACTGTGTTCCATGGTATATCTAATGCTTTGGAAATTATTTTGTACCCTTCTTCCTGAGTGATGCTTTGGAAGCAATCTGCGGACTATGGTTTTTGCTCTAATATGCAAATAAGAAAATGTCAGGAATATCCAACTAGAACAGCTGAACTTTATTTATGATTAATCAGAGTCACTTTAAATTAAGATTTCAGTTTGTTTTTCAATTGAATTGTGAACATTATAAGTCACATTAAAAGTGGAAAAAGTTCTGACATTATTTATTTTTGCCTCACAAGAATCTAGCATTTTCACAGAGGTGTGTAGACCTTTTATATCCACTGTATAATTCAATCAAAGCCAATGTATAGTAACAAAAATAAAATATGGATTGATATTTCACCCCCCTATTCTGTAATACAGATGACCATACCAGGCAATTGTGTCATTCAGACAATCATATTTAATAGTTTACATTGGAATCAACAAATAAGAAAGATGCACCATCAACATTTCGTGTCGGATGAATTGCAGCAGGTGACTTCCCCTGGTGAAAGAGGAAACCACCAACTCAGATATAAAGAAATGAATCACTCAGTCCGCTTACTAAATAGGACTAAGCTGTTCCGATGAAGACGAAATCAACTAGAAAAGGTTTGGTAGCAAAGAAGACTAAACTCTGAACCCTGGGAGCAAATGGGGTGGGAATTAAAGTCAGCTGTGCAGTGGATTTTAGCTCTTAGTGACGGTTTACAATGAGATCTAGTCATAATCTACTGCCCAGCCTGGTGAGACTTTAACGAGACAATATCTGTGTTGTTGGTGGTGTTCTCTTGTGTCCTTAAAGTCGCACAGTGTCATTGTTGGAAGGATTTGTGATGGCATCGCTTGGGACATTATTTCCAGTCGCATGAGGCTTTGCCCCTTTCAGTTTCACTACGTCAGAACAGACCTTCATGATCTTTATTGGCCTTTGGTGTTTTACCACTTCAAGTCGTGCCCAGGCGAAAACACAGAGTGAGTTTTAAGTTTCGTCTTTTGTGTCTTTGTCCCGTTAAAGGCCGTACCTGGAGGAGCCTCGCACTGTGGCGGTGCAGAAGGGGACAGAACCCCTGGGCATCTCCATAGTGAACGGGGAGAGCGGAGGCGTGTTTGTGTCTAAGGTGACGGCCGGGAGCATCGCTCATCAGGCGCGGCTGGAGTATGGAGACCAGCTGCTGGAGGTACTGGAAGTCGCCTCACACTCTTACCCGATGAGGTCCAGAGCTGCTGGTTTTTTTGTTCTGCCTCCTCATTAATGTCACCCACCTGGTGTCCCAGGTCAGACCCTGATTAGGGAATTGCAATGAAAAAGAGGAAGTGGGAACTGCCTTTGATGTCCAGATTTCAATTCTAATGCCCTAACATGTCATGATTGGTTACCTCAAAAACTCTTTCAATGCAAGTTCATATTTATCTTGATTTTTCATCTCTGTTTTCTCTTTCATCTCTTTCTTGTTTTTTTCTCTCAGCACTCTCTTTATCATCATGTCACAGTGTTCATTTTGGCTCGCTTTTTTGGACATTTTCTGGTTTTAGTCATTCTGGTTTTTGTTACGCACTCATTTCTTTATATCACATATCTCATGGATGTCTCCTAGTCTTTCTTCTCCTGTCTCCTCCCTCCATCTAACTTGTTATTCTTTCAGTTTAACGGGATCAACCTGCGGAACGCCAATGAGCAGCAGGCAAGGCTTGTGATTGGTCAACAGTGTGATACCATCACCATCCTAGCTCAGTACAACCCACACATGTTCCAGCAGGGGATTCACTCACGCTCCAGGTACATGCGCACACACACACGCAGTTTGTATGGCTATCCTCATGGGGACCAGAAAATAGAAATTGCATGCTCCCTTGCCCTAATCTTAACCCTAAACCTAACCTAAACCTAACCTTAAACTTAACATGTGTGGACCGGCAGAAGGTCCCCATGAATCAAATGAGTTACTATAGTCATGGGGACACACGCACACACATATATATATACTTACATACATACATACATACATAGATACATACATACATACATACATAGATACAGGTGCTGGTTATAAAATTTGAATATCATCAAAAAGTTGATTTATTTCAATAATTACATTCAAAAAGTGAAACTTGTATAATGTATACATTCATTCCACACAGACTGATATATTTTGAGTGTTTATTTATTTTAATTTTGATGATTATAACTGACAACTAATGAAAACCCCAAATTCAGTATCTTAGAAAATTAGAATATTACTTAAGACCAATACAAAAAAAGGATTTTTGAAATGTTGGCCAATTGAAAAGTATGAACATGAAAAGTTTGAGCATGAACAGCACTCAATACTTAGTTGGGGCTCCTTTTGCCTGAATTACTGCAGCAATGCGGCGTGGCATGGAGATGATCAGTCTGTGGCACTGCTCAGGTGTTATGAGAGCCCAGGTTGCTCTGATAGTGGCCTTCAGCTCTTCTGCATTGTTGGGTCTTCCTCTTCACAATACCCCATAGATTTTCTATAGGGTTAAGGTCAGGCGAGTTTGCGGGCCAATTAAGAACAGGGATACCATGGTCCTTAATCCAGGTACTGGTAGCTTTGGCACTGTGTGCAGGTGCCAAGTCCTGTTGGAAAATGAAATCTGCATAAAGTTGGTCAGCAGCAGGAAGCATGAAGTGCTCTAAAACTTCCTGTTAGACAGCTGCATTGACCTTGTATCTCAGAAAACACAGTGGACCAACACCAACAGATGACATGGCACCCCAAACCATCACTGACTGTGGAAACTTTACACTGGACTTCAAGCAATGTGGATTCTGTGCCTCCTCTCTTCCTCCAGACTCTGGGACCTTGATTTCCAAAGGAAATGCAAAATGTACTTTCATCAGAGAACATAACTCCGCAGCAGTCCATTCCTTTTTGTCTTTAGCCCAGGTGAGACGCTTCTGACGCTGTATCTTGTTCAAGAGTGGCTTGACACAAGGAATGCAACAGCTGAAACCCATGTCTTGCATACGTCTGTGCGTGGTGGTTCTTGAAGCACTGACTCCAGCTGCAGTCCACTCTTTGTGAATCTCCCCCATATTTTTGAATGGGTTTTGTTTCACAATCCTCTCCAGGGTGTGGTTTTCCCTGTTGCTTGTACACTTTTTTTTACCACATCTTTTCCTTCCCTTCACCTCTCTATTAATGTGCTTGGACACAGAGCTTTGTGAACAGCCAGCCTCTTTAGCTATGACCTTGTGTGTTGCCCTCCATGTGCAAGGTGTCAATGGTCGTCTTTTGGACAGCTGTCAAGTCAGCAGTCTTCCCCATGATTGTGTTGCCTACAGAACTAGACTGAGAGACCATTTAAAGGCCTTTGCAGGTGTTTTGAGTTAATTAGCTGATTAGAGTTTGGCACCAGGTGTCTTCAATATTGAACCTTTTCACAATATTCAAATTTTCTGAGATACTGAATTTGGGGTTTTCATAAGTTGTCAGTTATAATCATCAAAATTAAAAGAAATAAACACTTGAAATATATCAGTCTGTGTGGAATGAATGTATACATTATACAAGTTTCACTTTATGAATGAAATACTGAAATAAATCAACTTTTTGATGATAGTCACATTTTATGACCAGCACCTGTGTGTATATATATATGCACGCACACGCGCACACACACAGACACACACACACAAACCATTCCAACCCTAACCCCAAGATTTAAAAGTGGATTGGGTTGTTCTATTCAGTTCTCGGATGGAGTCCATCAGTGGTCAACCAGCCCCTCAGCTGAGTGGTGCCACCACCCCAGACCGTCACTTCGCAGTTGACACCCTGAGCGAGCAGGAAGAGGGGACTGTGACTCCGCCTTCTAACCGGACCAGCCCCGCCCACGGCCGTGACAGCTCCTTTAGGTACAGTAGCTTCCCGAATTGACTGCTTAGACGCGGTGGACTCCAGGTTTCCAGAGAGACTGACGTCGGAAGGCTTGTTTGTGTCCTCCTCCGTCCAGGCACTCTTCTCCAGGTGTAGACTCTCACCATCCCCCGGGGGTAAGGCTCGTTCAGCTGAAGAAGACCCAGGTTGACTTGGGTTTGCAGATCTGTGGAGGGAACCTGAGTGGTATTTATGTGGAGAGTCTGGAGAACGACAGCCCTGCCAATTGTCCTGATGGACTGTTGCCTGGAGACCAAATATTGGAGGTGCGGACTCACACCCCTGGACAAACTGTCATACTGACGACGGGCCTGTAACATTAGCTACAACACCTGTTTTATACCTGTGGCGGAAAAAGAAAACAATAAGTCAAAATAAGAACATGTATGCACTAACTACTGCTTATTACAAATGTAATTGTGCCTTTTATCCTTGGCATGGATAGATTTCAGAGGTTTGGATGTCTTCATGTACAGTCAGTTATTTTTAATACTTCCTGAAAAACAGGCTTTTATATTAATATTTGGCTCAGTATTGAAGATTGATTATTCTCAAAATTACATCAAAAATGAGTTCCATCAATGAAAACACTACTTATGCCTTCTATTCCTGGAACACACACTCTCCCGTTCTCCTTCTCACTCTTCTGCTCTCTTACAGTACAATGGTGTCACCATGAAGGACATGACCACTGAAGAAGCGTACCTAGAGATG
Source organism: Esox lucius (assembly GCF_011004845.1). Taxonomy (NCBI): domain Eukaryota; kingdom Metazoa; phylum Chordata; class Actinopteri; order Esociformes; family Esocidae; genus Esox; species Esox lucius. Next base: position 2,819,366 of record NC_047574.1, on the reverse strand, counting down.
TTAAAACCCTCTGACACCGTGGCATTTAAAGTCCAACATTGTTCAGATGAGCTTATGATGGTCAAAAACTCACCTGGAGATGGATTCTATATCAGGTGCCAAACATTTTTCTTTTTCCTTGCAGGTGAAATGTTTTCATTTGAAACTGCTGCACATATTCCCCGTTCCCAAACCGTTCCCAAACCTCGATCCAACATTCCTCTTTCCTTCAGAGCACTTTACGACCGGGTAGCAGAGAATGAGTTGGAGCTGAGTTTCAAGAAGGACGACATCCTGTACGTTGAGGACACGCTACCAAACGGCACCTTTGGTGTCTGGACGGCGTGGCAGTTAGATGAGACTGCACGCCGGCTGGCAAGAGGCCAGATCCCCAGCAAATACACGTACGTCTCAAGGAACTGGCTATGAATACACTTCAGGTGACAGCCATTTTGAGGGTATTGAGATGTTGATAATGTGTCAAGGCTCATGCAGTCTTTATTAAAAGGGTTATAAAATACCAGCACAGTTGCATGTTTCAAGTTATTTTATATCGTTATTAAGTGGTCTCATGTGGCTTGTTGAAGGGCAGCGGTTTTATGGCCAGGATGGCTTCTGCTCAGACCAGCCACATTAACAATGGCACTCTGATAAATAGCATCTGCTTGAATTGCATATATTATATAATTATGTAGTGCAGAGAGAGCAGTGCAGGGACACATAGGCAGGTACTGGGTGAAGTGTCTGAGGGAGTCCTACTACAAAATGAAAAACGAAAAAGATTAACCAACCGAGGCTTTTGGGCAGCTTCGCTGGCTCGATTCATCTTGCCCTCGGGGCTGTTTGGAGTTTTTTTTTTTTATCCTTGTTCACATCTATGGAGGGTAGAAAAGCCCCCCCCTTTCACGGATCGACCCGACCCGATCAGTGTCACCACAAATCTCACCGTTACAGATTTGACTTGTGTTTCTGAGCTGGTTACGCCCTTGATTCATTCAAAGCCGTTGTGACGCGTTTTCCCCTCAGGATGGACCAGGAGTCCTGCAGCCGACACAGTATCCCCGACGGCAGGGATGAGAGTGGCGGGAAGACCCTCTCGGCTGCCGCTCGTCGGTCCTTCTTCCGCAGGAAACAGAAGCACAAACGCTCCGGGTCTAAAGACGGGAAGGACCTGGCGACCCTGGACGACATCGGCACTGACTCACTAACCGTCACAGAAGGTGAGGGAGGACGATCAGCTGTACCTGATCACCGTCCAGCATGTCTTTCCTCATTAATGTCCTGTGTGTGATGTCATCCCTTAATTGTTCCTGTAAGTTGCTCTGGATAACGGCGTCTGCCAAACGATCAAAATGTAAAGTGTGTGAAAAGTGTGTTGACTGGCGTATGTCCGTATCCGTGTGGGTACGTGGGAACATTACAGCATCCATCATAAACCCCAGCGAATGCCTTAACGTTACCTTAACGCTGTCCCTCAGATGGTTTGTGCCTGGCCTACCAGAGGGTCCAGAAGGTTGTGTGTTCCAGACCCAGACCGGTGCTGATTCTGGGACCCCTGGTGGAGGCTAACAAGGACATGCTAGTGAAAGAGGCCCCCGGAAGGTTCTGTCGATGCCCACCCGGTGAGCCGGCAGGTTATGATAATGATGTGTCACGTCACGCGCGACATGTTATGTTCATGTATTATAATGTAATAATCTCTATCAGACCCTTCAAATATCAAGTGATTGACATTTGTCAATTATTACTATTTGTATTTTTCTTTTTTACATGAAGTACTGAAATGTGATCCTGTCTGTGCAGAGGTAATGAAGGCATCCCAGCAGGCGATAGAACGGGGGGTGAAGGACTGCGTCTTCATCGACTACAAGCGAAGGAGTGGCCATTTTGATGTCACCACTGTCGCGGCCATCAAGGAAATCACTGAGAAGGTAGACGCAGCTCTTCACTAAACATCTACTTTGTTTTATGCAGTTATGTTTCAGTTTTCAAAACCAGAGGAACCAGTATAGTATTCAGTGTTTTGTACACATAGATCACTACTATATATCTCATTTAAAATGTGATGGCTTTCATCTCATGGTTTAACTTCATTTAGGTTTCAAAGCAACATGTAATTTACACAGACTAAGATATGTGCTTCTTTTCTTAACAAACGGTCATGCCAGTGTCTTGACAATCTGTCTGTATTGTAGGCCACAGAATTCTTTCATTTTGGAAACATTCCATGTGGTCGTGCGTGTCATGCTAACCCAAGATGCTGTAACGTCTGTGTTTTAGGATTGTCACTGCTTGCTTGACACAGCACCCCATGCCATTGAGCGTCTTCACAGCGTCCACATCTACCCAATCGTCATTTTCATTCGCTACAAAAACGCCAAGCAGATTAAGTGAGTACTGGCCTTGCTTCTTCCACAGTCTGCAGTTGTGTTGCTGTATTTTGATAATAAAGTAACACCAGTGCTGTCAGAGTTCTCAGACTGGGTCATGAATATGGTTCATGAATATATCAGATTGCCTTTTCTATACCTTTGATTTAAAAATGTACTTGAATGTTTGTTGGTGAAAAAAGTGCCATATAAGAATTTGTTCACCTGTCAGTGGTCATAATGTTATGGCTGATGGGTGTATCAGTGTTATTCACTTCACCTTTCAGTGGTCATAATGTTATGGCTGATGGGTGTATCAGTGTTATTCACTTCACCGGTCAGTGGTCATAATGTTATGGCTGATGGGTGTATCAGTGTTATTCACTTCACCTGTCAGTGGTCATAATGTTATGGCTGATGGGTGTATCAGTGTTATTCACTTCACCTGTCAGTGGTCATAATGTTATGGCTGATGGGTGTATCAGTGTTATTCACTTCACCTGTCAGTGGTCATAATGTTATGGCTGATGGGTGTATCAGTGTTATTCACTTCACCTGTCAGTGGTCATAATGTTATGGCTGATGGGTGTATCAGTGTTATTCACTTCACCTGTCAGTGGTCATAATGTTATGGCTGATGGGTGTATCAGTGTTATTCACTTCACCTGTCAGTGGTCATAATGTTATGGCTGATGGGTGTATCAGTGTTATTCACTTCACCTGTCAGTGGTCATAATGTTATGGCTGATGGGTGTATCAGTTTTATTCACTTCACCTGTCAGTGGTCATAATGTTATGGCTGATGGGTGTATCAGTGTTATTCACTTCACCTGTCAGTGGTCATAATGTTATGGCTGATGGGTGTATCAGTGTTATTCACTTCACCTGTCAGTGGTCATAATGTTATGGCTGATGGGTGTATCAGTGTTATTCACTTCACCTGTCAGTGGTCATAATGTTATGGCTGATGGGTGTATCAGTGTTATTCACTTCACCTGTCAGTGGTCACAATGTTATGGCTGATGGGTGTATCAGTGTTATTCACTTCACCTGTCAGTGGTCACAATGTTATGGCTGATGGGTGTATCAGTGTTATTCACTTCACCTGTCAGTGGTCATAATGTTATGGCTGATGGGTGTATCAGTGTTATTCACTTCACCTGTCAGTGGTCATAATGTTATGGCTGATGGGTGTATCAGTGTTATTCACTTCACCTGTCAGTGGTCATAATGTTATGGCTGATGGGTGTATCAGTGTTACTGTGCTGCTGAGTGCCCTTTCTATTCAGTGTTGCACATATTTCATATTACAATAATGAATGAAGAAGGCTTCCTTTGGACTGATGGCCATTTTCTATAAAAAGTGTTCTTTGTCTCTGATCCCACAGAGAACAGAAGGATCATCAATACTTGCGGGACAAAGTCTCTCAGAAACATTCCAAGGAGCAGTTTGAAATGGCACTGAAAATTGAACAGGAATACAGCAAGTTCTTCACAAGTTGGTGATATAACATGATTTGATATATGATACAGTATGATAGAATTTACTGAAGAGTAATTTGTATCTTAAAATCTAAGATCACCTACAACTCCAGGTTTTGGGTTCATAGAGCTGCTCTGATCCAAGATCTGTTGAGCCATTTAGATGATGACTGTAGTTACCTTGACAGGGAAGACCGACTTCCACGCCTCCTACAGTAAGATCTGTTGTGTGTCCAGGCCCCAACTCTCAAACTGCTGTTTCTGTTGCAGGTGTCATCCAAGGAGGAACCCTGGCCTACATTTGCACTCAGGTCATGAATATAGTGGACCAAGAACAAAATAAAGTCCTGTGGATTCCCGAAGGAGCACTCTAGTCCACAGGGTTGCTAGATTGTTCTGTCTATGTAACACCTTTTAAACCTTAAGAAAGGTAGTGTAATGGGCTTGTACACATGGTTGAATTTGCAAACATGGCCAACATGACTGTTTTTGGAATTGTAATCTGATAACCTTCCCGACTTTTAAAATTTTATTTAATTGTTATTTAACCGGGATATGTAAGTTGATTAAGAAGCAATTCTCATGTTCAAATATGGCCTGGCCAAAGGGGTTAAAGTGGCAAGAGGACAACAAAAATACAGATAAACATACAAGGGATTATCCAGTACATATCAGCTAAACACATCACCTTATTAACCAGCATTATTTCCAGTCCAGTGAAGTTAGACTACAGCCTCTGGAACGTTCCACATGAAACTGATCTGAAGGATGAACATTCAAAACACATTTCTTTCACAGTCCACAAATGAAAGTAATCTGGTTAATAATAGTGATATAGTGATGCTGTATACTTCGTACAGGTCTAGAGATTTGTTTACACTGGTGTTGAATAACGCTTTATACTTGAATGTTTTCCCCTTAACTATAATAAGGCACTCCTGGTCCCATGGTTTGGAATAATTATGCTAAAATGGAAGTTTTACGCATTGGAAGGGAAAAAATATTTCAGACTGGTCTCAGATTGGTTGTGGCAATGCCCACGACATTGCCAAGGACAAGCAGATCTGGGGTCAGGCTTTAAGAGCAGTGACCACAGTAGTCATAACAACAGGATCATTGTAGTCATGGCAACGGGAACAACATGGGAGCAGGGTGACTTTGGACCACTGTTTTCTTTTTGTATGTCATTAAAGTTATCTAAACCCAATCAAATTACTTTGGTTATGAACCTTCCTTTATAAACATACAGTTGTTAATGTTAAATGTCTTAGAAATAGTTTGTTTTGCCTTGTCATAATTTAAATTAACAGATGTGCATGTTATCTCCTGTTGATAAAATGACTGACATCTTGTTAATTTTTTGTTTATGAGTCTCTGTTTCAACACCTCTTAGAATTTTTTATGCATTAATTTATGTTGTGCCAAACAAAATGTATATCTTTTTTTCCACACGTCAATCTTGTAATGGATGAACACTTAAGAAATCCAGTAATTATTTGGCAGTGGTACGGTCATGTGAAAATTGTCTCCCCTTGGAAATCTTTCTGGACATATACATTTACATACAGATATATAGTCCTTGATAGATGAAGGGAACCTTCATTGATTGGTGCGACAGAAGCTGTAGATCTCTTCATGTTACCAGGGGGTTTAGAGACTTCAACGTGCATCCTTTGGTCAGCTCTTGGTCTTAATTTGGTAGAGCAACCGGTCTGATGTAGATTGTTTACCAGTCAGGCAGTCTCGGCATGATGTGGCACTTCAAAAATCTGGTTTAGACCAATCCAGACCAAGTTTCTGATCTTTAAAGGCCCAAATATACTTCACGCTGAGTACGTGTACGCATACGCAGGATGGCTGACACGTATCCTGCGTACTTTTGGTCCGTAATCTCCCTAGGCTTTGAGTGTATGCATACGCAGGTGCAATACCAACAGAAATTGTGGGGCAGTATACCCAAGATCCTCTGAGGTTCTGCGTAGTACACAAGTTTAATGGTCTAATGCACCATCTTCGTTGGCGTCGCTGACCCTCTGTAGTTTTCTTCAAATATACATTAACAGTACCAGCTTCTCGTTCACCATGGTTATTAAAATCGGCGGTTGTCGACGTGCAAAATCGGCAGTTGTCAACGTATCTCCAGGCAAGTGGATTTCTTTTTTTCGCGGACTGCCTCTTGGACATAGCCTTTAAATATCAGTTTATACAAAGTACGCAGTGGATGATTTGCAACAGGTTGGGCGCAACAGATTCAAATGTTTACTATTTTATGTAATACATAGGTAGGTGAACATTTCCCTACGAGATTGCATTTCTTTTAAAACATTGAGACAGATTAAAAAGGTGATTTGATGTATTTGGTTTTAATTTGGCTCAAAATGTCCCCAAATTTGTAAAATAAATTAAAAACTTTCCAGGGGGTACCCATTCCTTTTAAATTGGTGGTAACAGACATAGCAGTAACAACTTCAATCCTCAATGAAATTGTATTATTTGTATCAAATGTCAAGAAATAAACAGTAAGATGTTAAGAGTGCATTTCCGTCTGCTTTTTGTTCACAAAATGAAATGAGCACACATACAGGGTTTTGGGTGGTGCCTTCAAGGCCAGGTTTTTCAGCCACATTCTTTTGTATTCCTCATCTGTTGGCAGGCGATGGAAACTGTATCGTTTGTCACAAGAACAATCCCTTTTTGTAGCGGGTGTGTGGTCAACACACTGTTGTTGAAGCCACAGATTTAGCTTAGTCTGGTTGTAAGTACAGCCGCGAACAGCGCAACAGGTATACCAGAGCTCGGCAATGACATTTTATAACAATAATAATAACATATGTTAAAACACAAACCAGTGTTAGATAAATTATAGTTGAAATTACTTTAGAAAGAAACACTTGACAAATGGCATGGGCCAGAGCCATGTCTTTCTCTATCGCTCTGGCTGGGGCTAACGTTAACGTTACTAGGAAATGTCTCATTCCAATATCTCACCAGAAGTTGCACCCATAATAATTTCTACAGTAGCCACCACGAGAATAAATTGGATACCAAATCAACTTGGAGTATATTTTCCTTGGCCTCCTCCATTTTGAAATTCTCTGTGCTGGGTTTAGGTGTAATGTTGTTCCGTCAGGCAAGGTGTATGTCAGAAACGCTAGTCAGGCAAGGTGTATGTCAGAAACGCTAGTCAGGCAAGGTGTATGTCAGAAACGCTAGTCAGGCAAGGTGTATGTCAGAAACGCTAGTCAGGCAAGGTGTATGTCAGAAACGCTAGTCAGGCAAGGTGTATGTCAGAAACGCTAGTCAGGCAAGGTGTTCCGTTTTTTTATCCACTGTCAGTCTCTGCTTGTTTAAATTACGAGATTGAGAATAAAATGCAAGCTTGACTTGACTTCTGCAGGGTTATTTCCATAGTGTTTAAATTGACATAGGCGTGTTCAAGACATACCATGCAGGAGTATGACTGTCAAAACTATTGGTATTTGCAAGTTCACACAAAATACAGTGTTGAGTCTTCGAAACGTCTCGGAAAAGGTGGTATAATGTGAACAGGCCTGGAGTATCAAGCAGTATGTCCAGTGTTACACTAGTGATTGGGCAGGTTCACATACATATCAAAACTTTATTTGACACAAGCACAAAAACAGAATACAAATAGAACCTGATGCACGGGTCAAGTTAATTTTGCAAGGTAATATATACACCGTTTATGTGGCTCCCTTTCTCCTGTCAAAAGTAGCGCCACTCGTTTCAGTCCTTCCATTCTTCTCAAACAACGGAACGAGCCCTGCTCACTCCAGTGCTTTGTCGACATCCCTCGTCCGTCTCAGATCAGTAGACCTGCTCGTTGCAGTGCTTTATTTACATTGGGCACCAGTTGCCTCGAGTAGTGCCAGAGACGCCGGTCTTCATGCAGTTCCTTCTTGCTTACTTCAGGACGGGGAGCCCGGACATGGAGCAAACGACACACCTGGGGCGGAAGGTGCACAGTCTCCAACAGATTGTCCATCACATAGTGGACGGAGGTCTTCAATACAGCCCTGCATCGCCCAGAGACGGGGCGTGTGGGTTACACATTATTTTAAAGAAAATATGGTTCTGGCTGCAAAGTCACAGGGGAAAAAAAAGCGTGCTGCTGAGGATTCTTCAGGGGGAATAACTTAAATATACAGTCATTCCTGACAAATCCATAACCAAATCCAAGTGCAAGACAAGCAAAAACAAGTGGACAACTGAGTTTAACACGTGCTTAGGGATTCTAACCTGGGTTGAATGATCAACTTCATTTGACCAGATGGATTACTTGGCTCCTGTCTGTAGATGTGGTCCAAGATATTTCTACCAGGAATATTCCTCCAGTGGCATCTAAACCTTCCAATGGGGTCAAATTGGGTCTTGGGGAAGATGTGGTTCTCCACCTTGAACACTCCAGCCTGGAGAGAGATGTACTCATTTTAATAAGGTATACTGTACACAAATCCCAATGCTTTCTTTCAAACATACAAACAGGTGTCAAGAGTCCTACCTTTGGGTGTTCCCTCTGTAGTTCCTCCATCAGCTGAGGGAGGGTTTCATGCTGATATGGAGTTATAATCTCATCTATGTCGTTCAGCAGTACATAACGAGACCGGTACATTTGTCTGTAGAGACAGTCGTTCAGGGTGGCCAGCTGGCCGTAGTAGTGAATTTCCCCACCGTGTTCACCAAACAGCCAGCCAGGGGAGGGTTTCATGTATTGGTCGATAGGCCAGGGCAACACCTACAATCAAATCAACCAACCACTAAACAAACAAGACAATCAAATCAAACATTCAGTAAATGAACAGACCAATGCCAACCTCCACAAATCCCTCCTGTTTGTAACTCTGTAGCAGGATCTCCAGGTCTGGTCCACAGCTGGTGTTATACAACACAACATGCTGCACACCCAGCAACCTGCAATATACAAATCAATCAGTAACACTGGTGTGTATAGAAGCAGCTAATAAGGCATTGCCTGTTTCTACTACTAAACAAAATTACTAGTGACGCACCAATACAGATAACAGTATCGGGACGATACTGGCCTCATGTACTCAAATATGCCGATACGATGCGTTGTGTCGCCTCTGGACGTACAAGTATGTCAATGACAAAAGTAGAGTGCAAGCTCTGCTAAACTTTCAAAAGGACAAATTTAACACAAGAAATTTGATCAAACATCATTAGACGACACAGCACAGAGTTCAATAAGTATGGTCAAGCCAGCAGCACAGAACCACATCATCCAACTCCAACACTGGATAAGCAAAATGAAATGTCCAGAGACAGCCCGCAGGCAGAAAAAAAATGAAAGAGCAGAGTATGAAAATGTTTTTGAATCACTCAGTTTACTATTGCATGAGCATCAGAGCAGAGAAGCAACGGCCTGCATGTTCAGAGTATCAAACTAGCTAGTAAGGTCAAGGAATAGTGGCTGTGTCTTTATATGCGCACGTTTGGGTTGAACTGTCAGTAAGTGTCTGTCACATTCATATAAAAGTAGCCATTATCTGAGCCACAACTCAAGGTAAAAAACTAGCTAGCGAACTTGCACAACTCGATAGCCATATGGATCAATATCATGTAAGTAACTTTATACATTCGGCAGCAGCAATAAGACCTCCGGTTTTCGTATTCAAAACAAGTCTCCAGTAAAACGTCATACAAATTCGGCGGCAACAATAAGATTTTCGTATTTTGACTGTTGCCACTGGCCATTTTAATAGCTTATGAAATAGGACTACTAGTATCTTATTACCTGGAAAAGTCATAAGAATTGAGCAATACAGAAGACGAAATTTACACTGACAAAGCTATTTTCTGTGGCACAACAGCTTTAAGTACTCGGTATAGGTACTCAGTATCGAAAGGTACCCAAATGTAAGTACTTGTACTCAAACTGAAAAAAATATTAATTATTAAATTAAAATAGAAAATTAGAGCCGCTGCTCCTCCAGATCTTCCTGGGAAGGTGTTCCGGTCCCGTCCCACCGGGAGGAGACCCCGGGGAAGACCTAGAACACGCTGGAGGGACTATGTCTCCCGGCTGGCCTGGGAACGCCTCGGTGTCCCCCCGGAAAAGCTGGAGGAAGTGTCTGGGGAGAGGGAAGTCTGGGCATCCCTGCTTAGACTGCTGCCCCCGCGACCCGGCCCCGGATAAGCGGAAGATGGAAGGATGATGGAAAATAGAAAATTGGTGCATGCCTAAAATTACCCCCCAAAATATTAGATAAATCATTAAACAGCATAAAGACACCATATATTCAAGACCCGGATTAAAGAAGAACCCGACAACGTGCCGTTTAAAAGGCGATGATCCTGTGTTCCCAGAGATTACAGGGTCCACATATGGAATGACCCAGTAATAGTGCTAGATATCCATGAGTTTGCATTTTGACATTTGTGAACCTGCCCGGAGTGGCTAAAAAGGAGCCACCCCTGAGTAAAAGGAATGACAGGCTTAATGGCTACATCTGTTGTAGTGGAAGCATCAGGCAAGGGGGATGCTTCTCAGCACCAAGCACTGAAGATGGTCAGGATTGAAGAAAGGATGAACGTAGCAAAATATAGAAGGTTTCTTGGAGAAAACCTAATTCAGAGGACCTCAGACTGGAGCAAAGGTTTTCAGCAAGACAACCAAAAGCACATCACAAAGACAACACTGGCGTGGCTTCAGGAGAAGTCTACATTTCTTTGGGTGGCAGAGCCAAAGCCCAGGGACAATGTAAGATTATTTTTTGTACTACTAGCATAAAAACAAACAAATGACCAGCCACCCACATGAAAGGCATTGTCGTTAACCACTACGCCACCGAACTGCACAAATCAGGCATTTGTTTGAATATTTTGTTAGATACCATTAACTGGCGTAAAACTGAGAACATTTTTCTTAAGTTTACCTCCACCACAAATAGTATCTATGAAATGTATGGCTTTTGCCACTGGCCGTTTTAATAGCTTATTAGCCATTTATGAATGACATTGATACAATAACTACTGTATCAATATAGGTGACGATAACTGACTTTTTCGTCAAGTGAAAAGACAAGAGAACCGTGTATCCAGGGAAGTGTATGTCTCTCCTGAACAAATCCTGAGACAATTTGAAAATCCACCAGAAATTGTCACAATATAGTAAACAGTTTCATTTTAGGCTTCCCAAAACGCATCTACTCAAGGTTGTAGCCAGCAAGGTTTTTGTCCATCCTGAACAAATCCTCTTTTGCCACTGGCCGTTTTAACAGCCAATTAGCCATTTGTGAATGACAGATACAGTATCTATCAATATAGGTGACGATAACTAGTGATGGCCATTAAAGGCTTCATTAGCGGGTTTTTTAGCAGCATGATATTATGCTGGCAGCACTCAGATTTTCTTTATCGCAATAAAAGGCATAATTGAAATGTATAAGGCAATATAATTAATCTAGTCTGTGAAAAAGGACATGAATGGACATTAAACAAAATGTACAGACAAGATTAACTATATTAACGTACAGTTAAATGATGGCTTTTATTTTGAAAAAGAAAATCTAAGGTAGCACCTCTAGCATAATATTCTGCTGCTAGAAGGACGGTAATGAAGCCTTGAATGGTCATCACCAACGATAACAGACTTTTGTCAAGTGAAAAGACGAGACAATCGTGAAGCCAGCCAAGTGTTTGTCTACCCTGAACAAATCCTAATATCCACCAGAACCGTTTTATTTCAGGCTTCCTGTTACGTAGCTACGTAAAGTTGCGGCCAGCAAAGTCTTTTCTGTCCTGAACCTCAGGCATAATGCATTTTGACTGTTACAGAGGGCGAACGCAGGGTCAGTCAGGGTCAGTCAGGGTCAGTCACATTCGCTCTTAGCCAGCTCAGTTTCCGCTGTCCGGCAAAAATGAAATTACCACCTTAAACTAATTTACAAACATAGGAGATAATTCAATAATTCAGAGTAATGTTTCTCACAACTAAGTGGGATGCAGGAAATAACCAAGTCGAGAACAGCAATTGGATGGATTCAAGTTCTTATAACTAGTCAAACAACATTGTTCGTTTTCTGAGCCATCCCACGCTTTCAACCCTCCCCCACACTCTGAAATTCACCACCTAACATAGGAAACCACAACCATAGCTGAACTCATCCTGAAATCATGAATCACTACAATTGAAAAATACACAGGCGGAGGCCAGTTCCCTTGCCTTGTGATTTTGAAGGTGATGGGTTAGACCAGAGATTTACGATTGCATTTACAATGGCACATTCAATCATGACATGTTAGTTGTGACTATAGTTGTTCACACAAGGCCAAAACTTACCTGTACATCTCCAGAGTCTGGGTGACCTGAAGCACGTTGTTATATCCACCAAACAAATTGGATACACAGACGGTGAAGTCAAACTGAAACGACTCATTTTCCTGCCTCGTCTGAAGGTTCCGGATGTGAAGGAAGGTGTGGTCCTGGGGGTGTTTGACGTGGAATCGCGTGGAAAGGGTCACGTGTGACACATTGCAGCCAGGAGGACAGGGACAGAGGACATCAGCCGCCACAAAAGGGAAACCAATAGCTTCATACAAAAAGAATCAGAATTGGTTTTTAATCCAGAAGCTAATAAGTATTATCTAATGATATTTTGATTATGTGACAAAGTATGTAACAAGTAGAACTTGATTGTACATGTTTCAGTCATTTCCTGATCTTGAGCGCCAGGCCAACTAGGAGTTGCTGGAATGAGATTAGGTTATAGTCACAAATTGGAAATAAAATGAAAAATTTAAATTGCCAATAGAAGTCCCTGACATTGGACTTCAGGAATTTCTCTGCTTGCAGCAAATCATTCTAGTTTATTGTAGTTTTTCGCCCTGTGCTCATACGTTGGTATTAACCCCAGGACTGGGGGAATCTACTTCCAACAGGAAATTATTAGTGGGTAAAAAAATCATCCCTAAACTCACTTGTTCCACATCATGACCTATGCAACCCATTAAAATTAACCCAATAGTATTTAAAGTTTTGCAAATACATTTAAAACACACATTGATTTGTACATTTTGTTGCAAGCATGATAGCAGTGCTTCTGTTTTATGGGGTTTCTCAATGAGTTCAAAATCTAAATGCATCCAAGTAATATTACTTCACAACTCACTTTTCACAACTCAAATTAAATGGATGAACTGGACCCCCCCACCCATCAAACACTAGCAAAGCAGCTTCTCTGGGTCAAGTCTCCATAACGAAAAGAAAATCTCGACAGGGTTGTGTGGCTAAGAGTTAAACAAGTACATAAATCATACATTTAGGCTTGGGACATTTTGACAACAAGACGACTTCATACCAAATAATTCCAGGTGAAGCTGGACTTCTGCCTCAGTTTCATTTGCCCAGTGAGTTCCACAGTAGAACACACAGTAGAGAGGCTGGATAGATTCTTGATGGATGATACTGATGATGCGTACAGAGCGTTTCCTCACGCGATGTTCCAAGTAGGCCCCCACCATGAAGTGCCTGGTGCCATTGACAGGCGTGATGGACGTGTCGGCGATTTTACGTGGATTCCGTGATGCCTGTAACCTGAGAAATAACAGAGTTTGTCTCTGACGCAATGTGAGGTAATACTCAGCACCCACTTCACTAATTGGGGCAGGATGTGTTCTTCAGTTGGCTCTATATTGCAAGAATTTGCAGCCAAACAATTACAATCAGCTAACTGGACACTGCGGACCACAGCGTTGTATTGGATGAATAGTTTGCTTTTCCCACTCACTCCAGAAGGTACCATTTCTGTGAAAGCACTTGGTGACAACTGCTGACATAAAAAGGGTTTCATAAATTTGATTAATAGCCAGTTTGTTTTTGATCATCAAAAATTTGATTTCAGTAATTCCATTCAAAAAGTGAAACTTGTATAATGTATACATTCATTCCACACAGACTGATATATTTCAAGTGTTTATTTCTTTTAATTTTAATGCACCCGAATTCCCATCAAATTCAAGCTGAGAAGCCATACAAATGAATCCATAGTTGTAGTAAGCCAAAAGAAAACTCAATTCTTTAATTGCAACTCCCTAATCAGGGACTTGGTCTTGGGTTCTACTTCATCATGAATTGCACCCAACTGGTGTCCCTGGTCAAAACAAGTTTCTGATTAGGGGGTTGCAATGAAAGAAAATGGAGTGGGACTGGCTTCGCAGGACAGATTTGAATACCACTGCATTATATTGTATTATTACAAGATTTCACAGTACCTGGGTGACATGATGGCGATTACCTTGCTGTAAACTACAAGTCCCACAGTGGAAGCCATCAGAAGAGAAAACATTCTCCTAAACATTAACCGCTTGGTCATCATCATGAGCTGGGAAGGAAGTTCAGAGAAACAGTTGTCTATTCTTATGAGGACCAGAACACAACAACCCATGTGCCCCCAATAACCAAATGCATCTTGTAATACAATAAGATACATCAAAAGCAGTCATCCGACATTTGTAAAATGCAGGACCAATACTTTCATACTTTGAGCACAATTCAGTGTTATTTTTTGAGAGCAGTAGTAGGCTTAAACTACAGGCCTATGGTAGTCCATGTTCCACATCAATCAATTACATGATTTCAGAACTTACATTTCAGTCTACCCACCAACTAATTTTGAGATTAGATTAATTATGAGAAATGTTAAGACTTCGAGATCATTGCTCAGGCAATTCAATTAATACCAGTATGTAGAGGTTTGGTAAAACCTCCTTTCAAATTGTGGACTTCCTTAAAAGAGACTATGTGCCAAACTTGAGGTAATAGTAACCCAGTATCGGAGAACAGACCCAAAATTACATTGGATGATTAGTGAATGCATACATTGCCATATTACAACTGTAAAAATAACTCCAACAGATAAATGAGCCTTCTTATTCGTGGCAGAGAACACAGCCAAACACTTCGGGAGAATGCGTAACCGAATATTCCGCATAAGTTATACCTGCCAGTTACGAATACTGGCGATTGGTAAATACACAGATTAAGTCAAAATGCAAAGTATGTTTACATGTTAACTGATTACAGGACCAATACAGAGAATGACTCAGGGCGCAAACCGCACCTCTATCATCGGGTGACAGATTACTGCGAGAGGATAGCGTCAAGTAAACAAATCACTTACACCCAATCAAGGTCTGTGGTGACGCGAGAACGGTGAAGAAGACCAAGCAAACTTGACATCTCCATTTATGGTGGCATGTCCCGCCTGAGGGGTCATAGGGCATTCCATTTTTGTCATCGAATTTGGGCGGATGCATTCACTGAATGGACCTTAAACGGTCAGGTGCGTTTATCAGGGATGTACTGATGTTCCTTCAATTAGTCACACATTGTTCATGGATTAATAATATTGACTGCTCAAATGGAAACTTAACATCACTGATTTAACCCTTGTATTAAAAAAATCTGCTACACTTTTGAGAGGGGCAAAATGTTTAGTAGCCTACCTAGCCGATGCCAAAACATTTCTACAATCAGCATATTCTTTACCACTGTAACTTTTTTCTAACCATTTGTTTTTCGGAAGACCTAACTAAGCCTCTTCAGCCCATTAAACAACGTCAACTAGAGGCATTTTAAGTTTGAAAGCTATTGGTTTTGATGACACAAACCAAAAGTCCAAAAGTTGGACTGCTTTTTGTGCTGTAAAGATATCTTGTGATGCTCTCTGTCCCTTCAAGGGAGTCATTTGGTAAAGCTAGCACATTTAAAAGTAATTTATTCTGGCTTAAACTCCATGGAAATGTAAAGATTGAAAATTGGTAACGCGTTCCTGAGCAGTGACACTGACAAGAGGGGACCTTGAACATTGTCCCCGGCCAATGCCTGGGGGGCCCATTGATTGGCTTAAATATCATTATTAATTAGTCAGTCAATGTTAGTATTCAGTACTATCGAGAAGGTTGCACAGTTATTAAACAGAAGAACTGCATTGATGAAGGGATTCATGTTTTTTCTCTTTTTTTTTGCTCAACCAAACAACCCTAACACCTACAGCCAATCAGAGTGATGCCCTAACACCTACAGCCAATCAGAGTGATGCCCTAACACCTACAGCCAATCAGAGTGATGCCCTAACACCTACAGCCAATCAGAGTGATGCCCTAAACACCAGCGCCAACACAACTTTGTTAAAGCTGCACTAGGTAGGATTTCTTCAGGAAAAAAAGTTCAATGCCAGTATATGTCAATTTATAATTTTTGGAGCACGGTGCTACCCAGTGAGCAATCAATGCTTTTGCCGCGTTTCTCCTGATCTTGTTCCAGAAATCCCGTTCCAGCCTATCGCCTTCTGCGAGACAGGCTATCCTCCTTGACTTATTTTGTGAATGCACATTTTACCTGGATGATATATAGCATAAGCAGAGATGGGTAAAGATACATCAAAATGTATTTTAAAACAAGATACCAAATACCTTAATTTTAAGTGTATCAAAATGCGATAGATCTGACATAGGCAACCAGTTAACAGATCAAATATTCCCATATCCTTGTCATCACCCAGATGAAGGTTAGTTTTAAAGTAACCAACAGTTTAATGTTTAACTAACAGTTTGCTAATGACTCATAATTGTATCTTAATTTCGTTACTTGGTGTTTGGTAAAGAAGGGCCTACTTTGCATCAGCGACACTGACTCAATGACAAACCAGTCATTCATAAGAAGATAGGACCTTTATTCATAGCAACTCGTTTCTAGATTAAGTAATTAATCATTCATTTATCTCAATCATTTACATTTGAGATCTCCAAAAATGAATTTTTGAGATCGATAATTCAAATGTTTTATCATTTTTTATGCTAATGACATTCACGTGGGCGGGAATACATGTGCAGGCTCCTTCATTCTGTTTGCACAGCCGTAACATTTTGCTACGTTAAGAGCATTGTACGCTGCGGCCATTGTAGACCACTGCGCTCCGTTCGCGTTCATCTTACATCTTAAAATGGATTAAGTTGTATTTTTTCAATATAATCTTTTCACCCAAAGTATTGTTTCACCCGAAGCACTACAGGCAACCATTTAACTATACATAATTTGTAAGAAAACATCTAAACTTATATAGATGCTAAGTAGTCCATCACAATCCAAAACCAACTCATACTACATGAATCTCTTTTTCTAGATTGTATTATTACTACATGTTTTACTGTGCCACAAATATGTTGGAATGATGCTGTTTACAACAAAAGATGCAAACATGAATTCTTAGGATATGGGAATTTCCAATGGGTGTCGTTGAGCGTTTCAGTTGACCACAATATATAGGACCAATCAACGGTCCTGCCCATGATATATACAGTGAGGGAAAACATTATTTGATCCCCTGCTGATTTGGTACGTTTGCCCACTGACAAAGAAATTATCAGTCTATAGTTTTAATGGTAGGTTTATTTGAACAGTGAGAGACAGAATAACAACAAAAAAATCCAGAAAAACCCATGTCAAAAATGTTATAAATTGATTTATATTTTAATGAGTGAAATAAGTATACGACCCCTCTGCCAAACATGACTTGGCAAAATCCTTGTTGGCAATCATAAAGGTCAGATGTTTCTGACATGCGTTTTTTGACATGCGTTTTTCTGGATTTTTTGGTTGTTATGACTGACACACCACAATTTGTACTTTTACATATGCAGTACACTGCTGCATAGGTTCTGCCAGTCTGTGGTGTCTAGTGCCATCTTCTTTGAGGTGGTGTTTTGGGTTTCCAACATCAGGTCTGGAGATGCGGAAAAGCTCAATAAACTGATCAAGGCCAGCTCTGTGCTGGGGATCAAGCTGGACACCTTAGAGGAGGTGGCTCAGAGAGGGACACTCCCTAAAAAACAGCAAATCTATACCTTAACCTTATAGTATCTGAATTAATATCTAAGCTTTTGGAATAGAAAACCAAAATAATTACAGAAGGCACAATATAACTCATTAGTTAGTAAGATAAATTAAGATGAAGACACAGTGTATTGCAACCAAATTTTATTGAAAGAAACTATTATAATTCACACATGGTAATTTTTTTTGTTTTGTTAACTTCAAAATAAAAACAATTACATTGATACCCACCCCCACTCATGACTCTTCTTATACATAACACATGGATATAAAGATAAAACATACTTCAAAACGTGTACACAATGTGGGCACAATCTCTGATCTGACTTTGCTCACATATCAAATATCAATCAAATGTACACTGAACAAAATTATAAACGCAACACCTTTGATTTTGCCCCTGAGGTGATGCAACACAGTAGTAAACATGCCCCTGTCCCACATTTTCTGAAATGTGTTGCTGCCATCAAATTCAAAATGGGCATGTATTTGATACATTGTCTTTGTACTATTTTTTATTGACTCTAAGGATAAATGACTTGCACATCATTGCATTTGTTTTTTATTTGCAGTTTTGGTTGTCTTTGCTCATTCATAGTAGAACCTGTTCACATATACTACACACACAGACTTCTGAGGCACATCCGCAAATTTGGGTAATCCATAAAATGGGCAATACTTTAACCAGCATTGTGCCAGTATAGCCATATTATAAAAAATACAAAAACACATACATACACCTGAACTCTCAACTGACTTGAAATTAGAAGGGTGAGGTATCAAAACATTTCCATCACTATGAAATTCTAATAATTAATGAGTATATTCACACAGATCCATTTACAGTTGTGATGTAGGGGCACAGCAATAGTGTGTTGACCATGTCAACTCTGACCTTTGAACCATAACTATTCTGTTACTTGCCCATTGCTTTAACAGGGTGTCTGTCTTCAAAAAAGAATGCCTCAAAGGGCTTCTTGTTGAGGTAATTTAAATAACAAATGCCCTTTGAGGGACAAAATGTTTGTTTTGTTTTATTGTGTCATACATTATTGTTAATAGAAATCACATTTATATAAAATGATAGCATACAATATAATTGAGTTTCAGCAGGATTGTGAAATCCAAATTGTCTTTACCTGTCACTTAGAAAATTATTTCTGCCTCTCTGTTTATCGCTCTCCTCCTCCCCCCTCTCATACTGACAGTAATTTCCAGTCACCCCCTTGCCCTCTATGAATCAATCAATCAAATGTATTTATAAAGCCCTTTTTACAACAGCAGTTGTCACAAAGTGCTTTTACAGAGACACCCGGCCTTAAACCCCAAGGAGCAAACAACAGTAGTGTTGGATTTCAGTGGCTAGGAAAAACTCCCTAAGAAGGCCGAATTTTAGGAAGAAACCTAGAGAGGACCCAGGCTCAGAGGGGTGACCAGTCCTCTTCTGGCTGTGCCGGGTGAGATATTAAGAGTCCAATTGGAATAATTAACACATTTCTCTGGGCTAAATCCAGTGGCTATTTGATTTTAGACTAGGTCAGTAGTATGACCAGGTGGACAAGGACAGGGACAGCAACGGGCCCCCCAAACCAGGTAATCCGCAGGTGTGGACCAGGACCTCATCTCCTCCTAAAATTTAAAACTGGAGGATACTGAGAAAAGTTAGAAGTGCATTCCTCATATCCCCCAGCACAATAACATAGCAGCGTAACACCTTGGAAATGAGACAGGGGGGTCCGGCGACACTGTGGCCCTACCCGGGCGAGGCCCCGGACAGGGCCCAACAGGCAGGAAATCAATCCACCCACATTGCCAGGCATCAACCAAAGAGACACCCACCAACCGCAACCCCCCTGAATGAGGGCCGAGTATTGCCAGCAGCGTACAGCCCAATTGCACAAGTGCGCAACAGAGAGTCAACAACAAGCCAGTGACTCTTCCCCCGAAAGGCATTGGAGAGAGGGCATCCCAGTGGCGACGAGAGCCCACCTGGCAAGACAGCAAGGGTGGACAGTATCAAGCCTACTGGTCACCTTCACGCCCCCGGGCTAGGCTACACCTAATTATAAACCGTGCTGTAGAGATGAGTTTTTAGTAGACACTTTAAAGTTTGCACTGAGTTTGCATTTCTAACCTTAATTGGACCTTAATTAACCTTTATGAACACTACAGAGTTGGAAGAAAGAGGAGGGGCAGAGAGTGTTCAGGTGAGGGAATGACCACAAAGTCTGAATTGAGAATAGTATTCCTAGGTTTTAGCCACTTGTACATTCAAGTAATTAAGCACTGGCTGATATTCAGAGCAACTTACAATAGTGAGACCATACAGATGGTGGACAAAATAAGTTAAAGACCAAATGGAAAAAGTCTGTTACTTTGAAGTTACTAAATCACAATTACAGACACAGCTCCATAGGTCTTATTGGGTTTTTTGTCAGTTAAAAGTTAGTCTACAGACAGGTGACAAATTAAAGGACCTGAATAAATGAGTGGAGGAACATAACTAATGCAGATGTTTTCATATCGGTGTACTGTGTGATACAATAAAAGCAATTAACATCCTGTCATGCTCTGTGGCATGTGTACACCTGCTGAGCAGGCCCAGTAGTCCTTGATTCTGGATCAAGATGGCAGTAAGACAGAGCTCTCTTCCACCATAACCAAAACCCCAAATGAAGGAATATCCTTTATAAGAATATCTTTGGTTTCCATCCCTCCAGTAGAGTTCCAGAGACTCTTAGTGGAGGGAGGAACTGCATGGAGAAACGAGGATCCAGGACTATGAGAGACAACTGTTCTCTAATCTAGATAAAGCCCTGGAACGAGCCGGGCTACTGCACTAAGAGAGGGAGAGACAAATCACACCACGTAGTTCCACTAATGTACGCTTGCTTAGGAGCCAAAGTGAAGGCTGAGAAAGAGGAGAAAAAATGCTATTGATGGATGGATCTTGATGGTTCCAAGTATGAGACAGACACTAAAGAGTTAGACATAGCTTAGAACAGAGCAGATAAGCTAGAGACAGATTGTGGTATTGTTCAAGACAAAGTGCATCAGTCTGAATTGGAGTTTAGAACAGAGCAGATAAGTTAGAGACAGATTGTGGTACAGTTCAAGACAAAGTGCATCAGTCTGAATTGGAGATCAAACGGATGGTTGACAAAGTCTTGAAAACAACTACAGACACATCCAGCTCCCAGATATAAGTCAGGACTGTGGCCGTGGAACAACCACTGTTCTAGGGCCATCCCCATTTTGGCAGAAGATAGATTGGACAGTGTATTTGGTAAAGGATGTTTACCGATCACACTGTAGGGTGAGCCGCCCCCACAGACATCTTATCAGCAAGGTTGTGCAAAGCATGCCGATATACCCGTTAGGGTTGAACGTGGCATTTCGGTTAAAGATCTGTTTGCATTACAATACACCCCAAGCACTGTTACAACTAACTCAGTCCGTCTGGTCAATTGTAACACTTTGTTCTATAACACTATATATTTGTGGTTTGATTCACATACATAATGTGACAAGCACACCAGTCTGTAAAGGACAGGTAGGTTGTTTGTATAAAGTTCGGAATATGCAAACGATCTCTAAGAAACTACTTCAACCATCCATGGTTTTCCCCACATATTGGACTGAATGGTTTAGTTTAAAGACCCTCGTGAAAGGGGGTGTACCGTATTTAGTGTCAATCAAGGAATACAACTG
Organism: Esox lucius; assembly: GCF_011004845.1. NCBI lineage: Eukaryota > Metazoa > Chordata > Actinopteri > Esociformes > Esocidae > Esox > Esox lucius. Next base: position 2,797,949 of record NC_047574.1, on the reverse strand, counting down.
TGAAGACTTTAAATAGAATACATCCAGTATGTGGAATTACATTTTTGCCCCCTATCATTTAATATTATTCATACATTCCAATATTGTTTAGCTTTATCTGGTTGAAATGTGTAGTTTTAAATGTTTTGATAAATTTTATTTACTTTAAATTAGCAACCTTTACTTTGAAGGCAAAACTGGGCAAAGCTAGGAATCTGCTGTTGTGGCCTTCATCTATTATGGCTGGATTTATATTCGTCATCCAACCGTTATCTAATGGTGTCGCCACCAAGAACAAAACTGACCTTATTTTAACTAGCTACCATTAATCAACAGTGAAATTATTTCAAACCACCAAGCATTTACAACCAAGCTGGAATCGCAGGGACAACGCTCAACCAATGTGCTCTCCTCGCTTCATCTGGCTGGTTAGTTTTTTATATAATTTTAAGTTTGTGTATCACTAAAGCAATAGTCATATTTGTTTGTCTTGGCTTTGATCTGGTCTGTCAACAAGTGCATTTTAGCATGGGCATGGCAAATGTTTTTGGATCTTAACTAGTGTTAACTTTAGGTTTGAATAAAACTGCTGCATCTGTTAAATAGCAGCAGAGATCTCTGATTTTACAACTGATGTATAAAGAAGACTTGTGATTCCATATGCAATGTTTACATTTTTTGCTTTATATTTCAGTTGTTTAGAAATGTGTCAGTGTGGTCAAATGTTAGAACTTTGTTACTAACATTGTACAATTTTGCAATTAGAGTTTTTGTAGTTATAAACGTATGTCAGTAATAAAAAAGAATATTATAATATAATATTATAATACATTTCTTAATGGAAATATCTCACTACGAATACTTACTATCTCCTTAACTGGATTGAGAGCAACATAATAAACTTACAAGAAGGTTTCAACTGGGTATTTTTCACGGCAATGCTCTGGACAGGTTCAGTATTTGCACACATTTTTTCCCCTTCTGAAAGATATACTATGTTGTTTGCATACATGAAATAAGTGGCATTAACCTCTCTCTTCAACTTGAGGGCCCTGAACTCAACCCCACTGAACACCTTTGGGATGAATTGGAATGGCAATTGTGAGCCAGGCCTTCTCATCCAACATCAGTGCTTGCCTCACAAATGCTCTTTTTGCGGAAGGGGCACAAATTCCCACAGAGACACTCCAATATCTTGTGGAAAGCCTTACCAGAAGAGTGGTGGCTGTTACAGCTGCCAAAGGGGGTTCAACTCCAAATGAATGTCCATGGTTTTACAAAGGGATGTCCCACAAGCTCATATGGATGTGATGTTCGGGTGTTCACATACCTTTGTATTATCATCATAGGACTATTACACACATTTCTGAAGGACATTTCCTGACAATTAGACATTTTGACTGCATTTCCTGAATTCTAACCCCATAGTTAAAATAACCAAATGCCAACGGAGTTCACTGTCACTCATACATCCCCGTCTTTTCTTATGAACTGTCTTCCCAGGACTGCCTGAAGATGGCGAAGAGGTTTTCATTAAAGACAATGTTTTCTCCCCTGTTGATTTCCGTTTTGACATTTGTAGTCTATTACACGTATGTCGTCAACATGCCCAGGTATGGTAAATCATTTGGATGAACTGCATTTATAACTGTATATAGTGTGTCCCCTAGCAGCTATATTGTTTCAGACACAATATTTCATTAGAAACACCAACAGATAGAACATCTATTACTTTAAGTCCATTCCTCAGTTCACAAGAACCAGGCGACACTGACCACCATCACCTCGGGCTGCACCACATCTCTGAGGAGTCCATCACGCCTGTCAGTGGCACCAGACACTTCATGGTGGGGGCCTACATGGAAGATCGTATAATGGGACACTCTTTACGGATCATCAGCATCTTCCGTCAGGACTCTGTCCAGCCTCTCTACTGTGTGTTCTACTGTGGAACTCACTGGGCAAACGGAACAGAGGCTGTAGTTCATCTTCACCCTGAGTTCTTCGGTAAGGTATAGTTATCATATTGTCAACATAACTACGTCCATCAACAGCTAGACAATATAGTGTTCCATAAATGCTGACATGCTCTTGAAGGGAATACAAAAAAAGCCCTGGTCCTCATCTCCTAAACAAACTCACAACATGCAAATAAATGCCATTGGTGGACTCCACATCCACTGTCTGATGAGTCCATTTGAACTGGTGAACGGATGATCTCCTTATGTAGATTGGAGGAGGAGGTGTGCTGGTGTGGGGTTGCTTTGCTGGTGACAATGCCTGTGAATGGACATGCTCAACCATCATGGCTGCCACAGTATTCTGCAGCATTATACAATTTACTACAGTACCATTCAAATATTTGGACACATATACACATTGAAGGCTATTTAAAAAAAAAACATAATAGTTGTCTTCTGTATACCCACCCTACCTTTTCACCCTCTTTGTACCCACACTTATGCATTAAGAAGGAAAGAAATTCCACAAATGTACTTTTAACAAGACACACTTGTTAATTGAAATGCATTCCAGGCTACTACCTCATGAAGCTGGTTGAGAGAATACAAAGTGTATGCAAAGCTGCCATTGGGGCAGAATGTACAATATCAAATGTATTTTAATATTTTTGATAATTCTTTGGTTGCTACATGATTCCACGTGTTATTTAATCGTTTTGATGTTTTCACTATTATTCTACATTGTGGAAAATAATAAAACTAGAGAAATACCCTTGAATGAGTAGCTGTGTCCAAACATTTGACTGGTATTGTTGTTAATTGTATAATTCAAATTAATATTTAATGTTTCACTAAATGTGTATTTGAAAACACTTCTAACTAAAACCTTGACTTTTGACTTTGTATTTTCTATAAAGCCCAAGGTTTTCCCTTTGTGGCCACTGATGTCCTTTGTCAAAGTCCTCCTGGCTGCTATGGGTCACATGTGACCATTTCCACACAAGCCGACTTCAAGCTCTCTGTGAACCATACCTTTCTACGCATCCAGAATCTTGATGAAGAAACAAAGATTCAGTTCAACTTCACTGTCTGTGTGTCCAATATATTTGGTGATTATAACAATGTGCTTCAGGTCACCCAGACTCTGGAGATGTACAGGTGAGTTCCAGGTGTGTCTGCATTTGTGTAGGCCTCTGTGTCTGTGTCAATGCTAGCTAAGTTAACTCAGTCGCACAGTTTTCAACATGGATGAATGACTAGAGGAGATTGGCTGTTTTTTCCAAAATCTAAGGAGGCTATTGTTAGAGTGTTTAAATCTGAAGTTGAAATTTAAAAGTTGAAAAAAAGTTCAGGCTGTAAACGTGGTGAGACTGCTTCTCCCTAGACTTTTCATACCCAGAGGCGGAGCTTCCAGGGGAGTGAAAGTTAAGGTCCGCCCCCTGGACATACCTCTTTCCTTCCTTCTGGGTTACATATTTTTCGAGAACCGTTCATGAATCCTGCCAGTGATTTCACTGCAGTGGAACTCATTGCTTACACTTCAGGAGTCACATTTGAAAAAGTAAATCATGACTCCCAAGTCAGTAAAAAGACAGGGTAATATAATGCTCATAGAAAATAAACATAAGGTCTTTGTGTGTTTGTGTTTGTTCACCTTTTTCTGCATGAGTTCGGGGGAACATGCCCAATCATATATTTTTCTTCACAAACATACTGCCAGGACCAATGCCAATCACAGAATTACTGTCAAATATGTGTTTTTTATAACCCAACAGTTTAACGGCAATTTGAGATTGTCAAGCCGAGCCTTGGACATTGCAGGACAAAGAAGGGAGATTTTTTTTAAAAGATATTTACGTACGCGTTGCTTAATGGTTGTGTGATACATTGGAAAGATGGACATTTCTCAAACGTAACTTAGTTCAACATTTCCATAACAACTGAGTGAATGACTTACTGGCTGACTGACTGTCTGACTACCATGTTACCTGACTGATTGACTAACTGGCTGACTGACTGGCATGTTGACTGACTGATTGACTGGCATGTTAACTGACTGATTGACTGGCATGTTAACTGACTGATTGACTGGCATGTTAACTGACTGACTGACTGGCTGACTGACTGGCATGTTGACTGAGTGACTGACTTACTGGCTGTCTGACTACCATGTTACCTGACTGATTGACTAACTGGCTGACTGACTGGCATGTTGACTGACTGACTGACTGGCTGACTGACTGACTGGCATGTTGACTGACTGATTGACTGGCATGTTAACTGACTGATTGACTGGCATGTTAACTGACTGATTGACTGGCATGTTAACTGACTGACTGACTGGCTGACTGACTGGCATGTTGACTGAGTGACTGACTTACTGGCTGTCTGACTACCATGTTACCTGACTGATTGACTAACTGGCTGACTGACTGGCATGTTGACTGACTGATTGACTGGCATGTTAACTGACTGACTGACTGGCTGACTGACTGGCATGTTGACTGAGTGACTGACTTACTGGATGATTGACTGGCATGTTGACTGACTGACTGGCTGACAGACTGACTGCCATGTTGACTGACTGACTGGCTGATTGATTTGTATATTGCAGGTTGCTGGGTGTGCAGCATGTTGTGTTGTACAACACCAGCTGTGGACCAGACCTGGAGACACTGCTACAGAGTTACAAACAGGAGGGATTTGTGGAGGTTGGCATTGATCTGTTCATTTACTGAATGATTGATTGGCTTGTTTGTTTAGTGGTTGATTGATTTGATTGTAGGTGTTGCCCTGGCCTATCGACCAATACATGAAACCCTCCCCTGGCTGGCTGTTTGGTGAACACGGTGGGGACATTCACTACTACGGCCAGCTGGCCACCCTGAACGACTGTCTCTACAGACAAATGTACCGGTCTCGTTATGTACTGCTGAATGACTTGGATGAGATTATAACTCCATATCAGCATGAAACCCTCCCTCAGCTGATGGAGGAACTACAGAGGGAACACCCAAAGGTAGGACTCTTGACACCTGTTTGTATGTTTGAAAGAAAGCATTGGGATTTGTGTACAGTATACCTTATTAAAATGAGTACATCTCTCTCCAGGCTGGAGTGTTCTTGGTAGAGAACCACATCATCCATAAGAACCAATTTGACCCCAGTGGAAGATTTGAACACCTCTGGAGTTACATTCCTGGTAGAAATATCATGGAGCACATCTACAGACAGGAGCCAATTTATCCATATTCTGAAATGAAGATGATAGTACAACCCAGGTTTGAATCTTCCAACACAAATTAGAAACGAGTGTCAAACACAGAAGGCCAATTGAAAATAAAATAAACCCAGCAGACATTGGTGGAATGAGATTGACACCCTTGTTCTAAACCTACAAGATGATATCATGAACCAGATTACAGCCTTATAATAGAACCTCAGTCTAACAACTCTCCCTCTGTGTCTCTGACCAATGCAGGAAAGTAATTAAGACGTCGGTCCACAGTGTGATACATAGCTTAGAGGAGACGGTTTACATTCCTTCTTATCTGTGTCGAATGCTCCACATTCGGGCTCCCAGTCCAGACATAAGCTGGGAAAAACTGTATGAAGACAAGAGGATCTGGGACTATGAGAGACAGCTGATCACTAATGTAGATAAAGCACTCGAACGAGCAGGGCTACTGATCTGAGAGAGGAATTTGTTATTTCTCTTAGATGTAGTCTTTTTTTTAACCCAGTAATTATGCAACAGTGAATGTGTTGGTGTATGTGTATATTTGTGTGATCTACAGTACGAAGAGTTATGTAGAAGCATTGAATGACTTACCCCAGCAAGTGAAATGTATTTTTGTGATATAAGATTTGCATGAAAGATTTAGAGAAAAATATCTGGACTGATGACTTTAATAGACTTTACTGTCTAAATATACTCCTGATGTATTTCAAATATATGTTATATGTTAATATTTTAAATATACTCTGAGTATTCATCAAGTGTACTGGCATGCCATTTCCAGTCATGTGTTAGAAGTATACTACAGTGTGAAATATATGGATCCAACTTAAATGCACTGAAGTATCTTTATTACTATTTTATTACTAATTAAATACTAATTAGGGTAAAAAAAAGTACTACATAAGCAGTTCCAAAATCATACTCTTTTTAATGGTACAGCTTTGTTAAATTGTGCTGAGATGGCCGGGCTGGCAAATGACATAGTTTCATAAAGTCCTACGGTTGCTCTGATTGGCTACCGCACACAGGTCTTTGTAGGATTCCCCAATGACACTTCATATGGACGGCCTGCAGCTTCACTGGCCTGCTAGATTTGTTGTCATGGTTTGTTGCACTGAAAGGGGTTTCTACTCCGCAGTAGACCTGGAAAAGCTGTGCCTCAGAGTTGGTGACAGAGGTGCAAAATTACAAAGTGACCATACTTTTCACTTTGGTCTCTATGAACATGTCATGATCATTTTTGCATACATGGAACAATTCGCCTTTTACACAACATACAGAGCAGAGTTAAAGACCACCGTTTTCCCTTTAAATCTCCATGATGGTGTATTTGCTGATTGGCCACCAGGTGGTGCTAAATGTGTTCATTATGATCTCTTGAATATACTAACACTAATGCCCACTTCCTTCGTAGGTTCTTCATTGCTTCACTAGGCTCCTTGTTTTAACAATTTATCTTGTAACTTTGGCTAGTTAAGACCACACAGCCTGTCGTGTCATGGTGATGGAAGGAACCCTAGACTCCAGACGTCTTTGTCAGAAATACGCAGGACTTTGTTCCAAAGTAGGACAGGGTTCCTCCTTGGACAACAATGTTGATTGGTTTTTTATTCATGAATAAACTGATGCATGTTATTACTGTGTTACAAGTGGCTATTAATGAGTTATTACACATTATTTACCTTGAAAGTTGTGTTATCACACCAACCTGCTAAGAGCTTGTTGTACTAAACTGCTTGTAAGAACCTGTGTCTTACAAGAACATTTCAGTAATTCAGCGCACACTCTTGTCGAGAGAAACTCTCAGTAATGAGTGCATACTTTTCCACAAGAAACTTAAAAGGAAGCCTTCGGTTCCCCACGACTCAGTGATTCCCAATCTTTTTTAGTTACTGTACCAACCAACTTGCTCTGCCTAGAGTATTTCTGAAGAACCCCTTCATTCATTTCACCAGTAAACCAATTTTCTCATGAGTCTTCTGACGCACCCCCTGTGGATAGACCAGCTACTCGCAAGGGACCACTGCTCGTGCGTAATCAAAACACAAGAGTAAAATGTATAAACATCACATTTCAGGACAAACAGAATTTGGATGTGACATAGATGGTAAGTATGAAACATGAGGGCAAAATCTGAATATTTAGTGTTGTTACTCACTAACAATCTAAGATTGATAACATGGAATGATCGTAAAGTACAGAGTCTAAAATGATCGTAAAGTACAGAGTCTAAAATGATTGTAAAGTACAGAGTCCAAAAACAGGCACAGGTGACAACAGCTCCATGGTGACATAAAAACTGCCAAAACAGAGGTGCTGCTCTCTGTTTTCATCTGACCCAGACCCCAGTTTAGGATCACATACTGACAGTTAAGACTCCACACAGACTACTGCCTCATCAATTTAATCTGACCAATTAAAATGCACGAGGAAATGGTGCACGTGGCCACGCACAGGCCCAACGTGATGCCGAAGAAGAACACAACGAAGTATTGGTTTCCATAGAGATGTTCACAGATACCTGGAGACGAGGGCTGATGGCCTGGTTGTTTCTTCCGGTGGCAGCAGGGCGATGTAGGGCAGTTCTGTGCTCAACACTCAACCAGACGCCTTGGCAAACAGCCACGGAGTGACTGGGCCCACTCCCCCCTCCCACCCCAAGGATGGCATGGTTAGATGCCCCTGGTGTCCTACCAGTGGACTATGAGGCCGAGGCTCCAGCCCCCCCCCCCGCCCCACTCTGAAGGACAGCTGGCACTCAGCTGATGACAGAGGCGGCTTATCTTCATGTGTGTGTGTGTGTATATGTGTGTGTGTGGGTGTGTGAGCACACGGGTATGTGTTTACATTTGAGCATGGGTGAGTGTGTGTGTGTGTGTGTGTGTGTGAAAGGAGACATGTGCATGTTTGAGACAGAGAGTGTGTGTACATGTGTGTGTGTGTGTGTGTGTGTGCGCATGTGTTTCTGAAGAGAGTAGAGACTTTCTGTGTTCGGCAAACAAAATCAGCCCTCCATTCACACAGGAAAATGCCACCCAGAGATCTTCCATGGATCTCAATTATCCCGCTTGGCCTAGCCAATGCAGGTATAGTTGGCAAGGGCTGTTTTAGATTAATTACATTTTGATAATTTTGATTAATCGGTTCTCTGGAAAATGTCTGTAACAATAATAAATCTGAGATAATGAACTTGCAGTTAATTTAATAACTGTAGTGGTTTTATTAATGTGAGTGTGTCTGGACTGTAAGAAAAAAACATTACAAAATATAAAATTTGTTTACCACTTTTAAGTGAGAAACAGCTTAAACTGAAGTAGTGGCTCGAACTATGTCAACCTGGCAAACATGCTGTTGGTTTGCTTCACCGTTGTGGTTCAGCCCAGCTTTCAAAAACAAACGTAACGTAAAGTAAAATCTTCCTCAGCTTTAGTGACTCTGTTTGAATTGAGATTAAAAAATTTTTTTAATGGGGTGCTATAATATGACACATTGACTTCTCAGAAGTCTTAAACATACATTTTCAGTGTATAATAAGCTAAGTAATGTTTCACAATGACCATTTGCAAACACCTGCAGGTACCTCATTTGTTTCAATTACAGTACCTCATTTGTTTCAATATTTATGTACCTTTAATGAAACTATGTATATTGGCAATGATTATAATAACTGTATGCTTATGTACACTTTTTGAGGGGTGAATACAATAACATTGTCCATAATTGCATATGTACAGCATTTGGAAAGTATTCAGACCCCTTCACCTTTTATGTTATTGCTTCATCCTAAAATGGAATAAAAATTGTTTTCCTAATCATCTAAAATATGTTTTTAGAAGTCCTGCTAGCTTAATATCTCTCCAGAAAGGTAGACCCCTTCACTCAGTACTTTGATGAAGCACCATTGACAGTTATTACAGCCTAAAGCAGAGTTTCTCAACCCTGCTCCTGGGTGCACCTTTCAATCTCTCCCATTGAATTGGGTGCTCTGTCACACCCGATTCAAATGATCAGCTCATTATCAAGTCCTTCATGAGCTACATCAGGTATGTTAGGGCTGGGAGAAACCTAAAACATGCAGGGCAAAGAGCAGGGTTCAAACACTGGCCTAAAATATTGGATATGGCGAGACAAGCTTGGCAAACCTGTACTTTCAGAGATTCCCCAATACTTCTCTGCAGATCCTCTCAAGCTCTGTCAGGTTGGAAAGAGAATGTTGCTTCATAGCCATTTTCAGGTCTCTCCAGAGATTTTAGATTGGAATCAAGTTCGGGATCTGGATGGGCCATTCAAGGATATTCACAGACTTGACCCAAAGGAACTCTAGCCTGGTCTAAGCTGGTTGCTTAGGGTGATCGTCTCATTGAAAGGTGTATCTTCACCCCAATTTAAGATCCTGAGTGCTCTGGAGCAGGTTTTCATCAAGGATCTGTCTGTACGTTTCTCTATTCATCTTCCCTCACTGCTGTCTCCCAGTTCCTGCTACTGAAAAACACCCCTACAGCATGATCCTGCCACCACCATGCTTCACCATAACGATAGTAATGCCCAGGTGATGAGTGGTGCCTGGCTTCTTTGTGACACTTTTCATTCAGGCCAAACATTTCAATATCGGTTTCATCAGACTGGAGAATCTTGTTTCCCATGGTCTGAGATTTCTTCATGTTCCAATTTGGCAAACCCCAAGCGAGCTATTGTGTGCTTTTTACCGAGGAGTGGCATTTGTCTGGCCAAACTATCATAGAGTCATGATTGGTGGAGTGCTGCAGAGATGGTTGCCCTTCTGTAAGTTTCTCCTATCTTCACACAGGAACTCTGGATCCCATACAAGTTGTAGAAACATCTCAAGGATGAACAATGGAAACAGGATGCACCTTTTCAATTTCAAGTGTCATAACAAGCGGTCTGAATAAATGTGATAATGAGACATTTAGGTTTTTTTAAATAAATATGCAAATACCTGTTTTTACTTGGTCATTAGCCTGTATTGTGTGTAAATGAGGATATAAAAAGTGATTAGGTGTATTTCAGGTACATTTGCGAAAATATCATCAATCAACATATACTTTGTATTGTGTGTAGATTGGCAAATGTTTTTTTTATTAAGTCTATAACACAACAAAGTGTGAAGAAATTGAAGGAGTCAAATCTTCACAATTTGAAATGCCACAAAAAATATATAATCAATTGGAAATGAAATCAATTACACAAAATGAGGAGAAACTGAAGGGGTCTGAATACTTTCCAAAGGGGGTCCTAAAAAAAACTGCAGTTCAAGTGCATTCAAAATAACGCAGTTTGTTTTATTGCATGAATGCAGTTTTAACACAGTATAACTGCAGTCCTCCCACCTTTTGTAATATGGACCGCAGTCCGCCCACCTTTTGTAATATGGACCGCAGTCCTCCCACCTTTTGTAATACCGTGGCCATCTGAGTTAAGTTCAGTGAAGTGTATGAATTAAAGGCAATCGATGCAATGTGTGACCACCAGGGAGAGCAACATACTAAGTAAATTATGGGTATTTCTCTGTACGCCTGAATAACACTATCACGTACAGAATATTGCAAAATGTATACATTTAATGCGCACATTGTACCTGCATAGGCTAATTTCCAAACTACTAATTGATTTCATTGCATAGCCATATTATGTAAATAATGTAGTCATTATTATGTAAATAATGTAGTCATTTATTAGTTTTTCCACTGTTGTAGTGTAGGCTATGTGTGGCAAAGTGAAATTAATGATAACCTATTTGTTTTTATGGCAACATTAAAAACATATCTAAAGTGCAACAGATTGCGTTGTGTGGATATTCAACAGGTAAAGCCGAGGTGGACAGTCCCCTCAACAAAATGCTTCTGAAGTCTATTGTTTTCGGGGAAAAGGCAAAAAACTGGGCATATTTCTGTGATTATTCAGAAAGCAATATTTTGCCTATGAATGAATAGGCTCATATTCCATGGTCGAATAATCCCGGAACGGCAAACGATTACCCCGTGTATCGTTAATTGTGTTATCTTTTGGTCCATATAACCTTTAGTATTACAAGTACTCGTGAGGTGACACAATTATTAGTTACACATTTTAATTTTAACGGACGTCACCGCGGACGCGTTATCACCATAGAATCACCCAGAAGAGGATCATGGACCACAGTCGGATATCGTTGATGGCTCCACCCCCGCTACCTGTATATATCTCTTGCCATCTTCCAAATACAAATGACAGTCAGCCGCTATCAGCTTGCCACTTCTGAAGCAAGAAAAGGAATATGAACACTATGGAAAGGGTTATCGTTTCTAAAAAATAAATAAGTAAGTAATAAAACGGCGGTCATAGAGAGAAAGTAGTATTACTAGACATAACGAGAGCACTTAATGGACCAGAACTACCGGACCTAGAACGCCACGATTGGTTCTCAGCAAGGTGGAGTTTTATGAGTGAGGCCACCATCGATTGCCATTACGCGATTCGGTTAGCGGATGGAGGAACATCGACAGGTCACCCGAAGATAACTGCTGCCTTTCCTGGAAATAACAAGTACATAAAAGGAAACAAGAAGATAAAAAACTTAGTAGGATTTTCAAAATGGAATTATATGAAATTGTTTTTAAGAAATATCAGATTGTATACAGATTTTGCCTTTAGAGGTGTTTTTTTACGATGTGTGAATGACTGATGTTAAGGGAACTATTCCCGGGTCTCTTAAGTAAAGTTTGTGCGTCACAGGTCGCTGAAAACACTATTTACTCAGGAGGACCTGATGAAAACGGGCAGGGCAGTTAGTTGAATCAATATGGCTGAATTGCAGGGTAGGGGGCACTGGATGGAACTACCCAAAGCGTCTGGATGCTTGTAACAGAACATGGCAACCTTTCCCAGGGCATCGGTAGCCTCAGAATAATGTCTAAAGGTAAACATAATTACTATCCGGACTCTCCGTCTGTCCGCGTATCCAAGATGGATGTTATCATCCCGTTCTCCCCAGATGTGCCCTGTGATAGCAACGGGCAGCGCATGTGGTGGGCTTTCCTCGCCTCCTCCATGGTCACTTTCTTTGGAGGTCTCTTCATAATTCTGCTCTGGAGAACTCTCAACTACATGTGGACTGTCTGCTGCCACTGTAACGCCAAGAAGAAGGTTGGTAACATTCACTTGTCTTTGCACATTTCCACGGTAACTTGTAACGGACGTGAACGTTTGCGGCTTGTGTATCTCCGTGGCTACTGTTGAAGTCTAACACTTCCCCGAGTTGGTTTGTTGGAAAGGAGAATAAAACACCAGGAGTCAGGTCATACAATCAATACGTCTACACTACATTTTTCTTTTCTTTTTCAGTATTGTCTTTTTTTATACAGTAGACCTGTACTCACGGGCCCAGTGCAGCAGTCATTCCCTCACCAATAATCAGCTAAGCAAGAATGCCCCCCCCCAACCTTAACAACGGCAGTTTAGAACACATGTAAAACATCGTAACGGTGTTGCTTGTGAAAGCTGTTACATGCCACGAGGATTTTAAAAAGAGGTTTAGTTATACATGTGCACGTGAATAGATCTGACGTATCACTACTGAAGTTCATATTCCTGACACCTGTTGTTTCAAGTTATCTTACCTACATTTTGCTTGTCAGATAACTATTTTGTGAACGTTTGTTTTGTACCATCAATTGGACACTATTTTTGAACCACCACATTGCCCAATGTTGACTGAGAAGGAACAAAAACAGGGTCACTTACAAGCTATGTTATCATGTTTTCTTATCTCAAATTACACAAGCAGGTTCAGAGAGATGACAGCAACATGTTAAGGCCATTGACACCTGTGGTTCGTTGAGGTGCTCTGTCTTAGTTATTGGGTGAATGGCAGCTGTCGTTCGTAATGTAAACCTGTTCAGTTCACGCAATGAAAGCGTAATTCACAATTGAACTGCGATAAACACACTAACTGACCAAAGATGAGATTGCACCTGAAACAATTATTTAGAGCTACAACTGGGTGGCATTAGTAACATTTCTATGAACCAACGTTGTCCAGTAAAATGTGCAGGCTGTGTTACATGCACATATTCTATCTCACACACATACACACATAAACACACACCAACACACACTTGACTGGCTTCCAATAGTCAGGAATAGTTATACCCCATCTCTACCCTGGACACACCCACACCCGCCACGTGTCAGCTGTTGCTATTACACACATTCAGCGTGACCGTGTGTCAACTGGACACTCTTCTGAAGCATCAACAGTGGTCAGCTGTGTTTGGGTCAGTTCCGTTTACATTCCGAATATATTCAGCAAGTGCACTGAAATTCTACTTATTTTCTGTGCATTTAAGGTTAGAGAAATCGCGGAATTGGAATGGTAGGGAACCGAACTGAATATAAATTAAATTGACCCCAACCCGGGTTGCTAGAGTGATCAAATCTCGACAGAAATAGCCGATAAAGGTCACACATGCCCACCATAAGTACTGCTATCCCTCAAAGAGAACGAAAGTGGGAAGAGAACCACAGAGAGGGGGAGAGAGAGAGAGAGAAAGACCGACAGACAGACATGGAGAGGGAGAGAGAGGGGAGAGAGAAAAACAACAAATACTAATGGGTGAAGGACCAACGGCTCCTCTTGCAGCCAAATATGTATTTTCCTGCCATAGCCTGAAGGACCCTCACTACACCTGCATCCATCAGAAATTACCTCTGATTATAATAGTTTTAGTAGGCAGATTGGAATTGAAAGTGATTGCTGTTGTTGTAGATTGCTGAAATTATGAACGTTTGTTATTATTTATTGTTATCTTTCTTGATTATTCAATGAAATGTATGCATTTGTATTGGTATTAACAGCTACAGTATGATTCTATTATTCTTATTTCTGCTATGAGATATTTTTGTTAGTAGTTTGTTATTATCTCACAAAAATGTATTGGTTTATTTTAGAACAATTGATGCTTTGGCAATACTTACGCAATGTTTTTATGCCAATAAAGCAATTGAATTGAATTGAATTGAAATTGAGAGTGACAAAGAGAGAAACAGAGAACGACAGAGAGAGAGAATGACAGAGAGAGAATGACAAAGAGATAATGACAGAGAGAGAGGGAGAAAGACAGAGAGAGAATGGGAGACAGAATGACAGAAAGCGAGAGATATTGATGGAGAGAGAATGGGAGACAGAATGACAGAAAGCGAGAGATATTGATGGAGAGAAAATGACAGAGTGTAAGAGAACGACAGTTTCTCAGCAATAAGTATTACACCTGTCTGTGTCCAATGCCCCTGAAATCAATCAAGTGGCGGTTCATCTAGATTTGAGCTTTTCCAGTCTTGCTCTGGAGTTATTTCATCTGATGGACCAGTGCTGGATGAGTTTCACACGAAGAAGCTTTAGGGTTTTGTACCATGTCAGTCAGCAGTTTTGAAAGTAACACTTTCCACTCATAAATGCAGTGCATATTTGTGTACAATGACATGTTATGTCCTGCAAAAAAGAATAAGCCTGCAATTGTTATGAAGTTATGGCTTTTAAACCTTAAAATGTATTATCTCTCTAACTTGTCCTTATTCATGAATAATGTGATGATAAATAATACTGTTTGTTCACCAAAATACCTTGTTGCACCTCATCTCACAGCTAATGGGGTCAGCAGTTGGCTAGGTTAATTTAGCAGATTTTTAGGTCAAAAGTGAAGTGCAGTCATCATCTATAGTATTTCCAGATTGTAGCCTATTTCCTGAGTAGGGCTTTGACCAGGACACAGAGTTTTATAAAAAGGAATTCACTGTATAGAAATAACGATGAAATTTGGATACGACCCAATTCTGAATCTTCAAACCTGAAAAAGAAAAACTGCTCTAAAGACTGGCTGTATATTACAGGTGACTTCACATCAGATACGGTATTTGGCTAGACATTAGAGTTCCTAGTTTAATCCTCCATTTTGGATAATCATCTCCCAACCAAATGCAGCACAGATCAGTGAGAGAGATGGCAAAGGGAGAGAAGGACAACTCTCTGACCTTCACTGATCTCTCCCTTTTCCCTCCCATTCATTCTCTCTCAAACTTTTCTTTACATTTACGCCCTTATCCAGAGCAACTTACAGCAGTGAGTGAATACAATTCCCACTCGGTCCTCATTGGGAATCAAACCCAAAACCTCCCTTTCTCTCTCTCACTCCTTTTTCTGTCTCACTCTCCTTTTCACACTTTCTTTCTCCCTCACTCTCTGTCTCACTCTCCTTTTCACACTTTCTCTCCTTGTCGCTCTATCTCCCTCTTCTTCTCATTCAGCCTCTACTCTCTTTTTCTGTCTCTCTCTCTGTCTCTCTAACTTAATTTGGATGTATTATTGACTATCAGTATGACAGTGGTGAGTAAAAGAGTCATCTAAAAGTCATTATTCTCACTAAGCAGTTTTGACTTCATGTTTGGCACACATGCCTCTATGAAGGTGGAACGTGTTTGAAGAGCTTTGCCATGGATGCTCTAACGACCTGTTGTCATGTAACCTACACAGTCCTGGTGAATATGAATAGAATGAACCATGCAAACTAGCCTTGTACGAATAAACCTGATTTATTGGATTTGTTGGTAAGGAAAACCGAATGCCGATAGTACAGGCCTAATTTCGGCGCTGCATGCTTTGATACACACTTTTCCTTTGCAATGTGAGTTTATTTGACTGTCAAGTAACGACCAGTTGTAATGTAATGTCATTCCATCCTCAATGCGTTGGCTGCAGCCCACTAAATGTTTGACATGACTACAAAGGAACACAACATGCTTGGTTTTAAAAACAAACTATGAGATTAGATTTGTTTCTTAACTTTAGTTAATTATTATTTATCAATGAATTATTAAAATAAAAAAACTTACAGGCTTACGATTGAGCTCAAAGTTCATGCTGGGATGAGCTTTGAGCTGTGAGGTGGCAATGACAAGACCTGACAAGGGATTGGAACTGGAACTAAAGACTAATGAGCAATCTCATCACTGAGCTTTGACCAAGGCCTGTTGTGTATTATCCTACTGTCACCATCTTTATGGCTGAAGTAAACACAAATACAAACCTAACCTTAAGCTGTGTGTTAATTTGACATGGGTAATAATCCGTCCATTGAACAGCATAGCAGTTGTTTAAAAGCAGAAACAATTTGGCAAAAATAATTTCTTGGCTAATGTCAATATTATACTGGTAAATTCATGGTTATTGAAATCAGGAATGCAGATAGCCAATGGACGCTGTGTCGACCTGACAACTACTACTTGTTGTCATGTTGGATACTTACTGTCCAAAGAAAGATTATGAAATATATTACATTCATTTCTAAAACATATTTAGGTATGGTTGCAATGGTAAACAGCTCAATGAAGGAAATTAATACAAGTATAAAAGTAAAGCTTTTAGCAATATTTCCCTTGTCTGTCTGTGTAGTTTGTCTGATTATTGTCAGTTTAATGATTATTGTCTCGTAGGTGGACCGAAATACTTTTGACAGATGCTTGTAGTATATTATGTGTACCATTTATTAGTTATTGCAGCAGCAGCACAGAACAATGTCTGGACTTTCACATTTCTCTCCTTAGATGCAATCAAAATGTCAGATCCACTACTAAACGGGAGTTACAAAAAGACATTCACATCTGGTAGTTTGTTTTTCAATTAAAAAATACTGAAAGATGTCATTTAACGTGAAATATCATTGTCTAGAAATAATTGTAATTTATTTAATGATTGTTATTTAGAAAAATAGAAAAATAAATGTGTGGCAAAAATGATATATAACATCTGGAAGAAAAATAAAATTTCTTGGCCAAGGATATGTGATCTAAGCCTCCTGCAGTGTTTGTCCTGTTGGACGTGGATACTGTACTATACTAGTATTGCAAAATTATTCACTTTGAAGGTATCAAATGTTTTTCGTGACTCTCTGGATACTAGGGGATTTGGATGGGAACTAGTTATGTATGCTTGGTCTAGTTAGCTATTTTCTGTGTTGAGATTGTTGATATTTGGCACAACAGTAGTCTCCTAGCTAGCTAACTAGCTAGTTAAGTACCTAACGGCTGAAGTCATTTGTGTTAAAACCTTCCACACCCTAATAACTACCTTTCTTTGATTGTTTAACTAGCTCTAAGCTGAATTCGGTGTGTTTACAGAGGCTAACTGTTAGACATTAGACCCTTTGGACCAAGCTAATGTGTTGTATGAAGCGGCAGCAGTTGTGTCAGTGCTGAACAGGTGGTTTTAGATGATTCAATAAAAACTGATTCAATAAAAACAATGTATTGCAGTTTTGTGCAGAAATAGTTTTCCTTAAAAGTTCTGACCAACCTATTGACGACCCTGTAAAATAAACTGTGTAGTGGTTCTTGGTCTGAGTGGGTTTTTTCCTTGAATCTTGAAGATTGTTGCATCTCCACTGACTTTGATGTTGGCTTAGATGTTACGACAGGGAGTTTGGAGATGCAATTGTAGGATTTCTGCCCCTACAATAATAATGAGTAAGCCAGAATATTTTTCTGAACCGGATCGAGCCAAACGAACAAACATGAATCCCACTTCCTCTCCCGTGGGCCATCCCTCTCTTCTGGCCTTCTGCTTTCTCTTGTTTTGCATTTCTCTCTCTTGCTCATTCCTGTCCTTTTACCCCCCACCCCCCAAACACAAACAGATGTAAACAGATGTCAGTTAGTTGACAAGCAGGAGGCAGGAACACAGATACTATGTGAATTAGGGTTTGCTGGTTGCTAAGCAACAAGCAAAGCGTTTCATTTGAGGAGAAAATCCTTTCCCTTATGCAATGGTCTAAGCTCAGGATCTGGCGCCGGTAACGGAGTACCGGTTACTGTAGGAACGCTGTTAGCCACGTCCGTTTCCCGCCCACCCAACCACCCACACCCACCCACCCAGTCTGTGCAAGCAAATCAAGCCCATCACGATTTACCCAGAGTGCATGCGGGCTGATGAATACAGCCCGGTCCTCCAGGTGGTTAAAGTTCTTAGTTCTTAGTTTTATGCTACCTCGTAGTAATCATCTCCCAGCCTAAAGCAGATCATAGAGACCCAGTCAGTGCATTTAATTAGCGTCAAACAGAAGCCAGCAAGGAGTGTTGGCTCTCCAGCGTTTCATAGATGGAGGCTGATAATCTGTTTAGTTTCACCCTGTGGTGTTTACTTTGTTGTCTCTCTATGTATGAGCGAGATCTCCCGATGTAACCCACGCCCACCCCAGCGTCCTGAAAGAGGACGATTCAGGGTGCTCTTTGAGCTCTTGGGATGTGTCCCAAATGGCATACCATTTATTCCCTTCACAGTGCACCGTCTTTGGCCAGAATTAGTGCCCTATAGTGTGTACTGTGGAGGATTTTTTAGATGCCACTGGGTAAGATGTGCAACAACAATCACTCGCATTGCTTATACTTAGAACTATTCAGTCCAATTAGCTCTGTGAAGAGGAATGGATGAGGGTAGAGGGGAGGCCAGATCTCTCTGCAGCCAGAACTGGTCAGTTCCATTATGTAATTCAGAGCCAATAAAAGCGGAAAATGAGATTAACCGGTACTTTTTATTTATTTAGGGGCTTTCTACTCAGAGAGATGTTATCCATATTTCTGAGTAATAGACACAGTTACTACACAGTCATAGGAATGTAAAAAATGACAGTCATAGAATATCTCTGTCTCACAATCACTGACCACAGGAAGTCGTGTAAGTCAAGTGTGAGGGAAACCTACCAGGTAAGCGACTATAATCTAGAAAATATTTCAGACAGGAAAAGCCACACTCTTCGTTTAACCATTATTTTAGAAACAATACACATATGATGTCTTGGCGTTAGGTTCTGTTCCTTGGAGTAAATCACTGCAATCACACGATGGTGCATACAATACTACTAAACATTAACACTGTGATATTATGATAGCTAGGTGCAAGGTGCCCAGTACTAATCCCTACAAAATAACAGAAACCCAGCCGGATGCTACCATGTGCATGGCAGAGTGTGCCATTACATTATGCCCATTGATGCTGTGAGATGCCACTATGTTGGAGATCCAGCAACCTGCCAGCCCTGCCTTACAGCACACTAAAACCTACTATTCAATCCCATGTGTACCGCCCTGTGCCTCAATGAGGCAATGGGAACCAGCCATCTTGGTCTATGGTAGTAAACTGAAGTTGGTGTTATCATACCAGTCCAGCGCAACAGACCAAGCATTTTTTCCCGTATGCACCGCCCTCTGCTTCGCTGAGGCAATATAACCCAGCCGTCTTGGTTAATGGGAATGAACTGAACTTGGTGATGACGTCCAACCTATCGGCGTTGGCCCCTTAATCGTACCAGCCCGATGGGCGTCGCCCACTTAATCCAAGCGCACACAGACCAAGCACTATTCTAATCTAACACCACCTTGTAATCCCCCAAAACAGCATGACGTCCTGGTAAATGTAAATATCCATGGCGATGCTCAACCGACTGATGTTGGTCCCCTAATGACACCAGACCAAGCGCTTTCAGACCAAGCATGAGACACAGAAGACCACCCACTGCGTGACCGAGTAAGATGAACCAACCATCTTGGCAACCCATCATGAAGTTCAAATTAATTACCCCCGCCAACCACCTGCAGCTACAGCATGACATAGCGAATATGAGTAGCATAACATAAGATGACACAAGGAATGCATGACACAGTCCTGTCCAGCATGCCAACGATTCCTCCAAGATGTCATAAGCATGTAATTTATTAGTGCCCACAGCATTAGAAGACCAGCCAACCAACATACTCCTTAGATGCAGAGACAGAGCAAGACCAAAAGCAGCAGTGCCTGCGAGAAGTCGATGTAGTCATCAACAAGGAGACGTCCCACAACGTTGCAGAGTCGGAGGAGCATTCCCATGCACTGGAATCAGAATCCAATATGTTTTCAGGTAGAATCAAATGGTCTTCCGAAAACATGGCATTGCAGACCATCAGGAGTAAATCCCCAGCGTGATCTGAACTCCCAAAATTGACGAGTGCAAGATTAAAAAAAAAGGAAGACTCATCAACTGATAACAAAATCTACTTATGTTAAGGTACAGGTTAGTGAACTGACGGGAATCCATGCAACTATTGAAAAGTGAGTGAGGATGTGAATGGATTACGAAAAGTCCCAGAGTTTAGTCAGAGCAAAATACTTACTCTACAAAAACCAAACAAGACACTTGCAGCTACAGTGAAAACCTTTGACTCCAACATTGGGAAGGTATTGGTTGAAGTTTAAAATAATCGTTTTTGGAATTACAATCACGGGGAAGGAGGGAACATTTAATTCCAGAATTCCAGAAAACCAGACTGTAGGAAATTCAGAACTTCTGGTTTTCATGATACCACTTGAGATTTTTGTCTTAGGATTTGTTAAGGATAGACAAAAACTTGGCTGACTACACGGTTCTCTTGTCTTTTCACTTGACGAAAAAGTCAGTTATTGTCACCTATATTGATACAGTAGTTATTGTATCAATGTCATTCACGTATGGCTAATTAGCTGTTAAAGCAGCCAGTGGCTAAAGCTATACAGTTCATAGATGCAATTTGTGGTGGAGGTAAACTTAAAAAGAAATTTTACTCAGTTTAAACCAATGGTTAATCATGTCTAATGAAATATTCAGCTCTAACTGACAGTTCTGTGGTGTAGTGGTTAAAGACACAGCCTTTCATGTGGGTGACCTGGGTTCAAATCTCATGAGGGCAACAATGATCAAGACATTCTATTGCGGAATGTCTGAACTTGGCTTGCCTGGTTTTCTGTTTCTTTGTAGTTGGCCAACATCAAGAGGAAACCGAATTTGTCAGATGATATGGGGTCTGGGGAGGGCATTTATTGTTTGATGTAATATTCTACTGACAGATGACTGACATATACATAGCTCGTCTGAACTGCATATCTGCATTTTCCCTGTGGCCAAGTAGTGTAGAGTTATCACAACCTTGATCTCTGGTGTTATTGGGTTCTTTCTGTTTGTTGGTGAAGTGAATGCATCCCTAACTAGCTCTAATATGATCATAATACCCTCATGATTAAGTCGATACCTTGTTAAAAGCTCAGTGTCATTAAATGTTTCTAAAACGTCGACCTGATTAGGAGGCGGATTGTCAGCAGCAGCCCTTTTAGGATGATTTGTGATTTGTCTTAGTGATTTAGGAGTCCCCTAACTTTTCACAGATTTAGGAGCTGCTATTAGCTCTAAAACACTTTGTGAAATATACTCTCAGACCAAAAATATAGGAGTCTTCATATTAGTTTTTCTTAAATCATTTTTAGCCTTAAGATGTTTTGTGAATACGACCCCAGATCATTATACTTGGAGATCATAAACACAGGGTTCCCACTGGCCATGAAATATCTGGAATATAATGGGATTTTAAAAAGTATATTCCAGACATGAAAAGTCGGAATTTTATAATTATTTTGTCCAAGTCATGGAATATCAGGGAATTTTGGAGCATGTTTAAATTTTTGTTTTCATTCATCAAAATGTATTTTCCATGCATTATTCTTCTTTATCGGGTTATTTCACGCATTTCCTGTATTGCATTTTGTTATGGTTAGGATACTTAATTTTTCAGCGTCCAATTATCCCTCATCAACTGGCAATCACTTCAGTCAGGAGATGCGGTCTCCTGTACCTGCTAACGAAGGCGAACATGCCAGGAAAATGTACATTTCAATAGCTTCGGTTACATAATGATGACTTGGTGTTAAAAGTAGATGACGGAACAGTTAAATGTAAAGTTTGTAAAACTACTATCGATTTACCAAATATGGGAGAGGGAGCCATGTAAACAGTAAGAAGCTATGCTACCCGCATGAAGCCAACAGGAGCAGCATCTTAATGATGATCATAATTGTGCATTACACCGATCAGCCATAACATTATGACCACCTGCCTAATATTGTGTAGGTCCCCCTTTTGCCGCCAAAACAGATCTGACCCGTCGAGGCATGGGCTCCACTAGACCTCTGAAGGTGTGCTGTGGAATCTGGCATCAAGTTGGCAGCAGGTGGGACCTGCTTACAGGCATCAAGTTGGTCTGTAAGTTGTGAGGTGGGACCTCCATGGATCGGACTTGTTTGTCGAGCCCATCCCACAGATGCTAGATTGGATTGAGATCTGGGGAGTTTGGAGGCCAAGTCAACACCTTGAACTCGTTGTTGTGTTCCTCAAACCATTCCTGAACCAATTTTGCTTTGTGGCAGGGCGCATTATCCTGCTGAAAGAGGCCAATGCCATCAGGGAATACCGTTGCCATGAAAGGGTGCACATGGTCTGCAACAATGCTTAGGTAGGTGGTACGTGTCAAAGTAACATCCACATGAATGGCAGGACCCAAGGTTTCCCAACAGAACATTGCCCAAAGCATCACACTGCATCTGCTGGCTTGCCTTCTTCCCATAGTGCATCCTGGTGCCATGTGTTCTCCAGGTAAGCAACGCACACGCACCGTGATGTAAAAGAAAACGTGATTCATCAGACCAGGCGACCTTATTCCATTGGTCTGTGGTCCAGTTCTGATGCTCACGTGCCCATTGTAGGCATATACGCAACAAACTGCAATGCACTGTGTGTTCTGACACCTTTCTATCATTACCAGCATTCACTTTGTCAGTAATTTGAGCTACAGTAGCTTGTCTGCTGGATCAGACCACACGGGTCAGCCTTCGCTGCCGACGTGCATCAATGAGCCTTGGCCTCCCATGACCTTGTCGCCAGTTTACCGCTTTTCCTTCCTTGGACCACTTTTGATTGGTACTGACCTCTGCAGACCGGGAACACACCACAAGGGCTGCAGTTTTGGAGATGCTCTGACCCAGTTGTCTAGCATCACAATTTGGCCCTTGTCAAAGTCGCTCAGAACTTTACACTTGCCCATTTTTTCCTGCTTCTAACACATCAACTTTGAGGACAGAATGTTCACTTGCTGCCTAATATATCCCACCCACTGACAGGTGGATATTATCAGTTAATGTTAATGTTATGGCTGATGGGTGTATCAGTGTTATTCACTTCACCTGTCAGTGGTCATAATGTTATGACTGATGGGTGTATCAGTGTTATTCACTTCACCTGTCAGAGGTCATAATGTTATGGCTGATCGGTTTATGTTTAAGCAGTGAAAACTTAGTTTTGTACTGAAAACAACTGTGATCTAGTAAGCTTGCTTTGTTTTCCGTTCATTATAGGTCATGGAAATTCAGCTTTTTAAGTCAGTGAAAGTCAGGGAAAAGTCTGGGAATTTCACAATTGACTGGGAACCCCGTAAACATAGTTTTTAAAATACTTCTATTGATCATAAAGGACATCATACTACAAATTATCACCCAGTGGCACTTCAGGAAATCTCTAACATCATGGACACACCACCTTGACTACTTTCTTGTCCCATTCTCGCTATATAATGGCTTATATAGTTTACACAAAACCTTTAAGATAAAGGTACAAAATAAGTTAGAAGAGAAGCAAAAGTAAGACATGTACTTGTGAATAAGTACCTCTAATCAAATAAAATCTATTACAAAAAGAAAGCGAATTGGATGGCAAATAGGGAAAACTCCACAAATTCTCCCTATATTTGAAGCATAGGAATGTTAAGAAACATTTTTTTTACAGAAACTTGTCACTGAAGACAGAGTGCTCCACAACCTCCTTAATGACATTTCAAAGGAGTAAGCTAAATATTTTGTATGGGGCATTGGGCAGTAGTCACTGTCAAAATGAAATAGAATCAGTGGACCAACTTATCCAGTACTGACCAGTTTGTAGCAGACTTCTGGAATCAATGAATGGACAATAATTAAGTAAATTAATGAAAGAGGAACACTACTCTGCAGGCCTGTGATGGTCAATGGAACTAAGGCACAGGGTTTTTGATGCAGACTCATGTTCCCCCTCGAGTGTGGCTGACCACCGATTCACAGCCTGATGTGTTTGTCCCGGGTTCTGGGTTCTGGTGTCTTCTGTGGATTGTGGGGCTGTGGCCAGCGCTGTCCACGATAGCTTTTGGTTTGTTTGCGGGTGTTTGTCTGTGAGATGCCAGTTAGTTGACAAGCAGGAGGCAGGAACACACATACTATGTGAATCATTTTTTCCCTGGTTGCTAAGCAACAAGCAAAGCGTTTCATTAGAGGACAAAATCCTTCCCCTTATGCAATGGTCTAAGCTCAGGATCTGGCGCCGGTAACGGACTACTGTAGGAATCCAGTTAGCCCCGTCCGTTTCCTGCCCACCCACCCACCATTACTATTTACCCAGAGTGCATGCAGGCAGTTGGATTACAGCCCGGTCCTCCAGGTGGTTAAAGTTCCCAGTTTTATCCTACCTCGTAGTAATCATCTCCCAGCCTAAAGCATTGAGAGCCGGTCAGTGCATTTAGTTAGCGTCAAACAGAAGCCAGCAAGGAGCGTTGGCTCTCCAGCGTTTCATAGATGGAGGCTGATAATCTGTTTAGTTTCACCCTGTGGTGTTTACTTTGTTGTCTCTCTATGTATGAGCGAGATCTCCCGATGTAACCCACGCCCACCCCAGCGTCCTTCAAAAAAATTGGCGTTCACATTGCTTTTACATAGACCTATTCAAAGAAAGCCTATAAAAGCGGAAAATGAGATTAACCGGTACTTGATTGTGTTCAGGAGCATTCTACACAGACAATTGTTGTCATTACTGGTGAGGAATTGACACATTCACTACACAATGATAGGAATGTAAAAAATGACAGTCGTAGAATATCTCTCTGTCTCTTTGTCTCATTGATCTCCCATGACTGCAGGTCCCTCAGTTGTCTGGCGCCAATCAATATTGATACATCCCGTTATGTCATGAGATGAAGAAACAAGTGATGAACGATGCTCATTAACTGAAAATAGGAAATGTGTCTTCTTGGTGAGCTCAACAATAGAAGTGTCCCAAATGAAACCCTATGCCATGATAAGTTAATACCAGTCAAAATTGTACTGTTATGTTTAAATCCTTTTCTGAGAATCAGTAGGCCTGGATACAGGTGTAAAATAGGCTTACTAGACATTTAACAGTGGGTAATCACCGTACGTGGGGCAAACCAGTTGTTTTAATTGATCCATCCTTCAGAATGACCAATATCTGGCATTAACCTTAGAACTCAAGGAAAAGAGGACAGGAATTGTGTAAAATGTAAAAGTAACCAGAAATACCTGTCAGTAAATATATTTATAAATGTATAAACTTTATTTAAAAATAGGAACATTATACTTGCAGTAACTATATTACTGTGTATGCAAGTTAAAAAAGCTGTATAGAGTGTATTGTTTTGGATCCACTTATGTTTTAATGTAATTCACTAAGTATAATTGCAATAACTATGCTTGAAAATGTTGAAATGGACCCATGTATTTCCTTCTTTATGTTACTTGTAATACATGATTGAAAACAGCATTTCAGTACACCGAAAAAATATTCATAGTGTATTTAAAACATATACATTGTAAATACAACATAACCACAACAAACCATATCATCGTTTTTTTTTTTGCTGAGCTCCAAATATTGCACTCTATTCCCTTCATTATATGTTTTACAATATAGCCCTATAGGCTTGGGTAAAAAAAAAAACAACAACACATAAGGATTACAAGGTGGCCAGTGTTTTGTCTGAAGAGCCATTCAGAAAGTTGAATATAAAATAGTACAGATTCATTTTCATGGGAGGTTTTTAAGTGATTGTGATCTGAGTTATGTGATGGAGCAAACCCTCACAAATCAATAATCATGACTACAGGGTCAGTCAGACTGTCTAGAGATGTGAAGGCTGGGGAGAGGAGAGGGGAAGGGGTGGAGGTTGGACGGAGTAAGACATGGAGGGGAGGATGTGGGAGGAGAACATGATGGTGTGAGAGGAGGGAGGAGAGGGGAAGCGGTTAGGGATGATGTTGTAGACAGGAGGACCAGACAAGGAGTGTAGGGCCGCATCCACTGACCACGGGAATGCCATAGAATTGACATACTGTGTTGTTAATTTTACAATGTTTTGTATTGCAACTGTAAGATATTAGCCTTTACGTGTAGGATTTAAATTGTAGAGAACCCGTTTGAATCGAGGGAGAAATACATTCCGTTTCATTGGAAATCTGCAACACCGATGTTGTCAGGTGAACGTTCCAGAATGTCTTATCATAAAGATGGTCGCTTGCAAGTCTGTTCATTGATAGGTGTGTCTACCTAGCACAGATCACGCTTCCACGAAACCCCCCCATGCCAGATGGTAAATGTGAACATTTTACATTCCTGAGGTAGGCAGTGTGACGTACAGAGAGAATCGAAACAGGTGTTTCTATTGTTCTCATTACCGAGGCACGTTTAACTTCCAATGAAACGTAGATTCCTATAGTATTAATACAATTAGAATACTACAGAATTCCACACGACCATCTGAACATTCATCTCAGAAAGTCTTCTGACCACATGGGGTTCTTCTGTTGTCGTCACAAGTGAACCTGTAACTACTGGGACTGACAGTGTGCTCTTGGAACAAGTGTGAATGATCTCCGTCATTCCGAGAACCGCCATTACCGTGTTTCGCGGGGATGCAACTGTACAGTGGGCCCATGGTTCAGTACGTGTAACGGTACGGTTTCTTTGACCCACATCGTATTGAACGCTGAATCCAAAATGTTTCCACCCAGCGGATTTGAAAGACGGTGATGCCTCTTCAAATGTCCTTCTCTCCGAACCCATTTTAGCTCTGGGCGCACGCAGTGAGAATCCACATAGATGTTGTTTCTTCATCTCATGTATCAATATTGATTTGCGCCAGACAACTGTCAGTAAGACACACATGGCGGTTGGTTGCTTTTCTCCCAACGCGGTTGGTCATGAGGTAGATAGCTGGCTAGTATCCAGCTAGGTAATTTAGCTAGCTACATAGTGGATACTGGCTGTTAAACGTCCAGGTACCATAGGAAAGTGAAAATTCAGTCAGAACTTGTTGGACAACAGCAACTTTGGATTGTGGTTGAAATCTGTTGAAGGGAAAGAAAACGAAGCCCACTGTGTTTTTTGCAAGATGTTTTTCAAACTTGGCACATATGCGGGAATAACTTTTGTGGAATCTCATATGAAGTGTCAGATACTTTTTCACAACAAAAACACTGTGAAAAGCCTCCAACAAATGCCCATCACTACTCAGTTTTGTTTGGTCGTATCACTGGACAGTCCCGCGAAATACACCCAGTAATATTATTGTTAGCAGTAGGCTTACTGCTCCAACAACAGTGGGTACGTCAGTTGAATTGGTGTCCTTATGTATTTTTTGCATGGGGTGTTGTTGTGAAATTGGTCTTAAATTGAATTTGTAGTGGCACTGAAAAAGTCTTCTGAAACCTGCACATACCCTGTGGGGCGCCTTTAGGGAGGTTTCCTACTGAGATGTCATTGCAGATTGTCCATTGGTTGCTTAAGGGGGAGGGGGTTGCGGTCCCTGCGAACTTTTTATACATTGCCGTGGAGTAAAGTTTGTCAGCCCTCAGAAGCCCCCTAACGGATCTGTATTTAAACGTTTGTGTAGTCTGCAGCACAATAATGTTTTGAAAATTAATGGGAAAATTACTATTTTATAAATGGGGATAAATAACAGATTACCCTATAAATATCGTAACTGTGGTGCACGTGCGTATTGAACCATAGGGAGGCGTACCGAACGGTTAGATGACATACGGTTGCATACGTGTTAGTGATAACGTCCTGTAGATAACTTGGAATCAGGGTAATCTGTGGTGGTACCACTCTGAATACTTAATTGACACCATGATACTTACCATGAAAGTTAACATGTTAGTTACTATGATAGTTACTGAGAAGGTTACTATAATGGACACTAGGATACTTACCATGATAGTTGCCATGGTAGTTACCAATATACTTAACATGATAGTTACCGTGATATTTACCATGATAGTTATCTTACATTACGCTCTACAATTTGACTACAAATGCTTTTATAGTTTTGTAACTGATCCTATAGCATGTGTCAGAGCTGGAGTAAAACCATTCTGTTAACAGTAAAACCGATGTCAGCTTCCCCCATCCATCCAGCTGCTAGCTTGCTTCAGAAGCTAATCCGGGTTGGTCCCGTTCGCTCCCTGGGGTGAGAACAGTAGCAGAGGGATTTTGTGGAGCCAGAAGGAGACACTCTTTCCTAGGTTCTGAAAACAATTAGATCCCAATGTCCCAGAGCAGTGATTGAGGACATTGCCCTGGTCCTTCGGTATTTGACAGTAAACAGGTGCCTTGACACACCAACAATCGTTGTCGTTAGAGCAGGGCTATAACCCCAGTGCTGTATAAATGTCAAATCTGGCCCTCATACTGTACCAAGATGCCTCTAAATGTTCCCCAGCTTCCAATTGGCTGAAAGATTTCCTCCTCTCCTCTGTAGCTATTCCCCAGGTCATTAATTTAAACGAGGACTATGTTCTCAAATCAATATTCTCAGTCGAAAAATATATGCTACCAATCTGGACGGCCCGTCAATCAAAATAGCTGGTGTGGCACTGAAATGGAAACTGGAAGTTTAATGCCTGTTGTCAACGCATAGATGCTTATATAGATGTCTTAAACTCATCCAAACAGGGAAGCAGATCCCAGTCAAAGGTTTTATTATGTTCAGCTAAAGCAGTTATTTACTTTAAAATTGATGCTATATTGGCAAAATGACGTATGGAGTCCTGGTGAAAATCTCAGAGCTGCGTTGCGCCATTGGGTGCCTATAATCAGTTTCTGCTCAGTTTTTGGAGAGACTCCCTGTTTCTTCCCTTTGCTATATCATAAATCTTACATGTCACTCTCCCTAAGTGTGATCACATTGGCAATGCTTATTAAACGAGAGGCTGCTTGGATTTATTATTTAAATATCTTTGCTTAATTCGGCCTGCACAAATAAATATTGTTTTTTAATCCAATTTGTTCCAGCCGTTGATGATCGTATGTTTCCCTCTCCTGACTCTTATCGTTTAATATATTATTGGAAAATTGATAAGTAACATAATGGCTATAAGGGTCACAGTGACAAACGCCTGCATGTTAAATCCTACATAAACATGTTAAATCCTACATAAACATGTGGCTTGCTGTGTTTGACATGATACCCTGAGGAATCCTGAGGAGGACATCTTGTTGTTACATCAGATTCTCTAGAGGGAGTGGTTAATTCTTTCCTATTTAAGGTGCAATGAAATTATCTACAAAGCTCAACAACAGTATAATTATTATTGTATAATGACAGTAAACCGTACATATAACCGTACATTAACAGCACATTAAGATAAAAATAAATAAAAATCTTCACCACTGGTACCATTGTAATGTCTCAGTGATCCTCATAATCAGAATTATCCACACCTGAATTTTCAATTTCTGCTCAGTTTTTACGGCGGTAGATCCTACCTGCCTTCATATAATTTGGTAGATTATTCTGCAAATAAGATATTGATTGGAAGGGGACTGATGAAAGGCCTTATGTAACCCCAGGCTATAGGTGTCTTTGAGCCAATGTGCTCTGTAAATTATTTTCATGATCAGATTTTTACAAGGAGAGAGATGGAAAAGAGGGGAGATTAGAAGGAGAAGAAAAGAAAGAGGAGAGAGGGAGAGAGAGAGAGTAAAAGAGGAGAGGGAGAGAGAGAGAGTAAAAGAGGAGAGGGAGAGAGAGAGAGTAAAAGAGGAGAGGGAGAGAGACAGAGTAAAAGAGGGCGATTACATATGACTTATAAATGCTTAAGTGGAAGGAGTTTTTTTTGTTACCTGTGAATGTTGTGAAGTCTTCTGGAAATTCTGCATCTTATAAAACTATGCCCATACAAATACCCAGTCTGTGATTGTAACACATTATCGGGATAGAGAATGGAATGGAAGATAATCTGGAAATGTGCAAATTTTAGCAGTTTTACTATAATGAGTAAAAAATAAGTAGTCAGCACAGATATTTAATTAATGCCCTAGCTAAACATTTATTTAGCATTTATTGGACTTACTGTCAAACTGTGGCAATAACAGTTACTTCTTATATTTTTGCCAATGTTTTATTACCTTTTAGTGTTCTTCATCCTAGAGAATGGATTAATGTATTATTCAAATCTTTTGACATATATATTAATATGTTTTTGAATAATACATGGTCCTATGCAGAAATTGAAGGCCACATGTTCTATTCCTAGTTTCTATTCTTTTTGGGAGAAATGTCATTGAGGGAAATTTACGCCTATTGTCCTGATCAATGATGGCTACTAATGTCAGATGAGGTGGAGCCTAGATTGAGGAAGGATAAAAGTGTATCCTAAATTTAGAAGACTCTGCATAATGTATTAAATAGCCAGACAGCCTAATTGACAAAGCTAGCGCTATTGCACTTATTCGTGATGAATGTTGGGGCAATATGTTTCAATATGTGGTTTCAATTGATTTGTTATTGATTCATTTATTATGTTAAACAAATTATTATATTAAACACTAACTAGCACAAAACTTAATATTATGCCACTAACATTTCAGAATTGGTCACATGGCATTATGATATACCCCAAGGATCTCTGTCATTTAACCCCAGGGATCTCTGTCATTTAACCCCAGGGATCTCTGTCATTTAACCCCAGGGATCTCTTTCATTTAACCCCAGGGATCTCTGTCATTTAACCCCAGGGATCTCTGTCATTTAACCCCAGGGATCTCTGTTATTTAACCCCCAGGATATCTGTTATTTAACCCCAGGATCTCTGTTATTTATCCCAAGGATCTCTGTTATTTAACCCCAAGAATATGTGCTTGTAATTATTAATGGAGAAAGAATTAATACATGATCTACTGTAGGTCCACATTAATGATTAAATCACACCTAAAATAACTAAAAGTTTGTGTAATTCCCATTTAATTCGATCCTTAAACGTAATGAAAGTGCAAATCTCAGATTATTTATGATTAATTAGCCTACTGATGCTGCCATTTCATACAATATCAAATAGTAGATACAAACTAATGATTTACTCATGATTAATGTTTTGCCAAGCCTTCTTGGCAGATTTTAGAAGGTTTTTAGGACTGTTCAGTATATTTCTGTCAACTTACAAGACACAGCTAGTATCATTAGCAAATTGCTACACATGGAGTGATCAAATGAGTGCCACACAGAAAGACAGACTGTGAAGTATGCTTGAACTAAATTGGCAAATACTGTGTTGGGTTTGGCTTTTCAAGCCACTAACGGCTAAACCTGCAGGTTAATGTCAATGTTCAAGATAATGCAGTGTTTGATACCTGTGATATTTCTTTTTCACAACAGTTTGCTGTGGGTCACAAGAAAGCTGCATGTGCCATTCCATTAGAATTGTTTTGTGAGCTACTCATACATGCCCCACGAGCAACAAGCACATTACCAGTTGGAGATCCGCGTAATAGAGATCCCAGTTGGGGAATGTGCTTCATAATGTTTAAGCTACCTAACTATGTATGTGAAAGTAACATAAATGTTCTGTTCATTTATTGTACATCCATTCATATGGAATTATAATCTACCTCGTTTGACTTGATTGGCCAGTTTTGAACTTAATTGCAAATAATAGCAATTTGATCAGAATCTAGTGGAACTGAAAAGGGCAGCTGGATCTTCACATGAGAGTCCACTGTGGTGTCATGAAGGTGAGAGCAGACAGCCATTTTTGGTCCCTGAAGAGCCAGGTGGCCATCTTTGATTTATGAGGGGATCTTTTCACTGCTAATTGGTCTGATGTCAGATATCACCGCTGGCCATTAATCTCTGAACTCTGCCATTTCTGCCATAAAAAATTCATAGAGAAAGGCTTTTTCATGCTACATTTTTGGATCAGGTCATTAGCTAAGGGATAGGATCACAGTGTGAAGCCAATTAATGTAATTAATGCCACCTTTTAACTTTTCCTTCAACGCATTCGGGTGTTGACTCCTCAGTCATTATTTCTGTGAAGCGTGTTCAGGTAACTGATTGACCAGCTGATGTTTGAGTGTCATGTGACATGTCAATCAAAAAGTTACCTAACCTTTACCTGATACTGGTTTAGATCCATGTAAAGGGAATACAAGATCTGATGTTGAGCTGATATTTGAGAGAGCTAGTGTGCGGTATTGTTAAAAAAAAATCTTGCTAGTGGTTGGCACTGGTAGAATCTCAATAATTTATGTCACTCACTTTGTGATGTTGCAGTATTTGTTTTGTGAGTGACAGTTGTCAGTGTGTTCAGAGTGCCACTGTTTCATGCCAGTGAAATTCCCTGGATTTGGTGTCCTCTACCCGGGTAGAGCTATCCCTGGAAATGTCCCCTGTTTGGTCCTGAGAACGCCAGGAGTGTCCGGAATCGTGTTGACATGTCCGTGTTGTTGCTATCGCGCCGTCAACCAGTGGCTCTCGCCTCTCGCTGTACTGCTGATCTGCCTACTGTAGCAAAGATGGTAGATACATTCAAAGTGACCGATTTCCATTGTGGATGGCTCTCAAATAGACACCAAGGTAGCTAATTGGAGCAGCTTATGGGATTTCAGCTAGACCATAAGTTAGGAGTTGGATTTGCTTCTTCTGTCTCAGTACCTAGACAGCAGAGTGAGAGTTGAGAGAGCAACTGATTTTTCGGCAGAAGATTTTTTCCACCCCCCAGAATGTCTCTTTGTACTTTATTCAAAGGAGATGACTTTGTTACAGTACTTTGTCCAAAGAAGATTACTTTGTTACAGTACTTTGTTCAAAGGAGATTACTTTGTTCAAAGGAGATTACTTTGTTCAAAGGAGATTACTTTGTTACAGTACTTTGTTCAAAGGAGTGCTTTTGCCAGTTTTCAGCAATGTTCCAAACTAGCCTGTTGAACGAACAAATCTTTGTGAAACTTTCTTTATATCCGGTTAGAAACCATTTGCAAACAACACTTAACACCTTTCATGTAATATCCAATAGACATTTTAGGGATTTGAGCCCTTGCTACAGTTCAGCTGTTTTTAAAATACTTCCAAAAGCCTTTTGGTTGTATTGCCTTGAGAGGTTATCACCTGCTTGACAAACTCAAACCCTCCGGACAAGCGCGTACACACAGGGGAAGAGTGAGACAGCTAACCTGTCTCAGTCTTCCCCAGATCCAGATATATACTGTTCTTATACAGAAACAACTGACTGGGATTCTACTCAAATTCCCTTCCCTTTCCTCTCCTTTCTTCTGTCCAACCCCTGTAATTAAACCACCTGATAAGAATGGAAGACTAGCGACTTGTGTGAGCTTTCACTGGTCATGGGAAAGCCGTAGCCAATTGTGTGTGAGAAACAGGGCTCAGACTGGCCACCAGTAATAAACCCTTTCTTTTACAGATGAATGTGATAGCAAAAGGGAAAGCTTATGAGTTGGATCCAGGAGCAAACAGCTGAATTATTTTTTTAGCAGACCGGATTGCTATTAGAACAATAACCTACGAAGCAGTTTTGCGGAGCTGCCCTGGGTAGTTTTTTTCTACTCGAGGTAAATGCTCATATGAAAATTGCTAATCTTTTACCCAAGTACATTATTTTTAATTAGTACATTTATTTATATAGGGTGTCAAATGGAGCCTGTGGCCTGTTAGGGTGCTTTTCTAAAGACAATCTGCACCAGCAGAGACCACAACCACAACAGAATTTACTGTAACAATTACAGTTGCATCAACAATTATTCACTGCTTTCCAGCTAAATTAACTAACTTGCTCAACAGTAAATAAATACAGTATAGTGACTGTACCTGTAACTTGTGAATGGGAAAATCTGTACAACAATGTAGGTGTGTTTTTTTTGTGTGTATGTGTTTTTGTGTGTGTGTGTGTGCATATTTGGGCGTGTGCACGTTTACCCCTACACTCCAAACTGTAACCCAGTGGAGCAGCTGTGGTAATGATAAGCCCGGGCTGCTCATGTTGGGCTTGGCATATTTTTACATATCATTATCAGGACAAGTATTATCACTTCAAAAGGATTTGGATCTCTTCGTGAAAGACCAGAGGGCTGTACCATGTACCCAGCTACATCTACCCACGCTTTTTTGGAATTAGCTAGCTTCCGTTAACTTCACATTCCAGCTCATGCTTTGTGCAGTAAGGGTAGACACTGCTTGTCCATCCATCTCTACTTCCAGCTGGCTTGCAGGTGCGCTTGCGGCTAGTCCAACATCAAACTCTTTTTTCGAGACATCGCTGAACTGTCAATCCATGGCAGAGTCTGTGCAACGTTTTCATTAGGACCAGCTCAACATGAAAGAAATATGTCTTGCAAATTCAGCCGGGTGAAATGGGCAGTGGCGTGATTCTGTAATTACCTATCAGTTGTGGTTTGGCGTAGCAGACTAGTCAACTGAGAGCACCTTTTTACCTTCTCCTATCAATAAAGTTATTGTATAGTATTATATTATATTCTGATTACTTTCAAACGTATCGCATCACCATAAGGCGACTACAGCTCTGACTTCCAACCCTGGACGGTGGTGAGGTATTTGTTTTGTATAGTTTTTTCTCCCTTTTTGTTTGCTTTATTGGACAGGAACGACAGATGCTCCTCAATGACCATGTGGGCCAGATTTGAAGCCATTCTAAAGCAGTGCATATGCGTCTCAGGCAGTGGCTCTTCTTGAACACCTGGCTACGCACTCAGCTAATGTTCACGGCCTTCTGATGTAACCGCAAGAACGGTTGTAATGCCGCGACCAGGACAAGAACCCGGGTCGTGGTGGCGCAGCCCAACTACAAGGCTGGGAGACTGTCTATGTGTGTTTCTTGTTGGATGCCTGCTAGGGTTCTGCCTAGCACCTCCATTCATACATTCCATGTGTTGCATGTGTGCCAACGGAACGGGGACAATCTGCCAGCCCTCGGATGGTTTGTGCTCCTAGCGGGGTCAGAGCACATGCCGTACCGTGACATGCCAGGAGAGCTTTGAAGCCGCACGGCCAAGTCGGTGGAATCACACTACACCCCGTGTGCAAGCTGAGAGCATGGAGGGCCTGATATCCCAGGTCGCAGTCGCCTAATAAACGTGGCATTGTTTAACCAGCTGTCGGAAGCCTGACGCAGATAGGGTCTCCGTCACGCGCAAGCACTGCGTGGACAGAGTAGGGTACCGTTAAGCTGTGAGAAAAGCAGGACACGATCACCACAGGGTTACTCTGTTCTTTCCCATTGAGTGAATATGTTCTGCCTCATAGGACCGTCAACCTTCTCAGAACGCAGGGAAAACACATCAAGCGACTCCTGATAGGTTGTAAGCCTCCGGGAGAATTGGCAGGCATCCAAAATAGCACCCCATTCCTTTCATAGTGCACTACATGCCTATGGGCACTTAAGTGGTAGTGCACTATATTGGGAATCGGCTTGACATTTGGGACGCACGCAAACATTTGACAGAGTGAAGTCATTGGGTGGTGAGTTGGAGGCCTGGGGGGTTGTGTTTAGGAAGGCGTGAAGTGGCAGACAGGAAGTAGCTACCTGACTGTGGCGTTGCTGTGGGGGCCGTGGCGCATTTCACCAGGGAGCGAAAGCTAACCACTTCCGTCCGGTCTGATTTTCCTGTGAATCGTGGCGGTCCCTGAAGACAGCCATCCCCCCTCGTCAAGGCAGAAACTCACCAAGGCAGCAGAAGTGTCGCTGTGATACTCCTGACACATACGCACCCTCTCCCAGAGACATTCAGGTGCATTGAGGGACACGACCATTAAACAGTGTTGCCCTTCCTCTACTGCCTCCTGCTAACAGCGTCGGCTCTAGCCTTTTGGGGGCCCTAAGCAACAATATTTAATTTGGGGCCCCATCTACCCTATTGGTCGGGGGCTCCCTAGCAGTCGGAGGTCCCCTAGTGGTCAGGGGCCCTAAGCGACTGCTTAAGGTGACAGATACTGTACATGGCAGACCTGTCAAGGTGTCGCTCAAGTGTTGTGCAGAAAGCCCTAAGACAAGTGAAAGGACATTCATTTGAGACATTTGCTTTGAGGAGCTTAAAACATGATTAGCAGGGCCAGCTCTAGTCTTTTGGTGGACCATGGCAGGAAGGCAAATCCTTTTGGCAAACTGTATCCTGACAGGGAGGAGAATATATAAATGCAATTTGAATTTTTTTGCCATGGAGTGTAGAGAACATTTTGTATTTTTAAAGCATTGTTCTGCACGTCTACATACTTTGTGTACAGAGGTGAATTTTGATGTGTGATCTTTGCCGGAAGAACAAATACTTTGTTTTTCTTCAGGTTTGCAATTATTTTCTTCAGTCCTAGTCGTTTTGCCAGGGGTTGTAGAGACATTTTACTGCACATTTCCCACAACTCTACAGATGATACCATGACATACAGCTCCGGGAAAAATGAAGAGACCACTGCACCTTTTACTTTCCTTTCCAAAAAAAAGGAATGTTTTGAGTGAGAAACAGAAGGGTTAAAATAAAGAGACCACTGCAAATTGAACGCTTCTGTTCCTCACACAAAACGTTCCTTTTCAACCTTGCAATGGTCTCAAAATGAATCGCAGCGAACTGGAAGTAAAAAAAACACTTGTTCCCTCCATTTATCCCGCCTCTCTCCATTCATCTCTTTCACTTATTCTACTTCCTGCTTTTCTTTTCTGTCTCTCACGCTAAACCCTCTCGTCCTTTGTTTCAGGGTTCCCAACGGGGCCAGAACCCTGTCTCCCATGGCGATGGCATCAAGCACACCAAGGAGACGGTGGCGGCCCTCAGCGAGGTGGGCTGGATGACCTCCGTCAAGGACTGGGCCGGGGTCATGATATCAGCCCAGACGCTGACCGGCAGAGTCCTGGTAAATCATTGTCTCCTGTACAGTGTCCATGTAAGGACAGAGCCCTGGTGTATCTGTCTCCTGTACTGTGTCCATGTAAGGACAGAGCCCTGGTGTATCTGTCTCCTGTACAGTGTCCATGTAAGGACAGAGCCCTGGTGTATCTGTCTCCTGTACAGTGTCCATGTAAGGACAGAGCCCTGGTGTATCTGTCTCCTGTACTGTGTCCATGTAAGGACAGAGTTTTAGTAAGTCTTTGTGCCATGTGCGGTGTTTGTAATCCAAATTAGTCTGTGTTTATGGTGTCAGTATATACAGAGTGTTTAGAGGACACGGCGGAATTATCGCTTTTCAGAATACTCTTATTCACAGTGCTTGAATATGCTTTTTGTTCTGCGGCCCAGTTCATTTTCGGCCTTAGTGGGTATGAGAAGTAAGTGATTGAATGAATTTGAAAAGTCACATTTGAAAAGTCCACTTCAAATTAATTAATTAATGTCAATAGAAATTAAAAGGAAAGTGGCACAGGGATGTCTGCTCGCAGTGAATATGTGTGAACAACATTTAGTCTGAATAATAATAATCATAGAGATTCTAATCATTCTAATAATTATTGTCATGAAGAACCTTCCTCAGGAGACAACATGTACAGAACATCTCTTTCAGTCCGATGTTTTCCGTGCTGGCAGTAATCTTGCTGACATAGAGATGGACCGACCGCCAGTCACAACAAAGGCATGTTGAGGGAGTGGATTTGAGATAGGAGAGTATTAAGGCCATACCACCATCCCATTCTGTAATACCCTCATCCTGACAGAGAGAGACACACACAGATACGCACGGAGACATAGACACTCACACAGAGAGACACACACACACACACACACAGAGACACACACACACACATAGAGACACACAGAGACAAAGACACTCACACAGAGAGACACACTCACACAGAGAGACACACACACACAGAGACACACACATACACAGAGAGACACACACACACACACACACATAGAGACATACACACACACACACACACACAGACACACACACATAGAGACACACACACAGAGACACACACACACACACACAGAGAGACACACACACACACACACACACACACACACACACACACACACACACACAGAGAGACACACACACACACAAAGAGAGACACACACAGAGACATAGAGAGACACCCAGAGAGAGACACTCACACACACAGACAGACACACACCCAGAGAGACACACACACACATACACAGATATAGACACACATACAAAGTATTTTAATACAATTCTGAGGTCTGGTCAGCCAGTGGAAGTCATCGCCAAACTGAGTGTGTGTGTGTGTGTCACATGGATGGAAACACACACACACACACCTCCCCACTCATTCCTCTGTTATCCTCATTAAATTGTATGGATTAAGAGAAGAGACTTAACCAGCGTCAGATTAGAGACGCTCCTCGTTTCAATTCAGCCCTGTCGTATGTCCCAAACTGCACCCGATTCCCTTTGTAGTGCTCTTCCTCCGGCCTGTTGGGAACCCCACTGGACTCTGGTCAAAACGAGTGCACTACGTGCCATTTGGGAAACATTCAGCCCGGGGAGTTTCAGTTAAGGACAGTCCTCTAGATGTCCTCGGTCCTCTCCACTGCAAGGTGCAATATCTGTTTGGCATCAGGGCGGTTGCATTTGGCAGCGCACCTGCTCCTTTTAAAAGAGTGGATGCCATCGTTGATGATTGGGCAATAAGTGCTTAGCAAGCTAGTTCACAGACGGACAGACGTGGGGGGTTGTTGGGTGGACGCGGGGGGAGGTTGTTGGGACGGTCACGGGGGGGGGGTGGGGTTGTAATTAAATGGCGAATGTGGGAGTGGTCTGCAATGGCTCTAATGCAAAGCTTAAAGGGTGTCATTCCCTCTCTGACCGGCAGTCCTGAATTCAGTCCCAACAACCTGGGCCGGCCTGGGGACTGTGCTGGGACCAATAGCTTGTCCAGAGAGATGGTTGCAGAAGGGCTGTTCCATTGGTGATGGAGTGACTGGGAAACAAAGAATGTCCATTTTAAGAAAAAAGGCACAGAATCAGTTTGCCTTCAGGATGGTGGCCAAAAAAGGACATTCCATAATGACTAGTGTGGTTTCTCTAATAAGGTTCCAGCACAGATTAACAATAATGGCACGTTGGAGCTGTTAAGCGAGCCCCCGGCCGTCACCATGGCAACAGGAGCTTACTGTACCTAACTACGGCAGATGTGTGTAGCCTGGTTATGGTGGAGATGAAGGCCTATTTCTGGGCCAGCCAAGGGTGGGGTTTGGGGGCTCGGGTCTGAATCAGATATGATTTAACGCCGTCTGTCTACACATCAGACGGAAACTGAACGGCCTGTTTATAGTTCGGTCTGTGGGACCATGACTGGCTGACTAAGTAACAGCCTTCTCACTCAGAATAGAATACCAGGCTCAATATATTATCCGTTTTGGCAGCGAGAAAGCCTTGATCGGTCCGCCTTTATAGAAGGTTTAAACAAACGTCTTGGCTTTGTTTGATTGCAGTGTATTTCCTAACCAGTTCTTTATCATTCAAATGCGTATCTGTTTGAAATCTATAGTAAGTCCCCCCTTGTAGACCCAGATACAACAGAAGAGGTGAGGATGTGTATTCTAATCTTTTGCTTTGTCTCTCTATCTTTGATTAGTCCACTCTTTTTCCTACTGTTGTTCGGTCTGTGTGTCTGTTTATACATGAGACTGACGAAGATGCAGACTTCTTCTGTACTGTTTCTCTTGTTCATTAGAAGTGTCATCATGTTGCTGTTGGCCTGTGTTCAAATCAATCACACTTTGCTCTGGCCTCAGCCGAACAGGTGGGTTATCTTCTGTTTGTGTTCTAGCCTGTGTTTGTTTTCTGTCTGAAAACTCCACAAGCCTAATGTGGAGAGAGTCATGTTTCTGTCTCCAACTTAGCACTATCCATAATGTTAGAGGTGATTTTTTTTTAAAGCCTATTTGAAAGACTAGAGAGTTGAACTGTGTTTGTCTGTTTTCAGGAAGATAGGAGAGAAAGAGTAGAGGAAGGAGAAAGGATGAGAGAGAAAGAGTAGAGGAAGGAGAAAGGATGAGAGAGAGAGAGTAGAGGAAGGAGAAAGGATGAGAGAGAGGAAAACCCAGAGAAAAAAGACAAACGACAAATGACCAAGTACAACCTTGCCATTGAAACGCCTGAAAACAGGAAAACTCCCTGTTGAGGAAAGGCCTTGCAATCAATGCAACACAACAGAGACGGCGCTGCATTTACTGACAAAAACTGCATATGGAACAATTAGATTTTCATTTCCCAAATGTGAGGCCATTTCTGTTAAGACCTCTCTGATGATAATAATAGCCCATAATTTTGGGGAAGGATTCTGAGAGCTCTTGATCGGCAGTTCACTCTATTGCAGCCAACTACAAACTGAGGAGCAGTACACAAAAACAGTTTTTTGCTGTTTACTGTGGAACTAGACCAAAACCTGACCCTGAACCCAAATCAACATTCATAAATCAACAAAAAGCCAGAAAGAGCCATGTAATTGTTGACGTGTGTTCTTCCTGTAGTACATTGTCCTTATTGCGTGTGTTCACAGGATATGCATGTATTCTACGGCGATGAAGATGATGAAGATTAATACTTTCTTGATTCTCATTGGACTGTAGTGGATCTTACAGAGGAAACAGACGTCCCTGTGAAACAATGGAGATCTCAGACACTGAATACAGAGGAAACAGACGTCCCTGTGAAACAATGGAGATCTCAGACACTGAATACAGAGGAAACAGACGTCCCTGTGAAACAATGGAGATCTCAAACACTGAATACAGAGGAAACAGACGTCCCTGTGAAACAATGGAGATCTCAGACACTGAATACAGAGGAAACAGACGTCCCTGTGAAACAATGGAGATCTCAGACACTGAATACAGAGATAACAGACGTCCCTGTGAAACAATGGAGATCTCAAACACTGAATACAGAGGAAACAGACGTCCCTGTGAAACAATGGAGATCTCAAACACTGAATACAGAGGAAACAGACGTCCCTGTGAAACAATGGAGATCTCAGACACTGAATACAGAGGAAAGGAAGGTCAATAAGCCAGAGACTTTGTGGATGACAAGACGTTTCTTCTCTCCTCTAACCTCCTCTTCTCTCCTCCATTCTACTCATCTCCTCTGCCCTCCTTTCTTCCTGCTTGGTATTACTGGGTGTTAGTTTTTGTAGTGTGCCGAGATGGTTCTTCAGGATTTTGGCATCCAGACCCAGCCAGGGTGGGAGGCGATCCAGTATAAACCCCTTAATCTGGGCCATCTTCTATTTGAAGAGACAACATTTCAATAGTTAGTTGAGCACACTGTCTACTAATCTGGTCTACTAAGTACTAGCCTCTAGCTAGTGGGCTAGCCTAACTTCCATCCCCGGGGCTAGCCTAACTTCCATCCCCGGGGCTAGCCTATCTTCCATCCCCGGGGCTAGCCTATCTTCCATCCCCGGGGCTAGCCTATCTTCCATCCCCGGGGCTAGCCTATCTTCCATCCCCGGGGCTAGCCTATCTTCCATCCCCGGGGCTAGCCTATCTTCCATCCCCGGGGCTAGCCTAACTTCCATCCCCGGGGCTAGCCTATCTTCCATCCCCGGGGCTAGCCTAACTTCCATCCCCGGGGCTAGCCTAACTTCCATCCCCGGGGCTAGCCTAACTTCCATCCCCGGGGCTAGCCTAACTTCCATCCCCGGGGCTAGCCTAACTTCCATCCCCGGGGCTAGCCTAATGTTTATCCCCGGGGCTAGCCTAACGTTTATCCCCGGGGCTAGCCTATCTTCCATCCCCGGGGCTAGCCTAACTTCCATCCCCGGGGCTAGCCTAACTTCCATCCCCGGGGCTAGCCTAACTTCCATCTCCTGTGGCTGGATTGCCGCCGGTACTGCTGGACTTTGTCCCGACTATGCGACACACTGAGCCACTTAGCTAATTGATCCGCTCAGTG
This sequence comes from Esox lucius, assembly GCF_011004845.1. Classification (NCBI taxonomy): domain Eukaryota; kingdom Metazoa; phylum Chordata; class Actinopteri; order Esociformes; family Esocidae; genus Esox; species Esox lucius. The sequence continues at coordinate 2,755,901 of NC_047574.1, read as the reverse complement.
ATTAAATACATTCAACATCTTCCAGGTCTTTCAGACTGCTTGAATCAAAAAGATTAACTGTCTGTGGCGCTGCAGGGTCACGTATATTGTCCCATATGCTGGTCAGACGCAGAGACACACACACATACACTGTTTCTTTGACACACACACACACTTACCAGTTGACATAAAAGGGTGTTTTCTGGCCTAACACTTCTCCTAAGATAGCATAATGAGATGCAGCTGAGAGCAGAACAGCACAATGAAAAGCTTTCAGTCTGATGAGAGGGGGGTGGGGGGGGTGGGGGGGGGTGGGGGGTGGGGGGGGGGCGAGCGAGTAGGGGAGGGACAAAGGAGGATAGAGGGAGGGAGGGAGTGTCTGTGAGTGGGTGTGGGTATGTGGGTGTGAGAATTTTATTTGGGGAGGGACAGCTGTCAAAGGTTGAGAGGGAGCAGAGACAAACTGTCAGAGGTGAAAATGAAAACAGTTCTGTATTGCAAAGGGGACCATCCTAGAAGTCATTGGAAAGTGATGTGAGGGGAAATTCAGGGCTGCATAAGAGACAGGATACATAATACAACTGAAAGTTGTTTTGTCAAAGTGTCCATGTTCCATTTATCTCTGTATAGCCACCACATCTCTAACCACACCAACTCTCACCTCCTCTTCTCCTGTCTTCTCCTCTTCCATGCTGTCCTCTCTACCCTTTACCCTACTGCCCACCTTTTCTCTCCTCTGCTCTCCTCTAACCTCCTTTTCTCTCCTCTGCTCTCCTCTAACCTCCTTTTCTCTCCTCTGCTCTCCTCTAACCTCCTTTTCTCTCCTCTGCTCTCCTCTAACCTCCTTTTCTCTCCTCTGCTCTCCTCTAACCTCCTATACTCTCCTCTGCTCTCCTCTATTCTGTAATTGTCTTCTGCTACAGTTGACTGGTGTCTCCAGGGTGGTAGTTCTATTGACCTACAATGTGGTGTAGACAGGAGCCTTCCATGGTGTCAAACACAGTCAGCGCCCTTTGGCAGTATGACCCGTGTCACCTGTGAAGCCAGTGGATTCGGGGAAGTAGTGAATGTGTGTGTGTGTGTTTTTGTGTGTGTGAGACTTTCACCTCTCACTTCTCTTGGCTTTTCTCCCACACACACGTTGCACATAAACCCCTACTGCTCACAGGGAATCCCCAAGGTGTGTGTGTGTGTCTTGTAGTGACACAGCTTCCTCTCACTGTCTCCCGCTATTCTTCCAACCGCGTCCATCTCCCCACATCACATCTTAACCGCAGTCAGTTTTCTTTTTCTTTTTGCCATGGCCACGTCCGCCGCTCTTCGTCCACGTGACCAGTGGCTCGCTGATGCTAGTGGACAGCGGCTGTATCTGTGGTACACGTCTAATCCCGTTGGTTGTTCCTTGGCGTCGGTGCTGCTTCTCGTGGCCTGACTCCACCCCCCCCCCCGGGGTTTCCCGTGGTCTTCCAAACACCTGTAGATGGACATGGCCTTGTGCCACCTCCACCTGCAGGGTCTGCACACTGAGACTAACCTCTCAGACTGAGGGTCGAGGTTCCCCAGCGTTTGCCGTTCTCTAACTCTGGACGGGGGGGAGACAACCTCTGTATTCCAAATGACACTCGATTTCCTGTGCTGTGCCGTTTTTCGACCAATAGAATGTAACACCATTCGGGACACCAACCAATCGGCGGAGATGACGCCAGGATGCTTTGTTGAGGCCGTCTGCTGGAGCAGCAGGAACAGCAGAATGAGAGAACTAGAGCAACACAGGCTATGAAGTTAGAGGCATGGCAACTTTTTGAATGAATTATAATGAGGTGGAAGTAGATTGCAAACCGTGTGTGAATGTGTTAAGGTTATGCGACAAAACCACACGCCTACATGAAGTCAAGAAGTACTACAAATTGAGTTTTCAGGTTATGCAACAAAACCCCACGTATATACACACACACACACATTCATTATACTACGTGTTAATAAGTGAGGTGACTTCCTGATTCAGCAGCTGTCAGCTTGCTTCTAACACATTGCCACTTTACACCAAACCTGACGAGCTTTTCTCAAGTCTGAATTGAATTAATAACACAGCAACCACTTTCAGATAATGAATAACTTAAGCGTTGAGAGGGAGAATGACTGTGTGATTGAGTGTGAGTTGACTTGAGTGTGTGTGTGTGTGTGTACCAGTGTTAATAGCTTTTGTGTCATTTTTCCATTAAAGGCAACAGTCTTAACTCTGTTCAGGTTTATCTCAACACATTTGGTCATTTGCCGTAAAGCTCATTCCCAATAATTGCAGTGGTCCAGTCTTATCAGGTAACGAATGAGTTCCTTCAGACTGAGTGGTTCTTCCGTTGATTGCGGCAGTGTCCTGGGGAACACATGCTTTGTAACCCACCAGTGTGTTCCCCATTCCTGGGCCACTGCACTGCGACTGACCCTGGGCTCCTGGTGGCCGTGTGATTCATGCTGCCTGCAGTGTTTGCTTTGTCGTGGACAACGGGGTTGTACGCTACTGTAATTAAAGCGTTTTTTTTCTCTCTGGATGAGTTGCAAGTATGTAGGTGTCACACGGGTGGGAGCCTCCGTATTGGGGATTTAGGAAGCTGTTGAACGTGAGGTCGGACGCTAACTTACGCGCGGGTCAGTCCCAAATCACACCCTATTCACTAAATAGTTCACTATCTATTTAACAGATGCCTAAATCCTTCACTCAGAAAAAGAGCAGGTTGGATTTATTCACAATGAAGAGGCTGTGAATGTCTAATAAAATGAGTATGTCACTAGACTTAGACGATGTTCTTCCTGATGGCGTTTTGGGCGAGGGAATATTTGCGGCGCGAGTGTCACAACTGAAAGGAGCCATTTCAGTTTGGGTCCCGAGGCAAAGCCATTGAGGACCAGTGCACTCGGCAACGAAGTGGCGTTTGGGACGCAGCTCTAAGCAAGCTCTCACGCCTTTGTGGCCTTCCCTTCACCAGAGGAATAGCGTCAGACTCTGAGTAGTTACAGTATCTCCCTATGACATGAAATAGGAGCAGGAAGCGTTGAGTGGGCGAGTGTCCGTTTTCTAAATGTTTCAATCTCCCTGGGCTTTTTCACGGAGCGCTAACTGATGACGTTAATGGCTCCGAGGGCAAAATGTTGCGCACAACAAAATCAATGCCAAATAATTAATAGATCAGTGTTGTTGAATACATTTGGCCGGTTAAGTAGTGCATTAGGATTCTGTCCACGTCCTTTCATGTGGGCCTCAAACACGGGGAGCGGCAAACAGCTCTTCCTGTATGGTTGGTAATAATGTTAATATTGATGCTATGCTAATCCCACCGGCGTTTGGACCCTTACAGGGGTATTTCTCCAAGTCACAAAATGAAAATATTCCTTTCCTGTTTCCTGATGGATAAGATATAACAGGCCATGTTGTCTGTTGGTCTCCTGGGAGGCCATGTTATCTGTTGGTCTCCTCCTGGGAGGCCATGTTGTCTGTTGGTCTCTTCCTGGGAGACCATGTTGTCTGTTGGTCTCTTCCTGTGAGACCTTGCTGTCTGTTGGTTTCTTCCTGTGAGGGCATGTTGTCTGTTGGTCTCCTCCTGGGAGGCCATGTTATCTGTTGGTCTCCTCCTGGGAGGCCATGTTGTCTGTTGGTCTCCTCCTGGGAGGCCATGTTGTCTGTTGGTCTCCTCCTGGGAGGCCATGTTGTCTGTTGTTCTCTTCCTGGGAGGCCATGTTGTCTGTTGGTCTCTTCCTGTGAGACCTTGCTGTCTGTTGGTTTCTTCCTGTGAGGACATGTTGTCTGTTGGTCTCCTCCTGGGAGGCCATGTTGTCTGTTGGTCTCTTCCTGTGAGACCTTGCTGTCTGTTGGTTTCTTCCTGGGAGACCATGTTGTCTGTTGGTCTCCTCCTGGGAGGCCATGTTATCTGTTGGTTTCTTCCTGGGAGGCCATGTTGTCTGTTGGTCTCTTCCTGGGAGACCATGTTGTCTGTTGGTCTCTTCCTGGGAGACCTTGCTGTCTGTTGGTTTCTTCCTGGGAGACCATGTTGTCTGTTGGTCTCCTCCTGGGAGGCCATGTTATCTGTTGGTCTCTTCCTGGGAGGCCATGTTATCTGTTGGTCTCTTCCTGGGAGGCCATGTTATCTGTTGGTTTCTTCCTGGGAGGCCATGTTGTCTGTTGGTCTCTTCCTGGGAGACCATGTTGTCTGTTGGTCTCTTCCTGGGAGACCATGTTATCTGTTGGTCTCTTCCTGAGAGGCCATGTTGTCTGTTGGTCTCTTCCTGGGAGGCCATGTTATCTGTTGGTCTATTCCTGGGAGGTCATGTTGTCTGTTGGTCTCTTCCTGGGAGACCATGTTGTCTGTTGGTCTCTTCCTGGGAGACCATGTTATCTGTTGGTCTCTTCCTGAGAGGCCATGTTGTCTGTTGGTCTCCTCCTGGGAGGCCATGTTGTCTGTTGGTCTCTTCCTGTGAGACCTTGCTGTCTGTTGGTTTCTTCCTGTGAGGACATGTTGTCTGTTGGTCTCCTCCTGGGAGGCCATGTTGTCTGTTGGTCTCTTCCTGGGAGGCCATGTTGTCTGTTGGTCTCTTCCTGGGAGACCATGTTGTCTGTTGGTCTCTTCCTGGGAGACCATGTTATCTGTTGGTCTCTTCCTGAGAGGCCATGTTGTCTGTTGGTCTCTTCCTGGGAGGCCATGTTATCTGTTGGTCTATTCCTGGGAGGTCATGTTGTCTGTTGGTCTCTTCCTGGGAGACCATGTTGTCTGTTGGTCTCTTCCTGGGAGACCATGTTATCTGTTGGTCTCTTCCTGAGAGGCCATGTTGTCTGTTGGTCTCCTCCTGGGAGGCCATGTTGTCTGTTGGTCTCTTCCTGTGAGACCTTGCTGTCTGTTGGTTTCTTCCTGTGAGGACATGTTGTCTGTTGGTCTCCTCCTGGGAGGCCATGTTGTCTGTTGGTCTCTTCCTGGGAGGCCATGTTGTCTGTTGGTCTATTCCTGGGAGGCCATGTTGTCTGTTGGTCTCTTCCTGGGAGGCCATGTTGTCTGTTGGTCTCTTCCTGGGAGGCCATGTTGTCTGTTGGTCTTTTCCTGGGAGACCATGTTATCTGTTGGTCTCTTCCTGAGAGGCCGTGTTGTCTGTTGGTCTCTTCCTGTGAGACCTTGCTGTCTGTTGGTTTCTTCCTGTGAGGACATGTTGTCTGTTGGTCTCCTCCTGGGAGGCCATGTTGTCTGTTGGTCTCCTCCTGGGAGGCCATGTTGTCTGTTGGTCTCCTCCTGGGAGGCCATGTTGTCTGTTGGTCTCTTCCTGGGAGACCATGTTGTCTGTTGGTCTCCTCCTGGGAGGCCATGTTGTCTGTTGGTCTCCTTCTGGGAGGCCATGTTGTCTGTTGGTCTCCTTCTGGGAGGCCATGTTGTCTGTTGGTCTCTTCCTGGGAGACCATGTTGTCTGTTGGTCTCCTCCTGGGAGGCCATGTTGTCTGTTGGTCTCCTTCTGGGAGGCCATGTTGTCTGTTGGTCTCTTCCTGGGAGGCCATGTTGTCTGTGTGATGGGAAATGGAGGAGGCAAGGGGGGCTGATTAATGATCTGATGGGGCTTGATGACGTGTTAAGTGAGTCAAAGAGAGCCTGTTTTGCTATCGAGGTCCCTCAGGATCAGGCCAGATTATACTGAGGGGCCGATGTCAGGGCTTCCCTGTTGCACTAAGACTGGTGGATTTATTGGGGGGCGGGGGGGCGGGGGGGGGGGGGGAGGGTTTATACTTTTGTTCTGATTGTTGTGACGTCATATTCAATTTAACACATAGGTGAAGTCAGATGCAAAATAACTGTCACATTGAATGTGATGTGTGATGTGCGTATGAATGAGATGCCTCTTTGTTGCTAGCAGATTGGCGTCTGTAGGTTTCTCCAACATTCCTGGTTAGTATTGTGTCATTTTAGCTGTTATATATAATTAATGCCATACAGTATGCGTCATGTTTACTTTTAGAGTATCTCACAAAGTGTTTCTGGATGGTGGCTGTGTTTTTCTCAGGCCAAGCTGTTCCTCGGCACAGCTCATCTTTGGAGCAGGGCCTGCTGTTTTCATGTTTGCCCGGCCAACTTGTTGTCTGCGTCCCAAATGGTTTGCTTTGCCCTACTTAGTGAACTACTTTTGACTTTGGCCCTATGGGACACAAATCAATAGCTGTTCCTGTTGGCCTGGTTGGCTCCATGGACTCTGCAACCATCACGCAAATAGCAATCAGCGTTGGACTGACCAGGCAGGTCAGCAGGATGCTTGAGTCACTAGAAGGTCTATTTACACAGAATAATTGTGTTTGGTTTGTAAGTACTTTATCCACCAAGCCTATTGTACATGTACTTGTCATCACAGAAGTATTATAAGATTTGAAAGCGTTTGAATAGCTCAAAAAAGGAGCTGTGATGGAATAAAGCGAACAAAAAAATAGCTCACTCTTGCTATACTTATCTTGTGTTTGTAGCATAACTCCTGACTGACTAATCTTTACATAGATACTTTGTCCAGTGAAATGGCTTTAAATGAATATAAGCGTTTCTAAATTTAGTTAAGTTGTTGTAGTGCCAATTTTTCCCTAGTGTTAGTCTGTCCCTGGGATTATGATAATATTTGGGTTTATATTCATAAAAACGGCCCAAAAAAGGCAGATGTTGTGCTTGTTAAAAAGCTTATCATCGGTGGTGGTGCCAGGGGTTCTTCAGTGGTGGGGCATTGGGGTGGCTTGCCAGTTGCATTGGGGTCCTTGTTGTCTTTGTAGGATACACACTCATGTGCGCACGCACGGTTATCACACACTCATGTGCGCACGCACAATTATCAGCGTAAGGCGAGATGAGTAACAGCACGACATCGACCTCAAAACACCTCACATGCAATGTTAAATCCACACATTCAATAATGTCAGTGAATGTCGTGCCAGGATTTAGAAGAAATCAAGCAATACCGCCCGTTATTACCAAACAACTGCCCTTGGTTAGTCTGATGTTATATTAGCTAAACCTGCAATGACAGCCAAGCTTTTTTTTCAACAAATCCAGGCCATATCCAGACTCCAAGGTAGTTGTACTTAAGGAAACAGAACAAAAAGACAGATATTGAATAAATTGACTCTCCTATCGAGTTGTTTCAGATAAAAGGAAGCTTCAGTAGCATATCTCACTGGCACGCTGGCTAGTTTTGTAGTTACATGATCAATAAGGTAAACTATTTCTGAATAAAAGGGCTCAAGCTGGTACAGATGTTGTCTTGCATTTCAATTAGATACTCTGTATACAGTACCAGTCAAAAGTTTGGACACACCTACTCATTAATTTCTTTATTTTTACTATTTCCCATATTGTAGAATAATAGTGAAGACAATCAAAACTATAAAATAACACATATGGAATCATGTAGTAACCAAAAAGTGTTATACAGCTAAAAATAAATTTATATTTCAGATTCCTCAAAGTAGCCACCCATTGCCTTTATGGCAGATTTGCATACTCAATACATTTCCGCAACCAGCTTCATGAGGTAGTCTCCTGGAATGTTTTCCCAACAGTCTTGAAGGAGTTCCCACACGCTGAGCACTTGTTGGTTGCGCTTTCTTAGACTCTGCGGCCTTACTCATCCCAAACCATCTCAGTTGAGTTGAGGTTGGGTAATTGTGGAGGCCGTGTCATCTGATGCAGCTCCCTCACTGTCGTTGTCTTTACACAGGTGTGATTTGGGTCATTGTTCTGTTGAGTAATAAATGATAGTCCCACTAAGAACAAACAAGATGGGATGGCATATCACTGGAGAAGGCCGTGGTTGCCATGTTGGTTGAGTGTGCCTTGAATTCTAAATAAATTACTGACAGTGTTACCAGCAAAGCACCCCCACACTATCACACCTCCTCCTGCATGCTTCACATTGGGAACCACACCTGCAGAGATCATTCATTCACCCACTCTGTGTCAGACAGAGACACAGCGGTTGGCAACAAAAATAAGAAAATGTGATTATAGGACAGATTTACACCGGTCTTAGGTCAATTTCTCGTGTGTCTTGGCCCAATGTCTCAGCTTCTTCTCTTGTTATTGGGGTCCTTCAGTAGTGGTTTCTTTTCAGCAATTTGACCATGAAGACCTGATTCACGCAGATTCCTCCTCTGTTGAGATACGTCTGAAATCTGTAAAGCATTTCTCTGGGCTGCAATCTAAGATGCAGTTAAATGCTGATTTCAGAGGCTGGTGACTCTAATGGACTTTTTACTGCAGCGGAGGTAACCCTGGGTCCTACTTTTCTGAGGCGATAGGTTTGGAATTTTGGGGGGGGGTGAGGGTTCAAGTGGTTAGGAGGTTAGGTGTTAAATGGGTTGGTGTCATTGAGGATTTTTTTGTACTAGGGGTATTTATGGGCTTAAAATTGTTTGAGTTTAGCTATTTTGATAATGGGAATAAATGTATCTTCTAATTTATTTGTTAATTATACTTTGGGTCTTATTAGGGGCCTCAGACTGGCATCTGCCTCAGTCCTTCAAATCACTAAGTATACCTCAGTCCTCTAAATTACTAAGTCTGCCTCAGTCCTCCAAATCACTTAGTCTGCCTCAGTCCTCTAAATTACTAAGTCTGCCTCAGTCCTCCAAATCACTTTGTCTGCCTCGGTCCTCCAAATCACTAAGTCTGTCTCGGTCCTCCAAATCACTGTCTGCCTCAGTCCTCCAAATCACTGTCTGCCTCAGTCCTCCAAGTCACTAAGTCTGCCTCAGTCCTCCAAGTCACTAAGTCTGCCTCAGTCCTCCAAGTCACTAAGTCTGCCCCTGGGATTCAGAGCTGGTTCACGAGGGCAGGATTTACAGAGAGTGTGGAAATGTCTCAAATGGTTATATACGGTGATGTAAAATATTACAAAACTATTTCTTGGTGGTGCTGGTTTCATCCTCACAGTCTTATTAGTGCTTAAGACTATATAGACTTAACCGATCTTCCCTATTGTCAGTCTTCAGCCTGATGCGGAAACACAGGTGAGAAAACAAATAAATATACTGTATATCTCTAATATGAGGAGAAAAAAAACAACTGCCAGATTTCGTGCCTGTGAAGAAGCTGATTCCACGCATCTCCCAGCACCATTGACCAGGCGTCTTCTGATGGGGACACTGAGAACATAGTTGTGTTGTGTGCGTACTGAGTGTGTGTGTGTCCTGGGTGTTGGTGTGTTTGTTTGTGTGTTCCCCCATAGCGTCCCACTGCAAACAGCAACTCAAGGGATGGACGATAACCGGCCTGTTGTCAGCTGTTTGTCCACCGCCAGGCTTTGTGTCGTGTCCTGTTCTGCTCCATCAACGCCTGGCCTTGTCTCTCGTGGACAGATCTGACCAAGTTAGCTGAGAATGTCCCAAAAAGCTCCCTACTGTAAAGTTTATAGTATACAACATTTGATCAGGGCCCATGGGGCTAAATTAATTTCAGTAAACCTGGAACTAATATCTTCTGTAATCAGATGCTTGATTAGGTTCTAAGTCCATATGTGTTAAGCAGTGATGTCGGAAATTAAACAAAGAGCTCTTTTTAAAAATGACCAAAGCTAGAGTATTAGGTAAATCTTCAGAAATACGAAAGACTCTAACACGTAGACTTGGGATTTGTCCCCTGCTCTGGAACTGATGCTTCTTGTTAGTGCCAACCGTTGTTTATGCTCTACGCTACTATTTGTGTTGAATTAGTTCTGTCCATGAGAGATTCAGTTAAGTTTAAGTGTGAAGTCATTATAGTCAAAATCAGAAGTAGGAAACCTATCAAATATTTAAAGTGGACATTATCTGTGATTCATACTATTTTTGGAATGTAAGATAATGTAAGTTTTTCCGAAAAATCTGAGCCCAACCCATTTTCACTATAATATAAGGCTAGCATAAAATTGCAATTTGATTTTGTATGATTGTGTAAACATTAAAATACAGAATGAAGAGATTGTTGTTGCTACAACCCTGTGGAATGAAAACACAGGCAGACAGAATAATAATCTTTCATTGACGAGATGAGAGAAATCCTCTTTCCTCACAGAGAGAGATTTACCCACACGTGACTTCTGCATCACGCCACAGACTTTTACGGGCTGCCTGTCTGTCTGTCTGTTTTTCTGCCTGTCTGTTTATGTCATCAGGTAATGTAGGGGGAGATGTTGAAGTACTTATTTCAGCAGAATTACTGCGTCATATTTTACATTGCTGCTGAGTATTATGATATTATATCAAGTTGGAAAAACACACAATCTAAAGTAATACTTTATTGGGTTGGGAGATGCATTCGTCTTGAGTTCTGACCCTGCCGGATCATATAGAACAGAGAGCTATTATGTCCTGTAGGGTCAGACAGACCCAATGACATGGTCACATGTCACAGCCCTGAACTGCAGGATCAGCCAATCACAGCTTTCCATGTTGACCCGTCACAATGCGACAATGACGCTCTGACCAGCAGACATGTGACTGACACAGGAAGAATCACTTACTGTCCTCTTCCTCAGTACTTTGCTGTATATCTCACCATCTACTGTCCTCTTCCTCAGTACTCTGCTGTATATCTCACCATCTACTGTCCTCTTCCTCAGTACTCTGCTGTATATCTCACCATCTTCTGTCCTCTTCCTCAGTACTCTGCTGTATATCTCACCATCTTCTGTCCTCTTCCTCAGTACTCTGCTGTATATCTCACCATCTACTGTCCTCTTCCTCAGTACTCTGCTGTATATCTCACCATCTACTGTCCTCTTCCTCAGTACTCTGCTGTATATCTCACCATCTACTGTCCTCTTCCTCAGTACTCTGCTGTATATCTCATCATATACTGGCCTCTTTCTCAGTACTCTGCTGTATATCTCATTCATTAAAGAAGGAGGCTATGACAGTGTTGATCCGTATATGGTTTATTCAAACTATATCCTATAGACGGACGATAATGGAGAAGGCAAGGGAAAGCTTGTTCGATCATTTAAGGCGGCACCACTAATCTTCGTATGACGACTGCAAAGCATCTCAATGCCGTCCAAACCAAAAATCGATTTCGGATGCATTTGCCAGTATTACACCATACGAGGACGGTTCCAAACGGCAGAGAGAAATCATAGATTCAATAACATTTCACGTCGCCAAAGACATGGTACCAATTAACACAGTTACCAAAGAGGGTTTTAAAAACATGATCCGGTCGCTTGACAAGCGGTATGTAATGCCATTACGGATATATTTTTCTCAAGTTGCCATCCCAGAGTTGTATGAGAAATGCAAGGCAAAAGTTGAAAAAGAGCTGTCAAAAGTGGAATATAATACAGCAACAACAGACTTCCCGGGAAGAGACCCCGGGGAAGACCTAGGACACGCTGGAGGGACTATGTCTCCCGGCTGGCCTGGGAACGCCTCGGTGTCCCCCCGGAAGAGCTGGAGGAAGTGTCTGGGGAGAGGGAAGTCTGGGCATCCCTGCTTAGACTGCTGCCCCCGCGACCCGGCCCCGGATAAGCGGAAGAAGATGCTATGCTATGCTAACAACAGACTTGTGGTCCAGCCGGACAACGGAGCCCTACAGAAGTCTGACCATACACTTTATTAATAAGGACTTCCACCTGAAAAGGCGCTGTTTGCAAACTGCATTTTCCCAGAGGATCATACAAGTGAGAACATCGCAACAGGGATGGGAGAAGCCTTAACTGATTGGGGCCTAGATGAGAGTCGTCTAGTCTGTATAACTACAGACAATGCCGCGAAATATGGTGAAAGCTGCCGCCCTGAACAAGTGGATCAGATTGCAGTGCTTTGGCCACATACTGCATCTTGCATCTTGTAAGTTATGCCCAATTGCACATTATATTGTACTACTGTTTCTATTGCTATACTATTACTGTTACATATTATTACCTAGCAACCTGTTCTGAAATATAACATTCTTCATGAGTTTCATACATTTCAATTGTAGAGGATGGGGCTGGGGAAGAATGAAGGATTCATACTGTCAGGTTGATACCCAAAGCTCTTTCTGAAGACATCCTGTATTTTTTCATATTGCAATATATATCGCAGAAAAACAAAATATAGCAATGCCAGTTATTTCCAATATTGTGCAACCCTACTTTATAATCAGATTCCCTAGCACAGGCTTTGTTGTTTATTTCTGAGAACAATAATTCACATTTTACTGAACTGTCGTTGAGGATTTATTCATGGCAGCATTGCTACTTTGTGTAAGAGTTACTTTAGTATTGTTGTTTGGTCCAAGGATATATAGGTTTGAATGTACTAAAGTGGGCATTTTACTTAGACCATAATAGAACTGACATTAAGAATTAATTTATCCTAGTGGTACTTTCAGAGTTGCTTTGGAGTTGCCATGGTTGTTGAAGAATATTAAGTATCTAATTTACTAAATTACTTTGTGCTTGCCAAGATATTTCTTCGACCTCCATTTTATGTCATTGTGAATATTCCAGAAATTAGAGGAAGACTCCAGAGGGACTTCAGTGAACCTGTTCTGATGTTTATATGTGCTTGGCCTGGGTTAAGTACAGTTTCCATAGCACTTTGCTTGGCCTGGGTTAAGTACGGTACTCATAGCACATTGCTTGGTCTGGGTTATGTTCTGTTTTCATAGCACATTGCTTGGCATGGGTTAAGTTCTGTTTTCATAGCACATTGCTTGGCCTGGGTTAAGTTCTGTTTTCATAGCACATTGCTTGGCCTGGGTTAAGTTCTGTTTTCATAGCACATACCGTGAAGGTTACAGTGTATATTAAGGTCATGCATAAGGAAGCCAGGAATGCATCCCAAATGGGGTCCTATTAATCTTTATAGCGTTACAGATCCTATGGACCCTGGTCAAAACTAGTGTACTAGTGTAATTTAGGATGCCGGGGAGGCCTGAATAACAAGGTTGTGGTGTTGCTCTATAGGCCCAATTAGAATGTAGGGGGTGAATACTTTATCACAAGGGCCTAAGAAGACTGATTGTACTGTCTGTCTGTTTGTCTCTCTGTCTGTCTCTCTGTCACTGTCTGTCTCTCTGTCACTGTCTCTCTAACACTTTTTGTTTCTCGGTCACTATCTGTCTGTCTGTCTGTCACTGTCTTTCTCTCTGTCTGTCTGTCTGTTGGTCTCTGTCTGTCTGCGACGCCACACACACTCTCCCTCAGAAGATATTACATTTTCCTCTTTGGTGGCGTCCCAGTAATCTCATCTTCCACTTCCACTCCTGCCACCACTGCCAACAAATGTAAAAGCACGGGGACTGGTCTTTGGCACACGCCAGCCATTTCCTGTCAGACCCATAAAGGGAAGTGAATGGGGGTAAGGGAGCTTCTAAACCGGGGGGGAACTCTCGAAATACTGCTCCGGTCTGAGAGATTGGCAAGCGGCAGATGCCATGGGCGGCTGTACGTGTCCTGAGTGGCATCCTCGTCCCTGTTACCTCGGTCGTGCACTAGGTTTGAAGTGCCCTGGTTAGAAAGTAGTGAGCGGGAACTGAGTGCTGCATTGAACAGTGTGCGATTTGAGAGGCGGCCTATGCTCTAGATTGTGCCCTACATGTGGTAGAGACGGAACCCTGAGGGTGTGCTCCCGGCTAAGCTCCGGGCTCCCTTGGGGGCTGGGTGACTGCGGCTTAGTGTCCGGAAGGTTCCTCTTACCACCTGTGTGACTGCGGTCAGGGACTGGGCATTTTACACTGAATCCTGGGTTCAAATAGCGTTTTTTTAAATGGTACTTCAGTTGGTCTCTGCTCAAGAGTGTCCGGCTCATAGTATCTAACAGGATGGTCTGAAGATTAGTGGCCCCTTGTGGCCAAATGGGGCCAAGCAGCCTAAGTTGCTTCCTCAAATGCACATGTACTGCTGCAGCGTGGGCTTGAATCTGGCCCACTTTTCTTTCAGCAAACTTCTCATTTGTACTTCCCTACTTTTCTGTCAAATTAAGCCTAAAAATTGCTCATGAAATATCTGTAAAACTGTAATAGGCAAAGTCGAGGCCCCGCCGATCCAGAGGTTTGAAGTATTACCTCGACCTAGATCTGTTGCACATTCGCTTGTCTCTGTGACGACAACCATGTCTCTCTTAAGCTTGGCCAGCATGGTCTGCTGGGAATGGGCAAATATATGGGTCTGTCCCTATGACAACGGTTGGTTGGTCGTCTGTCTCCACACTGTCTCCTTCGAGTCTGATGACCACGAGGGACGCTAGAAGCTCAATTGCTATGGACCTGTGTTCATTTTCCCACAAACGTTTCTGTTTAGTCCTGCTCAGGTTTACTAAATTATCTCAGTCAAAATCCTTGACACTGTGGGCTTGTTTTGTCAACTTATGCCCTTTTATTTTAGTAAGAGTTTAGTAACATTACATTGTATTGCATCATAATCGATGGTGAACTTAAATCAACATTGTTTTCAACATGACATCATATCATTCTCTTCCTAACTGCAGAACTATGACAAACATATATATATGCCAATCTAGCCATTTAAATGTCAAATTCAACCTACATATGCATATTGAAATATTGAATTTTTTAAAGTAACATGGTGTAGCCTAAAATAGCTAATGGCCATATTTAGAATGACCTGGAAAATGATTTATGAATGTAAAATGCAGTCCACCAATGTGCGATATAAAAACAAAAATATGCCAGTAACGTTTGTCATGCTTTTTTGTACTGATTGCTAGAATCAAATGGTTTGTTAGCCAGTCTAACTGTACGGCTAATGTGATTGGTTAGCTACAGGAAAGCGAAAGAGTGGATTTTGCGATGTATAACCTTTCCATTATTTGAATAATGGTTTAGTCTACTAAAATAAAGATATATGTCAGAATTAGTGTACATGCAACAGAAATTTAGTTTATAAATTGTTTGCTAACCTTTCTCTTTCTGTCTCCAAATGCTGCCATATGGGCATGGCCTACTTGTTAGCTACAGCTAGCTAACAACCAACATGACCAAAGGTGTTGCCTAAACAGAAATCTAAAGATTGGGCCTGAAAGCCCCAGTCAACTGAATGTATTATAATTTAGATATATTGTCTGGATACTTACAGACAGCCAACTGTATTGTTTTTCATACTTTTTCTGGGCTATGGTTTGATCAATTGGCACCAAAAAAACGATGATTTGCTAACGTTGTTATGGATGAAATGAACATTGCTGTGGGCAGACTGGAGGATAGAGCAGTACATCAACGTGTTGGTCTCCATGACTACAGCTACAGCTGTTTAGAACAACATAGTTAGGCAGGGGCTGATTCATTGGTCTCTATGGCGATGGTTGGTTGTCAGTCTTCACTGTGTTTTAGGCCCTGATGATCTTCCTGGTCTGTAATTGGCTCAGATGGTCTTGGGGAAGGAAGGGAAGATGGCAGGCAGTGAAGAGGCTATGTAATAGAGAGATGTGTTTTCTTCCTTACAGGAGTAATTCAGGGTTGATTGTCTTGCTCAAGGACAGAACACCAGATTTTTCTGATTTTGGTATTTCCCGGCTCTTTACTGGTCAGATGCTCTGACCGCCAGGTACGTGCTGCCCCTTATCACTGTCTTACATCAAGCACATAATCAACAGTAACATCGATATGAACATGGATATTGATTTTCTCGGCACCGACAAGATATTACATGTTTCCATGGCAACTATGATAAACAGGAACAAGATAAAGAACAACTAATACAGCGACAGCTGCAACAGTGTTGCTTGGTAACGGTGTTAAGGATGTAAATCTGGAGGCAGGTGCTTGCCATTTCCAAGATGCCCAGTGATGTGTCCTGTGTTTGGCTGCTAAGGTTACCACAGCCTCGTATAATGGCGTTGTAAATATCTTGAATCTGGTGTTTGCCTCCCCAGTTACACTGCCTCTTGTTTATCACTTTTGTTATTAAGACGCTAACTTGCCTTTATCAAGTGGTGCTAAGTTGTGGGTGGAGCTATTGAGGACTTCCCTGGTCATGACTCCTACCTCCCAGAGGAAGTTGGGGTGTCCCTTTAACACCTGAACACTCATGTGAGATTTGTAATATGTGGACGTGTTTTTGTGGAACAGAACAAATAAGCATGGCTGTGTTTTACCTTTTTGACCAAATATCCAATGAATTTTGGGATTTAATTGAGAGTATTTATTTCTGCAAAGATATAAAAAATGTATTGTTGTCCAGCTTTTTGTGATCAAGGCCTTGTCTCATTGTAACAACTGCCAGTCAGAGACAAATAGATGATCTTGTGTGAAAGTGTTTAATACACAGAAAAGCAGTTTACACCATTTTATGTTTGCACTTTTAGCCCCATTCCCACACAGGGATTAGAACCTTTGGGAGCTTTTAATATTTAATTCACTGCAGGTGGTGATTAACGTTTTCTCACTTTTTTTTTAACCTTTTTATTTTTCTTATACATATTTTTCCATTAAAACACTAGTTGGGACATTATTTCATCACAAAGAATACAGGACAGGCAGACTGAAATGCTGACTTGGTATTTCCCGGCCAGCCTATCCTTCAACCATGTTCCCTATTTAGTGAGCTACCCCTAAGGCTTTGTTTAAAACTAGTGCTCTAACAAGAAAAGGGGTGCCATTGTTGTACGCAGACCAGATGAGGTAAAGAGCAGGATGAAGGTGGCATGTTAGAGGCATATATATATATACAGGGTTGAAGTAGATGACTCTCCTAAAAATTGAGAAACTAGTTTAGACAACTGTGGATTTACGTCTGGGTATGTTTCAAAATGGTTCTTCAGTCCCACTGAAACGATCGGAGGTGGAAACCAACTGACCTCAGTCATTCTGCTTCAACTTGTTATTAGAGAGTTATTGTTATTTAATACGCACCGGCTGAAGTTTACGTTTGCAGTGTTTTACAATGAACCGTTCTGAAGGTACAGTAATGGTCATTACCAACAGTCAAGTTGGTTCCTTCCTTTATGTTAACATTCATCACAAGTTCATGGTTAAATTAATTCATTGCATTTCACATAAACATGCTTCATTGCCATCATGTGGAATCCTCATTGGCTTTATAGTTGCTTTTATCCTGGTAGTGTTTCAGCAATTGTTAATGCCAAACACCTCACCTGGCGTTCACATCCGTAGGAGAGAAACCATCCTCCCAAAAGAAATGCTACTAAATCTCTTTCTGTGAGAAATATTCAATAGGCGTTTTACTGTTATTCATCAAGGGTGCTTATCATTTTGGAGGTGTCTGTAGCTTTCAGTACAGATCTGAGGGTTTCGTTAAGGCAATTTATAGTAACTACACACAAAATTATTTATAAACTGTAGTAGGTTATTCATCATTATTCAATGTAAGACGGTTAAAAACTTTTATTATAAACAATCGTACTGATCATTTGTACAGTCTTGTTGTGAGGACTCTAAAGTTTGATTAACATTTTGTGTGACCCAGTGTTATTACACACAAAATAATAGAGAATCGACGTGCCGTTGATACAGCAGTCAGTTGGTCCTCGACGTCTCCTGAATGGCACCCCAACAGGTCAACAGTAGGAACACCGGACCGGATGTCTGATGAAAGAAGTGTGTGCCATGGACCTGACAACTGTAACGTGGGATATTTTGTGAAGGTTTTCAATCTTTTAACCTGTCCAACATCACAAACGCTAAATAATCATCACACACATCAGCTGGCCCAGCTGCGCAAAGGTAAATGTCATCCACTGGAGGTAGCCAACCAGCGTTGCTAAGGTATAGCCGCTAGCCAACATTGTTAAGAGCCAGCTGCCTCCCTCCTCCTGTTGGCGTGATGCCTGCTGCCTTCTGTGTCAGCCGCTGCTGTGCTTAGCTGTAGATTGACTTCTGAAACAAGCCCTCTTAATTAAGACAACAATTAAGGGGCAGCATGTCTGCAGTGTTAATCTCAGTAAAACAGGCTAAGCGTTGTTTTTATGTCTCTTGGTGTGGAGTTAAGGGTAAATGGGGCACTGTAGCTGAGTTGCTAATCTAACGAGCAAGTTTGATTGCAATGCTCATTCATGCATGTATTGTAATATTTTTTTTTACCGTTGTTTCAACAGCAAGCTATTAAGATTTTTATTACAATACCAGCCGGTAATCATTGTACAATGAGACAACAACTTAATTCAACTACAAGCTCACAAGACAGGATGTTGCGAAACAACGGATGGCAGGACTTGGGGATGAGTCGCAATGTGAATATTTAGCGAATGTAAACTCAAACTGGGGAATGTTAACTGACTGTCAAACATGGAGAAGTATCTGACACAAAACTTCTGGCCTGGCCCCCACTGAAGCATCACAGGTCGTTTATCTTTGGCGCCGTGGATCTTCTGCCGAAATGCCCCCCCCCCCCCCCCCCCCCCGGCACATGTCTATGCATCGACAATCTGGGCGTCACCTCGCACCATTTTTTTGTTTTTCAAACAGCACGGATATGCCCTGGAGACAGCGGCTTTCACTGCTGGACAGCCTCAGGCCACGAAACTCACAACAAATTGGCCATTTATTTGCCTATGGCATTTGGCGTGCCGTCGGCAGAGACGGGATTGGGTGAATAAGTAGCTTGTGGTTTTGCTAACCAGGGAACCCAACTAGTACTCGTCTGCTTCTTCAGCTGATCGGGGTTCTAGACATTGTGTTTGGTTCTCATGCTCCATTTTGGATTTGTAGTCCTGTTCCACACGCATGCTGTGCTAATGTCACTATGCATGCTAGGGTTATCATTCATACATTGACTATCAATATGTAGCACAGAACCAAATGCCGCAGAATCGTGTTCCTGAAGGGCATTCTGTATTTGAATGTTTGTTTGTAGTGTGTGTGTGTGTGTGTGTGTGTGTGTGTGTGTGTGCGTTCTTTTTGTATGTGAATTAATATATTGTAAATATGCATCACAAATTGCAATTGATTCCCTAAGTAGTGCATTTCTTTGGACCAGCGCCCGTGGGGCTATGATAGGAAACATGCACCGTAGGCCAGTTTTGGACTCAATCCCTCACTTGGTGCGTTACCCCTGCGTTACCCTTGCATTACCCCTGCGTTACCCCTGCGTTACCCTTGCGTTACTCCTGTGTTACCCTTGCGTTACCCTTGCGTTACTCCTGCGTTACCCCTGCGTTACCCTTGCGTTACCCTTGCGTTACCCTTGCGTTACCCTTGCGTTTCCCCTGCGTTACCCTTGCGCCTCCTAATGAATGAAGTGCTGTGATTGAATCGTCTTGTGGGAACTCCAATCTGATGGTCCTTCCACTGTCATGCTGAAGAGGATAATGACTGAGACCTTGTCAATAAGGTTTGGTCTTGTTACAGAATGAGTGAGGAGGCAAATCTACCTGCATGTCAAAACTACATCTGTTTTTCGTTTAGTTTCATTATGACCTAACTGCGAAGGTTTCGTCCCTGGCTGCCATTGTTTCTGACTGGAATTGCTCAGAGGCACAGAATGAGTGAGACAGGGACTGGTGGTGGAGAATAATTGAGTGAAAGAGAGAAAAAGAGAGATGGAGACAGAGAGAGTGACAAAGAGATAGAGAGAGATATAGCTTTGCTTTGCTTTGAAAAGGAAAGCCAAGGACAGGACATAAAAAATGCATGAAGGTGTTTTCTCATTATGGGAGCATCAGTGGAAACACTGACAATACAGTTTCACATCATTATGAACATTAATTGGTTCAGAACTACTCATCCATTATTAACGGCCTGAGCTGCTGCTGTGCCAGGATACGTAATTTGTATCGTTAACGTAATGAAAAAGACGGACAGGTTCACTATTACTCTGCAGAGCGTATACTGTAAACACGTGTTATTGCAGGACATTTGAAATAATTTCAGATGTTCTTCATTTTGGCTTGGATGGTTCTTCAGAATAAAACCAGGCATGAAATTTGTCAAATCAGCCGACCCAGCCTGCAGGCACTCCAGCAGGTCATATTGTCGAAAGTGTTGATGATTTTGCATCTTCAGTAAAACCCTCTGGATTACAGTGCACATTACAGTATCTCTGGATTACAGTACACATTACAGTATCTCTGGATTACAATACACATTTCAGTATCACTGGATTACAGTACACATTACAGTATCTCTGGATTACAGTACACATTTCAGTATCACTGGATTACAGTACACATTACAGTATCTCTGGATTACAGTACACATTACAGTATCTCACAGTTCCCCACCAATGGAGTTAAAATTTATGGGATTTGGGTTGTTTTTTTCAAGCGTCGTTTCCATTGCCTTCATTTGCAAAAGGCAGTGCTTTTGTGGAGTGAAAGATCCTGGGTGGATGAATAAAAAAAAAAAATATCATATTGTAATTCTAACTGCTTATCTGCTCTGCATCTTACAGCCATTTTCAAACACTCGCACACTGAAGCTTATTTACACACTCACCATCCACACACACCCACCATGAGGACACTTAGTATGTACACACATACACACACCAAGTACACACACACACACTCACCACCTACACACACACACCATGAAAACACACACTCGCCATGTACACACACACACACACACCATGAACGCACACACTCACCAAGTACACACACACACACCATGAACGCACACACACACACCAAGTACACACTCACCAAGTACACACACACACAAACCAAGAACGCACACACTCGCCATGGCTGACACAGTATCTCACTCTTGCCCTGTGATTGAGTGTGCGCCGGCAGTTTGAATTAGTGACCTGGGGAGTGTTTTGTGTGCTCTTGGAGGTGCGGTTTGGAGTGCAGGGCAGATAGACAGGCTCGTTAAGCAGTCTGAGGGCTTGGGGGTAGAAGATGTTTTTCAATCTCTCAGTCCTGGCTAGGATGTTCCTGAACATCTCTGCCTGCTAGACGGACTTGCGGTGTCAGTAGCCCATGGATCGGGTTGTTGAGGTCCACCATAATGCTTGTGCTTCAAGGCAGCAGTGTGTAAATATCCTCATACGCTTATTCACCCACGCACACATTTCAGTCAACGCTCCTGTCTGGTAGAACAGTGTGAAAAAATTTAACTTTTAATGTATTTATTTCCTTGTTTACTGATTTCTCTTTTCTTTTTGATTGTATTTGTAAACTTGTACTCATGAGCACTTTTAGTATTCAACATGTCTCTCTGTCGTTGAGAGAAAGAAAGACAGTCTCTATCTATATATATTTTCTTTTTGGAAAGAAAAGAAAAGGTTGCAGTGGTCTCTTATTTTTTTCCAGAGCTGTTTTTATATACAGTGGGGAGAACAAGTATTTGATACACGGCTGATTTTGCAGGTTTTCCCACTTACAAAGCATGTAGAAGTCTGTAATTTTTATCATAGGTACACTTCAACTGTGAGTGACGAAATCTAAAACACAAATCCAGAAAATTACATTAATAATTAGTATTTTATTGCATGACATAAGTATTTGATACATCAGAAAAGCAGAACTTAATATTTGGTACAGAAACCTTTGTTTGCAATTACAGAGATCATATGTTTCCTGTAGTTCTTGACCAGGTTTGCACACATTCCAGCAGGGATTTTGGCCTACTCCTCCATACAGACCTTCTCCCGATCCTTTAGGTTTCGGGGCTGTCGCTGGGCAATACGGACTTTCAGCTCACTCCAAAGATTTTCTATTGGGTTCAGGTCTGGAGACTCCAGGACCTTGAGATGCTTCTTACGGAGCCACTCCTTAGTTGCCCTGGCTGTGTGTTTCGGGTCGTTGTCATGCTGGAAGACCCAGCCACGACCCATCTTCAATGCTCTTAATGAGGGAAGGAGGTTGTTGGCCAAGATCTCGCGATACATGGCCCCATCCATCCTCCCCTCAATACGGTGCAGTCGTCCTGTCCCCTTTGCAGAAAAGCATCCCCAAAGAATGATGTTTCCACCTCCATACTTCACGGTTGGGATGGTGTTCTTGGGGTTGTACTCATCCTTCTTCCTCCAAACACGGCGAGTGGAGTTCAGACCAAAAAGCTCTATTTTTGTCTCATCAGACCACATGACCTTCTCCCATTCCTCCTCTGGATCATCCAGATGGTCATTGGCAATCTTCAGACGGGCCTGGACATGCGCTGGCTTGAGCAGGAGGACCTTGCGTGCGCTGCAGGATTTTAATCCATGATGCTGTAGTGTGTTACTAATGGTTTTCTTTGAGACTGTGGTCCCAGCTCTCTTCAGGTCATTGACCAGGTATTGCCATGTAGTTCTGGGCTGATCCCTCACCTTCCTCATGATCATTAATGCTTCACGAGGTGAGATCTTGCATGGAGCCCCAGACCGAGGGATATTGACTGTCATCTTGAACTTCTTCCATTTTCTAATAATTGCACCAACAGTTGTTGCCTTCTCACCAAGCTGCTTGCCTATTGTCCTGTAGCCCATCCCAGCCTTGTGCAGGTCTACAATTTTATCCCTGATGTTCTTACACAGCTCTCTGGTCTTGGCCATTATGGAGAGGTTGGAGTCTGATTGAGTGTGTGGACAGGTGTCTTTTATACAGGTAACGAGTTCAAACAGGTGCAGTTAATACAGGTAATGAGTGGAGAACAGGAGGGCTTCTTAAAGAAAAACTAACAGGTCTGTGAGAGCCAGAATTCTTACTGGTTGGTAGGTGATGAAATACTGCAAATTAATTATTTAAAAATCATACAATGTGATTTTCTGGATTTTTGTTTTTGATTCCGTATCTCACAGTTGAAGTGTACCTATGAAATTACAGACCTCTACATGCTTTCTAAGTAGGAAACACTGCCAATTTTGCAGGTTATCAAATACATGTTCTCCCCACTGTAATTCCCATATTAGGTGAAGTTTATTGAAATTAAATTGTTGTCTCCGCAATTGTTGTTGTCCGAATAGGCCTTTAGTGGGAGTTCACAGAAGTGTTCAGATTCTCAACCAACTCGTGGAGCGCCTCAGAAAACCAACAGTAGTACAGTTTCCCATTTGATTAGCTGACAGTTTATTGGAGGAACGAGCAACGGTTCATAGCAGCAACATGTTCCTGGAGGAACTGTGAAATGGAGAGGTGGCTTTACAGGGTTACTGCATGATTCCATGTGTCATTTCATAGTTTTTGATGTCTCCACTATTATTCTACAATGTGGAAAGTAGTAAAACTAAAGAAATACCCTTGAAACAGCAGGTGTGTCCAAACATTTGACTGGTAATGTCTATATAGTTTTTATAAAAACGTGTTAGTAATGTCATGGGGTGCGGGGGCAAGGAACCAGGCGCAGGCAGAAGGTAGTCGATGGTGACTTTTTAATAAACAAACATCGAGCACAACCAAAACGACGAAAAGAAAGGGCTGACTTAAGCAACAAAACGGACGCACTCATCGGTTACACATGACCACGTAACTGATGACAACACAACACGACAACAACAATGATCGACAAATGTGGGGCGCAGAGGGGAAACATTTAGACACATACTAATGAGATGATTAGGGACCCGGCAGTGTATCAAATACCTGCTCTCCCCACTGTATATAAATATATACACATATATATTTTTTTCCGGAGCACTTTATGTATTTGTGGGTGTGTGTGTGTGTGTGTGTATATATATTAGCGTTACATTGAACACTAAAATCGACTGTGTTGTTTGGAGAATGTCGTGGATATTACGACAAATGGACAAGAGATGTGTGAATACCAAAATTGAGCCTTTATTAATTCAGAATATATGCAGGAAGCAACCGTCACCATTAAATGCCACAGGCTTCTGGCTCACTGGAAGTACTCCCATGATTAAACAGGATCCTGGGCACTGCACGCCACCCCCCCTTTCCAGCGAGTGAACCCCTTTCCAGGGAGCCACTCCCCTTTCCTGCGAGGGAACCCCTTCCCACGAAGCCACTCCCCCTTCAAGGCCACTAATTGTCAACCTTCCTTAAATGACACATGGACTACAGTACATACTTGCATCTTCAAAGAACAGATACAAATAAACAATCATTAATTTTCACTGAATAGGGAAAATCCCTTCTCCTCCTTGCTGTCTTTCTCCTTCAGCGTTGCTAGGGTCAGGGGTTTCTGCCCTCTTTAACGGCCACTTCCTCCCCAGGGTCCTTAGCGTCTACTGCATCTTCTACCACTTCATTTTTGGCTTCTCCCTCTAATGAGGAAAAACTGGAAGTGACCTCTCTATAACCCCCTGCCCCCCAACGACAAGGTTCTGAGGAGGGAGGTGGAGCCTGCCCTTGACTGCTGCTTCCGGAATGTTCCGGAACCTGCCAGCCTTCTTTGGGGTGCTGGTTCTGTGCAGATGCAGCAGACAGGGGAGGGGGCACAATACATAAATCACAGGTTTTTGTCAGAATCCCAGGCAAAGATGAGAGCAGACGTTGTGTTGTCGTTTTTGTGCCCCTAACGGGTCTCGTGGCTCTGTCTCACAGCAGCCTACATATGGTGACTAATGTGTTCGAAAACAGCTGTCCAACCTTGTTGGTTATGAGAGAACTTCCTGAAAGGAGTTAAAAAGGTTTCTTGTCTCTTTTTAGCTGTTGCTTTCACATTCCTATTCCCTCACGTCCTTAGTCTACAAGAGGAAGTACTCCACTGCTTTTTTGGTTAATGTTCCTGGTGAAATAAGGGTTTAGAAAAAACTCTGGTGGTGTTGGAGATAGTGATTCAAAAAACAATTCTCAGTTGATATTTGCCTAGTTTTACATTTTTATTATTTTAAATTACAATTATTCATGGAGAGAAACATTATTGGATATTCTAAACCCATATCAATGATTAATAGAATCCAGAAGAACTTTGAGAGCTTTGACTTATTTAACCGCATGTACATTCAATTAAGCTTCTAGCTAAAATGTTCCAGTCTTTGATTAATCTGTAGCATACAGCAGAGGCTATTTCATACAAAATAACAAGTAATTGATACACATTATGTACTTATGAGACTATGTGATAAAAAGAGTGACTATTTAGCATTTGTTTGTATATTGGAGTAATTGGCAGTACTAATTGAACCTTCTCCTCAACCCTCCTTTTCTCTTGTCTCCTCTCCTCTTCCCTTTTGTCCTCTCACCTCGCCTCCTCTCCTCTACCCTCCTTTCTCCTCCTCTCCTCTCCTCTATCCTCCTTTGTCCTCTACCCTCATTTCTCCTCCTCTCCTCTACCCTCCTTTCTCCTCTTCTCCTCTACCCTCCTTTCTCCTCTTCTCCTCTACCCTCCTTTCTCCTCCTTTCTCCTCTACCCTCCTTTCTCCTCCTTTCTCCTCTACCCTCCTTTCTCCTCCTCTCCTCTACCCTCCTTTCTCCTCCTTTCTCCTCTACCCTCCTTTCTCCTCCTTTCTCCTCTACCCTCTAGATTAAAAGATAAGGTCACAATTTTTTCCCCTGAAGGGCTTCTTAATAATGTTTGATGTTGCATGCTGCATTTAATATTTGATGAAAAAATATGTATAATAAATGTTTTATATATATATAACTACAGCCTTAAAAGGAAGGTACATTACAACTGTCATCAAGTATCAAGTATTCTTTCCTGTTTTCCTGCCAAAAGCCTGTTGACGGCCCTATGAACAGTCTCCCGCTGTTGACGGCCCTGTGTACAGTCTCCCGCTGTTGACGGCCCTGTGAACAGGCTCCCGCTGTTGACGGCCCTGTGTACAGTCTCCCGCTGTTGACGGCCCTATGAACAGGCTCCCGCTGTTGACGGCCCTGTGTACAGTCTCCCGCTGTTGACGGCCCTATGAACAGGCTCCCGCTGTTGACGGCCCTGTGTACAGTCTCCCGCTGTTGACGGCCCTATGAACAGGCTCCCGCTGTTGACGGCCCTGTGTACAGTCTCCCGCTGTTGACGGCCCTGTGAACAGTCTCCCGCTGTTGACGGCCCTGTGTACAGTCTCCCGCTGTTGACGGCCCTGTGAACAGGCTCCCGCTGTTGACGGCCCTGTGTACAGTCTCCCGCTGTTGACGGCCCTATGAACAGGCTCCCGCTGTTGACGGCCCTATGAACAGGCTCCCGCTGTTGACGGCCCTGTGTACAGGCTCCCGCTGTTGACGGCCCTGTGTACAGTCTCCCGCTGTTGACGGCCCTGTGTACAGGCTCCCGCTGTTGACGGCCCTGTGTACAGTCTCCCGCTGTTGACGGCCCTGTGTACAGGCTCCCGCTGTTGACGGCCCTGTGTACAGTCTCCCGCTGTTGACGGCCCTGTGAACAGGCTCCCGCTGTTGACGGCCCTGTGAACAGGCTCTCGCTGTTGACGGCCCTGTGAACAGGCTCTCGCTGTTGACGGCCCTGTGTACAGTCTCCCGCTGTTGACGGCCCTGTCAGTTCACCCCAGGGTACTTTGCGGGTGTGTCCTAAATGGCACCCCCTTCCCTGTGCAGCCCCCTACTTCTGAGTCTCGCTGCTCTCCCATTACGGTTCACAGGGTGCACCTACTGGGCGCTGTTGTTCGCCTGGCTAACCCCCGTGGCGAGGAACCTCCGGAACAGATCGACTAGGCTGGTTACCGGACCAATTCCAGTGCTTCAGCCCATGATCGTGGTAATAGGAAACATTAGGCGCGACGGCAACCATAGAAGTTGGCTGTAACGTAATTGGCACCGGGCTAGACCCCTTCGTTCCGTTTTACCGCGGAGGCCTTGTCAGCCGGGCCGAGGGAAGTGTCACCGCCGGAGGCCTTGTTTTGTCGTGGTGATTTCTCTGCCACTTGGCTGTGGGCTCTGCTGCATCTCTGTCCTCTCCCTGGGGACATGGTAGCTAGCTGGAGTCTGTCACCCCACCTCACGTGTGTAGGCAGTAGGCACTCCACTGTTTACTTGATGAGATAAGTTCTTGTTTACAGATCTGTCTGTGTGTGTGTGTGTGTGTGTGTGTGTGTGTGTGTGTGTGTGTGTGTAGACTGCTCTATTTACAGTTCTCTGCGTTAGTCTGAGCGTGTTCCCTTGCAACTAGGCTGTGTGTGTTTGTGTGTATGTGTTTGTGCGTGTGTTTCCTTTTAGCCAGGCTTTGTGTTTTTTGTGTGTGAGTGTGAGTTTCCTTTCAACTAGGATGTGTGTCTCCCCTTTCAGCTATGCTGTGTGTGTGTGTGTGTGTGTTCCTAGATGTAGCTGAAGCCTAGCTCTCCCTTTCCTCTGTCAGAACGAGCTCCTGTGATGTGTAGCTACTAGCTCTACCCTGACAGTGCTAGTTGGGAACTATTTCTCCTTGGCCTAATAAACATGTCTGCCTCAATAAATGTGACATCCCCAGAGTATGCTAATTACTGGGACCATTATGTTACTTCTCAGCAGTATAATAATAACAGTCAAACTTTTAAAGGCTCTTTCTTTGTTTTAATAGTGAAAATAATCAAGTCCAACTTCTCTTTTTCTTTTGCAGGTTGTGCTTGTCTTTGCCCTCAGCATTGGAGCCCTTGTTATATACTTCATTGATTCCTCTGAGTGAGTATCCCCTTCTGCAACACATATCTTTGAAGTACCGTCTACACCCATAAAAAAGACCTGTTACATGTTAGGCGTGTCTTGTTAAGGGATATAACATATTGTAGTGTAAGTATCCCTTCTGCAACACATACCTGTTCACTCTTGGCGTTCTCTCAAACAGCTTATTTGGTTGCTAAGGGATTCCATGTGTATCATTTCATTGTTTTGTTGTCTTCACTATTATTCTATAATGTGGAATATTGTAAAATTTAAGAAATTCTCTTGAATCAGTAGGTGTTTTCAAACTTTTGACTGGGATTGCATACATGAAAGTAAATGTCTGGGCTAATAAAAAAAAAGAAGGTTAATGCTTTTCTGAGTATGGGCTTACAGTTACCAATGAGCTTTGTGTCATGTAAATCTCCTGAAAGCTATTATGCTGTGAGAAAGAAAAACAAAAAAACAATTACATTGTGACATTTGAGCTCTTCTGAACAATGAGATTCTCTTTTTGTCAATGAGATCCAAATCTAATCTCCTAAAAGATGTGTTGGAAGGGAAATAAAGTAGTATTGTGATTAAACCATTGTAACCTGGTTTGTAATGATGCTATAAAATGAGGTCTGAACCAAATACTCTATATGACTCTTACACATATTAAACATTTCCTGTACTAACTACTGATGGTGTATCTAAAATGGAAATCTGAGCAAAGAGGCTTTTAGATTTTTGTAATCTCTCAAAGTTACAGAACAGGAAGAGGTTGCAGCCATTTTGGTCTGTTTTGGTCAGGGAGAAATCACGTGTGTTTTGGGACATGTCCTGATTATATGTAGTAGGAAAATCAATTTACAATTGAATGTCGTACAGTACATGGGATATTTTAGCTTTTTATTTTCAATATTAATATCACATATTTCTAAAAATGTTTTCCCTTAGTCATTTTGTGATATTGTGTTTAGATTGAGGACATACATTTTACATTTAGTGTATAACACAATAAAATCTGGAGAAAGGGAAAGGGTATGAAAGTTTTCTGAAAGTGCTTTATATCTGTCATTGTGCAACTGAATTGCTGTCTACCTAAAATATTGTCATGTATTTATGAATACGACTCATAAAGGTTTTACATCTTGTTTCATTTTTTGTTTTAAACTAGAAAAAGGTGGACCTCAGTGAAAGGGGCAGACCTCAGTGAAAGGGGCATACCAGGCAGCGTGTAGTCTAATGAACAGATGTTATGTATTTTATGTACGATGTTGTAATAAAATATAATAATTTAGTTGGTTCATGTTAACTTCATTATAATACAAATGTGTGTGGCTGTGGATGACTGAACGGAATAAAATGTCTGAATGGAATGTTGACATATTGGTAGATGATTTAAAAAATGTATGTAGTAATTTCTCCAAAATGGCCTAGCTAACCAACGTACCTAGCAGATGAAGTTGACCAACTCCCTAACCAAAATGGCCGACCACATATCCCAACCTGAGAAGTCTAATTTCCATTCTAGTGTTCTAATTCTTACTTCTATAATTCATGCTGCGTCCAGCCCTGCCTGCCCTCTCTGCCCTGTCATAACTTTCTCACATCTGAGAGATCAGTCCTTTCTGGGGAAATGGTAAATGGTCACCCGCCTGTTTTAAAATGAACCGTACGAACACTGACAATCCTTTACTCACAGATTGAATGGCTTAAACCCCATAACGCTCAGAGGCCCTAGGCAGACTGAACAGAACGAAAGAGGACAGGAAAGACCAAAGTTCCTGTTCTAGAACAATCAGCATCACTCATTACGCGCTAGGAAACCAGACAAACCGCCCTTTCAGATTTCTGCATTAAAACTGCTGCACGTTTGGTATTTAGCCTAATGATATTGCAGATAGGATGTGCCACTAGAAAGTAAAGGAAGAGGACTAAAAGGTTTTTGTAATGCCCAGAGAACAGGGAGGGTGTGGTGATGGCCATATGTTACAGAGATTAATTTGTTAGCTTCATTTCCAACACAGAAAAATATAGAGTTTATAATTAGAATTTCCACACACTTATGAGTTGGTATAGATGTTCAGTGTGGTGGCCAGAAGTGTGGTCGTTGTTTGCCCACACCTGGTCTGGATTCTTTGATTGTTTATGAGCGTTCTAAACTGGAAGTCTAACTGATGTGGATGGACCTCCATGTTTATTTGTATACATTTGTTTCTACAATTTTACCCCCCAATTTCTCAGTGTTCAATTGTTGGTTACGGCCGAGGGTCATCAATGCCTGGCCAAGCTGTGTTGCTTCTTACATGACCGAAACGTTAGCGGAGTGGATGTGTTGGAGCAGAACGACCCCACGGTCATTGACCGCAATCAGACCAGAGGCGGTTGATAGAGTGCGGTAGGGCATGGAAATTGCCTTTCCTCGACCTTCTGGGACTCCCATCCATATTGGCTGTGGCACATTCTAGGTCAAACTTGGGCTGTAGAGGACGCGTCCTCACTGCGATGCGGTGCCTTGTACCGCTGTGCCACTTGGGAGGTACTCCAGGTTGAGAATCACTACACTTGAGGAAACAGTACATCACTGTTGGTCACGGTTAGTAAGTGATGGTCTAATCTCATTATGTAAATGAGTGATGGCCTAATGTCATTATGTAAATGGTTGATGGAGTAATTTCATTATCTACTGTGTTATGAGTGGATGCAGAGTGCCACTGATGTACTGCGCGCTGTTAGATGCTGAGGTTAGCCCGCAGCTGGCAGTGCGTAACCCAGATGGGAGCTACACATTTGGGTGTAGCCAAGGCGACAGGTGAAGAGCTCCAGGCCTGTTAGTCTGACCGACACGCCTTCCTTCCTTGTACCATTGACACTCCCTCCGCCACCACTGCCTTTCTGGACTGTGTCAACAACATGTGAGACCTGCCACCTACGACACCTGCCCCTGACAGGCCCCACTTTGGGTTTTGCACTTAAATAGTCTTTGAGATTCAGCTTGTAATGAAAAGTGTTGTGGAAAATCTCATTATTACCTCTGTCTGTGTGCTCTCGGCCACTTCTCCAGGTTACTACGAACCAAAGTACCATTTCACATACAGTGGATATAAAAAGATTACACACTCCTGTTAAAGTGCCAGGTTTTTGTGATGTAAAAGAATGAGACAAAGATAAATCATGTCAGAACTTTTTCCACTTTTAATGTGACCTATAATTTTAACAATTCAGAAACAAACTGAAATCTTCGAGGGGAAAAATGAAACCATTAAACTAATACTTTGTTGAAGCACCTTTTGATTTTATTACAACACTCAGTTCTTTTGGGTAGGAGTCTATTAGCATGGCACATCTTGTCGTGGCAATATTTGCCCACTCTACTTTGCAAAAGCGCTCCAAATCTGTCAGATTGCAAGGACATCTCCTGTGCACAGCCCTCTTCGGATCACCCCACATATATTAAATTGGAATCAGGTCTGGGTTCTGGCTGGGCCATTCCAAAACATTAATCTTCTTCTGGTGAAGCCTTGCTTTTGTGGATTTGGATGCGTGCTTTGGGTCGTAGTCGTGCTGAAAGGTGAACTTCCTCTTCAGCTTCAGCTTTCTAACGGACGCCTGAAGGTTTTGTGCCAAAATTGCCTGGTATTTGGAACTGTTTATAATTCCCTCCACCCTGACTAAGGCCCTGGTTCCAGTTGAAGAAAAACAGCCCCAAAGCATGATGCTGCCACCACCATGCTTCACTGTGGGTATTGTGTTCTTTGGGTATTGTGTTCAGTGTTGTTTTTGCACCAAACATACCTTTTGGAATTACGGCCAAAAAGTTCAACCTTGGTTTCATCAGACCATTTCATATTTTGCTTTTGGGAGACTTGATGTTTGTTTTTGCAAACTTCAGCTGGGCTTGGATGTTTTTCTTTGTAAGAAAAGGCTTCTGTCTTGCCACCCTACCCCATAGCCCATTCATATATGGGAGAATATGGGAGATTGTTGTCACATGTAGCACATAGCCAGTACTTGCCAGAAATTACAATTCCAAGATTACTATTCCAAGAGGCCTACGTGCATAATGAGAAGCTGTATTAATTTACAATCTCCAGAAACAACCAGCTTTGGAGGTGTACTCAGGAACAGAGTGGCTCCATCAGCAGCAAGTCATTTGGTGTAATGAGTGTTGAATGACAGCACGTTGTAACAGATACGGCCTGTGCTGTAATTAGCCCTGAATTCACACTGTGGAGAGGTGCACATTTTGGGAACTCCCCAGGTTCTCGCCTCAGCCCTCCTTGAGTAATTCATTAACTTCTCGAGGGTGAGGGCGTACGAACTCTGTGTGGACTGTGGCACGGACAGACAGTGATCACTGCAGGGAACTCCAGGAAGCGACTGGGAGAAGTCTGCAAATTACCCTGACTAAAGAGAGAGAGATGTTGAGAAAGAGGAGATGGTGCCAGAGAGAATAAGTGAGAGTGAGAGAGGATATTTCCTACGGGCAAGCCAATGCAATGCCCTCTGTCTTCTAACTAAAGTAGTCCATGTGTTTGTTTTTCTGGTTGGGATTGAATAACACTGTGCTATTTGTCATTGGATCCTGGTTAATACCTACTGGACTTGAGTACTGTACAAATACATGGAGCATTTAAAGCTTTTTTTACAGGGGCTTCTGAACAATAACTTTGGCTGAATATTATCAGCTGTCCGTTGTCCAACCAACAGTTGCTGAAATCTAATACAATTCCATCCTCCGTCACTCTGCTCGTCTGCTCAGGCGTCGCGGCCAGCTGCCTTTTTATGCGGTGGTTTTGTGTTTTGACAAAGGAACCTCTTCCTGACCATCCAGTTAATTATTGAACAGACCAGATCCTAACCCCCTATGGCAGTTACTCTCCTCTGTCATCTATCTACCAGCTGATCGTTTTCATTGGCTTGCATACCATTATATGCTACTCTAACAGACTGATTGAAACAAGGTTTTAAAAGTTAACTGTGCAAATAATTTTTTTTGAATTGGCATTTATTTCTGTTTTGTAAGACTGCCGTTATGATCTTTATGTTAGTGTGTATATTTGTTGACACAGTAATGCTACTTATTGTAATAAGATAGACAAATTGTGAATGCACCCAGTGGGCAGGCCTGTTGCATCCTATTTTTATTTCTCCTTATCGCAGAGCTTTGTGAGCAGGGCGCGTTCTCATTGCAAGTAAAAATCCAAAATGTTCAGTGGGGAGAACAAGTATTTGATACACTGCCGATTTTGCAGGTTTTCCCACTTACAAAGCATGTAGATGTCTGTAATTTTTATCATAGGTACTCTTCAACTGTGAATGACGGAATCTAAAATAAAAATCCAGAAAATCACATTGTATGATTTTTAAGTAATTAATTAGCATTTTTTTGCATGACATAAGTATTTGATACATCAGAAAAGCAGAACTTAATATTTGGTACAGAAACCTTTGTTTGCAGTTACAGAGATCATATGTTTCCTGTAGTTCTTGACCAGGTTTGCACACACTTCAGCAGGGATTTTGGCCCACTCCTCCATACAGACCTTCTCCAGGTCCTTCAGGTTTCAGGCTGTCGCTGGGCAACCGTATTGTGACAATTAATGTAAATGTTATTCCTTTTTATCAGTTTTGTCGTATTGTAATCTACATTGTTAGTATGATATTAAACAGTACTTATTCCTTTTTATCAGTTTTGTCGTATTGTAATCCACACTGTTAGTATGATATTAAACAGTACTCATAATTATTATTGCAATTTATTTTCTCCCAAATATTTTTTCTCTCTCAATTTTGTGAAGTCGGCTTTGCATGTATGATATTGTGTTAACTACACAACTGTATAAAGGTTCTGTTTGAAGATCAAGAGAGGTGTCATCAAATGCACATCTTGAACATTCGTGCTGCTTCTTCTGACACTGGTCACCTGACCAGGCCATTTCGGCCAGCACACACCTGTCGGGAGGAGGCAGCGTTCCTTGGCCAACAACCACGATCATGTCGAACCACTTGTGTAGAGTTTTTACATGATGAACAGAAGAGTACTCTGTTAAAACCACCCCACCAAACTGATAAGCTGGCAACTTTACAAGCTGTGATGGTTCTGAAATGTAACCTCTCCCATCAGAACATTTTTACCGTTTGAGAACCTTCAGACAGAAGAAGAACCCAGCTCCGTGTTACTGATCATTATTCTTCTTCATCTGGGACAATGGTTGTGTGTCCGCTGTTCTTTGTGCTATTTTTAGAACACAAAAACTGTTAAACAGTAGTATGCTGTGCGGCAAGCCATGTTTATGTGACATGTGGAACATTCTATTTAGGCATAAATGGCAGCAGTCGCACTTGAACTGCAACGGTGTAATGTTTATTATGACTGTGAACTGTTATTAGACACTGCTGGATTTGGTTCACATGAAGTAAGGTGGTGACAATTATAGTCAACTTATAACATTTACTCATTTATTAATCTCTGGATCCTTTATTTAAATGTTTGAGTCAGATACAAATACTGACAATGAGAATCCTACACTATGTTATTGGATTTTATTTATAAGAAAAACATACTGTAGAGAATTTATCTTCAGTAAGTGAGACGTTTCAAACATTTTTGTTTTCTGTTTCTGACAGCCCCATTGAGTCCTGTCAGAACTTCTACAAAGACTTTACACTACAGATCGATATGGCTTTCAACATCTTCTTCCTCTTGTACTTTGGTCTACGGGTAAGTCAAAACAATGCTAAATTAGATTTGTACACCAGTTGTTAAGCTAGAGACGTCTCTCAATCATGCCATGAAACAAGGTTATTGATACATAACATTTACATTTAAGCATTGCACTCAGTAAAGCTGTAGCATTTTAAACCAGTGCTTCACAACTCCAGTACTCCCGTGCCCACATCAGCACAACTATTTGTCGTTACCCCAGACAAACAACCTATTTAACCCATTCTGGGCCTGATGATTAGCTGACAAGTTGATTCAGGTGTTCTTGTCCAGGTCTACAGACAGAATGTTTGCTGTTAGTGCTACTTGAGGACTTGATTTGGGAACCACTATCTGAAACCCAGGTTGATGTTTTTTGTCTCTTTCTGATCAACCCCTCCAGGAAGAAATTACAGGATGTGATAGGTTCCTCTTAACGTCGACAGCGTAGCTTGTGTGTGAGAACACATAAAATTCAAACACGACTCTGTTATTCTTAACCAGAGTATGTCAGTAGAGTGAAGCCGGAGCACTTTTAATTTGTCTTGAGGGTGGAGTAGCTATCTGTTCCGCTTCGTTTCTGCCCCAGTACCTGCTCTCTATGAGCTCTTCCTACATCACCATCCTTTAGATTAGCCTACATGATCACAAAAGATGATTTGGGTGGGGGCCTGCGTGACTGAAAATCACCAGGCTAATGCAGAATCTACAGATCATCAATGCAGCGACAGTAACAAACTAGTTGTGAAGTGCTGCACTTTAGATAACATCATTCACAAATGCCTTTTGAACTACACTCAGAAATGTCAATTTTGTCTGTGGTGGAAGTCTGACAAACGTTCTTTTCCATCAGAGACAGCTGCTAAAGTTTGTGCATTGGCACCAGAACGCCTTTAAAATTAATCAATGTTAAGTGTGTTGATCTTATGTAACACAGCTCGTTATTGGAATACATTATGTAGTATATACCATGTAGCATTTGTCATGTGTGTTTGTTACTTTTAATTTG
This sequence comes from Esox lucius, assembly GCF_011004845.1. Classification (NCBI taxonomy): domain Eukaryota; kingdom Metazoa; phylum Chordata; class Actinopteri; order Esociformes; family Esocidae; genus Esox; species Esox lucius. The sequence goes on along the minus strand of NC_047574.1, from coordinate 2,720,861 downwards.
TTATTTGATATCAGGGCTATTCACATAATTTCTGCTGTCAAGGTAGATCTGCCCCCGGAACAAGACTGCTGACAAAAAATGGCTTATCTGCTCATTGCACCGTTTGGCATCCATCTTAGTTTCATTAATTTCTTTAATGCCTCTTCACACCATGAATCAACCACCGCTTCGTGTCATTGGGAAAAGGGGACAGTGGAATACAGTTAATGGGTTTCTCTCCATCCTCAGTTCATAGCGGCCAATGACAAGCTGTGGTTCTGGCTGGAAGTGAACTCTGTGGTGGACTTCTTCACAGTGCCCCCGGTGTTTGTATCGGTTTACCTCAACAGGAGCTGGCTTGGTAAGTACTGTGAATGACCCCTGAATGTTATGTGTGTGTTTGTTATATGGGTCAGACCATACACGATATACTGTGGTAGTTTTGGTCTTGGTTGGTCAGAAGAGTATTTGCTCTTTTCTATCCATCAATCCACAGAGCCTACTGGTTTTGGCAGACGTGGTGTTTTATGGTTCACCGGCCTTTTACGGTTAACCCTCGTTGGGCTGCAGAGCACCCTAGTGGATCGTCCGTGTATTGTTAAATGTTTTTCAAGTTGATCCCTTTTGATTTTTCACTTGCAAACTGGCAAATACTTGATTCCCGTATTTTGGACAGTAGACTACGCTCATTTGGGACACCTATAAGAATATTGTGTTTAGCTCCTTTAATTGGCTCCTGGTTTGATGATGTTATGACATTAGTGTTTGGTCTGGTGTCATCTAGGTCATTTGAATGTCCTTCTCAGGAAATAAGCTATTTTGCTTTGCCCAGCTGCATGTAATGATAATTGAACTGACTAAAAGCGGTTTGTAATTGAAAGTGCACTTTAAACTGATATTAAAGTTAATAGGCTTTTGTTGAGGTGTGCCTGCCACCTGACCGACAGAAAACAGAAGCCAATCTGCTAAATGAGTGATGTCCTAAACAGCAGCCTATTCTCTACTCAGTGAACTAATTTTGGTGAAAGGTTCTGCACTACCCAGGTACTGATGACAGACTGTCTTACCTCACATGGAGGGAGACGAGAGGAGAGAGGACGAGGTCTATAGGAGATTACAGTGGAGGTGATTTTCTGCTTCATCACATGCAGGTCCTAAGGCTTTGTTTTTGCAGCCGTCAATCACAGCTCAGTGCCTCAACATTCATCACCGGACTGTCGGCCTGCGTCCCAAAAGGCACCCCGTTTTACTTAGTAGTACCTACTTGTGATCCGGGCACACAGGCAGATGACCCTCGACGTCCAAAATGGCACCCTAGTTCCCATTAAGTTCCCTTTAACTGCATTTGATGAGTGAACCTAGGGTCCCTGTAGGTTCATCAGAAACCTCCCTGCAGGCCATTTCCACTGCACCGTAATGGCTGGACGGTGTCATTAGTGAACACTGCCACCTGCTGGACTCCTGTGTGGATCCCAACCAGACCAGCTTGAGCACTCGGTGGCTTTTAAGCATAGATGATGGATAGATGAACGTGCCCTGGCCACGCTGCCACTCAACTAACTGCCCAAATCCGTGAAAAACAGCTTTCATAGCGCGACTAATCCTGCTTGATCTGCGGTCAGTTGAGGAAACGCTGGTTGTGGTGGTGAAGGTCCACGTGATCTGGCTCTGTGACCATAGGGGAGCAGACACGGGTTCAAACGCAATTTGACTGGTTCCATGACCATAGGGGAGTAGACACGGGTTCAAACACAATTTGACTGGTTCCATGACCATAGGGGAGCAGACACGGGTTCAAATGGAATTTGACTGGTTCCATGACCATAGGGGAGCAGATACGGGTTCAAATGGAATTTGACTGGTTCCATGACCATAGGGGAGCAGATACGGGTTCAAACGCTGTTTGACACATTTTAAATGATTTGGGCGTTGGCTATAGCCTGGCTAGCAGGCCGGACGGGTTGGCTTTGCCGTTTTCAAACTATTGCATTCTTTCATTAAGCCTGACTGTCTCAATCTAGCACAGCTTAAGTATTTGACATTATTTGGAATTGGATTTACCCCCCTAGTCCTGCTGTAGCTTCTGCGTTCAGAGCTTAACACCGCTGGGCTGTCTGGAACTCAACAAACCAGCACCGTCCGGTCAGACTCAATTTCTCAATGAATAAACATTGTTGACTAAACATTTTGAAATTGATGAGCAGGTAACCGAACTCGAACATGCTTAACCCACGAAGAGCAAGGTCTTATTTGGATTCATGTCCCTGTTGCCATTTCAGTTACTCACTCTGTGAATGCATTTGAGTTATGAAAGCCAGTGTGCTGCAGAACATTGCATTGAGACAGGAAAGCAGCTAATTCCAGATGAGGCATTTGTTTACTCAGGAGTGGTTTGTGTTAACTGAACAGGCCTCAAATGTGGAGTCATAAATGATTCCACTTACAGATATTGAGAAAAAAAAAATAATTCTGTAACCTCGCTGAATATCTTGTGTTGATTCTGGATTCTGATATAACTGAAAACCGATGTTTCAATATGAATTCACAAACATTTTCAATAGCAAATGTATCTCAGGCTTTTGTAGAGCTAGCGGTTAGCTTTGCAGCAGTTCAGATTTATTCAAGTTAATAGTTCAGAGAAAAGAGATTGTTGGTGACAGCTGAAGACACACAGGTTTGCACAGTTTGAATCTGCACGGTCTCATCACATGGTGATACACAGTTTTTTGGACAACAATACATTGAAAACAGAAAGGACCTTCCATGGCAGGACCTCCAACGGGCTGACTGCTGCCTGTCCGAAGTGCCTTACAGTGTCCAGGAAATGGGACAGACTTCCCTTTCAGTCCTTCTGGCCTCCATCTTTCAATGAGTGGGGGTGATTCCTAAAGGAGCTTATTCTGTAATATCCTGATGGAACAGAACAGGGGCTTGTTTTAAGCTCGCCATACACCACTCATGATCCTACCGGCGATGGAACTGTAGTGTCGCTTGTAAATCTGATCCCTGACACGCCTACAAGAACCTGTTTGTTTTTTTCCTCCATCTCTTCCTGGTAGACACAGGCGTGTTGAGCCCACCTGCTACTCTCTTCTTCACGGTCAGATAGATGCTGAGAGCCTTTGATTGATTTGCCAGGCGCTAACAGAAGGGAAGGAGGGGACAGAGCTGTTGTGAGGGTTGTGATAACATGGACCCGGAGATTGTATAGCCATTGACGGAGCCACGTCAGGACGCTGACAGACAAGAGACAAGCCACAACTCGCCTTGGATTTCAGGAAGCTTGGCCCGACTTGGCCCTCACTCGCACAGGGGTACGCGTCCAACTTAGAAGACATCGTAAGCCATGATTCCCACTAAGATGTTAGTGTACCGCGGGCCTGACGGCGGCACACGGTCACAGACCCTTCAGAGCACGCGGAGACGGAAGAAGTCCTGTGGGGACCTCTTCCAGAACGGCTACAGGGTCAAGGTGGGGCAACGCCTGCATGCTGCGGAAAAGGAGGACCCTAAAAACATTCGTCACACGTTGACTTCCTGCTTCTATTTCATCTCGTACTGGGGTAAGACCTGGCTAGCAGATAAACAGGATCTGTTATAAACACTGAAGTTGGCTGCCTCTGCCCGGTCCACAGCTGGCAGTCATGTCACCTGGCCAGAGAGAGAGAGAGAGAGAGAGAGAGACAGGAAGACAGAGTAACAGAGATACAGAAAGAATGAGAGAGACAGACGGAAAATGAGAGACAGGAAGAGACAGAGAGGCTGGATCGGATGGATCTGGTCCTGTTTTGTGTGTGGTGTTGCCATCTGGCTGAAATAACATCACAAATGATCCTGGAGACAAGTGACAAGCGTTTGTTGTTAATTATAGACTATAGAAATTACATTTACCTTGTTTCCAAAGGCTGTGGAGACTGTCTTTGGAGAGAATTTATTCTGATTGTGGAGTCTTGGGACTGCGGTTGACCTAATAAAATATTTTACTGACTGGAAGAGATAAAGACTATATGCTTTATAAGAGCTTATGCTTCTCACAATTATATTAGAGTGCATCCTATAGGCATCCTACAGGCAACCTACAGGCTGTACATATAAGTACATCTACACAGGAGTTAATCAGAGCAACACGTAGTTAACATCAACACAATGGCACTCTGTTGTTGAGCTGCTGAAGGAAGGCATTTGTTTCTACAGTGAATCCTTGTATACATTATCACGCACTATCATTTAACGTACAGTGATAATTGGTCGTAGTGGACAGTACATTACTTGACAACTGTTTTTGAAACAACTAAGTTCCAATAATCTGGGTGGCGCAACATTAATGTAGTACATAGTTATCTACATCTAAAATAATTTGGGACTAAGATTCAGCCCTGTAGCACGTTGTTCATTAGCACCGTCGTAGCGACAGCTCTCTCCATCCAATTAAATGTGGGGCTTAGAGCCCGTTGCGTGGGAAACTGGAGCCGAGTTTGGTGCTTTGTAAAAAAAAACAATCATTTTTTAGAGTACAAATTCAACTATTGGATGATCAGATTAAACTGGTGTTCAGAACATGCCTAGGCATGGGGTGTCTGATTGTGTGTATTTGGGTTAGTGTTTGTTGGTGTGTGTGTGTGTGTGTGTGTGTGTGTGTGTGTGTGTGGAGGTATAATGCCTCAGCATGTGTCAATTCCCCAATGTAGAATTGTCCTTGAACTGTTTGGAAGGATACTCTGACTTGGCAGTATTTGTATTCATTTTTACGAATTTGGGATTATCTGACGTCATGGCCGCTGAGCGGTCTGCCCGTGTCTTTCCACCTGTCTTTGGTCAGAATAATCCAGGTTTCCATCTCTTGCTCCGCCACTACTCCAGTCCCTAGTAATGGAAGACGTATCTTGTAAATGCTTGTGCGGTGTAATTTAATAACGAGTGTTCTTGGATTTTGACACTGTATGGGCCATTGGCTTTGTGTTTGTTCTTTGAAAGATACGCTGATGCAGAGTTTGTCGTTTTTCTGAGAGTCGTTTTTGTAGTTGCTTTTACTCGCTCCACTGCAGCTGTGCTGGTCTTCAGACAGGCATATCACTTGGTTCTGCTCTGTTGCTGACGCTTGTGTTGGCAAGTAGTTATGACTCCAAGGAAAGTTGTAACTATGGATGAGGGCTATAAGGGTAAGCTGTTTGGTGTTGGTTTGTTTTAGAAGATTTATGTACCGGACAATATCAATGACTTGATTTGAAGAGCATGTGCAAAGGATTCTCTCTGAATAACTTTAACCTTTCTCTCACACAGGCTTGAGGTTTTTAAGGGCCTTAAGACTGATACAGTTCTCAGAAATCTTACAGTTTTTGAATATTTTAAAAACAAGGTAAGTGCATTATATTTTCTCTATCTTCACTGTCTTTCATTTCAGCAGGATTTGCTTCATATTAGTTCTATTTTCACTAACTACCTTATGACAGTTTTAGGATTCTTACTCTTTAATGAACATCAGCATGCTTAAGATATGTAAATGTCCTGGCTCTTCTAATGTAATGATAAATTAGATTTTCGGTGCTGAGTGTAAATTATTAAATAATAGTTTTGCTACTGTACCTGTGATTTCTTCATGGCTCTGTGTTACTATGGGAACATTGCCACTAGGCATAGTTCAAGGGTCAACATATTTGGCATAGTTCAAGGGTCAACATATTTGAGGCGACACCTACTTCCGAGCAGCGGTTACATACAGTTAATGTTTTACCGGCAACTCTCTCTCCGTCCCTGTTGCAATAGACCTAAAACGTAAAGCGCTGCTGGACTTGACATTTAAGGGGTGCTGGGCATGGCTCACAACAATTATAGTTGACATTATGACGTATGTAGCTGCTCTTGATTAAATAGAACAGCCAAATATGTATTTTGAATGTGTTCATTCAAATTCAACTGTAAAGAGACCCTTGTTTTATATGACATTGTGTAGCGTTACAGCCCTAATAAATATAGAACCTCTTCTACAAACTAATTATTGAATGAAAATGTACTCATTCTGGGAGAATCTAGCTGAGAATGGAATACTTTCATTCAATGAAAATGTACTAATTCTGGGAGAATGGCATACTTTAATTCCCAGAAGACAGTTTGCTGCATTCCTGTCATAATTGGGGAAAGACGGAACTAACCATCATTTATAATTTTACAGCTATTATTACCAGGAATTCAGGGAGTCTTGAAAATCTGAAAGAATCTCATATTTTCACCTCAAATGTTTATCTTAATATGAAATTATTAAACTACAGTATATATACAACCCTGTTTCCAAAAAGGTTGGGATGCTGTGTAAAAAAACAGAATGCAACGATGTGGAATTCATTCATCCCTATATTTAATAAAAAATAGTACAAAGACAACAAATGTTGAAACTGACAAATGTTATTGTTTTTGTGATAATACATGCCCCTTTTGAATTTTATGTCAGCAACACGTTTCAAAAAAGTTGTGACAGGGGCATGTTTACCACTGAGTTGCATCACCTCTTCTTTTAACAACACTCTATTAGCATTTGGGAGAACTTTTAAACGAACCCCCACTGGTCTGGTGGCAGGAGCACCACCTCCCTACCTCGCACAGGACCCGCAGCCCCACCCAAATATTTAATGGAGGGTCTCCTGGGCTGGCCGCTGGGCCTAAACCTAACCCAAACAAAACTGAAAACAACAAAATGAGAGGCACAACCGAGAACTGGCGCACAAAACAGAAAGACGACTGGTACAAACAATGATCCACAAACTCAGGAAGAAACAGAGCAACTTAAATAGGGTCCTCAATTCGAGGTAATGCAGGACAGCTGCTAATTGGGGACAACCAAAACTGCAGTGCAGAGATGGCTAGAGGCACCAGCCAGGACCTGACAACTGTAGATGATGAGATCCCCAAATCCTTAGCAATTTTGCATTGAGGAACATTATTCTTTAATTGTTGCACTATTTGCCCACGTAGTCTTTCACAGAGTATTGAATCCCTCCCCATCCACTTCTGACAGACCCATCCTCTCTGGAATTACCTTTTAATATCCAATCATGTTACTGATCTGTTGCCAATTGACCAAATTAGTTGTGTGATATTCCTCCAGATTTAGTTTTTTAGCATTACACAACTTTTCCAATCTATTGTTGCCTCTGTCCCAACCTTATGAAATGTGCTGCTGGCTTCAAATTCAAAGTGGGCACATATTTTTCAAGAAACAATAATATGTCTCAGTTTCAACATGTTGTCTTTGTACTATTTTCTCTTTTATATAGGGTTTGAATGGTTTACACATCATTGCATTCTGTTTTTATTTACATTTTACACAGTGCCTCAACTTTTTTGGAAACCGAGTTATATATCAAAGTATCAAATATATATAAAAAATCTAACAGAATTAAAATTATAGTTCAGGATTCTGGCAATGAGGTCCTTTATCTACAACTCTAGAATCATATTAACTTGTGGGTACAGTCATTATGTATCTGTGTCCAGTTTGTGGTACAATGCCAACTTGAAAAGGCGACTGCTAACTGCAAATAATATGATTCCCTGCCAGACAAAACGTCAACTGATTTTCAAGATTTCCTGAAGTAATATATTTTCCTTAAATTTTTTTTATGATAACCTGAAATTGTGGATATATAATATGTACGATAATAAATTTCACCTAAATCATATCTTTTCATTTAAATTCAACACGTGCCACTTATGGAACATTATTAAATCAATAATTTAACCCGCTGCTTAAAATTAAAGCTTGTGCTGCACAGATGTCCCGAAGAGCTTATAGCTCACCAAAATGTTTTAGAGTAATCCTCTGACTCATTTACTGCTGTTGGTAAAACCAGAACAGGACAGACAGTCCATATCTTTCCAACCAGGATCAGGCTATGCTAAAAATGACCATACCAATTATTTAGTCCCTCAAAAATGACTGTTGGAACATAGACGAGATGACTTCAAACATTCTAAGAACTTGGACATACTGATTTCCTTATCCCAAATATTCCATTATGTCCATCCTCAACGCTGGGCCATGTGCTCACACTTGGTCCCTGCCCTGGGTTTTTCAGTGGTCATAACATCTTGATGTGGTCCTTTGGTCTCATTTTCTGCCTGCCTCATGGACCCCCTCACACACCAAGAGCAAAGATGTCAGAGTCCCAATGCCCAGGTCCTAGCCCACGTTTGGGGATTTAATCCAGAAAAATAAATCTCATTTATTTTGTGAAATCCTGTCGTTTGTGCCCGTCTTGAGGGAGATTTGAATGCACAGTTAATTCTGTATTCAAATGTGAACAGCCATCAAACTACTATGTTTACTATGTTAATTTTTTATTTGTTAATCATATTCTGTGAGATTCCATAGAAATGCAAACAATTTGGTATTGATGCCGTTATTTTCTGCTTCTGCTGTTACATAACATTATCTGAGTATAACAAGCTATCATTCTTTCATCCCACAGATCTATGTTAGGCATTCATAATGTGTGCAAGGGCATATTTTAATTACTCAAGCAGTAAAACTAGTCTGTGTTCTGTCTTATTACAGTATTAAATCACTAGTTTGGATCCTGTTTTGGTACACTTTTCTTTTTCTCAATATACTGTAGGTCTTTTGGTCTTTAACACTATAAATGCTAACTGATGTTGTCTGGCTCTCTTGTTTTCAATAGCAATTCCATAAAACTGGTGAACTTATGTTCAATCTTCATAAGCACATGGTTAACAGCTGCAGGCTTCATACATTTGGTAAGTTAGCCAGCTCTGTAAAGAAAAAAAAGGACAATAAAGGATATGATGGTAAATACTGTACTCCGTGACTGACACACACTAATAGAATGAATGGTCATAACGTTGTGTAAATAGATGGAGGACCTGAATCGCTCTAATGCCGTGCTATAACATTTTCGGGCCTGTTGAAACAGATCCAGAATTGCCACTAGATGGTAGCATAGTAATATCTTCTGAAAATGTAATTGTTCTTTGCAGTTGTGGAGACAGTAAATTAGTGAGTGTCTGAGTGACTAAGAAATGAAAGTAAGTCAGTAATATAGTAATTGGTTAGTTACCAAGCTAGAATGGAGCTTGGTAAGTTTTTACATTAGTATGTCAGTCAGTAAGGGTAAGTACATGGAAAATACTCTGCATTTTCTCTTTCAATTTCCAGTATTGTGACCTCTGTTCTAGGTGGAAAACTCAGGGGATCCTTGGGAAAACTTCCAAAATTCCCAGTCACTTTCCTACTGGGAATGTGTCTACCTACTCATGGTGACTATGTCCACTGTGGGCTATGGAGATGTGTATGCAAAAACCACCCTCGGACGACTTTTCATGGTCTTCTTCATCCTTGGTGGTTTGGTAAAAATCCCCCTTGTTTTACTTCATCCTAACCCACTTGCATCCTTTGAACATGTGACTGCATCTGCAGCCATCATGGTTCATATACACTGCATGTTTTCAACAGCTGGGAAGTCTTGGCACTTCAGCTGCTGTTGTAAATCAAGCTCCATCCTCGTCTTGTATTTATTTTTTATTTTTTTTGTGTGTTTTCTGTTGACCCCGAAGTTTATTATTGTTGAATGTATTATATTGGTAAGGATTATACACCTATAATACTTACTCTATAATAACTGTTCTGAAGGTATATGTATAGCCTACTGGTCATATTGTATAGTTTTAGTTGTGAGCATATCTGCATTGAAGTAGGGCTAAAATCAAGTCTTATGTATTTTTAAATGGTTCCCATTGTTAACTAGGGTAACGTGCGGTTTCAGGAAACCAAATCTGTGAGCCCCCCCTTCCCCACTTCCAACAAACACGCTGAAAGGAGTGATCTGTAGGCCAGCTTGATGGTCAACATGGCACAGCCACCAATTCCTGCAGGCTAAGACACGTCGACGTCAAACACGATATGCCACCACAACCATTTAGAGTTTACTATGTGGATTTGACTTGATTATTTCTATTTTGGATAACAGTGGAAGAAAGCCTGTTTGGACCATACCACAGTGCTACTGGACAGTATTGAAACATCTCTATTAGCCTTCATCTCAGGATGTCTAATATACAGAATCTCACAGAAGTTAGTACACCCCTCACATTTTTGTAAATATTTCAATATATCTTTTCATGTGACAACACTGAAGAAATGACACTTTGCTACAATTTAAAGTAGTGAGTGTACAGCTTGTATGACAGTGTACATTTGCTGTCCCTTCAAAATAACTCAAAACACAGCCAATAATGTCTAAACCGCTGGCAACAAAAGTGAGTACACCCCTGTGAAAATTTCCAAATTGGGCCCAATTAGTCACATTCCCTCCCCGGTGTCATGTGACTCATTAGTGTTACAAGGTCTCAGGTGTGAATGGGGAGCAGGTGTGTTAAATCTGGTGTCACCGCTCTCACACTCCCTCATACTGGTCACTGGAAGTTCAACATGGCACCTCATGGCAAAGAACTCTCTGAAGATCTGAAAAAAAGAATTGTTGCTCTACATAAAGATGGCCTAGGCTATAAGAAGATTGCCAAGACCCTGAAACTGAGCTGCAGCACGGTGGCCAAGACCATTAAGCGGTTTAACAGGACAGGTTCCACTCAGAACAGGCCTCACCATGGTCGATCAAAGAAGTGTATGAAGGTATGAGTGCAAGCTTTGCTGTAGAGGTTGAAGGCGTATGGGGTAAGCCTGTCAGTGCTCAGACCATACGCCGCACACTGCGTCAAATTGGTCTGCATGGCTGTCGTCCCAGATGGAAGCCTCTTCTAAAGATGATGCACAAGAAAGCCCGCAAACAGTTTGCTGAAGACAAGCAGACTAAGGACATGGATTACTGGAACCATGTCCTGTGGCCTGATGAGACCAAGATAAACTTATTTGGTTCAGATGGTGTCAAGCGTGTGTGGCGGCAACCAGCTGAGGAGTACAAAGACAAGTGTGTCTTGCCAACAGTCAAGCATGATGGTGGGACTGTCATGGTCTGGGGCTGCATGAGTGCTGCCGGTTCTGGGGAGCTACAGTTCATTGAGGGAACCATGAATGCCAACATGTACTGTGACATACTGAAGCAGAGCATGATCCCCTCCCTTAGGAGACTGGGCCGCAGGGCAGTATTCTAACATGATAACGACCCCAAACACACCTCCAAGACGACCACTGCCTTGCTAAAAAAGCTGAGGATAAAGGAGATGGACTGGCCAAGCATGTCTCCAGACCTAAACCCTATTGAGCATCTGTGGGGCATCTTCAAATGGAAGGTGGAGGAGCGCAAGGTCTCTAACATCCACCAGCTCCGTGATGTCGTCAAGGTGGAGTGGAAGAGGACTCTATTGGCAACCTGTGAGGCTCTGTTGAACTCCATGCCCAAGAGGGTTAAGGCAGTGCTGGAAAATAATGGCGGCCACACAAAATATTGACACTTTGGGCCCAATTTGGACATTTTCAGTTAGGGGTGTACTCACTTTTGTTGCCAGAGGTTTATACATTCATGGCTGTGTGTTGAGTTATTTTGAAGGGACAGCAAATTTACACTGTTATGCAAGCTGTACACTCACTACTTTATATTGTAGCAAAGTGTCCTTTCTTCAGTGTTGTCACATGAAAAGATATAATCAAATATTTACAAAAACGTGAGGGGTGTACTCACTTTTGTGGGATACTGTATAAGTTGTATATACAGTACAACTAGCGATTAGCAGTTTGTAAGAATGTACAGTATGTAATTTGTAGCTATGTTGCTTTAAGGCTGTACTATTCAAATCAACCTGGCATTAGTGTTTGTTGGACAAAACATGGCATCTAAGGTTTTTTTCTACCTTTTTTATTTCCTTTAACTTTTTCCATCACAGATTGGCGTAGAGATTGTCATCTGTGTCATTTTTTCCCCTTCTTTTTTCCTAAACAAATATCTGTAAACACTGGATAAGTTACATATTTTTATAAGACTGATAATCACTCTTTTTCCCAGAATCTGAATTTAGGTTGTGTTCTGACATTCAGTGTCGTGTAGGAATCAGACTTTTAGATATTTAATCCGCTGCGCAATTAGCATTTTTTGTTGTAAATTTTTTTTCAATATAATTTTCAGATTTTACAGATATATTTTAAGCAAAAATAGACGCCCTAGTCTCTCTTTTGCCTATCTTTTTTTTAGTTTCTTCTTCTGTCTCCTATCTTCTCCTTAGGCCATGTTTGCAAGCTACGTCCCTGAAATCATAGAGTTAATAGGAAACCGCAAGAAATATGGCGGTTCCTATAGTGCGGTTAATGGGAGAAAGTAAGTATTACTGGGAGGCTCTACTGCCTCTGGCTCAGTAGAACCATCCTCTGCATGCCCTTTGTCTTTTTCTGTTCCATGCATGTAGGCCATGTTTGCTCGCTACGTGCCAGAAATTGCTGCTCTCATCCTTAATCGGAAGAAATACGGAGGGAGTTATAACTCGACCCGAGGCAGAAAGTAAGTCAAAGGAATGAACAAACCAAAAAATATCCTAAAAGGTGTGGTTTTAGTGTGACTACTCAAACACCCCCCACCCCCTCTCCTAAAGATGGGTACCGGTAATTCTGGAATGTTTGATAATTAGAAGTTTGGCTTTTGAGGTAATAAGTCACACTAGTGACTGGAGAGGTTGGCCATGAAACGCTTGCTCTATTGCTTTGTGTGTTTGTGTGCAAGCCACCATTTGCTATTTGAAAATGAATACAGGTTTCCTTTTATAGTGATTTGTCAAAAGCTTTATTTGCTAAATGCTTGTTTGTACACCAGAACGCTTCCCTGTTTGTGTTTGTGTTTTGTGTTTACCAGTCATGTGCATCTTGCCAGCAAAGCGGTGTTTCGTTTTTGCTTTGTTTTAATCCTTTCCAATCTTAGTCAAGTTATTTATTTCAGCTATAACTGTAGAATTTATATCATTTCAAAATTCATTGTGCTCACGATTGATTTTTGATTCATATTCTCTATCATGATGACATAAACAATAAGACAAAATAGCAAATGACGTCCAAAAAGCTTTTTCCACATTGTTGCTTGAATATTTGTCGCTTGCTTTCACATGTTGTTTTTCCATTTTTACCATTCTTGTCCTTGTTGATAAACATTTAGTTTTGTGTTGTACCACCAGTTTATTTTCCAAGATAGTCCTGGCCTAAATCTTCAGTCAGACCAACACCCTAAGAACCTAATACTACCTTGAGATGTGCGCACATAACGTAATTTTTTACACAAATCATTGATCAATAGATGATTTGCGCATAAATTGTAGTTATATGTGTGTTTCTCAAGGTACAGTAGGATTCTTCCCCAAATCCTTGAATGCCTCAACCCTCGGAAAACAAAATACAATTTCTATTGGCTCGGTTTTAAGATTTTTTGTTGTTTACTTTGTTTTGGATATTTTTCACACTTGATTCCAGTCAAGATTCTTTAGGTAAACAGTATTAGCAATTTATTTCCTTTCTTCTGTCTGCATTTCTAGTGATTAAACATTCTTATAATTCAATCAAAACACACTGCTTTTTTTCAAAACTTTTTATATACAATAAAATATAAATACAACTGAAATCTTAACGTCATAAATAACATACATAGAGATCAATAAGAAAGGGGGCCTCCCGGGCAACTGTTTCATATTTCAAGCCTTAACTGCTTGACTGTGCTGTGGGTGGCGGGAAAACCAATGGGCAACGCATTTTGTCTGGCATTGCCCAGGGAGTGGGACGGTGTCGTCAGCAGGGATTTCCGGATCTCATCGTGCTCTAGTGACACCTTCTGGTGGCTCGAGCACCTGCAAAGCTAACTGAGGTTGTCAGGTGAGTGAGCGTGCCGTCAAACGCGTTGACCCACGTGACTTCCTGGTTGGAATAGCAATGTGGGAAAAGAGTCCGGCCATATTCTACTCTACTGAATGCGGTGATAAGACAGGGCCAGAGATAACATTGGATATGAACAAATTTGGGGAACAGGGAAACGGGGTAAAACGAAGATAAAAATGATAATCGAACAAGTAAATACATTTTGGTGCAATACGCGATGGAGCAGACCATTGCAATAACAACTTGAAGAAACGCACTGATCAAGTCCTGAGTTCATCTTACAATAAACTGTTTATTTCATAACCCAGCATGCACTATCCTGTAGAGGTGATACAGTCAGGCGATAACCTGGCTTTACGTGGAGGCCAGCTGACAAAGGGTGTGCTCTTTTCTGTGTCATACAACTTAGCTATCAGTCCATGAACTCTTATGAATCAGTTCCTATGACTCCAGAAGGTGCTTTGCTCTGTGATACACCAGACTGACTCTATTGTCCAAACAGCTCTCAGCATGTGCCATCATTGTTGACATAGAAATGGACTCTTCTTCATACCAGCGTATGCATGACAAAAGATGAGTTATGTTTTTGTGGACAGGACTCTTTGTCTATATCACGGTCTGGACAGAACCTTTTGTTGTCAGATCCAAAGTATAATTTTATTTTTAGAATCAGAGCGGAACACTGACATCTCTAAGCGTTTCATCCACGTATTGTTTTGGCTGCAGCTTTTATTAAATCTTATGACTATTCCTGGATCTTATTTCCTATAGGCACATCGTGGTCTGTGGTCATATAACGCTTGAAAGTGTTTCCAACTTCCTTAAAGACTTCCTACACAAGGACAGGGATGATGTCAATGTAGAAATTGTTTTTCTCCATAAGTAAGTGTACCATGTTTTTTACTTACACTGGATGGGCCAGTTTCCCGGACCCAGATTAAACCTGGTCCTGGACTAAAAAAACAAACTCAATGGGATATTAAACATCGGTTGAAAGTGTTTCTTTATTCAAAGACTATGCTTAGTCTGGGTCTGAGAAAATGGCCCAAAACCTCACAACAATACTGAGTGTTTCAGAGAAGGAAATGTGATAGCAGCTCCCAAAAAATGACTGCAATGGCCTTCTGGGAACTACCAAAACCTCTCCTTTTTTTGGAATACTCAGACTCTACAATGACTATGTCCTAATAAACACCCCATTACTGGAAAACCACTGGTAAAGCTAGCCCTGTCTGGAACACCATCAATCACTTGGAACAATACATTACAATACTGCATAATCAATTACAGTTTGACACTGTAATATAAAGGATTTTCCTCCTTCTTTTAATATAAACGCATGCTGTCTGTTCTGTCTTAGTACTAAACCTAATCTTGACACGTAGGTCTTGGTTGACAATAACAAATTCTACTTTCTATCCCAGTATTTCCCCTAATCTTGAGCTGGAAGCCTTGTTTAAGCGCCACTTCACCCAGGTGGAGTTCTACCAGGGATCTGTTCTCAACCCTCATGACCTGGCCAGAGTCAAGGTAACTGGCCTGTTTCAATTCGCATTGACTTTATTTTCTCATTTCTTTCAAGCCGAGTGGAGCAAAGGGCCTCAGTATTGCACCTCCAGCAGACCTGCTGCAATATTACCAGGTCCCTAATATATTACCAGAGGAGAATGTACTCACATTTTGCATTGAGGTTCACAAAGAGGTTATAAAGGGTTCACAAAGAGTTTAAAAGTATTTCTCTACTGTTAAACATTAGTTAATATGGGGTAAGTCCTGGCAACTACGTCCTGGTTGAGCATACAGTTTGATAGAGAGATGAATGGCTTAGCGAAACTTGGACCCGTCTCCATCTTTGACTCAGCTGCCGGGAGTGGCTGGGATGAGGCGAGGCCATAGGTACATATTGGAAATTGGGGGAGAAAACCTAAGAAAAAAATATATACAAAATGTGCATCCTTTTTATTTTGTGGGGAGCTCCGTAAAGTATGATACCGTTCAGAGCTCCGAGTGAATGCGGGTCGGATCCCCTTGACCCTGCCTGTAATCACTGCAGAGCACCCGGGTGGTGGTCATCGGTTCGAAAGTAGCGCTGCAGTCCCAAATGGCAGCCTAACCTTTGGGCCGTGGTCCAAAGTACTGTGCTAAATGGAATGATCTGGGTGTCACGTACTCTGTCAGTGTGGTCAGGTCTTATGTAGTCTCTGTCATCTTTCCGCCCTCAGATTGAGTCCGCCGATGCCTGTTTGATCCTAGCTAATAAATACTGTGCAGACCCTGATGCTGAGGACGCTTCCAACATCATGAGGTAAAGTGACCACTTTGCCGGGGTCCTCCATCCTGCTCATACACCTGATGTGAATATGAAGTTCTATTTGAGACAAGCAACACACACTCCTTTTTGTATCACCTTGATAAACGAGAGTAGTGAACTTTCTGTCAATCACGAGTGGAGTAAGGCTCCTCTGGCCAGTGGTGTCAGAAATATTGTGCGGGCTATTGAGACTTACATTCCTGAGCATGTACAGCAAATGTCATCACTCTGAATCTAACAGGCAGAAAGATGTAAATACTCGCCTCTTATAGTGATATCCTTGCCTGATTTGTAAGTGTTTACATGCTAGATCAAGCAAGTTTGAATGGGTTTTTAAGTCAATAGCTGCCACTTGGGTTTTATATAGTAATCTAAAAGGTATTGTTTTGAGAAACATTTGTCCATGGATGTGGCAGATCGGGGACATGCAGTACCAGAGGAGTAGTGATTTATGTGTTTTTCATAAAATTTCAAATATTGGAATTTCCATTGTGGAGGACCTAATGGCTTCCTGAGACAAAAATGTGTTCCTTGTGAGGACCGAATTTCACAACTTCTGGTCAATCTGGGTGAGAGGTGTGAACTTACAAATTCTGCATTTTCAGTCGCTCGCTATAAGACCACCATCTGGCCAGACAGTACAGTTTTGTACATGCCAAATCAATGAGATGTATACTTCACCGAAGAATCGTCCCAATGGTGTGTCACCCCCTACTCCGATTTCAATGAGGTGGACACTGGTCAAGCAGAGATTATTACTATATAGTCTTACATTGTTTCTTTAACAACACTACAGGGTGATATCCATCAAGAACTACCACCCAAAGATCAGAATCATCACCCAGATGCTGCAGTACCATAACAAGGTGTGAACCGTCTCTTTTCATTATTACTAATTACATTGTCACCCTGCTTCAATGGTGGCAGGCCAACGGCACATTTTTCCCCGTGCTTTTTAAGGTCGCACAACTTTCCCAAAATTCCCAGGTTTTCCAGAAATCCCAATTTCGGAGGACTCCAGTGATCAGAATAGATGGTGCAGGACAGTCAGAACTGTCCAACCTGGAATCTTTTGGGAAGGTAAAGGGAATTGCGCAACCCTAATCTCCCTGTGCCTTCTCCAGGCCCACCTGTTGAACATTCCCAGTTGGAATTGGAAGGAAGGGGACGACGCCATTTGCCTTGCGGAGCTGAAGCTGGGCTTCATCGCCCAGAGCTGCCTGGCCCAGGGCCTCTCCACCATGCTGGCAAACCTCTTCTCCATGAGGTCCTTCATTAAGGTACTGCTTGGGTACAGCCGAGTCCCGACCCAGTGTATGATTGTCTACGAAGCCACAGGTTCAGTGTTGTGGATTGGTTCCTGATATACTGGCTGTGGTGGGTTATGCTTCAAAAGAACAGTCTATTGTAATATAGGACTTGCAGCTATGCTACTGGTCGACGGGCTCAAAAGAGACATATGGTCTCGGCATGACCTCTCCTGCTGAAATAAAGATTCAATAAAATAAGCCATGTGCTTTTTCCATTGACCAAACCTGGATGACATTCTATTATCAGTTGATATGGGAGAGGGAATGCTTTCAAGCAGCATGTCAACCTGATATCATGTTATAGGCTAACACCGGCAAGAATGAGAATGCTGCGTTTGCCTGGGTGTACAGCTTGCTGTTTTCTGACAGAAGGACAACTCCTTAATGCAATAAAAACGGGTGAAGACAGTCTGCTGTTGTGCCCTCCAGAGTGTTCGTAGGGATGGTGAGCATCCCACCGTCTTTAAGGAACAGGAGCAGCAAGACCTTGTCAGCGCCTGAAGTCAAGTGTTGTTAGTTGCTATTCAACGTCGTGGGGTTTAAACTTTATCCCTGGTCAGGGGTAATGACGATATTCACATATGTCATGGTCACTCTGTTCACTTTTTGGACAGGACGGACATTCATAACATTGCTGTTCTTTTTATAAATCCGTTCCAGATTGAAGAGGACACGTGGCAGAAGTATTACCTGGAAGGGGTCGCCAATGAAATGTACACAGAGTACCTGTCTAGTGCCTTTGTAGGTTTATCCTTCCCAACCATTTGTGAGTAAGTATGACCCTCTTTGAATGAGTACACTCTGAGTATTCTCTGAGTATTCTCTAAGTATCCTCTCCATCGACTGAATGTGTAATCATTGGGAGCGGGATTTTGTAGTTAGCTATTTTGTTTTTCTGATTAATTAAGTATTCCCTCTCGCTCTCCATGCTTTTGCCTGTCTCTCTGTCTCCCCATGAGATGTGAAATCAAAGTTACTGTGCTTTTGAATGCCCTCCTCTAGACTCTGCTATGTGAAGTTGAAGCTTCTACTGATCGCTATTGAATACAAGTCGGATATCAGGGAAAGCAGGTAAGGTTCACTCGTTAAGAACAATAATTCTGAGGAATTATTCCCAGTCCCTCCCAAACACCTGAATATTTCCTTTCGTCCTCGGCCGGGTGGAGGTTTTAGATCCATCGCGACATCACATCATAGTTTTCTGTTGGACGAGGCAGTCAGTTTCGTAATAACTACTGACAACATAGACTACCATTTTTTTTACAGGTTTTTTTTACCTCCTGGTTTTAGCTGAAGTGTGCAAATGGAGTTATTCTCCTCAATGACCTCCATGTTTCTATCTGGTTTTTTTTCACCATAGCACACTCATCAACCCTGGAAACCATGTGAAGATGCAGGAGGGAACCTTGGGCTTTTTTATCGCAAGCGATGCCAAAGAAGTTAAGAGGTGGGTCGATGTACCCAACAGTCCCCTGTTAGAAAAAACTCAGAAAGACTCTACGTGGTGTAACACCTCACTATGTTTAGTTACTTCAGGACTAATGATTCCCTTTTCTTCCTCAGGGCACTTTTCTACTGCAAAGCTTGTCATGATGACATCACAGATCCCAAAAGGATAAAGAAATGTGGATGCAAACGAGGTTAGGATTTCTTTATGGCTATTCAGTGATGTTTCAGCGTTTCTTCAAAGCACATGCATGATTTTAAAGAGATGATGTTTGCCACAGTGCCTTAGTTTAATAATTTCAATCATTTTAAAGGAGAATTTCCTTTTTTTGCCAGCTAGATGCTAGAAGGTTTCCTTTAACAGCATTTTCAGCTTTCTGCTAACTGTGCCCACTGTTAGCAAAAAATATCTGTGCGCATGTTTGTTTTTCCGCAGATGGTGTGATCAACAGTCACCATCAAGAAATATTAAACTATCTATGCAGTTGTTTTTGGATGATTTTGAGATGTTTTTTGTTTCGGCATCATTACTGCATCAGATGTTAGGCTGGAAGTGCCAGAAATATGTAAAGGCTGTTTGTAAAACCATCTAAAATAAGGCTGGGAAAAAAAAAAAAATCTCCTTTAACATAAAGTATAGTAGGCATTTGTGCTATGTTATATGCATACTGATGTTATTACTGTAGAATAATGAATGCCAAAGTTGCCTTTTCAGATGGCTGCTGTTTAGAGTCTCTTTAAGGCTTATTTACATTATGGTACATTTTCTGAGACATATTGAAGAAGACACGAGACACCAAATGATTTTGTTGGGTAAACCCGCAGACATTGATAACTTGAGACGCCATCTTCCGAGGTAGCCTGCGTAAAAAAAAAAAAAAAAGACAATTGTTTCTGAGCTTTTATCAAGTTTCTGTGCAGTGCACATGGATATTGCTCGATTCCTCCATCGATTAGCGCCTAAATCCTGAGTGGGACGTTTCAAACATGCCAGTGTAAATTCAGACCATGGAAATGATTATGCAAACCAAGAGAATTCTATCTAGCGTTTCATTCTCCCTTGTAATGTAAATAAGCAGAGCCAACATTTGCATTAATACTGAGGTGCCAACATTGCACACTCTCTATAAAGCACAGCTTTTCAACGGGAGTCCTCCATTCTCTGTAGAGAATTGGCTGCCATTTAAGATGAAGACATTGTAAAGAGGAACTAGTTAAGTTTATGAATAATTCACATGCTGAAATTATATGTGCTCCAGGAAAGGCTATATGATTGCCTTAAATAAGCAGTGAGTACGCAAAAATAAGATAAATCGCCATTATGTGATCTAAGGCTACGTTCTCAAATAGCACCTTTGTCATGTTTACCGTACTACATTCGACCAGAGGTCATAGAGCCCTGGCTGTAAGTAGGGCGCGACATAGGTCACAAGATGCCCTTTTAGGGACACACACTTTAATCCATGTTTAATGCAACACTCAAAACAGAGATGTTGTGATAGAAGAACACCAGGACACTGCAACATAAATCTTGGCCTCAGATCTGTCATATTTGTATTTGGCCAACTTTTACAATGTATTACCAGACATTTAGTTCCACAGCTTTTCCTAAATAGTCCTCAGGTAATGAGAGCAAACATTTCATGTCCAAAATGCATCTATTCAGTAAACCACATTTGTGTTACTCTTTAAACAGATGGTTCTGGCTGTGGCAGTTGGCGGAGCAATAATAACACTGATAATAATAATCAATAATTAACGATCCATTTATTAAACATATACAGCGCCATTGATCGAATCTGAATGGACTTCAAGAGCAAAACAAGCAAAATATCCTAACAGGTTATGATCTGCCCAAAGCCTGTTTGTGTTTGTTCATTCAAGATTCCAAAAAGGCTTCATCTGTAGTGTTTTCAGACTGGAGACGCTTGTCTTTCCTCACAAAACCACAATAATCCCATGTACTGATGTTCATTTCTGATGTATTCTTTTTCTGCTGCCTCGGAACATGAAACAATGTTTTAACTCTTCACGTATAGTGATCTATTGTGAGTAATATGAATGTGTATATATATATGTGTATATATATATGTGTATATATATATAATACGCCCCACCATTTCCCTCGATAGTACCGCATACACCCTTTGAACACGTCTTTTTACTTTGCCCTTCGGTGTTCTGCACATGTTGCATGTGGCGATGGTGAATACAGCTGTCTGCATCCTTCACTCATGTCTGGTTTGCATGCTATTCTCCCAGGTCCCCGGGGAAACCTTGAACGCAGTCAAACACCAACCGCCCATCATAAGTCATGTCTCCAAACTCCATTTCACTTTAAAACGTGATACCGTTGGCTACAACCAGATGTCCCCCTAACACTTTCAAAATCTGAAGGTGGTTGGGCAAAGTCGACGGTTAGAAATCAGCACTGCTCAAAGTCTAAGGATACTTTGAGGAGGCAAGGTGTTTTATATTGGCTATTGTCTTGGTTATTGGCCGGCAAAACCATCGGTTACGTCATCCCATGGTGGATATCTGTCACGATCGCTTGACCAAGAAGCACCCCTCACCAAACACCCACTTTAACTTCCTGAATCCAACATCCTAACCGCTACATTGCACAACAAGGCACATGTTATCTTTTGACAACATCACATCATGCGCTCCTCTGAGGAACATCCAACTAGACAGATATCGTCATGGCCTTCTGAATAGCATTTAGGTTTCGGTCCTGCTTCGTGCGGTTTGCCGACTGCTTACGGTGCATGTTAATGTCGAAGCCAGGAGAGTTTTATTTAAACCTTGCTGCCCCATCATATATAAAGCGATGCGTTACTGGTGTAACCGTGATCCTCAAGAGTATCAGAATTCACCAAGTTTTGTGTTGACCAATTCCTCATGGGGGAAAACACGGCTGGTATTGTAAACTGGCAGCAAAACAAGTGTGGATTACACGTGCATTTCACACACATTTTAGATTGTAACTGGTTTATAAAACTGAAATGAATGTCCTGCTTAATAGGATGTTTGTGTCAACATCCCCAAACAACTACATTATAGTATAAAAAAGCATGTCAACTTCACGCCAAGCCCATTGGCTTCTTCTACTGCAGCCTGTGTCATTACGCTTCAGCATACAAGCAAACAACCCACGCATCCCAAACAGGGATTTTGCGATCGATCAGGTATCAACAATCAGGCATTGCTGTAAGCATTAAACACCCCCAAAATGTGTATCTATTCTATGTTGAACGGATGCAGACATGGATCAGCAGTTGTTTTCTCCCGCGGTGGCCATTGGTCAGGGGAATACGTGTTTGTGATGTGATTATGGACCCAGAGAAGCACAGGTAGGATCCATTATTTGGAGTAGGGCAGCCGCGAGCAGTTCCATGAAAGGTGTGATTAACACCAGTAAAGACCGCCTGGTTCCTGACCAAGTCTATTTCACCCCTTACAACCCAGCTGTCATTCATGACCTTGAACGCTTCCCCCCGTCTTCCTCCGTACAGCCTGTCATCCGTGGATATTCACATCCACCAGCCTTTGAATCATCCGTAGCTTGACTCGCTAATGCTCTTTGTAGGTGTATAGGAACACAAGATAGCATCAGAGAACGCTTTCAAACCAAGTCCAACTGGCAGGATTTAACTACTGCACATAGGCCAGTCTATAATTACAGGGCAGAAGGGGTGCTGATCTGTGACCCATGTCCTCCTCTACATCACTCCGTCCGTGTCATCCAGGTGTGCCTTCCTCCCCAGGTACAGCATAACCTTGTCTTGCCATTAACCTGCTGCTTTTCCTCCTCCTCCTCCTCCTCCTCCCATCTGACCGCCCTGCGGCTGTAGCCAAGATGTCCGTCTACAAGACCGTGATCCTGGCGTGTTGTTTTGATTGCGGCCGCTCCGAGCGCGACTGCTGTTGCATGTCTGCCAGCGCGCATCGCCCGAGCGAGGATTCCGCCGAGCAGCGCGGCTTCCCGCTCTCGCCTGTTTCTCGTTACGATTGCTCCGCCGCCGTACGTGCCTGTAAGTGGTTGACCCCTGTGACACGCACGCGCTGCGTGACGTCTGTGTGAGCTGTGTGCGCCGCCAGGTCTTTGGCTTGTGTCTTCTGTGTCAATTAGTAGTGATTAGCGGACTGAATGAAAAGGTCTTTGCTGGCTACCGGGGTGATTGTGTGTGTTGTTGCCTGTTGCTGGATGTTGGTGTTATGATTTTGGCTATCTAGTGCTGTCTGTCCGGACGCTGTTGAAGACGCTGGACATTGTATGTTAGTGTGGGCTGTGCTGCTGTTTCTTCATAGTTTGTGTTTAGCTTAGAGTTTTGTAGTGTCACATGATTTGCTGCTTTATTATTGTGTTATTGTGAAATTGATACATATAATTTACATGGATTCTTTCAAAATGGGTACAAAATGATGTACCTTTATTGTATTTGAATTAAGAGAGTTTTCCATTTTTTTGTCCACACACGCATTCCACACCAACGCACTGAAACAACACTGTAGGTTGTAATAGTGTAATAATGTAGGGTTTTAACAGCACAAACACAAGAACCGGTTTGTCCAGTGAAGTCCATGTCCACGCTAATGTCAAGCCACATCCGCTTGCCCCACAGTACAGGACGTTCTGGCAGGGTTCCTTAAGCCCGTGTTCGATGTGGTACCAACCAATAAGGAGTTTGCATGTGTTCAGCAGGGACCTGGGTCTCAGTCAGTTAGATTCATACAGAGTCAGGGCTGTGAGAGGCAGCACCGCACGCCAACAGACAATCACCCTGAAGACCGAGATACACACCCAGAGCCAAGGGGCTTTTGCCTCTGATGAGGTGTTGGAGCATGACATCGTTCATCAGGCCACACTAGGAAGAGCAGAATATGCATTGTGCTGCTACACGTTACTCTGACATATTGAGTCAGTCCATATTTGTCTAAGGAATCGTATTTTGCTCAAAAGCAGATCTGCGCCTAAGCCTTTGGGGCTGTCGTCTCCTGTCCTGTGGGGTTCTTGTGACTAGCTGAATGGCCATAGCCTGGCCGCATGGCTAAAATAGCGGAGAACTGAGTCGCTGTCTGGACGAAGCGCCGCATGCCCAGAGCAGGACCTTATGCGGCCTGACATAGAAATTATGTTTGCATTTTCATTTTTGGAATGCTACCGGTTGTCATGAAACTCAGGGTGACAGCTCCTAACCACCAGGCAGCCCAAAGCCCCCCTCCCACCCCGTCTCGTTCCTCTCTCCACCTCTCACTCTCTCTCTCGCTCCCCTCCCACTCTCTCTCTCTCCTTGTCCTTTCTTTGTCTCTCTCGCTCGGTCTCTCTCTCTCCCCCGTCTCTCTCCTCTCGTTGCCGGACAGATGCTTTCCTGTTGGTACAGTGGGTCTGTTCATGCTGGCCGATTGCAGGCGACAGATGACAGGGCAAGCACGCTCCCTGGTTTAACGTGTCCTGTCACTGTCCTGCCTCTAACTCAAAGCCTGACCTTTATTTTGTACTGCAACGGTCCGTATAAAACGTGGACGGTACTTATGAACATGTTGTACTCTCTCCGGGTCCAAAAGCTGAGTCACAGTCTCTGTTTCACGGGAAGTACAGAAAACCATTCCTCTGTTAATGTAGATCATTGCCTTATCGGTCTCTATAATTGGTGTAATCTGTATATTGTGCATCAAGAAAACACGGTTTTATCATTTTAAGTTAACAAATCATTATTTCAGCTTGCTGCATCACCGCAATTCATTTAAACATCTTTTTTTTTTTATTAACCAGTTTATATTTTCCATTGCTTCATCCATATGGTCTTCAGGACACAACACAGAATTGCCTTAAAGAGATTCAACTCAACAGTGGCTTCTTAACCGGCATTATAACCTTTCAGTTATAACTTGTATATTCATGCAACGTCACCTGCCCTCATTGCAACAACCCTGTAACCTCTCATTGTCTTTACAATTTTTCTCAGCAAAAAATAACTATAACGGATATATCAAATCAAGTAAGTTTTGATTTCCATGTGTGTTTTTATTTGTTTCCTAATGTCATTAACTCTCCTATTGCTCCGTCCATTGTCTTCCTCCATCCAATCTTCTCTGTCTATCAAATGCTCCATATTTCCCCGTTTGCTTGTCAGCAGGGTTGGTGCCAATTATTTTTCAATTCAATTAATGAATCCCAGAAGTCAAAAGGACATTTCTCAATACTTTATTTTCATTGGTATGTACTTTTTATTTTGCCGAATTGAAAAGGAATCGACTTCAACTCTGCTCGCCAGTAACTGCCGTGTTTCATTACTAAATGATTCTATCTTCAATAACTAACATGAAGAAAATGTTCCTGTGTCTCTGGACTGGGCTTTGTGTCTCTGAAAGGGAAAATTGTGTCTGTCTGATGTTGCC
This sequence comes from Esox lucius, assembly GCF_011004845.1. Lineage (NCBI taxonomy): Eukaryota > Metazoa > Chordata > Actinopteri > Esociformes > Esocidae > Esox > Esox lucius. The sequence continues at coordinate 2,695,603 of NC_047574.1, read as the reverse complement.
CAGTGACAAATATGACACTGTCTCAACACTTTTTACTGGTGACAGATATATACAGAACAATACTATGTACATTTTCAAATACAGGATGTATTTTGAGCATTCGATTATGCTATGGGTCAGGTACAACCAGGAATATCTGGATGTTGGAGTAAACACTAGTTCTCAGGAAAATACTGGGTGTCTGGAGAATCTCAGAAGAAAGAAAATCCCCAAAAAGCTGTTGTATTGGCCACTTGGTCATGGTAAATGTGTTTGGTGGCGATGGCTAAGCATGACGTTTCTCAGCCTTATTTAAAGGGGATGCGCTTAGTTACATGTAGTGTGGGACAAGACAATATTAATGTTGTTGTTGTTAGAGGCCTGTCAGGGGTCCTGGGGAGCCAGCACATCTGCCACAGTGTGTTCTTCTTGGTGAAAAGCTATGTGTGTTTGACATGGGACAGATGAATGCCGGAATTTGGGGCTGGGATGGTAATGTATCAGACAGCTGACCGTTTAAATAATCATCTCTGGCTTAAATCTGCTCCTAGCTAGTTTTCGGGGAGTTGACAGTGTCTGATTGTGTTGTTGGATTTTTGCTACGTAAACAGTAAGTCTCTTATTAGATCAACTCTGAAAATAACTTAAATATTCAGGTTTTTCGGGATTTGAATATTCATAATAAACATATCTGTTAATATTATAAAATAAGGCTTGGCATTATAACTGTTTTACCTTTCCTGACACTGGTGTTACATGTCCACTGCAGTGTCGTTGTTCCTACAGTAAAACAGTCAAAGCAACACATGAAAGCCCTGCTGTTGATTAATTCATGTTTATTATGAATTTCAGAGTAAATGTCATATCTAAGACTTCACGTCAGTTCTACGTCTAGTGGTTAAGTAGTGTTTAATAACAATGACCTTCTTAATTATTTAACCATTAGTATTATAGTGTCATAAAGAATAATCTTCCACTTAAAACAATGATAATAATGACCACTGACACGTGACTGAAATAAACATATAATAAAAGTTATCTGATATGTTACAGCTCAATTCAGCGGCATTTAGGGACAGACCACATTTCATGAACTAAAATGAATCTCTTTACGCTGACTTTCATTCTTCTTTATCCAGCAGTTAAAGAGGATCCCCTTATCAAAAGGTCAGCCTCTCAGAACCAGTCCATTAAATCGAACCACAACTCCACAGCCCACTCAAACCAACATAAAGCAGAACTGGTCCACACCAGAGTAGTACTGCCTATCTCTGAGTCCTGCCCTGGCTCAGTTCCTCTGGTCAACAACCGTAAAGGAAGCCTACAGCCTTCCCCGAAGCCTTTAGTGCTGAGGCGTGGCCTCGTGGGCTCCAGAGAGCTGGTTCAGTTGGTGAGGGGACGCGTCGGCCTGGCAACTTTGGAGGCCGGCAGGCTCCAGTGGGCACGGAGCCTGCCGGTGAAATACAGATACCACCCCAGTAACTCCGGTGATGCCGACCTGCTCAGTAGAAGACCAAGCGCGCGTAAGGCTTCCCCTGAGCTAAGCTGGATGGTGTGGCTAGGCTAACAAGGCACTACATCACAACGCATGTGTTTCAGGATAGGCTGTAGTGGAAGCGCTGTCCTTCCATGTGGCCAACGCTGCTGCTAGCTTGTCCCAGGCTAAACGTCCCTGGCTAACATTGCAACGTGTACGTTGGTAACCGAAGCAAGGCGTGCTTTACATGGTCGCATGTCTAATATTCCTTACTAATGTGTGCAGCTGTCAGCTGTGAGCAATTAACTGTTAGACATGCAGAGGAAAATGTAACCAAAACGAGCAGCAAGCCATCTTCTACAGAGTTTTGGGTGCGGCTCTTATAGGTTTTTTTCACTTGTGATGTTATATATTGACTCGCTAGGTAGGTAGACCAGAAGACCAGAGGACCATATAATTGTCATTTGGGCATTACATAGCGGTTAGTCAGGTTGAACAACAGGTTGAACAGCATTGTCTTTTCACTGTCTGAACCCTAATTCATAAGCAACTGATTCTCTTGATTTTGTACCTTTGTGTCCTAAATCACACCCTACTCCTTAAATAGTGCACTACGTTTAACCAGGGCCGATTGTTGTTTGCAAGGGAATAGGGGGCATTTTAGGATGGTTTGTGCATCTTCCTCGTTATAACTCAGCATGGCGGCAAACATGGCCGGTTGTGGTTCTGATAAGTGAATAAACACTAATATCCATACAGGCTTTTAGTAACAGGATTAGTTAAAAGCTGTCAACTTGCTCCTTTTATTTATTTTAATTTACTCTCCGCTGGCACAGAGAAGCTGTTTATTCGGTGAGCATATCAGCTATTCTGAAAAATGTGCCTGATTAATTTCCACTTCAGGGTGAAAACATGTAATTCATTTTTTCCCCACGACGGGATGAGCCTGGGTCGGTGGATGTGGTTTTATGTAGTGGTTAAGACAATGTCCAAGGGGCGGCTGAGCTGTGAATAAATCACAGTGGCACTCGGACCAACCTAATTACCCGAGCCAAGGGCATCGCAGTCAGTGTCATCATGCCCCAAGACAAGAGGAAGACCAGCCACATGTGATGCATTCAGACGCGGGAACAAAAGGGACATATTTACGATGTCATCTTCATGATATTTATGGTTTATTATCTTAATGAGATTAACGTGGGGAATGATTTGCATAGCCAGCAGTGGAAGCATGTAGAGGGCTCTTCAATGTAATGAGTTAATAGTTGCTAATTGGACAGGCACATATGGACTTATAAATAGGATTTGGGCATGTACAGGGTTCTTACATATGTCACAGACGGCCACACACTCAAATGATGAAAGGCAACAGTAAACATGCCCCCCCCCCCACACACACACACACACAAATAAAGCAGTTCGCCCAATTAGTATAATTTAGTAAAAATGGCAACCGTGAGCCTCAGTAGCAGGACACGTTTACCCAAGTTAAGTGACAGTTGGGCCAGTGGTGCCTTCACTTTTGTCTTAGTTGGCGAGGGTAGTATGCGGACTTGTTTCCCAGTTTTGATGTAACTTTATGGAGGAGTGGATAAGAAGTGTCCTTATTGTTTTCGTTTTTTTTTTTACAGAATCAGAGACAATGGATGAAAGGGGATACCGGTATTGATCCCAAACAATGAAGGTTGGAGATGGGTTTTGAACCCAATCGGTGAAGGGTGGAGACGGGTATTGAACCCAGTCGATGAAGGGTGGAGACGGGTATTGAACCCAGTCGATGAAGGGTGGAGACGGGTATTGAACCCAGTCGATGAAGGGTGGAGACGGGTATTGAACCCAGTCGATGAAGGGTGGAGACGGGTATTGAACCCAGTCGATGAAGGGTGTGGATGGGTATTGAACCCAGTCGATGAAGGGTGGAGACGGGTATTGAACCCAGTCGATGAAGGGTGGAGACGGGTATTGAACCCAGTCGATGAAGGGTGGAGACGGGTATTGAACCCAGTCGATGAAGGGTGTGGATGGGTATTGGACCCAGTCGATGAAGGGTGGAGACGGGTATTGAACCCAGTCGATGAAGGGTGTGGATGGGTATTGAACCCAGTCGATGAAGGGTGTGGATGGGTATTGAACCCAGTCGATGAAGGGTGGAGACGGGTATTGAACCCAGTCGATGAAGGGTGGAGATGAGTGTTGCACCTCTGAGAGAATGTTCACGCCTTGCGTCTTTTGTGTCAATTGTAATGGAATTTAACATTAGAATCTTTCAGTATTAATGGTCAACCTGTGTAATCTTGTAAATGCCTGATGGGAAGATGCATCATTCACCTAATTGGTGGATCCTCAATTCCTTTTCCGATTTTACAAAAAAAATTCCATTGGTTGAATTGATTTGCATTTTATTTACATTTTAGCCATTTTGCCATTCTTATCCAGAGTGACTTTCTGTAGTGACTGGCTACAATTTCGATATTATGTTCTGAAGTCTGCAATAAATGCTGAACTTGCACTTACCAGTAAGTCAGTTTTACAGTAAGTTGGTTTTACAGTAAGTCAGTGGTACATGGAATTAGCAGCATGATGGTGTTGGCCCTGCTGCATGTTGCATCATAATGTTCCCTGAAATAGTTGTTCTGCACATGCATTTTGATTGAGTCGCATTTTGAGGATTTTATCCCTGTTGGTCAGAGTTGTCAGGTTGCACAATACCATACATTACATCAGTCCTGTCCATACCCGCCTGGAACTCCTCCTAAACCTTCTCTCTCTCCTCCACCAAATCTCTTTTTACACATTCTACCTGTCTTACCTCGCAATGGGATCTTCTCTTCTGAACTAAGTGTGCCGTCTTGTCTTGGTCCATTTGCTTACAGTAAATGCCAAACACCTAATTACTGTGTATGCCCTCACCCAGTAGGCGCTTTGCTTCTCACACTCCTCCCTGTGATTTCAGTTGAAGAGGAGCAGCACTCGACACTGTCACCTAAAAGAAAACAACGCAATGGAAACACACGGAACTCGCCCCACGGTTCACCCAAAATGATGAGGTAGGAACAACCGCTTCATTACCATTGTTTTTTTGTGTTTGCCTGTGTTGTCGCAGCAACCATGACAGTAGGTGTTGCATGGCACCCAACAGAAAACGAAGGAGAACCCCCCCCCCCCAACGCCAAAGCATGTCACTCCTGTCAGTTCATCGACCGTCAGTGTGACAAGAGCCTCAATATTTCTTTCACGAAGGGGGGGGGGGGGGGTTGGGAGAGACCACGAGAGTCTGTTTGAGGAACACTCTAGCTTTAAGGTTTCAACTGTCACCTCTCCCCGTTCTATCCCGATGTACCGTACCGGAGTCTTTAAACAGCTGTGACACTAATGACAGCACCAGCGAATCAGAGGCTCCTGTGGTTCTATCGCCCGGGGCAACTCCTCTATTGTAGCGATCCCTACGCGTTCTATTTCTGGCACTCCGGGCCAAGGCTGATACACAGTCACAATCCAAACTGAAAATCAAATACTACCTTGCTTTTATCTTGTCCCATGGAATTAAACAAGTGTTTATTGATTTTGACTGGTGATAGCGACCCTCTATTAAAGACACAGGGCCATTAGGGAGGAGGGAGAAGTTGTTATCATAAAAAGGGGAAAGGCAATGGATGAACCAGGTCAGAGGAAAGATGCAATGGCGCGTATGGAACTGGTCCAACCCTACATCCAAGATGTAAATGATAAAAATACACTGCTTAAACATTGCAATGGCCGATATGAATGAATCCCAGCCACAGGCTTTTCCAGGTCATAACCTTTTAGCTGTACGTACGCTAACATACTCCCGTTAGCCGGGCTAAAAACTGTGAAACATGCAGGTGGGTCTGGTATTTGGTTTATTTCATACTCGGGAGTTTCACGACCACATCACCTGCCAGGCTACTGAGTTTTTGTGGAAGGAGGGATTGTTTCAGGTAGCCTAAGGGATACTTTATTTCTACAAGCAGAGAGAAAAAGCATCTGGTTGTGTATACCATATCAAATGTGTTTTCTACAGGACCTGGGGGCCCCAAGGCCTCTGTAAATAAGTAATGATCAACAGATTGGCTGTGGGTTTTTTGAAAAGCATGCCTTTGTCAGTCTGCATGATGGTGGGGGGGTGGTTTCAAAGCCATCGTCTGCTTTCATTGCCTGCTGGAGCGGAGCAGAACAGAGTGAGTGTTTATTCACAGCCAGGAGCTACAGTCCTCTAACTAAAGGGAATGCTGGAAGAGCAAATTTGACACAAATAAAATACCCAGCTTCTGGCAGAGTTTCCTTTCAGTTAGGCTGTCAACTCTTACAGTACGCTTTGGAACGCATGGATTGCAAATTCTGCTGACGTTCTTTCTGTCTCTACGAGGAAAGTTATTCCATATTCACCGTTTGATAACCACCCTGTGATGGGTCCACAATATTCCGAATGAATATTACTAATTAGATTGTCTAAAAAAAAAAAAAGCAACACATTTGATCACGGGTGGATCCAAGGCCTGTGTGTTCACAACAATGTCAGGCTCAGCTATGCCCACATAGTGTAAATAATGAAACGCATAGCCTGCAGAATGTGTTGACGAAAGCAATCAGCAGTGGCTATATCAGGAGAAAAGGCCCGACTCCCAAATGACATCCTACTTTCTACTTAGTGCGGGTACATTTGGGTCCAGAATGGTTTACTAAGAAGGCCATATGGGTGCATATTTGGACGCAGCCATTGCGACATAGCTGTCGCCTAATGACTTGCACAGAGAGAATGTGACACATCACCAAAGTAACAAGCCACATCCCGCCCCTCCGCGGTGAAATTAACACCATTTCGGCAGACCTCTTGATGGGCCACGAGACACATCTAATTGCGGGGAGTCACAAATAATTTGCTCATGGCCGTCCGCACCGCGTCATGCCGGCTGTGGCCCGGGTGGGCGGTGGCTTTGGGCTTGTGACAGGCAGGCCGGGCACAAATGGCGCCGATTTCCCTTACGAAGCGCCCTACCGACGGCTATGAAGGTAGATAAAAGTGTGTGGTTTGGGACTCTGCAAGGGTGTATCTGAGAGATGGCTATCTTGGCAGACAGTCTCTGCCTCACTCAGCGGTCACAGCGGGAGGCGCTGATTGAAGTGACAGGCCTCCAGTGAGTGAGTGGTGAAACACGCGGCTTATGATGAAATATTTAGCCGTGGTGTAAAAGCTCTAAATGCTTTCACTCTTATTAGCACCTGTTCAGGTCTTTGTCTCAGCCTACCTGCATGTAATAAACAGGGCCGTTTGTACTCAGCTGGTCAGCTGAAGGTAAAATAAAACTGGTTGCAAATTGGCAATGTAAGTAACATTTATGATCAGGCCAGCTAAAATGTACATGAACAAAAGCAATAGGTTGTTAATAGGTTTTTTCTGCAGTTCGTTTTGAACGTTTAGCCTAACCGCAAACTCATCATTAGACCTTTGCTTAAGTTCATATAATGTAAATAACCAATTACCTATAAAAGTGGTTGTTTTAGAAGATCCACCACAGTGAGAACTACTCCCTGTTAAGTAAAGCACTATATATTATTGCTCCTGGAACCTCGGCTAAACCTATTTAAACACAGCATTTGTGTCTTTCACAGATCTGGGTCATTTAAAATATTCTTTTCCAAAGGGGTTCTGACAGACTGAAGGTTGAGGAGTAGAAAGCATGTCAAAGAAGACATTTGCCTGCGTTATTCAACTACTTTGCTGAGAGGGAAAACATTATGGTTCTAGCCTTGGGGTAAAACCCCCCAGGCAGACATTTTGAGTCACCGCCGTGGAGCCAGAGGGATTGTAGTTTCTACTGTCATGCATACTTAAAACCTAACTTAAGGTGGTATTCTTCTAATGTCCATACAGATCAAAGATGCACTCCTCTCAACTGATAAAAGGTATGAAGTATTTAAAGATCTGTGGAAATGAGGGATTCCAGTCTATGTTTCAGAGTATACCATCTTCAGGCGATTATATTTTGGAAAATCTCTGTTGTCACAGAAGACATTTGGAAAACGAGATTATTCCAATATTTACATACATAAATAAGGTAACAGGCGTGCTTGTATTTCTAAGCCTTATCGCTTGATGATATGTTGTTGTATCAAAATACAGATAATTATTCCATCTAAAATTAGCTTTAAGACCGGCCCCATGTGAAACTAGACCAGCCTGAATATTACAACTGTTCTCAAAAGGTTTCATAGCTGTGTTAAAGTCAACATGTGCCCAGTTAAAAAATCTGGTACCTGTGTTCAGAGACCACATATGTGGTCAGTGTGCAATGGGATAAAACTCAGATGCTCATAACCGCGATCAGTAGAAATTAGGTTGGTTGTTCCTGATGCGCGCGCACACACACACGCACACACACAAACACACAAAACCATGTGATGATAAAACATTAATGTTCTTCAGTTTGAAAAGCAAATATGATTGGGCAAATTGCTGAAATATTTAAAGTGCGGCCTGTTAAAGCTTTTACCAGGAGAAACGTAGCTTCAGAAGCTGTGTGCTGTAAGGAAGTTGTAATTGGTTCTCAGAGCTCGTGCCAGTCAGGGGTTTTGCCCAAATGGCGCCCCGTTCACTATTTAGTTCACTGCCTTTGACAAAGGGCATTGGTCTGAAGCGGCGTCCTACATGGCAAATAGGGCGACATTTGGGAGGCGTTACAAGGCGGCGTGTCGCTGCCATCTCTGTCCTTCTTCCGCCTCGCCACTGTGGTAGACGTCAGTCAACCTGATGACTCCGCAGTTTGTTGGCGTCTCTGCTGATGGTTTCTGACAGGAAAAAGCAGAAAGAGAACAGGGGGGGCGGGGGGCGAGGGGGGGGGACGCCCCGGAAAATAAATACGGAAAAGCTCTCGAAGCTCAGTGAAAGTGATTTGTTTGCAGATCCCCCTAAAATGTTTTTTGATGAGTGTGTTTTCAGGATGGGAATTTTATGGGCAGTTCTGTTGTTATGCGAAAACCCACGGGGTGCCAAGAGCCGTGTTGAGAGCACAGACACTTAACACCATTGGAAGAGGGTGTGAGATCACATCATCCGTCCCAAAGGCACACTTTCCCCATAGTTTACCCCTTTGGCTTATGAGGCCTTGTTCAAAAGCTGCTCACTACATGGGGAAAAGGGTGCTGGTTAGGACGCAAGGATTGAGTCCCGGTCGACTAACCCGAAAAAGGTTTGTCTGAGATGTAGACAAAACATCTCGTAGTATCCAGACGATCTTTATCTCTTTAGCGTGTATGCAAAATGTGCTGTTTGTCTGCTCGGTGGAAATACAAACCAGACGGATGTCTCGCTGACCGACAATCCATTTGGAACTTATACGACCACACATAAATAACGCTCCCCAATGTATTGCCTAGTAGTCCTCTCACCTTGCTGTTCAAATATTGAAGCGCGACCGCCGCCACTGTGCCACCTCATTACACTTTCCAATGACACAACAAGCCTCGCCGATTCTCATGCAAGGTCCGCCTCTCGTCCCTCCTCATCCGTCCTGTCTCCTGTCTCACCCCTCCTCTTCTGTCCCTGCTTCCCTCCCACTGCCTCCTTCTTGCCTTTGTGTGATTAGGCATGACCCGCTCCTCATGCCGGGGAACGAGCAAATCGAGAACATGGACGTGAACGTGAAGAAGTACGACTCCACGGGGATGTTCCATTGGTGCCAGTCCAAAGACATTGAGAGAGTCATCCTGGTAGGCTCCTCGCACTCCGCCCCGCGCCCTCATCCCAAAGGCGTCATTTTGTCGGTGCCTTCATCCAAAACGGGGCCTGTTTCCTCTGCTTTTTGACCAGAGCTCCACTTGGGTTGGACTGTGGGCTCGGACCAAAAGCAGGGTTCTTTAAATAGGGAATAGGGTGCCATTTGGTATATACACGGCGCCTGGTTTCACTTCCCTGTGACAAATGTGCTGTGTCACAAAGTACCACCAGACATGGACAGCTAATGAGCTGGTTCACGTGCCTCTTCTCATGGCTGTTCTGTGCTTCTTGGAAAATATACCAACATGCCATAATGCAATTAGCAAATGACACTTGACAGCAACTATTTCTCTTATATTTTGTGTAAAAACTGAATCCGTGTAGATCCTGTAATCTCAACACTGTTCGGAAAATGCGTAGTACCACTGTTGAAATGCTAAGTCTGGATAAGATGATTGAGTGGTATGTACATCCTGTGCAGACACGGAGCGAAGCAGCCATGACGGTTCTGAGCGGCCATGTTGTGGTCTGCATATTTGGAGACGCCAAGTCGGCCTTGGTGGGCCTCAGGAACCTTGTGATGCCTCTCAGGGCAAGCAACTTCCACTACCACGAACTGAAACCCATCGTGTTCGTTGGTTCTCTTGAGTACCTGAAGAGAGAATGGGAGACCCTTCACAACTTCCCCAAAGTTTCCATCTTACCGGTGAGTATTTTATGACATTTTCAAAATGGACGCCACATGTTAGCGGTCATCCAACTTGTTTATATGTAATCCTCTGCCATTACGTAGCACACCATTAAAAGGGCTGTCCAGTCACATGATCAACCCACTGAAATTGTACAGAATCGGTTCACACACTTATTTTGCCTTCTAAACCAAATCAATCTGTTTGCAATTTGTGAATTTTCACAGCTGCAAGGAGATTTCAGATGAATTATAGTATAACCACATTGTCTCTTTAAAATGACAAGTACATTTTTGGTTAACTTGTTCCCAGAAACTGTTGTGGACAGTTCAATACTAGTATTTGTGATCAAAGCCTTACTTTTGATCACAAATACTAAAAACAAAAGTAGAAGAAAAAGAACACTTGGAAAATCTGAAAATCATTCTCCTAAGGGGTCAGTCAGCAGTCAAGATTAGATTCAGGCTGGGTGTTTTGTAAAAGCACATTGTGACAACTGCTGATGTAAAAAGGGCTTTATGAAATACATTTGATTGATTGATTTGATCTAGGGAAGGATGAGCTGGCCATTAGAAGATGTACTGGAATTTATATTTTTCATTACCATCTGTTGTTGGGTTACACAGAAACACTGCTTTCTACCACTCTGGGTGAACTGGTTAACTGCTCCACTCGTGTTTTCAGTATCAGTAATAGATCAAGTTTCATAAAAATCTAGAAACACTGGACATTTGCTTTATGTTACTAAAACACATTTTAAGAGTTATCCCTCTCCTGTAACAGGGAACATAAATGATAAATGATTACGCAATAGCAATGCGGTTGGTTTATCTCTTGTCACAGGGTACCCCATTAAGCCGAGCCGACCTCAGGGCTGTCAACATCAACCTCTGCGACATGTGCGTCATCCTGTCGGCCAATCAGAACAATATCGATGACGCGTCACTGCAGGACAAGGAGTGCATCCTGGCGTCGCTCAACATCAAGTCCATGCAGTTTGACGACAGCATCGGGGTCTTGCAGGCTACTTCTCAAGGTAGGGAAGGAGTTGGCCTATCACAGTTCAGTGCTCTGCCCAGAGGGGGGACACCCTGGCAGAAATAATTTCCCTCACAGGGCTGCGTGTGTACATGTGTGTATGTGTGTGTGTACGTGTGTGTGTGTATGTGTGTGACCTACTGTCACAGTATTTGACAGAAATTCGTGATTTGTCTTCCTCGGGGTAACTTGGCCAGCTAGCTACTAGTTGGTTTCTCTATAATCTCTTATTGCTAATAATATTATTATCATTATTAACACTAGTCATTAGTGTTGTCGTCATTATTACCACTATGAAGTCAGAAAAACAACAACGGCAAAAACATTAATAGTAGTTGAAATCTTGAACAATGGAGAGGAAGAAGGTTCTGATGGGACTTCAATGATGGCCTTAGATTTTCTGGCCCTGAATGCTGTAGTTTAAGGGACCTCTTGACCTCAAAATACATTTCCTGGTACTTTGGTTCATGTCTGCAATACTTGCATGACCTACCGTAGTGGGTTTGGCTTAGTCAGCAGCAAGTGATGAATGTCAAAACCCAGTGCATGCATTATGTATGGAACATCACTGAATTAATGGGTTTACTTGTCAGTTTTGAGGAGAGCAAGAGATGTCAATCTGAATTCAGGCCCATGTCACTTGCTTTGGGATTTCGTGGCTATGTTATGAACGTGTGACGCAATGTCAAGGGGTTATTAGACTACACATGGGCCGTGATACCGGGAACAAAATGTGTGTCATGTAACATTTATTGTGCTTTATTTACGGACGGGTTGACCTCTCAAGACTCTTGCTGAATTGAACTCAACATGGTGTTATAACGGCTTCCTACAAATGATTTGAGTGGGAAAAATACTGTATGTTACAACATACTTATAAATCATCTTATTGGTTTAATTTTTCTTTCAACTGTTACTTTCTTTAGAGCGCCTAGATGTGTTTTAGGATTAGTTTTTTTTTGTGTTATTGCAGCCCCCCCCCCCCCCCCCGGGTGCATTTGCTCTCTTTATTTAAACCATTACATCCATTCGAGATGATGATACACTTTCCTTTTATTTCCGGGAATAAAAGGCTACATAAGGCGTTACACCCTCTGTCCTTAACACCTGTGTGTGTTTCCCGGTAGGTTTCACGCCACCAGGTATGGACAGGTCCTCTCCGGAAAACAGTCCTGCTCACGGGGGCCTGGCCCGACAGGCATCAATCACAACAGGAGCCAACATCCCCATCATCACGGAGCTAGGTATGTCAGCCGGTATGCACAGCTTTATTGAGGATATTGTTTTCTAATCTTAGCCCTTGTGATATTTTGGAAGATTTCCTTGAGGTGGATGATGACTACCACTCTAAACAGACCATAAATCCTCATTCACTCTGTGCTTTCTAACATTTTGAAAATGTTTGTTTTCATTTTATTCATGACTAATAAATTAATCAAAGAATATCCTAAAACTAAACAGCATTTGCTTTATACGACATTTCAAAATGTTGGTTGTTTTTCTACTCAGGGCTTCAAACAAACTCATGGATAAAAAAAAATGTTGTCTCTGCTTGCAGTTTGTTGAAAAGTCTTCTGGTACAAATTCAATTCTTATTCATCCACACACACATAATACTGCAGGCACTTAAGGTGCGGTGGATTTATATGTGCCAGCCTCCTCAACAATACATAACCCTAAGCAATACATGAATAACAAGAGTGAGTAAAAGTCCTCAGCTGAGTTCACCAGTTTTGGGAAGTTTCTAATTAAGATCTAAATGACCAGGTGAAGTTCCGAACAAACCAGTGACCTTAACTTATTCACATTCACGCTTCCTTTTTATCAATAAATTCATGTTACTGATAATCGAGAAACTAAATGTTTACTAACTCTTTCTATTCCTCTTGTCCCAAAGAGATATATAGAGATGGTAACATTTTATCAGTCTCATTGTCGCTGCCCATACGCTCAAAGGTGCCGTAATAAGACCTGGAAAGTTAGTCATTAGGGAGCAGTTCTGAAGGTCGTGTCATGGCCATATTGCCTTCCTCAGAACATCCCCTGTTTGCTTGGACACAGTATCCATGAGTTTGTAGCTAAGCCACCCTCGAGTGCCTAGTTAGAGTAATCAAATGTAGAAAAACGACAAGGTGTGTGCCTCAGACCTTCACAGTGTCTATTGAACCTCCAGAAACATGCTTCACCCCTTAACAGTTTCTCCTCAACACTTGTCTGTAGCGCCATTAGCAAAGGCAGCAGGCAAAGTCCTGCCTGTGGTTTCACTGAGTCAGGATAAGAGCAGTGGCATCAACATTCAGATAATAACTGAACTGGGTAAGGAGCTGCGGTTTCTGTACACTCCCCGCCGAGCCCTCCACCATCACGCTTACTCTTCATGTCTCTGGCTGCCTGTTCCGAGGGGACGTGTCCCAAATCTCGTCCTGTTCCCCGAACGGCGCCGGCAAAAGTAGCGCACTGCCGAAGGGAACATGGTGACATTTGGGACGTGCCGCTGGCCCGGTTCATTCCTGTGGGATAACTGAGCTATGGGATCACACTGTGTTGCCATTGGGTCTGTTGTTGGAACTGTCTGTCTTCCTTAGGGCCCTTTAAAGTTGTGTTCCCCACTCTCTCGCTCTTCATCCCCCATTTCTTTCTGGTTTCTGAGAATCACAAAGCCCTTTGAGCACAAAGTCCTTGAGCTTGATTCCGTAGCAGTGTCTTTGTTTTCCGTACATCATATTATCTGGCCAATGGCTTCCTACTGTTCTTCCTGTCATGACCGACTGGTGTTTATTTTCAAGCCTGCCTGGAAGTCTCTGATAGAAGAAACACGTCTGAAACAAAACTCAGCATCAGTACTTTCCTTTAAAACAAGTTATCTATGTTTCTGAAATATTGAAATAGCATCAGTACACAGATAAATCATAGTCAGTACACTATATGTACAAGACATATGTACACTGTGTATTTAATCTCATGAAGATTTCTCGCTTTGAATTGTTAAAGCTTGAGTCTTTAAATATGCATGAGGCAATAAGTGCATGAGTCACTTGGATATGGCCTGTTCAATAGCTTACCAGAAAGCTAACCAAAGACTGGAAAATTTGACAGCCTCTGTCCTGACCTGTGAACATTTCAGATCTTTCCCAAGTGCCGCAATGATTTGAACGCCTGAACTGTCCTTATCCACACCCAGGCTGTATCCACACTAGTCCTAATCCACATCCAGGCTGTATCCACACTAGTCCTAATCCACATCCAGGCTGTATCCACACTAGTCCTAATCCACACCCAGGCTGTATCCACACTAGTCCTAATCCACACCCAGGCTGTATCCACACTAGTCCTAATCCACACCCAGGCTGTATCCACACTAGTCCTAATCCACACCCAGGCTGTATCCACACTAGTCCTAATCCACACCCAGGCTGTATCCACACTAGTCCTAATCCACACCCAGGCTGTATCCACACTAGTCCTAATCCACACCCAGGCTGTATCCACACTAGTCCTTATCCACACCCAGGCTGTATCCACACTAGTCCTTATCCACACCCAGGCTGTATCCACACTAGTCCTTATCCACACCCAGGCTGTATCCACACTAGTCCTTATCCACACCCAGGCTGTATCCACACTAGTCCTAATCCACACCCAGGCTGTATCCACACTAGTCCTAATCCACACCCAGGCTGTATCCACACTAGTCCTAATCCACACCCAGGCTGTATCCACACTAGTCCTTATCCACACCCAGGCTGTATCCACACTAGTCCTAATCCACACCCAGGCTGTATCCACACTAGTCCTAATCCACACCCAGGCTGTATCCACACTAGTCCTAATCCACACCCAGGCTGTATCCACACTAGTCCTAATCCACACCCAGGCTGTATCCACACTAGTCCTTATCCACACCCAGGCTGTATCCACACTAGTCCTAATCCACACTAGTCTGGCCATGCGTACAATGTGGTCCGTTTCGTGACTTGACCTCTGCTGCCTCACGATCACCGATTTGAACGATGTCTCGAATTCGGTCTCCCGTTCATCCCGTCTCTGTGTGTGAATGTGCAACGTGTGCATGATTACTGTTTTTCGCTTCCTGTCGTGGAGCTTTGGATCAAGCGGGGTTGTGTATTCACCTGTCAGAGTCTCACAGTGTCAACAGTGTCAACAGTGTGACGGCGCAGTAGAACCACTCATCAACCGTGTGCTTTTCCGCCACCAGTGAACGACTCCAATGTGCAGTTCCTCGACCAGGACGATGACGACGACCCGGACACAGAGTTGTACCTCACGCAGCCCTTCGCCTGTGGCACTGCCTTTGCTGTCAGTGTGCTGGACTCGCTAATGAGCGCGGTAAGAAAACACAAACCCGGACGTGCGCGTCTTGGGCCTCACATGGTTCAGAGGTGTGCCTAAGCCCCAGGTTTGAAACCCGGGTGGTAACACAAAGTGGGCGTGGTTTAGAGGTCTCAGTGGAAATATTCAATAAAGGAAAATTCTATAAGCCGTACACAATAGATCTATCGGTTAAGAATGTGTGTCTGTATATGTTACTAAGGAACTTCATTAAACTGTTTAAACCAAAAACATCTCCTGGGTGGACAGTCATGAAGGCCAGGCACTTTAACTGGAATGATGGCTTCATTTGTCAACCTTTCACTTTGATTGAGGCTAAAACAGAAGTTGCCTTCAAGTGCCATTCACTGTAGGCCAATCTAATGCAACCTAATAGACAGGTCTCATCCATCATCCTCCTCCGTAGCCCTGTCAGCAAACCAGACAGGGAGATGTCACATGGAGAAGAAGGGAGGACATACAGACAGAAAGACAGACAGGCAAGGAAGACAGACAGACAGGGTGGCTCACAGACTGACAGGGTGGCTGATGGATAGACAGACAGGGAGGCTGACAGACAGGCAGCCAGATCCATCAGCTGGGTTTACAGCATCCTCCACACTGCTCAACCTAAATGTGTTTTTTTAACCTGTTTTTTTTAACCCTTTAACCTTTTAACCATTTGACCTTTAACCCTAACCCTTAGTTCACTTAAGGCCCAGCTATTTTTGTCACCCTCATGTTTTATTATCGACTTTTAGTCTGCTCAAATGAAAATCTTAGTAGCCTACTAATCGGTTTACAGTCACAAGGATCATTTTGACTTGTCTAATTTTAGTCTAGTAAAATAGATAGAAGCTGCATTTTTATTGGATCAGTTTAGGTATTTATAGTCTCTTAAATTGCCACTGAAAAATAGGTGATTGAATATTATTTTCGTCGCTATTTTTGTGAACAAAATGAACACTTGAATTTGCTTTGCTCTGGGTTTTGTTCTTCTTCCAAATGTCCTTCCGGCTGTGTCTCCGACATCCCCGTCGTCCTCCTCTTCATCCTCTCAGACGTACTTCAACGACAATATCCTCACTCTGATCCGGACCCTGGTGACCGGGGGGGCCACTCCGGAGCTGGAGGGTCTGTTGGCGGAGGAGAACGCATTACGGGGAGGCTACAGCACCCCGCAGACCCTGGCTAACCGGGACAGGTGTCGCGTCGCTCAGCTTGCCTTGTACGACGGGCCCTTCGCCGACCTGGGGGTGAGTGACTGGTTGCATTCTGTCGCTCGGGCTCGCAGTGCAGAGAAGTCCTTCTGGGGTTCGCGCATTGAGGCCAATCGGAGAGAGAATGAGGCGGTTTTTGGCACCGACTGTTGTCACGTTCAACCACTCTCGTAATAATAGGCTAATCTGGTCGAAGAAATAACACAAGTGGCGTAAACCCAGGCACAAGGTGTGAGTTGGACATCAGAAGTCCACATCTAATGTTTTGCTCCTCTGCTTTACAGGACGGTGGTTGCTATGGTGACCTATTTTGTAAAGCGTTAAAAACATACAACATGCTGTGCTTCGGAATTTATCGCCTGAGAGACGCACACCTAAACACACAAAGTCACACTAGTCTGTGTACCAAACGGTGAGTACGCTGCCGAGTGACCGTTGACACATTCTTGAGACGCTTCACGGTACACGTTTCATTTTGACGGTACACGTTTCATTTTGACGGTACACGTTTCATTTTGACGTGACTGTGAATGTGGCCACTGACCATATTATGAATCAGAATCTCCTTTTAATCTGAGTGGATTTACACGCCCCAGTGCAGGGTGGTACATGGGTGTGGCAGACACGCATCAACGCCTCTGTTTCCCAACGCCCCCTCTTCTTTCCAGCTACGTGATAACCAACCCACCCTACGGCTTTGAGCTGGTGACGTCGGATCTGATCTTCTGTCTGATGCAGTTTGACCACAACGCGGGCCAGTCCCGCGCCAGCCTCTCCCACAGCTCCCACTCCTCCCACACCTCCAGCAGGAAAAGCGTCCATTCCATCCCTGCCACCAACCGCACCAACCGAGCCAAGAGCAGAGACCTGCGGGACAAACAGAAGTACGTGCCCCTCCAAACAAGGTTTCCTCCCACACGGGCATGAGTCAATAGTAGTGTACCATCTAGGCAATAGGATGCCATTTGGGAATCAAACTATGTGCCTGTCCCAAGTCTTTCTCCCTTCGTCAAGAAGGGCCTGTGAACTGTCTTAACGTTTGTGAACTTTCTTGCATTTCTTACGATTTTCATTTCCTATCTGGTTTCTTGTTACGTATAGGCATTACTCAACTCTCATTAAAATAGACAGCTAATAAAATCATTGAGGAAAAGGGACTGTATTGCTTCCTATTTATGCCGGAACGGCTTGTAGCTACGAAGTACTGAGCGATCCATCCTGTTTGTTTTCTTCGAGTGCTGACATTTGAGTGTGGGTTTTACAGGACGTGTTTAACAGTTACTGAGGTCGCTGAGTGAACACCTGTGGTCAGTACTGTGGGTGAGACTTCCAACATACTTCCAGGCTTGTTTTGTTTTTACTGATTTCAATTTTTCTTTATATATATAACGTATATATTCTATAGGTGAATGCCGATCTGAGATGTACTGTACATGGTATGGAAGTTGCATGCTTGTCATTCACAGCAGTATTTCCAACACTTGCACAGATCGGCATGTTAAACCATTGGAATGCTTTAGTAACCAGCATGGAGTTTCTCTGAATTTGCATGTACATTGAAATTCTCTAACATCAGTTAATCAAGTAGCAGCACATCAGCTTTGCCATGTACCCTTTGGAGTGTTGACTACATGGGCAAGTAGTTGACGGGTCAGTATTGAACCTGTAATAAACCTCTGCCAGCAGTCAAAGTCATTGCCTTTCGGTCAGTTGCGCCAATACATCAGAGTTTGTATCCTGGTCGCAGCATACTGACTGTGCCCTGCAGTGTAACAGGCACTGCACATGAATGTTATCCAGCCTGGTTGGCGTGTTGGTCTGCCGGTCAGGCTGATCGGTGCTCAAATCACCTGCCAGATTCATCCACGGCACATTTAGGAAACTGGGTAGACACAGTGGTAAAATGCATTATGTGCATGAAATGGATGGCGCTCTGTACCCCTTCCTAAAATGCAACAAGGATGCGTGATAAGGTACAAGGCGTATCTAATGTGTCAGCCGTTAACTTGTTGACATGCGTTTTTGTTGTGGCTTTAATGAAGGCAGAGAAGGTTCTGGTGTGGCCAAAACAACCGCTGCTTTGTACGACCTGCAGGTACATGACCTCACCGCCAGTCAGCCTGCGATACAGCAGAACAGAAACATTTATACAATGACACCAGGTGGTTGGCTGTCATAACCTATGTCATTGTGTTACATTATGTCATCCGTGTTTCTGCAACAGCCATCATATTGAAATTCTTAGGAAAGTATCAGTCTTTAAAATCACAGGGTAGGTTGTTTCCAGTCAAAGTCTCAAGCACCTTACAAAATATGAATCTTTTTGGGGGGGGGGCATGGGGGTTTCAGAGCATACATTTTGTTGATCAATAATGGGTACATTTGAACCATCCCTGTCGAACACAGCACTTTATACATTGTTTGTTTAGACTATTGTAATGTGACAGAACAGGTTTAAAATCTTAATTTAAAGTAAGCCAGTCTGCTACTGCTGGAAATGCATCTTTCAGCAACAGGACATGTCATTTATTATAGGGATTTAAAGTATTGTAGGGTTTGTAATGGGAATCAAGTGTGAAGTGTCAAAGTTCACAAACACATTCACAATATTGGATAGCACTTCAAACCTAAAGAATACTATCTAGAAAGTGTCCTGTACATTCTAATGGAACAGGGCGATTGAATTCTGGTCTTACACACACAGATATTTGCATTGCATGACTGCTGCCCAAGACAAAAACCATGGTGAACTCCTGAACAAAGGTCGCTCTATTCAGTGGAGACAAATGTCGTAATAAGACATTAGGTCCCATATCATGTGAAACTGTTGCATAGTAGTATTTGCAACCAAATGGCAACCTTTTCCCAATATGAGCTGATCACTTTCGACCTGGCTCCTATTGGCCTGGTCTAAAGTGTAGCACTGTCTAGGAAATACGGTGCCATTTGAGATGGAACCAGTCTGATCCGAACACCATTAACTGTTTGATTTCCATCGTTTCCCAGAAAAGACGTGGTTTACAGATGAGCCTGAGAATGAAGCCGACCCAAGAAACATTCACAAAAACCCTGCAACTACCAGATCCTGCAGCCACACAGCTGACCACCAGGGAACCAGAAACCAGCCTCTCCACTGGAGAGGTGGAGGACGAACGCTGAAAATGCAGTACCCCGTGTTGACACCTAGAACCCACCTGGAATGCATCTCAAGAACCCCGGACCCTAAAACCCAGGAAGCATCTGTAACCCATCTTGGGAAGACATGGTACTAACCAGAACCTGTGGGACTGAAACATTCTTTGTCAGTCAACAGTCACTGATCAAAACACAGAAGAATACAGTAGAACATTTTTGAAAAAGGACAGTATCTAAAAAATTTATAAAATGTCAATGCATATCATATCAAAATGCATTTGGTCACATTTTATAGATATGAAAATGTATCCATAAAATATTTCTTTAACATATAAATATATATATATATATATATCTGTACATACCGTACATACATTATATACAGTATATGATGGAATGCAATTCACATATACTCTATATATAGTGTATATACAGACAGACAATCACATGTTAATTAAATGTACAGTCATTCACTAACATTAGCGGTCAGACAGATCGCCCAGCCAGATCCTCAGTGACCAGACTCTGTCAGTTCAGCTTTCTGGGGAATGACAGTCACTTTGGTCAGAAGCAACATACTGCAAGATAATACACATAGAAACATTAGAAGAGACTGTTCTCGATCTGGAAGGATGATTTGCCATTCAGAAAATATAAGTGTTTACTTTCATTCGTACCAGGGTATTTCAAGACCAACATGTATCCTGGTTTGCAGAGCTCTACCGTCCATGTGTTTTTGGTGAACCTGGCTCGATCCTCTGGATGCTTGTATATGACCTGAGTGTGTTTATTTGGTGAATGCAGTACCACCAGAATTACACAGTTGTTGATACCAATTTACCATATTATCACTAAGTGGTAATTTAATTAGATTAAATGGCTTCTTTTTGGCACAGGCCTGATCCAAACTGGCCTGAAAAACAGTATAATTCCTGAATTTTTAGCTTTGACATTCATGTCCAACAACCGAGAAATGTTCACCGTGCTGCACTATATGGTCATGATGACACTGGAAATAATAATCAAAAAACCTGATATGATTCACAAAATAAAACATGTACAACATCAGTGTATATACCGACACATTTGGTACATTCACCCTGTAATAGTGACGTCATGTTACCGGCCAAATATGATGGAGCTGTTTTAACGGAGACCATAGAACCCTGCGAATACCTTAATAACCTTAAGACAAGTACCTGAAACCAAAGGCTGGGTTATGATTTAAAGTGATGATGTCAAGGTCAACGAATGAGGAAGCCACACATCGCATTTAGTGGGCATGTCGTCGTACCTGGAGCTTCGTTTCCATCGCTCGAGGGCACCAATGAGTTGCCTCTTTCCGTTAGTGGAGGAGCGCGCGCTAATGCACAGTTCTGTGTCCGGGTCCTCCTTTGGCCGTAGGCACGGCCCGGCACTGGGTGTTCCCTGTCATCAGGCCCCAGTGCCATAGTCAGACTGGAGCAGTAGAACTGTACATAGATAAAGTCCAAAACAGCTCCATCGTAGATGGAGTGTTTGTCTAGCTGCATTCATTGGTGTTAAACAACTGCAACCTGAAGACCCTCACCAGACTAAACGTGAAGGATGGACGTGTTAATCAGTTAGGGATAACAACTACAATCCTATGTGCATGTTGATACACACTTTTATTTTGTAAGGTGCATTGAGCTGCTTGCTTTAGCCCACAGGACAGTGAGAGAAATATGTAGGCCAGGACTATTCATTTCATATGACACAACGCAATTTATAAAGATAGATCAGTGAAAGCGAAATAGCAAAAGTATCTTAAAGTATATTTTGGTTCCTTAAAAACACCACATAAGTCACATGTTTTGTTTTTAATAAAGCATAATAATCCCCAAAATAGTGAGCCTATATGTAGAGTGCAATGCGGTACTGGACCTTAAGGAGACAATTAATTGGAAGCAGGAAAGAAAGAAAAAACAAAGACATAAAGAAAGACGATGTGGCACCTTTCCTGGAGTGGAGAACATCCAACCATTCGGTGCCTCTGTTACAGCATCTGGCCAGGCAGTGTTTAGGTCAAGGAGGACCACAGCAAAGACCCGCTATAGCGAAGAGTGGCGTAATAAGATGAGGATGGTTGTGAACCAGGTACAGGGCAAATATATACAGATGTTGCCAAATTAGTGTCTTATTTGACCAGTTCTTAGAGAAATGTTGAACTTCTTCAGTAGATCCTAAATACATTTTTAGATACATCTAAAAACGTTTTGCCAAATTACAGCTCAAATTTATTAAATGTTTTATGTTAGGCATATTACGCCATCGCATAGAAAAAAATATTACATTAATGATTATATTATATGTATAAGGTTTGGTTATTACCTGAAAATAATTAGCTTTTTAGGAAATCATGAGTGATTAAAAGTCTTAAACTAACATTCAAATTATCAATTTACTAATATTTAATATGCAGTTTACTAATTGCAGAAGAAACATTATATTATTATGTGTATTTAATGATATTTCAAGAAAGCCAATACAAAGCTTTATTAAATAATTCTTGCTGCATGCAGGGTATGATGGGAGTTTGGCATAAAAGTGTAGCTTGTGTTTGATTACATTTTAACACATTGATTTGTGGACGCAATGACAAGTGCTAAGTTCATATTTCTGACTGTCATATATACAGTACCAGTCAAAAGTTTGGACACACTTACCCAAATGACTGGGTGTGTCCAAACATTTGACTGGTACTGTATATATACCTAATGCTAAATACAGTACATTGTCTTTTACCAAATGATTGTAAATAAGTTGTACATGATTTGATTTTGTATTTTCACAAATTAAAAAAATTGATGTATTGGGTTTTAATATCGTATTGTCATTTGTGAACCTCTATGTAATTTGCTGAATACTTTACACATGAAGCACTAACACGATTTTAATAACAGAGGACTTCAGTTAATCTTCTGATGGCCTGTTTCTTTTACATGTTTACCTCTAACCCCATCAGAGACCAAACCGTTCCTTTACCGTGTCCCCGATAAGGTTAAATTCCCTGCAGTGCACTGCTTCTGATGGGGGATCATATAGTGCACTACACTACCTAGGACAGGGTCTGCCATTTGGGATGAATCCCACATCCCTGATGACACGAGGCACGTAGGGATTGCCAGACAAATCATCTGACAGCAGAGGCCGGTCTCAGTGCCGCCCGGGTATAATAGTTGATAAAACCGTCTCCGCGTTCTCACCTTGGGACGGAGTGGGCCCATCATGTTGCTTATTAACAGTTTTACACAGCGCGGCACGGTGAGGGACTGTCAGCACGCCAATAATATTTACCGTCTGACACCTCAGAGGCTCGACAGAGGGAGATTGAGGAGGGGGAACCGGAGGGGCTGTTGATTGCACTGATCAAACCCACCGCCGTCGCGGTCACGGCTACCGTAGCACACTCAGGTTGCGTTCCAACATGGCGTCATATTCACTTCGCTAGCTCTAAATGAGGGCACATGGGGCAGGTACGGCAGGATATAGGGAATACTGTGCCAATGTGACAACAACAGGATCCCCCAACACACTCCATGTATTATAAAAACACACGCGTATACAGTCTTAGCGAATGTGGAACAACGACGTTGCTAACCCCACTGCTAACTGCTTATAAAGTGAACTACAAAACGGTTGGCCGGCTGAGATCACCTCACCTGCAGAACAACAGTGGAGGGCCGCCTCTCTCACACGCCACACCCAGAGACACGAACACACGCCGACACACAACAACCCAGCAAAGCAGAGCTGGTCGTGTTGCCTCCTTGGCGATCGTTTCCATGACAATGCGGAAGGTGAGCTAGCTAGCTACCCGGTGGCTCTTACTGCATCAATGCCGTCCCAGATAAACAGTGATCCTTTACCAAAACAAGGAGGTCATTACGCCGGGCTTGTCAAATCAATGTGTTGAGTGTCCTGGCTGATTAAGCCGTCCCTCTCTCAGTCCTGACACAGTGTCAATACTTCCCGGCTGGCCCAGAGGACGGGAGGGAGGGAAACTGGTCCATGGCGGGTCGCATCTCAAATGGCACATTATTCCCTACACAGTACACTACTTTTGACCATGGCAATGTGCTTTCCCATGGACCTTGGTCAGAAGCAGTGAACGGTTCTGGGGAATAGGGTGCTTTTTGGACTTTGCCAGACACTCTTGATGATTGGCCTGAAAACCCTATCAGTCAGACAGCTGAGCAGGACTAATGATTCCCTGTGCTGCCTATTAGAAAGACATGACAATTTAATCCTGTGGGGCCCGGCTGCCCGGAGAAAGACGAGAGAGAAAATGTGACCTTGGCTGCTTTATTAGAAGCTGAAGTAAATTGACAACAGCAGATAAATCTTTACCTTAGGCTATTAACAGAATGAAAGAACAACAAAGGAGGGAGGAGCAGGTTTCTTTAGATGTTGTTTTTCACTCGCTGGTATTTTATTTGTATTTTTTTCAGTTTTGTTCACTTATGCACGTAAGCCTACAGATATGACCTTTATAGAATCGCCATGTCTTTTCAGAGCGCATTATTTGTTCTGAATGGCTGGAACTACTGTTCTTCAATAGCATAAAGGTCTGCTCATCTTTATAAAGACAACAGATTCAGTGCATTAGAGAGATAAATATTACTGTACACCAGGCATTCTGGGGGGATTTTTTTTTATATTGAATTATCATTGAAGAACCTATTAAATACTATAGATTTATTAAGTACATTTTAATTTACTGGACTAATAAGTCAAATAATCTATATTCTATTATAACAATCTGTTTGTATATCTCAGCTCATTCTCTTGCCAAATTTGTCATGTTGTGGCGATTCTGCCGGTACCAAATTACCTGCTCTAATGTTTAAGGTCAATTCTACGTTCTCAAATTGCAACGTGAGTATCCATCCACTTCCAGCAATCCTAACTTCATCCCAGTTTCGTTTCCCTCCAGCACAGGTTGAGTGGTGACTAATACACCCCATAATGATATAAATAAAAGTCTCAATCCACAGTGAAGCGACAGAAAAGCAACAATTTGGCAAGTAATAATATAATTCTGTTGCTGTAGATTCGCCAAGGGGAATTTAGGGTATTCCACAATGCCCAGCTATAATGCTTGCATATTGCATGTGGATTGCATGCAGATCTGTTGATCTAAGAGATGCTGAGAGCAGTCTGGAACAGTTGAGTGCAGCCTTAGGGCAAGGTATATTTCCTTGGACATCTGTCTTTAAAGACAATAAGAATATTGTCAGCATCGTTGGGGGGGAGGTGGGGGGACGACGACATGTGTTTACACAGATGTTCTGAGGCTTTTGGGACATAGATTTTCTGTGCCAAGCTATACCACCATCTTTAATGCCGTGGGTCACATTCATTTTGCATTAGGTTCCTCTCTGGAATGGTAGGAGGAAACACGGAGACCCTCTCTTCCTCGGTCCTGGTCCTGGGGGGAATTTGAACAATACGAGATCTGTATCACAACCACCTACAGGTCATGGTACTGGCAAGCACCTCCAAACATTTAATGAATATAACTGAGGATTTGTATTTTCATAATTTATACTATAATTTAAACATTATAACTGTATAGCAAGTGAAAAAATAAAGGTTTACCAAAACAAAACTAGACAAGGTGATTGTGTTCCTCTCCATTTCCACCAGTCTGCAGTTTGAACAGTAGCTTACAAGCGGTAGCAGATAAACATTTGATCTCTGTCATAAGGGAAGGCCTTCACGCTCTTTCACAAGGGCCAATTTGCCTCTGAGGCATTGTTGCCCCCTGACCCTCTATGTTTCCTGGAAAGGTCAACATTTTCCATTCCTTTGTTTCAGTGCTTGCATGCATAAATCAATGCTCTGGGCCATGTGACGGTTTGAACCTGCAGGGCGGGCACGACGCTTCAAAGAGTAAATATCAATCCTTTGGGGATCGCCATAACCAGTATAGTTACATACAATGAAACATAATAAGCCGTCAATATTCTTCAACGGACACCACTGCACAGAAAAAGAAACACTATAAAATGCAATGCCCAAACATATTAGAGGTATTTTTCAACATATCCAATAATGCAGACATGAGTGTTTGCAGATACAGCTGGCCGGCTGTATATTTGTTGAGGTAATGCTAGATCATGTTGCATTTGGAGCGCTTGGCTTGGTAGTAAACAACCGCTACATAGTTCTTCCTGTACAGTTAATGTCCAGGTTCTTTGTTACAATCTGGTGAATGTTCATGATACATTTCTATGCACTGAAAAGATAGTTATGAAAGTATATTACATTCTGAGAACAGCCTGTATTGACTACACCAGTACCCTAGCCTCACGAGACATTCCCACCGTCTCACCCAAGAAACCGTGGATCTACATATTGATATCGGTTGCAAGAGTGGGCTGGACACAGAAGGCCATGCTATGTAGTTCAGTGTATGGTTGTTGCCACCTTTTGCTTGAGAGCTCATAGCCACTCTGTCGAATCCACGCAGCTCAAACCAGACTGTCAGTGTCAGAGTGGGAGCAGAGATCTCAACAGTTTGGCAATGCGAGATTCCCAGCAACCAGAAAAGCCCCCAGAGAAGCACCAATTAACGTGTTCAGTTCAGCTGATCACTCCATTTAACTACGTACTACCGTGTTAAGTAGAAATTAGCCATAACTGCTAACAGATGGCATTATGTATCCAACAACATTCACCCTTCACCCCATCCTAGTGAACATGATTTATAATTTGCAAGATATTTACTATGATTCATGCCTGTGTCAGTAGGACATTGGTGGGTTAATAGAAATGCCAGCACAGTGGCTGATTTACTTAGTAAAATGTTCATCCCAAGGTTTAGGTTCAGAAGACTGGAGCCATTCTGAGTTACAGGATCCATGCATTATGTAGAAGAGGACTGACACGACCTTCAGACATCACAGTATATATACTCAATATATTATCGCTCAGTCTGACCCTCCTTTTCAAGGCCTCACGGACGGATGAGAAACATCTGATATATTTAACTGCTTTTTTCATTAAATTACTGACTCACATTCCTCATAAGCTGGAGAAGCCATTTTGCGATGACCGGACATAAGAGGAGATTGAGTGCATTAATTTGGATGAAAAACACACGATTGATATAACTACGTGTGTTCGAGAGACACGGGCAAGTGCCTGTATGTTTGTGTCTGATACACATCAGGGTATGGAGGCGAACATGGTAAATCAGACATTCATATTATTATGGTTTCACCATATGGTTTTATTAGTGCCATATGTTGAGGGGGGGGAAAGAAAAATGTAACCCTGCTGCTGAAGGGAAATGATAGGGAATACGATGCTTTTTTGAGAGCTCTGGGTCCATTTTGATATAATTGGCTTTAGAATTATTTATGACATTAATTGCCACATTATCGACTGGCTGTCAGGTCCTTTGGCATGCAGTCTATCCATCTTCCCACAGAGCGCTAACTCAGCCTAAAGTAGACTGACAAGCTAATTATACCATCTTCTCTCACAGTGATAAATGTCGCTAATCTGAAAGCAGCTCTGAAATCAGACTCCATTTTAGGATGAATCCCAAACAGAACCCTATTTGCTATAGGGAGCACTACTTTTGACTAGAATCTTTTGAGGTGCGATTATACAATTCATCCACACTCTGAGGTCTGCTCAAGTTGTTACCCTCCAATGTGGAACACAAATGGAACCTTATTCTTGTGTTCTCTCCCAATTTGGTCCTAAATTATCTTATAAAATCTGTTCAGGCCCTAAATCATGGGTATGACTTGACTATCATTACATAGGCTGATTTCTGTCTCCCTGCTTTAATTGTCTATAGTAAGACCTTGATATTAATTGGGTCAGTTTCACTATAGTACACAGGTAAACCATAATGGCCATGATTTGTTTGTAGGCACGGCACACCGCAGAATGCCTGGACACAGCGCTTAGCTGTGGTATATTAGCAATATACATGGTAGAAAAAGCAGTTAGGTTCAACATTAATTTAATTAGGAATACAAAATAAATCTGTAATTGGGTAAACCTCGTGTGACTGATCCCACGGTAAAATAAAACGTCTCAGTTAAAACCATGCTGCTGTTCCTGTGAAGTAGAATCTATGCATCTTTTTGCGAAGCATGGCTTTTGACAACAATGAGATGTGACACGCACCAAACTTGTGATGTCCCGGAGCTATCTTCAGCTACATTCTGTGGCTGGGATGCTGTCATCTCTACCTACATCACTACGACTGGCTCAATGCTTCTGTCACACATGTCACAAACTTTTAAATGTCTGCTCTTTTCAGCAGTGTCACTCCACCCCGACCGGGGCAGATATGAAATTATGTTTGTGTGTGTGTGTGGGGTGGGTGGGGGGGGGTTCGCATGCATCTAGACGTGTGTGTAAGAAAAGAGGGAGGGGTGCTACATGTGGTGCCGTCCTGTTACGTGTGTCAGTGGGAACATGGGAACACAGAGACACATTCACTCTGTCTCTCAAGGACACAAGCATGAAAAAAACATTACTTGTGACACGTCTGTCAGCGCAGTTTGTCTCTTTAATAGTGATGATACCCAAAGATCAATTACTGTTACGTGGCAGTCCACATTCACAGTACACACCCACAGTCCACAGTCACAGTACACACCCACAGTCCACAGTCACAGTACACACCCACAGTCCACATTCACAGTACACACCCACAGTCCACATTCACAGTACACACCCATAGTACACATTCACAGTACACACCCACAGTCCACATTCACAGTACACACCCACAGTCCACAGTCCACACCCACAGTCCACACCCACACCCATAGTCCAAACCCACAGTCCACACCCATAGTCCACACCCACAGTCCACAGTCCACACCCACAGTTCACACCCACATCCACACCCACAGTCCAAACAAATACTGACTAACAGCGTGTCTTTGATAAAGGAAGAAGTGTATCCAATCTTCTCTGCGTGTGCTCAGATGTTGCAGCCTCAGATTCGACCTTTGACCCGCCTTGATCAGCAGTTTTGGCAGGGTAATCCATCACGGGGCTCCTACTGTCACGGAAGGTGACTGGCCCGGCTGGCTGCAGCTGTATGTCACTGATGAGGAGAGGAGGAGTAGAAGAGGAGGGGAAGGAGAGGAGGAGAAAAGAGGCGGCACAGTGGAAGAGAAAGGGAGAGGAAAAGAGAAAAAGGAAGAGAAGGGAGGACAGAACAGGAGGATTGGAAGGGGAGAGAGGAGCAGGGGGGGGGCGGGAGGCACAGAGGGGACAGGAGGCGCTGCTGAGAGGCAATCATGTCAGCCTCTATATGACTGCTCAGCTCAGAGTGACTGTGAGATTGACGCAGGACCAGGAGGGGTTGACAGGGCCAGAGGAGTGAAGAGAGACAGCCAGAAGACACTGGAGGGCTGCGTCTGATTACTGAACACAGTGACGGCATCCCAAATGGCACACTATCCCCTAATCAGTGCACTCACTTTGAAGCACTGGCCAGTATAGTGGATACAGCCAGCCCTGGATGAGGGAGGCTGCTGTCTGGGTGAACAACAGGATAGTGTGTCTCTGTTTGTAGAGCCAAGGGGTTTGTATTAACAATACAGAGAGTGAAGACACTCAAACTTGTTTGTTAGCAAAACTGCAGACACAATATTGAAATTGATTTGCATTGATTGTGTGTAGGTCATTTAGGATTAATTGAACTGCAAAGTAATACCATTAAATACTATATTGACATTCAGTAGCATTCACCATTCCACATGCTCACCTCCTAAAAAAAAGTCAATAGGTGTTTGTAAGTTTGGCGAATCCAGATGTTATATAAATACATAAAACATTGCCTCCCTGAATTGGATGGTTTTATGTTAAAAGAAGATCTGACCTTGTGATCTACACCAAAGTGATACTCTAACCTGACTAAACCCATTGGAACAAAAATCTCTTCCCATGCGCTGGAAAATGTGGTGGTTTTGTATTCTTTGCCTGGGGCAAGAAAACCTGCTAGTCTGTGGAGAGCTCTGGGCCTATTCAGTATGAACATTTTCAAACAAAACCAAAGAGTTCACTAGTTAGAGGAGTCATACATTTTTCTAGTTGCTGAGATATAATTTTTATGCAGTTAAGGCAAAAGTGTCATTCTACTGTGATTTTCGTGATCAATTAGGGAGAGAGAAAAAAAGAGAAAGAGAGAGAGATACAGATGTAGCGAAAGAGAGATGTAGCGACAGAGAGATGTAGCGACAGAGAGATGTAGCGACAGACAGATGTAGCGACAGACAGATGTAGCGACAGACAGATGTAGCGACAGAGAGATGCAAAACGATTGAGCGTAGAAACTCAGCGGATTGAAACAATGGAACCGTTGCGCGGAATACAATGTAAATCAGACTGCCTCTTGTCACATCCGTCAGACCGCTGCTGGATCTCACTGAGGCAAATGAGACCAACAGCAAGCCCTGGCACGATTACCAACAATCCTCCGACAAACAAAACAGACACGCCCGTTCCACGATGCGTTTAAACGGGCGGTAAATGCATTAACGGCCTGACAGGGCCCGGTACCGAGAGGAGAAGGGGCCAAGGCTGGCCCGGGGACAGTACGTACTGACGGAAAACGGAGATGAGAACAGAGAAACTAGTGGTACCAAAGAAGTGGGCAGCATTTGTATGATCCCTGGTCAAAGAGAAGTGGTACAAAGTGGAACCTAGATTCTATGTCTGTTTAAGACACCAGCAGCCCTGCTCTGTCAGGAATGGAGAGAAGAGGAGCGGTTTGGGAGACTGCCCTCAGACACCTTCAGTCAATCTGCATTTGGTCTTTGTCAAAGGAAGTGGGCTCATTTTTACCTGATATCTGCTGCTACTTGGGGTGATCCAGACAGTGAAGTGTGAGGAGCTGTCACCTCGCATGAGGCTCCACCACCAAGAGAAGATAACTGGGCCCTGATACAGCTCACTGCTCGGAAGGAGGATGGGGGTAGCGGATACTATGGGAGAGAGAGAGATTTGAGTGTTTTCTTATTGTATTTTGTAATATCATGATGTATTCATTTGTTTGTATGTTTTCATTTGAGTATTTGTTTTTATGTTATTGTACTTTCATATATTTTTCTTTGTAAAGCACATTGAATTGCTTCGATGTATGAATTGTGCTATATAAATAAACTTGCTTGCTAATGGACCTTTCAAGAACAATTCATTTTCATAGTATGGATGGAGAAAAGAAAGATGTTTCAGGGCATTGTGGTGCAAGGTGGTGTTTCAGGGCATGGTGGTGCTGGAGGGTGGTGTTTCAGGGGGTGGTGCTGGAGGGTGGTGTTTCAGGGGGTGGTGCTGGAGGGTGGTGTTTCATGGCGTGTCTGTGGAGGGTGGTGTTTCAGGGCATGGTGGTGGAGGGTGGTGTTTCAGGGGGTGGTGCTGGAGGGTGGTGTTTCATGGCGTGTCTGTGGAGGGTGGTGTTTCAGGGGGTGGTGATGGAAGGTGGTGTTTCAGGGTGTGTCTGTGGAGGGTGGTGTTTCAGGGCATGATGGTGGAGGTTGGTGTTTCAGGGGGTGGTGGTGGTAGATGGAGGTGTTGGGGTGTGGAAGTAGACGGTGGTGTTTCAGAGGGTGGATGGGGAGCATGGTGTTTCAGGGGGTGGTGGTGAAGGGTGGTGTTTCAGGGGGTGGTGGTGAATGAAAGTGTTTTTTGGGGTGGAAGCAGGGGGTGGTGTTTCAGGATGTGGCATTCCCAGTAGAGTAACCGTAACAGCTCACCTCATGGTGTCTTCATGACCACGGTCAGCAGGTCTCATAGTAGAGCACCAAGTAATAAAGAGGGAGGCACACTTGTTCCACGTTTGCTGTGTCTACCAGAGCTATCTGGGATGGGAATGAAACGGAACCGGGCAGAAAGGAAGGATGATACTGCAGGAGAGGTAACACAAAGACGTGCCCGGAGGGGATTGGCTTGGGAACACGACTCCGGAGAGGAACCGAAGCAGGTTCAAAAAAACACTGGCAGCGAGGAAGCGGCTCCGCTCTGCTTTGTTCCATTACGTTCTGTGATGTATTGCTTCTTGCCGAGAACACAGTCAAGAGGACCCCGCACAGCTGGTGACCTGAGATACAGTGTGAAAGATAACAGGAAGGCTGAGCGCTGGTGGAGGCGGGAGAATGAAGAGTGTGAAGGATGAGGGACACAATGCCTGCACACATCATTTTTCTGATGGGAAATAGAGGATGCTTGTCTGAAATAAGGCGAGAGATGAGGGGAAGGTGGAGGAGGGGATGATGACTTGATGATGGGGGGAGAAGGATGAAGGTACGGTCAGGTAAGAAGTTGCGTCAGAGGATGGATGGACCCTTCTGAGATTGTTTCATTTTGGCCACAGTGTTTGGCAGGAATTCAGCACATATTCCCTTTTATGGTCCCTCCTCCCCATCGGTCAGAGGTTCATGCTAACAAATAACGGACTTATCTTGAACCTTCTCCAACACCGTAACAACACAATAAATGCATTGTTACACACAGGTGGCACAGGGAAACAACACAGATATCACAGGCAACAGAATCTGCCGTCCCCCATCTAACAAGCGTTGCATAGCTGTCAGAACGAAAGCGATTGTGAGCTGAATGGAGTATAATGATTGCATTATGCACAGAATCCGTTCTTTGCTTTTCAAGAGCCATCAATATGTCACGGGATGACATCCAAAGGATGTAGCAGCACTTAATATCAAGGTTATCTATTCTCTAGCTGCTCCGCGTGGGCCTCCTCTTTTCACTGGTGTTTGTATAACATTTTCATCAACCCCGCAATCAATAAAGGTCATAATGGTCTGGGAAAATCAATTAGCGATGCACTTTAACGTTTCTTATCATCGCTAACTGCTTAAATAATACCTTGAGGGAAGAAGGACAGCCTGGTTTTTAATGTTGAGTTATGAAGTTATGTACATGCCGCTGAGGCTTAAGCAGTGAGCCAGCCATTGTCATTCGGCTTGATCTGCACAGTGTGTTTCATCAACATGACCATTAGATAAAATCAATATAGACCTCTACATTTGGGATCCTATAATCAATGCACGAAGACACATATTTCAATTGAGATGTATTATATCTATAGCTGCATGAATCCTGTGAAAAAAGGAATTTAACAAACCTGTTCAAGCGGTGAAAAAGGGGCTGTGATAAAACAGACCAACACACAGACACGTGATATTATCTTCCAGAGCCAAAAACATAACTTTTTGTGCCAATAAAAAACTTAACACCTGCCTCATGCTTTGGATTCTGATCACACTGTCCAGACCGCAATTACTGAACCAGGGACTGACACACGGACCGAACCAGTGACTGACACAAGGACCGAACCAGTGACTGGCACACCGACCGAACCAGTGACTGACACACGGACCGAACCAGTGACTGGCACACAGACCGAACCAGAGATTGACTTACAGACTGAACCAGGGACTGACAGGCGGAGCAAAACAGGGACTGACAAACGGACCGAACCAGTGACTGACACACAGACCGAACCAGGGACTGACACACAGACCGAACCAGAGATTGACTCACGGACCGAACCAGGGACCGACACACAGACCTAATCAAGGACTGACACACGGACCGAACCAGACATTGACTCACGGACCCAACCAGGGACTGACAGACGGACCAAAACAGGGACTGACACACGGACCGAACCAGGGACTGACAGACAGACCAAAACAGGGACTGACAGACAAACCAAAACAGGGACTGACACACGGACTCATAAATACCAGAAGTCTCAGGCTGTACTCATGGCTCTAGAGTGGGCTGACCATTCAGTCTCCACTATTATCAAAGACACCATCCCTTTACCATTGAGTTGAGATTAAAGGTTGAGTGAGGTTACACCCTGAGTTAAAATGTAATCTAATCTGTTTACACAAGAACAGGCAAATGAAAGACAGGACTGGCCTCGTAGCTACCAGGTGAGACCGAGGGTCTCACCAAACAGCACCCATTCACAAAACTTCTGCTCTCTGGAAATCTTGGTTTCGGGTTGATGGTAATGTGTTTTGTAGCATGCAGGATTATCCAGATTTTATTTCTCTAAGTGGAGGCCATTGGGAGGAGCTAATTCCAGGAAGCTGTTTCTCCACTGATTGCCAGATGGGGAAGACGTTTACAGACAAGCTCCTTAGGGACCAGCCAACCTGAACAGCCTTGGACATGTTGTGGGTGCAGGCTGGTAACAACAGGTTTAGTCCATCTCGGCCACATGCAAGCTTGTAGTGTGTGGCCTCCTGATTGTGGACCTGTCAAAGACAAGGTCCACACAGTGGTCTACCAACAGCTGTTTTTCAGCTGCTGTGGAGATAAAATCACTCAAAATAAAATAAAACAATATTTATTTAACCCTTATTTTACCAGGTGAGAGGACTGAGAACACATCTTACTCATAGCGACTCCTTGGACAGGAGATCAATAACACAACTGGAAGTTAGGGAAGATCAATTGGATTGAGGGGCAGATTGTTTCTCTGGATAACAGGGTTCACACCCCTACTCTTCATTTAAAGGAAATGTGGATCATTTGTGACCACTGACGGACCTTTTGTGACTAAGACACAACTGTTTTACACCCCCTTAGAAAATATGTGCCATGAGCAGGGCAATGTCCCGTTTAACGGCCCTGGGGCATTGAGATCTGCTCTTTAGATCAAAGGGAACAGCTCCTAATGCCAGCCCTCTGTCCCCAGCTGAACCAGCATCTGGTCTTCCATTCACTGAATTGTCTCCAATCTTTCATTCTCACCTTATGTTTGCAAACCATCCATCTTAGGTCACAGAGGGAACTTGAATGTACAGCTGATGAAGTTGTGCAGACATTAATTTTTCACTTCCAATAAAAATATTTAGTGCAGAAATTCCTTGTCATTATGATATAGTGGGGCCAAAAACGTACGGGTCCCAAATGGCACAATACTTCCTACCCAGTTCACTACTGCTGACCGGGGACAATAGGCTGAAGAACAGGGTGTGATTTGGGACAAAACTTCTGTTTCTTGTTTATTGTGTCCAAACAACTGCAGCGCCTGCATGTTTTCAACTTTGGAGCTATTGATTAAAGTTTTAAATGCCTGCCATATCACCCTGGGACTGCAGGGAGATTAATTTGCGTCAATGTTCATCTGTAATTCATTAGCCATTTATACTGCACGTAGAGAAAAAGAGAGAGAGAGAGACCAGAGAAAGAAAGAACAAGAGCGAGAGAAAAAAAGGGGAGAGAAAGTAAGGGTGAGAGCAGGAAAGACACCTCCATTTTTCACTCCGCAGAAGGAAACTTGGGAACTGAGTAAACTGAAAACCCTGCTGCATACAAATAACAGGGAAACGATGTGGTGAGGCAAGGCCGAAGCTATGTCCCAAACAGCACCCTATTCACTGAGCAGTGAACTGCTTTATACCAGAACACACATGCTGTGGGCCTTTCATGGGGAATTGGGTCCTGTCCCAAACATATTTGGAATGTAGCATTAAACAGAAAACTGTACAGTATTTCTTCCCAGAAACTTTCTTTGAAACTCAAGATTTTATTGCTCAACAACAAACTGACTTTGATGTATCTTTACAATTACAACCACAGCAATTCCTGTTATAGTCACTACTTTATTTGACCATTCATCAATTACGCGTAACTCAGTTCTTTAGAAAATAACAGGGTCATTTGAAAAATTCTCATCCCAGTGTTTCACAAGGCAACACCATTTTAGGAAATACATTGACCTTTTAGGAAAGACATAAGTACTTTAGGAAAGACATTAACATTTTAGGAAAGACTTAACTATTTTAGGAAAGACATTGACATTTTAGGAAAGACATTGACATTTTAGGAAAGACATTGACATTTTAGGAATGGACCTAAAGACCCCTCAGAAATTGAAGAATGTCGACCCATGCTCTTTCCTTGATGCAAAACAGATTTATTTTCCAATTGTATACTTTACCCATAGAGCTCCCCAGCCAAAAGGGATTCTGATTCACGCAACATCGCTAAACCCCATCGAAATCTGTGGATGTATGTCGTGTTTGTGGTTGAACCATATCAGTATTTGAGAGAAACAACACTTTCCTAGGTAAATCGTTATTGCGACCGGACTACTCGCGTTAGAAGATATATAGGACCGGTAACGTTGAATGATGGGTTTTTTAAAGCGATATGTGGCTCCTGTCACAGACTTCTGCTAAAATATAAAAGTGTGGATGAGGTAGAAAGAATTAGTGTTTTTTGCGAGGGGAAAGGGCTAATTCTAAACTGTACGAAAGGAGGTGGTGCGGCAGTCTCAACCCCCAAATGTACCAAAGTATTTTCGCATAACAAATTTTCTCGACCCCCGTCTCGTTTTGACCTGCAAATGTGCTGCAATTTCTTGTGCTTTCAGAACACATCTGATCCTCGAGTATTGAAATCAAAGGAGTAACCACTAGTATCATTGACCTGTCCATTTTCAATTTCAATAAATCGCAGACTGTCGGCCATTTTTGGTAAATTAAACGTTTAACACAAACATAATTCAGTTTTCCTCCAACTTTGCTTCTGCTGTGATGTGCTGCAACCATAGGGACTATAAAAACTTTAAGGAAATATGTTCTATCTAGTTCGAAGAAATTGTGAAACCACACGAAACGCCTTCAACAAGCCTGTGAGTGGAGGTTTTATTAGAAAATTAATATTCAATAGAAATCTTGCCTCTGATTATCAGCGGACACTTTTTTTAATAGGCAAGCTTCCAGACCTCCAAGGAGGCCAGACGTGGAGGCGTGGTCCCGCGAGACTACATTGCTTCAGTAGTTACTGCCAAGATGTAATCTCTGCAGTGAATAGCAGTAACAACAAAAAAGCCAGCAATAAACATTAGACAAACATTTGGCCGAAACTAAAATAGCAAAAATTATCTCCGACAGCGCGCCGCCCGCAGAATGATACTGTCTGTAAGTCATTTGCTAGATGGGACTGCTATAGCTCAAATATTTAATATAAATGATTGACTAGCGAATTAGAAACAAGGGAGTGCAGTTCTTGCATTGACTGCCGTACAACAATCACACGTAACTCATCAAAAGATTCGGTATAGGCTGTATCACAAACTTTAGAACATTATCAATTGAGTTAGCGCTTACCTTGCATTATGCCAGCGACAAGACAGTCCAGCTTGCAGCTTAATGGTATTTCCTGGTGTTTCATTGGTTGCACAGTTTATAAAGTCCAAAATCTCAGAACAATCCTGTTCTCCAATTTTTTGGTTTCTAACTGCCAACTCAAAAGTTAATCCGCTTAGCTTTCCAGCCCAGTCTACCTGTGTGCTATTTTAGCTTTGGCTAACAGTTTTGCTAATTGCAAGGTATTTAAAGTATGCAGCCACACATCCATTATTTCTTCCATTCCATTAAGTAGTATATTTTTCCAGGATATGACCATATTGCTTTCCTCTGTCCTCTGTAGTTAGTTGCTGCAGCTTCTTTGATCCAGATGTATTGTTTATCTCATCCAATCTCTTTTTCTAGCCTTGTGGTGTCACCATGACTACAGTGATGAGTGACTATATTGCTTGATGTTTGACATCATCTTGGCAAAACCTGATATAGAAAGAGCTACACAATTAATAGATCTAGTTGTTCATTTCAACACCTGGAAGTGCTGCATGAGCACTGTGTAATTAAAGTAATGTGAAATCCTAGTACTTCCTTGGTAAGCAATCGTTTTTTTTAACCTGTAACTGTAGTTTTTTGTAAACTATAAACACATTTTCTACACATCAGAATTTGCAACATAATCCATAATATAAGAATATATGTATAAATCTATATATATTTTACAATCACAAGTGGGGCTCCACCTCCCCCATTACTGATGTTTTCTCCAAACAGTCCCATTTACTTTTTTATCCTGCAAGTTCTTTGTACATTTATAATGATTCATGAGTAACACTGGATCTGGGAACTGAGTTTTAGGATTTTAGGTGTGTGCATGCGTGTGTGTGTGTGTGTGTGTGTCTGTCTGTCTTGAGGCATCAGGTCAACAGTCAATTAAATTATCACGCTAAATTGAAAGATTTTCCCAAATCCCTTTTACAAAATAATACTTGTCAGACACTCAATATCCCCTATGATGTTCTGTAAAGAGGTTGCAACCAATGGGATTAGGGACCTTCATCCTCTGCCTCTGAGTGCTAGCCCAGTCTTAAATTACTATCCCCTTATCTCCCAGCAACAGAGCTTCTGTAATATTATGGTATGTACAGGCTTTTCCCACATAGAATGGTCCGTCATTGAAATAATTTAATCTTCCTTAAATGAGTCTCCTGACTACAATCTTGCGCAGTCTGGAATTTAGGTCCACTGGAATCCAAGGTCCTTCCATTTGCCTTTATCAGCTGGCGACTGTTCTGCTGGTCACCAGATAATGAGACCTGTCACTGGGGCTGAGGAGGAGAGGACACCAGTGATGGTGAATGGCGGCCATCTTGCCATCACGGGGGGATATCTGCCATGCATTATCCTCAGCGGCTCCCCGTTGCCTTTTTAGTTCACTTCTTTTGACCCGAGTCGGTTTCAGAAGAAGTGCATCTTATAGGGAAGGGGCCACGACTGGGAGCCAGAATGTAGTCACATCATCTCAAAAGAAAAAGTGTCTCATCTTAGCTGGCATTCCAATATGCCGAGGATAATGACATGACAGTCTTAAATAGGTCCCTGTGCAATCATTTTACAGTACAATAAATGTTATTCCACTATGTTATACAGTGCAGGTTTTCTGTATCACCGTAGATTTATGACAGGTTAAACAAAGGCCAACTCACAATGGAACGTCTGTTAAAATCTCTCTGATATGAATGAGTCTTTGTTGGGTTGTGGATAAGTGAACCCTTTTGCCAAAAAGAGATCTAATCTTGGGTTTTGCTCTTAGTTATTGCCTACTGACATATTCAAACATGAGTGCTTTGTTTTTTGGGCAGTAGGTCAATCACAACACAACCAAAACAGCACATAATAAATCAAAAACAGTTTCGTGCAACCATTGCTCATTATTGTTTGGTTTTGTAAGACCCATGAACGACTCCACAAAGTGGTGGAAGGACGTTCATTAAATGAGCTTTTGAAATAGATGGAATGAGAGCTTGACAAGAGAAGGAAGATGTGGTCAAAAGTAGAACACTGTTACAAGTATGTCGGCGGAAGCCTGTGCCGGGATGTCGGCGGAAGCCTGTGCCGGGATGTCGGCGGAAGCCTGTGCCGGGATGTCGGCGGAAGCCTGTGCAGGGATGTCGGCGGAAGCCTGTGCCGGGATGTCGGCGGAAGCCTGTGCCGGGATGTCGGTGGAAGCTGCGGCAGCGCCGTGACAGGAGAGGTCTGCACTGACACTGACGCATTGTAATGACTGAGCCAGAGGTGAGACCCCATCTACGCCGAGTCACAACGCATTAACCCGACTGACTGATATCTCTCCAGTCAAATGAAGCCTGCCCCTCCACTCCGCCGGCTGAGTGATACGACACTCCTCCTGTGGTGACACGGTGGACACGGCTAACGCTTATTGGTGTTGATGGGTCCCGTTCCAACACGGTCCGGTCGAGGCCGGGACACAGTTATTTTGATCTCTTGTTCATTTAGTTCTGCAACCCAACCCCCTCCCCGAACCCCCGCCCCACTGCTCTCACCCGTGTTTTCCGTCACCATGTCGCGTCACATCATGGTTTTGGAGCTGAGGGGTTCAGCCGGACCCCTCAGGTAGTGGGTTTACCGAGCATCAGGGGGCCGGGTTGGATGTATGTAATGGTGGAGGAGAGCGCCCACAGCACATGGCAGTTAGTGAGACCCGGATGGCCCGTATCACCTCACCTGAACCTGCCCTCATACCAGCGTGACCGGGCATCAACAGCTGCTGTAGTCGACCGTGTGAAAACACATGAAAATCGACAGCAGCACGTAAACATTAATAAGCCACAGTGATATTGGCGGGTCCACCGACGCCAGTTTTTAGAAGACGCTTGTCAGAGTCGCGTGCGTCTTCGCGTGTCAACTTCCGGCAGGGGCTCCATGGAACCTGTTTGGAAGCAGAGCTCTGTGAAGGGTGAAGAGAGACGTTTCAGTAAGCTGATTAACAAAGTAGCTCCAGTGTGAGGCTGCCTTCCATGCCCCCCCCCTGCCCCTGCCCCAATCCACCCCCCCATCACACCACACACCCCCAGCTGTGTATACAACCCTGACAGGTAGAATAATAACAGTCGTACATCAGTGCCCCTGAAAGCCCAATCATCCAACCCCCCCCCCCCCCCTCGCCACAACACAACGACTCACCACCCCCTGAACGCTGTTGCCTTATCGACACGCAGTCTTCTGAGGGGGGAAAATATTGTGTGTGTAAGGTCACTCGGTTATGAAGACGTATTATCATATTATCTGCATAAGGGTTGTAGGGCTCTGGCCTGACAAAGTTAATTATAATTGGACATGATACAGGGCTCGGAGCACATCATGCGCTTGGCTGCGTGACGGTGTCCCTGCTGAGGTATAAAGACGGCAGAAAATATCATATGGATGTCAATGTGAGCTACAGGAAGTGGCTTTAACAGTGACCGAATTGTTCTGGAGGCATGAAGACAAGAATACTACAGAATACCTCACACAAAAATGTTTCATTCCACTGTTATACTTGAAGCTGGGATATTGAGAGTAACATTGTGCTGACAAAGAACAGAAGTGTGTTTATTCCCAAAAACCCAAACCTCTGAGACAATTGAAGATAATTTACTGATCAGGCTTCTGTTCAAAGTTTCAAGCGACTTTTAAGAAATTGTCCAGTATACTAGCAGTCTGTATAAATGTACATTTATTTCTCTGTCAAATATCAATTTCTGATGTGCGGTGACTTGAAACAGCTCTACTGCTCAACTGTCACATTAAGTTAGAGACTGGAAAAACAGCCCTGTGGCACTGAATCTCTATTTTCAAGGTTGTCTCAATAACACCACATTCACTGCCACCATGTGTTTTCTTGTGCTAACATTGCCCACTAATAAGAAATTGCATCCCAACCCAATTCCTCCTTGGATTGTCCAACTCAGGTGCATTAACAACCCTTGTGTTCCATGAATATAAATAGGCGTTTTAAAATTATATTAGACTGCTTAAAAATATCTAAATATACATTCAAGTAGCTGAGTTCTTGACACGCAAAACATGGTCAGATCAAGT
This sequence comes from Esox lucius, assembly GCF_011004845.1. NCBI lineage: Eukaryota > Metazoa > Chordata > Actinopteri > Esociformes > Esocidae > Esox > Esox lucius. Next base: position 2,654,768 of record NC_047574.1, on the reverse strand, counting down.
GATGAGAGATGATGGTAAATGACTTGGTTTCTCTTAGGAAACCCCTGGACACACAGAGAGGGAGAGAAACAGGAAGAGAGGGAGAGAAACAGGAAGAGAGGGAGAGAAACAGGAAGAGAGGGAGAGAAACAGGAAGAGAGGGAGAGAAACAGGAAGAGAGGGAGAGAAACAGGAAGAGAGGGAGAGAAACAGGAAGAGAGGGAGAGAAACAGGAAGAGAGGGAGAGAAACAGGAAGAGAGGGAGAGAAAAGCACCAATGGACATCCGTTCCATCCATTCCCGTTCCAATTTGTCGTGTTATCCCTTCACAGCGTCGAGTCTTCCCCAGAGTCCCCACTATGGCATTAAAATATCTTCCACCATGTGATAATGACAACTGCAGGAGTCAGAGTAAAGTTCACCGGTCCATGCACTTAAATAGCACACTGTTCCCTATACACATCACTACTTCTGCCCACAGCCTTATATTCCCTGGGCAAAAGTAGTGTACTAAGTAGGGCACAGGGAGTAACACCAATTTTTAGCGGAGGGGGGTCCCAAGGGTCAGGGGTGTGAATTAGTTTAATAGTGTCAAGCATGGAGATGGGTTTACCCATTCATTTAGTGTACATGGAGAGAAGACAATTCATGTAAAACAAGTGTACAGTGGGGAGAACAAGTATTTGATACACTGCTGATTTTGCAGGTTTTCCTACTTACAAAGCATGTAGAAGTCTGTAGTTTTCATCATAGGTACACTTCAACTGTGAGTGACGGAATCTAAAACAAAAATCCAGAAAATCACGTATGATTTTTAAGTAATTAATTTGCATTTTATTGCATGACATAAGTACTTGATACATCAGAAAAGCAGAACTTAATATTTGATACAGGAACCTTTGTTTGCAATTACAGGGATCATATGTTTCCTGTAGTTCTTGACCAGGTTTGCACACACTGCAGCAGGGATTTTGGCCCACTCCTCCATACAGACCTTCTCCAGATCCTTCAGGTTTCGGGGCTGTCGCTGGGCAATACAGACATTCAGCTCCCTTCAAAGATTTTCTATTGGGTTCAGGTCTGGAGACTGACTAGGCCACTCCAGGACCTTGAGATGCTTCTTACGGAGCCACTCCTTAGTTGCCCTGGCTGTGTGAAGAGTACCTATGATAAAAATTACAGACGTCTACATGATTTGTAAGTGGGAAAACCTCCAAACCGGCAGTGTATCAAATACTTGTTCTCCCCACTGTAGCTTTTCTCAAGGATATTGCTGTTTTCACTGCTGAGTCAAGGCAGGAAGAAAATATTTCAAGTAGGACATGATGTAAGAAATAAATGTCTAACTGATGATTCAACATGAATAATCAGTGGTTTTCACCGTGTTGACTATTGAGGTTTATCTGTGCAATATCTGCACCTCCTATAAACAGAGGGTGATTATCTTTAGTAATTGTGCTGAGATCAGGGTAGTGAAATTAGCGTGCTGAAGGGAATTTATGTGTCAATGAAAGTGTCGAAATAGGTGTACTGAAATGAGTGCCAAAATAGGTGTAAAGAAATGAGAGTGCTGAAATAGTTGTACTGAAATGAGAGTGCCGAAATCAATGTGCTGAAATGAGAACCCTGAAATAAATGCACTTAAACGACTGCTAAAATGAGATTGTCAAAGTAACATTCAGTTGGATGGGCCTGATGTCCAAAGCTGACCTCTGTGACTCAGTCAAGTGAATCATCTCACAGCGACATGCCATGTCTAAAAAGATCATCCTTTAAGGTCCTGACATCAAGATAAGGTTTCTGGTTAGATTAGGACACAGAAAACTTTGGTATGACAGACAGGAAGGTGACTAGGATACAACCTTTGCTGATGAGCTTTGCTTTAACTTGACCTAATCTCATCAAAATGTCAGTAAAATATACTTTCATTAGATCCAAACTCTGAAAGTTTAGAAAGATTCAGTAATATTGTGCAAAAATCAATGAGCTCTTTCTAACTGTTCTGCTGACAAAAAGATGTTCAGGATCTTGAATTAAGCCCCACTGAGAACAATCCCCAAAACATCTGGACGCCTGTCCTATCGTAAATTTACATGATAAATGTTGGAGCTTAGAAGTCAGAGAGAAATGACGACTAGCGCAACATCGGCACAAGCTGAAACATACTTGAAATACAAGACATCTCAGATGCACAACTAAGAGAGGCTGCAAATCACTCCGAAAAATGAGTTATGCATTCCCCGCATTAGGAAGCACTTTCAAAGACGATTATAAGATATGCAATGCTATGCCATATGTATGACTGTCTCCGATATTGGCTGGGAATACTGGAATACTGCCCTCAGATGCACCGACAAATGGATTTAGATTCAGAATGCAGAGCATTGCTTTTATTCCACACCCGGCCTGCAATTCAGATTGTTTAAGGTCAGAGATTATGCAAACTTATTTATCCCATACTGTATTCAAGCAATACAGTAAGAATAGAGCCTGAATACTACTGTATGGCTAAAGCAGGATATAGCCTGTATAATATGGCTAAAGCAGGATATAGCCTGGATACATCGCCAAAAAAACACAGAAAACCACTGAAGTTCCTGGTAGTATAAAGAACCATTTATTGTTTCTGGCCTTAACCAATCGGAATAACAGGACAATGCTGGGCCCAGGTTTAGTGGTATAACTCAGCTTCCCACCAGAGACCAGGGTTCAAGCCCAGCCTCCTGCCTTCCTATTGCCATCCAGTCTGCAGGTTCAGTTCTCTACTGCCTAAATAAAAAATGGCACCAAAAACACATTTAAAAAAAGGAATATCAGGGCAGAGAATGTATATACTTCGTAAGACTTTGTAATTGTCATGTTTGTATTTTACTCTTCATATGTTGATTATAGACACGTCTTTATACTATCTAACACACCACACCTTCCAGGAACTATAAAGTAATGAATATACAGTTTGTGTGCTTTGTGTACCAGGACTGCACATGGCTGGGTTGTAAAAGGATTCACAGTATTGTGTAAAGCCCAATGTTAAAACAAGCAAGGAACAACGCTGATAATATTCCTGGAACAGCATCCATGATGGTATATAGTGCTTTTGTTTCTCTATGAATTCTGCAGCTCATAAGGCATCCACAGGCTTGTCATCTGGCCTCTGAGACCTGAGGTAACTGGCCATTTTTCATGATCTCTTCTTGTGTTGGAAAAACACTGACATCTTAATTAAGTGGCTTGCATGTCCAGATGCTAGCTTATTGGTTTGAAAGAGATAACTGAAAGTGAGGTGGGGGGGGGCGAAAAAGGGGAGTTTTGTGCCAGCTAACCCCACGCTAATGTAGGCAAGGTGCTGGGGAAAGTCGAAATCCACACTGCCAATGAACGTTGGGCTTTTAAAAGGAACCTCACTCCAGTGTCTATATGCGGCTGACATTATATCATAGAGCATGTAGCCACAATAATTTCAACAGACCTGCAGTAAATCTAAATAATGTCATAAAAATTTATGGACTGATAATGAACAAAATGCCACCAGAGCACCTTCCTAAAGGTACACAAGATCTGATATTATGAAAGCAACAAAGACATACGTCATTGCTGGAGTGAATATAAGATGCTATGAAGAATATTATTAACACCACAATCTGGATGTCTGTTTATTCTGGGGTGCCAGCATAGCATAGAGGTTGGAACATGTGAACAGTAACCAGAAATTTACAAAAATTTAGAAATCATTCCTGGTCCCTAAGGATGGCAGTTAACACTAATGTTTAACACCATGTTGTTATTAAAAACAAGAATGTGTTCTCAGTCATACTTACCTAGGGGGGAAAATGCTATTAAAATATTCTGTTGGAAAAGTAATATATTTTTCATATTTAAAAGCAGAACATATTTCAAAAGAATATAAACAGACTACTTAAACACAAATGAGTATTTGTCGAAAAGTATTTGGAAAACAGTGCTGAATTATCAAAAGTACAAGTACAAATAATTTCTATTAAAACTGAAATTTAAATAATCATAAAAAAAATTGCCAAAGTTGGATAGCCAAAGTTGTGCTGCTATGTGAACTAAAACCAACAGGTGGCATGGCACTTCTACAACACCAAGTAAACCACTCTTTCCCAGAATACATTCTAGTAGCTAGTAGAGCTCACTGAGAAGTTAGCCTGTGGAGATGTTGAAGGCAAGTGAGGGGAGCTGGCCGATTAGGATTTCTCAGTGTTTACAATGATAGAAAAGGTAGGCAAAGGTTATTTTGCAAACATTAATCATCATTAATTAAAATGTTGTTGAATAATTCATTGTAAATGTTTCTAAATGTGTGTATAGGCGTATATATTATTAGGAATTCTTGTAGGTAAGGGAAATTCTACTATATAAAAATATTGCTTAATTAGCTATAAACTTACAGTTTGTTACGATTAACCTTTTCTCCCAAATGCCTGGCGGAGAGTTATTTTTCTACATGTTTTGTGGACATATGGGATATACGACATCTCAAGAATGTCAATTTTCTGGTTACTTATTTCAATATCCTCTTTGCGTTTGGCTTTCATTTCCTAAGTACCCCTGTTAAAAAGGGGATCTACCGCCTGCCTAGCCTAATTTCCTTTCAGCCACACAGATCACAGGCCTTTTCCCACCGATGCACTGCTTGCTCCCACAAAGACCCTGGTAATCCTGCTGTTTGTCCACAATTAATCTTCCTGGTCGGCCCATTATTAACACCACCACCACCCACGGGCAAGAGGATGCGAACCCACCACAGGCCTCCCCTGTCATGTCCTCCTAGCCCTCGAGGTTCACATAATATTCAACATTATTTAAACCCAGTGCCACAGGCTTTATTTAGCCGGTGTGCCAAAATGGAACCAAATAGTAACGAACTGGAAACGCCTCCGTTCTGGCAAACACGGCGGCGTAAAACAAACGGTCAAAGCTTTAGATTGTTTCGAGTACTGTTTGAACCCAGGGTTGATGGTTATCCAGCAGACCAGCGGGGGTGTCAATCAAACAAGAGATCAGGCTGTTGCCCACTGTCAACATCAAGGGGTTTCTATCCCCTCAGTGCACTCCCTCCCTGGGCTTCTGTCTGCTGATCAAACAATCTGCCCCATGAAGGTTAATCCTGGAGACCTGGACACCTCCCATTTCATTCTGTCTCTCTCCAGTCCGAAGCCTCGCTGGCTTTCTCTGGCCCCGCCTCTCTTCTCGTCTGCCGTCACCCTTCTCTTACAGGCTCTTTCTTTCCCCCACTCCTTCTGCGACATAATGTGGATTCGTGTTGTTTTATTTGCTTTATGGGAAGTTTATAGTGACGTCTTTCAAAATCACCTCAGCTTGTTTTTGCCTTGCTATGCGCAAACGCGTAAGTTGTTTACAACAACATCCAGGTACTGACTTTTGTGCCATGGAGCTACTTTTCCCAGTTCCAAATTATGTTTGAAATTGAATGTAATTCAAAATGTTAATAAGATCTGGAGCTGTAAGCCAGCCATCCTAAGAAAGAGTTACTCTGTGGCCTTCAATAGCCCTTAATAGCACTTTGCCTGATAAAAGTAACACCACTCAAATAGAGATCCAAGGCATTCTTGAGTCATTGAAATGCTATTGTGAGCAAAACAAAAGACACAGTTTCATAACAGAAGCCCCCTTGTTCACAAGCATGAACAGCACTTTGAAATTAGTCCTTTAGATCTTAGAGGAACCTTTCAGAATGCAAGGCCACTGGTAAGATTGTTAGCAGAAATAATTAGAAAGAATGTGAAAATCACAAAGCACACTTTAATATCCCTACAACAAAGTTTGTCTTGTGTTATAACAGTTCTTCTTAAAATTGCATAACCAGCCAATTTTGTTAAGCGTGTCTTGGGAAACGACCATTGCAGCAAGATGGAGCGAGGATGGAATAGCGGTGCAACCTTTGATTCTCGAGGGACACCAGATTTAAACTTTTACGCTGACATGATTCGGTGTTTGAAATGAATGCGTTCATCATGAATTACCACGATGGATTCCTGCTTGTATTAATCTTAATTGCTGTCTAATACCTCTTCCTGAAAGCAGACAGTGTGCTTCAGTGTGTGACAATTAGTACTGGTGTCCAGACAAGTCACATCCTCGTGCCCAGGGTTTGATTCCAGACGCCACGCTCCTCGAGGCGTATGTCTGACTGTTTGTACCTTAATATATCTACTGTGAGTTATCACAGCGATTAGAGGGACTGTTTTAGAATCTATTACCACGGGATGACAGATGTGCTTTTGAAGCCCTGGAGATGTTCAATTCTCAATAAAGATATTGGAATTTGAAATTATCCATAGCTGACAGTTAAAGATCTCCCATTGAAGTTGAAACATGCTTCTTTGGTTTATGTATTTAACTGTTGGTTTGTCACCTGACATTGTCTGTCCTGGTGGAGAAACGCTTTGATGAACCAGATAATTCCTGCCAATGGTTGGGAGTGAAATTGTCCTAAGTAGCCTTGCTTCAGTCAGACCTCCCTGAACGGATTGTCTCCCTGCTCCATCTCCCACCCGTCACCTGACGAATCATAATCATAAGGAACGGGATTTAATTATAACTGAAAAAAGTGTAAACACCACTTTCCTTTATCCCCTCATGCATCTAGACATGGAGACAATGTGTTAAAGCGACTTAAATCTGCCTTGACAGCCACATCAAAGGAGGCAACGGGGAGCTTAATGCTACTCAGGGCAGTGGAATGCTGTTGCTAAGCATCGGTTCACAACCTATCAGGCCCCTGAAGGACTGTTCTCTTTCTGATGGGGGGGGGGTGACTCAAGGGGTTGTTGTTATGTTGCTTAAACACACTGTCGGTGGAACTTTGACAGCTTTTTTGTTTTAGAATAAAATAACACTAACAAACAAATAAACACGCAATGTGTAAAATGTTTATGTATGGCGAATGAGTGGTTCGAAACACGGCATCATGGTCATTTCTTTCAGAATGTACCCATTTCTTCTAGTTTGTTAGGCTAACGGGATATACTGTGGGCACTCAACATCTCCAAATCATTTGTCTTAGGTCATCAATAACATACATACTACATTGGAATCTTTTATCAAAGGAGACACATTCTCTGATGAATTAGGACTTGCTCTACTGGATAAAGGCCACCTTCCTGTGAATAAATTCAACACCCCCCGTCCTTCGTCCTCCCCTGGTCTGGTGCTAAATCACCAGAGCTGTTCAAACCGGCGGACTTGTGTGCTGCTGTGTGTCACTGGAGAGGTAGCCTGGCAAACGGACAGGGTATAACTCTGTCCATCAACCTGATTCATTGTTTCACTCGCTCTGGTTTTTCCTTCAATAACTTACAGGAAGTGACAGTTTGGAATTTCGTTTGGAGTTTTATAACATTCTAGGCGACACATACAAATGTGTTTCAGATAACATGTCAAGAAAATATAGTAGTGTCACAAAGTCTATGACTTGATACGTTACTTTACATCTGTGGTCCACAAAAGGTGTCATTTTATTTTAACCACAAATCCTAAAAAACTAAATGTTTTAGGAGCTTTGTTTTTGGTCAAAAGGTAAGACTTTACACGCCTTCCATCTCTGTGGTCTTGCTGGATGCTTAGGAATGGGTGAACAAGGATGTGTGCCTATATCAAAGGCTTTTGATTGCTGATTTAAAGGCTGATATTTCTGCAAAGTTTAAAAACAAAATCTAACCACAGCAAAAGCTAAGAAGAGAGAAACTATTTGATTTAGTTTCACTCATAGGAAACATATCTGGTAAGTCACCTCTCACTAATTAATCCTCTGCAAATTTGTCATAATAGAAGTCAATAAATTCCATTGAGTCAGACAGACATGAGCTGAGGGTTGAGCCCAGCCTGGCCGGGTGACAAATCACATTTTTTTCATTTGTTACCTTATCTGTAGAGAAAAAAGAGATCCACAGAGAAAAATCTGGAATTTATTAGAAAGAAAAGCCAATCTGCTTTGTGAAAGGCTACTCATTATCAGTACAGCAACAAGGTCTGACAAAGACAAAAACATCCACAATGATAATGCTTACCTAGGCACCATAGAGCTGGATACGTGCAGACCGTAGATAATAGACCTGGGTACCTGGAGACCAAAGACCATAGAGCTGGGTACCTGGAGACCATAGAGCTCTGTACCTGGAGACCATAGAGCTCTGTACCTGGAGACCATAGAGCTGGGTACCTGGAGACCATAGAGCTCTGTACCTGGAGACCATAGAGCTCTGTACCTGGAGACCATAGAGCTGGGTACCTGGAGACCAGAAACCATAGAGCTGGGTACCTGGAGACCAGAAACCATGGAGCTGGGTACCTGGAGACCATAGAGCTGTGTATTAGGAGACAATAAACCATGGAGCTGTGTACCTGGAGACCATAGAGCTGTGTACCTGGAAACCATAGACCATAGAGCTGGTTACCTGGAGACCATAGAGCTGTGTACCTGGAAACCATAGACCATAGAGCTGGTTACCTGGAGACCATAGAGCTCAGTACCTGGAGAACATAGACCAGTGAGATGGGTACCTTGAGACCATAGACCACAGAGCTGGGTACTTTGAATATTTGGTTGCCACAAAAGTGTTCTTTGTGTCCTTAATTTACAGTACAAACTAGCTCACACAGTGTCATTGATTTCACAGACTGGTGTGAAGCAAAAACTAGATGCCTTTTATTTTAAACAGCTTTTACCCCAAACACTTACAGTACAGGCCAAAAGTTTGGACACACCTTCTCATTCAATGCATTTCCTTTATTTTCATGACTATTTACATTGTACATTCTCACTGAAGGTATCAAAACTATGAATGAACACAAGTGGAATTATGTACTTAACAAAAAAGTGTGAAATAACTGAAAACATGTCTTATATTCTTGTTTCTTCAAAATAGCCACCCTTTGCTCTGATTACTGCTTTGCACACTCTTGGCATTCTCTTGATGAGCTTCAAGAGGTAGTCACCTGAAATGGTTTTCCAACAGTCTTGAAGGAGTTCCCAGAGATGCTTAGCACTTGTTGGCCCTATTGACTTCACTCTGCGGTCCAGCTCACCCCAAGCCATCTCGATTGGGTTCAGGTCCGGTGACTGTGGAGGCCAGGACATCTGGTGCAGCACTCCATCACTCTCCTTCTTGGTCAAATAGCCTTTACACAGCCTGGAGGTGTGTTTGGGGTCATTGTCCTGTTAAAAATAAATGATGGTCCAACTAAACGCAAAACGGATGGGATGGCATGTTGCTGCAGGATGCTGTGGTAGCCATGCTGGTTCAGTATGCCTTCAATTTTGAATAAATCCCCAACAGTGTCACCAGAAAAGCGCCCCCACACCATCACACCTCCATGCTTCATAGTGGGAACCAGGCATGTAGAATCCATCCGTTCACCTTTTCTGCGTCGCACAAAGACACGGCGGTCGGAACCAAAGATCTCAAATTTGGACTCATCAGACCAAAGCACAGATTTCCACTGGTCTAATGTCCATTCCTTGTGTTTCTTGGCCCAAACAAATCTCTTCTGCTTGTTGCCTCTCCTTAGCAGTGGTTTCCTAGCAGCTACTTGACCATGAAGGCCTGATTCGCGCAGTCTCTTCTTAACAGTTGTTCTAGAGATGTGTCTGCTGCTAGAACTCTGTGTGGCATTCAGCTGGCCTATAATCTGAGCTGCTGTTAGCCTGCGATTTCTGAGGCTGGTGACTGGGATGAACTTATCCTCAGCAGCAGAGTGGACTCTTGGTCTTCCTTTCCTGGGGCGGTCCTCAGACAGTTTCGTTGTAGCGCTTGATGGTTTTTGCGACTGCACTTGGGGACACAATAAATTTTTTCGGACTGACCGACCTTCATTTGTTAAAGTAATGATGGCCACTCGTTTCTCTTTACTTAGCTGATTGGTTCTTGCCATAATATGAACTCTAACAGTTGTCCAATAGGGCTGTCGGCTGTGTATCAACCTGACTTCTGCACAACACAACTGATGATTGGATTGATTTCTTGCCTGTTGGGCCCTGTCCGGGGCCTCCCCCGGGTACGGCCACAGTGTCGCCGGACCCCCCCGTCTCAGTTCCAAAGTGTTACGCTGCTATACTATTGTGCTGGGGGATATGAGGAATGCACTTCTAACTTTTCTCAGTTTCCTCTAGTTTTAAATTTTAGGAGGAGATGAGGTCCTGGTCCACACCTGCGGATTACCTGGTTTGGGGGGCCCGTTGCTGTCCCTGTCCTTGTCCACCTGGTCATACTTCTGACCTAGTCTAAAATGAAATAGCCTCTGGATTTAGCCCAGAGAAATGTGTTAATTATTCTAATTGGACTCTTAATATCTCACCCGGCACAGCCAGAAGAGGACTGGTCACCCCTCTGAGCCTTGGTCCTCTCTAGGTTTCTTCCTAAAATTCGGCCTTCTTAGGGAGTTTTTCCTAGCCACTGAAATTCAACACTACTGTTGTTTGCTCCTTGGGGTTTAAGGTCGGGTGTCTCTGTAAAGCACTTTGTGACAACTGCATTTGATTGATTGATTGATGGTCCCAACCCCATTAATAAGGGAAAAAATTCCACTGATTAACTCTGACAAGGCACACCTGGGAAGTGAAAACCATTTCAGGTGACTACCTCATGAAGCTCATTGAGAGAACACCAAGGGTTTGCAGCGCTATCAAAAAAGCAAAGGGTGGCTACTTTGAGGAATCTAAAATATAAGACATGTTTTCAGTTATTCCACACTTTTTTGTTAAGTACATAATTCCATATGTGTTCATTCCTAGTTTTGATGCCTTTAGTGAGAATGTACAATGTAAATAGTCATGAAAATAAAGGAAACGCATTGAATGAGAAGGTGTGTCCAAACTTTTGGCCTGTACTGTATGATCCATTGATTTCCTTTGGTGTGCCACACCCCACCACATTTATTCTCTGTAATTTCATGGGAAAAAGTCTCCCATCGTTGATAGCATCTGCATGCCAAATCGCCATCTTCCCCCGAGTGTCAAAAAGTGCCGTGTGCACTGCCTCTCTGTCTGCACGGTCTTGGCGAGACGAAAAGACAGGGGTTTCATACACCTGGGGGAGACCAAACGCAGATATGACACATCTATCATCACGGGCCAGGATATGAAAAGGTCTGTCAGTGACAGGGGCTTTGGCTGACGGAACAGTAGGTGCTGAGGGACGTGTGGTGGACCCGGCGAGGGATGGGGGTTGATGGGCTGTCTGGCAGCTGGCAAGGCTGCCGTTTCCCTCACCCCCGGGCCCCTCGTGGCCCCTCTGGTCCCTCTATGTCTGTGTTCTCTCATCTCCTGGCCCTGATCTGAGGACAGCCACTACTGCTCTTCTGGACTCATCAATGGGCTTCCAGAGGTGGGGGTGTTATGCCTTTGGACAGTCACATGCTTTATTTCCTCCAATCGCGGGGCTTCTCCTCACTTCACCTCTCGGTGCAGCCAATCAGTGCAACATTAAATATGTTGTTGTATGTTAGGGTATACCACAGACAAATATACCTTAATTTTTTTCTAGATTTATTTGTGGGATCTCTTAATTATTATGCTGTGTTGTTCAGGCATTTGGCTAGCAACAACTCTGTTTTGTGTTCTGCAGTCTGTAAAAGCGCAGCACAGCGTAGGTACAGGGAGGGAGACAAAGAGACAGAAAGATAGAGAGATAAGTAGGGCAGACTGGTGAAATAATCTCTCATCAGGGATGGTGCTATGCACTGACATTAGGGATAATCATATCTATCAACACCCGGCCAGACATCGCAAAGTGAGCCTGGCAGAGAACAAAGACTACGTCGCCTCAGACCACGTTGCCTCTCCTAGCTAAGCTAAGGTTACCGCCACATGATGATGCACCTGTCATCCAGGTGCAAATGATATCTGCTGGTTCACCAGCTCAAACACAGGAGACATAAACACACAAACACACACACACACAGACACACACACACATACACAGACACTCACACACTCGCAGACACACACACAAACACATACACGCAGACACACATACACACACAGACACACATACACACACACACACACACACACACACACACACACACAGACACACACAGACAAACACAAACACATTCACACAACAGATGTATCTGATATGCTGGTATACTACACCCAAGCAATCAATTTGAACTCATAACTACATGAGCCTGTTTGACGCTCAGCACTAAAAATATATTTACGACATTACTAAGAGGTTACTAAGAGGTGGAAAAAAGCAAGCACAAAGAAATCTGGATAATGTGTGCCATCATCACCAGGGCAGACATCTTGTCTCCTACTGAGTTGTCGTCTTAAAGAGACGGTTCTGGTGTGCATCCTTAGTCAGCTCAAGAGCCAAAAGTGGGTTCCAATAGCGATGAACACTGTGTCATATATTTGCAGAATTCATATGTGGAGCACTAGATCGCTCTCTCTTTCTCTCACTATTTTGTCAAACGGAGATCTCCATATGACATTAAGAAAAATCCTATGTCTCTTTATGCTTAGATGATGACATACATATATATGACCACCAGAGACTCACCTGCTATTGTCACCTTGAGGACGGAGACCACAGTTACATACACTTTGTATGGCGCTGCGGTAACATTACAGAAATGTAAAAAAATTCTGTTGCGTTTATCAAGACAGAATGGTTGTCGTCTCGGTTTGCTTTATGATACATTGCCTCGCAACGTTTTGTAGATGTAACTCCGATGCAGATCCAATCCAGTGGTCACAATAATTTACAGAAGGAAGATACTGTAAGTCATGTTTCACAAACAGATCATTGTTTTCAATTACTCACCTGGTGAAATAAAAAACATGCACACCAAAAGGTCACTGGGATGGTAAGTTGTAGGAAAACAGCACCACAATTTAAAACAAACTCATAGAAAGATGTGTTGACCAGTTGTGATCAGACAATGCTGCTGGGAATGACTCGAATGACTAATTCTAGAATATTACACTCTAAAGTTTTGTTCTAGAAGACAGAATGTCCTCAAAGCAAGGTAGCGTTCCATCGGTCTTGATAAATGGTCTTCTACTGCTTTGTCCTCCAGATGGTTTGCATCAGACTCTCATTCGTCATGATCTTTAGATTCATATTTAAGGTATCCCCACACGTTAAAGAAATAATTCACCTAACATTTCACTGATCTAGCTCCATTTTGCTGAGAAGAAATCCTGTAAATGAGAAATAGAAAGGAAATATCCAGAGCCTCATAGTTGTCAACTGCTCTAAGACAGCATCATGGATAAATGCCTCTTGCAATTTGAGAAAATGCCTTATTAAAGCCCTTACAGTGAGGCCAGTGCTATAGAGGACACTGTCATGAAAATGTACCTTATCAACAGGAATTTTATCACACTGGGTTACATCGATATTCAAGTAATTTAGCAGTGACTCAAGGTGGTGTATAAATTGTCCTACTTGTTTGTACTGGTCCCCCGTGGGAATCAAACCCACAACCTTGGCCTTTCAAGTGCCCTGCTTCACTTACCTGGTTAAATTGAAGCCGTCTGTTTCGTGTCTTCACCACTTCCTATGAGTGCCAGATGGATGAGGCTTCAATGGGCACAGAGGCCTGGCTGACCTCAGAGGACAGCCCTATCACAAGCACACCACCAGTGTCCCAAATGGCACACTGCTCACTATGTAGCACACTACTATTGAACAAACTATATAGGGGATAGGGTGTAACTCAGGACACACCTTTTGGGGGTGAGGGCAGGATCAGAGACGGTCAGCCCCCTGACTACGAGCCAACCTAGCGGAAACCCTATCTTTTAGACAGGGCTCATGTCTGCGTTCGAACACTGTTTGAAAAATGTCAACTTCACTATCAGGGCTCGGGTATCGGGTCGTTATCAGGGCTTTACGGACTGAACTGACCGGTACAAAGTCAAGCCACGCCCAGGCAGCCGAGAGCAGCAGTTCTGACGTTACAAGAGCATGCGAGAGATTTCAAATATGATTTAAACCCAGGTCTGGTATCACTCCACTTTGCTGGACACGCCAGAGTCTAAACAAGTCTCTGTTTCCATTTCCATGAAGCCAGGCTCTGTCTTTAGTTCCTGACAGAGATAAGATGTATAAATTATGAGCAGCTGACAAAGTATCCCGGAGAGCCTCGGGCGTCTCATCAGTCATGCGCTGCCTGTCAGCAGGTAACGGATGGAGGCCCAAAGGCCACAAAGACCCTCTTTTAGGTGGGGAACGAGGTTGTGTCTGTGTGTGTGTGTGTGTGTGTCTGTGTGTGTGTGTGTGTGTTCAGGGGAGTCCCGAGCACAACAGTTGACTTGTTTTTTACGACGTCTTTAGGAGTCGGGGGCGAGAAACGACGACAACACACGAAGGCAACAACCTTTTTTCTGGCCTCACTTCCAAATTGCACTGCTGTGTGTGGTGGCGCAGGCCTGCATCGAGCCACCCTGGTCAGCAGACAGAGGGAATCACACGGACTCACCAGAAATAGACCACCCAGGAGCTGCTTGCATCACACACTGTGTTACATTTTGAGCGATTTAAAAGTGTGCGAGTGACGCCAGATGAGGTATATTTGAAATGGTGAGAATGGTAATGAGGGAACTACATTCCCTCTAATTTATTTTACACTGTCTATACATTGGGGTGCTGTTTTTGACAAAGGATGTAATCCAGGTACGTGACAAAGAGGACGCTCATTTGACCAGTGAGAGCATTGACCTTACCTGTGACATATAGCTCGTCGCCAAAACACACACCGTCCACTGTGTCTCGCTACAACGGTAGGAATCCCATCTTCCCCGGCCCGTTGGGTCGTGGACTTGACGTGCTTCAGGGAGATATGAGACATTGCGCCTGGTGGCAGTATGTCAGGAGAAAGCAACCACAGAGCTGCACCGTCCACCTAGTCAGGCTGGCCCAAGTCTCCTGCTCTTATCTTCTTCAGTTGCACGTCACTTTTCCGGCCAGTCGTCTGGGCTTTAATGTCGCATGGTGGATGGCGGTTGTGTCCTCCTGCGACACATGAGGCAGAGCTAACCCAACATAAAGGGTATTTCTGCTCAGGGTAGAATTAGCCCACGAGCTGTTGCTAACCCGACGTTAAGGCTACATCTGCTCAGCGTATCATGGACTCTTAAGCCGTGCCTAACACAAAGGGGTGGCGGCATAGAACTGACCTGTCAGGTGTTAGCACTAGGTCCTTATATTGGCGTAATCGGCAGGACCTGGGGTGTACATGGGTGCTTGAAGTTCTCTGTAATGTGGGGAAAAAACATGTTTTTTCATGCAAAAAAAGATTTGTCTTTCAGGTGTGGGATATTGGGTTCAGTGTAATCTTTATAATGACACTTATGAACCTTAGAAAGTTACCAACCAATGCAGGGCTTTCTGAAGGACACGTTGATTTGTATCAGACGGAGTCTGTGTATCAAACCATGATATGGGTAAAACTCCACAACTTTGAATAGAGGCTTTTAGGAAATAATGGATGGACAGTCAATGGTACTGGAGAACCGGAAAATGGGATAACGACCGAAAAAAACAACCCCAAAATCTCTGCCAACAAGAGACAATAATTATAAAAATTCTTAAAGAAAAACCGTTTAATGAACTCCAAACAATTTTTCTGAGTTAAGGTTAAGAAATATTTCAGTGAAGATATTAATATACATTTCTCCCAAACTTACTCTACATTGGGACCCAGTGTAGTTGAATTATTTCTGTGTGGACTCGTTAAAAAGGCAAGTGTTTTTTTTTTTAGGAAAGCTCTTTGTGGTGCTTATCCTGACTCCGAGACTGACATCTTAATTGAGGGACCACCTATATGTCCTGAACACACCATTGCTGGTCCTCCCGATGTGACCTGACACATAGAATGTCTATTATGCCAAACGCCGCTAGCCTGGCTGACATGGCCCATGTGACTCACAGTGGAGGGGGAGCTCTGAGTCACTGGGCTGGACAGGAGCCTATTGTAACAGCAACAGAATGTGCGAGCTTTGTGATTGGTTGTTCTTTTCTAACTGCTTGCATGTGCTACTCCATTAGCTTCCTAGTCAATACACTGCACCAGAGATTCTGGAGGAGAAATTACAGTTTGGTTCTGTTTGGGGACGGTGCTTAAGTAAAAATGTATTGTGATTTGTTCAATTTGAAATTGGGATATCCAACCAGCTGTGTCCGTTGTCTTCACTGTCAAGGCCTCTTGTACACAGCATCAAAATACTCTTTCTAGACTATGAGGTTAGGAGGACTCGAGTCAGGTGTCAGCCAGGCTGAAACGCTGCAGCTCTGGGCTAGCAAGGTACAGTTATAGGTTGACCTTTTCTTCTGCATTATGAACACTTATTTTAATCAATTACATTTCCCTTAAAGCTCCCTTTCACATTAGCAGGTATCACAGAGTGACACCGAGCCAGCCTAAAACCCAGAAGAGAAAGAAATGTTGAGGGGAAAAAAACACGGTGGTTAAAAAACAGAACTCATCAGAAGGCCTAATAACCTGGGAAGACTCATAAAGAGGAACCAGGCTTCAAGGGATGTGACCTTCAATAGCTAGCAGATTGATAAAAAAAAATGCAATGAACCGGAATACATCATAAAATAGGCCGAACAACAAACAGGACTGTAACATCAAACTGACTTGGCATGCACTGCTAATCATCGGAGTAGTTATTATAACAGTCACTGTAACTACATTTACAATAAAAAGGTTATAGAAAATCTTGTCAAGCTGGACACATAATAAATTCACCACCACCATGTTCAACTGCTTTTCTCTCATAAGAAAGACTGTGTTTATAAGGGCATTCCCTGTCCTTTGTATTCACCGTTTGATCCTGGAACAGAGGGACAAGAGAAACAATCTTGAAATGAAAATGATGATGAGAGCATGGCCACTTGAACACTTGTCCTTGTTTTGAGTGGTGCAACGGGAGATTAAAGGTAATTTGTGTCCTCTCCCGTGAGAGGTGGAAAAGCAATCAACTGTGCTGTCCGTCAAGTACTGACACTTTTTCCAAGTACTGACACTTTTTCCAAGTACTGACAGTGTCACAATTCTTTTAAGGTCAGCTAGCCTTGAAAAACGATAAATAACTTTTATCTGGTTTTCATCCGCTGTCACCAGGCGACCCAATGCAAAGTATTGTTTCAGAAAATAATTACACCCGTGCTTGTTGAAAGTCTTGAATAATTGATTTGTCCTTCAAGCGGTGAGCATATTGCTGAAGAAATGACAGACTTAATTACCATATTATGTTGTGCTCAACGTTGTGGGATGTAGATGGAGGTGTACATCAATGGAACGGATACGTGTCGTGTGAAAAGTTGTCAGGTATGTTCATTGGTTTTTGCAGAATGTGAAAAGGGCACGGAAAAATCACCCCTCGAGAAAAGAGTTTGTGAATTAAAAAAGAT
Organism: Esox lucius; assembly: GCF_011004845.1. Classification (NCBI taxonomy): domain Eukaryota; kingdom Metazoa; phylum Chordata; class Actinopteri; order Esociformes; family Esocidae; genus Esox; species Esox lucius. The sequence continues at coordinate 2,637,372 of NC_047574.1, read as the reverse complement.
AGCTCTGAAAAGAGCAACTGTTGGGTATCTATTTTGTATTGCAGATATAAGCACGTGGTGGATATGTGTCCAGTCTCTTAACTGTATTCATTGGATTTTCTAAAACCCCAACTTTCATGGTAGGCAATCTTGAAAGAAAAGTATAATTTGCTTTCAATAGTAACAAAAGTCCAGCTTCATCCCCCAGCTGTTAAGTATAAAAGTGCTGAGATGTACAGTTTCTAGTCCTATATTTACACCGATCAGCCATAACATTATGACCACCTGTCTAATATTGTGTAGGTCCCCCTTTTGCTGCCAAAACAGCCCTGACCCGTCGAGGCATGGACTCCACTAGACCTCTGAAGATGTGCTGTGGTATCTGGCACCAAGATGTTAGAAGCAGATCCTTTAACTCCGGTAAGTTGCGAGGTGGGGCCTCCATGGATCACACATGGTCTGCAACAATGCTTAGGTAGGTGGTACGTGTCAAAGGAACATCCACATGAATGGCAGGACCCAAGGTTTCCCAGCAGAACATTGCTCAAAACATCACACTGCCTCTGCCGGCTTGCCTCCTTCCCATAGTGCACCCTGGTGCCATGTGTTCTCCAGGTAAGCAACGCGCCCGGCCTTCCACGTGATGTATAAGAGAATGTGATTCAACAGACCAGGCCACCTTCTTCCATTGCTCCGTGGTCCAGTTCTGATGCTCACGTGCCCATGTAAGCACTTTCGGGCAGGGGTCTGCAACCCCTGACTGGTCTGTGGCTACGCAGCCCCATACGAAACGTGTTCTGACACCTTTCTATCAGTATCAGCATTCACTTTTTCATAAATTTGAGCTAAAGTAACTCGTCTGTTGGATTGGACCACACAGGCCAGCCCAATTAAGACATTTTCATTCAGGGATTGTACTCACTTTTGTTGCCAGCGGTCTGGACATTAATAGCTGTGTGTTGTGTTATTTTGAGGGGACAGCAAATTTACTGTTATACAAGCTGTACACTCACTACTTTACATTGTAGCAGTGTCATTTCTTCAGTGTTGTTACATGAAAAGATATACTCAAATATTTACAAAGATGTGAGGGGTGTACTCACTTTTGTGAGATTCTCTATGTGTGTGTGTCCGAGCATGTGTGTGACCGGGCTGTGTATACATTCGGTGTATGTGTGTGTGTGTGTGCATGACCAGGCTTTATGTGTTTATATCTGTATACCTGGCACCAAGCCAACACCGTCCAAAAGAGTTTTCCCAGAAACAACAGTTATGAGGGAAACAGGATCTTTCATTACACACTGCCTAAACAGCGCAGACCCACAAAGCCCGTCAATCAGAATGATTGATTGCAGGCTGTCGCATGAGGAGAGTGACACATCAGACAAGTTGTTTTTTCCCCCCTTCTTCGACAAAGCCAAGTTGCATTTGACATGACAGGAAGGTGATGATTAATGTGTTGTGGTGTGCAATTCCATATCACACACGTGAGCACAAACACCAGCTAATGACTGGGGAATATATTCCCGTAGATCGTGGCAGATGTCACAAGGGCAGGAATTCAAGTAGCGGGGGAAGGATGCAGCTGAGCTGAGCTAGCTACGGTATGTAGCACTCTGCTAGCTACGGTATGTAGCACTCTGCATGCTACTGAGGATGTTGAGGCCTGGAAAAAAACTTCCAGTCAACCAACTATTCCTGAGGGCCGACATAAAAACAATGCAACGACACTCCGACAGCCACGGAGGGACTTCCCGGTTCCCCTTTCATGTTTGCTCCGTCAATCCAGATTGTTGGAATTGGACGAGGCGACCGGGCTGTTATTCAACCCAACTGACTGCAGACCTCTGACTGTTGTGTCTGTTGATAATCATTTCTATAACACATGGGACAATCAACATTTATTTCACACCTGATTGTGTTTTACTGCTCCATACAAATGGGTAATTATTTTTTTTTTTGCAATTAGCGGTGCCCTTCTTTATGATTACATGGCAGATAGCCAAGCACCAGCCATCCGTGTTTAATTAAGACAACATCTTATAATTGTCAGAGAAAACAACACATTAAACGGCTATTCAACAATAAATGGATAAAGCCATGGGATAAAACTCCCCAGAGAAGGACAATGAAGCAGCACTCATAGACACACCTACAGACATAGTCACACCCACAGACATAGTCACACCCACACACATAGACATACCCACACATATAGTCACACCCACACACCCAGTCACACCCACAGACATAGTCACACCCACACACCCAGTCACACCCACAGACATAGTCACACCTACACACCCAGTTACACCCACACATATAGACACACCCACACACCCAGTCACACCCACAAACTCATTGACACACTCACACACCCAGACAAACCCACACACTCATAGACACACCCACAAACCCAGACAAACCCACACATTCATAGACACAGCCCCACACATACAGACACACCCACACACACAGACACACCCACACATTCATAGACACAGCCCAGCACATATAGAAACACACATAGACACACCCACAGGCACCCCTAGACACACCCACAGACAGACACACCCACCCACACACCCATACACACCCACACAGACACACCCACACACATACACACCCAAAAACCCACTTATAGTATATACAATTAATGTGGAACCTTGTTGATAATAACCAATTCATCTGGGGTTCAAAAGGCTGTAAGCATGCATGCATTACATGCACGCACCAAGCTAATAAATCCATTGTTGCATTATGAGGGATTGCATGCGCTCATAACATTTACAGTCCACTATACAAGGTTTCATTTGAGGTGAATTTTGTGAGCCCGATGGGTCTTTTTAATTCTCTTTAATTCCGCTTCTTGTTTTTATTTGACAAACTCTAGCTGCCCTTAATTTGAACTGCGGAAACCATGTTAGGATATATCAGTCAGCAACAGTATTGCAGAGTATTTATTCACTCAGAATGGTTTCTGGGTGAATAAGAAAGCACATCCTAGTCACTTGCCTGGGCTTATCGAAGTCCCATGGCGCTACGGTATCAACGAGCGATTCTGACATAGAACACAAGCTACGTCAACAAATTATAACTAAAAGTATCACCCTAGTACACAAATGCAGGTGTTTACAAACAATATTAACAGATTCGTGTTCATGAATAATAATGTGCTGGTTGTATTTCTGCCCCAAGGCTGTTGTTCGGGTCGTTTCCCTTCTAGGTGATGTCAGAGGTCATACGGGACAAGTGAGAGGTCAGGCTGAAATAGTATTCTACTTGCAATTATCATCCTAAATACCAAACAAACTCCTACCCCTCCATCCCCCATTTGCAAGGTCACAAGCACACCTGCCATTTGCATGGTTGACCCAGAGCTGAGGGAGGGAGAACCATAGAGTGTGCAGGTGCTGACTAGAGCCTCCAGTGGCCCCTGACAAAGACTGTGTTAGTGAAGTGGAATCCCACAATGCACCACAGTATTTTTAACTTGTGTCCGGACCATGATTGAAAAAGCCTTTCAAACGTTTTCTTTAACGTTGGCTACGTTAGGTTACAGCTCTGTCCACACATTTCCCTTTTTTGTCTCAGGAGTGCTTCTTCAAAGGGAAGTCTGGTATATAAATGAAATTCAACTGTTCATCCCATTTATTTTTTCACTAAACAGCTTAGGGATGTAGCTGGGCATTTGTTACCCGTCTGACATTCGGTTGACCACTGAGTGACAATACAGTTTATTAGTTAACAATCAATGGCTGTTTGAACAAAATGTATACATCAGTCCCAGATTGCCCTTTTAAACGAGGTAACAAGAAAGAAGCATCCGCCTAAGCCTGAACCTAATTAAGCAGCTGGGGCCATTGTGTATGCACGCTGTCGTTCCAATGTGAAACACTGTCAAGTCTAACGACTGTGGCTGAACCGGACAGACGCTGTCGACTTTGATGTGGGCTTATGCATATGAAACGAGGTCAGAGTCTGGCCATTAAAAGAACCTCCTTTATGGTAGGGGATCGTGCTCTGAAAGGCGAAGTCTTCAAAGAGGGGACTTAGTCGGGAGATTTGTGAGGGATTATGACAGGAAGCCGTGTACAAACAAAGCAATGTGAGAAGAAATGGGAAAATGGGTCAGATAATACCCTCTGTCACAGTTATTACACATCTCAATTACTCAGGCCACGGGACGAGTTAGAAGTTACATGGATCATTTTGCCCTGGCCCGCTGCACGAACGGAAAACTACAGGGAAGTCTGTGCCTGGCATTGCTCAGAAGTCATTTATTTTGTCTGGTCAGGTGTCTTTGGTAAAGTAACGTACCCACTATGAAACCTGGGAGGATCCTTGTCTGTCTGTTCGTGGGAAAGAGAAGTTGCATATTTTAGACACCCTTGGCTCTGTCTGTACTAAACTTCAGTAAGGTGTTTTTCCATAGAGATGTAGTATTTAAAAATGACATTGATTGGCCAGATGGTGGCGCTATAACGAGCCACTTAAAATGTTAACTTTGAAAGGTCACACCCTTCCAACCGTGTGATCCATTTGAAGCCTTGAGCCTCTTCTTACAGGGGACACATTGCTTCAGAGGCTGTAGGGATGTTTTCATAACATTTTGTTATTTCACATGAACCTGATGAATAGTACACAGAACGTCTCATGTGATCACTTGTATATTAATTGAGAGTTAATTGATAAAACATTTAACCAGGGCTCATATTATTTTCCAAAACAGTTTAATTGTCAAGAGAGAGTGATGAACTGTGCTCTGGCTCGACTATTTTTCCCATGGTCAGTGCAATGAGTGGTTGTTGTTATCTCATATTGAGGACAGAAGGACCTGTAGCTTTTCCTTGACTCTCTTGGCAAAATCTTGGGAGAATGAGAGAAATCACGTCACCATCACGCCACCAATATTTCCAACAGTGGTTTGGGGGGTGGATCCCAGAGGGTTGGTGGAAGATAAGAGAAGGATCCAGAAATTTGCATAATGGGAGGAGCTAATATCATTGTATAATCATACTGTATAAAAGTGTGTTTCCATGGTTTGGAAGTCGGTTGTTCTGCAGACTAACATGGGTTGGTTGCTCTGCAGATCAGCATGGCTTTATTACCTTAATGAAGTCTACTATTGAATTCACAAACTCCTGAGTTGTTTGAAAATGTTGGCATTTTCCACAACAAGGCCCATAAAGTTCCCCATGAATTTAAAAAGCTACTCCTCTGGCAGACTATGAACTCCAAGGCATATTTTTCAGATTAGTACCAAACACAAAAAGCAACGTAACTGAATCAACAGTGAAAATAAATAAGCCATTGAAGACGTTCTATGGGTGGGACCTGGCACATACAACACAATATTGTCATATGGGCTTTAGAGTTATGAAATTTGGCACCTGCTCTGGGAACGTTCTATCCCACATGATATCTCATTCACCGCTAGCCCAATTCTGACAAAACATAGGTGAATGGTGCATCTTATGAAAGACACTCAGCGTTTCAAAGGGCCCTGGTCACCATTCATGGAGACAATATTTCTGTTGCTTTCTTTGACGTTGTGTGCGTGTTTCACGGTGTATTGTTTTAAATCAACAAAGAAATGTCACTAGTCCAAGGGGTCACTTTACACCTCGTGATAATTCTGAAAGCATGCAGACATTAACGTAACTTTCACCTTTTCATTCATTATATTACACTGAGCTCTTTATTTGAATGAATTTTCAGTGTCACTACTAATGAAGTTTTTGCTTCATTCCCAAACATGTAATCACAGCACTAATTTCTGTGGGAAATCTGAGGTTTGGTTGGATTCCAGGGCTTGTCTACCAACCCACCCATCCGCCTTACTGCTTGCCTGACTGACACTGACCTGCCACTGCTCCTACCTTGTCTGATAAAAAAATATCTTACACAAAAACAACAGCCTCTGACTGATGCATGCGGCTGTGCGACAGATTATAAATATTGCATCACAAAGAAACATACGCTGTCAGTCAAAAGATAATGCCTTCCCATCAACATCAAACCAGCCACAACGGTTCCAAAGCTCTGTAGCCTGAGGAAAATGATTCCTTTATGCCTTGACGTTCGGTATTCCTCCATGGTTCCTGATTAATATAACATGCAGGGAAAGCACTTAAGGAGAACTGGTAAAAGTAAATATATTTATAAATCGTGGTCAAAGAGCAGAATGGCAAATGGCAGCAGCATTATATGACATCATGGGCCGATGGTCTGAAAGCATAATTAATGTTCCATGATGTGGGTGATAATGGGACAGGAAGCATTCTGGAAAGCGTTCCAGACAAACATAACTTCAATTTTAAAGGAGAGTCGGTTGCCTTTAAATAGTTTGCAAAACGATTAGAAACACTGTGTCTAATTGCTTCTTAATAAAAAGTTAGTCTATAGTCAACATGAACTGTAGCTATGCAACCGTTACTTCAATGAACGACCAGGTTGGTAAATCTTTCATTTCCTGCTCATTCCAAATGTTCTATTATCATCTAGCCTACAGATTTTATAGTTTTATGCTGCTAATGTGCCTGGACTGCGTAGTCAGAATGAGCATAAACATTTCTAGGCTCATGACTGAATTTACCACAGAATTTAACAACTTGGCAAGTAAGTAATTATTGTACAACATTTGTTACGCAACATTTAAGTTGCAGAATGTGTAATTTGGCATCTGGTGAAAAGAGCCAGCTGTGCGAACCCTAGGTTTCTCTCATTCATTTCCAAGGTGGTTTTGGTGTTAGAACATTAGAACATTGACAAAATGATGGATGGAGCGTGCTAAAGTGGTTAGCGATCGCTGGGGCTGAGAAAACTTTTCCAAAGCAAAAACAAATTACAGTTCCACATTGTGTCCGTCCGCTAATACATTAAGCTAATTGGAAAATGAGGCCTAAAGTGTAAAAACATAACACCATTATATAGTACATATAGTGCTGGAATACAAATGGCACTACTCCTCATAAGAACATACATAATTAACCCCTTCATTTTTGTTTGTATGAGTATATGTCTCTTCATCTCATAGCCATGTTCAAACCCTGTTTGCCCGTCACCTGCAATAGGACAAAAATACTGAGGTGGCAAGTTAAGCTTTAAGCAGCATTGTCAAATTAATAACTATATATTCAGCTGCAAGGATTTTTTTTCTTATTATTTCTATTGCTCTTTCTCTTGCAATCTACATATGCTTCACATTACGGTGAACGATGCTTTACATTCAGCGCACTCAGTCAGTGACTGCACTGGAATGAGACAGAAGTGTCATTCAGGTCCAATGCTGTGTACTTACCGAGGGATGACAAATTAAAGGAAAAAGCAGCATAACGTGACTCAATAAGCTACTTAATTGCGTGTATCATGCACGTGTACACCTGGAAGCGTCTGCATTAGTCTTTAATTTAGGTTTTTCATTTTCATTTTTCACCTGTCGGTAGCTGACAACGTCCTAAGCCAGACCAGTCTAATCTTCCACTAGAGGCCAGTGTTTCATTACCTCCCTGGCCTGTTCTGAGCGACACAGGACAGCGATCGGTGGCCACGTCGTGGCAGACCCAACGTGGTTACTATTTCAAAATGTGAGACGTATTTCTACATAGCTCTGTATTTGAGCTTTCCTGTAAAAAGCTGCATCCACAGATCCAATAGACCTGATCCAATTTAGTTAATAAAAAAAAAAATCTTACTTTATTTTGAGAGTGGCAATATCCAGATGTAGGTGTTCTATTGGTAATAAAACTATCAACAAACGTTCAACAAACTATCAATTGGTTCGCAACTGCTTGCAAAGGTGAAGGTTAGGTTTAGATTGAGGTTTAGGGTAAGGTCTGTGGTCACATTGTTTTGAAGACATACGGTACATAATGTAACTAAAATGTAGCTCAGATATACTTGATTTAATTTCCATGTTGACACCATACTTCTCATCTGAAACAGTTTGTTTGTTTTTTGTTTCCATATTTTTACAATGGAATGTTTTTTTCTGCTGCAAAGCGAGATTTACAGCCTGATTTGGAGATTTAAAGCCTGATTTGGAGATTTGCAGCCTGATTTGCATCCAAATATCGACCTTCTACAGTGCCACTGTAACCTTTCATTTAGCACCTGTCAAAAGCTCTCGGCCCTAATGTGCATGACTGCAAGGTTTGTTGGCTTGCTCTTAAAGCTAAAAACGTTTTTGAAATCAATATTATTAAACCTTATAGACTTTACAATGCATTGTCAAAAGTAATTGTTTGCTGTATTCATGTGAGTAGCTTAGTTATTTTTGACAGTCTTACATGGTAAAACATTATTTAATTCCCTTCAAAGCAAAGAAAAACTGTTTTTAAGTAATTGACTTCAAAGGCCTTTTTATACTTGGTATGGCAAGCAAACGAGAGATAAAATGTACTTGATTTTACATAATAAGTTATGTGACATTTTAGTTTACATAGGAAAATTCTAACAGTCCAGAGAGAGAGCATTATGGCTTTGAATGCAGCAACTTGACCATCCTTTATCAGCATCAACTGTCCAGACGTCTTTTTATAAGCTACATATAGTAGCGTAAATACAGTATGTTTTGCTAAACAAAACCAAATAATAATAGTTGGCTACTTGGAATCTTCTTCCGTCTGAATATCCCTGCTCTGGGACAAAAACCAAAGGTGAAAGAGATGTTGATTTGGATCTTTGATTTGAGTATCTCTTAGCTTAAAACAAAATGATTGGCTGCAAATTTGTTACAAAATAATTTTTGTATCCTTTTTGCTTTTTGTATCTTCACTGCAGAAACGATAAATAGTGGGGAGAGCAGGTAATTCCAGTCTCCAATTTTTTAAGTGATGTTAAGAAAACAATCCTCCATTTCTAGCAAGCAGTTGGATACATATGCCAGGGAACACCGTAATCCATTTCAGTGTAGAGTTCACGATCCAACATAATGGTCGACAACTGCTGGGGCTTTATGAAATGTATTCATGTTTCCCGGTCAGTCCTTTAAAATACCTTGGAGAGCCTCTGGGGATTCAGATGGGCTTATCTCCTTCTGACGACCCGAGAGTCAATAACAGAGACGTCTCAGAATGGCCGTCTCTACTCACACGGTGTGGTCACGCCATGGGCCAAGAAACTCACCAAGTTCCTGGTCGAATGCAAAGGTCTCTCTGTCACCACGACTCAGTCACCTCTTGTCGGTGCTCCGTGATTAGCATACTTCATATCGTCATACTTCATGGTCGCACTTCACATGGTTGTACGTCATGGTCATACTTCATTAGTCATACTTCATGGTCATACTTCATGGTCGTACTTCACATGGTCATACTTCATGGTCGTACTTCACATGGTCGTACTTCATGGTCGTACTTCATGGTCGTACTTCACATGGTCATACTTCATGGTCGTACTTCACATGGTCATACTTCATGGTCGTACTTCACATGGTCGTACTTCATGGTCGTACTTCACATGGTCATATGTCATGGTCGTACTTCACATGGTCGTACTTCACATGGTCATACTTCACATGGTCATATGTCATGGTCATACTTCATGGTCGTACTTCACATGGTCATACTTTCACATGGTCGTACTTCATGGTCGTACTTCACATGGTCGAACATCATGGTCATAGTTTACATGCTGACAGGTGGAAGAAGGTGGCCTGGTCTGATGAATCACGTTTCCTTTTACATTGCTTACCTGGAGAACACATGGCACCAGGATGCACTATAGGAAGAAGGCGGAGGCAGTGTGATGCTTTGGACAGTGTTCTGTTGGGAAACCTTGGGTCCATCCATTCATGTGGATGTTACTTTGACACATACCACCTATCTAAGCATTGTTGCTGACCATGTGCACCCTTTCATGGCAACGGTATTCCCTGATGGCATTGGCTTCTTTTAGCAGGATAATGTGCCCTGCCACAAAGCAAAAATGGTTCAGGAATGGTTTGAGGACCACAACAATGAGTTCAAGGTGTTGACTGGGCCTCCAAATTGCCCAGATCTCTATCCAGTCGAGCATCTGTGGGATGTGCTGGAGAAACAAGTCCAGTCCAAGGAGGCCCCACCTCACAACTTACAGGAATGAAAGGATCTGCTGCTAACGTCTTGGTGCCAGATACCACAGCACACCTTCAGAGGTCTAGTGGAGTCCATTCTTTGACAGTTCAGGGCTGTTTTGGTGGAAAAAGGGAGACCTATACAATATTAGACAGGTGGTCATAATGTTGTAGTAAGGCTGATCGATGTATATGCCCACTTTGAATTTGATGCCAGCAACACGTTTCAAACAAGCTCGGACAGAGGCACCAAAAGACTGTAAAAGTTGTATAATTCAAAAAAAAGAACATGGTGGAACATCTCACAACTAATTAAGTTAATTGGCAACAGGTCAGTAACATGATTGAGTATAAAAAGAGCATCCCAGAGAGCATGAGTCTGTCAGAAGTAAAGATGGGGAGGGGTTCACCACTCTGTGAAAGACTGTGTGGGCAAATAGTGCAACAGTTTAAGTTATTTACCGTTTCTCATCATAAAATTGCAAAGGATTTGCGTATCTCATCATCTAAAGCAGTGGCATCGTTTGCCCTGGGCGTCCGGGGCTGTAGCCCTGGATCTCAAATGGAACAAAAATAATAATAATAAAAAAATAGTCCCTGATCTATTCATCTATAATGCCGATCGCACATTATGACAATGTAGACGTGTAGGCTGCTAGCGTGCACATCGGAATTTTCGGCATGTACATTCAAAACCCTGAACTTTCTCTCCTGTGCGGGGCGGGGTGGGCTAAGCCCCGAATGTATTGTGATCCTAGCGATGCCTCTGATCTACGGTAAATCATATCATTAAAAGAGGCACGATTCTGTAGTGGTCATCATTGCATTGGCTCAGGAACGCTTCTGAAAATCCTTATCTGTGAGCACAGTACGTTGCTGCATCCACAAATGCAAGTTATATCTCTACTATGCAAAGAAGAAACCATACATGAACAGCATCCAGAAACGGCTGCTCCTTCTCCGGGCTGAAGCTCATTTAAGATGGGTTGAGGAGGACTGAAGTGGAAAACTGTCCTGTGGTCTGACAAATAAAAATGTGAGATTATTTTTGGGGCTTGTTCGTCCACCGAACTAAAGAGGAGAGGGACCATCTAACTTGTTATCAGCAGACAGTGTAAAAGCCAACATTGGTGATGGCATGGGGGTGCATTAGTATACATGGCATGGGTGACTTGCACATCTGTGAAGGCACCATTAATACTGATCAATGTATACAGATTATGGAGCAACATATGCTGCCATCCAGACGCCATCTTTGACAGGGTTCCTTGCGTATTCCAGAAAAACAATGCCAAACTACATTCTGCACATATTAGAACAGCATGGCTCTGTAGTAAGAGTAAGACTAAGTCCAGGTCCTAAACTGGCCTGCTTGCAGTCCAGACCTGCCACCCACTGAAAACTTTTGGCGCATTATGAAATGAGAAATACAACAAAGAAGACCCTGAACAGTTGAGCAGCTGAAATCCTATACCAAGCAAGAATGGGAAAACATTTCACTTTCAAAACTACAGCAATTGGTCTCACCAACACAGAAGCATTATATATTGACATATATTTCAAAAACATATATATTTTTTAAACATATCCTAATATATGTATTACTAATGTATGGCCATTTATTCATACATATATTTACATATTCGATTTTGTCCGTTTTCAAATATGGTTTAGTATGTCTTAAATAAATTGGTTTGTTCAGCATTTTGCCAATGATAATTAGTTAAACTCAATATAACAAGGACATTCTCTGGAAAATATTGTCTTGAAGGTTAATTCCATGATGTGTTGATGAGAAATGCTTAAAGTACTGCACATTCATATATTTCATTATTTTAACACATAATATTCAATGTTAAAATACAGCTCTGGAGAGACCGCTCCACCCAATTCTTTCCTTTCCAAAAATTTGGAAAAGGAAAGTTTTGAGAGAGGTGCAGTGGTCTCTTAATTGTTTCTGGAGCTGTATATGATATACATTGTATTATGATATTGTGAAAAAAAATTCTATTTCAACATTTGATATGTTGTCTTTGTACTATTGTCTATTCAATTACATGATTTGCACATCATTGCATTCTGTTTTTATTTACATTTCACACAGCGTCCCAACTTTTTTGGAAACAGGGCTGTATTTGCAAACGTCCTTTTATCAGATGCCTTGTCAGTCTTGCTGCCTGGGGGACGCTAGTCTAGTTAGTGATCGACAACTTTCAGCTTTCTGAATAGCGATGCTGGTTAGATGCTGGTTAATGAATTAAGCAGAGCAACCGAAACCATCAATGGTTTGAGTCCCATAGAAGAAGGAAGTACAGGCGTCAGCAGTGAGGTGATGGGATGGCGGGATGTCTAACTGAGCGCGGAGAGGCATTCTTCACACCCTGGCAGCATGAGCGATGTGGGTCACTTAGTGAGTGGCCGGGATTCAAAACAAAGAAAAGGCTGAAGCAATGGGGTCCACCCAATGAATTTGTCAATGTCTTGTGCCTTAAGGCACCCAGCCTCGCCTGACCCCAACCTCTATTCTCAAGATAAATACCTCTGTCACTGTTCACCTTCAGTCCCTGGACACAAATTTAACTTGTCATCCATCACCATTGTACATGGGTGTAATTTTCCTAGCTAACGTAACGGGGTTTAGGACCTGAGAACTGGTCTGTGATAGGATAGGGTAAGATGGGCTTTGCTTTACTGTGGAGGCCGGCAAGGGGATGTGTCAAAGCAGTTTGGAATACATGTTTACAAACAGTATAGAATGACTTGATCTCAACTTATATATATATATATATATATATATATATATATATAAGACTCACTCTCTAGTATGTGCTTTGGTCTTTTTCGCTCTCACTGGTTTATCTGTCTTTACCCAAGCCCTCGTTCTGTGGTATTTACTTTGGTCTCTTGCTCTCACTGGTGTCTCTGTCTTTTTGTGATCTCTTTCTTGCTCCTATCTTTCTCTCTCTCTCTCTCTCTCTCTCTCTCAAACAGCACAGCATACCTGGCTTCCAACTGAATGAATGATGGACTGTGACATTCATTGCAACTTTGGGTCCATGCAAAGTTCAAGACATGGAAGGTGCACGAAGCTAGGGGTATTTGTTTCCCCCAAATGGCCACAGCTGACAACCTCGTATGATAATGTGCCCACTGTACATCAACTTAATTGACACTTAAATCTGTCAGTTTCCTTACAAATGCTGACCTTCTTTGGGGAACAAATCCTTTTTAATGTGCATTCTTGTGTGTGTGAGAGTAATATAGAGTGGGACCGATAGAAAAAGAAACAGAGAGAGAGAGAGACAGAGAGAGAGAAACAGGGGGAAAGAGGGACAGAGAGAGACAGAAACAGAAGGATAGAGTTACACAGAGAGAGAGAGAGAGTGAGAAACAGAGGGTGAGAGACAGAGGTGAGTGACAGAGAAACAGAAGCAGAGAGACAGAGAGCCAGAGAGAGACAGAGGGAAAGAGCGAGGGAGAGAGTGAAAGACAGAGAGTGAGAGAGAGACAGAGGGAGAGAGTGAAAGACAGAGAGTGAGAGAGCGAGGGAGAGAGTGAAAGGGAAAGAGAGAAGAGGCAGCGCTAAAGAGAAGAAAAGGCAGACAGAGAGAGAGGGGGAGAAACAGAGAGAGAAGGAGAGAGAGTAATAGCCAGATGAGGGATGGACATGGACAGAGAAAAGTCATGACTGGTCACATCATTACAAAATGACACAGTAGACGACTGTTCAAGAGACAAATAACCGTCTGCATAATCAATGCTATAGTGGCAGTGCCAAACTGTAGCCAAAATAGGATTAATAGGCTACTTATAGGTAAAACAATAACAGCTTACTGTCTTACAAACGCGTTACACTGTGGCCGCTGCCAATGCTACACAACACGTGCTCCCAACACAACAAGACCGGCCTGCACTGTGAGCCAATCAAAGCGTGCCCTAATCCCTGTGCACCTGTCTTATTAGGGTATTTTTGCAGTGTAATGTTATTAGCCGCCCAGTTAACAGGGAGCTGCCATGTGGTGCACTGGGGGTTGCTTATTAACTGTTGTTTTCATGTCAGCGCTGCAGTGTGCCCCCGCAGATTTAATCAACTAAATTCAATGCCCGGGGTCTGACGGGACTTAGAAAGGACCCGACGACATTTACTGTAGTCTGGGTGGTTGGGATTTATTTATATTATTTAGTCCCCATTTACACAGGAAGTCCCATTTAGGGGTTCTGTTTTGTGACTGAGACTGGGGCATTCAGTTACCAGTGAACTCAACCGAGTTGCTTGCTAAATACTGTAATTTTGGTTTGCAGCGGAGTTGTTATTAGGTGTTACAGTACGCCTACAAAATGTGTTATAGCATCCCTGTGGGGAAAAGAAAATACGTTATTATGGTGGCATCTCTGCTGCCACTGCAACGCCGTACAGTTAATGCAAAATTCTCCCTAAACTCAAAGTGTAAGACTATGAATTTGGACTTACATTTTTTTTTATTGGTCAACAAACTAGACAACAGGTGAATGTAGAATCATAAACTGCCGACCCTGGGCCAATCAGTGCATTTTGTAAATCCCAGATCTTTAGGATAAGATGGATCATTCACCAAAGGTCAGTAAAAATTGTGCCATTGATAAGGAGTTGGTAAGTTAAGCCCGCAGCATGTGTGCCAAATTTGATAATTTTGTTTATAGACATAAACATGTGGCAATTATAGCATGACCATGTTGACAATTATAGCATGACCATGTTGACAATATGAACATTCTAGCATTAAATCCCGGAGCCTGAGTTACTTATATATTATTTATTTATTAATTATTGAATCATACATGACATGGCGTCAGTATCCAAGCAGTCAAAAACCATTGCGATAACAGATTTTCTTGACTGTTTGACAGGAAAAAGTTTGTAAATAGACCCGCCTTATTATTTCCTGTGGGCATTGATGTGATGAGATGAGCTTCGCCTTCAGTTTCCTCCTCTTAGTTCAATAATGACCTGAGGGTTACCTGTTATCCCTCTCTCCTCACAGGTGCCATCTTGTTTCTGTGTCATCAAGAGACTTACACTTTCCTCCACTGAGACTACCCTTTCTGGACTACACAACACTCTCAGGGCTTGTTTACATTATTAGTGAACAAATGGCTGGATAGACTTATCTAGGTTTGCATAGTCGTCTCCATGGCGCTTGAATTTACAAGACGTACCAGGCAGGATAGTGGCCGCCAAGCGCGGGAAATATTGAGCAATATGTGTGTCGTTGCACACAAACTTGATGCATTTCTGACAGCATTTCACTGTTACCGTCTGCACCAGTTATATTTATTGAATATCTAGCTAGCGAATTTCCACCATACTAGCATGAACGTGTCTTCGTTCATACCCTCAAAACTAAGAATATGTAAAACTAGTCACCTAAAATGTCCCACATGGCAGCCTATTTTCTTTTTTCTAGGTTTCCGACCAATCAGCTAGTAAACACGTTCCCCTGGGTAATCAAAGCATCTTTTGTGTGACGTCCACACAGTGCAATAATCCCCTCCTCCACATATACATGTTTGTCCCCAAACACTGTGATATCCCATTGGTGAATAATGGCTATGTCTCAGTGCAGCAACCTCAAGTGGAATTGGGAGAGTCAGAGAGTGTGTCTTCTGAAGCACATCCTATCTAGCTGTACAGCTTTTTATCACACCGCTTACTCAACCAGGAACTAGGCCCGGAGACAAACACACTGCTCCAGGTATCAACCACAATGAGCTTGCAGGTGCCCAAGTTGCCCAACGCATCTCAAGAATTTCACTGCAGTGGGTTGCAAACCCAACCCTATGAATGTCCTGATCATAGCCATTTAAGTGACCCCGGCAGCAAATGACGTAGCTGCCTTTGAATGCATTGTTACTTGGAACATTTAAAAGTGCGATACTTTGGACCACAGGCTATATAATGTGTAAGACAGGGTTTTGTACTAGATCTCTTTAATCACTGTATCATCAGATGTTTGGTTGGTTTATCTGGAGGGACAGGGCCATAGGTATTCATATTAATAAACCTCAGACCTTGTTACCACAACAGAGTTCTACTAGTCTTGCTCTGGGCTTTAATGACATCAACAAGGCCTTTGGGACATACCCAACCTGAACCACGCTGCTGCCACAGATAAGCAAGACTTAAGGCTCAGCAAAACATAAACCAAATAATCAGCCTTTATCGATGCAATTTGGAGATGTTTCACTTTCCCACCAGCCCTTCAAAAATATTTTTTGACAAAGCTTTGCTGAGCAGATTACATGAACTCTGCATACGAACCCTGAATCAGACCAAGAGTAAACAAATTCACTACCAAACAGATAACAAGATTAAGTGATTTTCAAAATGGTTTAGAATTTTCGTCACACATACCCTCATTGTTATCTCCTTTCCAAGCAGCAGTGAGGGGAAATTGCAGATCATGTCTCCTCCTGATGCAAGCCGTCTTCTTCAAAAGGCGCCCGGTGAACGACGAGAGACAGCCCGGCTGACGCAGAGATGGATGGACAGACAGGCATGGGGGGAATCGATAGACAACTGCATATGTAGACGTGTGTATTGATAAACTCCTGCTGACATCAGGCAAACACTTTGGGCTTATTGGCGGAAACGTCACTCACTTTGGCCATTAGTTTGCATTCATTTCAGGTCGCATGTCCTCAACCTGTGACCGTTGCCGTGGCGAGGGCCGGCCTCCGAGGCACTGAGACATGCCACAACACTTTTTTCTCACATGTCAAATTGGATTTCACTTGGCATCCGTTCAGAGGTCTTTGTGATGTGTCCAAGTATAGGGTAAACTTCACACACTGCCAAAAGAACCCAATAGAGTAGAGGAGCCCTTTTCAAAACAATGCCAATGTGGCGCGATAGAATTGGAAGGTGCTGACAAATCAACACCAACACGACTACTGATATTCATGAATAAATAAAAAACTAATCGGACTCAACTAGAACCTCAAGGCTTTATTTTCTTGTAAAATGCATGTTAAACAGATACAGCACAGTTGCCATAAAATAAAATATTTCCGTTGAGCACTAACACGATTCATACTTTATTTTGTTCTAGATTCACAGAAATGCATTTTCTGGTGCTAACTAATAGCCACGTTTTTCACTTTGACAGATAATGCGTCATCTTAGATGTCTTCACAAGCATTAGCTCTACAGTGCAGATAATGTTTCCCAAATGGCACTCTACTGACTGGGTCCCAGTGACAAGCCTGGAAGGGAAGCTAGAACTGGCCAGGCCCTCGACGAGGTTTCACACAACCAACTGTGTAGGGAATAGGGGGACATTTGGACTGGTGTAAGAAGTCATGTTTGTATTACAACGAGGCTGCCGTCAGTGAAGACACGCGAAGGAGTAACGATAGGCAAATTGACACTCTGCCCCTCAGGGGGCCGCAGAGAGAAAGGCCTGATTGCCTGATGAATTTGCCAAAACAGCAGGACTGATGGGCCCCATATGGGTATGGACTGGATACATTGCCATTTGTGCAGATTGCCTGTCAAGATAAGAAAGCTTTATTTCTAACTTGGAGGAGCATTTTCTAAACATATATATATATTTTTTAACTTATTAAATTTGTGATTTTAGTTTTTAGTTTTAGATTATTTTCATCTGTTTGACAAATGAAATTATTTCCTTTCAGTAGTAAATGTAAATATTTTTACATTTAGAAACATTTATCTAGAGCAAGAAAGAGCTGTTTTGCGTTCATCCAAACATACAGCTAGGTGGAACAATCAAATAAACTTAAAATACTTACCCTGGAAGAAAAAGCTTGCAGATATTTCCCCATGGTCCTTCCCTAGAATTTGATGTGGTGCATGCTGTATTAGTCTCTCTATGCAGTTTACTCCATGCTTGGTGTCTTTCTTAAACATCCAACAAGACCCCAGAGACTTGTATACATTTCCCTATATTTCCCCATCTTGCTCTCTCACCTGTCAAAGTATTTTTTATTATCAAATGCACAAAATAACATAGTGTCGTACACATAATAACTTAATGAAATTCTTATGACAGGGCACGCGACATCGACGCAGTAAGCATTAAGTAAAATATTCACTAAACTTAAAACATATATACATACAATGTAAACTAGCAGTGATTGCAAAGAGTGTAGAAAAGGAGCATGTGGACAATATGAAAGAAATGTAAAATATTACAAATATAAGTGTAATAGTCCCTATGGCACATTAAAATATGCTGATGTACATTCAATGTGCATAGAAAGTCATCACAGCACTTGAAGTGTTCCTGCGCCGTCCGCTTGCGCTGCCCCGGGCTCACCGGTGTTCACAGACCGAAGTTCAAAGTTCTCAACACGCCAGTGGGCGGGGATAGGAGGGACAACACAACAATACTCAACTCTAATTGGACTTGTGTCGCTGTCACTCAAACTGTAGGCCCAGCATTTAGCTGTCTACTTTAGGTCGTCTAGTCGGACTTGATTGAGAACTTGCTATCAAGGCTCCTTGAAAGGCTCAGAAAATCGTAACATTCCAGGACTATGTGGCTAGTGGGAGGAAAAGGACAGCTGTATGCAAAACATGCAAAACGTAAATAACTGGTGTGACAGCCGCAACGTCTAACTTTTTAGAGTACCGGAAATCCCCAACGGCAGGTAAGAATGAAAGGATTAATGTTGTGTGCCTAACTAGCTAACGTGAGGTAATGTCAGAATGAAATGCTCTAGTTAGCTGACGTTAGCTAAATGGGGAGATGCGAAACTAAATTATATTCCAGGGATTTCCTGAAGATTATTTTAGCAACAGCTGCATGGACGGTTATACAGTACAGTACGATTGTCATTTACCGATGCGATTCCCATGACAACTCCTACTCTTTTCGCTGCTAATATTCTCAAATTTACTAGATGGCCCCCGAGTATATTTTTGAAAGAATATAAATATAAATATTTTTGACAGAATATAAATATATATAAAAAAAACTTAATGAACAATATTACGTTTGTTTAAGTTCATTCAATTTTTCAACAATAAAAAGATCCTATCCATCATGAAACACAATTTTTCTTAACCGTTGACTTGAATTAGATTATATTAGATTCAATTTTATTGTCATTGAACAAGTACAAGTACAACGAAATGCAGTTAGCGTCTAACCAGAACTTCAAATAGAAGAGGGCAGAAAATGTACAAGTTTTAATTATGTGTATATTACAAGTGGAATGTATACATGTGCGATGAAGGCAAATGCAGTACAAATGGCAATACTAAATGTGCAATTTAGGCAAATAGTGGAGGGCAGAACATTTAGTATTAGATGTAGTGCATGTTACAGGCGGGATAAGTAGTTGTACGGGTACAAATGGCATTCAAAATGTGCCATCGAGGCAAATTGAAGGCATAGGGTAGCATGTGCAACCGGGATGCAGAGAGAGCAGTAGTGAGGTCCCTGAGGTAGACACGTGTATGTAACAACTGAAAAATTCAAGTACGATAGCAATTCTAAATGTGCAATGAAGGCAAATTGAATGTGCAAGGTGCATGTGCAGCTGAAATGCAGGATAGCAGCAGTGAGGTTTGAGGGAAACACGTACCTGTAACAACTGAAAAGTACCATTATCAGACTTTGCAAGGCAGTGTCAGAGTAGTACAAAGGGAGTAGCGCGCCAAGGTCCCTGAGAGGTGAAGGGTATGGTTAGTGATGGGTCACAGAGTTCAGCAGGGTTACAGTAGATGGAAAGAAACTGTTCCTGAGCCTGCTGGTGTGGGAACTAGGAGACCTGTACCGCCTGCCTGATGGAAGGAGGGCAAACAGTTTGTGGCACGGATGTGAAGGGTCTCTGATGATGCCATGCGCCCTGTGCAGACACCACTTGCGCTGGAGGTCTATGATGGCGGGAAGCTGGGCACCAGTGACGTGCTGGGCGGTTTTCACAACCTATTGCAGGGCCTTGCAGTTGTCTCTGGAGCAACCGCTATACCACACTGGCGCAGGTCTGAGGTCAGGACAGCCCTACACTTCAAAGGGATGAGGTCTGAGGAGGGCTGATGTCAGGCCAGCTCTACTCTTCAAAGGGATGAGGGCTAAGGTCAGGACAGCCCTACACTTCAAAGGGATGAGGGCTGAGGAGGGCTGAGGTTAGGACAGCCCTACGCTTCAAAGGGATGAGGGCTGAGGTAAGGACAGCCCTACACTTCAAAGGGATGAGGGCTGAGGTCAGGCCAGCTCTACGCTTCAAAGGCATGAGGGCTGAGGAGGGCTGAGGTCAGGACAGTCCTACACTTCAAAGGGATGAGGTCGGAGAAGGGCTGAAGTTAGGCCAGCTCTACGCTTCAAAGGGAAGAGGTCTGAGGAGGGCTGAGGTCAGGACAGCCCTACACTTCAAAGGGATGAGGTCTGAGGTTCGATTAATGAGCACGCATCTTGAGAGCACCAGAGGTGGCCCGTAGGTAAATATGTAGGAATGTGATTCTGGATTGGTAGGTTGTAGTTGAGAATGCAATGATCTGACAGTGTTCTGAATTAGTTGGCACAGAGTAAGGATATAAGAATGTGACTTTGGATCGATTGGCATAAAGTGAGAATGTAGGAATGTGACACTGGATTGGTTGTTCAAATGAAACCGTGTCATTTTGATGACTTTCTAATTTTGGTATTTTATCAGAGGACATCTAGTTGTCATATGTCTGGTATTAAACATAATCCAATAAAAAAAGGAAAATTTCAAAGCTCTGAACAATTATGCTAAGTAGAAACCATCAGCTAAATGAGTACCATTGATATTCGCATGCTATGCTCGTGATATTCAGGTGATGTGCTCTCTGTATAATGTATTTTACACAGTTTAATTTCATTTCAAAACAATAGCAGTCTGTTACCCAATGGCATAGTCAATGACAGCAGGAGACCACAACCAACATCGTATGGGTGCTTCTGATTTGGCAAAAATGCTTGTCACTCTGTGGCTTTTGTCTTCATAAGAAATGTGATCTTGGTCTTTGGACTACCAACTTTGCCCCACAAACATGTCTAGTCTGGTAGAACTGTTCATGCCAGACTTAAAAGCCATAAAAACACAATTGTAAATATTCCACAGTGCTATTCTATGCTATCCTATGACGTTAACTCACTCAGTGCTGTTAGATTAAAAAATTATTGGACATTAAACAGTCTGAAGGTTTAATTGGAACCGTCCTTTAAACAAAACGTGTAAAGTTGATCCCACCACTTGGGTTGTCAATCTCCAGGGCCCTGTTATCACCATCGCTTATTCGTTTCTGACTCAACAACAGTCAGGCGTACCGCTAGCTAATGCAGCCGTCTTTCATCCCTCACCCGCTTGCTGACACAAATCCGTTCAAGCCCCTTACTGATGATGCTCTTCTGGCACGGTAATTAGTGCTAATTAAAAGGTTTCCACAGCTGCTTTGTATGTATCCCAAATGACCCTCATTCCCTAACTTTGCGCCGTATTACCCCATAGAGCTACGGTACAAAGTAGTGCACTAACTAGTGGGTAGAGTCATTTTTGATGCGCCTCGACCAGTGTCGGAGATGTCCTCAGGGGTATCTCGCTGCTGCTGTGTGTTGACCAAGTATACGCCCCATTCACACTCCAGGTCTCTTGTCTCCTGTTCACCGTCTCATGATCAAGGAGATTAGCTGGCCCTATAGTGTGTTCCCTATAAAGACAAAGATGGCCAACTGAGGTATTGTCAATGGGAGGCCAGTTACACACAGTCGTCAACAAGTGCTCAGGAATTCCCATCTGGTGAGCGTTTCCTCATGGTTTGCAGCACGTATAACAAATTCATGAAGAGGAAAGGCAGTGGTTAGTTTTTAGAGCGTGACGCTCTGCATGGTGAATGAAAATGTGTTTTTCAATGCCATGTAAGAACTCGTAGTAAATAAAGCATTCGGCAGACTTTGGATTTCAATATAATGAATTGACTGCCATCTTATATGTGTCATTTGTTGAATCAAGCAACATGGAATTAAATGATCCCTTCAGAACAAAAAGAATGCCATTTTAAAAATGCAGTTTGTCATTTTTGCTCATGGCTGGAATTTGGCTCAGCTAAGATAGTGAATCCACTTATATTGCTCCTATATAAAAGTATTAAACATCCAGCTCTTAATCGTCAGTCTAAAGATATATGTTGTTAATTGCAAAAAGTCCCAGATTGCATCTTTTAATTAAACACATTTTTTGTTTTGTTTTGTGTTTTTTTCTTTAGTAATACAAATATATCTTTTTTTTGTACAGATGAAGAGAGAAAGAGGAGGGTCTGTGCAAACTCAAACATAAGGTCAGCAGCTTAGATCGCTAGAGCAACCTAGGCCACATTCTCAGGGCTTGTTTATAGTACGAGAGAGAGAATTAAACACTAGATGCTTATCTTGGTTTGCATAATCATTTCCATAGCATTTGAATTTACAAACGGAGACAGGGCCTCAGTTGGAGTTGACACATTTGGTGACTTTCAAAGCAACCCTTTCACATTGGGGTCAAAGTACGGTTGTATTTTAATTTGTATTGAAATGGCTTTTTAAACATGGATTGCTGCTGCATCAGATTCTAACCCCATTGCATGTTGTAAATTGGATTAAACTTTTCTCTGTGTGTCAATAAACTTGTCTGAAAATGTGTGCGATGCTGTTGAAGGGAGTCACTTCGACTGTAACTAAATCATGTATATATGTGGAGAAATTAGTGGCGAAACTCGACATGAAACACACAGAATATTATTAGGAAAAGCATTTCCAATTTATGAGACGTTTGAACTGCTTTCAGTGGTGATGCTAAAGATATCGTTTATTTCTCAAATGCACCGAAATACAAAGCATCACCCTGCCCAATGACATTCTTGTGACATGGCACCCGACAACTACATATTAAGAATACAAAAATATATATATACATAACACTGTAAAAAATAAATAAAGCAATAATATACATAATCTACACTAACAGCAGTTTAAAAAGAGTACTGTAAACTAGCTGAAATCTGGGAAGTAGTATTGAATATTATAGATATGGCAAGTATGGTAATATTTTACATAACTGTGTAAACTAGCCGCAATTTTAGAAAGAGTAGGATGGGGAATATTGAACATTACCGTAATCTAGTACTGACATAAAAGTTGCTTGGACAATCGTGTGTCTATGGTGAGAAGGTAGACATGGTTGTTTTCTATAAAAGAATGATTTCGAGAGTCTGGGGCGAAAAAACAAATGTCGTGCTTGATGTGTCCCAGTCATGTAATGTTGTAGCCAAGTGGTATCCGTTTGTTACAGTGTGCTCAGGTTGACATACTGCATTACAGTCCACTCGGACCCGACTCTAAAACAAAAGCACTTCCTCAGCTTTACCATATGAAAAACAGCAAGCGCTAGCGAGTGAGAAAGAGAGAGACAGAAAGAGCTCAGCAAGTCTACTCAAATTCACCAGTGATTCTCCACTGTAGTCGACATCATTAGCCGTCATTTCCTAACCCACTTCGGTAACATGTGAAGTGCTCTTTATTGTGTAATGAGCCACGGCTCTGAAAAGATTGCCACTTCAAAGGGCTTTCCTGAAAGCCGTCGCCCATGCTGCCTGCTGACATGTCAAGCTGGGATTAAATGTTCCCCCGTATTCAGTTATTTGTTTTCAAATAGGCCCATTGTTTATCCGCACCTCGTGAGACAGCCGTCAGGCAGAAATAGGAGAGCTCTGACAAGCAATCGAGACTCTAAAACGTCTCATAGCCTGCAGTTGTTGTAAATGGATTTCGATACTTGAGGAACAGTGCTGTGCAAAAGTCTAAAAGGCACCTGAAAGTGGAACTAAGGACATTTATTTTGGTAGTAAGTGTTTTAATAAAAAAGGTAATATAAATACACACAAATTACAAATAAACACTTATCATCCAAATAAATGACTTTAGTTCCACTTCCAGGTGCCTAAGTCTTTTGCACACTACTGTACTTCAGTTATTTTTCGGTCACACACAGTGTTGCACATTGACTGATTGTAGACGGGTTCTCATGGAGGCTCCAGGGATGTTGCCTGTCAAATCCCTGGGCACTCTGTGGTTCAAACTCAATAGGTTAAGAGGGTGAACTTCACTTTGGTGGGAGTTTGCATAGCGGTGAACAGCAGCACTGTGTCTAAAATAACTCTGTATCATCCAGGTGTACGATGACAACGGCGTACCACTCCAGAATTGAGCTGTAATCTTCCAAAGTATTTCTAAAATCCTTCCAAGACAAGTCCGCATAAAATCTGTTGATGCGACCTGTCAAACCTCACCTTCTTGAGCATAATGCCCCTAAACTCAGTCTGTACGCTGGCGATCAAGCCCGAAGCACAGAGCCAATCATCGCGGTCTTGTGGATCTCTAACATTTAATTATGATAAATACTCACCGAGGTCACCCCTATCTACCTATATACCAGTCAATCCCACTAGGACCAACTTTGAATCGTTGATGTATCAGACGGGCCGATTCCAGGCATTAGCGACGTAAGTGGTTGCTTAGGGCCCCTGACTGCTAGGGAGCCCACGACCGCAGGGGGGTAGGGCCCGAATAAAATTTTGCTTAGGGACCCTAAAAAGGCTAGAGCCGGCCATGTGTAGCAGACTAATATGAAAAGTAGCCAGGAGACAAGGTTGAAAAGACTTGCTTAGTGGTTTTAAGAAGAGACCATGGCTATGTCCTAAATGACATGCTGTTTTCCAATTTAGTGCACTGCTTTTAACTAGGACTGTATGCCGACATCTGGGACAAAGCCCATTGTTCCACATGGCTTTAAAGAAAGGTTGTAAATCACACTGCATTAATACAAACCCTAATTGTTATGCAAGGAGAAGCTGCCTCCATCTTGTCTTAGGCAAACAGGCTTTTGTCTGGACAGGGCCATAATATTTCATTTGCCCTGCCAAAGGCCTCCTGCCTGGATGTTTCATGGGCCCAGCCCAAGTCCACCTGCCTGGCTGTTTCATGGGCCCGGCTGTTTCATGGGCCCGGCCCAAGGCCACCTGCCTGGCTGTTTCATGGGCCCGGCTGTTTCATGGACCCAGTCCAAGGCCTCTTGCATAGGTGTTTCATGGGCCCGGCCCAAGGCCACCTGCCTGGCTGTTTCATGGGCCAGGCTGTTTCATGGACCTGGTCCAAGGCCTCTTGCATAGGTGTTTCATGGGCCTGGCCCAGGGCCTCCTGCCTGGCTGTTTCATGGGCCCGGACCAGGGCCTCCTGCCTGGCTGTTTCATGGGCCCGGGCCCAGGGCCTCCTGCCTGGCTGTTTCATGGGCCCGGACCAGGGCCTCCTGCCTGGCTGTTTCATGGGCCAGGCTGTTTCATGGACCCGGTCCAAGGCCTCTTGCATAGGTGTTTCATGGGCCCGGCCCAGGGCCTCCTGCCTGACTGTTTCATGGGCCCGGCCCAGGGCCTCCTGCCTGACTGTTTCATGGGCCCGGACCAGGGCCTCCGCCCTGGCTGTTTCATGGGCCCGGGCCCAGGGCCTCCTGCCTGGCTGTTTCATGGGCCCGGGCCCAGGGCCTCCGGCCTAGATGTTTCATGGGCCTCCTGCCTGGCTATTCAGCCTTCTCAGCATGGGACTGGCTTCCCAGGGTATGTCACACATAGCCCCCTTGATTAGCTATATAATGAACTACTTTTGACCAGACCTCAAGGAAGACAGTGTAAGGGAAAGGGAAAAAAATCCCCACGATAGGTTTAGCTTTATTTTAAAGTGAAACAAAATGGCTCAATTTGACCACTTAACCTGCCAGAATTGATGGGAGTGAGAAACAAGAGCAACATACAAGAAGACAGCCAAATCAGTTCCTTGGTAAGTATACGGTGAGGGAACTAAATGTCCAGAGCCCCTAAGATTTCACTAGACTTGGATGTGGCTGGTTATTTATAATTCTATATTCTGAAAAAGAAAACATTTTCATGCATATATCCAACATGTTCAACTGAAAAACACTTGAAACACCCCTAAATGTTTGTATTCACAATTTGTGTGAAATACATTTAAAACCAATGTAACAAAATACCTTTTATACACTATACGGGTTCTAGAAATTGCACTTGTCATCATAATCTCATGTTTTTAATTAAAACCCTTACATCTGTGTTTTTTCCTCACATTCCACTTAGATCCATGCCACAAAAATATCAATGCCATTAGGTCTTGGACAAATGCCCCTTGTCGTTTTGTGACGTGGAACGACAAGCTGACTTGGAACCCCTAAGAGTGGGAATGGGGTACTTGATCCCCATCAAGTTGTGTGTACAGCACTGGTCTGATTAACTGCTTAGCCGTATTTCTTCAGCCTGCATGGTGTGAATCCTAAATACCACCCTATTCCCTTTATTGGTGCTCTTCTTTCGGCCAGGGCTGACTGGGATACAGCCATTTGGGACCCAGACATCAAGTAGCCCACACAGCGAAATAAAATATCTAGTTTTTTTTTTTTTGCATGTCGTAAGCTATTCAGAAAATTAATTCAATCTGAATGTGACCTCAAATTAGCCAGTGAAGCAAGATGTCCCTCTTGACTACTGTAGGTCATGAGACCATAGACCAATCCCAGTTAATATAGTCTGACACATACCGAGGCTCCCCCCATGACAAGGTAGATTCATAATTTTATTAATAATAAATCACATTGAAGTATTATTATAGGGTATTGTACTGTTTTCAAAGGACTGCGATGCTGGCCTATTACGTGCACCACAACAGTTCAATTTAAAGTCTTAAAGGAAATACAGATGGACAGAAAATAACAGTTGGGATGTCCAAAAGACAACACAAAATGGTCCCCTAACCTCCCAGGAACATTTTGTCTCGGCACCCTATAAGTGGCTTCTTGTTCCTGATTGGACCCCGGGCCTGTTATAAATGCATTAGCTACATGTAATTCCACGTAAATGACATTGCAAAAGACGAGCAGAATATTTTTTAATACTACACTAAAGACCAAAATGTTTAATTATATCCTGGCAATGACAAACTGATATTGATTAAAACAACCTGGGTGAATGAAAACTGTAGTCGGGGCAAATTACACCAGACTGCTTAATAGACTT
Source organism: Esox lucius (assembly GCF_011004845.1). Taxonomy (NCBI): domain Eukaryota; kingdom Metazoa; phylum Chordata; class Actinopteri; order Esociformes; family Esocidae; genus Esox; species Esox lucius. Next base: position 2,610,256 of record NC_047574.1, on the reverse strand, counting down.
CCCAGTGGCATGTTACGGCCTAAGTTAGTCTCTGGCGATGGCCGATGTGCTCGTCTCAATATAAAAACAACTTGCTTTTGCAGTTTCCCGCAACAGACTTGCAAGCCAGGGCACTGTAGGGAACTACTCAAAGGACCCGCTTGGGACCATTATGCTACATCCACTTGACTATCGTGGAAAGTCCTCTGAATAATGTGGCTCCAAAACCAAATAATGAACCTAATGAGAACGTCTCTGTATCTTCTTTTAGGGATAGTCTTTTCTACGTCCAGGTTATAAGGAGCATACGGCTTCTGAGCACCTGAGTGCAGCTAAGTAACCGTCAATCTGTAAAGAAAGTATTTTCACTTTATCTCTGTAGGACCGAGTGAGGCCATGATTAAATTATTAGGTCCCTTAATTACTCAATATCTTGCATCACAGCCTTTGAATTTAATTGAACTCTCGTCATGCTCTGTGTGCCCTGGCCAAACAATTTGTGGAGAAAAAAATTGAATTAGCAACCTGCCTTTTTCTGTGTTGAATATTCTAACATTAGGGCCTGCTCAGTCCCAGGAGTGTCCTAGCCCTGTAAAAGAGCAAATTGTAAAACATTACTCACAATAACGCATATGTTATCATCGCAGATAACTTACTTAATATTCAATCCACTTTGGCATCATTATAATGTATCAACATAACGAATGACTCCTTCAGAGTATGGTAATTATAATTTGATAAATCATCAGCAGAAAATTAACTGGATGTCAAAACATTCATTGGAAAAGGGGTGATGAATCGAGGATGATTGCGGTGATGAATTGCGTTAATCGTACACAGTATGAAGCCGGCGAAATGGCTAAGCAGTCCAAGATGGATGGGGCTCAGAAAGCTGCAAGGTCAGAACACAACAGCGTCAGAGCCAGGCCTAGGGAGGAAGAGGGAGGGAAGTGGATTGGGAGGGAGAAAAAGCCTGCGCCTATGCACATTTTTACGAGACTCATTTCTCTTCCAGGCTTTTTTTTTTATGTAGGCCCGGACTCTGCTTTGATTATATTGCTGCACACAACAATGGGTTTTAGAAAGTTATATTTTTTTTAAGCCTGCTTTTCTTTAACCCCTTCGGACCAAGGCCTTTTTAAAAACCAAGGGCACTAGCTGATCCTGCTGCATCTCTCTAGGCTGATAATTGTCATTCCCTTGTGCGTGTGGACGTCCTGCCGACATGAAAGATGTCTTTTGTGTGGGAGGGGTCAAACCCCAGTCCAGATATCTATTACATGTACCTCCTCCAACCAGATGGTAGCAGATCATTCATCATGGAACACTGTCACCGTGGTAACAACCATTCCATCCTTCATTAAAATAAAAACAATCTTTTCCCAGCATGCTCCACAGGGTTCTGCTGTTGTTCACAACAAACCCACTCTGCGCTGTGGTAAAAAATAGTGCTCTAAAACATAGAGGTGCTCCATTTGGGACTCACCGCAGTGGTAGGGAGAAGGACCTTCCAGACACGCCTCCCTCATTCATCAGTCCTGCTCATTCGCAGGTCCGTTCAGGGGGCCGTCCCTCGACAATGACAGTGAAAAGATTTTCCAATATCAGAAACTCGCTCCTCCCGTCTGAAAGGCTGACTCCTGCATGACGGAAGACGTCCCCGGACAGACTGACATGGACTTGCAGAACGTTGTGTCGGACTAATCGGCCTCTCTGACTGGACCACTGATATCCAGAGAGGTCTAATAAAGCAACCCTTCATTTGTCCTGTTAGTCACTGGTGTCTGGTTCCCCTGAACCAAGCCCTGTTCTATATACAGTGTGCTGAATAGATGTGACATTTTATAACTAGGCCTCATTTGTTAAAGGTTTATGGAGGGGTTTGAATCACCCCATTAAGGACTATTTAATACTAGTTAATTCATAATAAACCATATGTATATGTGTATTTGTATGTATATGTGTGTGTGTGTATATGTGTGTGTATATACACTCACCTAAAGGATTATTAGGAACACCTTACTAATACTGTGGATGGTGTAACACTAATACTAATACTGTAATACTGGGATGGACATGGTCAGAAACAATGCTCAGGTAGGCCGTGGCATTTAAACGATGCCCAATTGGCACTAAGGGCCCTAAAGTGTGCCAAGAAAACATCCCCCACACCATTACACCACCACCACCAGCCTGCACAGTGGTAACAAGGCATGATGGATCCATGTTCTCATTCTGTTTACGCCAAATTCTGATTCTACCATCTGAATGTCTCAACAGAGACTCATCAGACCAGGCAACATTCTTCCAGTCTTCAACTGTCCAATTTTGGTGAGCTCTTGCAAATTGTAGCCTCTTTTTCCTATTTGTAGTGGAGATGAGTGGTACCCGGTGGGGTCTTCTGCTGTTGTAGCCTATCCGCCTCAAGGTTGTGCGTGTTGTGGCTTCACAAATGCTTTGCTGCATACCTCGGTTTTAACGAGTGGTTATTTCAGTCAAAGTTGCTCTTCTATCAGCTTGAATCAGTCGGCCCATTCTCCTCTGACCTCTAGCATCAACAAGGCATTTTCGCCCACAGGACTGCCGCATACTGGATGTTTTTCCCTTTTCACACCATTCTTTGTAAACCCTAGAAATGATTGTGCGTGAAAATCCCAGTAACTGAGCAGATTGTGAAATACTCAGACCGGCCCGTCTGGCACCAAAAACCATGCCATGCTCAAAATTGCTTAAACCACCTTTCTTTCCCATTCTGACATTCAGTTTGGAGTTCAGGAGATTGTCTTGACCAGCACCACACCCCTAAATGCATTGAAGCAACTGCCATGTGATTGGTTGATTAGATAATTGCATTAATGAGAAATTGAACAGGTGTTCCTAATAATCCTTTAGGTGAGTGTATGTATGTATATAAATTATATATATATATGCTTACCAAATACTAAGCTAATATATAACTCTAGCAATTAGTCTTTCACAAATACGCTTCTTTAAAGGGTTAATGGTTTTTAAAATCCATTGCATCTGTAGGGTTATGAATGGTATGGTTGCATTGCATTGGTCAAAAAAGTCCAATAACCAATCAGGGCTTGCCAAATAGTTGACAGTGTTTTCCTGCAGTTATGTTATCTTACTATAAGACAAACCCTTATGCAACAATATGCAACCTTATAATAAACAGTTGCACAATATCATTTATTTTTTGCAATGAAAAGAAAAGTTTTTTTGTTGATTGACATGATGTTTACTGACGAACCTTTAATACGCTGACAACCTGGCAAAGTTTAACAGGATGTGATTCCATCATATCATTCCGAACATTACCAAATTATACCCATAAACTTTCCACTTCCATCATATTGTCCATATGTGGTGAATGGGCTGGGTGAAATGGTGTATGAACGTAATATGAACATTGAACAGTGTTTCTTTTACTTTAAACTCACAATTCATTGACTGAACCTGTTTAACAGATGTGTTTAATAAATTATCTCATGTTGGAAGTGAAGAGTATCTACTGACTTTAACTATGTCCATGCTCCGGGTGAAGTTAAATCATCTATTAAGGGTTTTCTAACATTTGTAACGACAAAAAGGGTACTGATTAAGTAAAAATGTATACATAAACATTTATAACAATTAAAATACCAACAGTTTAAAACTCCAGGCCTAGTTTTCTCCCTACTTTAATTCCTCCCAACATAGTATTTTTTGCCCTGAACAAATTAATCTGATTCAGTTTATTGATGGGTTGTTAATATGTTGACAAGTTCAATCAGCACAGATTCTGTAGAAACTTCAACCAAAGTCAAGGAACCACAAACTCTGAAACAGCATCTGTAAATAAAGCCATTAAGAGATTGTATTTGGCTCTAGAAAACTGTATTTCCATTCTACCTGCCGACATCCTCTACCATAACTGACTTATTCTTCAGTGGTCTATCCCCTCCCACGTACTTCCCAGAAGAGATAATAATTTGTGTTTTATGTATATCTGCCCAAATCCTCCTTTGAGTGACTTGTAGTTCCCACCCGTCATGCTGTGGAAGCAGGAGACGAGGTTATGCCAGGTCACTCTGTTGCTGTGTCCTAGCTAGTCTCCATTTTCTTCGGTTCTCTCAGGCTCAGATGGTCCAAGTTTAACACACAGGAGTTTAGTTAACGCACAGTAGGACAGCACAGAGTCTGCGTTCCAAATTACATCCCAACCTCCAAGTGGGTCATTTTGACCAGTGGCCCGTAGGCGTCGGGTCAAAATGAGTGCCCTAGAAAGGGAGTAGTGTGTGTTTTGGGAGGGGTCCAGTGGCTGGGAGGGAGACGTGCTCTTCTCTGCCCCATGACCTGAGTGCTGGCTATTATAGAGAGATTATTCCCCCAACCCACAGTCGGGTTGGATCCTGGCCCGGTTCCCTCACCCAGAGTGGAGCTCACTAACCCACGCGCTCCGAGTGGTCCTTTACGGCTGTCCAAAATGACAAGTCCACTTTGTCTACTTAGTTTAGAAACAAACAATGTTCTGCCTCAATTGTTGCTTGGGGTCAAGTAGTCTTTGGACCCTTAGTAAAAAATAAATAAATAAAAATGTATTGTATTTTCCTTAAAACCAATGTAAAATTATATAATTTTTTTATAACAGCGTAATTACATATGACATTACTCTGTAACAAGAAGTGTAACTTAGTGTAACATCTAATTGTTACAGTGTAATTACGTCATGTAACTGGTAGTAAAGCACCTGTGTAAAAATAAATGTTTGTTACAATGCTTGTTACATATAGGAGGATCTATACTAATTTCACTTTCTTGTTTCTGTTCAGTGATAAAATCATATGATCCCTTGTGGAAGCACAGGGTGTGTCAGGGTAGCCCATGCCCAGTAGCCCTACACTACATATGTAATCATGCTGTAACAAGGGCCCCTTAGAATAAAATGTAACCAAAAACGTATGTGTATATTTTATATATTTGTTTGCGGTATCAAATATTGTCTAGAACATGATCTGACACGTCATGAATCCCAAAAGATACCGTGTTCTCCCCATATATTCCACTACAACTTACCGGGAGACACAAACGGAATGGCAATCAACGCCTGCAGGGGCTCTGGAAGTACCCCTCTGATCTGCCGTCTTTATAGACCTACACATTTTCTAAAGATCCAACAAATTGGCCCAGGTGGCTGGATCCAATTCATTGACCTAAAGGACTAACCGTTCTGAGACTCCGGCTCCACTCGACTCAAAGCAGGTCCACTGCATCTGTAAGTGCTGTGCCATTAAGGCACAGGCGTCGTATCCATCAGAACCCTGTTAACCGCAGTTTAAATCGGCACACTAGCATGTAGTTAAACTAAGCACTACAATTTGCGATGTTATGTGTTTCTCCAATGTGCCCTGGGTTTCAGTGAACTGGCCCCTAAGGCTACAGGCAGCATGTAACAACTGCATGGAAATGCTTAACAGGAATAATGAGTGGCAAAACAACGTTTTGAACTCATCGGATAGCCACGGATGCCTGAGTCCCAAAAGGTGTTGAATAGTACACTAGGTCACTACTTTTGACCAGAGCCCTGTTTGAAAAGTAGAGCACTATATAGGAAATATGGTGTGATTCAGGACGACGCCTGTGTCCTTCCAGAGGTCCACAGTGGTTCTCAGCTGGACACGACATGATTCCCACAGCTGTTAACAGCCAGAGGCTCTGGGTGGGATGTTTGGAAGTGTTGACAGTGGCTCAGGCAAGATAACTGATGTACCAGAGTTTTCAGCAAGGTGTTGAGCGCTAATGATGTACAAGAGGGTTTCTTACCTCCCACATAACATTGCATACGCTCGTCATTGACCATCATCTATGTTTACGGATTATATCACATACTAAGTCCTACATATCATGACATAGCACACGGCCATCACTGACCATCCATATCACATACTATGTCCTACATATCATGACATAGCACACGGCCATCACTGAACATCCATATCACATACTAAATCCTACATATCATGACATAGCACACGGCCATCACTGACCATCCATATCACATACTAAATCCTACATATCATGACATAGCACACGGCCATCACTGACCATCCATATCACATACTAAATCCTACATATCATGACATAGCACACGGCCATCACTGACCATCCATATCACATAATAAATCCTACATATCATGACATAGCACACGGCCATCACTGACCATCCATATCACATACTAAGTCCTACATATCATGACATAGCACACGGCCATCACTGACCATCCATATCACATACTAAATCCTACATATCATGACATAGCACACGGCCATCACTGACCATCCATATCACATAATAAATCCTACATATCATGACATAGCACACGGCCATCACTGACCATCCATATCACATACTAAATCCTACATATCATGACATAGCACACGGCCATCACTGACCATCCATATCACATAATAAATCCTACATATCATGACATAGCACACGGCCATCACTGACCATCCATATCACATACTAAATCCTACATATCATGACATAGCACACGGCCATCACTAACCATCCATATCACATACTAAGTCCTACATATGACATAGCACACGGCCATCACTGACCATCCATATCACATACTACGTCCTACTATACATGTCACACGTACTAAGCACATGTAATCTTTATTCCCTCCCATGTTTGTGTCTTTGTTTTGTTAAGTCATATAATTGAGGTAATTTTTTTATGTTATCAAATAACAAAAAATACTAAATCAAGAAGGGTGTTCTCTAGAATATTAACTGCACCAGTTATGGCCATCGGCGTCTAATTGGCCAAACCATTTATTTTTCTAAACTGAAATCTGAAAACACGTGACAGATCGCAGTGCTGTGTGATCCACCACGTCTTCCGTCGTTCCTACAAACTGCGCCGTCACAATCCCATGTCTGTGTTGCAGGGTTCAAGCGTCACTCCTACTTCCCTGTAATGCTCGATAGTCTTCCTATTCTGTTAACTATCAGCAATTATCTCCCTGTCAAAACCTGAAGTGACAAATTCCTCCCACATCCTGCCTGGCAGTATCATCAACTGGACACAGGGCCCCTGCGATGGAGACTAAATCACTGGAGTAGCTCTGAGGCCTGACAGACAAATGTGGTTCCTTGGAAAAGCTGGGGCCATCACTCTGAACAGGAAGAAAAAAAAAACATCCCCTTCTCCACTCCCTCTCTCCCTGTTGACCTTTTTTTCCTCTCCCTGTGAGAGGAGAATAAATACAGTAGGTTCTAGTAGTGTGGGAGCGCTTCCCAAGCTGCACTGTTTTAGTCTAAAGCAGAGCACTTTGTAGGGAACAGGGCGGCATTTAAGACGTGTCCAACGGTCTGTTTCCAAAATATGAGAATTATTAATGGGCTTAGCAGAGGGTCCGCTTCATCTTACGCCAAGATGCAGTCATCGGTGTACCTTGGGCTGGTTTCTCCTTATAGATGGGCCCTCAAAACAGGAACTGTGCGTTACCCTTCCCACACTGCCACGGGAAGGCGAGGGAAGGTTGACTTATTTTAATGTTAGGATTTGAAACAATGAGATTATGAGAGTCGAGGTGGGAAACAATAACAACGGCACAGCCCTGCAGGGAAACTACATTCACTATATTAGGGTTGTCTTATAACAGGGCTTAGTGTGACGTGTGCACGTCACACTAAATATATTCCAAATATACCGCACCAACTTTGTAAAACCACAATAAAAACCACATATAAAATACAGATAACGAAGCACCTTGTGGCACGTCAAGGACAGTGAGAAGCCAACAATGTTTGAGTATCTACACTTATTTCTCTGGGCCTGCTAGGCTGTATGTTGTAACAATGTGTGTATTGTGATGACTTTCGATTTAAGTTTGGACCCCAGGAAGGGCAGCAGTTCCCTGGGCAGAGGCTAGTGGGCCTACTGATAAAATAATATTACAGATATTTAACAAACTGTACACTTTAGTCCCTGCTGGCACTGATTTGAAGTACCCCCTCTCCAGCAGCATAACGCTCCTCTTCTCCTCCTGTATTTTCACTAGCTCTAACATCATTAGCCTGCGTGTTGTTGGTAGCACTGTGCTAGTTTGGGACTGAGACGACAGAAAGCACACCTCCCCTGTAATGTGCAGGCCCACAGCCACGTAACACTTTTCACACAGGAGTCCCAGGTCACCTCCAAAAGCCAGAATAACGTGTGAGTCAGAGAAACGCTTAAGGCAGGTAAATTGCCTCTGTGATCTCTCTTTTCTTTTGTATACCTATCGCCTCGTTGACCCCGCCGGGGCCCAATTTATGACTTGATTGGTTTACCGCACGCAGGACGAGATACTCAATGGCGCTTTATCTGAGATAGCAAAGAGCTGTAGTGTAATCACCGATAATCACCGTCCAGCGGTGTCTGTGATTGTAGTCGACGTCTCTGTCATGTGTTTGATGTATTCTGCAGGACCCTGGATGAGTGGGCGACTAAATGGGCGACAGTCACGGTTGTCCTGGTGGGGGGGTTCATCCATACTGCCTCAGGACGGAGTTGAACTGAGACCTTCCGGAGCAGCAGACTAACATTTGTTTGGCAGAAGGAGCTGGGTGATGAGACGCGCACCGAAACACAGAAAGACTGCCACGGCGCTGCGCGTGGGTGCGTGCGTGTGTGCGTGTGTGTCTTTGTAGTGGGGTCGTTATGTGCCGGTTGGAGGAAGCCCTCCCCCCCTCGACTTGCTCATTAGCAGTTTCCTTCATTTCCATTCTACTTGAGTGGCCGATAACTAAGAAAACTTGTTTTGTGCAACTTGCAAAGCTTAAATGAAAAGAGAGCAAGTCACTCTAATGACCGACATCCGAGAGACACGATATTGACTTCATTACTGGATAATGAATTATACCATTAAGTCAGCCAGGGTCACCTTGTGTATTAGAAACAATGGCTAATGTATTGGCATCTGGAACAGATACATTCAGATATGACTAATAGGTCCTATTAGAAAATACCGTATCCAGCTGAGGGGTGTGTGAAACAAAATGAGATTTACAATTAGGTGTAGGATACTCATAGGTAAGTGGAGGTCTTTATAGATTATGTGTAGCCGACAAACCGCCTAAATGCCACACATCTACCCTCTCTTTACCAATATTTCATTTGGCCACACAATTTTAATGCATGGAGAAGTTTAGCGTGGGCGTTGGGTTTCTTTGTGACCTTGGCGTTTCTTCTCCTCTCTCCATCCCCGTTCTGTTCTGATTATTGAAAGCTATCCGGCTGCCCTGCCTCTTCTCGTTTGTCATGATTATTGCTGAATTTTTAAACTGTCATCTGTGAGCGCGGATCAATGCCTTGTCGGCTTCCCCTTTGTCATATTGGCAGCGCAAACAGCCTTTCCTTTCTAAATGAGACTCCTCTTGCATCTCTATCTATTAACTGTCTGTCTCGTCTAGGAACCCCTTCCTTTGGTTAGGTCAGTCTATATATCATCCCTCCAATCAAACGCCCTGACACTTTAATAGCGCACACACACACACACACACACACACATAGCTTTACTATTGCCCCTGACAATCTGCAAATGAATAACAGTTTATGGTATTATTTCAATAGCACGTTTATCTATACATGTATGTTAACGACAGTATAAATAACTCATGGACTGCCAACTACAAGGTCATACCTTTGCTTTTCAGAGCCAACATGCTTTTCTGAAACACACTCCGTTAAGGAGCATCCACAACAAACAGCTTGCTGCAAAAGCGGATGTTGGCAAACTGATTCAAGGCAAACACCAATGGAACTACTGGTCTGCCTTCCACATAAAACCCAATGGAACTACTGGTCTGCCTTCCACATTAAACCCAATGGAACTACTGGTCTGCCTTCCACATTAAACCCAATGGAACTACTGGTCTGCCTTCCACATAAAACCCAATGGAACTACTGGTCTGCCTTCCACATAAAACCCAATGGAACTACTGGTCTGCCTTCCACATTAAACCCAATGGAACTACTGGTCTGCCTTCCACATAAAACCCAATGGAACTACACTGGCTCTGTCTTCCACATAAAACCCAATGGAACTACATTGGCTCTGTCTTCCACATTAAACCCAATGCAACTACACTGGCTCTGTCTTCCACATAAAACCCAATGGAACTACATTGGCTCTGTCTTCCACATAAAACCCAATGGAACTACATTAGCTCTGTCTTCCACATAAAACCCAATGGAACTACATTGGCTCTGTCTTCCACATAAAACCCAATGGAACTACATTGGCTCTGTCTTCCACATAAAACCCAATGGAACTACATTAGCTCTGTCTTCCACATAAAACCCAATGGAACTACACTAACTCTGTCTTCCACATAAAACCCAATGGAACTACATTAGCTCTGTCTTCCACATAAAACCCAATGGAACTACATTAGCTCTGTCTTCCACATAAAACCCAATGGAACTACATTAGCTCTGTCTTCCACATAAAACCCAATGGAACTACATTAGCTCTGTCTTCTACATAAAACCCAATGGAACTACACTAACTCTGCCTTCCACTATAAACCCAATGGAACTACACTAACTCTGCCTTCCACTATAACCCCAATGGAAGTACACTAACTGTTCTACATGAAACCCTATTCCTATGGTCCCTGTATAGAAAGTACTGCACTATTTGGGATATTGGGCAGTCATTTGTCTTCCTAGTATCAATCAAATTTATTTATAAAGCCCTTTTTACAACAACATTTGTAAAGCACAAAGTGCTTTACAGAGACACCCGGCCTTAAACCCCAAGGAGCAAACAACAGTAGTGTTGAATTTCAGTGGCTAGGAAAAATTCCCTAAGAAGGTCGAATTTTAGGAAGAAACCTAGAGAGGACCCTGCCTCAGAGGGGTGACCAGTCCTCTTCTGGCTGTGCCGGGTGAGATATTAAGAGTCCAATTGGAATAATAAATACATTTCTCTGGGCTAAATCCAGAGTTTGATTTTAGACTAGGTCAGAAGTATGACCAGGTGGACAAGGACAGGGACAGCAACGGGCCCCCCAAACCAGGTAATCCGCAGGTGTGGACCAGGACCTCATCTAGTAGGTCTCTGTACCAGTCCCAACACCGACCTCATAGACTACCAGACATAACTGAGTCTGTAACAGACCTAAAACACTGACCTCATAGACTACCAGACATAACTGAGTCTGTAACAGACCTAAAACACTGACCTTATAGACTACCAGACATAACTGAGTCTTTAACAGACCTAAAACACTGACCTCATAGACTACCAGACATAACTGAGTCTGTAACAGACCTAAAACACAGACGTCATAGACTACCAGACATAACTGAGTCTGTACCAGCCCCAACACTGACCTCATAGACTACCAGACATAACTGAGTCTGTACCAGCCCCAACACTGACCTCATAGACTACCAGACATAACTGAGTCTGTACCAGCCCCAACACTGACCTCATAGACTACCAGACATAACTGAGTCTGTACCAGCCCCAACACTGACCTCATAGACTACCAGACATAACTGAGTCTGTACCAGCCCCAACACTGACCTCATAGACTACCAGACATTCCTAAGTCTGTAGCAGACCTAAAACACTACCAGGCATTCATGAGTCTGTACCAGTCCCAACACGACCTCATAGACTACCAGACATAACTGAGTCTGTACCAGTCCCAACACGACCTCATAGACTACCAGACATAACTGAGTCTGTACCAGTCCCAACACTGACCTCATAGACTACCAGACATAACTGAGTCTGTACCAGCCCCAACACTGACCTCATAGACTACCAGACATAACTGAGTCTGTACCAGCCCCAACACTGACCTCATAGACTACCAGACATAACTGAGTCTGTACCAGCCCCAACACTGACCTCATAGACTACCAGACATAACTGAGTCTGTACCAGCCCCAACACTGACCTCATAGACTACCAGACATAACTGAGTCTGTACCAGTCCCAACACTGACCTCATAGACTACCAGACATAACTGAGTCTGTACCAGCCCCAACACTGACCTCATAGACTACCAGACATAACTGAGTCTGTACCAGCCCCAACACTGACCTCATAGACTACCAGACATAACTGAGTCTGTACCAGTCCCAACACTGACCTCATAGACTACCAGACATAACTGAGTCTGTACCAGTCCCAACACTGACCTCATAGACTACCAGACATAACTGAGTCTGTACCAGCCCCAACACTGACCTCATAGACTACCAGACATAACTGAGTCTGTACCAGCCCCAACACTGACCTCATAGACTACCAGACATAACTGAGTCTGTACCAGCCCCAACACTGACCTCATAGACTACCAGACATAACTGAGTCTGTACCAGCCCCAACACTGACCTCATAGACTACCAGACATAACTGAGTCTGTACCAGTCCCAACACTGACCTCATAGACTACCAGACATAACTGAGTCTGTACCAGCCCCAACACTGACCTCATAGACTACCAGACATAACTGAGTCTGTACCAGTCCCAACACTGACCTCATAGACTACCAGACATAACTGAGTCTGTACCAGTCCCAACACTGACCTCATAGACTACCAGACATTCCTAAGTCTGTAGCAGACCTAAAACACTACCAGGCATTCATGAGTCTGTACCAGTCCCAACACGACCTCATAGACTACCAGACATAACTGAGTCTGTACCAGTCCCAACACTGACCTCATAGACTACCAGACATAACTGAGTCTGTACCAGCCCCAACACTGACCTCATAGACTACCAGACATAACTGAGTCTGTACCAGCCCCAACACTGACCTCATAGACTACCAGAAATAACTGAGTCTGTACCAGCCCCAACACTGACCTCATAGACTACCAGACATAACTGAGTCTGTACCAGCCCCAACACTGACCTCATAGACTACCAGGCATTCATGAGTCTGTACCAGCCCCAACACTGACCTCATAGACTACCAGACATAACTGAGTGTCTCCCTATAGGACTAGTAGTGTACCCGTAACCAGCCCCCCCCCCCCCCCCCCCCCCCAGGTATCACCCCGTCTAACTCTGTCTGTGTGTTCTGCCGTATGGGTTCTCTCCTCCCTTCTCCGCTTCTGACTGAAACGGCCTGACAGGCGGATTCCTTTTCTTCTGGATGTATTAAAGGCAGTTTTCTGCTCTGACAGCCAGTCTGCTCTGTTCCGTTCTGCCAGCCGCCTCCCGGCTCCAGGCCGACCCTGGTCAAACCAAGGGCACTATGTGGTGGGTGGGGTGCCGTTTGGAACGCGTGCCGAGTCTTCACACTACTCTGGGCAGCCACTACGTCTTGACAGACCCCTGTCACTACCCATCAGCCTCTCTGCTCCGCTTTGCTCTCCACTAGATCTCGCTCGCCTGCCTCTAAGCACGCAGACCCACTTTCACCGACCGGCGCAATTATTTTTTTTGACAAGCCATCCATCAGCTTTAACTTTAAAGCACTTTCCGCTGATATCCATTGTTACACTTCTGTGCTCGGTCTTTCCCATGCAGCCAGGCAGCCAGCCAGCATGGCACCAAAATGAAAATCTGCGAGGTAATACGGCACCAGACATTCAAACTAGCGAACCGTGTAAATCTGCTTTGTCTCCCTTCATTTTACTTCCAATTGTATATGTGAATTATGCATATTTGTTGTGCATAATATGCCCTTGTCAAATCCTATTAGCATGCCCCAAATTGCCTCCTCAAAAGAGGCTCTAATTTGCTAGCCCTCGCAGAGGAGTGTGCCCAAGTCAGACTTAAATGAGCGGCTCAACTGTTAAAGAAATTGTCTTCTTGATGCTGTAATTTGAAGAATTCAAAAGTAGCGAAAACGATCATCACAGAGAGGCTCTTTAGGATACAGGTAATGATTTGATAGGGCTGTGATGCTTTATGTGATTAGAAAATTATTATTATGGAGGAAATCTAGAGGATTTTCAATATCAAATCGGCACAATTATGTCTGATTAACCATACTGTGGACCCCTTATTACTGTGTAACGTGACAGGGAATATTTCGCTAAAGTGTATTGTGGTCACCGCTAATCTCCATCATTATTCCCAGATGCTATTCATCCTTAATTAAAAAAACTAACGCTAACTATCTGTAGTTCTTCATGCTGGGGGACACTATCTGTAGTCCTTCGTGCTGGGGGACACTATCTGTAGTCCTTCGTGCTGGGGGACACTATCTGTAGTCCTTCGTGCTGGGGGACACTATCTGTAGTCCTTCGTGCTGGGGGACACTATCTGTAGTCCTTCGTGCTGGGTGACACTATCTGTAGTCCTTCGTGCTGAGGGACACTATCTGTAGTTCTTCATGCTGGGGGACACTATCTGTTGTATTTCGTGCTGGGGGACACTATCTGTTGTATTTCGTGCTGGGGGACACTATCTGTAGTCCTTCGTGCTGGGGGACACTATCTGTAGTCCTTCGTGCTGGGGGACACTATCTGTTGTATTTCGTGCTGGGGGACACTATCTGTTGTATTTCGTGCTGGGGGACACTATCTGTAGTCCTTCGTGCTGGGGGACACTATCTGTAGTCCTTCGTGCTGAGGGACACTATTTGTAGTCCTTCGTGCTGAGGGACACTATCTGTAGTCCTTCGTGCTGAGGGACACTATCTGTAGTCCTTCGTGCTGAGGGACACTATCTGTAGTCCTTCGTGCTGAGGGACACTATCTGTAGTCCTTCGTGCTGGGGGACACTATCTGTAGTCCTTCGTGCTGAGGGACACTATCTGTAGTATTTCGTGCTGGGGGACACTATCTGTTGTACTTCGTGCTGGGGGACACTATCTGTAGTCCTTCGTGCTGGGGGACACTATCTGTAGTCCTTCGTGCTGGGGGACACTATCTGTTGTATTTCGTGCTGGGGGACACTATCTGTTGTATTTCGTGCTGGGGGACACTATCTGTAGTCCTTCGTGCTGGGGGACACTATCTGTAGTCCTTCGTGCTGAGGGACACTATTTGTAGTCCTTCGTGCTGAGGGACACTATTTGTAGTCCTTCGTGCTGAGGGACACTATCTGTAGTCCTTCGTGCTGAGGGACACTATCTGTAGTCCTTCGTGCTGAGGGACACTATCTGTAGTCCTTCGTGCTGAGGGACACTATCTGTAGTCCTTCGTGCTGGGGGACACTATCTGTAGTCCTTCGTGCTGAGGGACACTATCTGTAGTATTTCGTGCTGGGGGACACTATCTGTTGTATTTCGTGCTGGGGGACACTATCTGTAGTCCTTCGTGCTGGGGGACACTATCTGTAGTCCTTCGTGCTGGGGGACACTATCTGTTGTATTTCGTGCTGGGGGACACTATCTGTTGTATTTCGTGCTGGGGGACACTATCTGTAGTCCTTCGTGCTGGGGGACACTATCTGTAGTCCTTCGTGCTGAGGGACACTATTTGTAGTCCTTCGTGCTGAGGGACACTATCTGTAGTCCTTCGTGCTGAGGGACACTATCTGTAGTCCTTCGTGCTGGGGGACACTGCTGCACTGACTTAGGGGCCAAACAGAGTAGGTGTCTGGGTCTGAGAAGTCTCTGTCTTCTGGCCATGATCGCAAATGTCACAAGCAGCCCGCTGTCCCCCCGAGACCACCAGATGCTCTTCCCACCTCCCCGCCCTGCTCTTGTCATTAACTCTCACACTGAAATTTTAATTAGTGTTCCGCGCGGCACAAGACAGATTCTGCATCGGGACACATTTTCAAAGCTGTCAGTCTAATTACAGCGACCGGGTCCAGATGGACGGGCCGGGGTTTGCTCTCTCTCTCCCTATGCTGATAGGTCTGGTGGTGTCTATGGCACGTAACCGCGGTGACCCCACCCGACTGTGAGTCAAAAGGCAGTTCCTCGCGACCACAGGCTTAAAGCTGCAATCAGTTCCATGTGAGAACACAATTATGACAACCGCGAAGCAGAAGTCATCTGTAAACCGCAGACCACAATCTACCCCAAAAAAAGAATGTTCTTCAAAATAGCAATAGTTGTACACCTTGACAACACTGAGACGAATCAGAAAATGTCTTCTTTTATTTGTGGGATACCTTGGAATAGTGGTTTTCAGTCTTGTAGGCCGCCAGTGTTAGACCCCTCTCCTATTGGCTGAATAGCTGTGCCATTACACTGTTTACAGCCAATGGTAGGAGCTGTAAAAAAACACGACTTTCACTCCCCAGTCTTCATAAAACTTCCCTGGCAGCAGTGAAGTATGAACATATGGCTTTGAATCACCCAGATGGTCGTGGAAGTCTGTTGACTTAACTCTTCTATTATTGGATTGTTAAAATGTACAACAATTAAGCAGGTGTTGGTAACTAAGATATTATATAACGACAAGATCCCATAATTCGGACTGGTGTTTATGATTGGATACCTACTCTAATTATCATTAACAGTCTCTCTCTTCCTCTCTTGTCTTCCCCCACAAATGTTTGGTCTGTACTTTGTCATATTTAACCAACCATTTTGAACCCAGTAATAATCTGCAGATTGTCACAGCTGTTCAGGCCAAACAAAGAGGACGTGTGTGTTAGTGTGTGTGTGTGTGTGTGTGTGTGCGCGTGTGCGCACTAGTCAGCTGCCCTAAGTGACAATATGTCACCATTCGTCATCCGGATGAAGTTAATACATCAAAGTGACCCCGAGCTGAAGCCAAACAGATGCAACACCTGGACATGGAGGTTTTCTCTGTAATGGATGCCATCAATTTACATGTGAAGAACCAGCAGATGTAATGGAGTCTCTCCTCAGCCAGCTGTGAGGGACGCTAGGCCATTTCCCTGTGTGAACAAGATGGCGTAGGATTACGTTGTGTAATGTTATACCTTTCCATCAATCAAACAGAAAAAAAATCCACCTTTGATTTGTATCTTTGTGTCTTTTAAGAAACAGTATCTAGTACCGAAAAGGGTTAAATCAACAGCTGTCTTCATCACACAGAACAAGGCCAACCTTTGACCTGTTATTTACTGTGTCTTTGTTCATCTTCCATTCCGACAACAAAGTTGCCAGCTGACAGGACTGGTGTGCACGGGCCCTTCGGAAGTATCAGTCCTGTTCTGGTGGCTGACCCGACCATATCGGTACTGTCCTGGTGGCTGACACGACCATATCGGTACTGTCCTGGTGGCTGACACGACCATATCGGTACTGTCCTGGTGGCTGACACGACCATATCGATACTGTCCTGGTGGCTGACACGACCATATCGGTACTGTTCTGGTGGCTGACCCGACCATATCGATACTGTCCTGGTGGCTGACACGACCATATCGGTACTGTCCTGGTGGCTGACACGACCATATCGGTACTGTCCTGGTGGCTGACACGACCATATCGGTACTGTCCTGGTGGCTGACCCGACAGCATCAGTACGGTTCGGGTGGTTGAGCCAACAGTATCAGCAGGGTTCTGCCGTCCGACCCGGCACCACAGGGTTAACCCCCCAACCCCGTAGCTGCCTCGCCGCCTGTCACCGCATTAATCACCATTGATGTCTGCTCCGAAAGGATTGCTGCAGGAAATAAAGACACCGTGGTGTCAGCTGCCCTGCCCTGACGCGACTCCATCAGACAAGCGGATCCGTATTGACAAGGCGAGAAGAGCGGAGAGAGGGAGTATCCACTCGGAGAGTCAGTCACCTTGGCACTGACGCAATGTCATGAAAGTCCACACCGTTATTCGTCACCCGGGCAGACAACACTGGAGGAGTGTTATTTAGAGTCAAACATCCAGCCCGCGCACACCGGCTGAATGTCGGCCGAAGGACAGTACGCACACGCACACGCACAGCTATACACGGACGAACACGCCTCGACGCGCACTGGGTCGTGGCGCGAGCACGAATATACACACGTCAATCGGTAGCCACACACACACACACACACACACATGCGGTTGATCAAAGCACGACGGCCCATCGCTCCTCCTGGCAGCCAGAAGCCGAGGAGGGTGCCAAGCCGTTTATTGACATAACTTGACCACCGCAGCCATTTCAAAAGAAGCACACAAAATTAACTGCCGTCTTAATGTTAAATACCCTGGAAACGCCGTATTTCACCGCTGGCGGTGCTTACAGCTCTATAAATGTAGATGAATTTCCTGAACCGAATTTGAGGAGTTTTATTAGTGTGGAGGTGTCCCAAGTGACACCCTGCTTTGGACCAGGGATAAATCGGGATTAGGGTGCTATTTAGGAGGCACGTTGAATAGTAATAATTTATTGAGTAGCAGTAGCACATGACGGCTTCAGTATTCTCATTAATTAGCCCAACTTCTCCTCGCCGAGGAGTGCTGATCGCCATTACATGCATCAAAAGGTAAAGTAATTTAATCAATTTTATTTCATTATTATTTCGTGGGGAAAAAATCCTTTAGGGAGACGTGATGCCTCTGTGTTACTGCAAACTAACACCTGGAAAGATGTGGACATGTGGATTAAAATATATCAATTATTCAAATGTCTGACAGAGAAATAACCAACAGAAATGATTTATCCTAAGACCACTGTGGGACTCACTGCCACATCAAACTTTCAAGCAATTACAAATATGTGAATAAAATGTATATTGAATATGTTTGTCTGTCAAATGGGTTGTTATTGCCTGATTAATACATGGAAGGTTGACGATGTATGTTTTTTGATGCCCTTTTCACACTTTATTGGACAGGAAATTGGGTAAAGTTGGAGGGTTTCTCGCTGAAGGAGCAGAGGGCCGGATTCGAACCATGGAGGCAGGGGACCGCCAGCCCACTTTTGGCCTCAGTGCGTGCAGGTCTCTGCCGTTCATTTGTTAGGTGCTGTTAGTCGCATGTTCATATTTTCATGGCTAGGAACATTCAGTTCCTTTGTTTCGGTGAGGAGGTCGTATCCTTTTGTGCCTCTAAACAGCTACAGACAGTTAATGGTTGTGCCGGGAAACGCACCATAATTACACCCAGAGGTCGATTTTTTTTTCTTTATGCTGCAGATTCGTACACATTTTGTATTATTTGTTTTTAACAACTCGCAAGCCAATGTTTTTTGGGTTCATACGAAACAACAATATTTTGCTGATGGCATTGACACAAACTGGAATATGTCCGCATGGCTAAGGAAGAACTATAAAAGACAGGATCCACATGCCAGAATGGTGTGTGTGCATGCGTGCGTGCGTGTGTGTGCAGTATTTGATAGAGGGTGTGGGGAAAACAGAAAGCTTCTCGGCCAAAGTGTGTGATAGATATCTGAACAGTTAAATGGGTTTTAGTGTTTTCAGAACATTCATGCAACAAAGAAAATAAACAAAACTGGAACATTTCACTCTGCCCAATAACAAAATGGTTACAATTGAAATAAATTCCCCTGAACTTTTCTCACTTCCCTGTGGCACTTTGAATACAGAGTCTTAGAAAACAGCAACCTTTTATTTTCCCCCCAAGGCAACTTGATGAAATAACTGCATAAAACATGATTTTTAAATGCTCTACAAATTCTCTACGCCCTATTGCAACATGTTTTTTATTCATTTAAAAGGTTCTGTTGGCAGCGAAGGGGGAGGCTAGTAAAATGTTTTGTACCATGGATGGACCCCCCCGATTGAACCTCATCTGCATGTAAGCCTGGGGCCCTGTATTATAATCTACAGACCAATGTGCAGTTATGAGTTCAATAATAATTCTCAAACACCCCTCATCTAACCACATCCTTATCTCATTTGAAACGGAGCTAATGAAAAAGGAGGGGAGGCGATTTGGCTAACGCCACCCAGAGCACAGCGAAGGGTTAAACGTGCGAGACGTTCGCTGACCCTCCTCGGTAGTCTGGCTCTCAAAGCTGCCTTCCAAGAGGAGTGTTATTTAAGAAACAATTAGGAGCATACACAAAGCAATTTGCAGGCAGTCTTCCTGCACAGACCCCCACTGCCCAGAAGGGTCCTCTCAGGGCTGATTTATCACACCGTCTCCTTCACCAGGCAACATAATTAATAGGACCATGGACTTCTAATTCCACTGACTTCCCCAGCCCAGTGGATTTTGCTTGATTTATGACGGCCGGAGAGTTTGCATTTTATCAGTTCATTCGCTTGTTATTTATGCTGATGACCAATTTCAATGGGTCACTATCATCTAACTCATTACTAATCAAAGAGAATTAGGGTTCACTGCATTATGTAGAAAACTCTAATTCATCTTCAGAACTAGGGCTTTGGGCTGATGGGAGCGCAAAAGAGGCAGATATACTAGCAGAATACTTCAATTCTTTCCCCGTGTGAAAAGCACCAGTCCAGTTTAGTGCCCTACTCCTGATGAATAGAAGTGCCGTACTTCTGACCAGGACCGATAGAGGTGTCGTACTTCTGACCAGGACCGATAGAGGTGTTGTACCTCTGACCAGGCCCGATAGAGGTGTCGTACTTCTGACCTGAACTTATAGAACTGTCGTACTTCTGACCAGGACTTATAGAACTGTCGTACTTCTGACCAGGACTTATAGTACTGTCGTACTTATGACCAGGACTTATAGAACTGTCGTACTTCTGACCAGGACCTATAGAGGTGTCGTACTTCTGACCAGGACCGATAGAGGTGCCGTACTTCTGACCTGAACTTATAGAACTGTCATACTTCTGACCAGGGCTTATAGAACTGTCGTACTTCTGACCAGGACTCATAGAAGTGTCGTACTTCTGACCAGGACTTATAGAGGTGTCGTACTTCTGACCAGGACTTATAGAACTGTCGTACTTCTGACCAGGACTTATAGAAGTGCCAGGTATTTCCTTGAGGTGCTTCTTCACAGACAAACTGGTGGACAGACAATGTCGATAGCCATACAGCATGTGTGTCAGTAATCATATCACCATACAGACGAGGTTCTGCTGAACTCTGGCACACACCAGGAACGGTTCAACTGCAGCGCCGTGCAGCATTCGGTGGCCAGAGTTTATATCTCGAACAATGGTATGACGGAGTGCATGCGTGACTGTCCAGAACGTTCTAGACTTAATTGCAGTTGGGCTGAACAATGTGTACGTTGGCCCACGTTGGATTTATTTGAGCCCCACTCAAAACCAGCTCAGGCCATTGTGGGTTTACAATGCCCTGTCTCTGCATGTTCCAGAGGAAAACCATCCGGAAAATGAAACTATAATATACATTATTCAGAGCAATCAGACAGGAACGTTCTCTATTTTCAAGTGGCAGGCCAAATCCCCACCGGGCCATTTCACTCTCCATAATCTGTGACGGTTCATCTGTTCTACTCTGAAGTATTGGACTTTATGAGTAACTACCATGCATTTCTTGTGTCTCTGAAGGATGCTAAAGCACCGGGAACACAACTGGATCGGAAACATTCCCTCCTAGGTTGCAAGTCCTGAACAATAAGAATGAATTATTGGCCTGCACGCAGAAAATAATGGCTTCCGAATCGCAATATAGATTAATGGTATGCATTACTACAAACCCAGATAAATTGGGTCACACTGTAGCTCTCTGTTGGTTAGAAAAATTACACCTGTTCTAAATGTTATGAACCTGCAAATGCTATTCTGAAGGTTAAATTGTGTATTACTATAAAACAAATTGAGATGGAGGAAACGGCTGGCGGCGTAGCATTACTTAACATCCTAGCCAGCAGTGTTACAATAGGATGGGATTAAGATGCAATAAACCTTGTGAGTTGGAGAGAAATTGGTCCCTGTAAACAATGCAGTAAAGAAAGCTAGTCTCTCTGCCGCACACACAGTGGTTTTAAAGCTTCACATAAGTCATTTTAATGCTACAGCAAACTTGCCAGCACAGGAGCATCTCCGATTCACCATAGCCCTCCGCAGAAGCCCAGATTTCATTTCACCTTCAGAGTTGCCTGTGTAGGGGACTGCACTTCATGACTAAAACCTCTGTGTTGTTTCAAGAAAAACCTCTGTTGTGGCAAGAAAAAAAAACGGTGTTCTGTATTTGCTCCATGTCCCCATTGCAAAAGTCCTGCAAAAATGAGGACAATATCATGTGGAATGTATTGACAATACGTATTTCAGAAAAAACCCAAGCGTAACGATTTTTTTACCGTAACGATGGCACGTTAAATCTCCATCCATACTATGTTTAATTATTTAACGGTACAGAAACCGGTTAGGTGTTTCCACGGCAACATTAATCACGTTCCTTGGTGGCAGTTGGTTGGGGGAACAGCTATAGACACGGAGGCCCAAATGTCTCCCGTTCCCTAAGTAGCAGGTCAGGGCCCGTTGCGATAAAGCACAAACTGTGGCGCGGGGAAGGAATAGGGTGCCATTGGTGAGTGCTGCGCGGGGTACGGCCATCGACAGGCATCCTCCTCCCACTTCACAAGGTGTATCATTCAGCCCGGAGGGTAATAAGATGCAGAATTTACACAGGCCTGTCAATATGCCTGTCGATCCTGGGACACTTAGCATCTATCATCCCCGGGATCAATACCATTTTTCAGCTATGAATCCCCGGGAAATGATAGCTTTCAAATAAATGGTGGAAAGAGAAACATGAGCCTCCTTGGGGAGAGAGAGAGAGATGTAGAGCTTCTCAATATCGCCTCCCCCACACCCCAACCGCCTCCTCCTACTCACTGCTCCGAGTTGTCCCAAATGGAACCCTTGTGTACCCTTTATACTGCACACCAGGGCCAGGAGGGAGGTATTTGAGACACACCCCGCTCTCTGCAGTTTAGCCATTCTCAGCTCAGTGGGAAATAGAAAGGTCGTGAGGCATTATGGGAGAGTATGTCTGTAACAGGACGTTTAGGATGACTCAGACACGAAAGCAGAGCAGACCGGGTTCTGAGATTAAGGCTCAGCGTTGATATCTGTTGAAGCCATTCATGTTTTTCTTTTTTATTATTTTGGTAATTCCCTTTTATGTATCTACTTTAGTTAGATGTCCCTTTGATGTCACATTTACATTTTATACCTACCCGCCCCGCCCCTTTAATTTAATCTGTCCAAATTGTTATTCATGACTCACCTTGTAAGTCGGGGTAGATCTAATGGTCCGAGGAACAGAAACACCACATGCAGTGGATTATGTTGGATTGGAAGGTGTTAGAGTCAACCAAGCATCTGTTCGAAAGTGGCTTAAGAATATTTGTTTTAGAATATTTCATTACAATGCCAATATCATATAGAGTAAACAGAAAACAACTCAATTCTGATACGAACAGTAAATCAAATGGCTAAGCAGGTGAACTGGAGGACTGCTGTGCATGAACCTTGAACTGAATGTTGGTATTGATTTGCAGGTCATCTGACTGGGTCTGAGAGTGTAGACCAAGCCTCTAAACGTCAACGCGCTGAATACTTTACGATTCATACATCTATTTGTATGTATTGCAGCAAAACATGAGTAATCGTCGTGGCGATACCTCAGCATAGACGGTCACAACACTGAGGGTCAGATGGACACAGCGAGAGCCACAGCATTTTTAGGACGTGATGACACATTTGTTATTTTTAAACTGCCTGTATGCAGAGACTATACATGGTGTGACAGATTGGGGTAAGACAGACGGACCAACGGACCGATGGACAGATAGACAGAGATGGACAAACAGACAGGGGTAGGACAGAGAGGGAATTCATCTAAAGGCCAGCCTCGGAGAGCCATACTTAATCCTGTCATGGTATCCTTACCTTACTGTTCACACACACACACACACACCACACACATGACACACACACACACACACAAAGACATACACATTTCCAGACACACACAAACCCCATTCCTTTTTTCATGTCCATTGGGTTACCACTGTCGCAGCTTGTAAAAAGAAAATGATTTACACAAATCAATCAGTCAATTCATGGGCCAGCAGAGCCCCCTGGCAGCCTGTCTTTACGGCTTCACTCTAAAGGGCGACTGCTGACAGCCTCACTTGATTAAAGGCTGTGGCTCCCTAACCTTTTATTTGAGGAATGATTGTCACTGAGTGACATGTGCGTTTTCCCCCTAGGTCGGTTCAAGGCATATTGGCGTTCAGACTATGTCGTACGGCGGTAGGGTTGGACTTACTGCCTACGACCAGGAACAGATGTTACCGCTGTCAGGTAGTAAGGTCATAGTACAATGGCAGGTATGGTTCTGGCTCCTGGAGTCAGGCAAAGTTGTCCTAAAATGGGAGTGAAAGGGTTGTTCATGCTTTTGGGGTGAAAGTGCAACAGCATTTATGGACTGAGTGCCCCTGGGGCTTCAGTTGAGTTCAGGAGATGTATGCAACAAGTGAATACTTTTCCAAGCTAGCCTCGCTCCCTCCTGTTGTTTGTGTTCATGCGCGCAAGCACGCACACGCACTCAAACTCTGTTGACACTCCTTTTCCCTTCTCTGCAATTATCATCAAAGAACATCTGTTTGTTGTTCCTCAGGCATCCAGCCTCCCTTCAAGTGTCCTGGCCTCACCTTGACCCACACTACTTTCAATTGTATTGGAGGTTGGGACAGAAAATAAACTCCCTCTGAGGTGGCAGTGTAGCGGCCCTTTGTTTTGGTGAGGGCGTCGTTCTTCCCTCTCTTCCAACCAAACTGCTGTTAGAGAGGATATCCCCCTAGCTAGCCCACGCAGAAACGTCCCGTTCTGGCCTTCACTGCAAACAGTGGTAGTCCAAATGATTTATTTACAACAGAGTGGAAATTGATGTCAATTATTTCTTTTAAACTGAGGAAATTGTAAAATAATTGCATTGTAAAGTACAACAGTGTCTAAACAGTGAATTTGGCCATGTGCCCTTTGGGGCAGTCGTTATTCAGTGTCTCTCCACAGTTCCTGGCAGTGGAGGAACCCGATTCTCATGAGATGAAGGAACCCGATTCTCATGAGATGAAGGAACTCGATTCTCATGAGATGAAAGAACCCGATTCTCATGAGATGAAGGAACTCGATTCTCATCAGATGAAGGAACCCAATTCTCACCAGATGAAGGAACCCAATTCTCATGAGTTGAAGGAACCCGATTTTCCTGGTCCTCCAGGGTTCTGATGGGCTCTCCTTTGCACTTTACAGTTGAATATAAAACCTTCAAAATCAACCGCCAACAGTGGCCCAAGATTGAATACCACAGCCAACACATGTTTGTCAGCGTTGCGATCTGCTTCACGACAGCGTCAAAACTGAAGACCTATTTTAGTCTTGTGTAGTCTACACGTGTAACTCTTCCGCGCTGCAGTGTTGACACCGCAATTGATTGCGGTTCTCCCGGGCCGCTATCTCACAGTCAATTAGCAGGAGAACATGAAAGGTAACATGTCTGTATGATATGTATGAGGCATGTCCAAGGTACTGCTGTCAGGTGACAGCTCAACGGAAACGGACAACTGTATTGACTGCTCGTGCTTCGCGCCACGCTACGCACATATGTTTAAGACTATTACTATCAGTCCAACAAGATGCTTTAGCCGTCTCTTGCCAGACCAAAACCTAAATGCTCTGCACCTTTCGACCACCTCTGGACTCGAACAAAGTTCCTTCACAACAAAGGAAAGTCAACATTTCACTGGTCCTGTTGTTTTTGCCGGACAGCTTAAGTGGAGCTGGCCAAGAAGAGCGAATGTCTCTTACTGAGTGAGTGACTGACTGACTTAGTCCCCCTTTGTTAAATAGCGTAGTGGTTAGAGAAGTGGACTTGTGAACTATAGGTCCCGTGTCCTTATCTCCTCACAGGCAAAGCGAAGTACGCATTATTAATTATTCCAAAAACTTCGCTTGCTAAAACCTTCAGTATCTACATTATAGGAAGCCTGAAATGAAACAGTTCACGGTTATATTGCTACTATTTCTGGTCAAATGCATTTTGGGTCAGGATAGACAAACACATTTGCTGGCCACAACATACAGTAGTTATGATATAGTAAGCCTTAACTAAAACTTTATACAGTTGTATTGCGACGGTTTCTGGCATGGAAAAGTTCATCTTCAGACTCTAGCAATTGCTGAATTCTTATGATTATTCTTAGTAGAATAAGTTAGTAGATACTAGTAAGCTTATTACTGGCTAATAAGCTGCTAAAACAGCCAGTGGCGAAAACCCTACTGTTCATAGACGCTATGGTGGAGGTAAACTTAATATGAAACGTTAGTCAGTTTAACACAATCCTCAATAATGTCTAGCGACTGTTGAAACGTGTAATGTCATGGCGTAGTGTTTAAAGAGAGTGCCTCTCACTAAGTTTGAATCTATTGAGCGCAATGACATTTATACATTTTATATGTTTACTGTTATACAGTATTGCAACTTTTTCGGGTAGATTCCACTATTCTCTCATCTTTTCACTTGATGAAAAAGTTAGTTATATTCACCTTTATTGATAGTTATTGTATCAATGTAATTCATGAATGAAAGAAAAAAGTACTTTGTTATGCCAGGAAAGAAAAAAATACTTTCTTATGCCATGAAATAGGTTTGGCAGACTCGCTAGCAATTGCTAAATTCTTATGACTATTCCAGTAAGTTAGTAGATACTCGTAAAGCCTATTACTGGCTAAGACGCTGTTAAAACGGCCAGTGGCAAACGGCATACAGTTCATAGACGCTATTTGTGGTGGAGGTAAACTTAGTGAGAAACTTTAGTAAGTTTAACTGTATCAATATCATTCACAAATGGCCAATTAGCTGTTAAAACAGCCAATGGCTGAAGTGGATTTGTTCAGGGTAGACACAAGAGGCTATACTGACACACATCAAAATGTACAGCTCTGTGGTCTAGTGATTAATGACACACCTTTCCACGTGGACAACCTGGGTTTGAATCTCAAGAGGGCAACACTTTCTATTGCGAGCCGGCTTGTTTGAATTGTTTTCTGAGTGACCCTAGAATTGAATGAATGGAGCACTAGTCAGACCAGGTAAGTCTATGACAATCAATACACAGAAAATATGCAATTCCAATTTGTGTCAGGAAGGTGTTAGATTGTGGGGTTTGTTACTATCTGACAGAATAGTACTTCAGGTTGTGAGAAAAGCCAACATTGTATGTGGCATTGAACAGATAAGAGTGGCTGTAGTACTGAATGGCTGTAGTACTGAATGGCTGTAGATGGCTGTATTACTGAATGGCTGTATTACTGAATTGCTGTAGTACTGAATGGCTGTAGTACTGAATGGCTGTAGTACTGAATGGCTGTAGTATTGAATGGCTGTAGTATTGAATGGCTGTAGTCCTGAGTGGCTGTAGTAAAACATATTAAAAGTCAGACAGAACTGTTATTGCATAGTAACCATAGAAAGTCGTACTGAAAACAAGTCCTGAGACTACCTGTGAGGTTCTCAATATTTTTGGCCAATTACTCCAGTGTCCAGCCCATCCCCCTCAGCCAATCACTCCAGTGTCCAGCCCATCCCCCTCAGCCAATCACTCGTGTCCAGCCCATCCCCCTCAGCCAATCACTCCAGTGTCCAGCCCGTCCCCCTCAGCCAATCACTCCAGTGTTCAGCCCGTCCCCACCAGCCAATCACTCCAGTGTCCAGCCTGTCCCTCTCACCCAATCACTCCAATGTCCAGCCTGTCCCTCTCACCCAATCACTCCAGTGTCCAGCCTGTCCCTCTCACCCAATCACTCCAGTGTCCAGCCTGTCCCTCTCACCCAATCACTCCAGTGTCCAGCCTGTCCCTCTCACCCAATCACTCCAGTGTCTAGCCCGTCCCCCTCAGCCAATCACTCCAGTGCCCTGCCCGTCCCTCTCACCCAATCACTCCAGTGTCCAGCCTGCCTCACAGCCAATCAGTGGACCTGACTACATATTGCAGTGACACTGAGCCAGTTTGCTAATGAGTACATGATCTGTATGTCACTAAGGAGTGTATGCTCAAAGGACATACTGTGTGAGGGGCATGTGGTATTACTCACACGCCGTGTACTGCACTATGGGCCTCAACTGCATTAAGTGCAGTAATTGTAGAAGTTTGTCCAGATCAAGGACAACCGCGTCCCGAGCACAAAGTCCCAGAGTCCCAGGTGTTATGGTCCAGATGGAGGGCTGTTGATGGCTGTCTGTTGTCACTGGGTCTGTGTGTTCATTAACCCGGTCCCACTTTTTTATCTCAACACCACCGTTATCAGACTAATGATGGCCCATATACATCTGGTAACGCCGCGTCTCTGTGGGGTTACAGATGCCCCGGGTAACGGCGGACTGGGGGGACACCGTGATGTGTACGAAAACCCAGCCCCGCTCTCGGAGGTCGCCCACACTGTCGAGGAACCGCTGCTGCCTGGCAACGGGTCGATCAATCCCACTCACCTGGAAATGTCGAACACATTTACATGAATGGACGCAGATTTGGACTACCAGCCGAGCGACAACATTAGAGGGAATACGGACCGAGGAATGTGCTCGTAATCGACATACATGCATCTACGTACAGTGTAGATGAACTCCCATATTTGCTTTCATTGCTCATTTAGAATTGTCATTTCGCATTTGCCTTTATTGCACATCTATACATTCCACTTGTAACATGCACCTTACTTAATACTTGTACATTTCCTGCCCTCTTCTGTTTGCACTTCTGGTTAAATGCTAACTGCATTTCATTGTACTGTACTTGTTCTAATCAATGACAATAAAGTTGAATAAAAAAAAAGCTAAAAAAAATATATATATAAATACATGAATGTAATATATATATATATATATATATATATATGTGTATATGTATTTACAAATGGACTGCATATGAAGTGCAACTATTGTGGAAGTTGGTAAAGTTCAAGGACGTCCTGGAACAGAGCAGAGTCACTTGGTTGCCGTTGTTATGGTCCAGATGGCCGACTGATGATGGCCTCAGCACCGGGAAATAAACTGCTCAGGTGGGACGTGGTTTGGGTCATGATTGACCGGAATCATTTTGCCGGAAGAGAAGTAGATGGTGACCAGGGTGGGAGGGGTAAGACATGGGCTTCCTTGCCCTGGAATTCGTATTAATAATAATAGACTTTGTGGTGGAATTGTGGTGGTCCTGAGTGGAGGGCCTCCCATGACCCTCTCTGACAACAGGCTTCTGTTTGTCCTTGGATCGGTCCTACATACAGCACCAAAGTAGACGTTAATTGAAGAGATGCGGAAGGAAATCAGCGTTGTTGGTTTATTCTTTGGCTTTTGCCAGCAGTGCCGTGCGGGCCCGGTGACCGCCATGTCATCTTCACCGGCACGTCTTCTTCAAGGGAGCATGGTCCGGCTGGAGATTCAAAATGTGGTTCTGCTTGGGGTGCCTTGCTCTGTGTTAAACTAACTGACGTTTCTTATTAATTTTATCTCCACCACAAATAGCATCTATGAAATGTATAGCTTTTGCCACTGGCTGTTTTAACAGCTTACTAATATCTAACTTACTACTTGGTTTGCACATAAGAATTGAATATGAACCCAAAGCAATTTCATTTCATGGCACAAAAACTTCTGTTTTTCTTTCATTTGTGAATGACATTGATACAATAACTGTCAATATAGGTGACGATAACTGACTTTTTAGTTCAGTCAGTCACTCAGTCACTCACTCCAGTAAGAGACACTCGCTCTTCTTGGCCGGCTCCGTTCACGCGCTCCGTTCTCTTTGCTAACCTTCTAAAAACCCATTGGATGAGATGCGAGGTCCCACCCCTAAGGCTTTCTCCTCCAATGGGTTGCGAGAAGGATTCAGGGATGCTGTGGCTTCCGGTGACACATGGCTCTAGTAAGCCTGTCAAGGGCGGGACCGGTGGAAAGAAAGTTTTTTTTCAAGTCTTTGAGAAACAGCCTTACAGCCCGTTCACACGTTTGGTCGCGGGCCATCTTAATACACTGCAATCCAAAGCATTTCATGCTGAGCAGTGGGGTATGAGAGGGGCTACGTCACATGCGGGTGCTGTAGTTTAGGAGTTCACTCTGGGCTCAGGGGCACAATGTATAAATGATTTCCAGCTTCCCATCTCCCCCAGGTGCTGCTACTGTCTTCTCCTGAATCAGTCTGACGCCCTTCTCCGAGCCCAAAGTCAGGAAGCAAGTAAGGGCCGAGTCTTGCGGCGCGGCTGAACCGGTGAATTCAGTGGCAACATGAAAATACATTATGACTAATAATATAACTATAATTTTGATATAATTGATGGTCAGTCTTTGCATCCATAGTTTGTCTTTGGATTTCAGAGGGGCTACCCCCTCTCGAGCTACAGAGGCAGGGAGAACTCTTTGCTGTTGTTTCGACATTATGAAAAGTACGAGAAGTGTAGAGGACAGGCACAATTCTTTATGGTAAGAATGAAACAATTAAGTTACTACAAAATAAGTCAACGCAAAAATAACAAACCTTTTTTTCCCTTGGACGTCAGTGCTTGTTTGATAGATAAGCAGAAAGCAGTATTAACAGCAAATAATTCTCTTTGATGCACATGCCACTTCATGTCAAACAAAACAATGGCTATGAGTTTCCTCCGTTTCCCAGTATTGTAGATTCTACGTTTAAGATAATGGAACTGTATTTAATGATTGTAGTAAAAAACAGACCATCCATGTGAAAAATCCTTCCAGCCATGGGTTGATTCTCCTTTGGAAGTCCAGAGCCTGCTAGCTTGACCTGTAATTAAAACTCCTTTGACCATTTCTACCTAAGCCTAGGCCAATTAGCAGGGCGGTGACAGGACAATTACAAAAGCATGTTCACACCTTTTCCAGTTTTAAGACTTAAGTTCCTTTTTAGAGTGTTGTGGATGCCTTAAGTCAGCTGGATTACGCCATAGTTTGCTGATCTGCAATCTTTAGACATAAACAACAGACAACAACACACAAACACTTTTCCTACATCAGTTCTCTGATCTATCTGAAAGGTGTGTGTCTGTCTATTCTGTGGTTATATAGTGTGTTCTGTGATAATATAGTGTGTTTTGTGGTAGTAAATTGTATTCAGTGGTAATATAGTGTGTTCTGTGGTCAAATATAGTGTATTCATATGGTAATATTGTGTATTCATATGGTAATATTGTGTATTATGTGGAAATATAGGGTATTCTGATGTAATATAGTTTATTCTATGATAATATAGTGTGTTCTGTGTTAATAGGGTGTGTGCTGTGGTAAAATAGTATCTTCTGTGCTACTAGGATGTGTTCTGTGGTAATACAGTGTCGTCTGTGGTAATATAGTCTGTTCTGTGGTAATATATTGTGTTCTGTGGTAATATATTGTGTTCTGTTGTAATTTAGTGTCTTCTGTGGTAATACAGTGTCTTCTGTGGTAATACAGTGTCTTCTGTGGTACTACAGTGTGTTCTGTGGTAAAATATTATGTTCTGTTGTAATTAAATATATTCTGTGGTACTACAGTATCTTCTGCGGTAATTTAGTGTGTTTTATGATAATATAATGTGTTACATGCTGATAATGTGTGTTCTGTGGTAGTAAACTGTGTTCTGTACATCTCTGCCCACTTGGTCATTTACATGCACTAACTGGGACATTTGGCGGGTTTCACTTTTCTCTATTATTTATTAATTTCACATTATTTTACCCGGCAAGTTTACTGAGAACACATTCCCATTTACTGCAATGGTCTGGGGAACAGTTACATGGGCTGGAGACGGGACGAGTGAGGCAGTTGGAAGCTGTGGATTAGGTAGCCATGTTGGTTTTATGGCCAGATTGGATATTTGGCCCTTAACACCCCTACTGTTATGATCAGTGCTATGGGAGCCAACATTAAAAGAGACTTTTGTCTCTGCTTGATTTTCCTGTTTGAATAAAAGTAAAAAAATAAAATAAAGATCTGTAGTGACCACAATGAGTGAGGACACATGTTTAACATGCCAACAGAAGGACAGCATCCAATGTAGAGCTGTGTCTTCATCACTGCCCTGGGGCTTTGGGATGTGATCATTAGATCAGGGTGAAGATTGGCTCCTACCGACCCTCCAACACCACTTCCTGCAGTACCTGGTCTCCCATTCAGGAACCAAACAGAATACTTTTTTTCTCCAGCTTTGTAAAGACTA
The DNA here is from genome assembly GCF_011004845.1 of Esox lucius. Taxonomy (NCBI): domain Eukaryota; kingdom Metazoa; phylum Chordata; class Actinopteri; order Esociformes; family Esocidae; genus Esox; species Esox lucius. The sequence continues at coordinate 2,578,267 of NC_047574.1, read as the reverse complement.
CAGCCTGATGGGAGTCCTACTTCCTTGTCAAATTGTGTTTCCAAAACAGGGGTGGTGCTAGTTTACTTTCCAGATTCTCTGAAGCTCGCTAGTTTGCTAGTTTTTTCGAGATTGTTACGTATTGAATGCTGGTAGGCCTACCAAGAGTTTTTCCAGTTCAAACAAAAGTCATTGTGGATGAAAGTGGCAATTCAAGCAACTTGTATTACTACTCAAAAACACAGATAAGTAACATGTATCCTGAATGTTAAACCACTTTCCAAACCATCCTGTTTCAGCCGTCACAGTCACACCTATGCATGCTAAGAAAAGTGAGTTAAAGTCATAGACTACTTAGTAAAGATAATTTTTTCAATCATGCATCAAATAATTATAATAATGGATGCATCTGGGGAAATGCCAGAAAAAAAAACTAAAACCAAAGAAAATGCAGGTGTCACTGTCACATTTCAGGTTAGCTGGGGTTGGCTCTCAAGTGACAAGAAAGTTTAGATTCAGGATTAGCCAGGGTTAGCCAGTAAGTATATTCTGTAATCTGAATAGGGATTGTCAATATCGATTCTGTGTTCAGAATCAGTATCAAGGTAAAGTAAGGTATTTGTAGAAATTCTTTAGCAATGTATAATGAGAAATTGGATACATATTAGACAAATACCCACAGCAGTGATAACTCGAAATATGACAAACTGACATGCCCTTAAAGGACATTCAGGCATTTTCTTGGTTTTTCGATGTGAACTGGCACGTCTAGCGTGTTGTCACAACTTGATCTAATTGGAACTAAATGAACTTTAGGCACATTATGAGATAGCCTATCTGGCTAATCAATTGAACATGGAACTGAATTGAAAGCTTACTGCACCAAATAGGTAGGCTTGCTGTTTAGCAAATAATCTGAAAGGATTTGGAGATTAGAGATTGCACAGTGAAAAGTGTTGTATTATCAATTAGCCTGGCATTAGCAAGCTGAGGTTAGCTAGCGTCAGCTAACTTAATTAACATTAGGCATAGCCTGCATGTTTCCAGTGTGGCCGCCTTCAACAACTTGCATGTTGTCAGTATATTGTTTGGAGAATCCGTTTCTTACGGGATTTCGGTATATTGTTTGGAGAATCAATTTCTTACGGGTTTTCGGTATATTGTTTAGACAATCCGTTTCTTGTCATCGGCTCATTTTGTAGTATTGAACCGATGTAACATTTCTGAGGTCCGTGTCGGGTCGGTGTAACCCCTGCACAAACCATACATTCTAGCGGAACAACTACATTTAAGCTTTTAAATATAAACATAACATTTTAATTAAAAGTACGCATGGTGTATATGAATTAATGTAATATTAACTTTTTATAAAAGCAAACAAGGCGGACCTACGCGAGTCAGGGCTGCATGTAAACGCAGTCGCTACTGCGGCCTGGCCAAACGTCATTTACCCATGACTGTGTTCACCGCACGGCACTGCCTCTTGCACCTTATCGCTCAAATGTAAGTCCCGCTGCCACGAAAGCACATTCCTCCCGCCTCCCCTTGGTCTGAGAGATGGGCTTGACATTGCACTGCGTTTGGAGGGAAGTCGTGTACCCAACGGGACCCTAAACATTTAATTTATGAAGACTTTTTAAATGACTGATGATAGCGGACGATGAATTAAAGTCATCCTGGGGGAGTGGGCCAGCTGCGCTCGTCATCCATGTCCTAGCTGACAGATGGTAGCGCTTAGCTCTCAGCCTTTTCCGTCTTTTGAGGAAAGGACATTGGGAAGTATCACATAACAGGACCTGTGTGCGCTGGCACGTCCTAAACTGAACACTAGGTCCTATGCCGTCCTCTGCTTTGGCCTGGGCTTTTGTGGCCCAGTGTGTTAAAGGTAGTGCACAATATGGGGAAAAAAGAGTGCTTTTGGGAACCAGTCTTTGAATGCAGAGCTGCGCTCCAGGAGAACCATATAACAACTTTGATCTATAATCAGTTGTTACAGTCACATGACGACTTTCATTTCTAATCAGTTGTTACAGTCACATAACGACTTTGATTTATAATCAGTTATTACATTCACATAACAGCTTTGATCTATAATCAGTTGTTACAGTCACATAACAGCTTTGATTTATAATCAGTTGTTACTTTTCAATTATATGTTTGAACAAGAACTGGAATGAGTACAGCCCATCTGTGTATATGTATTAAAGTATAATGCATTTGAACAAAAAACAAGACGTTTGCTGTGCACAGGACTGCATTTCTTTTTTTATGTATTTATTTTTATTTAAATGTCATTTAACGATGAGAGTTGAGAACCAGTTCTGATATTCAATGATAACGTGGCCCAAGGCATTCACTTGTAAAAGGACAGGTTAACATAAGAACCATAGACTGTATATATAAGAACCATGAATCATGTTAAACATTTAAAAAAACAAAACAAATAAACTCTATACACAAGGGAATAAACAATAAACATACATTTTCACAAAATGTAATCATTTAATCCTTCAGTCAGTCTCACTGTCCCAGTAACAGACCCACAGTTTGGAAAAACGCTGGAGTTAAGGCAACATCTCCGCTTACTAACCTACCCGTACCTCATCGCCATCCGTCACTGAGCCAATCACACCGCTGGTGGGTGGGTCCAGACGTTCAGAAGAAACGTTGAGCTGGGGAATGATGCGGAGGACAAAGCAGAAACCCAGGACACTTCACGAGTGCCGTCCTTTTTCCATTGGGCTGTGGTGAGGAGGAGGTGATTAAGGTTGGGGTGTTAAGGTAACCCAACATGCCTGTTGCTGGGGAAGGTTGTGGGGGGGTTGACAATTTCCTCTCCAAATACCTGACGGATGAGCAGACTGTTGTGTTTTGGAAACTGGTTGAGGGAAGGAGAAATTGAGGGAGGGATGAAAGATGGGCAGCGTGCTGGTATGTGGACCGAGATTAACCGTAAATCTTCCTCATATCTTCTCAGTGGCGATAGCAGAAAGGGATGGGTCCCTCCTCTCCTGCCCCCATCACTTCCTTCCATCTTCACCAGGCCTCCATCTCATTCGCATGCCTATCTGCCTGTTATCCATGCCCTTGAGGAAAGATTACCGATGCCCTCCCTTTGATATATGACACATCATGTGCAACAGCTTTCCAGCCAATAGATTACCTGCAACCTGGGAGCAGAAAAAGCCCTAACCCTGGGCCGTTCCTAGACAGACCCGCTTCCAACTCTTCTACTGGGCCGTTCCTTGTCAGAACCGCCTCCAACTCCTCTACTGGGCCATTCCTAGACAGACCCGCCTCCAACTCCTCTGCTGGGCCGTTCCTAGACAGACCCGCTTCCAACTCTTCTACTGGGCCGTTCCTTGTCAGAACCGCTTCCAACTCCTCTACTGGGCCATTCCTAGACAGAACCGCCTCCAATTCCTCTACTGGGCCATTCCTAGACAGAACCGCCTCCAACTCCTCTACTGTGCCGTTCCTAGTCAGACCCACCTCCAACTCCTCTACTGGGCCGTTCCTAGACAGACCCGCTTCCAACTCTTCTACTGGGCCGTTCCTTGTCAGAACCGCCTCCAACTCCTCTACTGGGCCGTTCCTTGTCAGAACCGCTTCCAACTCCTCTACTGGGCCATTCCTAGACAGAACCGCCTCCAACTCCTCTACTGGGCCATTCCTAGACAGAACCGCCTCCAACTCCTCTACTGGGCCGTTCCTAGTCAGACCCACCTCCAACTCCTCTACTGGGCCGTTCCTAGTCAGACCCACCTCCAACTCCTCTACTGGGCCGTTCCTAGTCAGACCCACCTCCAACTCCTCTACTGGGCCATTCCTAGACAGACCCGCCTCCAACTCCTCTGCTGGGCCGTTCCTAGACAGACCCGCTTCCAACTCTTCTACTGGGCCGTTCCTTGTCAGAACCGCCTCCAACTCCTCTACTGGGCCGTTCCTTGTCAGAACCGCTTCCAACTCCTCTACTGGGCCATTCCTAGACAGAACCGCCTCCAACTCCTCTACTGGGCCATTCCTAGACAGAACCGCCTCCAACTCCTCTACTGGGCCGTTCCTAGTCAGACCCACCTCCAACTCCTCTACTGGGCCGTTCCTAGTCAGACCCACCTCCAACTCCTCTACTGGGCCGTTCCTAGTCAGACCCACCTCCAACTCCTCTACTGGGCCGTTCCTAGTCAGACCCACCTCCAACTCCTCTACTGGGCCGTTCCTAGTCAGACCCACCTCCAACTCCTCTACTGGGCCATTCCTAGACAGACCCGCCTCCAACTCCTCTACTGGGCCGTTTTATGTCTGAGTCACAAATGGAACACTATTCCCTACATACTGCACTACTTTTTTTTAAAACCAGATCAGGTCTAAAGAAGTGCACTGTGTTAGAAAATGGGTGCCATTGGGGACTCCCCCCTGTGATATTGTTGCTGTAAGTGGTTTTGGTTGGTTGGCTGCCGAGCTTCAGTAGCTTGTTCAGTAGTTGAATTTAAACTGACCTCTGAAGGATTCAGCTTTTTATTATCTAGTTGGTGTCACCCCATATGTAATCATCAGAACACGGGTTTCAGGGGATTTAGTATGTGATTTACTAGTGGGTTATTAGTACTTGTTCCATGAGCCGGAGGTTAAACAGGTTGGAAAAAAAAAACTAAATAAGGGTGTATTTTAATTATCAATAATTGTTTTGGGAGAGAAAATAAGAGGAAAAAATTACATTGTTTCTGAGACAATGAGCAATTTATCATAATAAAATCAGATGTGCAGTAGTTGAACTGCTTTGCCTGTGTAAAAAAGGGAAACCCCAATACATTTAAACAAAAATAAATGTTCAAATCTCCCCATAAAATCTATAAGACTTTGTCCTATATTTCTCTTCATTTAAGTTGTGCTGCTGGCCACAAAGCTACTCTACACATTATGTTGGATTCCATCTGCTGGAGGTCATTTACCTTTTTTAATTTGTCTTTTCTGCTCTTCCCTGTTTTGTTCATCACTCTGTCACACATCCCTCTTTCATTAATTTCTCTCTCCCTGTGTCATTTTTTCTGTCCTCTTTCTCTCTGTCTCATTTTCTCATTCTGCCTCTTTCATTTTCTCTCTTTCCTGTCTCTCTCTATAAACAGAATTGGAGGCTACCGGCACACATTTTGGTGGTTAGATTTATAGGCAGGCAGGACTCTGCTGTAAATTCGCTGTTCTGCATCATTAATATGTTGTAACAGATGTTTACTGATTGTTGATTACAGCCCATGTTGACCAGTGAAATCTGTTCATAAACGCAGTGGGATTTACGGGCAAAACGAGGCACGGAGGGAAACAACAGCAGAAGGCCTCTATAATTAGTGAAAAACATACTTGGAAACAGCAATATAAATGAATTAGATTGGGTGGTTAAAATGCAAATACGAGGCCATGGTTGCCCCTCTCTGGTCAGCATGAAGGCAATTCTAAATGTTTATGTCAAATTCAGTGTCAAGTGCTTACTCGTTTCCTTCATTATATTCATGCAAGCAAGCAATGTCATTAATAAAGTTAATGTCTATTGAACTATTTTCCTATTCCCACTGGTGGAAAACACAATGAATGTTTGAATAAACCCATGACATACATTAGTTTTACACTTAGCACACACTGAATATTTTGTATGGGTTAAAACAGGAACGAAAGAAGTCCGGTTGGCATCGGATAGCGTATTTCCTGATTTATGATGGTCATGTTCCAAAAAGACGTCATCACCTTGGAAAACATTCCCTTTTGACCTTCAAACAGAGACTGTAGATAACAAAGCTGCTGTCTAGTTCCTGCCTAGCTGGGTCATAGATGCAGAGTGTGTAAATGCATGAATTATAATTTTTCTGAGGTGTGTGTTTGTTTGCGTGTGTGTTATTGTAGTCTCAGCACAAACTATGACAGAGAAGCCTTAGTCCGAGCCGCTGGCCTCTAGTCCATGACGACAGCCCCACTTTATAACGTGTTTCACCTTAATGCATAATTAAAAAGTTCAATTACTCTCCATGTACCAAACTGTAATGCTCAGGGAAACAGGGCAGCGTGAAACACTTATTTTCCTTTCCCGGAGACTGACAAGGAATTAATGAATCGTGATGAATTATTTGCCTGTGTCCCAAATGGCACCCTATCACTGAAATAGAGCCCTGCTTTTAACCAGACCCGATTCTGAAAATTGGGTGGCAAAAATAAATGGTGTGTAAGCATCACAGGGTGGAGAGATCCAGGGGGTGGGAGTTGAGTACAGCAGTTCTCATTGGACGGAACCGTATATTTCAGCCAGTGTGTGTGACAGGTTCTGATGGGTGTGGTCGCGTGTGTGATTATATCAGCTCAAGTGTGTCATGAACTGTAATATAAAGCATGTAGCCAATGGGTGCCCTCCAACATGTTTCCATATGCCTTCTTTCTGTCAGTATGTTGCTCAAAACGTGTAAATGTGCAGACTTAGCACATAAACACGATTCTTCTGATAAAGGAAAATGCCAAAGAGGTCATACGGGCCGTGGTCAGCTAAATGGGGAATATGGAAGAGGAAGCAGCCAGACTAAGTAGACTGCAAAGACCAGGGCAGACTGCAGAGACCAGAGCAGACTGAAGACTGTAGAGATCAGGGCAGGCTGCAGAGACCAGAGCAGACTCAAGACTGTAGAGACCAGGGCAGGCTGCAGAGACCAGAGCAGACTGAAGACTGCAGAGACCAGGGCAGGCTGATGACTGCAGAGACCAGGGCAGGCTGCAGAGACCAGAGCAAACTGAAGACTGCAGAAACCAGGGCAGGCTGCAGTGACCAGAGCAGACTGAAGACTGCAGAGACCAGAGCAAACTGAAGACTGCAGAAACCAGGGCAGGCTGCAGTGACCAGAGCAGACTGAAGACTGCAGAGACCAGAGCAAACTGAAGACTGCAGAGACCAGGGCAGGCTGCAGTGACCAGAGCAGACTGAAGACTGCAGAGACCAGGGCAGGCTGCAGATACCAGAGCAAACTGAAGACTGCAGAGACCAGGGCATGCTGCTGACTGCAGAGACCAGAGCAAACTGAAGACTGCAGAGACCAGGGCATGCTGCTGACTGCAGAGACCAGGGCAGGCTGCAGAGACCAGAGCAAACTGAAGGCTGCAGAGACCAGAGCAGGCTGCAGAGACCAGAGCAGACTGAAGACTGCAGAGACCAGGGCATGCTGCTGACTGCAGAGACCAGGGCAGGCTGCAGAGACCAGAGCAAACTGAAGGCTGCAGAGACCAGAGCAGGCTGCAGAGACCAGGGCAGACTGAAGACTGCAGAGACCAGGGCAGACTGAAGACTGCAGAGACCAGGGCAGTAGTGAAAAGTGTAGAGACCAGGGCAGTACTGTGAGCTGTGAACCACGGAGGGACAGCCGTAAATATTGGCAGAAAGAGGCACAAAGGGTCAACCTCGGGCCAGGGTCTTAAATCAAGGAAAAATACCAAAGCTGGTGTCAGTAGAGTGGGAGGGAGGGAGAGGGGAGATGACGGGGGGAGTCCCAAATAACAATGGTGAGGCATTTGGGAAGGGGTCGGGACTTGGGGTATTTGTTGTGGATTTTTTTTTTAGGGGATTACCAGCTTGGTCTGGCGGGGCTGACAGCTGAGGAGAAGGGAACTAGAGGTCAAGGCACATTACCGGGATCGAATGGACAGGGGCCTTCTTGGAGAGGAAGCTTTAGGGAGCAAATGCCTCAGTTCACTTATGATACCACCCCCCCCACCCCCACCCCCGCGCTCTGTGGAGTGCACTCATCATCTCAGAACCCAGAACAAAACGTGTGTAAATGTTTACGGTTTGACAGACTGACAGGTACACTCAGAAAATATCATTTTAGGGTTGTCTCTGCATGACTGTTTAAGCCATTTTTACAATGCATGAGTACCAATAAAAAAAACATAGTCGCTAAAAGAAATATAATTATGTAATGGCATTGGCAGCCAAACCAAAATATGTTTTTATTAGGTGTTTTGAAAGACAGACGTTTTGTTTCCACTTAACGTTATGAAGCAACAGGGACAGTAGGTTCTAGAAGGGGTCTCCCTAAAGACATGGCCTTTCACCTGAGGCTGGAGCCTTACGAACACCAGCGCCGTGTGCATGATCCATGTGCCATGCATGTTCTCAGCAACAGAAAACGGGAACATTTTAGAAATGACACAGATTACCTTAAATTTTGACATTGTGCAAAACATTTTGACAAAATTGTTGAGTGTCATCCTCATGGTAGAACCTGATTAAACTCTGCTGTGTAACTCTGCTCACTATATTGAAAGCTTGGTTTCACAATAGCAAGAATAATATTTTACATTATTTGCATGTTACATTAATACATTATACAAATGTCTGTGTTAAAAATAAAAAATAACATAGATTTTTATAAAACCAATTTTTTCCAACTTCAGCATAGCTGAGAGACAGGCTGGGAAGAATGCATTAATTATTGCATAAAGTCTATACACTTTTAAACTGTTCTCAGTGTAGACAATGGTAGACTATCCATCAAAACCTGATAACAACATTGGCCCTTTCCTCTGTCTGTATGTGTGTCTTCATAAAACTGCCTCATTCATCCAACTGTGAAAGAGAAACAAAATGTTTAGATCCAATGCATTGGATCACATGCATTGGATCACATGCATTGGATCACATGCTTAGGCTGTGAGATGACAGTAGTCATATTTCCAAAATCCATCCAGATTCATGTCAAATTTAGTTTGACAATAACATGAGCCAGTTATCTGTAAATGCCTGGTTTGAGTAGGTCAGGAAGATGCTAACTAGCCAGCTTTCCAAGCAATCAAATTTGTTTTTAAATTTCACAAGATTATCTAGCAGGCATGGTACGTTGATATTCTCTGAAGGCTGGCTAATTCACTGCAGTATGGTCAAAAGGTTATTTAGTGTAGTAAGTTTTACATGAACATGCATTGAGCAACCAGCTCACCTCAATGCACACTGAAACCAGTACAAGCCATGCCCACTAAGATGAAAGCCATCCGAAATCCTGTGATTTTAATTTAGAGAGGTTCTCGAAGACATCAGTGTCCATCACAGTTATAAGTGTTCACTAACTCACCCACAGAAAAGGTCAACTGAATAGAGACACCAATTTAAGATTGTGAGGTTAGCCTGTCTCAGGGGAGTTATGTCCAATCTGGTGAATTCGATTAACTGGAAAAGAGAAGACATCTTTCCCAACACGGTTTCAGCCTTGTTTTAAGTGTCAACACAAAGTCATCTTCAAGGAATTCAGATTTCTCTTTGAGATTTTGTGCTCCCTAATGTAGGTACCAACACTTTTGTGAAGGGATAAAGGTCCTTAACTTCAGTGGTAAGGTTGAGAACCACACCTCGGACCAAACTTACATTCTTGTTCGGTTGTGAATTTAACATTATTTTGTCTTTCAAATTTCCAGAACACTTTTGTCAGTATTCCCCTGGGAAAAAATCGTAAGCCTGAAGGATAGCAGTTTTAGGGCCATAATCTGAACTCTGATAAAGAGAAAGTGGTATACACTTTCTGAGCTTTTCCCACAAGAAAACCTTTGAGGAACAGTGACCAAATTTTAGGGACGTCTCCAGATGCTCAAACAGGGTAAAATAAATGTTCACAGAGCTTCAGCGTATGTTGTCAGAGTGACTGACATACACATGGGAATATAATGGTCAAACCAAATGTTTTTGTCTTTGTGACTGTAATTGTCTGTTTGCTAGCCAAATTAGCAGTTCCACAACCACCAGAACACTGGCAAAACACTGTAATTGTCTGTTTGCTAGCCAAATTAGCAGTTCCGCAACCACCAGAACACTGGCAAAACACTGTAATTGTCTGTTTGCTAGCCAAATTAGCAGTTCCGCAAGCACCAGAACACTGGCAAAACACTGTACTTGTCTGTTTGCTAGCCAAATTAGCAGTTCCACAAGCACCAGCACACTGGCAAAACACTGTAATTGTCTGTTTGCTAGCCAAATTAGCAGTTCCACAAGCACCAGCACACTGGCAAAACCAGTCCAACTATAAACAGCACTCAAAGCACACTATCAGGCTGTTTCATCATCAAATTCCTATTGATGTGTTTGCAATCGTTCACAGCAGTGAGGGCATTATATGTCAACTTATGATGTAGATTCTAAACCATGCAATTTTAGGATGTGCAATGATAAACAATGATTTAGCTGCTAACATAAAAAAAAATAAGTTTGCTGAATACAATACAGAATACGATTATCTTTTGTTTGTCCAGCAATGGTCATCATCAAAAACAGTATGAATTGCATTGATATTATGGGTGAAATAATGTATATATGTCAATTGTAACATACTCTACATTAGGTGCTTCATCCTGCGCAGTCTCTTATCACTCAGAAGAAACACTACCAGCTTCGGGAGCTGACATGTTCATTGACTCGTTCATAATGTGACAAAATTCTTACGAGTCTTAAATGTGTCTATATCATTAAATGCAGCATTAGCTGGCAACCAATACGTTTCTATGAAAACCTGTAGATGCTTAAAGTGGTATTTCTGTCCAAACATTGGTATTCTGTGCTTAATTAATAGCATTTTGTTAGCGGTTGAAGCTAACATCATGTCTTCCCCTCCTCTTCTCCTATTTCCATTTCTATGTCCATGATTCTACTACAAACGCCAATCTCAACACAATGGAAAATGCATACATTTATCAACAACACACAACCAGAAGAATTAGAAGGAAGTGGTGGGACAAACAAACCCGTATCCAAGGTTAAAAACACAAGATAATAAATTGCGTGAGTGTCATGTTACACTTTTTACAACCACATTACCTAACATTAACTGTAACAGGATTTTAAATTGTTATCAAGACACTGAATCATCCACTTCTCATTGGCCATGCATCCTGTCCGCAGTGATTCATAGAGGAAACAACTAACACATTTTTCCACAGAGACACACAAACATACACGCCTCGGACAGCAGCTCATGTATTTTGACAATTTATCGAATGAACTGCTTCCATCCTGGATGCCTGACTGACTGGACGATTCCTATTATTTTCCAGCTCACTCAGCTAGCTAAGATAACTAGCTGCTTCCTGTCCTGTATCTGCTGTACTCACCGTCACAATAAATAATATCAGGCCTTGACCCAACGTCTGCTTAATGTCGTATATATTAATCAAATGAAATGTTATTTGTGACCTGTTTTGACACTCACAGTTCTTTTCCCCCAAAATCAACGAGTAATTTCCTCAAACCGGGTATATAAGAGGTAATTATACTTGAAGGCAGTTGTATTTTTTAAGTCGTATTTACGTAGAAGTCTGTATTGATCATTGAAGCATCATTAAATGCTAATATTGCACTCTAGAAACTGAATGCATGAAATAGGAAGAAAGCAAAGCACTATGATTTACTCTTAACCATCCCGTCTTTGTTAAAATCCTTTGACTTATCGTTTCATTGACATACAATCCATCCAGGCTTTTCTTTTAATCTCAAAACAATCAAGGTGCCGAAGCAGCAGGACGTCGGGGCATTAATCACCAAAGACAGTGTTTTATTCCCTGTCAATGTAACATGAGTTAGTTGCAACAGCTGCTAAGCATTCTGGTAAAGGGAATGATTTATGACTGTGTAACCATAACGATGAGGCAAAGTCATTACCATATCGACAGGGGCTGAGATGGATGATGCCCGTTCATTACTGCCCGACCTGCTGATAAGTATTTGTTTGGGAGAATGGACTGGAGAGAGAAAAGCCTGCCGGATTGGACTATTTTAGGGTGGTGGTGAAGCAACCTGCATAGAGAAAATAAACTGGGGCACAGCATGACTGTAAATGTAGCACAGCATGACTGTAAATGTAGCACAGCATGACTGTAAATGTAGCACAGCATGACTGTAAATGTAGCACAGCATGACTGTAAATGTAGCACAGCATGACTGTAAATGTAGCACAGAAAGACTTAAATGTAGCACAGAATCACTGTAAATGTAAAACTAAATGATTGTAAATGTAGCACAGCATAACTGCAAATGTAGCACTGCATGACTGTAAATGTAGCAATCTTAAACATGCAACATTAATCACCCATCTCTATCCACATCACAGAAAAGAAAAGACACTCCTGTATCTCTATCCACACCACAGAAAAGACTCTACTCCCACATCTCTATCCACACCACAGAAAAGACACTCCCGTTTCTCTATCCACACCACAGAAAAGACTCTAGTCCCACATTTCTATCCACACCACAGAAAAGACACTCCCGTATCTCTATCCACACCACAGAAAAGACTCTACTCCCACATCTCTATCCACACCACAGAAAAGACACTCCCGTATCTCTATCCACACCACAGAAAAGACACTACTCCCGCATCTCTATCCACACCACAGAAAAGACACTCCCGTATTTCTATCCACACCACAGAAACAACACTACTCCCGCATCTCTATCCACACTACAGAGAAGACACTACTCCCACATCTCTATCCACACCACAGAAAAGACACTCCTGTATCTCTATCCACACCACAGAAAGGACTCTACTCCCACATCTCTATCCACACCACAGAAAAGACACTCCCGTATCTCTATCCACACCACAGAAAAGACACTACTCCCGCATCTCTATCCACACCACAGAAAAGACACTCCCGTATTTCTATCCACACCACAGAAACAACACTACTCCCGCATCTCTATCCACACTACAGAGAAGACACTACTCCCACATCTCTATCCACACCACAGAAAAGACACTCCTGTATCTCTATCCACACCACAGAAAGGACTCTACTCCCACATCTCTATCCACACCACAGAAAAGACACTCCCGTATCTCTATCCACACCACAGAAAATACACTACTCCCGCATCTCTATTCACACCACAGAAAAGACACTCCCGTATTTCTATCCACACCACAGAAACGACACTACTCCCGCATCTCTATCCACACTACAGAGATGACACTACTCCCCCATCTCTATCCACACCATAGAAAATACTCTACTCCCATATTTCTGTCCACACTACAGAAAATACACTACTCCTGCATCTCTATCCACACTACAGAAAATACTCTACTCCTGCATCTCTATCCACACTACAGAAAATACTCTACTCCTTGTATTACATCATAACTGACTACCCACTGGTTCTGAAATAATGAATCTGAGGATGGAACTGGTGCACTGACACTTACATGTGACATCATGTAACCTGCTAAGTTCACTGTGAGTGGAAGGGCATGTACAGTGGGGAGAACAAGTATATGATACACTGCCGATTTTGCAGGTTTTCCCACTTACAAAGCATGTAGAAGTCTGTAATTTTTATCATAGGTACACTTCAACTGTGAGTGACGGAATCTAAAACAAAATTCCAGAAAATCACATTGTATGATTTTTAAGTAATTATTTTGCATTTTATTGCATGACATAAGTATTTGATACATCAGAAAAGCGGAACTTAATATTTGGTACAGAAACTTTGGTTCGCAATTACAGAGATCATATGTTTCCTGTAGTTCTGACCAGGTTTGCACACACTGCAGCAGGGATTTTGGCCCACTGCTCCATACAGACCTTCTCCAGAACCTTCAGGTTTCGGGACTGTCGCTGGGCAATACAGACTTTCTGCTCCCTCCAAAGATTTTCTATTGTGTTCAGGTCTGGAGACTGGCTAGGCCACTCCAGGACCTTGAGATGCTTCTTACGGAGCCACTCCTTAGTTGCCCTGGCTGTATGTTTCGGGTCGTTGTCATGCTGGAAGACCCAGCCACGACCATCTTCAATGCTCTTACTGAAGGAAGGAGGTTGTTGGCCAAGATCTCGCGATACATGGCCCCATCCATCCTCCCCTCAATACGGTGCAGTCATCCTGTCCCCTTTGCAGAAAAGCATCCCCAAAGAATGATGTTTCCACCTCCATGCTTCACAGTTGGGATGGTGTTCTTGGGGTTGTACTCATCCTTCTTCCTCCAAACACAGCGAGTGGAGTTTAGACCCAAAAGCTCTATTTTTGTCTCATCAGACCACATAACCTTCTCCCATTCCTCCTCTGGATCATCCAGAGGATCATTGGCAAACTATAGATGGGCCTGGACATGTGCTGGCTTGAGCAGGGGGACCTTGCGTGCGCTGCAGGATTTGAATCCATGACGGCGTAGTGTGTTACTAATGGTTTTCTTTGAGACTGTGGTCCCAGCTCTCTTCAGGTCATTGACCAGGTCCTGCCGTGTAGTTCTGGGCTGATCCCTCACCTTCCTCATGATCATTGATGCCCCACGAGGTGAGATCTTGCATGGAGCTCTAGACCGAGGGATATTGACTGTCATCTTGAACTTCTTCCATTTTCTAATAATTGCGCCAAAAGTTGTTGCCTTCTCACCAAGCTGCTTGCCTATTGTCCTGTAGCCCATCCCAGCCTTGTGCAGGTCTACAATTTTATCCCTGATGTACTTACACAGCTCTCTGGTCTTGGCCATTGTGGAGAGGTTGGAGTCTGTTTGATTGAGTGTGTGGACAGGTGTCTTTTATAGAGGTAACGAGTTCAAACAGGTGCAGTTAATACAGGTAATGAGTGGAGAACAGGAGGGCTTCTTAAAGAAAAACTAACAGGTCTGTGAGAGCAGGAATTCTAACTGGTTGGTAGGTGATCAAATACTTATGTCATGCAATAAATTTCAAATTAATTATTTAAATATTTATTATGTCATGCAATAAATTGCAAATAATTACTTAAAAATCATACAATGTGATTTTCTGGATTTTTGTTTTAGATTCCGCCTCTCACAGTTGAAGTGTACCTATGATAAAAATTACAGACCTCTAGATGCTTTGTAAGTAGGAAAACCTGCAAAATCGGCAGTGTATCAAATACTTGTTCTCCCCACTGTACAGTACCCATAGATGACCATTATCTGAGGGGGGGGCGGGGGCCACTGATGTTACCACAATAAGATGGAGTGGAGGAGAGGAAGGGAGAGAAAGAGAGTGAGTAAGAAATGTAGAGAAAGAGGGGTGGGTAGGAAGAAAGAGAGCAAGATGGAGGTGAGAGAGAGAGGAGATGTATAGGATTTCATTGATTCATGGCTTACCTTGCTCCTCTAATACATCACCTCACACTTTTCACACACACACACACCAACGGGCAACCTTACCAAGGTCAGCTGAAGGAAGTGATACTAACTGGCCAACAAGATTGATGAGGGTCGTTCTCCGTCTCTGTCCTCATCTGTTTACAGAATACATTGGCTGTCTCTGACAATGGCAGCCCTCCTTGTGTGCAGTGTCTGAGGGCCCTATGGGGTAGGCCCCTGGGCAAAGTAGCACACTAAATAAGGGGCCATGTCCATTTGGGACAAATCCAATAGTGTTTTGGTCCAGTCATTCCCTTGGCGGTCGGTTATCTACCTGAAAACAACATTATATGGAGTGTCACCCAGGCTTCACACAGGGAGTCGTCTACAGTGACAGGTGTTAATTGAGAAGCAAACACAGGTTGTGACACCAGTTTAAACCTGAGAGCTGAGCTGTGGAACAAATTACACCCTATTCAGCCGCCCGCTCCTGTCAAATGTAGTGTTCTGTGTTGGCATGTGGGACACCAAAACAAAGAGTTTAACCCCTGTTACCAATGCTTTTTGTTGGATGCAACCAGATGGACTGACACAAACACAAAGGGCCTCATAGAATTTATTCGGTTGATATTATTGTAGTCGGTGGTATAGAACCGTTCCCGAGAAATGGAATTTAAACCCACACACATATTTAACACGCTTCCATCGTGTCGACTGCAGACACAAAAACGCCAACACCTCTCACTTCCAATGCTCCGGACTCGAGCGAGCCGGTTCCGCATCCCATCGGCCCCTTTTGCGTGCTCTCCTGTGTCCGGGTCTCACCTGCCCCACGGTCTGAGTGAAGGGCTGCCGCCGGGTACCGATCGGACCGAGCCTTTAAATTGCTTCCCTCTCTCCTCTCTCTGATTAATGAGAATGGTTCTAATCTGAGTTCCCGGGGCCAACGGCATTAGTCTTAATCTCTGGCGACTCCGTCCACCTCCACCGTTGGTGTTTAATGGAGTGCCGGTCGGATGGTAATGAGAATTCATTCTCTATCCAACAAGTCAAGGGGGCAGACTGATACCTTCCTCTCCCTCGCACTGCCCACGTCCCAGATTGCACCCTAGTCCTGTAACGGTGCCCTACTTTTGCCCAGAGTCGGCCGGGAAGGGGACCATGTAGGGGCGTGGTTTAGGACGTCCCTCCCCCCCTGTGTAGTGTGGTGTGGCCGACCGGGTCCGGGGTATTGGACAGGTTGCTGGTTTTGCCTTTTGATTTCAGGGGTTAGTAGTTCTAAGCGGGCCCCGAGGCTCCTCCCACACTGCTCTCCGAGGCCCATCCAAAGGTCCCGTGCCTGAATGCACCTAGACGACTCAGCTTCCCGTCGCACGATGCCCAGCGGTGGTGTGTGAAGGGGTTGTGTCAGTCGCTGTGCGGGCGTGGCCCTCCTGTCCCTCAGCGCGCACGGATCTAACCACCCGACACGCCGCTAGCCTGTGTGATCATAAAACCTGTTGTGTAAAACCGGCCTAGCCCCATGCCTGACTGGCAGAAGGAAACCCGGGCCCCGACCACTGAGCGGCCACTTGTGCCCATGCATTAAAGCCCCTGTGCGCCGTTAGCAGGAAGTAAATTGCTCGGGGAGTTGTATTGCCGGAATGCTTTAGCAGGTAATTCCTCTCTGTCTCTCATTCTGTTTGTCCGTGTTAAATTCCCCCCTCTGCCCCCATCCATTCTCACATCCAGTTCCCGGCTTCGTCCATCCATCAGTGGGAGCACTTTGTCAGTGCTGACTTCATCCTGGCTGGCAGCCCCAATCACACCAGAGCAGAGAGGAGGAGAGACGAGGAGAGAGGAGGAGTGGCGAGGAGAGAGGAGGAGAGGCCGGGGCTGGGCGGCTGAGACTGAGACTGGATGCCACTTGGGAGCTTTTTTTTCACCTCCCATCTGCGTCTCCAATCTGCTGACGGGGCCCCTGATGACGACGGAGACAAGGCTTACTACTGCACAGGCCAGCAAAAAACCACACTAATGCTGAACCTAATCTCCATGCACTAGAGGGAGAGAGGGAACGGGGTGGAAGGAAAGAAAGCGACTAAGCTGTGGGTGAGAGAATTTTCTAAAATAATTCACAATCTAGTAAGGCAGTAGCTCAATTTGCCATCTCCCCCAAACATTGCTACATCAGTTGACATCACAGGAAGAAAACGTATCACTAGTTGATAAGCTCCGAGACTCAGAGTCCTCCTCAAGAAAGAGAGGGAATACTTGCAAAACCTTGATGTGCCCCAGAAGCTCTTGTAACCTTCACCCAGCGGAGCTAGAAGAGGACTAGCCACCCCTAAGAGTCTGGGTCTTCTCTAGGTTTCTTCCTAAATTTTGACCCTACTACGGAGTTTTTCCTAACCACTGTAGATTAACTCTTGTTGTTTGCTCTTTGAGATTTCAGGCTATTTCAGGCTATCTGTAGAAGTTCAACCTTTTGTTGTGACACTGCGTGAAATGTAAATAAAAACAGAATGTAATGATGTGCAAATAATTTAACCCTATATTTAATTTAAATGGTATGAAGACGGCATGTAAAATGTTGAAACAGAGAAATGTTATTGTTTTTGGAAAAATACATGCCCATCTTGAATTTGATGCCAGCAACACGTTTCAAAAAAGTTGGGACAAGAGCATGTTTACCACTGTGTTGCATCATCACTTCTTTTAACAACATTCTGTAAGTGTTTTGGAACTGGGGAGTCTAATTGCTGTAGTTTTGAAAGTGACATTTTTCCCATTCTTGCTTGATATAGAATTTCAGCTGCTCAACAGTTCAGTTCTTCTTTGTCATATTTTTTGTTTCCTAATGCGCCCAATGTTTTCAATGGGTGACAGGTCTGGACTGCAGGCAGGCCGATTTAGCACCCAGACTCTTTTAAAACGGAGCCATGCTGTTGTAATCTGTGCAGAATGTGGTTTGGCATTGTCTTGCTGAAATAAGCAAGGCCTTCCATGAAAAAGACGTTGTTTAGGTGGCAGCATATGTTGCTCCAAAACCTGTATATATTGTTCAGCATTATTGGTGCCTACACAGATGTGCAAGTCACCCATTCCATTTGCACTAATACACCCCCATACCATCATGGATGCTGGCTTTTAAACTGTGCACTGATAAGAAGCCGAATGCTCCCTCTCCCCTTTAGTTTGAAGGACGCAGCGTTCATGATTCCCAAAAAATATTTCACATTTTAATTTGTCAGACCACAGGACAGTTTTCCACTTCACCTCAGTCCATTCTAAATTAGCTACTGGAAAAAATTAAGAGACCACTGCACCTTTTTATTTCCAAAAAAGTTGAAAAGGAAAGTTTGAGTGAGGAACAGAAGCGTTCAATTTGCAGTGTTCTCTTAATTTTAACCCTTCTGTTCCTCACTCAAAACCTTCCTTTTTGTCTTTTTTGGAAAGAAAAGGAAAAGGTGCAGTGCTCTCTTAATTTTTTCTTTTAAAAGTTTCTTCTTTGCATGGTAGAGTTTTAACTCATATTTGTGGATCCAGCGACATACTGTGTTTACAGACAGTGGTGTTCAGAAGTGTTCCTGAGCCCATGCAGTGATTTCCACTACAGAATCTTGTCAGTTTTTAATGCAGTGCCATCTGAGGGCCCGAAGACCTCTGCCATCCAATATTGGTTTTCGGCCTGGTCCCTTGCATACAGAGATTTCTCTGGATTCTCTGAATCTTTTAATGATATTATGGATATTAAGTTGAGAAACATTCTTATATTGTTGTACTATTTGCCTACGCAGTCTTTCACAAAGTGATGAACCCCTCCCCATCCTCACTTCTGACAGACTCATCCTCTCTGGAATGATCTTTCAATACTGAATCATGTTTCTGACCTGTTGCCAGTTGACCTAACAATATTTCTAGCATTACAAAACTTTTCTAGTCTTTTGTTGCTTCTGTCCAAACTTTTTTGAAACATGTTGCTGGTATCAAATTCAATGTATATATATTTTAAACAAGAAATAATAAATTGTCTTAGTTTCAACATGGGATGTGTTGTCTTTGTAAAATGTTCTATTGAATAATGAATATAGGGATAAAATGATTGTGCTTTGAGACAACTGCTTAGGGAAAAAGGACTTAAAATATATTTGATTGAGTGAGGGAGGGAGGCAGTGAACATGGTATTGAAAAAGAAAGAGAAAAAGACAGCTCTGCAATGCTGGCAGTTCCAGGACAATGGCCCTTTCAAACGTCTAATAATGTGTATTTACAACAGCAAGGTTTCTTGGGATTCATATGGAAATCCCAAATACAGACATTTCAATTGTATTTCAGTGTTTAGGATGATTGTAACAGACAGCAAGAAACCAAAAAAATATAAAAAAATATAAGACAACGTGATTTGCTAGTCTTATGTCTGTGGCCTCAGGATGGGAATAAACCTCTTTACGTGCACTTTCCAACTTCAATAGAAACAACAATAAAATCAACAAATGTCAACTTTCACCAGTGTTTCACTGTTTCACCAACGGCCTCTCAATAAGAGACATGTACTATGGGGAATAGGGTGCGATTTGTGACATACCGTGATTAGACTCCAATAGACTTTTATTAATACCCTGTATGTTCCAGAATGATCTGGTTATAAATGGGCCCTGTCAAGCCTTTCCTCTGCCCTCCAAATGAGTATTCTCACTTCACTGAACCCACCATCGCCAGCATCTTTCGCCTGGTCGCTCAGGATAACAGATGATTGCTATTAACCGTCTGGTTAGTAATGATGGCCAAAAACAAACACAGGTCCATAAACAACAGTGTGTAGGGGAGAAGAAATGTCCCCCATAAACTGCAGGCTGAGGAAAAGACATCTGGGACCCAGCAGGCTGAGAGAAAGATGACTAGGACCCTGCAGGCTGAGAGAAAGATGACTGGGACCCGGCAGGCTGAGAGAAAGATGACTAGGACCCTGCAGGCTGAGAGAAAGATGACTGGGACCCGGCAGGCTGAGAGAAAGATGACCGGGACCCTGCAGGCTGAGAGAAAGACGGCAGGGGCCCGGCAGGCTGAGAGAAAGATGCCAGGGACCCTGGAGGCTGGGAGAAAGATGACTGGAACATTGGAGGCTGAGAGAAAGATGATTGGGACCTTACGGGCTGGGAGAAAGATGACTGGGACCCTGCAGGCTGGGAGGAAGATGACTGGGACCCTGCAGGCTGGGAGGAAGATGACTGGGACCCTGCAGGCTGGGAGGAAGATGACTGGGACCCTGCGGGCTGGGAGAAAGATGACTGGGACCCTGCGGGCAGGGAGAAAGATGACTGGGACCCTGCGGGCTGGGAAACAGATGACTGGGACCCTGCAGGCTGGGAGAAAGATGACTGGGACCTTGCAGGCTGGGAGAAAGATGACTGGGACCTTGCAGGCTGAGAGAAAGATGACTGGGACCCTGCAGGCTGAGAGAAAGATGACTGGGACCCTGCAGGCTGAGAGAAAGATGACTGGGACCCTTCAAGCAGAGAAATTGACTGGGACCCTGCAGGCTGAGAAAATGACTGGGACCCTGCAGTCTGAGAAAATGACGGTTGCAATTGTTAAATAGATTTGAACAGGAAAAGGGAAAGAAAGTCTTATATCATATGTCATGATCAACAACCGCATACACAAGCACATGTACACACACATACAGAAACACGCACACATAAAACATCATAGGCATTCTCCATCATGCAAAGAAAATTACTTCTGCAGTGACAAGCTTCCCATGTTGTTTGTGTGTGTGTGCGCGTGTGTGTGTACAGTAGTGTTATGCGCACAGCTTGTACAACAACTGCAGTCAGCTGAGCAGACTTAGACAACAAAGCTCAAGTCGTTTACAGCCGAAACAAAAGCTGTTTCTCCTATTAATTACGATCTGTCACAGCCATGCTCACATCCTCAGCATTGAAACGTCTTCTGAGGGTTCTCCCTGACGCCTCACTTTGCTTTCAGCCTCCCCGACACACACAGTCCCTCTCTCAAAAGGCAGCTTACCCCCCATTTAGTCCACCACAACAGAAATGCTACCCTCCATTTCCTCCGGAAAGCCCCAGCTTGATCTTGTCGAAGCCACCAAATGCAGGATAAGCTCCCACCATACGGTATAATTACAGGCACAGGACTCTGGTGTGGCTGTTGGCAAAGTCTGTTCCACTCTAATTCTTCACTATTTCAAAAGTAACATCAACGGGTGAATCAATTGGCGAAGTAGAGTTTGTTTGGGGCCCCAAGAACATGAAGTAATGCCCTAATAAGAAGATCCTCTGGAAGCATGGAACGTGTTCCACTGCTAGGAACGTTTGGAAAACCAAATAATGGTCACACTGAGCGTTAGGTCTCTCAGTGGGACTAGTGAGAACGGAGAGACTAGGAATAGGTTCACCAGAAATAACAGAAAGGAGGTTGTATTAAAGGCAAAATATTGGGTTGGCAACGCTCAATGCTTGTGCGGTTGTCAACCAGTTTATCGTCTTAATCTCCATCACAGGGAATATTTCCCTTTTAAATTGAATTGTGTTCCTCTACTGCACCAAAAACATACTCTTAACATGGAAGATATAAAACACCCATCACATATATTTCAGAAACAATTAAAACACAAGCCCGCCAAAGACAAGAACATCAAGTGCATCAAAATAAGAAAACACTGTCCATGTACCCTGGCACGAAATGCAGTGGCGTGGTGAAAAAGAGAGAAAAGAAATCGAGAGAAAAAAGAGGGAGGGAAAGAAAGACTCCAGACAGACAGAGAGGGAGGAGGGGGGGATGGAGACGGATGGACAGAGCTAACGGTGTGGTATTCATCCTGCACGCTAGAATGCCCGGCCTGCTAGTGGCGGTCGACAGAGCAATAAATCACTGAGCCTTCGTTCTGTATCTACAGCTTATTACATCCAGCATGACACATAAATAATAATCTCTGCCACAGCAGCCCTTTGCTCAAGGATCCCGCCTGAAGCTACGAGACCATCACTCCTGGACCTGAGTGAAAACACCAGACCGGCGGAGCCGTGGAACCTGGGGGCCGGAGGAGCTTTACCGGTCGTCGGCTGGAGACACAGGCAATCGGGGGGAGCGTGTTGTTCTGCAGCACGATTTGGGCAGTCAGCTGTCCTGGTTATCTTGATTATTACAAATGCTTGTGGTCATGTTGGTCTGTCTGGATTCCTTTACGTTTAGCATTTTGTGCAGTGCAACGCGAGCCAAACATGCAGGCCTTTTCAAAGTACCAGACTCCATGTGAAGATGCCAAACGCGCATCTGAAGATACCTTGGTGAAGATACCTTTTCAAAGTACCAGTGTCTGCACTGTAATGAGTCACATCATTGAGAAATATGAATTAACTGGTTGAATTTCACCGCTCACCAATTTTCAAGATGGCTTTGTGAGTCCTTTAAATGATCCACGGACATCAGTCAATGAATCATTACTTCACCCCCCCCCCTTGAGTGTTCCCCAGGTGTGTGGAAGAGAGAGGTTTAAAGATGCGAGGCACACAGTGTCATGAGACAGTGATAATGAGTTTCCTTCTCCCACTCCTGCACACCACAATGATATACAACTTACAATTAAGTTCGGCCCGGTGATTCCATGATTAATGTTTATACAATTGGTAAAGGAGCAACAGCGGATATACAATCACCTGGCTTTAAGGAGGCGCATACAGCCGCTCGTCTGCACCCATTACTATTAAAGAAAGGCGATGGAGAGGACCATTTACAATTCAGTAACCTTTATGACAGTCAGGCTGCCTTCATCAGCATTTTATTTCCTGTGTAGCGCCAGGCTAGCGTGCTAAATGTCACCCCAGCCTCTCGTAGCGCCCTTCCTCGCCATGTGCCCCGGTCAAAATTAAAGAAACTACTTCGGAATGAGGTTCCATTTAGGGCGCACCCTTTAAGTCATCTACAAATGTCAGAATAAAATAGGCCCATGAAATATTCAGGATCAGCTAGGAGAACAGAGAGATCAAGATGGATGTCTGTGATTTAGGGTGACAGCGATTCGTTGCTCACCCCCCCCCCTTTTCACTTCCTGCCTCTTGTTTTTATAGCAGCTTTTAATTTTTATTGAAAGACAGTGCAAAGTAAATGGTTCCTCGTCTAGTAGAGATGAAATGGGTCCTGCACCATTTACAGAAACATAAAGATAGTGCATGTGCGTCCAAAGGTCCACGGGAGAATGTACTTCACGCTCTCCTTTCTGCACAATGCAATGAAACAGATGGATGGAACGGAGAAATGAAGGAGGGACGTCGGCAAAGAGTGATGTGAGATGGATGGAAGAGGAGAACAGAAGGGCGGGGGCTGTTTCTCTGCGGACACATGTAAATCAATTTGTATTGATTTAAACAATACAGGCAACAGCTCCAAAACATCTATCGATTTAGCAATTAGATGACCACTGTTGGAGCTATCCACACAGAAAATTATATTTGATGTGGATTAGTGCTGCCTGCTATGAAAAATCACGGGTTACATTTTTTATGTTATTACTTTCCTTACCGTATTACTTCTTTACTATGTTGCAATTTTGCTTTTTTGAAAGGTGGCTGATAGATTTAAAGGAAAGGTAATCGTACATTCATTACATACACGGTTGGTATTTTTCTTTGTTTGGGACATTGGCCCGTTGCTTTCTGAGTTCTACGTTAGGACAACCTGTCAAAAGCAATGTTTTTTTCTCGGCCGAAGCACAACTGCTACGTAACACAGCTGTCGGGGAGACACTTCATGAAGTGCGTTCTAAATCGCATCCTATTCACTTTCGACTGGAGGACTTTTGAAAGTCTAAAGTACTGAACTACATAGTGATTAGGGGTCTCATTTGGGACGCTCGGTCACACACCGTGTGAATCTCAAGTCACCTTTGTGAATGTTATTAGAAACTATACATCAAGGCGAAGAGACAGTTTGGCAATTAACACATTTTGGGGAAAGTAAATTTATCCCTGGTCAAACAGAGAACCTGATCTCTGCCCGGGTCGCAAGAAACCTACAGATTCCACACCATCTGAAGGTGCATGTTTGACTGTGTCAAGTAGGGTGTTGGGCCGTCCATCACTTCTTCAAGAGAACAGTGTAACTCTGATAAACTGAGATTTATAACCAGGATGACCTCCTGACCCCCACATGACCCAGCCTTCACTGGAATCTTTTGAAAGCATTCCACAGCGTCACAGGGATCTGAGTGGGTTTATTGTTCTGGTGTATCCACCCAGGACACCCTCAACATATTGCTACTAGCAGCAATAAAACATTGCCTTTAAATAACAGCAATAATATCAAAGCAAAAACAATTTAAAAAAGCCAAACAGGCGAGCATCAAGGTAAAAATCAAACATGGGTAGAACAAGAGTCAGGGTTAGAGTTTGTATCCCCGGATGGTTCAGATACCAGTATAACAGGATCGGTGTTGTGGCACTTAGCATTTCCTTTCATCCAGTTAGGACAAGTAGATAAATGAATTCCATGAACTGCTGTTGGTCAGTTGGCATCCGACATGGCTGCTGGATGTTACTCTATGACTACTGTGTAATGCAGAACTCAAACATAACAAAGAAAGCTTAACTGTACTAACTCTCTGAATCCACTGTAAGACTCTGAGCTAGCTAACAGCGGCCGCTGGGTGGGGTTGGTCGTGCTCCACTGGGCCCGATAAGGACCTTACACTTGTTGTCCATGTACATTAGGGAGATCTTCAGTTCACACCCCAGCCTGAAGAGTTGAAGGGTGGTGTGTGAACTTCTGACCCCCTGATGGAAAGGGGTCAGGCCCTCCAGGCACACAGTAGCCACATGCCACCCCAGCAGAATGGGCTACCACACCGCAGAAGTCCTGATAACATCTCCCTTCACCAAGAAGTTTGTGTTTCAAACGGCCCCCTATTCCTTGTGCAGCGCACTACTTCTGACAACAGCCATATATAAGGGTTAGGGGGCCATTTGGGACGGAGGCCGGTTCTGTTGAGTCTCTTTGTATTTGTGGGCATGTCCCTCTAGTCAAAACAGTAGTTCCCCTGAACCATAAATCATGTTAATTGGTTTACTGATAAAACCTCCATGGCTCTACTCTCATTGTGATATGGCAGAAGCCTACAGTGACCACAGTTACTGTTTAAACCAAGTCCAGCCCTGAAATATTTAACTCATTTGTTTAACTTGACTAGAGTAAAGGAATGTTCTATACCAGGGAATTCCCCTGTTCTTAGTCAGTTGACACATATTTGTAATGCAAATTAAACAAAAACTTAGTTGACTTTAATGACAGATGATTTACAAATACAAGAACGATACATAAAGGAAACTAATGTCATAAAACTATATCTAATATTTTATTCTTTGAATTTAAGTACATTTGGCAGACTACTTTATTCTTTTACATTTAAGTACATTAGCAGACCCCCAAGTAGTTTCCTCTACCAACTGTCTCACACAACATCAATTGTTTCAAACTAATCCAATTAGTAACGACTAGTTTTCAAATATCTTGTCCTCATGTATCTGAAGGTTGTCAACCCCCTCATTGTTCAAGCAGTCAATGTTTTTTTGCTTTTCACAGGAGATGTAGACTAAGAAAGATGAGCTGAAAAGATGACAATTTTGTTCTCTATAATGATGAACTTCTTTTGACCTAGGAATAGGTTCTCATTATGGACTCACCCATAGCCTGTGTTGAGAGAACTGTTCGTCAGGGAGTTGTATTGACTTTCTGGCAGGGACATTGAAGCCCACAGGCCTTACCTGTCCTGTTAATGACCAGTCAGCTGATAGACCTCACTCACACACAACACACTTATTTACCAGACAGATTAACTTTTACCAGACAGATTAATGTCTTTCTTTCACTTTAGGTATGGCTAAAAAACAGTGATCGTATTTAGAGAGAGAGAGAGAATACTATCTGTCTACTTTAATCATGGCACAGGCACTCGGTTACATCAGACAGTCATCAGGACATATTGAAGAATTACAACATTTCAAACATAAGGAGACAATATTTTTGTTGGGAATATCTTCATGATCTGTCCGCGGTTTCATGAACTCCTCCTTGCCTGGAGGTATTAAAAGCCAGTGTGTCTTCAGTCTGTGAAATGCAGCCGTTCCTCTCGGCAGCCATGCCGCTGCTTCCATGTACAGCCGGCGCCATCAGAGAGCTGGTGCTTCCGGCGCACAGGAGACCCGCGCGCAACTATCAGTCGGGTCTAGCTAGTTGGTGACAGACAACACCACTAGCTAGTGGGGGGGGGGGGGGAACAAAGCGTTCCATGGACATATTTGTGCCACTGAAAACAGTAAATTAGTTGGCCAAACTCCGGCACTTCCTGCATGTCGCTCTGCTTAACTACACTGTGTCTAAAAATGACTTCAACGCAGGAATGGGGGCTGGCATTCCAAATGGCACGGGATTCCCCATAGTGCACTTCTGTTGACCCGGGCCTGCAGGGCTCTGGTCCAATCTAGTGCGCTAGGAAGGGAACAGGGTGCAGTTTGTTTTCGGCGTGCCGTCGGCACAGCCTTATCAGGGTGGCAATGGCTCGATTCACACATGATTAATGGTTTAAAGCGATGCGAGAGAAAGGTCAGGCTCGGGGTCGGAGACGGAGCAGTTAGATTGGGAGTAATTAAGACAGGTGGGTAAAGCATGATTAATACCCACACAGGCCTGACACATCAGAGATCAGTAAACAACACACACAGCCAGATGGGAGCCAAGCCTCACAAAGGAATATTTTATTCACTTCCTATATGTGGCTCGTGTCCTAAATGGCACCCTGTTCCCTACAGTGCTGTAGATGTAGACTACTTATGACCAGAGTGCCATGTGATAGGCAGGGCACTTTGAAGGGGACAGGATATCATTTATGACACAGGTTCTCTGTCTGCGAGTCTGTTTTCCAAAGTTAGTTGGTAATTGAGTCTTTGTTTCAACTCAGGATTCATCATGTCACAGTGAAAAGGAGGACCCCGCATACCAAAAAAAATGAGGTTTTTAAGTTTTCTTTTTTATTTAACACACACACACACAATATAGTAGTGTGTGTTAGTTAGAAGAGTTAGTTAGAAGTGTGTAAATGTGAAATGGATATTTTATGGGATTTTTTTTTAATAACCGAGACACTGTATATAACAGCTTCAGATAATAACAGCTTCAGATAAAAACAGTGTTTGAAATAATCTTGATAATTCGATGTAATAAAGTCGTTCCCAAGTATCATCCTGTGTATTTTTGTAGTACATGACTTCCACGTGGAGCTGTTAGGGTTAGGGTTAGGGGGTAGGGGGTAGGGGGTAGGGGTAGGGTTAATAGCTAATAACGGTGGAAAAATAGCTAGGTACCCATTCATCATAATACCCATTAACTCTCCCCAACTCTGTTCCCTCCCTCTGCCTCTCTGTTCCCTCTCTCTGCCTCTCTGTTCCCTCTCTCTGCCTCTCTGTTCCCTCTCTCTGCCTCTCTGTTCCCTCTCTGTTCCCTCTCTCTGCCTCTCTGTTCCCTCTCTGTTCCCTCTCTCTGCCTCTCTGTTCCCTCTCTCTGCCTCTCTGTTCCCTCTCTCTGTTCCCTCTCTCTGCCTCTCTGTTCCCTCTCTCTGCCTCTCTGTTCCCTCTCTCTGCCTCTCTGTTCCCTCTCTCTGCCTCTCTTTTCCCTCTCTTTGCCTCTCTGTTCCCTCTCTCTCCCTCTCTGTTCCCTCTCTCTGCCTATCTGTTCCCTCTCTCTGCCTCTCTGTTCCCTCTCTTTTCCCTCTCTCTGCCTCTCTGTTGCCTCTCTCTGCCTCTCTGTTGCCTCTATCTCCCTCTCTGTTCCCTCTCTCTGCCTCTCTGTTCCCTCTCTGTTCCCTCTCTCTTTTCCCTCTCTCTGCCTCTCTTTTCCCTCTCTCTGCCTCTCTTTTCCCTCTCACTGCCTCTCTGTTCCCTCTCTCTGCCTCTCTGTTCCCTCTCTTCCTCTCTGTTCCCTCTCTCTGCCTCTGTTCCCTCTCTTTTCCCTCTCTCTGCCTCTCTGTTCCCTCTCTCTGCCTCTCTGTTCCCTCTCTCTGCCTCTCTGTTCCCTCTCTGTTCCCTCTCTCTGCCTCTCTGTTCCCTCTCTCTGCCTCTGTTCCCTCTCTCTGCCTCTCTGTTCCCTCTCTCTGCCTCTCTGTTCCATCTCTCTGCCTCTCTATTCCCTCTCTGTTCCCTCTCTCTCCCTCTCTGTTCCCTCTCTCTTTTCCCTCTCTCTGCCTCTCTGTTCCCTCTCTCTGCCTCTCTGTTCCCTCTCTCTCCCTCTCTGTTCCCTCTCTCTGCCTCTCTGTTCCCTCTTTGTTCCCTCTCTCTGCCTCTCTGTTCCCTCTCTCTGCCTCTCTGTTCCCTCTCTCTGCCTCTCTGTTCCATCTCTCTGCCTCTCTATTCCCTCTCTGTTCCCTCTCTCTCCCTCTCTGTTCCCTCTCTCTTTTCCCTCTCTCTGCCTCTCTGTTCCCTCTCTCTGCCTCTCTGTTCCCTCTCTCTGCCTCTCTGTTCCCTCTCTCTCCCTCTCTGTTCCCTCTCTCTGCCTCTCTGTTCCCTCTCGCTGCCTCTCTGTTCCCTCTCTTTTCCCGCTCTCTGCCTCTATGTTCCCTCTCTCTGCCTCTCTGTTGCCTCTATCTCCCTCTCTGTTCCCTCTCTCTGCCTCTCTGTTCCCTCTCTGTTCCCTCTCTCTTTTCCCTCTCTCTGCCTCTCTTTTCCCTCTCTCTGCCTCTCTTTTCCCTCTCTCTGCCTCTCTGTTCCCTCTCTCTGCCTCTCTGTTCCCTCTCTCTGCCTCTCTGTTCCCTCTCTTTTCCCTCTCTCTGCCTCTCTGTTCCCTCTCTCTGCCTCTCTGTTCCCTCTCTGTTCCCTCTCTCTTTTACCTCTCTCTGCCTCTCTTTTCCCTCTCTCTGCCTCTCTTTTCCCTCTCTCTGCCTCTCTGTTCCCTCTCTCTGCCTCTCTGTTCCCTCTCTCTGCCTCTCTGTTCCCTTTCTGTTCCCTCTCTTTTCCCTCTCTCTGCCTCTCTGTTCCCTCTCTCTGCCTCTCTGTTCCCACTCTCTCCCTCTCTCTGCCTCTCTCTGCCTCTCTGTTCCCTCTCTCTGCCTCTCTGTTCCCTCTCTCTCCCTCTCTGTTCCCTCTCTCTCCCTCTCTGTTCCCTCTCTCTGCCTCTCTGTTCCCTCTCTCTCCCTCTTCAGCCATGTGACTAGCTGACAGTGTGGAGGGATCAAGCCCAGCTTTTAGGAAAAGCAGGGAGACAGGTGTCAAAACGGTCCAGCAAGCAAATCTAACCGACGCTAATCAGCCCTGTTGTTCCTCTGCAATCCATGTCTAGTTCGCGACTCTCATTCCGTATGAAAAACAATTACCCCGGTTTTAAGTTGAGCGGGCACTAACTCACCTGTCTCTTCCTATAAGCGTAGAAGCTGAACAAAGAGCAGGCAGAGCAGGGATGTATATATCTACTCTGGAAGCTATCTATGGTGTCTACGATGTAATATATTGTTGGTTATTTGGACAAAACCCATAGATGTCTAGCAGTGAGAAGCATTATGTATAATTACCAAAGAAGGACCATGGTTATTCATCATCAGTAGTTACCATACAAAGTCAGTGAATTCTTATAGATGTTTGTTATCAAGAATACGTGACAAACTGGCAGACAGTTCGCTGTGGCTTTCTGGATGTTTCCCGAAGACCTTTACAGTGCAAATTAGTAACCACTAATACATTAGGAACCTCTGACTGCCTGCAAGAAAGTACTCCAACATTCAAAAGTGAGGCGATGCTACAAGGAAGAGTGGGAGGGTGGGAGGGTGGGGGGGAGGACGGGAGGGTGGGGGGTTAGTAGGGGGAGGATATGTAGGCTTCAAGGAGAATGGGATGGACAAGGCACCACACAGTCATGTATTGAAATAATAGCTGACAAAGAGCCTCAGCGTTTGTGTCAGCATTACGATGGGTGGCTCCAGAAGCGGCGTACACAGCGACCAACCAACCCTGCCGGTTAATTCGTGCTGATGGGCTGGGGACTTCCAGTGGGCCGCGGCACAGAGGAGGCTGGGTGGCTGACGAAGGCGGCGCTCGTTTCCAATGCTGCGGCTTGACGGGAGACGAGCGAGGGGAGCCGTCCCGGCCAATGGCAGGCGAACTGAAGGAGGCTCCCAGTGACAGCCAGCACATGTGTGAACTCTCCTTCTCCTCCCAGAAGGAGCCAGATTTCTTGAAAGGGCCACTTGGAGAAATGTGAGCGTTGCCGTGACAGTGTTTCGTGCGCGCCCACGATGTCTTGACCTCTGGACACTCGTCAACACAGTGGCCTAGTCAGAAACACTAACTACGCCTGTAGGAATACAGATTCACACCAACCTAGGAGCGCCGTTCAGGGGGGAATCACCTAGATTGGAGCGCAGTGACTGCTGAGTGACGTGAGGTCAGGGGTCAGAGTCTCAGTTTCAAAGCTTTGTTTGGTTGTTAATAGACAGCTCAATGTGAGGTTCGCGTGAGGTCCACTTTGTGTATTGGAAGATCATTAAGTGTGTGATTAAAAAAAGATATCAAGTGTTAAATCTCTATGACCACTGTGTTGGAGGCCCAGTAACCAAGTGACATGGTTTTGTACAGTAGTCTGGGTTGGTCTGAGAAAAATGCTTGTCTGGGGAACAGAATATTGGCAGAGGAATCCTGCATTCAAACGCAGTCCTGAGTTCGTTCTATCCATTCTCAGAAAGTCAGATCGTTAAAAACGGATGTAGTTGGGATTCAAACTAGCCTCTCACATGACCCAGATTTTTATGTATAATTTACAATATTCATAGTTAAAGGCACTTTCAGTCATAAACGTGAATTTGAATTTCCCATGAACTGTGCCCACCTCGTTCGAGCTCTCAAGCCCTTCTGAATGTTTTCCTTATTTTGCACCTTCCCCTAATTAGTCAATGAATACAGTGTCTTTACAAAATATATCCAGATCACTTTCAGATGTCTTTATGAATAAATATGTAGAAAAGCACAGTTCTTGAAACAAATCAAATGTTGTGATTCAGTGTTGTGTCAACTGAAGAGATTTTCACTCACCTTTTGTCAGATAACATTCCCATAGCCTCCGAACTGTTCCCTCAGAATTGTTTTAAATATTGGTTATATTTTCATGTTTATGTTGGATGATTTTACAGGTGTATGTGTGGTTTATTTTTCTTTTATTTATTCAAGGTGTAAGGCGTTATTATAATTCCGGCCTGTCAGGCAGCCGTTTCAGTACATGTAGGAGATGTTCTGTACTACAGGGCAAGGTCTAGACAGACTATACAACTGGGCAAGGTCTAGACAGACTATACAACTGGGCAAGGTCTAGACAGACTATACAACTGGGCAAGGTCTAGACAGACCATACAACTGGGCAAGGTCTAGACAGACTATACAACAGGGCAAGGTCTAGACAGACCGAACTACAGGGCAAGGTCTAGACAGACCGAACTACAGGGCAAGGTCTAGACCGATCGAACAACAGGGCAAGGTCTAGACAGACCGAACTACAGGGCAAGGTCTAGACAGACCGAACTACAGGGCAAGGTCTAGACCGATCGAACAACAGGGCAAGGTCTAGACAGACTGTACTACAGGGCAAGGTCTAGACAGACCGAACTACAGGGCAAGGTCTAGACAGACCGAACTACAGGGCAAGGTCTAGACAGGGCAAGGTCTAGACCGATCGAACAACAGGGCAAGGTCTAGACAGACTGTACTACAGGGCAAGGTCTAGACAGACCGAACTACAGGGCAAGGTCTAGACAGACTGAACTACAGGGCAAGGTCTAGACAGACCGAACTACAGGGCAAGGTCTAGACAGGGCAAGGTCTAGACAGACCGAACTACAGGGCAAGGTCTAGACAGACCGAACTACAGGGCAAGGTCTAGACAGACCGAACTACAGGGCAAGGTCTAGACAGACCGTACTACAGGGCAAGGTCTAGACAGACTGTACTACAGGGCAAGGTCTAGACAGACTGTACTACAGGGCAAGGTCTAGACAGACCGTAAGTTCTAATTTTAGGGCCCTTGGTCAGCTACAGACTGGACTACTGAGGTAGACACGTGATTGGTAATCAGAGGGACCTGATTTGATGTATCATGGGATTGTACAGAATATCATACTGAAATCAATCTGAAAACAGGCTCGTCTGACAGAGATTTGGTTAATCCGAGAGACAGGAAGCTATTGCAAAGCACATGGAAACTATTAACATCACACAAAGAACCTGACCGAGCAACTGAAAGCATGGTACTCTGAGGAGAAACACATATAACACCAGACAGACAGACTGGCCGACAGACATACAGACTGGCCGACAGACATACAGACTGGCCGACAGACTGACAGACAGACTGGCTGACAGACAGACTGACAGACAGACTGGCCGACAGACATACAGACAGACAGACAGACTGGCCGACAGACTGGCCGACAGACAGACTGGCCAACAGACAGATTGACAGACAGACTGGCCGACAGGCAGACTGACAGACAGATAGACAGCGAGACAGAGACAGGCAGAGGTAACGCTAAAATAAAAGAGGTGCCCACTCACTGTCCAGGACATCAAATGGCTTAACAAGCTTCTTCCGGTTTTCCTGTCCCTTTCCAGGTCTGCTGACCCCCTCTAAATACCCCCTCTAAGTGGAGCATATGCTACTTCCCCGGTTCTCCTAACACCGTCTCCCAAAAACACCCAATTAGTTCATCAATCTGCACCTCCTCTGTCAGCAGCCCCTTTCCCTTCGCCAACATCAGCAGAACCCCATTAATGCTCAGCCCCTTTCTCCTTCAGAGGTAGCCCAAATGGCCCCCTTTTCCATATAGAGTGCAGTTCTTTTAACAACAGGCTACATTGGCAAAGCTACAAAGGAATAGTGTGACATATGGAACGATATGACAGAGGGAATAGGGTGACATTGGGAATAGTGTGACATATGGAACGATATGACAGAGGGAATAGAGTGACATGGGGAATAGTGTGACATATGGAACGATATGACAGAGGGAATAGGGTGACATGGGGAATAGTGTGACATATGAAACAATATGACAGAGGGAATAGGGTGACATGGGGAATAGTGTGACATATGGAACGATATGACAGAGGGAATAGGGTGACATGGGGAATAGTGTGACATATGGGAGACAGCCCTGCCTGTAATTATTTATCTTCGTGACAACACACATCACTGTTTTTCTAGCAGTATATTAATTCACTAGTACTTCCATGGATGTATAATATTTTTCTGTGTAACTTTTTATGTATGACTCTGACTCCGACTCCACACTTGTCTGCGTATCAAAACAGCGATTAATATCTGTCACTCCGCTAGCGTCTGTCCAACACGTCCCGGGGCTCATTAGCATGTAGCATTTGTTATTTTGGAAAAGGCTGATTGTTTTAGGGCCAAGCCAATTACTTTCGTAAAACGGTATCACATAAATCAAAACGTAACAAGGTGGCAAATTTTAAGTTATCAGATTCCAAAAGACACAGTAACTAATATGTCACTGTCAGAGATTCTATGCCAGGCATGCCTCGGCAACCATACTAAATATATCATCCTCACAGGAGCATTTAGCTGGCTTCCTCCCAGAAATCATTGCAATCTGGAAAGTGTAGACCCAGGCTACAGTATTTGTCAAAGTGAAGCTTAAAAGGCACAGCTAGAGCTCAACAAGCTGCCTCTGCGCCACTTTGGACAGAGTACGACAGAGGAAAAATGGATGAAAAGAGGCCAGTGTTAATGTGTGTTTAGGCTGGGACTGAGAGCGGCTACGCACACACGTCCGCTCGGCTCTGCAGCTCCAGTCCTAAATGTCACCTGATACCCTGTTAAGTGCCCTACGTTTGACCAGGGCCCTTTTGGGAGTAGTGCACTAAATGGGAGACAGGGTGGAATTTGGGACGAACGCTCAGAGTTACTTTTGCTCTTCACGTGACGCTGCCCATCCATCACCTCCAGAAAACTACATCAAAACAACGACAAACATGCAAAGCGCAGCAGTCTAAAATATGCTGACGCCAAATACAGTCCGCACACACATAAATACAAACTAGCTCACCTCAGACATTGGTTGAGGTGTTGTTTTCTCTTTTTAACTAGGTTTCCTGTCTTATGCTACGGAACATTCCCATAACAGAAAACAAAACGCCTCCAGGTCCAAATGGCACCCTACTCACTATTTAGTGTACTATGTGTGGCCAGGGACTACGGGCTTTTGGTCAAAAGTAGTGGACTACTTAGGGAATAGGGTGAGAATGTGACACATGGTTCTGTCAGTTTACCACGCAGTCGGTCACACTAGAGGAATGGCAATGGGTGAGTATAACACAACATTGCTGTGTGTTCACCCTCATTTCCTTGGTTTGTTTTTTGGGGAGGCGAGGAACGATGTCCAGGGAAGTTACTAACTCATGGTGAGGTGCTCTGGGACTGCTTCTAATACTGACTAACACAGACAACATCCCATTTGGACTGTTTCATTGAGGACATTCATTACCCCCCCCCCCCCACACACCCTCTTTCTCTCTCTCTCTCTCTCTCTCTCTCTCTCTACTTTATCCTCAGTTTTCATCATTGATATATAGATATATATATATATATGTATATTTGTGTGTACACATCTCTGTATCTCATTGCTCATTTTTAAGTGTGGACTAAAAGCACCAGACGGATGATTCACAAAGCGATGGAACCCAAAGTTTCCCGATCTTTAAGGGGAAGTTATTGCGGGTTATCTTTGGCTGTATATCCGTGCTCTCCCTGGCAGCCAGCGGTCCCCTAGTGATGAAGGATTAACCAGCGCAGCTGTCTCCCGGCCTGGATGATGCAGTGCACTGCCCGCCGACACGACAGCATCACTTAATCTTCATGTCCGCTCCCGCGCTGCGCCCGCACAGGACAAAGCCAATCAGCGTCACATGCCACGGGAACGGGCCGCGCAGCTCGGCCCTGGAGTTTCTCACCCTCGCAGGACCATTAATCAACTTCAGACACGCCGCTCCAGCCACCGCCAATCTAGCCCAGAGTTCAGCGCCACTCTCTCTTCCCTCCAAACCCAAACCCGGCCCATAGCTGGAGCCACCTTACGGCCGGGGAAGTATAGAGCAAGAAGGGAGGGAGGGGGGGGTGGAGGGTGCACAGAAGAGAGAACACTTATCAGATTGCACATTATGCACTGCTTTGTGTTGCCGTGACGAGACTGAAAAAAATGGAGGAAGAGAGGAGTGAGGAGAAGAGAGGAGAGAGTGGAGTGAGAGTGGAGAGGGGAGTGAGAGGGGAGAGGGGAGAGGGGAGTGAGAGGGGAGAGGGGAGTGTGAGGAGAGAGGGGAGTGTGAGGAGAGAGGGGAGTGTGAGGAGAGAGGGGAGAGGGGAGTGTGAGTGGAGAGGGGAGTCAGAGGGGATAATAAATGTACTGAAGGCCTGGATCCCTGTAAGCCCACCCAGTCCCACCATTTGCTGTATTTAAAGAGATATCCTCCTGCTCAATAGTGCTGTGGAATTAAAGGATGGGCCAGATCAGGACTAATGATCTTTGCTCATTTAGATAAATGGCACTCGGGGGGGATCCATTTGTAAAGATCTGAGTTCAGCTGAGGGGAAAGGGGATACTTTATTTGTGCGGCACCCATCCCATCTTCGGAATAAACTACTCTGGGTTCATTATGTTACTCTGAGGCGACGTTTAAATCGTAAAGGCATCGGATAAGACTGCGACGTGGAGGTGCCGTGGAGGTGCCGTGGAGGAGCAGGGCACATCATGCCTACGTCCTCTGCTCAAATAAAGACCACTTTCTTCATTCCCTGCAGAACAACTAAAACACATAGAGAACTTCATAATGGATGCGATTCTGTTTTGAATTACTTTACTGCATGATTATCGCCTTACAGAATGAGGAAGCAACAAGCTCTCAAAGCGAAGCATGTCAGAAATCAACTGCAAAGAAGCGCCATTTTAACATAGATTACACTGTTTTTTCTTTTATTTTAGCAACAGTGTGTTATTTACTTCCCCAGAGCCAGATAAACATGTAGATAAAATGTTTGCATCCCTGTATTCAGTTTGAAAGGAGGTGGGAACAAGAGGGAGCACGTTTGCTAAGATTAGTAATGCAAGGAATGGAAGTACATGGAATCAGCTAGCACTCTAGTTAGCATTGGCTCGTACATCGACCTCTAACGTCTCCTCATGGTAATGGATGCAAATACAGTAGACTTATGGCATTGACAAGTTCATCTGACATGGGAAGTAGATGAAGGGCTTCCTTACTAAAATACCAAACTAGCCCTTTAAGTCTCGATGACTTGCAGTTTTCCCGAAAAGTTCTGAGGTAAATCAACACACAGAACCCCACACAAGCAGACAGACAAATGGTAAAAACTCAAACAATACACATTCTCATTAAGGGGCCATTTGAAAGAGAAATACATCCAATATCAGACTACAGACTGAGCTGGCTTTGGGCAAGCCGACACAGCTGGCCAGAAGCCTAATTCACCTGTCAGGTTAAGGCAATGTACTTGCCATAAACTGCATTTGACATTTATATTTCAGGACCACGTTACACCTCGCTGTAAGTTTGAGACTCAATATCCCATCAAATAAAATCCACGGATGTGCTCAGTGTCTAACTGACTTTTCGTGGCCTCGCCATCGCAGTGAAAGGCAAGTCACCCGCTAATACAGCCATCAACACCGTCCCGAACCAGGCAATAAAGTGATGACACATTTATGATACCGTAATTAACAGCGCTCCAGGATAAAATTAAATAAATATGACCCATCTAATATAATTTTCTGTAGTTATGCAAATCAAACATTTCAATGCCCCTTCAGATCCCCCCCCCCCCCAATTTCCCACATCCCCTTTGATATGAATTGCTTTCACATTTCAGTTCACACATATTATCATTATCAGATGTCTTAGGTTTGATGACTGGGAACTGGAAATAGAAAGAGGAGGAGGGAGCGAGAGAAGGAGGGCAGGATGGACTTAACGAACTGGGGACTTGAGTAAAGAGTATGAGTAGTGACTGCTGATTAGCTTGTGTGGCTCAGGGAGGATGGAGCCGGGTTGAGACAAAGAGAACAAGTCTTCCGTATTAACACAGGATATTGGTTTAGCACATGTGGATTCACAACTGTTAAATGAAAAATCAACAACTAACCCGGGAAATACTTCTGCAACATCCAGAACAATGTGTAACTCCGTGGTGACAGAATGTCTGAGGGAAAAAATGTAAACAAAGTTGAAAAGAAGTTTGGTATCCAGGTGACAGATTGTGCTTTTTCTGCCATCGTTCTGTTACCAAAACCTTGCTTCTGTTCTTCAGGTAAACCTCTGTTATTTATGTTTCTGTGGAAGATGCTTGAGGTAATCCTTGTTCATGGTGGTGTATGGTTTGTTTAACTTTGACAGTATTATTTTTGTTTAAAATACATTTTAAAGGGAGAATCTCTAGTCTATGTACCTCTGTTACTAGTGAATTGAATTCTTCATTATGGCTCAAACAAAGACAGGAAAAACAACATGACTCAAGGGAACAGGGATAACTGATGACTTGTAGTTCTCTAATCCTAACTGGGCTGAAGAATCTGAACTGTGGAGGTGATGAGAGACTATTACATCTTTCTAGAACGCAAACAAGTAAATACATTTTTAAAAAGAACATTGAACTTTATGACTCATGACTTTTAATTCCATAACCAAAGGCCTTTCCTAATAAGCAGTACACTGTCTTCACCGTGGAGGTTAGGAGAGAGTAGAAAACAAATAAGAATAAAATAAGAATAAAAAACAAAACATATAACTTTATTACTTCTGTCATAGATTTATATATGGATTATATAAATAAATCAGTAAAGAAATAGGCATCAGCTGTCATTTGCACGCATCTTTGTGCTAAGTGTTTCCACAGGAAGTGAGTTGAGGAAGTGCTAGGTCTTTTCTCCCAATGTGAAGACGAGACCAGAGCGATGATGGAGGAGGAAGAGGAGGGTTCTGAGGGCCTGGTTGCAGACGAGGAGAAAACAGCCTAATGGCCGTGATTAATGACAAAGGGCCAGAGGAGAGCTGGGACACAGGGTCTACATACATCATCCTTCCTCATCAGGCCTCCACAGACCCTTCCACAGTCTCCCCCCTTCCACCCCCCCTTCTTCCACAGTCTCCCCCCCTTCCACAGTCTCCCCCCCTCCACAGTCTCCCCCTTCCACCCCCCCCTTCCACAGTCCCCCCCTCCCTTCCACACACCCCCATTCCACAGTCTCCCCCCTTCCACACCCCCCCCCCCTCCACAGTCCCCCCCCACTCTATACCCCCACTTCTTCCACAGTTTCCCCCGCTTCCACTCCACCCCCTCTACACCCCCCCTTCTTCCACAGAATTCCAAAATTTAGGAAGAAACCTAGAGAGGACCCAGGCTCAGAGGGGTGACCAGTCCTCTTCTGGCTGTGCCGGGTGAACATATTAAGAGTACAAATTGTAATGATTATTAAATGCATGTGGGCTGAGTCCAGAGTCTATTTAAACTTAGTCCAGGTCGGAAGCATGACCAGATGGACAAGGACAGGGACACTTCCACACATCCCTCCTTCCACAAAGTCTCCCCCATGCTACACAGTCTCCCCCATTCTACACAGTCTCCCCCATTCCTTCAGTGCCCGGGGCACTACTGTAAAGAAATAAAAAAAATTGTCTTTCTTAACCAGGCAGCAGCTTAGAAGGAGAAGAGGGAGAGATGTAAATCAAAACGTTTCCCATGCCAATAAAAGCCCTGTCAAATTGAAACTGAATTGAATTTGAGAGAGGAGAAGAGGAAGATAGAGAGGACAGTGAGGAGGTGAGGAGGTGAAGAGGTGAGAGGGGAGGAGGAAGATAGAGAGGACAGTGAGGAGGGACAGCTTCTCTGAAGACCCTGGGTGCAGAGCAGGTGACGACAACATATTATTTCACGAAGGAGGAAAAAGATACCTCATGCCATCCCTCACGTTTTTCATGAACTAAACAGCAACCGTTCCCCAGACCGTACTGAAGGAGGAACATCTTCAAGGTGTCCTGAAGGAGGAACATCTTCAAGGTGTACTGAAGGAGGAACATCTTCAAGGTGTACTGAAGGAGGGACATCTTCAAGGTGTACTGAAGGAGGAACATCTTCAAGGTTTACTGAAGGAGGAACATCTTCAAGGTTTACTGAAGGAGGAACATCTTCAAGGTTTACTGAAGGAGGAACATCTTCAAGGTGTACCGAAGGAGGAACATCTTCAAGGTGTCCTGAAGGAGGAACATCTTCAAGGTGTCCTGAAGGAGGAACATCTTCAAGGTGTCCTGAAGGAGGAACATCTTCAAGGTGTCCTGAAGGAGGAACATCTTCAAGGTGTCCTGAAGGAGGGACATCTTCAAGGTGTACTGAAGGAGGGACATCTTCAAGGTGTCCTGAAGGAGGAACATCTTCAAGGTGTCCTGAAGGAGGGACATCTTCAAGGTGTCCTGAAGGAGGGACATCTTCAAGGTGTCCTGAAGGAGGGACATCTTCAAGGTGTAATGCGCCGTATGATCTTGAGATGAGTTATAGGGTGGTTATGAATCGGTAGTAGTGATAAATGCTGGTGCGTATGTCTGCGTACGTGACTCACAGGGGGGCGAAGCAGGTGCAGTAACCAGCACAGAGGGGCAAGTCCTTGTTCATGAGCCCCATGAATATTATGATGTAACCTCATTGTCCGGCTCTTATACCCCCCTGTTTCAAGACGGGTCACATGAATAGTACTTGCATTGGCACTATAGATGCACACGTCTGAAACATCTATTGTCACCAGGTTCACTGTTCTTAGTAAACAAGTCCTAAACACAGTTTACTGTCTGACCAATTAATGAGTTCTGGTCACTGGGGGGGGGGGGGCATAATGCACCACAGAATCTGTGATTCTAATTAGGAAGGTGCCTAGTTGGATCCTGGTTAACAACACACACGCCTGACTTAATGGAAACACTGCAAATTAATTCCCCAATTAAAAGAATGAGCAGATTTAAGTCATTATCGAGGCTACTGGCTATGAAGGGATAAAAACAAGCTCTGTGCAAACGGACTACCGTTCCAGCTGTGACGGGGGAAAAAGCACTGCTCGAGGTCTGTCTCAGCCCTCGTCCCCACAGGGACTGCTGTAAGGCTAGCCCAGGCCTGACCTCGACTACCCTGCCCCCTTACAGCTCCCCACAGGACTCTGACAACAGCTTTACGGTGCAAATTTATAATGAAATGGGTCGTCTTTCACAGCGAAGCGCTAAGTCACAGTTACGACCCGTGCAGCCGAACAATTAAATGTGACAGGGCGCCTTTTTATTTTGGCCTCGCAGCTGTACTTACAGACACTGTGACAGGGAATATAGTGAGGAGAGAGAGCGGCTAGGCCAGGATCAATAGCTGACAGACTGACGGCGCGTTGGAAGGAACGCGTTCATCTCTGAAGCCTGCATACATCGAGTTGCCTCTTGTCACCGTGGGTTATGTTATCATACAATGAAGGGCGTCTTATTTCTGATGTATTTCTGTTACATTTAGCAATGTAAAGACAGTAGACAAACTTGCAGGTTCACACTGTTTAATAATACGTACAATAACATAAAAAGATTAAAATAAAAAGATTCAAAGAATTCTGAGAAACCTCTGTACGCAAGGGACAAGGCCGAAAATCAATATTGGATGGACGTGAATCTTCGGGCCCTCAAGTGACTCTGCTTTAAAAACAGATACGATTCTGTAGTGGAAATCACTGCATGGGCTCAGGAAAACATCTGAAAACCATTGTCTGTGAACATAGTATGTCGATGCATTCACAAATGCAAGTTAAATCTCTACCATGCAAAGAAGAAACCATATATAAACAAGATCCAGAACCGCCACCACCATCTCTGGGCCCAAGCTCATTTAAGATGGACTGAAATGAAGTGGAAAACTGTCCTGTGGTCTGACAAATGAAAATGTGAAATTATTTTGGGGAATCATGAACGCTGCATCCTCCAAACTAAAGAGGAGAGGGACCATCCGGCTTCTTATCAGCGCACAGTTTAAAAGCCAGCATCCGTGATGGTATGGGGTTACATAAGTGCATATGGTATGGTGACTTACACATCTGTGAAGGCACCTTTAATGCTGAACAATATATACAGGTTTTCGAGCAACATATGCTGCCATCCAGACAACGTCTTTTTCAGGGAAGGCCTTGCTTATTTCAGCAAGACAATGCCAAATCACATTCTGCACATATTACAACAGCATGGCTCTATAGTAAAAGAGTCTGAGTGCTAAACTGTCCTGACTGCAGTCTAGACTTTTCACCCATTGTAAACATTTGGCGAATTATGAAACAAAAAATATGACATAGGAGACCCAAACAGCAATTGGTCTCCTCAGTTCCCAAACGCTCACAGAGTATTGTTAAAAGAAGAGGTGATGCAACACAGTGATAAACAAGCCCAACTTTTTGAGACTTGTTGCTAGCATTGAAATGGCCATGTATTTTCCAAAAACTATAACATTTCCCAGTTTCAACATTTCATATGTTGTCTTTGTACTATAGGGATAAATGATTTGCACATCCTTGCATTCTGTTTTTTTTTTTGCATTTCTCAGCTTTTTTGAAAACAGGGTTGTATGTAGTTATGTATGCATGTAGTTTTCTATTGTATGTATCATACACTCACCTAAAGGATTATTAGGAACACCTGTTCAATTTCTCATTAATGCAATTATTTAATCAACCAATCACATGGCAGTTGCTTGAATGCATTTAGGGGTGTGGTCCTGGTCAAGACAATCTCCTGAACTCCAAAGTGATGGCAGAATGGGAAAGAAAGGTGATTTAAGCAATTTTGAGCGTGGCGTGGTTGTTGGTTCCAGACGGGCCGGTCTGAGTATTTCACAATCTGCTCAGTTACTGGGATTTTCATGCACAACCATTTCTAGGGTTTACAAAGAATGGTGTGAAAAGGGAAAAACATCCAGTATGCGGCAGTCCTGTGGGCGAAAATGCCTTGTTGATGCTAGAGATCAGAGGAGAATGGGCCGACTGATTCAAGCTGATAGAAGAGCAACTTTGACTGAAATAACCACTCATTACAACCGAGGTATGCAGCAAAGCATTTGTGAAGCCACAACACGCACAACCTTGAGGCGGATGGGCTACAACAGCAGAAGACCCCACTGGGTACCACTCATCTCCACTACAAATAGGAAAAAGAGGCTACAATTTGCACGAGCTCACCAAAATTGGACAGTTGAAGACTGGAAGAATGTTGCCTGGTCTGATGAGTCTGTTGAGACATTCAGATGGTAGAGTCAGAATTTGGCGTAAACAGAATGAGAACATGGATCCATCATGCCTTGTTACCACTGTGCAGGCTGGTGGTGTAATGGTGTGGGGGATGTTTTCTTGGCACACTTTAGGCCCCTTAGTGCCAATTGGGCATCGTTTAAATGCCACGGTCTACCAGAGCATTGTTTCTGACCATGTCCATCCCTTTATGACCACCATGTACCCATCCTCTGATGGCTACTTCCAGCAGGATAATGCACCATGTCCCAAAGCTCGAATCATTTCAAATTGGTTTCTTGAACATGACAAGGACTTCACTGTACTGAAATGGCCCCCACAGTCACCAGATCTCAACCCAATAGAGCATCTTTGGGATGTGGTGGAACGGG
This sequence comes from Esox lucius, assembly GCF_011004845.1. Lineage (NCBI taxonomy): Eukaryota > Metazoa > Chordata > Actinopteri > Esociformes > Esocidae > Esox > Esox lucius. Next base: position 2,535,461 of record NC_047574.1, on the reverse strand, counting down.
AGCTTCGTGCCCTGGATGTGCATCCCACAAATCTCCATCAACTGCAAGATGCTATCCTATCAGTATGGGCCAACATTTCTAAAGAATGCTTTCAGCACCTTGTTGAATCAATGCCACATAGAATTAAGGCAGTTCTGAGGGCGAAAGGGGGTCAAACACAGTATTAGTATGGTGTTCCTAATAATCCTTTAGGTGAGTGTATTTATTTTCAGTGTAATTATACGATGTGGGTAGTTAGATTCAAGCATGATGATTCGCTGAAAGCCATGGTATATCCAACTGTATATATATTTTTATTTACTGTTCTAGCGGTGTTGATAATGGGTTTATAACAGCAATAAACCTCGGGATTTTGTTGTGTATTACCAAGGACACCACAGCTAAGTTCTGAATCCAGGAAATTGGTCTTTCTCCATGCTGAACACAATCATATTGTCAAACAAAATCTAATGTTAGAAATAACGCTAACCTGGATGAACAAATAACGTAGTTTGCTTATTCACTCATCTACTTAATAAACAAAGTAATGCAGCACTTGATGCGCCTGTTAGAAACCATAATTCAAAAAAAGAAATACAAAAATATGTTAAAGTAATAATAGATGCTCTTTCACAGCACAAAGCTGAACTCCACGATGGGTTTTAACTTTGACGTTGATGCTAGCTGTTGAGTGGCTGTGAATTGGCTTGCATAGTCCAGTGAAGAGGTAATATTGTCAGCGGGGATCATTCCTGGACATCAGGTGAGCTGACCCGTGTGACTGCCTGTTTGAAAGGGCGACGTGGGAAAAAAAGCAAAATGGCGTGGCGTGAATGATTGCTGCAATCTTCAACTCTCTGGGGTCCAATGGGAGTTTCTGCAATTAGGTTGGCACTGTACTCTAGTATCTATGCTCCACACCACCAGTGAAGATGTGCTGTTTTCAACACGGGGAAAAATCCCTGATTTGGGAATGTTAATCTTCTCCTGTAGTTTAGATTCATATACAAACCTCACTCACAGAGGTTCACCAAACCCTTGCTTTGAGTCACAAAGTGGTTGATTGGTAGCAACAACCTTGTTCTATGTTATTTTTTCTTGTCATTCCTACACAGTATATTTACAATCGAACAGAAAGAGACATTTTGAGAGAGATGAAAAGAGAAGAGAGGGAAACTGAGAGAGACTGGGAGAGAAAATGGAAAATAAGGCATCTCTTTGTCCCTCCGATCGTTTCAGAAAAGCGCTATTTGCCATGGGGTGCCAGGTATAATTAATATCTCACCGTGGCCAGGGGTTGTCATTTTTCAGATCGTTTCCCTGGAAATGTTCTACACCTCTTAATGGCCTTGCTAATGCTGTAGCTGTCATGTTTTGGACAGCTGCACTTCTGAAAGACAAACTCAGCTGTGCCAGCAGGGCCTCTGTGGACACCTCTACACGAAGAGCCCCAAGTCTGCCCAGGCCAGCTGGTGACTGCGATGGCACTGTGTACATTCTGATTAATTCCTGCCATGTGTTCACGACCAGTGGTGAGTCACCTTGCTTGGAAGGCCACGCGGTCCGGTCCCCAAACGCCTAATATTTTTCCTTCCTATTTTCTGACGGATGGCGGAGTGGCCAAATGGGCCTGGGAAGGAAACAATTGAAAGCACAGGACTAATTAAAGATGGCTTCGGAGGGACCGGGGGGGCCAGAGGCAGTGAGGTGAGGATATTTGGTGGCTAGCCAAGCTGGGAGGCTGTATTTAGCCGACGACTTGAGGAGAAAATTAAAGCCTAACACTTCAAATTAGCATGCTACGCTAGGATACCCTCAACACAGCTGAACACGTACAGCAGTAGGCTAGAACTCTTCATATAGGCAACGTCGTCGCTCTTGTCTAGGAAACACAGAGCCCTTTTGTCAATAGCCTATCACTTAGCCTACCCAAATTATGTGAGAGCAACGCTGAGATTATTTCAAATAATGTAAAACGCTACCTAGCTGTTTACAATAGTGTAGGCAATGAACCGCCATTTTGTTTCAGTTTTTTGGGTATCCTTCTTCACGCAGGTACCCTCGTGTCCAGCCATTTTACTCTTCGTGCCCTCATGATGTAATGTACGCTGTCTTGGATTAATGCGAGGGCAAATGCCTGGAAGGGCGGAACAATGATGTCATCCAATAAGGAATACTGGGGAATCCCTGCTCTTCTGTTTCAGAGTGGGAAGTATCCAATCACAGGCTTTCACATGTAGAATTGCACATACAGCCAATCATCAATAGAGCGTGACCATTTTGAATTCACATCACACTGTTGGCAAAACTCTTAAGGTTGCCGAAACCATCTCTGATCCTGATTTTGAAATATATGTTCTACAATATATAATAATTGCCATTTTGTTTTATTAATATTATTTTTAAAACAAGCATCACTCAAATGTTAATAATATCACAGAAACTGGAAGGCTGTATTTACAACACTTAGGGAGGAACCATATAGTCTTAAAGGAGGCTTGGGTCAGGTCAAAATGTACAGCATTGTATTTCTCTTAATGAGGCTTTAGATAGTAGTGTGAAATCTCAACAATCATTTCTCCAAAGCACATTCTATTAATTAGATTGTGTGAAAATCAAAAAAGTATTGTTTTTTTTCTTGTATGGGTTTCATGGTTACTCGAACTGGCTTTGAGGCAAAAAGAAAGAACATGTCCCAAATGTTTTTATGCTTTACAAATCTGATGCAAAGCTACAGACAAGAACCATGTAATAAGATGTCGTGCGTGAAAAGATAGTTTTCCCCATATTTCAAACTCTATCTCAAACTAAAGAAGACTTGCTATTCCAGTGAGAGGATCTGCAATAAAATGTTATAATATCTGGCAACATTTCATCTCCGCAAAGGCCTGTATCCAGCAACATTCATGACCCTCTAAATTAATCCAAACAGTTCTTTTTCATTTGTTTATCAGTGACTGTCGTTTGCCATCGGTGTGTGCATCTTTGTGATTGACACCCCTTTTGCATAGTTGGACAGGAGACATATATAGATAAACAACAGTTATGTAAAGAAGATTACTCAGACACTGGCCCTTAACTGCTGATAAAAACACACTGTAAAACAAAGGTAGCTAAGCTAAACAGTAGTGCATATGCTGTCTATATTAACAAAAGGAGATGTCACAAGCAAAGTGTACACGGCTGACCTTTAGATAGACAGAGAAGCTGGTAGATATATGAGTGGTACATGGCTTACCTTTAGATAGACAGAGAAGCTGGTAGACGGTGTATTTAAAACCTACAGCATGATTTTTGTAGCACCAACCGCTACGTCAGGTCCCAGCGCTAACATTTCTGACAAGACTTCCTCAAGAAACTGACAACTAGGAAAAGAGACAACAATGTGCACATTTCTATTCACTGTATCTGTTTACACTTGTTTCATGAAGACTTACATTCATTTGCAGCCAAGCGGTTGTGGAATTCGAATCTAGAAACTTCCGCCTCCTCTGGTACTTTCAAAACAGCACAAATAGGGCATTTTATGTGATGCAATACATTTACACACAAGTAGGTGTGATTATAGGCATGATAAGTAAGTCCCCTGACTTCCGGTTTGTTCATGTATCAAAAGTGGACAGAAGCCAACAAGTGTCAAGTCAATTCCACCAAGGGCCTGGCATACGTTGGCTTTTTGTGTTTTCCTTTCTACTGGTGCCCAGTTGAGACCCATACAACCAGGAGAGAAGAGATCCTAACTAACTGCTTACCTCATTCATCAGACGAGCACAAGGGTTAGCGCAGAAACCCCCAGACACTCCCTGGAACCGGTGTGACACCTGAGCACTAATGCCTTAAGCAGAACAGATTTACAAGAATCAGACTGACACAATAAAAATAAACACAGGACATGGAGATATTTGGTAGAAATAATTGGACAAAGTCTGATAGCCTGTTGAGTCGCACCTCTGGCTTTTGCAGAACTCTCCCACAGCTGCGGATGCTGGGGGTGAATTAGGCCCTCCTGTGGTCCTTTCATAGAACGCCCTCCATCGTTATGTATCCCAGCAACATTGAGACACACTCGCGACTTGAATGATTATATAATATAACTAGCATGAAATTCCAATTACGGAATCCCTCCTGTCATTTCACGAGACGCAGACCTCATTAAGTCAGACATAAACAAATGTCTGGAATTGCGGAAATCAAAACAAAAAACAAGGATACAGAATTCCACTTTGCTCATGAAGACTGCATCGTGGAAAGGGACACTGAGGTTGTAATTAACCCCTACAACCTAAACATTTAACTAACTCCCTTGATTTTGGGACACTTGATCAATTGGTGAAGGCGCGTGTGAATTTGTGTAAAAATAAATAAATAATCTGAATGAGGGGAGTGGATCTAACTACAAATCGAACCTATTAAACGCACAGTTCAAGGAGCGCGAGGACACTAGCCTGGGTGTTTCACCGTTTAACAGGTGAGTGCTCTGTGATCTTGCAATCCATTTGTTTAGGCCCACCTGCTTTAATTGGTCCTAATCTGTGGCAAACTGCTTTGATCTCAGTGACAAGATGACTGCATTAGCACGAGTGTGCTGGCTAATCCTTTGCTTAACTTGTTCTTTTGGCACAGCCAGAGGCCTGTCCACTGCTCATGTGTCAGCAGTGGGATAAGCCCTCATCAAACAACCCAGGTCTCTAAGCTTCTTTCTGGGAGATGAGGGGAAGAGGTTGAAGGGCCGGGATTGGGTTGCGTGCGGCTTCAAACAAAGATGGAGGTGTATGGCAGTGAACCTCAGTACCCAGCAAACAGAAGATGTCCTAAGGACATCCAGAGGTCCAAGACACAACTCCCTGACATTATGTGGACGTCCTGAAAACAATATGCTAACGCTCACAGAGAGAAGTTCCCTGAGGTCACACGGGTCACAAACTGTAAACATCCCAAAAGGTCTAACTGTTGTTGAATCCTGTTCAGTCTCCTCATTTAAAGGGGCATATGTAAGATGTTTACTGTACTACTAGCATAAATACAAGCATAACTGACCAGAAGACATTTGCCGTTTTAAGCTGATCCGAGTGCCTGAGACATTTCCCATTCAAACGATCTCACCGGTCTGTCTATTAGTTTGCATTGACTTGTAGTCCCCGAATACCCACTCTAGACACTTCCAGTACTGTCCCACCTCCCTAAACCAGCCCAGACTAACTAATACTATTAGAGTGGGAGACAAGCCATTCCACTGTTTAAATTCAGTCTTGTGAATGTTAGAGTCCAGATTCTACACAGTGCCCCTTTAACAGTTCTCTTATTAGCTTGGAAGCTTGAACTGTTTGCAGTAATATAGTGTCATATTCTACCACGACAACGGTATTGCACAGACCTTATTAAAAATACAAATCTTTGTTAGCAGGATTTGCTGTGTCACGTTAGAACTCATCTTAACGGGGAGAACGTCACTTTGCCATGTGGATTCTGTGCCGTGGCTCTGGGCCTTTGTTCATCTAAGATCAAATTTCCCTGATAAAAAATAACTGGTCCGAGAGCAGTGTACCTCCTCTGAGACACTGAGTGAATACGAGCCCTGTTGACCCACTAACAATGTACGGTACAGAACACAGCTTGACGGGAGTTGTTCTAATGCCAGACAGCATGGAGCATTTGAAGCTTCATGAAACCCCATAAGACACATACAGTGTCTCTTTTTTACTTGTTTCGCATCATATGACCGGCACGCTAGCAGTTCCTCAATTCTCTACAGTCTGAGGACCATAAGTGTTAAATTGTTGTTGTGACCCGAGATAGCCAGAGAGAATGAGGGCTTTATTTCCATCACGCTATGGGTCGTTTCCCAAATGGCTCCATATTCCTTCGTTCAATACGCTTTCTATGACTAGACAAGCCCTTGTCAAAAGTAGTGCACCAATTAAAGGAACAGGGTGTTATTTGGGACCCGGTCTTCCCCTCCACGTCCTAATCAGATGATGATACACAGATCAAGTCATTGTTTAGACATGCAGTGAATTGTGCCTGAGTCTTAAATGGCACCTCATTCCCTGCATAGTGCATCCCTTTGATATGTGCCTGCCCTGCTCATTGTTTATCCCTTTTTGGGAACTCTTTTAATATCCCTTTTTGGGTTCTACATAGAACAACAACCCTTTAGTCCATTTACAGTGGAACCTTTTCCACTGAAGCTTTTACACAGATCCCTAAAGGGTTCTATCTGGGACCGAAAAGGGTTCTACTTGAAAATGTGAATGGTTTTCCAATGGAGACGGGTGAGATCTTTTTCTAAGAGCGTGTGAGGGAATAGTGTGTACTACAGAGGGAATAGTGTGTTCTACAGAGGGAATATTGTGTTCTACAGAGGGAATAGTGTGTATTACAGAGGGAATAGTGTGTATTACATAGGTTATAGTGTGTACTACAGAGGGAATAGTGTGTACTACAGAGAGAATAGTGTGTACTACAGAGGGAAAAGTGTGTTCTACAGAGGGAATAGTGTGTACTACAGAGGGAAAAGTGTGTTCTACAGAGGGAATAGTGTGTACTACAGAGGGAAAAGTGTGTTCTACAGAGGGAATAGTGTGTTCTACAGAGGGAATAGTGTGATCTACAGAGGGAATAGTGTGTACTACAGGGGGAATAGTGTGTACTACAGAGGGAATATTGTGTTCTACAGAGGGAATAGTGTGTATTACAGAGGGAATAGTGTGTATTACATAGGGAATAGTGTGTACTACAGAGGGAATAGTGTGTTCTACAGAGGGAATAGTGTTCCACTGGGAATGTGTATGCTGTGTGTTTGCTGAAGTCTTCTACTGAACTTTGGTTGAACTGCCATGAATTATGATAACTATCTCTGTAGGCAACAGTATCTCCTTTCAGTAAAAAGCGGGACAGAAACTGAGTGGTGAAAGAAGAAAATAACATCTTGTCTCAAATTATCATATCTCAGCGCTTGTTGATTTATTTTAACAAGACTGTCATGTCTAGTTGTCAAAATGTCTGGGACTCAATTTAACTTATTCTTCATTGTTTTTTCATTTTTCATTTTACTTTAAGCTAGTAATTAATTATATTGCCTAATGCACAATGATAAATAGACAATACGAAGTCTATAGTGTTGTACATGAAATATGCTTTAACTTAACATAGTATGAACGCGCATAATAGTGCATTTATTCCATGCTACAAAAATGGTGGATGAGTCAAATGAAAAACAATGTTACTGCTACATGCCTAGGAGTCATTCACCATCAATCCAGCTTTACTGGGAGACTTGATATCCATTTATTAGGATTTGATTTAGCTTTAGATCACACCGAGATACTTCACTATAGCCTTCAGAGACAGTTCTGAAAGGATGCCAAACCCATTAACCCTTTTATGCACGTCCTACTATTTCGTCGTTATGATATACAGAACAGTATTTTTTAATCTTTCCTTTTTTTTTGAGTAACAAAAACACCTGTGTGTATAATCAAACAATCAATTCTGATGCTTTATCATCTGTCCTTTGTTTGTATTTGCTTTGTTTCTGTGTCAGGGAAAGTATTGAGATGCAGTGAACGAAGTGTTAAAAGAGTAATGTCAACGTTTGTTTTTTTTACACTATCTTTTGTGAAATCTAATAAGCCAATACTTAAAAGTATCTTTCCAGCACGAAAAACATGAAATTGCCTTCAACTCAAACACTGCCCTGAAAATCTACCCATCACTGTAAATTATCAAATCACATGAAGTAATTGAGAAAGAGCTGTGTGCTGAGTGATACAAATTATCCTAATGATGGTATAAATTACACCACAGTTTTAAGGTTCGGCCAATAGAGGCCTTTTCCTCTCTGTGCCTCAGCAGAACACACCAGAGGACAGTCAGGAGAAGACAATGCATGCTTTCCAAACGGCACACTATTTGCTCAGCGTGCCTCACTACTTTTGACTCGAGTCGACATGCTGCCGGCAAAACAAAGGGCACTTCTTAGGGATAGGATTTGGGACTCATCCTGTTTCTGACGTGTCAGAGTGTCCGAGGCCAAGGAGGCAGAGAGAATTAATAGCTGGCTGCTTCCATCCAAGGTCCTTTAGCAGTAATTGCAAGCAGAATCTACCTCTGATCTCAACAGCGGTATGTGCCATGCCAAAACAGCCAGGCTTTGACAGATTGCCTTTCCACTGTAATAACTTAAGCATGTTCCTTCCCTAAAACGAGGCCATATTTCCCTCCTTACCACCCACAACACAAAATGGGAGTAAAGATTTGTTAAGAACATTTTCCTATATCCACTCCACTAAATACATTAGGCTACAGTAAATATTTTGTTTTTGTGGGGGGGGGGGGGGGGGGGGGGGCAGTTTCTTCCCACAGTACCTGCTTCCTGTCTGGTTCTACAGCGTTAGTGCAGTCAGTCATTGTCATACACTCTGAAGGAAATCATAACTGTGTGTTTTGTAGTTTTGCTGAAAAGGTGCTGAAAGTGTATTACCATTGACTGTAAACGTCTAACAAATGGGTTTCATTGTTTGCATTAGAAGAGCTGGCTGCTTCTTTACTCACTGTAGGGTGTGTGTTGGAGACTTCAAACAGACACACAGTGCAAACAGCCTGTCTCTGTCCCTCCTAGGTAACCTTGGGTAACCGCAACAGGAAATAATCCTGCCGTTTCTTCCCAATTCTCTCCCAGATGACAAAGCGGAATGTCTCAAATGGCATTCTACTACCTGCAAAATACACCCCTTTTGTTCTAAGTAGGACACTGTACGAGTAATGGGGTGCCATTTGAAAACCCTGTGTTCCACTGGCCTGCTGTTGTCCAGGGTCAAGGGGGACAGGTGGGGTGAGCCGTGTGTGAGCCTCTGTGCGGTTGGTCACTCTTCCCTGTCAGCAGGGTAACTGTACCCTGGGACCATCCAAACAAAACGGCTTGTGTCCCAAAATGGCACCCTGCTCCCCAAATAGTGCACTACATTTGACTGGAGCTCTACATTACCATTCTGGACATAACATCTTCTTAGGGTTCGACGTCACAATAAAAGGAACCTGCTGCACCAACATTGTCTCAGTTGGCTGGTTGGAATATGCAAAACTGCTGGGTTGTTGCCGAGGTTTTCTTTTCCACGTATAAAACTGTGTTGGCCGGGCACTTTTTTATTTCTGCTGCAGGCATTTTCTCATTACAGTACGTCATTTATGGTCCCAGGCTGAATTTTCAAGGGTTGTTTTGATGTCAGACCACATTCGCTTATACCCACTGCTGCCAGATCAGGACTGCCTGCTTTGGAGAAGTAACAAGGATGGATAAGTTAAGGAAATATCCTTTCAGCCTACTCTTACGTTCAGGCAACTAGTAAGAGCACACAACTTACGAGCACACAAGTTAGAGCACACAAGTTAGAGCACACAAGTTAGGGACATATAAAAGGATTTGGGGAATGAACTTTCTGTGGCGATATGTGGACAGTCAAGGTTAGATGCTATGTGAAAGTAAATAAACTGTACTGGAGACTTTGGGTCAGTGTGGGATAAAATTTATAGTCTTGGCATTTACTCTGCAGGCCATCATTCATCCCCTTGTCTGTCTCTCCTAGGCCCAGAGAGGGACCTTGATCAGCGGGGAGACAGAGGGCCCCTGTTGGCCCAGAGATGACCTGAACGCACTCGCTCAGACCAGCTGTGTAGCAGATGATGTCTCTGTGACTGACCTGGGTTCAAATAACATTTGAAATCAGAAGTTCCTGAAAGACGAGATCAACATGTTCATACTGAAATATAGATTTTTGCTAGACCAACGTATTGGCTGTTACACCATGTCAAAGAACAATCCCCTCATTCTTATGTTTTCTTATTCTTTGTTAAATGCAACTGCATTTTTCTGTCAGGCGAAATAAAAGGCATTCAATTGTTATATTTTGTTTCCAAAACATGTTGAAATCTATGCCCTTCTTTCCCTTAAACTACAAAATAACATAACATATGGAATTATTTAACACATTCAATGAGGTATTTATTCTATGCAACACAGTACCTGAATGTCAGATGGGCAGTAGCCACATTGTAATATACAGCTATGGCTCCACCTGGTACATATGAGCAAAACATTTTTTGACTGTTTATTAGCTTACACTGACAATATGATATTTTTAAATTTAGGTAAACATTTTCAAAGAAAATAAAATTCTTCAAAAATATTCTTAGCCAAGAAATAAATATTTTATGTACTACTTTCTTTTTTATATGTTTATTGAGAGTCAAAGTCCAAGTTGTCTCTACTCTTATAAAACACACAGCTCAGACCACCATTAATTAACAAGCTGTGTAATATTACATAAGCAAAGAAATGCACAGTACAATATATTACATTAATATAAATTCCTTAGCAGTTTTATTTAGCAATATGTCAGTTAAACACATTGATCATCATTTAGACACAGTGTAATGATGAAAATCTGTTTTTCTAATAGACAATATTAGCATATACATTGCAACTTAAATATATTCTACAATTCCGTTGATTAAGTTACTTACAAAGTGAAAAACCATCTGCTGAAATGCATCCTTGGCGCTGATCACGCGCATTTCCAAGCTGTCAAATCGTAAACAATCTAACTTAACATTCCCTGAACTTTGAACTACGGTGATAAACATCTTGTTAGTCATCTTCATAGCTCTTTGTGCATTACAAATGGCATCCTAACCCCCATGTGGATGACTACTTTTGACCAGGGTCCATTGGGGTTTAGTCAAACGTAGTGCACTGTGCACAGAATAGGGTGCCATGCGGAAATGACTTCCATGCATTGACGGCGGCTCTGAGAACGATCTGTAAAATCTCATGTTCTTCTGCAGCGTCTGTGTCTGATCTGAATAACTAGCATGAATCCCATACAGATGGTCACAGGATGTGACCACCAGCCAATCACCTCTTATCGCCTGTTCCCATCAATCCACCAGTAAATAGCTCCTTTGACACTCTCTGCACTTTCTCTTTTTTCCACGTGACCCCACATGACAGACACTGCCATCTTGGAAACACGGGGGGGGGGGGGTTGATGGGGGAGCACATTTCCTTCAAACCGTCCCTAACTCCTCACCGCCCCAAGGGAATCATCCCAAGTGGCTCTCTTTTCCCTGTTTCATGCCTTACTTCTCGCCAGGGTCCGAATTACTCCAAGTTGCACTATATACATTATCTCCCAAAAGTGAGTACACCCCTAACATTTTTGTAAATATTTATTTATATATTTTCATGTGACAACACTGAAGAAATGACACTTTGCTACAATGTAAAGTAGTGAGTGTACAGCTTGTATAACAGTTTAAATTTGCTGTCCCCACAAAATAACACCACACACAGCCATTAATGTCTAAACCGCAGTAGTCATCTTGGAGGTGTGTTTGGGGTCATTATCATGTTAGAATACTGCCCTGCAGCCCAGTCCCCGAAGGGAGGGGATCATGCTCTGCTTCAGTATGTCACAGTACATGTTGGCATTCATGGTTCCCTCAATGAACTGTAGCTCCCCAGCAACACTCATGCAGCCCCAGACCATGACACTCCCACCACCATGCTTGACTGTTGGCAAGACACACTTGTCTTTGTACTCCTCACCTGGTTGACACCATCTGAACCAAATAAGTTTATCTTGGTCTCATCAGACCACAGGACATTGTTCCAGTAATCCATGTCCTTAGTCTGCTTGTCTTCAGCAAACTGTTTGCAGGCTTTCTTGTGCATCATCTTTAGAAGAGGCTTCCTTCTGAGACGACAGCCATGTAGACCAATTTGATGCAGTGTGTGGCGTATGGTCTGAGCACTGACAGGCTGACCCCCCACCCCTTCAATCTCTGCAGCAATGCTGGCAGGACCCATAAGTCTATTTCCCAAAGACAACCTCTGGATATGACGCAGAGCACTCAACTTCTTTGGACGACCATGGCGAGGCCTGTTCTGAGTGGAACCTGTCCTGTTAAACCGCTGTATGGTCTTGGCCACCGTGCTGCAGCTCAGTTTCAGGGTCTTGGCAATCTTCTTATAGCCTAGGCCATCTTTATGTAGAGCAACCTTTATTGTTTTCAGATCCTCAGAGAGTTCTTTGCCATGAGGTACCATGTTGAACTTCCAGTGACCAGTATGAGGGAGTGTGAGAGCGGTGACACCAAATTTAACACACCTGCTGCTCATTCACACCTGAGACCTTGTAACACTAACGAGTCACATGACCCCAGGGAGGAAAAATGGCTAATTGGGCCCAATTTGGACATTTTCACTTAGTGGTGTACTCACTTTTGTTGCCAGCGGTTTTGACATTAATGGCTGTGTGTTGAGTTATTTTGAGGGGACAGCAAATGTACACTGTTATACAAGCTGTACACTCACTACTTTACATTGTAGCAAAGTGTCATTTCTTCAGTGTTGTCACATGAAAAGATATAATCTGATATTTACAAAAATGTGAAGGGTGTACTCACTTCTGTGAGACTCTGTATGGGTCACAGGTCATGCACTATATTAGGAATAAGGTGCCATTTTGGGCATGAAACCATAGACAAGCATCCTTCCGTCCATGCTAGAACCTCTGACCCATTTCTGGCGGTACCATCTGTGAGTCATGTGTTTCTTCTCCTGATATCACTCCTTTGAAATCTTAATGTCAGCCGGCCCTTTACCCTGGCCTCGCATGCTACGGCTGAATCAGATTTATAACTACTGTCAAAGGCAGGGATGACATGTCAATTCATCATCCCTTCATGAGTTTACATGGCCGGCATCTGGACTGCTGATCTGGCCTTAACAAGCACAGAGGTCTCGGCGAGCTGTCTTTAAAAGTTGACGTGTTTCGTGGCTGAAGATTAATTACCTCTGTCATATAAATCTATTTATACAGCAGTTGGAAGGAGGGGCGGGCCTGCTACCAGACCCAGGACATAGCAGTTTCATAAGTACTAGCAGGCTGGCAGAAAGAGCATCTGTTAAAGGAAGTGTACATCCCAAATGCCCGGCAATTCTCTATTTAATGCACTGCTTCAGGGCTCTAATGTAGAGCTCTCACAGTCTTCAGGGCTCTAATGTAGAGCTCTCACAGTCTTCTTGATACTCTAACCACTGATCTACTTGGGCTTTCCTTACCTAAGGGACCGCTTGTCCCAGTAAATAAAAAAATGAAATTTGGGAGTCACGTGTTGTATTGTACTAGCTGTCCACCCTGAAGGCTTTGTTCTACTTTTACATGGTAAAGCTATGTACTGTACGTAGTTTTTACAGTATGTGTACATTTAACTGACAGGCATTTTGAACCTCAAGACAATAATTACAGAGTTTATTAAAATCTGTACTGTGTAACACAGAAACATATTTAAAATACAGAATAAACAGCGTATTGTACTATATAGTACCTATCTGAATCTACTGAAGAAAACATAATTAACATTAAATATACATAGTATATTCTATACATGGTATAGTATTTATCTGAATCTTTGAACTCTCTTTCTGGTGTTTTCAGGTTATCCACTTGAACTGCCTGGTTATATTTCTTCCCAGCCAATCAGTCAGCCGATCAATCAGCCAATCAGTCAGTCAACCAATCAGTCAGCCACCCAGTCAGTCACTCAGTCAGTCACTCAGTCAGTCTATCAGTCAGCCAATCAGTCAGCCAATCAGTCAGCCAGCAAGTCAGCTGTACCCTCTACTGCCTCATAGACCATAGAATCTAGGAGGTCATGCTCCTCTGCATTTTTGGCTCTTATTCTCCAGGACAAATTGGGTGAGGATCTTCTCAGTTCAAAGACCCTCTCAGTGTAAAGATCCAATTATAGATTACTCTGGAAATCTCTAAAATAAATCACTTAACAAAAGTACTAATGATGGAACTTGCAGACTGAGAAATTTTTTTAAAGCCTTAACTGAACTGGGAGAAAAAAGTACTTCTGTTTACTGCTTGTTTAGCTGCTTCGCTCCTTGGGCTAAAGCACAAAAAAGTCCAATACTAACCCACAGTATTTCAATGTTTTTTCTTTTTTATTTGAATTTAAAAACAGCAAACTGTTCTCTACGATGATGATGTGTCAACTCAGCATCAAGCTGCAGTACCCCCTTTTTTATATTCATCCAGCGCCCCAAGTATCCTCTATAGGGTTTTAAAACTTCACACAAGACCTCATGAAAAAGTCAGGGGGTGTCAGTGAGACCCCCCTCCCACATCACCCTACTGACTTGGCAGCACCAAAGGCCAGAATTGATTTTGTTTGAGTCACTACGAGCTCCTCCTTCGAGAGATGACCTAGCTAACCCCAGCTTGTGTTTGTGTGTTTCGAATGTAACTATAAAACGGCTACACACATGTCCCCAAACTGTGGTAAAATCAGAAAAAGCTGACTAATAGGGACATTTTTCCCGTCACCATTTTGAAGAATGCATTTGTTTTGCCTTCAAGTTCGGGTTTGGATTAGGGTCAGATTTAGGGTTAGTAAAATATATACTTTTTAAGGTCAACAAGAATATTTACACACATTTACAGTACAACTGTTAACACATATGTTATCATTATTGAAGTGGTCAGTCAAAAAAGGGCATTTACTATAACAAGAATTAAATAATACTGTACATTTTTACTTTAAGTCTTTCATCTGCCACCATTACAGATAATGATACTCAAACAGAAACTAACTGCATTAATTAAAGAAAACACCAGTCATCATTTTAGAACTGAATTTGCATTCCACAAAAAATATCCTAGACTCTTCCTGGGTCCCATTTCACTGGCAGCCGTAAATGGTCATGGTGAACTTTGCTCTAATCCAACAGGGATCTTTGTTTTGTAAGAGCTAATAAAGAGAGGTTTAAGGATCACTTAAAGGACATATTACTGAGGCAGGCGTAATGCATTGCCCTCTACTTGTAGATTACCTGGTAATAAGGAGAAGAGGTCCAAGAGCCCTCCCAGGCTGTATCCTATTCACTTTATAGAAAACCACTTCTAGCCAAGAGCACAGGACTCTGTTTAAAAACAGCGTACTATTGAGTAGATGGCGTACAGTGTGCTTCGGGACACATAAAAATGAGAGCAGAAGCTCTAAAGTTAGTCCAGCTGTACCTTAGGCAGTGGGGTCACTGAGAAGCCATCTGAGATGTTTAAGGTATCTCGTCTTGTATTGTGATCCATTTAAGATCCCCCTTAAATCAAACATTCTTTCCCATTTCAGTAAAGTCATGCGGGAATGCAATGTAAACAGTAACGTTATTGAAAAAGCATTGTTTCAATAATATCAGCTTAAGTTCTCATACCACCATCCTTGGTTATCTGACTATATAGTAAGAAATCTACACAAATATACACCCATCAGCCATAACATTATGACCACTGACAGGTGAAGTGAATAACACTGATACACCCATCAGCCATAACATTATGACCACTGACAGGTGAAGTGAATAACACTGATACACCCATCAGCCATAACATTATGACCACTGACAGGTGAAGTGAATAACACTGATACACCCATCAGCCATAACATTATGACCACTGACAGGTGAAGTGAATAACACTGATACACCCATCAGCCATAACATTATGACCACTGACAGGTGAAGTGAATAACACTGATACACCCATCAGCCATTACATTATGACCACTGACAGGTGAAGTGAATAACACTGATACACCCATCAGTCATAACATTATGACCACTGACAGGTGAAGTGAATAACACTGATACACCCATCAGCCATAACATTATGACCACTGACAGATGGAGTGAATAACACTCATACACCCATCAGCCATAACATTATGACCACTGACAGGTGAAGTGAATAACACTGATACACCCATCAGCCATAACATTATGACCACTGACAGATGAAGTGAATAACACTCATACACCCATCAGCCATAACATTATGACCACTGACAGGTGAAGTGAATAACACTGATACACCCATCAGCCATAACATTATGACCACTGACAGGTGAAGTGAATAACACTGATACACCCATCAGCCATAACATTATGACCACTGACAGGTGAAGTGAATAACACTGATACACCCATTAGTCATAACATTATGACCACTGACAGGTGAAGTGAATAACACTGATACACCCATCAGCCATAACATTATGACCACTGTCAGGTGAAGTGAATAACACTGATACACCCATCAGCCATAACATTATGACCACTGACAGGTGAAGTGAATAACACTGATAATCTCGTCATCATGGCACCTGTCAGTGGGTGGGATATATTAGGCAGCAAGTGAACATTCTGTCCTCATAGTTGATGTGTTAGAAGCAGGAAAAATGGGCAAGCGTAAGGATCTGAGGGTCAGAGCATCTCCAAAACTGCAGCCCTTGTCGGGTGATCCTGGTCTGCAGTGGTCAGTACCTATCAAAAGTGGTCCAAGGAAGGAAAAGCGGTGAACCAGCCACAGGGTCAAGGGCGCCTGACCACAACCAAAGCACCTACAATGGGCACGTAGGCATCAGAACTGGACCATGGAGCAATGGAAGAATGTTGCCTGGTCTGATGAATCACGTTTAATTTTTTCCTCACGTGTATGGCCGAGTCTGTGTGCGTTGCTTTCCTGGAGAGCACATGGGCACCAGGATGCACTTTGGGAAGGAGGCAAGCCAGCGGAGGCAGTGTGATGCTTTGGGCAATGTTCTGCTGGGAAACCTTGGGTGCCATTCATGTGGATGTTACTTTGACACGTACCACCTATCAAAGCTTTGTTGCAGACCATGTGCACCCTTTCATGGCAACGGTATTCCCTGATGGCATTGGCCTCTTTCAGCAGGATAATGCACCCTGCCACAAAGCAAAAAGTGTTCAGGAACAGTTTAAAGAACACAACAATGAGTTCAAGGTGTTGACTTGGCCTCCAAATTCCCCAGATCTCAATCCAGTCGAGCATCTGTGGGATATGCTGGAAAAACAAGTCTGATCCATGGATGCTTCACCTTGCAATGTACAGGACTTGAAGGAACTGCTGCTAACGTCTTGGTGCCAGATACCACAGCACACCTTCTGAGGTCTAGTGGAGTCCATGCCTCGACGGGTCAGGGCTGTTTTGGTGGTAAAAGGGGGACCTACACAATATTAGGCATATCCTCATAAACACTATTATAGACTCCAGATAAGCTGTCAATAATGTGCTGAAAAACCATATCCTCAGCTCCAGATCGTGGTCCATCATGTCCTCATAAATCATGGTAAAGATCAATGACCCAAATTTCCTCATAATTCTGTTCTTACTCTCTCAACACACCTCCACTGATGGACAAAAAGGCTGTGGAAGTGTGGAAGGAAAAGCAAAGCATTGTGCAACTGATGTCAGTATGAAAAGGAATTGCTTTGTTTCTGTTCCAAAAAAAAGAAAAATTCCTTCTGGAAAAGTTCCTAAGGATATGCAGTCTTACATCTTTTTCATTATGTTGAGTAAGAAATAATCCAGGAACTCAGAAGCAAACCACGTACTTGCGCTGCTAAGCTGCCATTAACGTTAAGACAAAAAGCACTCCAGGTACCAAACGACCTTGACAACAAATAACACCCTACTGTCTATGGCCCCTGGTCAAAAGTAGTGCACTACAAAGGTAAAAGGGTGCAAAACAATTACTGGTTATGGCTTTGCTCACCAGTTTAGAGAAGTTCCTAATTAAGACCTAAATGACCAGATAAAGGCAGTCCAGAACTAACTAGTGATCAATTACATAAAAAGGAAAAGGAAAAATTTTTAAATTAAGGTGACTGGTTAGCTATGAACTTCCTCGGATTTCGTTTGTCGCAAGCCATGTTTCTGGCCCGACACTGTGTCACTCCAGAATATGATGTCAGCATGTCAATGTTGATCTTAGTGCCTATATACACTTCACTGCTCATTGAATGACAACACCCACAGAAACATAAACACAACACCAAATGAATAGAGAAAATAAATTCCTGTAATGAAATACCAAGTTTTAACTGGCCGTTGAAGTATTTAATTATTTCTCACCACATTTTTAAGACCAGTAACATTTTAATAATCAAGTATTAAAACATCGCTTTATAAAGTAGAGTTGAGCTCTGTTTTTGTTTCCAAAAAGTTGGTTTCTTGAGTTTACGGTGAATTATAGCATCTCTGTAAAAACCATTGAGTAACTGATGACGCTGTTTTCACTCTTCTATGTAGGATATTAGGAAAACTAAATACAAAAATTAAAATGTTGTCAATCAAGTGCACTTATAAACCACACATTAACCATTAAGGATATCAGAGAACCTAGAGAATGAAGCTATTTGTCTGCCTAAATCATGAACAGCATGGCATGGCACTGGAGCCATTTAGGAGCCAACATATCATATTTGGCCTTCAGCAATTGGCACTTCTCTGACCGGGGTTCAAATAATATTGAATACAATTCAGACATATTTTTTCGGGGTTTAGCCTTCCTAGAGTGCCAGGCAGATCCGATCTATAGTTCTGGAACTGTTCTATTGGTCCAGGCAAGCTTAATCAAGCACACATAAACAATTATAAATTATTTCAAATCTGGTTTGAAGCCAGGTCTGGCACTCAATCCAACCATTGGCTGCTTGTCAACCTGCCCTTCTAATGGACAGCCACAGAGCTGACAGGCTCTAAATCACTGGTACTGTAGAAGGCCATTAGTGGAAGGATACACAATAAAACCTCCATAATGGAGCTCATAAACCCAGCAACACTACACCACATATTCTCATGTTATGGATCAACAGAAACCATGAATGACTGAAAATACAGGAAAGTGGAAGAGGGTATTTTCCCTTAAGAAAGATGCTGTAACTCGAAGTTCAATGGAGGAAGTGTGTAGAAAATGTTGCGGTTGTTATACACTGATAATGTATACTGTAATCTGTGGAGCATTCTTAAAGCTATTTTTACGGGACTCCCGGGTGGCGCGGTGTTCTTACAGCACACTTTCGTAGTGCCAAGCTGTCCACCAGCCGCTGGCTGACGTGCGGTGGGGAGCTGGATTGGGGGATAGTGACAGTGACCAGGCCCGGCCAGGCCCGGGTTGTGGGGGTCTGGCATGGTGTGCTCAGGATCTCCTCCTCTTAACACGTTCTAGCGACTCCCTCGATAAAAACGAACACAGGTCGTTGGTTGGGTGAGTGTGTGTGTGGGGGGGGGGGGGAATAGGAGGTTGCTATCTTCAATTCAAGTCTGACTGGAGGTGCTGTGACGAGACACGGTTCTAGGGAAAAATGCATTACACAGAACTGGGGTGGGGATTTTTTTTTTTTAGTTCAGCTGTCATTGCATTCTCACTGGCCTTGCCTTATAATGAGGACTAACCTCTTCTGCCAGTTCATGCAGACCTTAGTCCTCTTTCGCAATGCTATGTTTGGAAAGGAGCCAAGATCTTTTCCCAGCATTCACTCATTGCACTCTGGGTAAATTCACAGCGCAGGGCACGCCATGCCATCCGAACCAGTTATTAGACCACAATGGATTGAACTACTTACATTGTGCAAGGTTGGCATTTTGTTTTTTAAAGTACATGCTGTTCTAATGAAAAATAAAACATGTATTCTATGTAAAGGCACTAGTTACTGGATTCATAGCAGAAGAATGTGTACATTTAAGTAGTTGGAATGCTCTAAAAGAAGTCAGACCTCTGCACCTCATATTTTTTCCTTCAAGTTAATAAATTAAGCGTCTAAGAAAGGGGAAACAGTCTTCTGGTAATCTGGTGATTAGTTTGGTAATCTTGATGACCAGGTCATGGTAAGGTCACTGCTCGTTTTCTATTCTGGGACTCTTTTGATTCCTTTCAAGCATTCACACTGAACCCAAAAAAAGAGAACTGCACTGAGTGAAACCATTTTTAGAAAACAGTTTGAGGTAGAAGTTTTGACATTTGGCCACAACACAAGTACGGGACAACAAACAGTCAGGCTGCTTCCTGGATTATATATGTTTGGTAGTGTTTGAAATTTTATTAATTTAATTAATCTTTGTTTTTTATTGAGTGTTACTATGTACACACGACCAGTGTCGGCCCTAACCTTTTGGGGGCCCTAAGCCAAATTTGTGAGCCCCGGAACTCTCTTCACTAGCCTTCTGGGGCCCCCTAGCAGTCGGCGGCCCTAAGTGGGCGCTTACACTACTGTTGACAGTTTTCTTCAGTGGATAAAATTTGGTCGTCCTCCCTTTCTTGCAGTTCAACTATTCGCCCCATATGTAATATCCAAAAACACGCGAGAATAATTCTGATACACTGGAAATGTTTCATTTTGTCTGGAACCTGCAAATGGCATCCAACTCAGCATATAATCCATAACTTAATATAATCCATAATATAATCTCTAATATAATCCATAACTTCTGACCAGAGCCTACACAACCCTGTAACACCTCTCTTTTCTGCTGTCACTTGTTATTTCCGGGGATGACTGCTCTCTCCTGCAGCCGCATGCCAATAACAGCTCGTCAAAAACATAAAGTGTGTTCCAAATGGCACGCTAATAACTAAAAAGTGCACTACTTCTGGCACTGCGTCCCACAGCTCCGCTTGGCCCCGGGACAGAAGAGGCTGTGTCCCCAGCTGCTCGTGTCACTCATTTGTCACCTAAAGAGGTCCTCTTCATCCTGACACTTGCGACTTTAAAGACACAGTCAAGAGTGGTGATGAATCTGAGGTGACAGATATGGTAAGCTGGGCGCTGCATTTGCGATAAACCATAATGTGCTTCAGATATGATAATCAACTGACACTACTGACAAGTCATCCAAGATTCAACTGAATTTGTCACTTTGTCCCAAACTATTACTTATTTTAGGTGGATTCCAAAGGGCACCCGTTTCACTCTCTATTTCATCTATGTTTTACCAGGCACAGATAGTCTCTCTATCCCAGACCCAATATCCGGATTTTACTTTTAGTTCTCTTTCTATCAGCAAAGTAACATCTCAGCTTGACATGCCAGGGGTTCATTTAAAGTACTTTCATTTGAAATTCAAGACAGCTTTTTTTTATAGTTTTCTTAAAATGAACCCAGATAGCATACTTGAATGTTTATTTCAGTAAAGTGAACAAAATTTCACACACTCAAGTCAAAGCTCAAAGGTAAGATGACCTGATGTCATCTAAATCTTTTATGAACAGTTTAGATTTTTTTCTGTATCCATCCAGTTATTGTGAGTCTGCCAGGAAAAGGCATTTATTTATTGCATATCGCTTTCTGAATGGAGGTTTGATAAAGCTAAAACTATTCTGGAAAGAACGGAAGTCACAAAAACATCTACAGTTCCCCAACTGTGAGCCACAAAAACTCTCCAAAACCAATTTCAGCAGCATCTGTTCTCCCATCCAAATTGCATTATATTTGATTGGAAATGTAATCATTTAGCTGAAGTAGGCAAGTGCAAGTATTTAGAAGGAAACTACTTTACCATCATCATGTCGTCAATTTGATTTTAGAGAAATGGCACTTTTGAAAGAAGCCAGCAAAGGGAAAAAGGTTGGCATAAATATTGGTGTTTGTTTCTACAAAGAACAAGGTGGACAGATGTCCCTGTTTTTGCAATCACTAACTGTCTTTGATGGCCTGTCCTTGCCAAGAGATGTCCCCAGGAATGTTTTCGATATGGCCTCCCAGGAGAACAGAACGGTCTACGGAGGTCTTTCATGGCACCACACTGGCACTTTCAGTGCACGATCAAGCCTGGGATGTGTCGCTTGCTGACAAGTGCCTAGAAATCCCCATGGATTATGCTAATCAGACAGCATTGGAGGTCCTCGGCGACTTCCAGGTCCCATTGCATTCTAGCCACTCATCTCAGGTGACTTTGGGAGCGTACAAAGCTTACTGAGGTCATCAGGTGAGTAAATGTGCCGTAAGATGTGATGACGCACACTACTTCCTGGTTTGAAGATCAATAACGAAAAAAGCATCCGGATCAAGGGATCTCTAACTCTCCCTTTTCCATTGGATATTGTTGTGACAACACTGGCCCCTAGATACCAGTGGTGTCTCCTGATTGGCTGAGCATCAGGAGTGGCGTTATGTTGCGGTGGGTATATTATATTCAGCCTCCCACTGCGTCGCGCGCCAATGGCCAGCATTAATACCAACCAGTTGGTTTAGCCAGGATAACTGATTACTCTTTGGGCAACAACTAATTCTCAAATGCAGCTAACACACCGAAACATGTCGCAACAAAGATTTCTCAAATCTCGGAACAGAATAGATTTACTATGATGCATTGTGGTCAGAATACAGTCCACTCTGTTTTGAACATTCCTTCAATACCTGGTTAAAGCTATAATTTTGGTGACACCTTTAATTTGGTCATCCTTTTGTATCAATAGCTCAGCATCTGAGTAGTAACATACCATAATCCCAACCCCAAGGCGTCTAGATTACAGAAGGCAATGATTTATGGGATTGCAGAATTTCGCCACACTTGCGCCGTTTAGGATTTTATTTAAAAAGATCAGATAAACAATAGTCCCTGACCGCCAATAGAAGTAGGGTAACTCCTGGAGAGTCCTCTGTAGTCTGGTCCCATGTGACTGTCACCTCCCCCGTTTGGCTACACCGAGGGCCTTGGCAAGGCAGCACAAACCGTTCTGGGCCCTGAAGACAGAAAACCAAACCGGCCACACCTTGCTGGAAGGCAGCATCAAATCCAACCATACCTTCTGACATCCTAATACCTTACATGCCTCCATGCCCGCCTTCCTGTCCCCCCGCCGTCTGACAGTAAGTCCTGATTGAAGCGCTCCCTCCTGGTTATCCTTAATCCGCCGCGTGAAATGTGACTAGATCATTCTTCAGGACCACTTGGGGCTGAATAATCTGCCCATCACCGACAGTCATCCCAACCCGCGCCCCTCCCTCTTCCCTCATAACAGACCGCCCGCTCCTTTTCCAGCACAGCTCAACACTCATAAGTTAAATGTTAAATGAGTAAATAAATATGGGATCAGACAACTAATAAACCGGGCTGCCCTTATTGAATGCTATTCAGTGTCTTAGCGGTACAGGCAACACATGTTGTATAATAGTGAATTCCATTTCTAAAATAGCATGTCATTCTTTGTGTTTTTGTGATAATACCAGACAGTGCTGGTATGATTCATACACTTTTATCAACCAAGAACAGCACCTAAATCATGCCTAAAAGATTCCTTAGTTCAGTGAAGCAACACGAAACCACCCTCCGTGGTCTCACGCCATCCATGAAATTATGTCATTGACAGTGATGTGATGAAGTCTAGATCCCATTTCCTCTTCAGCCTATAGGAATTTTAGAAGGGGAGATCAGTCTTAAAGACTTGTTCCTGAAGTTTCCACAAAGTTCTGAGGCAGTAATGTGGCAGCTGTCACACTGTTACCAACCAGCCATACCTCACATTGGTTCCAGTCGCCACAAGGGGGGGAGTTAAAGTCACATCCAGTCAGATCCAGTCAGATCCAGTCAGATCCAGTCAGATCCGGTCCATACCATGACTGCCGCATGCCAAGTTCCTCCTCATCTACCTGGTGGCAAGAGGCGGATGAACGGCAGGCCGACAGCCTAATCTCATATCCGGGCTTTACTTCCATCCAGCCTACCCCAGGGCTCTTCAGACCACAGCTTTAGCTAATTGATGAGACACCCTGAAAAAGACCCTTCACCGGAATGTTCTAGGTTTTCACCTCAACTTTGCTAACTCTGTTTCAGTTATGTCTTACAAACTGCACCTCACCTCAAGTCGTCTCACTTCTGGTACGTTGAGAGGCATCATGATAGTTTAACTTTTTTACTTGCGACAGCCCTCACCGTGTTGGGTTTTCACAGGTGACATCAGTGCTGTTTAGTGGGTGAAAAATATTCTATCCACCACAAGGCAATGCAATAACGAGTTTTACCTCGACAGAAAGTAACTGAAGTGTCCTGTCCCGAACACATAATATATGTAATACATTCTGACACATTCTCCCAGCCTTTTCCCTGACAGCTTCTGTGAGGGCCTGTCTGCTGTGTGTTTGGGAAGCCACTGAAGAGAGCAGTCTGGTTCCTTGCCATTTAACGTTGAAAGACATGTCTTAGTTCAGGTTCTAATTCCTTCATTTGAAGGCAGTAATGTTCACTGTGTGGTGCGTTAACATACCATCAAGACTATCGGAGGCCTACAATTTGGATCTGGCAAGGCAGGCAGTCGGAGAGCAGCAGGGAGACCTCTTGTACTTTAAGTCAGTCAAAGTCCCTTTTACAAGAGATATAGAAAAGTATTCTATCTGTACCTCTATGGTACAGTTTGCACCCCTCCAAAAAACACATTTGTCAGTTTAATCCATTTTATAACCACTATTGTAAAGTATATAATCTCCTATATTGGATACTGCATGGATTTACAGTGTATCTCCCCTACAATAATGTTTTTTATGGGCTTTAGTTCCAAATGAAATGAGATATGACCCATAGGTCTTTAGAAGTGATTGACAATCCTGTACCTTTGTTCTTGGCAACATTCTGGAATAACACCTGCATTAAAAAAAATCTTCAGTGAATGCATCCCAAATGGCACCAAACGATCGACTAAACACAGACCAAGGAGTCCATATGAAAGCACTGCTTTTAGCATCATGATGACTGGTTTATGATGATAATTATAGCAACACACTGAGCTAAATATGGTAGCTGCACCTGCTAGTGTCTACCTCATATGAGGCTACACCTGTGCTCTCGAAATAAAATACTCAAACTAACTTCGGGCACACTCTTAAGCAATGAGCATTCCCCACATCTCTGTAAGGCAACGGTGGACTCCAAAGACACCCCAGTTAAATGTGTTGGCCAGGGGTTGTTAATTTCCTGAGCAGAGCACCACCCTCTGCAGTCCTTCACTCAACACCAAGCCTCTGTGAAAAGCCAATCAATTCACAGGAGCATCACTGTCTCAACCCTGGATGCAAATTTAGCATGTGCCTGTCTGCAGTAACAGTGACAGTTGAGTATATTTATCTGGGGTCACCAGTTTTTTTATAATTCTGTTTGCCCCACTAGGCCAGACAAACTCATGCATACTAATGCATATTTTGGATCCTATTTGAATGTAGGTTTAAAGTATGTTCGACAGTGGCTAATTTGGACTGAAATATAGGTGCCAGTGGTAATTTCGGGTTGGTGCGTTTTTAATGTGCAGACACTCCTCATATTAAAACAGGGTTTCAAGCAGTAGAAAATGGAAGGTGGCTCTACATGTGCCGTTAGCTCCCATCAGGCATCGCTCTTCACGTGACAGTCAGGGCCTCAATGTGGCCTTCGCGTGCTCTGCTCTGGCCTGCAGACACTGACACGTCAGGAAAATAGGTATGAAACAAAAGCACCTTTTACAAATTGCCTGCCCATTTTACCTGTCGCATCCAGTAGTGTCCCTGTCTGGTTGTCTAGCTGCGTTAATGTCATGCCCGGGTGCCGGCAGCGTGTTCCCCGCGAGGTGAATTTTCATGTCAAAGGAATTTTTGTTCTCCATTTGTCGATCAGATTCTTTATGCAGACACGGCTGGGATTAGCGGTGATATTCAGAGATATTCTTAGGTGGTGTCCTTCAATGACATTACAGACACCAGGTGATTTTTATGCATACCTTAGTTTTTTGCACGATCATAAACAACTCCGTGAGTTGAAGCTTCCCTTACACCCATGAAAACGATATTTACATGAATAAAAACAATTTCTTGCCATAGTTATTAATGTAGTAATTATTCTGTAAATAATAATGAATGCATGACGTGTATAAATGTATTCAGCCTTCTGTTGCGCGCATGTTTGTTGCGTGTTTGACATTAATTGTTTTGAGAACAAGAGAATTTCTGAGTTGAGACGTTACTATCCCTGCATTCATGAATAGTAAAAACGTCCGTGAATTATTTTTGACAATTATTTTTGTCTGTAGGGTCATGCACAATATACTGTTGGCAGCTGTCAAAATAACTCATATCTCGAGTAAGATCCCCTGGTAATTAAACCAATAGTTAAAAATGAATATTGCCTGATAAAGTGAAGGAGACAGTCCAACTGATAATGGATATTAAGATGCTAGCTATGACTCTATAATATAATGTAGGTATATAATTTATGACTTAACCTCTTTGCGGTTGAGGTAATGTTTTCCAGACTTAATTCGGAGGGGTGAAAAAAATGTTCACTTTATTGTACTCTGAAAGCACAATTTATATGTTGTCAGAGTGGAACTAATGCTACATGATACCAAAAGAAAACTGTACAGGCTGAGTAATATACGTTTTTAATTGATGAGACTTGGGAAATAAATGTAATAAATAACAAATAATCAACTTCGGACGTTTTTATAAATCTCGTCAAATTTTACTTTAAATCCTTTGAATAAAATACAATAAATAAACACAATATTTACTTCATTATTCAAAGCACTCATCAGCGTGTTATATTTTTGAGAGAGTAAATAGCAATCCTGTATCTCCAACCATGGTGACTGTCCTTAGAGAAGTGGTGAAAGACCTCAAATTGGGCGTGCGCGCTGTAAATAATTGTATTTGCATGTAGGGAGTGATTCATAAACATGTCACTAGTGTGAAATATGGGTGAGGATTTCAAACTTTCTATTTAAATGTCATGAATTATGGCAACGAAAAAATGTGTTCCCGTTGAAGGATAATGCCGAGTACTTGGTGTCTGGTGCAATCGGCTATCCATCAAGCGGACAATAAAAGCAGTTTTTGTCTGACGTCGAGAATGTACGGTCGCCCTTAACGCCCTAATAACTCACGCGCTGTGTCGGGAGCCTGACAGCCTTTGCTGAAAACAGCACCCCTGTTATCAATATAAAAAACGCAATTGCATAGTTTAACTCTTCTCTGATCAGCAGGACACTTAACTTGGATGACAGCAAATTACACGGTGACGACCAAAACATGAATAATCCGATGTGAAAAAGATTAGTTAAATCAATCACAAATTGTTTTGGAGCGGTTTAGCCCGTTTAAATTATTGAAATGTCAGGCATCTTATCACCTGAGTGACTTATTAGGCCTATGCAAGTTATCCTAACAAGGGTGGATTGCATAATGTATTGTTTAAAATGTGACAAATAGCCTATGTTATGCATATACCACATTGATCCTCAGAATCTGAATTTAAATAGATTTCCCTTCAGACAAGTTGATACGTTTAATTTTTTTTTTTATTTTCACTTCCTTTCACATTTTCTTCAGATGTCATATTGTAATTCAACCACACTGACATATTAAAAAAGGTTACGTTACATTTTATATTAATATGAGAAAATAGAGACGTGAATGAATATCATTTGAACCACAGTCATTATACAAAGATTCTCTTCACGTTCAGATTTTCTATCAACCATGAATTACCGGCCCTTAGAACCGTACTGCCTAATTGACTGTGTCAGTCTTCAGTGTTGGTGAAATATGATGACATGCGAGTTCACTACTTTAGACACGGCAATCCCAAAATATGCCCTATTCCCTAACTAGTGCACTACTTTTGGCGCGTTCATCTTCGGTCAAAACTAGTGCACTAAAAGGAACAGGGTTTGATTTGGAAAGCAACCTCAGGCTCTCACGTCTCATCTCTTTTATCCCTCCCTCTGCTTCTATCACCTCTCCTCTTTCACTCTGACTGCTGCTGCAGATGACCTGCATTTAGACAACTGACAAATAACTGGCGGTATAAAGCCGAACTGACAGATGACAGAGACTATGACTGAGCGGTTGGGGGAGGGGTGGTGTGTTATATTGAAAATATAAGACATCAACATTCCAGGTAGGGCCACGGGCCTGAAATGAACATTGTTGTCCGTGAGTGTTGAAATGTTGGATTTAATTTTGCCCTGCATTAATAACCAATCGGCAATGTGGTTAATTGTAAAGTGAACAAACAGTTGAATTGATTCATTTGCTTTGAATGGGAACCGCTGATTAGCTAATCCCAAAAAAAGATGTGTCCGAATTAAAAGTAACACCGAATTAAAAGTAGCCTATAGCTATCATGCCTGTGAATATATTCTAGTGTTACAAAATATGGACTTTATAAGAAATATTTGGTTCAATTTAACTCATCTCCCTACATCTGGATATATTCAGAGAGAAACCGTAAATGTGTATATCAACTGTATAGGATATAATCTTAATATAATTTAATTCACCACCCATTGTAGGTATATAGATGAATGTCAATATGATGTAGATTTAGTAGATTCTGTGCCTCTATGCGTTGTCCACCAATGGTAGTAGCACAACTAAACTTAAGTAAATGTACGATTATGATTCTGAACTGCATTAGATTTTGTTATCGAGATCAGAATGACATCGGAGGTCAGTTTGTGCGAGAAAACGGAGCTCAGGGATGTCTGAGTTTTCCAATAACAAGTTAAAGCAGCGTTCAGGTGTATTTCTTTCCGGTCGTTTATGTGGTAAATGCAACTGACCCATTTTGTTATGAACGCAGCTTAACTGACGTAGCCAAAAGCCCCAAGAATGTATTTAGTGTTTTACATGCCTACGCATAAGCCCATGGTAAGCAAGCTTCAGTAGAAATGACTGTGATAGATTTTGGCCTAAAACATTAGGCTACCACACTTGCAATTAGGCTACATGTTTTGTTAAAGCATAACAACATTGTGCCATAAAGCGATTACATTATGTATGTCCACGGTTTAAGTAGCTAATTCAAATGATATCCTTTCAAAATATAGTAGTCCTCTCTAGCCTCTTGGAAGACCCGATTTGGGAGTAGGCTATGGCAGCGCTAGACAAATCTTATAGCTACCCTAAAATAAGCTAAATGTGCGAACTCACGAGCACATTAAACACAAAAATAAAAGAAGACCCATCGATACAGCAAAATAATACGCCAGTTTTGAGCAGGCTACGTCATATTGCCTTCACCCTCCAATCACCTCAGGGGCTCATTTGATTGGAAGGCGGCAAAGGCTTTAATCTCGAGACTAATTCAGATGTTGAAGGGAGGAGAGGTTTTCTACTACATCCGACGTAGAGAGAGCAAGCGCACAAGACGCGCTGCTGCGACTAGAACTGCCACACTATACACGACGACACTGAGGAAGGATGCAGAAGCTCACTCTCTCCTGCTGCGTAATAAACGGGAAATGTTTTGGTCTTCTCCGGCCCTAACAAGGATTATACGAAGTCTATCTATTTATTGGTTTTCTTTCGAACTGCGGTGCTTTAGTACGAGATGCTATTTTGATTCTTTTTGATTCTTCCTAAAAAAACAAAAACAAATGTATTTTTCTTCAATTTCAATGAGAATTGGGTCATGATCACATCGCCCGTATTCTCTGTCCTGAGAAATAGTATCGCGAAACCGGTGTGGGAGAGCAGTTCTTTGGGGGAGAAGGACGCGACGAGAATCAACAAGCCATTTATTCACCCGGTCTCTCCCGCAGATCCTTTACGGCAGGCTAATCGTATACCCATAAAGATTTTGAAAATGCTTACTGCACGAGGAGGGCACATCTTGCATCCGGAGTACTTACAACCTTTGCCATCAACTCCTATCAGTCCAATCGAGGTAGGTACCACCTATAGGATGTGGAATTCGATATAGCTGTTGTAAAAGTGTGATTATGAGAATGTATTGTCACTTTATACAACATTAAGTTCTCTCAATCTTTTGAAATGTTTTACGAGGTACACTTCGAGTTGTTATTGCTCATTTAACTGGACACATGTCGGGTGTTTGTAAGGCTATAACCGTATGCGCAATGCGTTAAACTCCAGCGTACGGGTGATTTAGCGGACTTCTCAAAGGCGCAGATATACTACATAAACTGGAATATAATGGATTGTTTTAAACACTCCATAAACAAGCATTTCAATGGAAACCTAAATAATAAATATGATTTTCTCTTATTTCACAGCTGGATGCAAAGAAAAGTCCGTTGGCTCTCTTGGCACAGACGTGCTCTCAAATCGGAAAACCAGACCCTCCGTCTTCTTCCAAACTCTCATCTGTAACCTCGAACGGATCTAGTGACAAAGATACCAAATCCGGACCACTAAAAATGAGTGACATTGGAAATGAAGACAAATCTAGCTTCAAGCCGTATTCCAAATCGTCAGAGAAGAACAAGGACTCCTCTTCCGGCAGTGGCAGCCTGAGTGGAGATAAAGCAAGTTTCCGAGTGCCTAGCGCCACCTGCCAGCCATTCACCCCCAGGACAGGCAGTCCCAGCTCCTGCCATTCTGTGTCTCCGCTGCCGTCTGATGGCAAACAAGGAGACAAGGAGGATAAGAATAAGGAATCTGATAGTAATAAAAACAGTACAACGGAGGGGAACGGTAGCGGAAGTCACAGCCGGATATCTGGGATTAACAGCGAGGTTAGCAAACACCAGGAGCCCACCTCTGGATCAAAGGCTATCACATCAGACTCACTTACATCGATCTCCTCCGCCTCGTCTGTGTTGGGTTCAGGAGGACTCATAGCGCCCGTCTCCCCTTACAAACCCGGTCACACCGTTTTCCCCCTTCCGCCTGCCGGCATGTCTTACCCTGGAAGTTTAGCAGGTGCGTACGCGAGCTATCCCCAGCACTTTCTTCCTCACGGAATGACATTAGATCCGACCAAATCCGGCAGCCAATTACTTAGTGCTCAGTTTGCCGCCGCCAGCCAACTTCAGTGCAGTAAGGCTGGGAGCAGTCCCTTGGCCGGTGCTTCTCCTCCGTCTCTAATGTCTGCTAACCTGTGCCGGGATCCGTACTGCCTGAGTTACCACTGCGCGAGCCACTTATCCGGTGCTTCCAGTGCCACCCAGTGCCACGAGTCCTCGGCCTTGAAGCCCGGATACCCCCTCATGTACCCAACTCACCCGTTGCACGGCATGCACTCCTCGCCGCCATCATTCGCCGGACACCCGTTATACCCCTATGGCTTTATGCTCCCAAATGACCCTCTGCCGCACGTCTGTAATTGGGTGTCGGCCAACGGACCTTGTGACAAGCGTTTTTCTTCTTCCGAAGAGCTTCTTAATCACCTAAGGACTCACACTGCTTTTGCTGGGACGGAGAAGTTGATATCAGGATACCCGGGTTCATCGTCACTAGCCAACGCCGCCGCGGCCGCCATGGCTTGTCATATGCACATGCCCCCGAACGGGGGCCCGGGAAGCCCCGGAACGCTCACACTCAGGAGCCCGCATCACCCTCTTGGACTGAGCACGCGCTATCATCCTTATTCAAAGAGCCCCCTGCCCCCTGGTGCGTCGGTTCAGATGCCGGCTGCCGCAGGTCCATATTACTCCCCGTATGCCTTGTATGGACAGAGACTGACCACGGCGTCTGCGTTAGGATACCAGTAGAAGATACAGACAGACGGATAACCATACATTTATAAAGGAGATTTTAGGCCTAAATGACTTTTATATTGGTTGTATTTCATGCAGGACGGGATCCGTGGGCTCAATGTATTTATTTGCGATAGCTCCAAGCGTGACAAAAATAAAATAATTATAATATAATTTGTAAGAGACTCAATGTGCATTATTTTATGTACAATGAAGATATATAGGTCTTTTGGATAACGTCATTTTAAAATTTTTATATAGTTTTAACATTTTAGGCAATGTTGTTTTTTATGTTGTCATCGGGATAGTTTCAGGCTGTTTTCTGGATTCGTCAGTGTTTTAATGTGACAACGTGTTTTTCATTGGAATGCCGTGGCCTATTTGATGCTTGGGCCCGTACGGCGCGTGCCCAATGATTTCCAAATAACGGTACCATATAATTACTTGTGTATTTATTGCTGGCAAAAATATCCCTTCATAAATTAAGTTATCACTTCCAGATGTTAAATCAGCGATATTAGTCTGGAAGTTTGTTTTTAAACAAATGATTAAACATAGAAAATGTAATGTTCTGGTATAGACCTAATGATAAACACTTGAGTATTTCAGACATACGAATAATATGTATTTAAAAACATTACATAGCTAGTTTAATTTGCACCATGGAATTTCAAATGCGTGTAGACGGTTCACTATTTAAAATTTGTAGCCATATATTTTATTACAATATTAATCACATGTCCATACCTTTAACAAGTTAAAATACACTGATGATCTTAACGTAGCTCTGCCAAATTGTAGCCTATTATTTTACGGACAAATTGTATTTGAAATGTAGCCTACTATTATACGGATAAATTGTATTTGTTTTTGTAATTTAGGCAGTAATCATCAATTCCACGATGTCATTTACAAATTCAACATTGTTTTCCACTAATTACTTGAAGGCTATTTTTTATTTAACACTCAGGTACGAAGTTATGTTTTCAGTCTAGATAAATTACAGGAAGGTAACATGTGCAGTTTTCAGTAAAACACGCAAGTCCATTAGCACGCTTGGAAATAACATTCAGTTGTAAACATTTACAGCACCTAGTCCTAGGACATGAATTATTGTTTTGCGTCTTCCATCCTCACTGACTTATTTTTGGACGGATTCTGTCGCATAAAATGAGCAAAATGAGCCGTCAATTTGACCAAGCAGAGTATATCATAAACGAGGAGAATGCATTTCTTAATCTGTTAAAAACATTTCGGCCTATAAGCGACTATTTTTAATGGTCAAGATTTAATGGTCTCTTTGATCTGACCACTTTGTACCTCTTTATTCTTCAAAAGAACAATCTTAATAAAATTGTTCTAAAGAAAACCAAACAGTTCTGGAAGATAGTTTTCTGCATTTGTCCATACCATAACACAAGCCAACTAGTTTCACTAAATTTATGACTTTGCCATCTGGAAAACAAAAACCTTTGGGACCAACTCTCACAGAAAACTCTAAAATTAAGTATCAGGCAGCAACATTAAAGACGTTGACACAGTATTGTAAAGTAGCCTACTCTGTGTAAGTACAGGTGCTTGCGTGCTCGCGTGAAAAATGCCATTGATTAATTTAAGAAATGCAAGGTTTTATCCAAAGATGTAGGCCTACTTTGAGTTAAAATTTACGAGATCTTGTATTACATCTTTTATTAACAACGAGGAATGTAGCAACGTTAAATAAACGGCAGCTGTGCTTAACATTGATTTATGATGACACGCAATGTGGGACATTTCCACAGCTCTGTGATTGCAGTAATGAAGCCATATAATGCCGATAACATGAAATGAAGCAAGGCCTTACCCGCTAAATCATCTCCTTAAACACATCTAGTGAATCAGGCAAACGACGTCATTATCCATCTCAAAGTAAATCACATCTATTCCCAAGAGATAAAGTCAACATCATTAATGGTCTCTTGTCATATTCATCAAATCGACCGCCCCTTTTCAACAGATTAATCCCTTGCCGTCGCTCGCTCCTGAGATGCATGATAATGAAGCCTGTAGCCCACAACTCACCACCTCAACCAGGCCGCTTTAATGATGTTATGTTGGGCCATTTTCTCATTTACAAATGGCACATAAATTTAATGTGGAGGGGGAAAAATCAAATATGTGAGCCTGTAAAATGATGTCACTGCTCATGTAAATTATATCACTGCTCATGAATCTTTCCTCGTTTGGGGACTTGAATGGTTTGGGGTTTTAACTGTAAAACTGAAAAAACAGTTCCAGAAATGTAAATAGTAAGCTTAACATATATAACACAGATACAAATAAGATAATCTACCATGTGCTACATATTAAATAAACGGCATATGCATAGTAAACTGTACACCGGGTGAAAAGAAGACGGCTGATAATAATTAGTACATGTGTAAGTCCTTAGCTAGTTCTGGAGATGTCGGGATAATCATGAACATCTCTGCGGAGTAAATCGTCTTCCCTACTGAGGGTACTCAATGATCCCTCCCACTTCCCATCCTGCCTCTCATTGGGTTATGGACCTGTCAGTCACATTGAAAGCATTAAATCTGCTGCAGTTTTCTCAAAGTGAGATAGTCTTTGTGGGATAGTCTAGATGTCTTTGTGATTCCTGTCTTAGTCACACGTCAACCTGACACCTGTTTTACTTTGAACCTCAACACCATGAAGATTTCAGGCACTTTTCGGTGCCCAGTAAACACAGCAGTGCACCATAAATGGCTCACAGACAAAATGCTGATGTTAAGATTTGTGAGCCTGGTCCGGACCTGGCCGGGCCGGGTTTTAATGCTGTTGGCACGTCCATCCATTGTGCTAAGCAGCTGGATCCCATGTGTGTTTAGTGTCGTCAATATGGTGTCTGGAAGCTGTTATTGTTGAAGGCATTGGAACGTCATAGATATACTGAGGTAATGCTTGAAAAGCTCTGGAGACAGGCATTCAATCTGTTTGAGTCCCAAATCACATCATATTGCCTATTTAATGCCCTGTCTTTAAATGGCCCCCACTTGCTGTGATGAAAAGTAGTCCACTAAGAAGGGGAAAGGGTGTTGTGTTTTTTTAACGGGGCTGGTGGTGTACAGAATGGGATTCACGGTCTCATTCGTTTTTAATCCAAGCACATTCTGCTTCTATCTTTCAAGTGGAAATGGGTTGGAGATCTTGGGCTGCGTATGAGTTGTTTATGTGATCTTGCTTTTTAGGAGATCCTGAGATGTATCTAATATATATCTATTTTTTATTATGATGTGAAAATTAAGAGCCAGAAAGTGAAATGTGCACAATCCTCTTTGGATTTGGCGCCCAGGTTCTCACAACGTGGTGTCAATAAAAAAAAAAATTGTATGCAAAGCAATGCACTTATTGGGTCATGAAAAAGGAAGGTATCCCAGAACAGTTCTGATATCAGAAGAAATACTTATTCACTCAAAGCAACACGTTTCCAACTGTCCCACATGGTCAGTTCCAAGTTCTAGATTTTTTTATATTACATTTATATATAATAGTTATTTTATTTTACCAGTTAAGTTGGCTACGGTGAGATTTCTATACACAGCAACAACCTTATTCTGTCCTCTTTTGCAATAACTTGTTTCATTTGTTTCACCAATGTTACTGAAGAAAGTCTGCCATTTTAGTTTGTGGTAAAAACTAATAAATACAGGTGCCTTAGAGCATGTTAAGGCTCATGGGAGATGTCTTGGTCTATAGAATGTAAATCCCATCCATGTAATAGGTATTTTGCAAACAAATTCAATAGTATTTCACTGGCTTTGGATATCAGAGACCAACAAAATACTAGTTTACTCATCTGGAGTCATGTGTTAGCAACCTTACTAGTTCAGCTTAGGGCACAGTGTGTTCAACAATAAATACATTTCAGGGTGTGAATTAACAAGGAGATTTGTTTTGTCTGTGCTCTCTATTGAAATTCAAGCAAAACTATTTTCAAATGTTTCAGCATTTCGATTCTCTGCACTTGAGGTGCACTCAAGGTGAGGAACTCATTGTGTTATGAAAGAGGAATTCACTGTGATACAGATTTAACTGAGGTCTGGGATGTGAAATCTCTAATGCCCGATATCTCAGAACTATGCTTTGCGGAGATAGAACCCTCTCGTCCCAAGGTCTCATATCTAATAAAAGTAATGATTGAAATGTCCAATATAATATTACTGGACTCCAGACACATTTTTTACTGGCACATTTACTTTCATACAGTTGGGACTTTGCTAAAACATTTGGTAGCACCTTGAATGGAGATTACTTTAATGTGGGTCCCAAATGGTATCCTGCTATTCCTTTTATAGTGAACATCAATAGTGCCCTATAAAGGGAACAAGGTGCCATTTTGCTCATGACCCTATAATTCTATAGTTCTATATTGTGGTTCTATAGAACTACAAGGAAAAGTTGTATAATAGTCCTGTAATCCTTTGTATAAATTAGGAAACTCTTCGGTGGTGGCTTATCTGGTTAGCTTGGATAAGCCTTAAACGATGGTAATGTACGCTGTGCTGGAAATGGAGGCCGGCTCACTATTTACAAAGGCAAAGGAAAACAGATGACCTTTCGCACGTTCAATCAACTGAGAAGTGTGTATTCAATCATCCTGAGAGAAGGGCTGGTTTATTTTTGCTGGAGAATGACTTTAGTTCTCTAAACAAAAGACATATTAATCACCACTTCATCACTTCCTGATTCTGACAGGGGAGGGTAAACCCACTCCGTACCAAATGGCCCTCTATTCCCTACATAGTGTGTTCTTTCTGTCCAGGGCCATAGTATTCCGGTCAAAGCCCTGCTCTTTGTAGGTAATAGGGGGCCATTTGGGACTTAAACACGAGAAGCAAAACCTGTGTTTTACATCCCACAGATTATTCTGGACAAATGGCAAGCTTCTGTCTGTATAATTACATTCTGTATTCCATTTCTGTATTCTACTCTATTAAGTGAGACATTCGACCATATCCATTGTAACTGATAGATATTACTTAAAGACTGCACTCTGTTTATGTCTTTATATGTAAATAGAAAAGAAAGTTTGAAACGGAAAAACCCGGCATATTGGTTCGTAGTAACGACTGGGTGAATCATGATAGCAGTGTTTGCGTTCCTACAAGGAAGTTCATTTGCAAATTTTAATCTACAGCTCTGGAAAAAATTAAGAGCCCACTGTACCTTTTCTTTCCAAAAAAGTTTTGAGTGAGTAACAAAAGGGTTAAAATTAAGAGACCACTGCAAATTGAACGCTTCTGTTCTTCACTTCCTTTTTGACTATTTTGGAAAGTAAAGAGAAAGGTGGGAGTTCTATTCAACAATAAAGAATGAAGGTATGTTCAAAACGTTGCCGGTGTGGC
The DNA here is from genome assembly GCF_011004845.1 of Esox lucius. NCBI lineage: Eukaryota > Metazoa > Chordata > Actinopteri > Esociformes > Esocidae > Esox > Esox lucius. The sequence goes on along the minus strand of NC_047574.1, from coordinate 2,498,766 downwards.
TTTGATAAGGACAACCAGTCTCTGCCTGGGGCTCCCAAATCACTAAAACTGCCACTGATGTTGGAGTGGAACGGGGAAGACTTCTTTTGAATTTTGCTTAATGTTGTTGTAATTCCCTTTTCATCCACATGGGGCACATCCAATGTGTAGCAAATTTAGAGCATCCCTCCCATCACATCTAAACGAATATGATTCCAATATAAAGCTACGGAGAAAATTAAGAGACCACTGCACCTTTCTCTTTCCTTAACAAAAAGCAGAAAAGGAAGGTTTTGTACAGTTTCTTAATCATAATCAATCCAGTGCATTCATATACCTTCCTTTTCTCATTATGCTGCACCTTTCCTGATCTGTCAGCTGGGAGGGCAACATACTGTATACCTGGAACAGACATTTTATTCTGTGTCACTACACAGTCAGAGCTTTCTTGGGGAGCCAGTGGACTGTAAACGTCAACATTGCTCATTTGTAATCAGTAGCACTTTCGCTATCACATCATAATCAATAGTGGCGTCACTGTAATTAAAATGTGTGATGTTAGAAGAACGACATGATAGAACTGAATCTGTCTGGTGTCCGTTCGTTAAGGTCCAGGTCAGGGATAACGCTTTCTCATGTGACTGTCAAACAGTCATATTCATTTTCTAAATTTTCTTCTTCTGCCGTTTTAAATTTAGGAGGACATGAGGTCTTGGCCCCCACCTGAGGAGTACCAGGCTTGAAAGACCCGTTGCTGTCCCTGTCCAAAGTCCTCCTGGTTGTGTTGCAGATCAAGACGATACCTGACGATTTCAGCTGCCACTCTGCTGACTCCCCCCCCCCCACCCGTTTTGTCCTTGTCCATCTGGTCATGTTTCCGACCATGGATTAGGTTTAAATAGACTCTGAACTCAGCCAACATGCATTTATTAATTATTACAATTTGTACTATTAATATGTTAACCCCTGGGCACCCCTCTGAGCCTGGTTCTTCTCTAGGTTTCTTCCTAAATTTCAGCGTTCTTAGGGAGTTTTTCCTAGCCACTGAAATTCAACACTACTGTTGTTTGCTCCCTGAAGGCTGGGTGTTTTGTAAAAGCACTTTGTGACAACTGCTGATGTAAAAAGGGCTTTATAAATACATTTGATTGATAGATTGATTTTAGGACAAAAATATAAAGAAACAATGTATTATTATATTTAAAAAAATGTATTTCAGTTTTGATTTTCATGGGGACTGTGGCCTTCTGGGGCCATAAGCAGCTGTCTACCTTGCCTAATGGTTGCGGCCGCCACTGTCTTGCACCACATCCAATCACAATACTGGCTTGTGATATTTACTGCAAAAAAGATAATTCCACTATTACTTTTCACTTTAATTCATATTTTTAAGGGGGAGGGGGGTGCCTATATTCAGATATACTGTATATCAGTTTGCTAATATACCCCTGCATGTCCACATTAAAACAGTTCCATATGTTAACTCAGTAAAAATTATATGCAGTTCTTTTTCTGTTAATCAACTAGCTGTTTAGCTATAAGCCTTGCATAGGCTAGCACAATAAGATTAGCTTTGTAGCTAATGAAACCCAATCAAAAGTTATGAATTTATCAGCTCACAGATTACAATCCAACAATGTATTCATGATTGACAGCTAAATCCATTTGATTAAGAAACCTTTCAGTTAATGGTCAGATTTTCAAATCATTTGGCTACCCTGCAAGATGTAATAATTCAAGAAAATAATAATTCAAAATACTGTTTGGGCTTCACTGGTTAGTTTTGGGTCAGAATAAGGGTTAGGATTAGGTTCAGATTAGGATTAAAAAACTCAATAAAATGTTGAAGTCCCCCTTTGTGTATCTAGATTTGACATCTGTGTGTGTGTGTGTGTGTGTGTGTGTGTATGCATGTGTGTGTCTGTGTGTTTGTGACCATGTAGGCCAAGGTAATGCATAACAGTGCCCGAACTAACATTTCCCATGAAGAAGGAAATCTGTCAACCTGGTAACCCTAAAAGGAAAGTGCGAGAGCAGAGCTGTGGCTGCTTCTCTGTCAGTACACAACCCTGTCATTAACTATGAAAATGTTGTAAACTTGTAAGTGCAAGTCACAAATGCATCCTGCGGGTCATGAATATATAATGTAACTGTCAAATAATAATCACAGTCAGCAAATATGTCCATACAGTCTCACAAACATCCAAAAACCAATAGTTAATCATTAACAATCATGTTTTTGTGAATGGCACAGCATTTGTTTATCTGCATTTTACAGATTTATGTATAACATTTGTGAGTGGACTTTTGGGAGTACATATTTGTGATTTGCTCCACATATTTGTTATTGTGGATACATATTTGTGAGTTGCATTTTATGTATTAATTGTACACAAAATCTAGATTAGGACCTCCTTATTTCTGGCAATACTTAAGTCTCCAGAAACCATACATGTTTAACATTTTCACAAGTAAGTTTCAAATATCACTTAATACCATCATCAAGTTTTTTTCCATGTGATTTCTGTTAATTCGTATCTGTAAGTGCATTTTTGTTGTCTGTGATTTTTGTTTGACAGTTGAATTAGACATTTGTGACTCGCAGTATATATTTGTGACTCACTACTTACAGGTTTACAACATGTTGATAGTAATATCCATAACTAACACTCTTTCTACAGAAAGCCGTGCAGACAGGGACCACTGACATGACCAGTACCACAGAGACAGAAAACATTGTCTCCCAATATCGTTTGATGCGCATTCCAAATGGCATATTAGTGGACTATAGTAAACAGAGCCCTATGAACCCTGGTCAAAAGTAGTGCACTATATTAAACAGCCCTATGAACCCTGGTCAAAAGTAGTGCACTATATTAAACAGAGCCCTATGAACCCTGGTCAAAAGTAGTGCACTATATTAAACAGAGCCCTATGAACCCTGGTCAAAAGTAGTGCACTATATTAAACAGAGCCCTATGAACCCTGGTCAAAAGTAGTGCACTATATTAAACAGAGCCCTATGAACCCTGGTCAAAAGTAGTGGACTATATTAAACAGAGCCCTATGAACCCTGGTCAAAAGTAGTGCACTATATTAAACAGAGCCCTATGAACCCTGGTCAAAAGTAGTGCACTATAATAAACAGAGCCCTATGAACCCTGGTCAAAAGTAGTGCACTATATTAAACAGAGCCCTATGAACCCTGGTCAAAAGTAGTGCACTATATTAAACAGAGCCCTATGAACCCTGGTCAAAAGTAGTGCACTATATTAAACAGAGCCCTATGAATCCTGGTTAAAAGAAGTGCACTATATTAAACAGAGCCCAATGAATCCTGGTCAAAAGTAGTGCACTATATTAAATAGAGCCCTATGAACCCTGGTCAAAAGTAGTGCACTATATTAAACAGAGCCCTATGAACCCTGGTCAAAAGTAGTGCACTATATTAAACAGAGCCCTATGAACCCTGGTCAAAAGTAGTGCACTATATTAAACAGAGCCCTATGAACCCTGGTCAAAAGTAGTGCACTATATTAAACAGAGCCCTATGAACCCTGGTCAAAAGTAGTGCACTATATTAAACAGAGCCCTATGAACCCTGGTCAAAAGTAGTGCACTATATTAAACATAGCCCTATGAACCCTGGTCAAAAGTAGTGCACTATATTAAACAGAGCCCTATGAACCCTGGTCAAAAGTAGTGCACTATATTAAACAGAGCCCTATGAACCCTGGTCAAAAGTAGTGCACTATATTAAACAGAGCCTTATGAACCCTGGTCAAAAGTAGTGCACTATATTAAACAGAGCCCTATGAACCCTGGTCAAAAGTAGTGCACTATATTAAACAGAGCCCTATGAACCCTGGTCAAAAGTAGTGCACTATATTAAACAGAGCCCTATGAACCCTGGTCAAAAGTAGTGCACTATATTAAACAGAGCCTTATGAACCCTGGTCAAAAGTAGTGCACTATATTAAACAGAGCCCTATGAACCCTGGTCAAAAGTAGTGCACTATATTAAACAGAGCCCTATGAACCCTGGTCAAAAGTAGTGCACTATATTAAACAGAGCCCTATGAACCCTGGTCAAAAGTAGTGCACTATATTAAACAGAGCCCTATGAACCCTGGTCAAAAGTAGTGGACTATATTAAACAGAGCCCTATGAACCCTGGTCAAAAGTAGTGCACTATATTAAACAGAGCCCTATGAACCCTGGTCAAAAGTAGTGCACTATAATAAACAGAGCCCTATGAACCCTGGTCAAAAGTAGTGCACTATATTAAACAGAGCCCTATGAACCCTGGTCAAAAGTAGTGCACTATATTAAACAGAGCCCTATGAACCCTGGTCAAAAGTAGTGCACTATATTAAACAGAGCCCTATGAATCCTGGTTAAAAGAAGTGCACTATATTAAACAGAGCCCAATGAATCCTGGTCAAAAGTAGTGCACTATATTAAATAGAGCCCTATGAACCCTGGTCAAAAGTAGTGCACTATATTAAACAGAGCCCTATGAACCCTGGTCAAAAGTAGTGCACTATATTAAACAGAGCCCTATGAACCCTGGTCAAAAGTAGTGCACTATATTAAACAGAGCCCTATGAACCCTGGTCAAAAGTAGTGCACTATATTAAACAGAGCCCTATGAACCCTGGTCAAAAGTAGTGCACTATATTAAACAGAGCCCTATGAACCCTGGTCAAAAGTAGTGCACTATATTAAACATAGCCCTATGAACCCTGGTCAAAAGTAGTGCACTATATTAAACAGAGCCCTATGAACCCTGGTCAAAAGTAGTGCACTATATTAAACAGAGCCCTATGAACCCTGGTCAAAAGTAGTGCACTATATTAAATAGAGCCCTATGAACCCTGGTCAAAAGTAGTGCACTATATTAAACAGAGCCCTATGAACCCTGGTCAAAAGTAGTGCACTATATTAAACAGAGCCCTATGAACCCTGGTCAGAAGTAGTGCACTATATTAAACAGAGCCCTATGAACCCTGGTCAAAAGTAGTGCACTATATTAAACAGAGCCCTATGAACCCTGGTCAAAAGTAGTGCACTATATTAAACAGAGCCCTATGAACCCTGGTCAAAAGTAGTGCACTATATTAAACAGAGCCTTATGAACCCTGGTCAAAAGTAGTGCACTATATTAAACAGAGCCCTATGAACCCTGGTCAAAAGTAGTGCACTATATTAAACAGAGCCCTATGAACCCTGGTCAAAAGTAGTGCACTATATTAAACAGAGCCCTATGAACCCTGGTCAAAAGTAGTGCACTATATTAAACAGAGCCCTATGAACCCTGGTCAAAAGTAGTGCACTATATTAAACAGAGCCCTATGAACCCTGGTCAAAAGTAGTGCACTATATTAAACAGAGCCCTATGAACCCTGGTCAAAAGTAGTGCACTATATTAAACCGAGCCCTATGAACCCTGGTCAAAAGTAGTGCACTATATTAAACAGAGCCCTATGAACCCTGGTCAAAAGTAGTGCGCTATACGTAGCACGGGGTGTATTTTTGTGGAACAGCCCCTGGCCTCAGAGAGCTGACTGCTTTTCGGGGCCATGATTAATGACTTATGGTCCTATTGTGTAGAGGCCCACTAATTAACCACAGACCGAGTGAGGACATTCTATGAAAAGCTTTCCTGATAACCTGAACTCTTTCCTCTCTCCTTCCCTTCTTCCTTCCCTCCCGCCCGTCCAAACCTTGGCATGTGGAAGCTCTTAGTGACAAATTTGCAAGGAGCAGACCAACATTGAGTAAGATGAATGGTCTCACCGTGAACAGTAAACAGGCTGTAATTTAACAGTATTTAAAAGTATGACTTGCTGGCGTTGTGCTCCTATAGCGTTCGTGCTCTCTAGTTTAGGAACCGACGCCAAAAGCCCCCCACAACCACCCCACCCCCACCCCACCCCCTGCTGTTGGTTTAAAATTAGGCTTGGCATGTTCATGTGGGGTGTTTCTGTGGGACTGCATTGCCAGTCGTATGGGTTGTTTTCCCTGTTAAGAGTTTTCAGGGCTTTTCTTTTAAACATAGTTTTCTGGGACAAGGCGACCAGTGGACTTTCTTTTAAAACTTCTGTGTCTCTGGGCTTTTTAGAATTTCTTCTATAACAGAGAAAAATGTCTGACAAGCGTATCAGCTGCATGAATGTGTCATTAAACAGACTGACAAAAGTGTTTCCATCTGATATTGAAAGGCCATGGGAAGGACTTACAAATCACTGTTGTCTCTGGCTGAGTCTGCAATCCCAAATGCCCCCTATTCAGTCTTTACTACACTACTGTTGACCGAATCATATAGGGCCCTGGCCAAAGGCTGTCCAGTGTATCTCCTGATAGTCTACAAGCCTGCAGTCACCCTCCGGACACACTGTCACCCCTTTGTAGTAAGGGGTACGAACAAAAGTTCACAGTCATGTTGATCAGCTAAATTAAAATACAGCGTCAGACTTGTCGCACCTTGCTCAAGGTAATGGTTCTGGGGCCAGATGTACTGCCTTGACCTACGGCAACAGGCTTTGGAAATTGGTACGAGTTTGTGTTTTTTTATTCAATTTTTTTTCTTCCAGTGGGAAAAATATAGATTTTCCATGCACTGACACTGATGAAAAATGATAGGAAACAAAAATGATCCACAATAATGTAGAAAATGAAAGATCGTGCGAGGACATTAGAGTGGCACAACATGCATAACGGCCGCTGACAAGCCATTACGTGTGATGGACACCTCACTTACCTAAGTCAAATATAACAGACTGGCATTCATTAACATACAGGAGGGGCGTCAGAATCAAGCCTAACCATCTGGTTAAATCGACAGAATAATCTACGGCTCGTGATTAGGTCTAAGCACCAGAGTTTCTCTTTAATCTTTTTGAGCTTTCAGAAATTTCTATCAGCAATTCTGCACCACACAGCACATCATTCATCTTCGTGACGAATGGACTGTTTTCCCAGGTTCCAAAATTAGATCAGCAGAAAAAAATCCATCTTGTCAAAAACTGGGAAAATAATTTAGATTTGGGTTTTCTTTCCCAGGCCTCTAGTTTTCAGTGTCTTGTTAGCAGGCTATGCTACTACAGCCCCTTTCTCGTTCTGTCTTTTCATGCCCTATCCATAGTCCTACCACATTTCTCTTAGTCTCTTTCTAAATCTGTCAGCCCTTCTCTCTCTGCCTGTGTCTCTTCAACTCAGATTATGAGGCTAATTTCCGTTCGTGTCTGCCTAGCTCTCTATACAGGACCGCCTTTATAGATGAGCTACTCAGGTGCCATTTTGGCTTGTGATCCTTCTTCACTGGCCGTGCCCCTGGGACTCCACCACAGACCCTGTATGGGTCTGTCGCATTCCAATCCTCTGCACAAGGCTTTACTACTGACCGAGGTTTACGGGGAACAGAACTGTTGTCTACAACAACGCAACAGCCTGCAATACCACGACCAAAAGCATCGCCGAGTGAGCCATCTCAAGTCGTCCAATCAGTCCAGCTCCGGCAAATCAGCGAGGCAACACGACTGAGAACCTGCGATGGTTGTCAGACATTAAGCCGGGGATGTTTCCACGGGGATGTTTTAACCCACCGCGCCGCTGCGGAAAGGGGAAGTGGCTCTTGTGTTTTTTTATTTCGTTTTTACAGGAGGCCTGTCCTGTCAGCCGCGACCGCGGAGTCATAACAAATCACCGGCGCTCAGCTGAGGCTGAACATTGCGGGCGTCTGGAGGTAGACGGATGACCCACGGGTCTTTGAAGTGCTTTGGCAGTTCGGGATGGGTCCGCACGCGCTGACAGAGAAATATACACAACAGAGCCACCAATAATGAGAACATTAAACATTCCAGCCACCTGACACACTGACAGAATTTGCCCGGCCTGACATCAATCATCCTCCCAGCCCAAACCTTGACAATTAGTCCCCTCTGATACTCCCAGTAACCTCACTCTCTCTTGCTGTCTCTCGGGGCGTTTACTACAGCGGTGAGGGTATAGCTTTAGGACGCTGGGTTAAGGACTTGGAAAAACAACAGGTGTGTTTAATTAGCTGACACTTTACAAGGTGTATTATAAGATATTGTGGTTCAATCGTTATTACATCGTCACATTGAATCAGCAGCCTTTTGGCTTGCGGGCTTCATTGGATTTTGAAAATTAGACGTAGGGTCGCATATGTATGACTTGTTTGTAAGAATCATATTGCAGGCCAGACAAGTTCAGGTATTAAAACATGTCTAGGGCCATTCATTCAAATTAAGGCTCAGACATTTAAGAGTGGGCTAACATTTTGAATATTCAAGAGAGCATGCATAGATACCGTTTGAATCTACATGGTGAGCTGTCTTGATATTTTAATACATATTTATAGTTGCATGTTCTGTCAATTATTAAATCTATTGACAATGAACAAAATCCAAATGAACTTATTTTTTAGAAAGCTAAGCCATTTTTGCAGTGTCTTTCAGGATTAATTCTTTACAAAGTGAACTGCAGTGTGTTTGGTCAATAAAAAGTATTTTCTTCAGTAACAAAAAAAGTTATACAGTTATCTAATTATGATAAATCCTTATTAAATTGTACTTTCAATAAAGCTGCACGGAATCTGTAAATTCACTGTCATTTTGTTCAAATGTTTTTGATCCCAGTTTTGCTGTTATCTCTTTATTTCAGATAAATTTGATGACATTTCTGAAGATATTGATATTTTGCTCTGATTGTTGCAAAATCCAGTCAAACTAGCTCAGGGTTCCAAGACCTACAGGTTTTTAAAAAATTTAAGAATTTGAGCATTGTTCTGGAATTTTTTCTAAAGCAATTTTTTATATTATGGTGGATTGTATTATCGGACATTGTATAAAGGAAAAAGTACTCTTAGGTTTAATGGAGGATGCTAATTTTTTTCCAATGAAAATGAATCACTATCGTTGCTTGATTGTTAAGAATACAGCAGTCACAAAGCCAAAGATAAATACAACATTTTATAACTGACCTCACTGTATTATTTCAGATCTCAGACATAAAAGAAATACAGGGTTGTAGTGATGCTTCTCCTTAGAATAACCAAAATGGGCTAAAAACGAAAGAAGCCCCCTTTATTTTCCAAATAATGTTGTATTCAGCATGTGTTTATAATACAGCAGTCCGCTCAGAAATGTGCATTAATGATGGCTTGCAGGCATTTGGAAGCTATATAAATATTTCCAGTGGAGCAAACACTTATGGTCTATTATTACTGGGAAAAGGACATGGTTCAACATTAAACACACCGTGGGCTGTAATACTCTTAAAAAGGTCCTGCAATAACCACCAAGTCCTCAGGTTTACAGCCTCTATGTCATGGTAACCATGTATTACTGCTGCTATCTTCAAAACACTTATTTGTGAAAACAAAATAGCATCGTACATTATTTTTTGGATGCTTCACTAAATCTTTTAAAGTTTGATTCCTATAAAAACAATTGTTTAGAGCATAGCTTTACTTTATTTCTCTGATTTACTTTTGAGCGTTAAGTGTGTCCCAACTCCCGCTAGATTCCCAGAGTCAGTTGAACCAAACAAATCTGACAGGCAAAACTGTAAGCAGTTTTTTAAACTTAATTCACTCGCATCTCTTTAGTTACACTAAGACAAATGAGCAATGTAAGCCAACAGTATGCTGGCAAAAATGTATTTGATGTATGACAAGGGTATTGGAAAGATGGCCGACTCCCAAGCCGAGAGCATTACTGTATCTCCCCTTCAACTCAGTGGAGAAGCAAAACACCCGTAAGCCTAGCGGCCAGCCATGCAAGTCGACCAGGCCAGTGACTGACTGGCCTATTACAGCATGTCTACCTGAAACTGAAGCTGAATAATTAGGGGTTGTGAGGATGATGAATTACTTTCCTAACCCTCGGGGATGGCAGACTAAATGAGGACGGAACTAATTGCCGTGCGAAATACTTTGGCATGAATGTGTGTGTCGGGGGTGGGAGTTGGGTCATCAAGCATGCAGAAACCCAACTTAAAATACTATTTGAAATAATTAAAATATATATATATTTTTTTACATTCAAATACTTTCAGCTATTGCTCCAGCCATGCCAGATGGGTGGGTCTTGCGGCCCTTGCAGCTAAGAGTATTGGTCACACCGTTGCCAGGAAAGCTTGGCCAAGCCCAGATAAACTATTCAGGAATATCTAAAGTAGTATTTTAACCCAGGCTTTGCCTGCAGCCTGACAAAAAGACAGCCCTGCAGTTGCCTCTCTGACTGCCCTGAACTCTGGGTTCTGCCACGGTTCACCGAATGTCCATAAATAATTGGTTGCTTACAGCTGAGATTCGGTGCCCCAAGTTATCTACCGTAACATGAGTGACAAAGTCCCTGCTGACCACATTAGCCTGCCACTTCCAACCGGGCGATTGTTTTCAGAAGTCACTCTCACCCTCCCACGGTCTTGTACTTTACAGGAAATTATAACCAGATGGCATAAATGACAGATTGCCACAAGTAATAGCGTAGAGCTATGCGCACGGGAGAGATGGCAAAAGAAATATGTATTTTTAAAGTCCATCGAGTGCCGAAGCTGAAGGGAGTGTCCGTCCCTGGTGTAAATTCTACTGCCCGGCTTAAATACTCTGAGGGGGAGTTCAGCAGCAAATCATTCCATTCTAAGTGACAACACAACAGGACTGAAATATATGTTACCACCTTTGATTTGTGACATGTAACTGGTTTGCGTAGTGATTGTGTGTGTGTGTGTGTGTGTATTTGTGCATGTGCATGTATCTGCGTGTGATTGTGCATTTCAGGTACATACTCGTAGATGTGTTTTTACAGGCTTATTTTGCAGCTTTGTATACCACCTGTGAGATGCCTTGCTGTCTTAGATGATACCAGACTATCCATTCTTCAGCCCAGTCTGAAGTCCTGTATGCTCTGGATCAGGCTTTCTTCCAGGACCTCTGCTTATTTGTTCCATCATCCCTCAATTCTGACCAGTCCCCCATTCCCTTCCACTGGGACACATCCCCATAGCATGATGCTCCTGCCACCATGCTTTGCCATTGAGACGGTGTTAACCTGGTGAGGATCAGTACCTTACCATAGCACTTGGCATTTAGGCCTTTAACAGATCATCTTTTTCCTTCAGACGGCAAGTCATATGCCTTTTAGTCAGTAGTGGTTTCTGTCCAGCCAATAAAAGTCTGATTGTTGGAGTGCTGCAGAGATGGTTGTCCTTTTGACAAGTTCTCACGTCTCTGCAAAATAAACTCTGAGGCTTTGTTTGAGTGGCCATTGAATTCTTGGTCACCTCCCTGACCAAGGCCCTTCATATCTGGCTACGTAGTTTGGCTGGACGGCCAGCTCTGGGAAAAATATTCTTACGAAATTATGGAGCCCACTGTGCACCAGGGAATGCATTCGCTTGATTGTTTTTTAACATTCCCCAGATTTACAGCACCAGTCAAAAGTTTGGACCCACCTACTCATTCAAGACTATTTCATGAAGCAGGGTGAGAATACAAAAAGTGTGCAAAGCTGTCATCAAGGCAAACAGTGGCAACTTTGAAGAATCTCCGTTATGATATGTATTTTGATCTATTTAACACTTTTTTAGTTGCTACATGATTCCATCTGCATTGTTTTATACTTTTGACGTTACGATTTGTATAATGTGCAAAATAGTAAAACAAAAGAAAAAAACAAGTTGTTGTTTCTTAAACGTTCACTGGAGAACTATTGAGAGTTCTTTGGAATTCATGGCTTGGTTTTTGTTCTAACATGCAAAATGCACTGTGAAATGTGAGACCTTGTATCGACAGATGTGTGCCTTTCTAAAACACATCCAATCAACTGAATTTGCCACATTTGGAATCTCATCTGGAGGAGGATCACGAGACCCAGGATGCATCTGAGCTCAGTTTCCAGTGTCTTGGTAAAGGGGTCTGAATGATAATGGACATGAGATGTCTCAGTTTTTCATTTTCAATGAATTGGTGAACATTCCTAAAATGTGTTTTTGCTTTGTCACTATAGGGAATTGTGGGTAGATTGATGGTAAAAACATGATCAATCATGAGTTTGCTCTGTAACATAACAAAAATATGGAGTAAATGAAGAGGTCTTAATACTTCCACTGCACTGTAGCTCCACGGGTCTGAATACTTCCCAGAGACACTGTAGCTCCACGGGTCTGAATACTTCCCAGAGACACTGTAGGTCCACGGGTCTGAATACTTCCCAGAGACACTGTAGGTCCACGGGTCTGAATACTTCCCAGAGACTCTGTAGGTTCATGGATCTGAAATGGCACTGGATTCACTGTTGATTGGACACCCTTCGCAGTCAGACCAACAGACATTATATTATGTGTGTTTTATTATCAGCGAAAGCCGCTGGTGAGTAATACATTTTTATTCAATTGAACGAACTGGAAGGTTTACAGCACAATCTGCTTTTGATGTTTCCTGGCCTGAGCTGAAAACACCTGCCTGGCTCTCATAGTGTGAGTCACAGCTAATATATTACCAGAGTAAGTGCCTGAACAGATGTTACAAAACCAGCGGGGAACTCAACCCTTTCCTAAGGCTGACTGGATGACTGGCTGGTTTTTAGTCAACCATATATGTGAGAGACTAGATCAGAGGACTTGTGTCATGTTTTGTCGATCTTCTCAATAAATCATTGTGAGATTTTTTAAGACATGCATTTGAAAAACAGTAAATCACTTGTGTGTATATCAACAAACCCATTCATTTTGTTGACCTCAAATAATGAATTGCAGGCCTACAATGTCTATGAAATTCCCCCTTGAAGTTTTTGGACTAAAGGGCGGTTAACCAAAATTGAAAATAATTTCCATTAACCTCAGCATGTTGACAAATGTTCGTAACCTTGCCGGATGTCTCCTTTACAGTTCTCCTATGTGGTCTTTTATTAACGTTCCTGTCCAGTGCCTCCATGTTTCTGTGAAAAATTACTTTTCATTTATTACATTATGAGTCAAATAATTTTCCTTCCAAAAAAATCTATTTTCAAAGTATTTCTTTGTTGGAATTGTGCGGGTGTAGCCCAGCAACCGAATGAGGAGGAAATATACTAGTCATAAAAAATAGTACAAGTAGACGAGTGACTGCCCAGCTCATTCTTCCCAGGAGGATGACATCATCCTTTGGAGGAAATAGCAAGCATATTTGAAATGATCTGTCTGAGATACGCATTTCTGAGTATGGTTCTGAGTAGGTAAATTTGGAACCTAAATCTGCCTAAATCTATGGTATCAATAAAAAATAAAATAAAATTGATGGTAGAAACTTTTGCGCAAAAATGTACATTCAACGTAAGGAACCATATTACATCAGCTTGGGAAAAAAAAGCTGAAATTCTCCTTTAAACATACACATTTGTATGATTTGTTGTGAATTGGAAAAATAACATACAACCCTGTTTCCAAAAAAGTTGGGACGCTATATCAGGCGAGAATGGGAATGCATCAAACAAGAATGGGAATACATCAAGCAAGAATGGGAATACATTAAGCAAGAATGGGAATACATCAAGCAAGAATGGGAATACATTTTGCTTTCAAAACTACCACAACTGGTCTCATTTCCCAAAAGCTTACAGAGCGTTGCAACACAGTGGTAAACATCAATCAATCAAATGTATTTATAAAACCCTTTTTACAACAGCAGTTGTCACAAAGTGCTTTTACAGAGACACCCGGCCTTAAACCCCAAGAAGCAAACAACAGTAGTGTTGGATAAACATGCCCGTCACAACCTTTTTGAAATGTGTTGCCGGCATCAAATTCAAAATGGGCATGTATTTTTCCAAACACATTAAAACTTCTCAGTTTCAGCGTTTGATATATTGTCAATTAAATAGAGGGATAATTCGGTATTAATCATCATTTTACGCAGCGTCCCAACTTTTTTGGAAACAGTGTTTTTGCAGGTTGCAGCAGTGTTGGTGCAGTACATATTCACATGACATAGCACACCAAGAACAGGGACCCATTGGGTCTCATGTGGACCACCTTGACAACTACCGGCATAGATTATTCCAAACATTGCTTTATGGGTACGTTTCACTTAGCTGGATGGATGCCATTTTACCCTGCATTTACTTACATGGTCATTCATCTAAAAATAGTGACAATGGATTCTAGTGATTCTATTGGATCAGACAGAGCGACTCATTCCCCTCGCCAATCCACCCCCTGCTCACCTCAACCCGACTGGGATTGAGACTGGGATTGGTCGTGACGTGCCTGTGACAGGGTCAGGTCACTTTTCGACAAAGCAAGGTCACTTTTCAAGAACAAGTATGTCCTTTGAGGAGCCTGTCCGTTTGATGGTGTGACTGTTGACCCCCTTCACCCGAATAACAGAGGTACTCAAGTATCATGTACAAAGTGATGATACCCAGACACCTCTAAAATAGATGTAGTGGTATATCACAATCTTACACTGTATCTGTACACCAGAAGGTTGCTCTAGGCATCTCTGTCAGCAAAGGGAAGTTCTATTACGACTGAAATATTTCTCTTTGTCAGCCTCCCTATATAATCCATTACAGGACAATCTCCCCCACTGACTGAAACTCAGTACTTGGCAACCAGGCAAGTTAGTGCCTCAGGCTGGTTAGGTGTTACTGTAAACAATTTATTGGAGGAAGCTGAAATGAACCCAAAGTAGCAGTTTAGTTTCCTATTATCATTGCTGCTTTGTTCTGGTATCCAGATCACAAGGATTCCTTGGAGGGTAAAGAACAGAAAATAGATACTGTACGTTAAAAATGCTAAAAACTGCAAAGGATCTAAATCTACAATACATTAGGTATTTTCAGTCAAATTTATAGTGGTAGTCTATAACAGGTTTGCGTCATGTGAAGGTCTATTGAACTCTCTCTCACACACACACACACACACACACACACACACATATTTGTTCTGTTCTGTTCACGCTGTGTCTTCTCCTTACATCTCACTGACACTCCGTCATCACCAGCAAACAACAAAGAAATATGCCCCAAGTCATCATCCATCACAGCAAGCCTTTTATGGCTCATCAAGAGTCAATGTCAGAGTCTGAGGAGTGTTCCAGACATGACATGACAGAAAACACTTCTGACGGAGGGCTACATGGCGTATGAGGACTTTGAAGGAATTAGTCAACATTACCATCTTTGTGAGGGACATGAGTTCTGACAAAGCAGGAGTTCCCGGCGTTCCTGAATGCAGTCTGATCCTTTGGTTTGAAGATTATGCTTGGCTTTTGATCCAACATTTTGATGGGTTGTGACTGTATTATGGACTGTGGTGTCTCTCTGTTTCAAGATACATTTTGGGATAAAGCAGTATTCTGAAACTAATATAACCGAGTCATTAACCAATCATACTTCATTCATAACACATCTTACAGAGAATTAGTTTCAAAGTAAAATTAAATCCAACTACATTGTATTCAATTAAACATTGTATATCATTGGGCAGGACATGATTGGAAAGAGATCTAGAGATGTATTGTTGGATAATGAAACAAAATACATTTAACTGCAGTTGACAGCAAAGGTAGAAGACAAGAAGGAATGGTTTTGTATATATTCTGTTCTCCTCAAATCAACCATCAAAAACAATGGTTATTTCATTGCACTGTTGCTTTATGCATGTTTTCCTACGCAAGGAGGGATTTTCATCAAGCATCCTTTATATTCACTAAATACAGCCAATCAATCACATTTATTTATAAAGCCTTTGTTACAACAGCAGTTGCACAAAGTGCTTTTACAAAAACACCCAGCCTTAAACCCCAAGGAGCAAACAACAGTGCCATCCCTTTGTCTCCAATTTTACTGAACTGTGACGGCCTAAACTCCCTGCAGAACCATGTCATCCAGCATCACAGCACCCTGGATCCAGTATCACAGCACTCTGCATCCAACATCACAGCACCCTGCATCCAGTATCACAGCACCCTGCATCCAGCATCACAGCACCCTGCATCCAGTATCACAGCACCCTGCATCCATCATCACAGCACCCTACATCCAGTATCACAGCACCCTGCATCCATCATCACAGCACCCTGCATCCATCATCACAGCACCCTGCATCCATCATCACAGCACCCTACATCCAGTATCACAGCACCCTGCATCCATCATCACAGCACCCTACATCCATCATCACAGCACCCTGCATCCATCATCACAGCACCCTACATCCATCATCACAACACCCTGCATCCATCATCACAGCACCCTGCATCCATCATCACAGCACCCTGCATCCATCATCACAGCACCCTACATCCAGTATCACAGCACCCTACATCCAGTATCACAGCACCCTGCATCCATCATCACAGCACCCTACATCCATCATCACAGCACCCTGCATCCATCATCACAGCACCCTACATCCAGTATCACAGCACCCTACATCCAGCAGCATGTGTTTTGTGCCACGCTAAACCGTTATTTGGAAAACAATGGCAAGGAAATCAAACCAAAGTGTGGGTGAATGTTGTACATTGTCCCTAGACTGATTTCTGGACAATGAAGTGAATTAGTCCTTTAAAGATTTTAAATGCAATGTTGCATCTTTTAACAACAACATTGCGAAACGTAAAAAAAACGAATAATATTTGAGTGGTCAACATAGCCAGCTGAAAACCTGTGGCACAGTTACGTTTTTTTTAAAGAGAACACTTCACTAACTAGTTGGGCCCATTGTCTACAATCTGCACATCTACAATCTGCACATCTACAATCTGCACATCTGTATTTCCCTATTCTTGGGTTCAGAAGCATAGCAGAGAGTACTGTTTGTCGAACAGGGATATTCCACTGTGTGTTTAAGTGTCTATCCAATTCTTCAAGTGAACCCTATCACACAATGAATCAGCAAGCCGAACTCAGAGTGTCAAAATCGTTTGTCATCAGTGATTCACAGCAGTCACTCAGGTCTGGAGTCCAAGGGGGCTGCTGACCACATCGCCTTTAAAATCTGTTAGAACTTTCCCGGCTATAAACCAACACTGTCCATCACCAGCAGTGGGCCGGGACTCAGTCAGCCTAACCCTAACCTTAACCCCATCAGAGCGTCTAGGCAAGGGAAGCGATTCCACAAGGCCTCGTCTGCCGCTCTGGCATTCCTGTTCGCTTCTCAAGACACTTGTCAGCATATCAGAGGCGCAGATGCTCGCCTGTCAAGGCCACTTCAGGGGGATCTGAGAGGAGAGACGTGTCCCAAATCACACACTATCCACTATTTAGTGCACGAGTGAAGCTCGATGAAAGGTTGGGCACCATTTGGGAAGCAGTCATGAGGATAGAGAGGCCTGAGGCTCCGCGGCCTCTGGTTGTGATTTGTGATGTCAGCCGTGTGTATCACCATGGAAAACGTAATTGCCCGCTGTCGTTTAACATCCCACATGTTCATGACATTATGTACCATTACCGCGGCTGCTTGGCAGGTCCAGCCCAACGACTTCACACCTGGAGGTTCCGGCGCTGACAAATTATTACAGGAAACTGTTGCCTGTGTGCACGGTTACTAAATAACCGGGGTCGGGTGGGTTTCTGTCCTACGCAAAGAAGACATACAGTCACTCTACACGGTGGACAGGGAGCGTGTGAGACAACGAGATAGGAGCAACTAGCACATAACATACAGATTTACAGTTGATGTACACATTTAACGTTCCAGTTCATTCAATGCTTTTTTGGTGCATGGAGGTGAACAGAGGTACAGGTGATCCTTTCATTGGGCAGAAGCGGACCCAAAACACACAGTGATAGTAGTGGTGAGGATGGACTACAATTAATGCGTTACGACAAATCTTGCTGAACTGATATTGTACTCCCACCACAGATTGTGGTGGATGAATGGGAGTTTAAATGATGTAGCTGAGTTAAAAATCTGAATCTAGAAACCAGATAATTATATGCAAGGGGACATTGTTAATTTCCGGATATATCCTTTCTTGGTTTAAAGGTAATCAGAGAAATCAGTAAGGTGTTTTGTAATGTAACACATGACAGCAACATATATTTACTAACCCATGACTTCAATGCAAAGGACTTCACTGCACAACTTGACATTTTTAAACTGTAATACTAATGCATGTTGATTTAAATGTCTCCATAATATAGAACTAAAAGGGAAAACATAATAAAGTTTACTATAAAAAAAATTCTTAAACATTCCCAGTATACATGATCTTTTATGGTTTTTGTCGGACCGCGTAAGCCAAGAAGTGCGAATGTCTCTTATTGAGTGAATGAGTGAGTGAGTGACTCACTGAGTTTACCTTAAACAAACACATTTGCTGGCATAACAACATGGTTACGATATCTTAAGCCTTAACTGAAACTGTACACAGTTATATTGCATCTGTTTCTGGCATGGAAAGGTTAATCTTCAGTCTCGCTAGAAATTGCTCAATTGTTTTGATTATTCCTAGGAACTTAGTAAGCCTATTTAACACAATCTTCAATGGAGTCCAGCGACTGCTGAAAGGTGTAATGCCGTGGCGTAGTGGTTAACAACAGCATTTCTCATATGGAAGACCTACATTTGAATCTATTGAGAGCAACAACATTAATTAATTATTTCTGGTAGATTCCACGATTTTCTCATCTTTTCACTTGATGAAAAAGTTAGTTATCGTCTCCTTTATTGATATATATTGTATAACGAATTCACGAATGAAAGAAAAAAGTATGTTGTTTTGCCATGAAAGAAAAAAATATGTTCATATGCCATGAAATGAAATAGCTTTGGCAGACTCGCTAGCAACTGCTCAATTCTTATGACTATTCCAGTAAGTTAGTAGATACCGGTAAAGCCTATTACTGGCTAAGACGCTGTTAAAACTGCATACATAGACACTATTTATGGTGGAGGTAAACTTGTAAGAAACGTTAGTCAGTTGAACTGTATCAATGTCATTCATGAATGGACAATTAACTATTACAACGGCAAGTGGCAAAATAGGATTTGTTCACGGTAGATACAGGAGGCTATACTGACACACTGCAGATTTACAGCTCTGTGGTGTAGTAGTTAACAACACAGCCTTTCACGTAGGCGATCTGAGTTCGAATCTCGAGATGGTCGCACTTTTTATTGCGGGCCGGCTGAACTAGGCTTGCCTGGTTTTTTGTTCTTAAACATTATCCGGTTTGTTTTCCGTTACACATTGTCCTTGCGGTATTCTTATACATTATGGTGTATGGTTTTTCTTATACATTATCCTGATCCAGTATGGCACAGGTGTCAAACCGGTTCCACAAAGGGCCGAGTGTCTGCAGGTCTTTGGTTTTTCCTATAAATTGGTTCCTAGTTCATACCTACACAACCAGGTGAGGGTAGAAACTAACCAATCAGTGACCTAATTAACCAATCAAGTACAAGGAGAGAGCAAAAACCTGCAGACACTCGGCCCTCCGTGGAACCGGTTTGACACCTCTGCTGTATGGTTTGCTTAAGCATTATCCTGTGTGGTTTTCATCCTTTGTGAGTTTTCTTATACATTATGGTGTATGGTTTTTCTTATACATTACCCTGATCCTGTATGGTTTGCTTAAGCATTATCCTGTGTGGTTTTCATCCTTTGTGAGTTTTCTTATACATTATGGTGTATGGTTTTTCTTATACATTCTCTTGTATGGTTTTCTCCACAGCTGTGATGCACTATTGGACAAGGCAACAGAAAAAAGGCATTTCCCATTTGCGGTGTTGACTGTATTATCTCTTGGACTCAGCGCTTTCAAAATGGCACCTGGGCATTATTCAGAATATATGCATTATCAGGGAGTGGACACAAACGACTAAATAAAACTGTTAAGCAGGCAACCCAATGGTCTTTCAACAAGATTAATGGCAAGCATTCCTTCTTCTGGATTGGATTTATTTTCTCTTTTATTTCTCCTTTAATGACTAGCCGTGAACAGCACTGTTAATATATCGCCCATGTCTCCAGATTGCCAATGAAACCCAGTGACTAATGAGAATTCAAAATGGCCCCTTATCTACATTAATGTCTTTTCATTTGGAAAGTCAATACAGTTTCTCAGTTGGTGTGTGAGTGATACATTTTTTCTCAAAGGGAGCGCAATCTGAAGTAAAGTAATCCGTTAGCAACCATCCAATTAAAAGTGTTTTTTGGAAGTGGCCCTGCCAAACACATAATGTAGAGGTATTGCTGCTCCTCTTTGAAAGCACTGTAGGGTTTAGCCATTACATTTGTACAGTATTAATGAATTTTCAACTCTGTTCATATTACTCTTTTAGATAAGTGCAAGATTTTCCAATTGCATTTATCAACCACTACGCCCACTTAACTTTCATCAGTAGGTGTATATTTATTATCACACAACTAAAGTATTAAAAGCTTAATGATGTAGACTCAGAATGTGTTGTCCCCTATTTTCTCCACAGAGAATCAATGTTATACATTAGTGGGATAAATTAAGTAATATGTTACACAGACGCGTTTCTGCCCTCAACGTGTTTCTCTGTGCAGAATGTATGTATATTCTCACTTTAGGGCTCCCAGAAGCCTTGCAGAGGCGAAAAGAAGATATAGTTCATTTTAATGAAAGAGTCCAGCTTAGTAATGACTTTTTCCGTGATTCATATACTAGTAAAGGAAATCGACTTCACATAAGCTAACAGGAGAAACACCATCGTTTGGAAGCCCTTTAAATCTGAGCATTAAGGAAGACACATCACTGCATGCAATTACATTAAAACCTGCTATTTCTCATTGACATGCAGAATAAAGACAGATCGATTCCATTCTGGAGGCCAGAATATTTCACAGTGTGTACAGATGTAGGGGAAATATTGCCAACAACAACTTGTTCTTATCAGGTTGTGCAATTCATGCATCGTTCAGCACTTAGACATGGCCCCCGGCATGGCTTCTCCAATCCCACTCAGTCAGGACTATTGTTCTTTTCATCTGTGATTTAGCATAGGAAAGCCCGGGCTGAATGTCTCCCTGGAGAGGACTTGATTTTCATGCGTGCCAGTCCTCTTTTGTACCTGTCCACAGCGGTCGTGGTCATAAATTCACTCGAATGTCTCCCAGAGAAATGATTAAAGAAACTGTTTATCCAGGTCCGGCGTGGATCCGCGCTGCAATATTCTTTATTAACGACAATTGCAAAGCTTTGGAAAGACGCCCCGGGGAATTACACAGTTATATCAGTTGCTTTATTATTATACATCTGGACATAATCCTTTTTCCCCCCGTCTCCGTCTGAAACTGGACTCTGGGGTTCTTCTGCGAAGACCAAAGCACTTTGCCGAGAGTTGGTTCAGAGTTGACCTCACCTTAATCCAGCTCAGATCGCTGTCAACATCATTAACATACCACACCATGAGGGGAGACGGCAGGAAACACATGGAAGTCAACCAGCGAATCACACAGAGACATACGAGAGAGAGAGAGAGAGAGAGAGAGAGAGAGAGAGAGAGAGAGAGAGAGAGAGAGAGAGAGAGAGAGAGAGAGAGAGAGAGAGAGAGCAAAAGAGCTAGAGGAAGTGGGTGTGCACCATGTACAATATCTATTGAAAAAGTAACACATGCTTAAGCCAACTGCCATGTCAGTCATACAAGGGGGTCTTTTACTATGTCCATATGACATGCCCTACACGATGACAAAACCATTTAGAAAACATTCATCCACACGTTAATTCATAAGTATCATTTTCTTACAGTGTTATACAGTGTTATATTCGCAGTGGTGAGAAATCGTTTGAATAAATATAAACAGGGGGTCCTGGTCAGAAGACTGTACAGGGCACAAAATGGGGAATAGGGTGCCATCTGGGAATAACCTTCGACTTAAACATAAAACAGGAAGTCAGTAGAATGCTGACCGTTCTGATCTGTCCGTGATATATTGCTGCAGTGTGACAAGAATGGGGGATCCGGATTCTAAACTAGCCAAATCTCCTTCCAGAATCAGGGGTTTGGAAACAACCGGCCCGTCCTGGGGAAACTGCTAGAGAGGCGTGAGCATAGCATAGTGATTGGTTCTGGGAATAAGGTCATTCTTTTGGACCCAGGATATAACCTGGATGATGCAGGTATCAGCGCTTCTTTCTCCACTGCTCGATCAGTGACGTAGAAATTCAACTGGCATCTCTCTGAGGCAAACTAGCAAACACTGATGAACGAGACTTAGCCCCTGGGCGTCGCTTTTCAGTCGCATGACATTGTACCATTCAGAATCACATTACAGAGTCATCCGCTTTGTCCGACACTGATGAGATGATGGCTTGGTTGGTTGGTTGACAGTCGGTATCTTATTAACTGGACAATGTTGTGGTTGACATTTGTGACATAGCTTCAGGGTTGTGATCTTAATGCAAAACACCACACACACACTCGTGCACACACACACACACTCGTGCACACACACACGTTTATCTTCAAGCAAAACACCACTGAGTCATTAGATGTGATCCAGGGCTTCTGCTTTGTTCTCTCTCAGGCGTCAACACTAGTGATTTCATGCTGAAGTGGACTTGTGCTAAGCCGCAGACGTCAAACAGGGGCATGTTCTGTGTAGAAAGGCACTCCTCAGGCTGGAGGCAACAAAACAATGGTTGCAGAACAATCCGTTTTTGCCCTTTTATTTGGTGAATTCCTCATAAATATCTTTGACTATTTTAGTGAGAGTTGTTTCTCAGAACACAATAATGTTATGGTTGTTCTCTTTAAAATAAGGTTTGATTAATTAGATTGAGTAATAAGGCATGATATTAGTCAGCTATTTAAGTTGCTGTATAACTGACATATGTAGTGTTTATTAACATACAGCCTGTCATGTAAATCTCCCAACAGCTATAGTGATTTTAACTTATTACAATGGCATAATGATATGTAATGTTTCTTTTTAATACATTTCATCCTCTGTGCTCACAATTTCGGCCAAAATAGGACAGGCAAATTCCCTGAATCCAAACTTCCATTTGGTTGACACACCTCTATAAAGTAAAGGAGAAAATAAAAATATTTCTGACCTTGCCTTAACCTGACTTCACTTGACCTGACCTTAACCTGCTGTTGTCCTTCCATGTGGTAATAATGTAAGGAACACGACCAATGTGTTGTAGCGAAACAGGGTTGCTAACGAAACCTTGAAACAATAAATGATGCTAAAAACACCTCAACCCCTTATAGCTTCTGTAAGTTTACACAAACGTGACTTAATATGGGTTTGCATACAACAAATTGGAAATAATACCAGCCTGTTAGTCAAATGTTAGTTAAGGAAATTGCGTGTTTGCGTATATCATATTCTGTCTGGCTCAAAGGACCGGCAGCGTACCAATTTAAATCGTGGGTGAACTGAAAGCAAACAGTGTGCTCAATAAAAACAATGATGTCTGTGGCTCTGTGTTACAAAAATCAATAACCAGAGGACAAAGAACCTCTAGTCATCACTTAATTCTCTTATCACTGTGATTTAAGGGACAAAGGGCGATGTTAAATAACTGTAAATCCTTATCTCTGACTTTGTGGGTGGTTTATGGCAGTTTCAACAGCAGCTTCGAGACAAAATGTCTATACTTTCCGCGGGATACAGGATTTATAGCTTTATTACTCTTTGTCTAAAAGAGCAGAGAAACGTATAATTGAAAGGGGGAGATAGCGGCTGGTGGCTTATGGCGCTAAAGGGGATTGGGCGGTGAGAGGGGATTGAGTATCATCACCGCTACAGAGACATATCTCGGGGACAGGTTTATGGCAAAAGAAGGCAGACCTTTATTTTTTGGAGCCTTACCTTTCTATGAAATGAGCAAGATCTAATTTTCTGATTCATCTGCAACTGTCCAGATTGAGTTTTAGCACTCCTGAGCTAGACTCAGACAGACCTCACACAGACAGACACATAAACACACACACACGCACACGCACACACACAGACACGCACAGACACACACTCAGACACAGACACACACAGACATACACAGACACACACAGACACACACACATAAACAAACACACACACACCACATGGGCCTAGAGGTCACCAGGAGGACTACACAATGGATTCACCAGCATCAGCCGTCTGAACCGACCGCTGGAGTCATGAGTTTCCCCTCGCCCTCCTCATACTGTCCCCCTCGGCTACACAAGGCCCCTTGTTCCCGCTGATAAGGCCCAATGTACATGGTAATGAGAATTAGGGGAGGTGTAAGTCACAGAGAAATTGGGTGACACTGGATCAATAGATAGTCACGGCTTTCTCATGAACCCTGAGGGGCCATTAGTGGAGAGGACTCCTTTGTTCGTCTAACGTAGAAAGGGCTTCCCAAAGGCCTCCCTTTTTCCTCTTAAGTGCACTACACATTTAAAGTAAAGGTGCCTAGGAGGAACCTTTTCGAAGATAATAAAGATTGCTCCGCCTATGTAACCTTTCAAGGTCAACAGGATTTTTTGGGGAACTCCTGTGAACTTTAACAATATATTGTACAGGTCACAGCTTATCAGATGTGAGGCGTGGCTTTCAGATTGGGCGTCAAAAAGTGCAACTGTGTTCATCATGAAGTGGTGAAGCCATACCACTGACCACTGAGCATTTTCATCTAGATATAAAAAGCCAATTTGCACAATTAGAATATTTGAAATTACAATGAAATGGGTTTTCATGGCTATGTTGCATGGAAATGCATTGTAAAACACATATGTGTAGTGTAAAACATGTGCATTGTAAAACACATTATGGCCAAATAGACAAAAGCATTTGAGATCTGAGAGACAAGAAAATTCAGGAAGAAGTGGTCTTTCGCAGCCTTGAAAACCCCTGTGTCCCTGAGACTCTACTGAGTCTAATGAATCAATGAGTTTGTTGCTCCAGTGTTTTTCCTATTTTACAAGACAGCTTCGGAAAATTTGATCGCAACTCAGAGCAATCTGTATGTAGTTCTGGTTGTGAAGATGAGCATGTTCTTAAAAATATTTACATTTAAAAGAAGCAACTTATTTCTCATTTGTCGCCCAAATGGTTGAATAGCTGAACTAAGGCTGGGCTACTATGAGTTTAGTTTAGACAAATTATTTGTATCGGCAGATTTGTAAATCATGGAATTTCATTATTTCAATAGGAAGTCTCTACCGCAAACACCGCTCAGTGTTTGCTCTGTGTTTGCTCTGTGTTTGCTCGGTGTTTGCTCGGTGTTTGCGGTAGAGACTTCCTATTGAAATAATGAAAACACAGAGCAAACACCGAGCAAACACCGAGCAAACACAGAGCAAACACCGAGCTATACAGTTAACATCATGCTGTCTCTCTCCCTTTGAGAAGTCTGGGTTTACATTGCAAATAAAACATTTATATTTATACATATTACATATTCATTAATATATTATTAATAACACTAACACTCCTGACATTGTATAGTATTAAAGTGATAGCTACTCCAACTCCCAGGTGTCAGCTGACCAAGAAATTTTTGGGCATTAGTTTGGGATGTTTTTCAGTCCACCAGAGCTTTTTGCGAGCTGGCGGTAAAGCAGCTAAGATGGTATCAATTAACACGCGCACAATGGAAGCCAATGAGTGCTCTGTTTCCTTTGTGGCCTATCACCCAAACTAAAGGGCTCATCATAACTCCAGTGTTCTTTAGACACATACCTTATTTCCATCCTATTCACAGAGCACTAGTTTTGATCAGAGTGAAAAAAGCTATTTAAATGCAACATGGCACCACAAGATTCTTCACCACGATACACCAGCAATACACCAACGCATTTTGAGATTGTAAATGTCTTCATTTTCAGTATTTGTCAATGCAAAGTTCCTTAACAACAAACAGAAGTTGATGAATTATTGTAGAAGTCAGTGGATCTTTGTGAACCAGTGACCCTGGATGTTTCTCTCAGGAAGTGGACTTTTTTTCGGGGGACTATTGGAAGGATCTCACAACCCCTCATCAGAGCAGCCCCACAGGCCAACCTCCAACTCTGGCAGAAAGGAAAGGCATTAGCCCTAATCTAGAATAGTGAGCAAACTGAGCACCCCTAGCGTGTGACAAGTCCAATAAGAGAGATTCCCCATTAATGTCTTAAGGCAAATGCATATTGTGTCCATCACTGCGGCGCAAGCCTCTCTCTCCCCTCACCCCCACCCCCACCAAAACGCAACAGATCAACGGTTTTTGCAATGCTTTACTCCATAACTAGACCAAGCGGCTTCGGCTACAGCTGAGCGAGCAATGTGCCAATGAAAACCAAGATATTAATGAGTGTATTACGACGCTGGCACATGCATTTTCACAATTAATATATTCCACCCCATCGAGTTGTGATTTAATTATGAATTATGTAAAGGCAATGCCATGCATCATTAATGCATTTTATTAGCTAAATGGGAGAGGGAACTAGAAAGTGGACGTATCACAATAATTTTAATGAACACTCTACAAGTGTAGACAGCAGGAGTAAGAGAATACTTAGTGACCGATCAAAACCGCTCACAGGGCAGGTTGTTAATAGGGAAACACATTTCAGATTACAGATGAAGTATTGACAAATAAGGCTTGCAGGGCTTTTAATTAAAGCATTCAATGTGCTTTATATTTATCCAGATTTCAACCGGGTTAAACAGAAGTATTATGTTGTAGAATAAAACATTATGTATGTGTTGATTTTACACAACACATATATAATGGAAAGACCAGTTTGGTGGTAATGGTAGGTTTTATACAGTACCAAGACCAGTCTGGTTGTAGTTGTAGGTTTTATACAGTACCAAGACCAGTCTGGTAGTAGTTGTAGGTTTTATACAGTACGACCAGTCTGGTAGTAGTTGTAGGTTTTATATAGTAAGTTCAGTCTGGTAGTAGTTGTAGGTTTTATACAGTAACACCAGTCTGGTTGTAGTTGTAGGTTTTATACAGTAAGATCAGTCTGGTAGTAGTTGTAGGTTTTATACAGTAAGACCAGTCTGGTAGTAGTTGTAGGTTTTATACAGTAAGACCAGTCTGGTAGTAGTTGTAGGTTTTATACAGTAAGACAAATCTGGTAGTAGTTGTAGGTTTTCTTCAGTAAGACCAGTCTGGTAGTAGTTGTAGGTTTTATACAGTAAGACCAGTCTGGTAGTAGTTGTAGGTTTTCTACAGTAAGATCAGTCTGGTAGTAGTTGTAGGTTTTCTACAGTAAGACCAGTCTGGTAGTAGTTGTAGGTTTTCTACAGTAAGATTAGTCTGGTAGTAGTTGTAGGTTTTCTACAGTAAGACCAGTCTGGTAGTAGTTGTAGGGTTTATACAGTAAGACCAGTCTGATAGTAGTTGTAGGATTTATACAGTAAGACCAGTCTGATAGTAGCTGTACATTTTTCTTTGATTGAATTAGACTTTTGGGGAAATGACTTCTGCGGGAATACTGCAATGCAGGTTTGATTGAAATGAACCCCTACAGTCGTTTTTTTCTCTCTCTCTCTCAAACTCGTGTCAAGATAATGCAGTGCTGAGAACAAGCAGTATATTTAGTTTGAAGAGGGCTGTCAAATTGAACTGTCCGACTGCACTTTTTGATAGAGTCGTATCGCCTGCTCATCTGTCAATCACAGAGAAAGACTGCTGCCAAAGTCAAATTCAGGAGCGAAGAGAACAGAGTTGTCTGACAAGCTAAGGCTTCAGAGACAGGGTTGTCATTAGCAAGACGGGTATTTCAAGGGTATTGTTCCACACTTAATGACTTCTCTGGCTGTGCCTCAAATCCTATTCCAAATGTAGTGCACTACTTTTGACCAAGACACAAGTCTCTGGTCTGTAATAGGGCACCATATAGGGAATTAGGTGCCATTTAGGATGTAGCCAAGATGTGTAGGTAGCAGAGGATAGGTTATAGCTTCTCCACTACAGATTAGGATGCATTAGATACACATAATTTTGATAAAAGCTCCCTGGACACATAGGTTAGGCGTTCAGCATGCTGTAACGCACGACCCAACAGTCACAGTACGCACTACAGACAGTTACTGTGGTCTTCCTGAAGTATATAACAACACATCACCACACTAAAGAGATAGTTCAGGGTTTTGTCAGGGAACTCTGCGTGCCGTTTGAAAGAGGTTTGCAGCATTAACGCAATAACTGCTGTCATACTGGATACAAAGACATGCAACTGTATCGATAAATTAATCTGACTTGTAACGAAATCCTGAACTACGCCTTTAAGTTCCCTCGAGGCGAAGGTTGAGGTCTTTAGCTCCATATAGGAGCTGGGGAGGATAAGTCGGGTCAGTCTTGATAGCAGCAGTTGGAATAGAGTGTAGCACTCACAGAAATAGAATAACAATCACAGAGATATTTGTCAGACGGCAGCGTGCCCCAGAATCGAGGAGCGATTGACACCCTCTGGAGTTGTTGTGTTATGATGGTGTGATATTAGCTTTACTCACTTCAGAGGGGTGCCCCATGGCATTATCCCCCCCCCCACCCACCCCCCCACTGGGCTAGCGACGCCTGTTAGTTCCTCTTATTGCCGTCCGGGGGACAAAGGTTGTTTCTACCGCCCCCTGTTGATCACAGTCTGTCAGTAACTCAGGCGAGAGGTATTTCAAGCGTATTGTCAATGAGTCATCAGGCCAAGCGATAATTCCCTGAAAAGGCTAAATGTTTCTTAACTTAACCTGTAAGTGGTCTACAGACAACATTTGACAGGGATCCATGTTAGTGTTTAGTTCCTGAAGCACAGAGTCCAAATACAAAATACAAAGTATTTAAGAAATTTTCATGTTAGGTGATTTGTGTGAAAACAACACAACACCAATTCCATGATGGAAATGGTACATGTGCCACAAATGCCAGAATTCACATTACTGATACCGTAGTTTTTTTAAATAATCTCTGACCGCCTTGGTTGAACAGTCCCTGGCCAAGCATAATGCACTAAACAGGGAATAGGGAGGCATTTGTGCCGGCATCCGGGCCTGTCCAGCCATACTACCTCCCTGGGAACTGCCCCATGACAATATCCACAGAGGAGGTGGACATGACGAGCCAGCTGGTCATCAGCTCAGGTAGGTTTGAATTACCCATAACCCCATACCGGAACTGTTTGTGTTGTATTTTTGCCAGCTGCTGTGGTCACACTGAAGGCACAAACAATGATGTCTCAAAAAGAAAATGGGGCCAGTCTACTGTAGGTATAGCATTAATGTAAAGTTCCACTCCGGTTCAAGCCATACAGGTTCCAATAGTTCTGTTTTATCAGGAATCGTCCTGCACAACAAGACATTTTGTGTAAGTATTATAACACTATCATACAGACACTCGATCTCTCTAATTTGAAAAACCATGCCGTTTGTCTCCCTCTAGTGGCAATGTATGGCTGCTGCTTGCTCTTTTTATTTCTTTATTTAGCTTATTTGACCAGAATACATATTCATTCACAGCAACAACCTGTGAAGGAATTAGGGACAACTTTCAACATACTGTTCACCATGCCAGTTCGGGGATTCACACTAGCAAACCTTTTGGTTACTGGTCAGATGCTCCAACCTCTACCTGATGCACACATGGACATGCATACATGGAGAAAAAACACTGCGTACTGTACAGACCTTTCCAGAGATCATTCAGATCAGCGCTGGTCCAAACTGAAGCATATCAGTGAACAAAACTGGTGACTCTGAGGCATGTCAGTAATGATTATATCCGATGTAATGACAGGACAACAGGACCTGTCGGTCCGGCTGTATGTCTCCTTACTTGGGCCGGATTCAATTACAGATGAGAATTGCACTTTAATTCCAATTTAATTCCTGGATAATAACCGATTAAGAAGAAATTCAGGGCTGACCCCCCCCCCCCCCCCCCCCATTCGTCCTGACACCCTCTCAGTCTCCATGCCCCCAAGTCAATTATCCAAACCACTTGTTTCTGACATCACTGCTAATATGGCCAGCTGCTCTTGACCTCATGCTCATGTGTCTGAGAGTAGCAGATGAAAGTGAGACGTCCCCTAATGACTGGATTAACTGCTGATATGCCCTGGTGTCCCAAATTGCACCCTATTCCCTACCTAATGCACTATTTCTGTCCAGAACACCATGGGCCCAAAAGTAGTGCGCACTTCACAGAAAGAAGTATACCCTTTGGGACCGGCGAGTGGTACACACACAGCCCTGTGTTTGAGCCCCTACCCCCCCCCACCAACCCAGTGGACTTCCCCAGGCTGAGCCTCGCCTCACTCTGGCTATCACACAACATGCTATCACACGACACGGTCGCGGTATTCAAGGGCCTGAGGAGAAGATGGCTTTTTCACTTCAGCTTCAGAGTGGGGGAGGGATGTGCCCCCACAGGGCTGATCACAACGCCACAACGGAGGCCCTAAACTGGGTCAAGGCCCCACAGAGGCTGGGTGTTGCTGGCCGAGTTACATTGCTGTCAGGGCCTTCTTTGTCTACAAAAGTAGTACAAAAGCATTCTGCTTTTAATACAGGAGAAAACAAGACATCAGTCATCACACAAGAACATGTTGAAGATACCGTAACATTTTTATGATACTTTATTTTAGTGAAAGTAGACCAATGTTGTAGGGGGGTCCAACACTTGTGTGGGCTTTGCTATGATGACAACGCCTCACCAGTATGTTCACATGCAGCCCATCCATGATTTGAATGGTCAGTATCGCTTTCCTTACAAAATATTACTTATAATTCCTTTGTTGAGAGTCTTTTATTCAATCTGCAAAAAAGTAATGTGATGATATTACAAACCTAACAGCATTTTCAAAATAGCCACGGTGAATAGCGATTTTAAACAATGGTAGACTAGGGCAGACATGCATATTTTATGTAATATCAATTGGTGGATTATCATATCATTACCAAACCATATCTGAAAAGACATAAAAACATATTTAAAAAATTTAAAATGGTCATTTTAAACATTACTGTTAACAATAACATTGCAGAAAAATCTGAATATCGTATGCAAATATTCTATAGAATAATTCTGTGTCCTTGACCTTTTATAAAACAACTATCGGAAAAACTTTCACACTAGTTTCACCTTCAGTTCAGAATAAACGCAGAGACTGTTCAGCAGACCTCAATGTACTGTATGTCGATTGAACAATGTTCTGTTACTGTTCAAGGACATTTTGGAAACACAAATTAGGATTTGCATTGTTGCTTGCGTCACAACCAGGAAAACTATTGCTGCACAAATGTAACAGGTAAAAGCGTTAAGACAGAATAACAGCCATGGACCGTCAGGGCCTATCCACCCAACAATATTTTTATTGACATTACTGAGACCTGTGGTAGGACTTGGCTATAATTGTTTTTCTTATATCAACTGGTGAAAATCTAAAATTGAAATGTAACATGAGACACAAATCGTTCAAACGGGTCATTGCAGTGTGAATGTATTGCACCGACCAATGTGTTGTTAGATAAGCTATGATGTAGGAGGTCAAAGGACACCTGCAGTTTAAAGGGATAGTTCCACTCATACAGTAGATGGGTGAAATATCCCTTAACTTCAGCTGTTCCTGGAGTCCCTTGGAGTCATTTTACACATTATACACCTCTGTTCCAGCCAGTAATTAGCATTATTTGCATTGTCCAAATTCATGAATTGGAAGTTTGCATCCTGAGCAACAAAACAAACAATAAAAAACACTTCTTGTGAAAAATGACTTCTTGGCCTTCAAGAACTACTCAGGTTGCTAACTACCTCTGACACAAGTTGGTTGCTTCGCATGTTTGATGAAGTTTTGAACATGTTGCTGTAAAGTGTACTGTGTACATGCTACAATTTACTGTGTAAATGTGAACGTTTTGAATTAACTGGGCCTTCTCTTCAATCAAATATGCATGTTGTCTCTAATGGCCTCACACTTGGCAAGTTCAAGAACTGGTCTGTGCTGGTGGTGTGAATGAGGACACGATGTGGATGTGAGAGAGCCATACATCTCCACGGATGGAAACACTACTGTATACTTGCTGTTGCCATCAAATGTGAGGCAAGGAGAACAGGGGATGATGGGAAACATATTTTTCTTTCTAATGCCTATTTCAGGATGTGGCACCTCCCTGGAGTTAATTAGATGTTGTCAGTGTTAACAAGGAAGATATGTGACTTTTCCATGTTCTCCTGTGGTCTCATTGTCCGGATCTGTCCAACCGATATATAAAACAATCTTAAAACCATCAACAGGGGTACAACCATCATGAAGCATTTGACCCAGTACATTTATTTTACACTTCCCAGACACACAGACTGAAGTAACCCTACCGTTGCTTAAGTTTGGTAAACCACGCAAGAGTTAAATTTATGATTCACAAGACCCTCCCATGTCAGACCATCGTCAGAAACCATTTTATCCAGAAATTACCGTCTGGCATAACAGAACTGGAGCCATTCATATTCATACCTTCCACCAAATAACTTCCATATACACGGTACGTATGCTGTATAATGCACGTGAATGTGTTCATTTGCGCATGTTTATCTGTCAGGTCTTTCTAATTATGTTTACGCCATATAATGAAATTGGGACATTTTATGTTATTGATGATATGGTTGACTAGTCTTCAAATCAAAAGAAAAAGTTAAAAGTCGGAAAGCATTAGCATTCAAGTTCCTTTTTTATGCAGGGGTGTTAGTTAACACGAACGATCATGTTAGCGCTTATTATTCCCTTGACCAGGCACATTGTAATATAAGCGCATAGAAGGATTGTCTGTTCAATGGTTAAGGTATTGCATTTAGAGGGTGCCTCTGTATTAAGACTTTTGCGGTAACTTAGTATGCAAACAAGGAAACAGTTTGATGAAAGGTAGCAAGTCCTTGATCTGTCAAAGGGTCAGTGGGTGAGACTGTGAGGTTAAACATTTTTACTATGTATTTCTATAGTGTATCCAGAGACGCATTGTTCGGGTCCGTTACACTTGGAGTTGTCTTTGTCGCTGGGTATTACATCGGTAAGGCATAAAAGCACGTGATTGAATTTTCTCCATATCCATGAAATCTCTAGCGTATGATGTTGAACAGTACGATATGACAGTCACCGGAATCAGATATAACTCATTATTAAATTTTCAAACACTAAAAGCACTGCAAATCTACCATGTTGCAATATTGAGATACTCATAAGTTACATGATTGTTCCCCCTAGGCAAAAGAAGATCCACATTTTCCGCTATGGACCTTTTCAAGAGTCACTCTGGGGCAAAAGATAACCCTATAATGCAATATGTTCTCGATCATTCAATGAGGGAGCATCCTGCGCTGAAAAAACTCAGAATGGTAAGATAGTCTCCCGTTGCCAGCCCGTTTTCAGCATTCAGAACTTGAGGAAGTCATGTGCTTTGCTCCAACCGCGCGCTAATGGATGTGTACATTCGCAGCTCAATTTTGATATGTATTCCAGGAATGGGTCTGATCTGAATGGACAATAATTCGTGAAAAAATATCAGAATTCGGCTGCTGTGTAAACAGAGCCTGATTAGGTTCTGATTTCCAAGCCAGATGTCTTGGCGTCCTTATTAAAATTATTTGCTCAGATTTGCCTACCACTAATGACTAATGTCTGTCCTCTGTCACGAGGGGGTGGCTCTACGTTGTACAGTTGTTAAGGTCCGAACGTGTCCGAGACTTAAACAGTCTGATTAGCATATTCATATTTCACTTTTTAGGGGGAAACTATGTTAACATCTTCTCTCTTCCTTTTCATGTTTTAGAGAACTATGGAGGATTCATGGAGCTTCATCATGGTTGCTTGTGAGCAGTCACAGTTAATGGCTAACCTGGCAAGACTAATCAAAACCAAGAAAGCCATAGAAATAGGTATGCGTTTTTCACATCACACTACACTTTAATACTTGTAATTGTCACTTTATTTGTTTCTGTACCTTAACATTTTATTTGATGTTTCCACCACCACCAAGGACATGTGAATGCTGTTTCATTTACCATGGTTTGCAAAAGGAAACCATGTTGCTTTATTTGATATGAATTGTATGTCAGTCCCATAATGCTTGTATATGTATCTTCCCTGTAGGTGTATACACAGGATATAATACTCTGAGTATAGCACTTACACTGCCAGATGATGGGAAGATTGTGGCCTGTGACATCAAAGAGGAGTACGCCAATATCGGAAAACCCTTTTGGGAAGAGGTGATGTTTGTATTGTGTCTGCTTGTCTGCCAGTGCGAAATAACTGTTAGAGACAGGCTTTCCGAGAGCTTTTGATTAATGACATACCTCCTTGTAATATAGCCATTCTGGTGCACTCTGGCCAGGCTGAAAACCTAGGTATTTGCTGGACTACCCAGGTTCTGGCCCAAACTACCATTGTTCTTAGCTTGTCAGTATATTATAAACATTGGTATTATGATTGGTTGGAGAGGATACAAAAATAAAAAATACCTACAATGTTAGTTTGCGTCTGACAGTATGGAGTGATCAACAGTGCAGCATAAAATAAAATAAGTAATGTGTAATACCACTCGATGCTGCTGTCATATTCACCTTCTGGGGACAAGCAAGCACTCTAGGTAACATGTACAATTTTATATTATTTTATTCACACATGCATGGTAACAAAAACACAAAGCATTTTCTCAGGACTGGTGAGCTGCACGTTCATGTGTGTGGGTGTGTGCGCACGCATATTTGTTTTGGTTGTTGCTTT
Organism: Esox lucius; assembly: GCF_011004845.1. Lineage (NCBI taxonomy): Eukaryota > Metazoa > Chordata > Actinopteri > Esociformes > Esocidae > Esox > Esox lucius. Next base: position 2,464,098 of record NC_047574.1, on the reverse strand, counting down.
ATTGGTCTTTGATTTAAAGATGGCAAACATGAAGCACTCCCTGTTGCATGAAAAACAGGCTCTCCTTTAAGTTGATCATTGATACCTGATGATTTTGTGAACCTGTGGGTTCACACAGAGCTGCTTATGTGTTAATGCTTTAAAGAACAATTACCTTCGACCTCTGCTTGCTTTTTCACCGTTTGCCCTCAGAGTCAATGGAGATGTTGTGAAACGGGCTGTGGATCTATGATAGATGGTCGCAAATGTCATCCCATCTATCGTAGAATGCTAGACAGAGCATGCGTTAAGTTTTTGCCCTGATAACTGCGGTACTTATCGTCACTCCCTTGAAACACCTTCAAGAAAAATCATCTTGTGTAAACTGTTAGCAGAGTACAGAATTTGTGTCAGGAGGTGTAAACATGGACTGTATTATTTAACTTCCGCATCAAGCTTTATTTATACTTACATTTTTGTTTTTTTACAGGCTGGAATGGATCATAAAATAGATCTGCGCATCCAGCCAGCATTGAAAACTTTAGGTATTGTAATAACACATTTATAACAGATCCTTTTATAAATGGCAGTATTGATAAACTGAAAAATAAACCAGTGTATTCACACTCCTTCTCATTGGACTCTTCTCTTCCTCAGATGACCTTCTGGCCAATGGAGAGGCTGAGACCTATGACTTCATCTTCATCGATGCAGATAAAGCAAACTATGACAATTATTATGAAAAGTCTCTGAGACTAGTGAGAAAAGGAGGCATTATTGCCATTGACAATGTAAGTAATTGACATTCAGAATGATGACGGCTCAGTCATCTGTAAGATGCAATGTTGAAGCTAAATGTCTGTTCAGTGCTCATGTCAACACAGAAGTTACTTTATTTCTGGGTGGCTGAAGTAAAAGCCATCAGGAGATGATCAAACCGATTAAATATCAACTCACATTAAGGACAGCCAGAAGCTAAGAGTGATTATTAAACCATAGCTTTAAGTTCTGGTGATCAATGTTGATGATTATGTCTGATCTCTAGGTCCTGTGGAGTGGGAAGGTGGTTAACCCTGCAGCTCATGATGTCGACAGCCAGGCCATCGACAAGTTAAACAAGAAGCTGTACCGGGATGTTAGGATTAACATCAGCATGCTAACTGTGGGAGATGGCCTAACGCTGGCGTTCAAACTATAAAAACAAGTTATGTAGGAGACGGCCTTTTTGACTGTAGTACTAGATGTTTACAGCCAACCCTGGCCTTTACTGTTGTGCCTAATTAGTGAGAAGTAGATTTGCGTGGATGTATGTTGAACAATTTCAAAGTGAACTACTGGTGTGTTAATATTTGTGTTCAGTGTATTTGTCAAGAGCGAACTTCTTTGGTAACACTGCCTTGAATAACGGTGGTCTGAAAAGGTTTAACTGAGGACCAAAGTGTTTTACAGGTAACATTGTCTGTTCTACGCAAGTTTTACAATGTATGTCTTTTTAAATGTTAATTATGGCTGTGCTGTACATTTAACTGTAAATCACTGGACTTGTTTACTGTCAAGTGACTCTGTGTCCTGACCTCAAGAAGCAGAAGGAGTCACTTGTTTATATACTTTATTGTAAAGGAAGACATACACCAGTGGACATACACCAATGTCCCAGTCACATCATGTACACACAGCTTTGGGAGGAAGGAAGGAGGATATCTTAATTCTGTTTTTTATTTTATCAATCCCAGAAAATATCATTTGGCATTGTTGTACAATTCATGTCATTACCAAGTTCAGCTAGGAAGCAGGTCAGCTAATCAAGATTGTACCAATCTGCCAAAGACCGCAGTGAGAAAGCATAATTAGCATAGCCTCAAGAACATTAGCTAAATCAATCTCCCATTAGAATAAGGTGTGTGGAAAACATGAACATTGAGTGGCCCTGAAAGCAGGCAAAGCATTGCTAACCAAACATTAGTACATGTGCAAAAGAAGCGGGGAAAGATGAGACTAGTATATTGAAGGTATAATTTAATATACTAGTGTGCAAAACAACAAACACATAACGATACACTATATTGTGATACATACACACATATATATAAATGTATAAATGTATCACCCTCCTCAGATTGTCCAATTCTATGCGCAAAACCAATACAAATGTCTAAGAACATGCTAAAGAAATGCTCTGTGAAAAACGACTACTAAATAAATAACAGTTTAGAACTCGGCGACAAGAAACTGACAGCGGATGATAGGTTGGGGATCAATATCACAGAAACGGGGGGGCTATGCTGGTCACGCTTCACATTAGATTCATCCCTCTCCTTGGAGCATCACTTTCTGGTTGTTGGGCTGGAAAAACATAAGGCCAAATTCTGCTCCCTCAGACTAAACAGGATGACATCATTAGACAGGACAGCAGGTCCGTTATGCCTCCAGCTCCAGACCTAGTCCCAGTTTATGGCCACCCGCGTTGATGCTCTTGCCGTCGACCAGTGCGGACAGGGTAAGTTTCATACCTGCGAAACAAAGACCAAGTCAACTAAGCTACCCACATGTTGGTAGGGGATTTGCAAAGTAGTGAGACACTTCTTACCTGGCCGGAGAGCCTGGGTGTACCCGACTCCCACCAAGCTGGCGTTGTTAACTTTAGCCTGGAAAATGTGGGTACAAATAACAACGGAATGGGAGTTGCATGATGACAAGTCTTTTACCAAACAGGACAAGGGTCTGAAAGGTGGATCCAAAAGTACTTTCTGGCACACAAGACTGATGACTAACAAGACCAAGGCAGTGGCACTCACAGATATGGAGGCACTGGAGTCCAGCTGGTACTTGGCAGCGATGCCAAAGCGAGTGCTGTTACTTCCTGCTGTCCAGGCCAGGTTCACAGCAGTCTCCAGTTTGTCATTTACCTTCTGGTAGATGGACCCGCCAAATTCTGTCCCGTCGTTACTGGACACATGAAATAAGCGGTGACATGCCGGGTTATTTTGGCCCGACAAGTGGTTCTATTTGATTAACCCAAAGATGAGGAGAAAAGCTCAAGTCAAACTATAACTAGTAAAACCTAGTTACTAATAATCTCAACAAAGATTAATTTTACCGTCTTATCACGGTATTGCTTCAGTTTTTTCAGGAGGCAGAAGTTCGAAAAACATAAATCAATACTAAACGTACACACTGGTATGCAGCTGGAAATCCTCCGTCTTGTATCCAACAGCAAAGTTGCTCTGGGTCATTTTAGACTTGGCTGTGTCAAAGGTCATCTGGTAGCCAGCTAGCCAGCCTTCATATCCAGCCACTGCAGCCCCATGGATGGCTGGGCCGGCAAAGTCAAAGTCTACATCCACTCCGAGATTGACGTATTCACGCTTATAGGCAGTCTTCACCTTCCCGCTCTTCTTGCTGAAGAGAAAGCACAAGAGAGTTGAAAAACTGGACGGGGAAAAAAAAGACTAATATCTCATTGTTGTCCAGTCGACTCAGTGGTCTTTAATGAAGGAAGGCTGGCTGTGAATCATTCATCACCTGAATATATTATACATGTCATCCAGGGTGAGACACTGGCAGGAAACATTATGCTTAAAAACTGAGGGGGGGGGGGACATACCCAGAATTTGGTGAGAATTGGGTGTCGAATGTAAGTTTCAGTCCTTTGGTGATCTACAGAAGAAAGATAAAACTAAGAACAACTGAACAGAAGACTCACAAATCACTAACATTTCGTATGTACTGGTTTCTCCTCTACCTGGTCTTCAATGATTATCTCTGTTCCCAGAGTGTTGTCAGTGGTCCACTTCTCTGTAAACGTCAGCCCGTATTCCGCCCATTTGTACTTGGTCTCCAAGTTGCCATTGACTTTGCTGGTGTCAGTGTTCGACGAACCAGAGGTTTTGAATTCCTGAACAATTACGTCATGGTTAGTTAGGAATGGTAAGCTAGCCATACCTTGTAACAGGTTAGTTAGCATAAGGTCAAGAGTATCCTTGGCATGGCTGATTAGCCAAACTCACCACTCCATTTGAAGACTTTGTTTTGACATCAAGTTTCACCAATCCAAAACCTAATGAAGAACCAAACCATACCATTAAGACTGATCAAATACATTTTAAATTTTGAATAATGCTTCTTGAAAATACAGGTCAGTGGCCCGAATAGGAAATAACTCAGAATCAAGAAAACAGTTGCTACTTTTCATTTAATAGGCGTTGTTTAAGCCTGATTTCCTTGTGTTCCGTGTAAAAAGCTGTATGGTTTAAACATTTCCAGGGCATAGTAAATGAAGGCCGGGTATTTACGTTCCAAGTAGATGAGGCCAGATTGGTTGTGTAAAGCAAATGTTTGTAATTTCGATTATTCCCACAGTACAGAGATAAACCAGGTAGTTGGAGACATTTACCATATCCTTTGTTAAATATGTCATTTGCAGATTTGCCAAGGTCACCATATGATGGAGGGACAGCCATTATATCTGTGACCAGAGGAAAAAGAATAATGATTCTCATAGCTATAGTGTTAGTACCTACTTGCAGTATGAAGCCTATAGCATCTACAGTCCAATGGAAATCATGCTTTTCAAACAATAACCATGGAACAAGCAACCAACAAGCCCCGCTATTACAATAACATGGTTCCTGAAGTTGGTGCAATTAGCCTCGTTATTCCGGGAGATCTTTAACATCTAATTATTCTCCCGTGTGAAAGGCTACAACCCGTATCCGCGAACAAAATTGACCGATATCGAACACAATCTATAATCCGGGATGCCTTACCCGTAGGGGCGGCTATATACCGTACATTACGGTCCAAATGAACAACTTCTAAATCAAAATGCTCAGCGCACTCCCTGGTCATCATTGTAGGGTAGACTACAGCGAGACCTACATTTGGTAAAAATGGTAAGTGCTGAAACTGAAACTATTTAATTGCCAGGACGGAATATTCCTAACATGCATTTGTTTTGTTTGTCCCATGATCACATATTGACAGCACAGTATACTCCGCCACCCAGTACTGATCAAATCGGAAATTGATGGATCATCTCAGCCCTCAGACTGTGTGTATTTCAAGGTGTATGGCAAGGCCTACAAACCCCTTTGTGAAGCTTAAAAACAAGGTTATCTGCAACCACACATTTAATATTGATATTACTGTCAAAGTAAGTAACTAGTTCGCCCAATATTAGATCGTTTCAATAATACCAACCTGACTGACCAAGGTGGGTTTGTTCAATTTAGATCGATAGCTAACTAGTATTCATTTCAGCATACTATAACCCATCACATCATACAGGGATTTGCTCACGGTATTATCTCAAACTGAACTTACGCTGTTGCTTGCTAACAACATACCTATCTAGCTGTAATGAAACATATTGAATATTGTTTTCCGACTGTGATATATATTTACCCTTGACAAATGACCAACCTTAGCGCCGTTAGCCAGTTAGCCTTACTGTGTAGCTGGCTGCACTGTGCTGGATCTCGGCCATGTCCCCTAAATGTGCCCTAGCTGGCTAGCAAGGTACGTAAACTAATTCAAAAAGGTTATGTCAATTACTTACTGGAAGTCAGTAGCTTGCAGGATTTCGTTAGTACAGACAGTGACACCGACTAGCAAAACAGTCAAGTCCAGCTGGAGGGCGATGAAGGAGAAACCAAAACAGCAACCCAACCAATCATGTTTGTACGACTGCGGGACCCTGTAAATTTAGCTGTTCGCTTGTTTGCCTTTCTAAAACAACGTGGGATTACTTTGAGTTCAGGGTTTCGTTGCGCACCTATAGGCCCATATCTAATTATCTAGTGAAAATAAGACGGAAATACTTGAACATTATTATATTTATTAACGTAATGTATTTTTTTTAAATACATAACAAATCCGGCTATTAAAAGCCGTCTTTATCACCATAGCAACCGTGGTGATTGGCCTAACATGTACTTAATCTAAAAAAACAGGTCTAGGTGGCGTTTCTAGTGTTTGTACTTCTGTTGAAATGTGGAGAAGATTAAGTTGCAGGATATGAGTGGGGGCGGATAGACAAACGCTGTTGTACATGTATTATGCATTGATTCGGTCTTCCATAGATTGTGAGTGTTTTATTAATGGACCGGCTGCCAAAACGGGGGTGAAGCGTCAGGGTGCAAGCACGAGCCATGGGGTTGTGTGTGGGTGCCATCACATCAGGTCTACTCCGATAGTGGCGTTGCAGGTAGACACGGGGGTACAGCCACTGAGATTGAGGCGGGACAAATTAGCATTGGTGTATTGGACAATATTAAAATGGTGTGCAGAAAGTCACATGGCGGTTATAGCGACCAGAGATTTTTGGGAGACAGGCCTGGGTAGACAGAAGGCATGGTGGACGATTGGTCAGAAGGTGGAAGAGTATGGTCTGGTGGAGATAACTATTCCGGTCCGGTAATATCACTGGGGTCTATTCCACTGTGGTTTTTTCTGACGCTGTGTGTGGATTTAGGTATGGTTGAGGACAGGAGGGAGTGGGGCAAGGAGGACATGAGCATGTGTGTGGAGAGATATATCAACAGGGGCGTAGCACAACATTCTTGGCCCTGTACATAGGTGTCCCCTCCCCACTTTATTCTAGATTCAAACATTTTCGAGGGCCCCATATACTGAGTACCTGATCTCCCCCCGGTCTGACGCCAATGTATATCAGTAACGGTTTTTTCTACCTTTATTGTAGCCTTTGGCTGATTCCTCTTGATAATCTTGTAGGAGTCATAATCACATGAAGAATGAACAAGACAGTCTGTTATCACAATCAATAACTAGATGTTTGGGCACCCAGTTTATTGAAATGGTAAAGCCACAGACCACATAGCTTATAGGAATAAGAATGTGTTCTCTATCCTTCTCTATGCTGTATCCTTTGGTGGGAGAAATGCTAAATTGACTGAAGGTAACAGTGGGTGGGCAAATGGTGGCCACCGTTGGATTTCAACATAGTGTTGAGTTCTGTTAGGAACAATTTGTCAAACACAGTTGGCACACCATAAACATGACCATCCAATTAAATCTATTATAGATTCCAGATAGATTCCACATCTAAACTTAAATCCTTAAAAGTGGCCAGGAGTTATTTTTATCCCAATTTCAATAAGCAGTGATGAATGGGCCAAAGGCAGTTTCACCAAACCTGCCTCACAAACCATTTCTGAAGAATCACATAGAGAAAAACAGACCATTGATTTCAACTGTTTAATGATGAAGACACTTGTCATTTGCCGAACAGACATAATCAATTAACATTTTAGTAATTAAGCCGATGCTCTTATTCAGAGAGACTTCATGAATCCAATTCACCAGTTCATCCACTCTAATCGTTACTGCTACATATTACTTTGGTTGTCATTTACTCATAAGGTGTGTAATGTACCGCAATAACCAAACCAGCGACACGGGTTAAGAACACAAGCATGAGATATGGGTATGTATGGTATGTATCTTAGCAGCAAATTATAGATTAGCAGTTAGCTGGCATACAGCAGTTATTGTAGCAAACAAATGATGAGAAGCTAGTTAGAGAGAAGGGTTATTATGGTTTTAGTAGTACTAGAAATAAACCACAGCTGAATGTCTTAGTAAAAACATGATGGGATTAATATAGGACATAACCCACTAGGCACAAACTGGTTTATTTAACCACCATGTTCATTAATTTCAACTGACTGCACATTTCAACTAAAAGATTGACATTGGTGCCCAGGAAGTTAATGTAAATATGTGCTAAGTGAGTTGTAACCAAAAAAATAACTCAATGGCAGTGTGAGATCTGATTAGTGTTAAAGGAAATTTTGTGTTGGCTTATTTTCTAGTCATGTGTGGGGGTGATTGTGAAATCAAACTTATACCAAAAAAAGTACATTGTGTTTCAAACAAATTTAGCTCAAAAACTGTAAACATATTCCTGTTCAAGTGCACATTGCAATAACCTTCCCATACATCAAATATAAAAACTATTAACATATACAAAATGAAATAAATTAAGACAATAAAAATCATAATACAATAAAGACCCAGGGATCTGTGGAAGTAAACAACCATTTCCTTTCTCCAGTTGTGCTGTAGGTATGGATATTCTTGTATTTTATTCTTATTCCAATAATATATGGTCAATGACTAAATTACAATTTAACAAGCTAATATAACAATTAAACATTTTATTATTACACCTAAAGTTATTGGCAACTGGAATGGTATTGAAACGATTGTTCCATTCCATAGTTTGGCTGCTTTTAGTGATCTCCTTGGAAACAGCCCTGTTTTAATAAGACCTAGTTAGGACAAGGCAGATGAAGTTACAAAAAAATACAAACATTATAAAGGAACCCAAAACATTTAAATTCAGCTATAAATGAATAATTCAGCATTCTAATAATACTGTCAAAACCACAGTTATGTCTGCAGGAATAAAAAGCTTTTAGCAGTACCTAATAATGGCAAATAAGAAATAAGACCAGTCACAACATCTTTAACTTATATTGCTATTCTGAAATTCATCAACAGTATTCTCTGTGATGCTTTGATATTGCTTTTAAGGTAGTTCATACTTGTATTAGAGCTGGAATCTAAACAATAAAAGAAAACATGTCAATAATATCATGAAGAGTGCCCTAATTTCTCAGGATATTTATTGAACACCTCTAAGAGCCTATTTAACAACAATTTAGAATCTGATTTCAAAAAATTACTACTATTTAAAAATAAGGTATTTGGTTACAATAGGCTGCCTGAGAATTCTGTTCTCATGTCTTCCCAAACCGTGAGCTGTTATCAACAACTTTCCGATACTCAAAGCCACAAGTTCAGAGATATTAAGCATGTACACGCTAGCCTGATGTTAGTAGTTTGTTCTGTTTGCTGTCATGCTATGAACAGACTGTTTGACATAACAAAATGAGCTGTTGGTTAATGCGCCATATCATGACTGTCACAGCTGCTTCTAAAAAGGTTGAGAAATGTAACAAAACAACAAAAGAAACCCCGTCCCATCCCTTTTCAAAGGTGCAGAGGAAGTTGAGGGGATTGGATGTCCGTAGGACAATGACCCTAATGGGGCCCAGGTAAAAAGCGGTGGCCTACCCAGGGACCATGTTGCCATTTTAGACACGAGCCTTAGTTAAGTCACACCATGGCACAGATACAATCCCAAAAGCCGTTTAAGTTCACAGTCTCTGTAGACACTGGAATATAAAATTGATTTCACATAACCACAGTTGGCAACTTCATTCTGAGGGCGGCAACATTAGAAGAAAAAAAGAAAAGAAAAACAGCAGGACGGGCTCAAAGTCATCATTAGTGTCCTGGATTGCTGTCCGTTCCGCATTCCTAATATCCAATCAGCCGGCGGATCGCAGCGGGTTTAGAGAAGGGCCAGCCATACTCGTTTGGCACGGGTCCGTTGACATTGCACTCGAAGAAGGAGAACATGGGGAACCAGATGCGTGCCCGGCGGCTCTGCTGATAGGCCCTGGTGTTGGCCAGCGTGTGGTAATACAAGAAGAGTCTGGTGGTGATGTAGAAGGCTATGAAGACGTCGATGGAGTAGTGTTCGTGTGCCGCCAGGATGAAAAAGATGCCAAACAAGTTCAGGACCCAGGACAGCGTGTGGATGAAGTTCCAGCCCCTTGGCGTGTCTGTGGGCGAACACACAAAAAGCAGCCAACACACGTCAGTGGTCACGCGGAAACTCGACACGCGTCCAAAATGACAACTCATTACGTAGACATGGCACTTGTTTTGAGTGTGTGGTGCTTCACAAAGGCAGACCTGTTGTTCCTATGCTACATCATACATTTTGTTGTTCTTTAAGTTCTTTACGCGGTACAGCAAATGGCCACTTGAGGGCAGCAAAGGGACTACATACATTCCTTCCTACTAGAAATCCAGGACACTTACAGTCCGGAACAACTAGAAAGAGTCTACTGACTCTCCACACACTTGGATCAATGCCAACAGTTTGGTGGTCATAGGGTCATCCTAGCCCCGATTACAGTGTCAGTCTCCCCCTGCACCCCCCCCCCCTCCCTCCCTCCCTCCCTCCCACCGCCCCCCCCCCTCCCTCCCTCCCTCCCCCCAATAAGGCACTCAAGTTGGACGGCGGATCTGAGAGTCAACCGGGAACACTCACATTCGGTGACAAAGAAGTTGAGCATGGTAATGACCACCGTATGACCACTGAACATGTAGTCTCCGCAGGTGTGGACGCCAGTGAGGGACATGCCAAATCCGCTCCAGATGGCCAGGGCTCGCTGGAGTTTGGCCCACATGTCACCGTACATCTGTGGGACAGAGAGACAGGAAGGGATTACAGCTGGCGGTGAGCAGAGCCCATGGGAGGAAGTGTCTCTCTCTCAGAGGCCAGCCGCCACTAACCGTCCTGGCAGACATCGGAACATGGAGTATCGCTAAGCAACCATCTAATGAACTGCCGTCAAAAAGAGCCGAATAATAAAAGTCTAAATAAAAATGTACAGGCAAAATAGAGGGGGGGGGGGGGGACTGATTCTCCAAAAGAATCTCTCCAAGCAAAACACTGTATAGTTGCTCAACAAAATCCATATCTTTTTTTTATTGGCTGGTGGCTTTCTGGACTCGCTAGACACTTTACCGCTTAGATGCTGAAGCAGAGGAAAAAAACTGAATGTTTGCTAAAAACACACTCTACTCAGTATGGGCAGAGTATGTGAAAAGCATGTGTGCGTGTTCGTTCAGAGCTGTAGTACCTTTCCTGAGCACTGGAGGTGCTGTCCCGGAACTGACAGAGAGGTGACGAACATGGTGATGCAACGCAGCATGAACACTGTCCCCATGAGACTGCAGAGCCGCCGCAGAAGAATGGACCTTCAGCAGACCAGGCGACACGCATTAAAACAGGCAAAACACAGGGACTAAACCACAGCAGAGCTTCTCAATCCCTTCCTCAGGTGCTCCTAAAGGAAACTGCTCAGCTGATTCTATTACTCAAAGGCGTGAACACTACTTGACAGGCTGAAGGACTAGCTGAGGGTCCCTCGGTGGGCAACACTACACTCCTGGTTCTTTGCAATTCCACTATTCTAATTCATTAATCTTTACTAATAATTTCAGCAAACTGTTGGAGATTTTTAAATAATGTAGGCCATGTGATGAACTGTGATGAACACGTTCCCCTATGGAGTCATACAGTCAGTCAGTCCTCTAGCTGTGATGAACACATTCCCCTATGGAGTCATACAGTCAGTCAGTCCTCTAGCTGTGATGAACACGTTCCCCTATGGAGTCATACAGTCAGTCAGTCCTCTAGCTGTGATGAACACGTTCCCCTATGGAGTCATACAGTCAGTCAGTCCTCTAGCTGTGATGAACACGTTCCCCTATGGAGTCATACAGTCAGTCAGTCCTCTAGCTGTGATGAACACGTTCCCCTATGGAGTCATACAGTCAGTCAGTCCTCTAGCTGTGATGAACACGTTCCCCTATGGAGTCATACAGTCAGTCAGTCCTCTAGCTGTGATGAACACGTTCCCCTATGGAGTCATACAGTCAGTCAGCCAGTACTCTACCTGTGTTTGTGCAGCAACAGAACTAGCAGCCAGATATTACACAGGACCACTCCACATGCCTCGGCCATGGCAAAGGCCCATGGTATTCGAGGAACACTGTCAAAAAAAAGAAAGGGTTAAAGGCTGATTCGTGACGCCAGCTGCCTGCTACTGAGAATGTTGTGTGTTCTCTCCCCAGCCTCGGCTAACACTTATGAAGGACTGTCAGGAAAGAGTACTGGGATCATTTACTAAAACAGTCAACTTCAAGTGAAAACAGCTTTGTCTCCCTTACCACACTGTGCTGAAGATCCATGTTAAGCAGGGGAGGCTACAAAGGACAAGGTTACTGCTTACTCATCCAGCCACCAGTAATCTGCCACATTGTGTCACAGTGAATAAGTCTGACTCAACACTCAGCGAGGACGAGACAGACCTTCAGGAGCAGCTACATGAGTCACCTCAAACAAAAGTTCAAGCAAGCAATCTGCTCAAAGTAGGTCATAGGTTATAGCCGACAGCCACAAATGGCACTCATTTCTCCTTGTGGGGAATCACTTTTGACCTGGGTCCATTAGGGAGTTATGGACAACATTAAGAATAGAGTGCCATTAGCCTGCTTCAGACCCAGAACAGAAAGTAGGCTAATTATTATTTGTTAAAAAAAAATAAAAATACTGTTTAATGCAACAACCAAAAACATTTTCTATGGGACAAAATCCACACAGGGCAATTCTTCAGAACATTAGAACAGATGTAATTTGAAGCATCAGCCAATACAGAGCCCTCCATAATAAGTGGGCCATTTGCGTTTACTTCAGAAGACGTTTCAGTCCACTTCAGAATTACACCTGCTGTTGCCTGTCATGAGACATCATCAGTGAAGACAAGAGACATTTCCAGAACACTAGGGACTCTTTGAGGTACACTTAAGCAAATTAACCTGGCCATTCTGTTCCTCCTAATAACGATTTCCATTGAACCAACAAAACGACAGTGTAACCCCACTCATTTAATTACGAATTTTGCACCCCTCCACTACCTCCAAGATCAGAACCCAGAAGGTGTTTGCTGAACAGACAAATTATCTAGTGGGTTTTTATGCTCACACGCTCACACACCCGAACATTTATAAACCCTACAGGATTTTCTGTTATTTCAGCACACATTTAACCTGAAATGTGAATAGCTTTTTATATTCTTTAGTACATGTTTCCATATGTACTAAAATAAACATTATTTATTTTTTTAAACGGCATAGCAATGTATCTGTGAAACATGGCGGAAAGGTTGTTGTGTTTTGGGCATGTATGGCTGCCACTGAAACTGGCTCACTTGTCTTCATTGACCCTGGAGGTGCTGACAGCAGTAGCAGGATGAGTTTCGAATTGTCCTCCCCATTTTAAGGTGTGAAAAATATGGGCATAGATTAACAGATGAACCACGTAACAAATGTACTGCCATTCCAAATGAAATATCCAATATGGATGAAGAGAAACGTATTAAAGCTGAAAGCCTACAGTCTAACCACACAGTAATTGAATAATTTCAAATTCAAAGAGCTGGAATGAAATAGCAAAACATTGTTTTGTCCAAAGTATGTCCAAATACTTTGGGAGCTCACAATAACTACCATTGCATCCAAAAAAGATGAATGTTGTCACTGCATGGAGAAATTAATGGGACCAAATACTAAACTCCTGACTACCAAACTCAAAACATTTGGGAATGACAAGTTCTATCTTATCCATTTGCTTATAACGCAACTCCAGGACAGGCTGTTTCACTCACATCAGCAGTCAAAGAGATTACCTGACTAATTGAATTAGGTGTGCCAGCTTAGTGGTAAAGTAATGTGTGAAACGTCTTGGGAGGACCTAGGAGGGGTTAGGAGTGTCTGCTAAATGACTTAAATGTACATTCAAAGTAACTACCACACCCATTAGCTTGCCAACTTATGTTAGCCATTAGCTAACAAGAACTATTAGCTAACCTACAAGCCCATAATGTTAAATGTTAGTTGTATGAACAGACCATGCACTGACCATGTTGGCACATGTTAATGTTCCTCATGCTTGTATAGCAAGTGAAGCACAACGCAGATGAAAGTCAACCCAAAACCATGTAACACATGCAAATAATTACATATTTGAACTACCAAACTCGTTAGCTAACCAGCTAACTGACTGAGTGGCTAGCAAGCTTAGTATGCAATTTGTTGGAAATGCTTGACTACTATGCAGGCAATCAACACAGGCATATACTCTCCAATAATGCCAACCGGGCATAGCACAATATCAACAATGTGTATGTATATAAAATATTTGGATACTTAATGGAGAAACTCAGCATTACATCACTAATGATATTGACGTTGGTGGTTAACATTTCGGGAAAACGCTTTACAGACTTGCCATTGCATTGTTTCCTTTTAAAATCACCTTAGATGATTCTACAAGTTAGCACTGAGAGCCAAAGAATTTCCAACACCAGGGATAATCAGTGGTGCCCCAAAAGGCCACTATAGGGCATCCAATTAAATTATAAACCATCAAAATGACCAGTATTTGGTAGATCACTGGTGGTTACCTCCAGATGTTTTCAGTATCATACCCTCCCTTTACAAACCTAAGAGAAAGCAACCCACCTGTCTAAGAAAATGTCTGGCAAGGGGGGGTAGGTGCGCATGTCCGGCACCCTCTCGTGCACGATCACCATGACAAAGGAGGTAAATCCAAACACAAACACCACATAGATCGCACTAAGCGCCGTCTTCCAGTACTCGGGATCCAGCCTTCTGCTACTGCCATGCTTGTACTTCCCATTGGTGTACTGAAGATACTGCTCTCCAACCGGCGCCGTGTCTGGGTTCGAGTTGTCACACTCTCTACCAGAGTCTCCATTGCAGTGCCAGTCCCCGCCGCCAACCCCACTCTGAGGGGAGTGCCCATCGAACGGGACCCCCAGCTCCTCCAAGATGTCCAGGTTTTGTTTCTGCAACCTGCGCAGGGACACCATCAGCCTCTTGATGTCCCCCAGCACCTTGAGCTCCAGCGGTGCGGAGCGGAGGTCATATTCGCTGAGGGTGAGTAAGGACATACCGTCCAGGCGATGCTTGTTACACAACAGGTCCACATAATGGCAGAAACCCTCCTCCTTCAACCACTTGGCTACATGCTTAGTGGTCCAATTCCGAATGCTAAGCTGGGAGCTGCCAGACATCTCCTCTTCACTCTGAAAAATGTAGAAGAAAAAGAAAAGATTAGAGAACAAGGCATTCACTCATTCCACTGAATCAGCATTTCGAAAATACTGTCTTGTTCCCTTTACAGCAAAGCAAGATTTACATATGAGTAACTGACGACAGTCTCCACTTACTTTCCACTGGTTCAAGACAAACTTCCTTTACAGGTTGTTCAATTTTAGTTGCGGTAAACAGTTTTCCACTAACACGCCTATATGCTCCCAAGGTACAGATTGTCAGCACAAACTGTTTAACCTCAGTTCTGGTCAATACACATCAATTACACAAAGTGAATCTCTAGCAAACAGTGAAACACAGGGAGGAATATCAGAGCCACACCCTCCATTATGCCATTCCAAGATACCACTAACAAGAGTTCCAGTACATGGGTGAAAGAGCAACGTTCAACAACGCAGCAGCCTTTAGCCCCTAATTTATTAGCAGATAATCACAAACGAGTGCTGTATAGTTACAGAAGTTGAGACTTATACTTGACATTTAGCTAAGCCACTTAGCTAGCTCTAGCGCCAGGGTTCCTCTAATGTAATGCTCAGCTTGCTAGCCTAGCTACTTGGCAAAGGTCAGTGACCCTGGCAAGACAAACTGTCCAGTCCCCACCATGTGATGGAATTTCCCCACTCACGTCCGGCACTCTTAAACGAAATAACAGACTGTGCTGGTCATACAATTCCCGTGTCACTTATAACAAACGTCTCAACCCATTAAAGGACAACAACGCAAAACAGAGAGTATTGGTGACATGTCTGTCAACAGGCTATTTTCTCCAGCAGGCTTGGCAGGTGGGCGTTGATCAGCTAGTTCTTCTGCACAAACTCGTTATACTAGCTAGAAAACGTTGACTAGTCAACATACGTTACATGAAATAACTTCACTACGAGTGGCCGACAGTCTGGTTTGTGTACAGCTATCCAAAACCATCCAATTATGCAGCTAGCAAAGAAACGTAGCTAGCTACTGAACCTTGCTCTATTCTTCTGCCATACCATCAGTTTGCAAGCATGCTAACGCGTTAGCCAAATATGTTAGCTTTACATTAACGTAGCTAACGTAACGATAGCTAACTAGCAATCTTGCTAGAAATAAATACTCACCAGAATTCAGGTTCAACTGTTAGTTAGCTGACGCGGCGAATATTATAACTATATGGCATCTCACATGAATCTGACGACGGTATATTCACGTTTAATGTGATAAGAGGATTGATGCAAATCATATCGCACCGTTGCTCATCTGCGTTGCAGCTGACATGACCAAAGGAGGACCGTAAAGGATAGAAGAGAGGCGCATATGCGCACTAATCAGTATTGATTGGTCGTCCGGGGTCAGCGGTCCTTTCACGAACGCATCGGTAAAAATTGGTAAGATTTGCATACTTTTTCAAGTTATGGATTTATGCACCCGACGCAAAGCACAAATCGTAAACCTTGCATTCCTGCTGGACGATACGACAACCAAATGATAATATTAATAATATTGAAATATGAGTATTGCAAAATATACAATAATATTACTGTTTAACGCCTCGTTTTTTTTTATCATGATTTGGAACATCATACAGGCTAAGGCTGTAATGGAAGTCTGTTTTCGAATAGTCTTATAGGATTGGTCCTTATAACAAAAAAGGAGGAAATTCCCAAATGAATACCATAGTCTAGGTTTGATTGCTTAAAAATATTAAACATATGTCTGAAGCCTCAGCTAGGCTAATTGTCAGCCTTTAAGATCAGAAATGGAAAGATCGTCCCACCAGAGCCACTGACTCAGTCCTGTGTGATTTAGGGAGAGCATGGTGCTTGGAAAGCCACAGTTGTGGGTTTGATTCCCACTGGGGAAATCGTTTGAATTTAGATTAGATTCGTTTTAGATTCAGCTTTATTGTCATTGAACAAGTACAAGTACAGTACAACGAAATGCAGTTAGCATCTAACCAGAAGTGCAAATAGAAGAGGGCAGAAAATGTCTTAAGCATGTCTATATTACATGTGGAATGTATGGATGTGCAACGAAGACAAATGCAGTATAAATGGCAATACTAAATGTGCAATTAAGGAATATAGAGGAGGGCAGACAATTTGCAAGTGTTCATTTTTACAAGTATTCATATTCAATACTGAGTATTCATATTCAATACTGAGTATTCATATTCAATACTGAGTATTCATATTCAGTACTGAGTATTCATATTCAATACTGAGTATTCATATTCCATACTCTATGAACACGTGCTAAATTAATAGAATGTAAATACATTGATGTTGTTTTTGGACCTCTTAGATTTCGTCAATAGAATATTATTTCAAATGTTTGCATTGTTTGAAATTCGATTTTTCTGGTAAGAATTTCATTGTAGGCTACACCATGTTATTTCTATTATGACAAACCATTTAGTTTTAAAATACACTGTCATGTCAATTATGACCAAAAGGCTGGGCGTTTAGTTGTGGAAAACTCTGTCATGTCTATTATGACCAACACACCAACCGTTTAGTTGTAGAAAACACTGTCATGTCTATTATGACCAATAGGAAGACAAAAATCGTGACAATTCAGAAAACTGTTTCTGTTAGAAAGACAGAGGTACACAGAGGTACCTCTTAGGGGACATGACAAGAATCAAGAATCAGGGAAGCTACAAGTGTAGCTTGTTTATTTTTGTGGCATCTGCAATGTGCAACCAACGAAAGACAACTCTCCCTGACTGAATTCTCTGCACAACTCTGTCTGTCCTTTTCTCTACTGTTTACACTTTAATAACAGTCTTTCCACAGCACCAGCCCAGACAGTTTGGAATGGTGGTGATGGGGCTTGTTGAGACATTTGTATTGCTCTAGTTTTGTTGCCCTCGTTGCTGGTGTTGTAATTTATATTTGTGCCTTGTTGTCTGGGTGAATGTTAAAAATGCAAACCATAAATAATTTAGTTTCAAAATAAATAACTTGATTGGGAAAAAATAACTGACAATTTACACAGATTTATTTAAAACGTTGATGTTTAAGTGAAAGTACTGGTGTTCGGGAGCAAAGTAGCAATGAGTAAAAGACCTATTCACATATTTTGAACTATTTTCCACCCAAAAAAAGACATTGCTTTTTAACTTGTGTTGTTCCTCATAAAATTGGAAGATCTGTATTTCTAGTCAGCACTTACAAGGACAGGACAGAAGAGGGCCCTAAAGACTAATTTTTTTCACAGCTTTGCAGTCACCTCAAAACCCACGCATCTGCCTTTCACTTATAGCACATCCACATTTTGGGCCACAGATGGAAGTAGTTCCTCTCAACAATGGCACAGGGAGGCACACCACACCCCAAGGGAAGTCTTCTGTAGAAACTCTTTGGTTTTTACACTTCTCATTTCTCCAGTAGTTCTCTGTGAGGCAACAGTTCAGGCTAATACCACAGAAATATGCCATGTCAGGGATGAGGCTATTTGTTTGAGTGGCCTAGTCAAAAACCATAAGCTTAATCCTTATCCTAGCCGTTTTGAGGGTATTCAACTGCTTTTGCTGCTTTTGTGTGAAAGTAACTGCCTAGTGAAAATATCTGTTAAAACAAATTCTCTCGTCCATATTATTCGAACAAACTTAACAAAGAAAGACTTGAAAGGAGAACTCCTCATTTGGAGCTACTTTTGGACAGATGAACAAACTGCTGCTCAAACGTAGAAAATCAGTGTTCGATAGGACAAAACAACACTTAGTTTTAAGAAAAGAAGGATTTATTTTACAACCCCTTGCAGTATTTTTGAGATTTTAATTAAAAATGGAGCCGCAATTTTGTCATCCACTCTGGGAAACCAACTTTCTTCTTCTTGAAATAAGCATGTTTAACTGGCACCAGCCATTTAGTGTCTGTTACAAAACGTGTGGACTAAAATACCTTGTTTTTCTCATTTGAAATCTATTTTCATCGCCCACGCTGTTGGTGGCAGTAATTCCCCATCCTCTGGCCTCTGCTGGCGTGTCACAACAGTGTCAGTAGTCTGTGGCTGTGTGATCTTCAGTTCAGCGGGGATCCTGTGGGAGAGGACATTTATGTCTAACGTATCAGCAACGGTGACTTTTCAGGAAAGCTGTGGTTCCTCCTCTGCCACACCGTCTGCGAGGGAATTGGTGAGGATTCTGTATGGTGGTAAAAGGTTTAACAACCCAGTGAATGAAGTTTGGCCTAACCTGTTCATTGGGGACATGTAAGTCCTGCTGCATTAGTCCTTCACAAGCTAACTGAATTGCATGAGAATAATAACCTTATGTGCCAGCTTAGTGCAGCTTGGTACAATGCCATGTTAGTGGGTTGGATGTTTGACCACCCGTACGCAGTGGGTGGAGTTCGACGACAAAACACCTCCCAAGTGGCATACGCTGTACACCAAAGACGAGCAAAGATGACTGAATAAGGGGGAAAAAAACAGGAAAGGAGATATATTTTATTCAACCACATTTGGGAAACCATATTATTTTTCAGTAATATAATTACTCAGATAAAAAATACAGCTTATTTTGCAACTTATGTTGTTTTCTTCTCAATCAAAAAAAAGATTTGTCAAAATTGTCAGCCCTATGGTTTCCCATAAATAACAAATAATTTAGATTTTTTTAAGTCCTAAGGACTGTATATTAAAAGCTTCCATGGCTTCCTGGTTCACTGGAGTATTAAAATGGCAGTTGGCATTTCAAACATCTGCAAGTTCTGCCTGAACCAGTCCATAACAGCTCCAGGCTGACCGCCCCAGTCCTGTGAATTTAGGCAACCTGCCTAAATGACTACTGCCCAGTAGCACATCTGACGCCATGAAATGCTTCTTGAAGGTCAATCAGAGGACACGTCAATGCCCTCACCCCAGACACTGTGGACTCAGATACAGCCACATTCACCATCCTCTCCACCCTGCCCTCTTCAAACGGGACAAGAGGAACACGTCTCTGAGAATGAGGTTCACTGACGACTTCCCAACGTTCAACTTATACTCATGACCCTGGTACTAAACACCTTTCCTACCACTGGATCCTGGACTCTCTGACTAGATGCCACCAGGTGGAAATTCATATCACGCCACTGCCTTTCTGCACTCAATTTTACATGACCACACTAACACCCAAATATTCAGCCCTGTCTACTCACACTCTTGATTTGTTGTAGCAGTCATGGCATATGGTACCAGCACCTGAAGTCCGTACCTATCAGAACCCGCCACTACCACAACGCCAAGACACGGTTAGGGCTGGGAAAGTAAAGATTATCATTGGGGAGTGATATGGAAGTGTCCTTCTCTCCACTATCCCCCCAGTTTTGAGTACACACACACACACACACACACACACACACACACACACACACTGGACCTGGCCAACACTTACGCCCAGACAATTACAACATAGTGGGTCAGTACCATTGTTGTTCATTTCACACAGACGTTCTTGCTCATCGTTATCAAAAGACTGTTAATCTGAGGTGACTGCATCATTATTGTTTTTCCCCCGGACGACTGTATCGTTTGGACGTTGGTTTCAGAGGAACATACCATGACAGAAATACCTGAGACGCAGGTGTTTTTGTGCAGGTCTGTAGCCAATGATCGATACAGTGTTTGGAAGCTCGGCATCACCCATGTCCTGAATGCCGCCCACGGGAGGCAGCACAGCCAAGGGAGCAACGCTTTCTACGGGCCTGCGATGCTCTACCATGGAGTGCCAGCCGATGATTCACCGTCCTTTGACCTTTCCCAGTATTTCTATTCCACGGCCGACTACATCCAGGATGCACTGGACACACCGCACGGTGAGCGAGCACTCGGCGTTCTCCACCAAAGCATGAGGTGTGGCGAACCTGGTGCCCCACGGAAGGGTTTTCCCTTTCAACACAAAACTGCTATGGCTGACAGGGAAGGTCGCTGTCAGATTGTGGAATGAGATTTAAAGATTTAAAGTTGTCATATTGAATATCTACCAACCGAACAACTACAATCTAATGTTCTTTAAAATAGATCACAGATTCAGGATATTAATGTTCAGATGGTAGGCTAACTACAGTTTGAAACAATATACCAATAATGCTTAAGAGGATAAACAGCCTAAAACAAAAGAATCCTGCACCTGTCTGTTGGTGATCTTGTTCATTTATCTAAAGAAGCGTCACCCATATACATTAGGCCGTATAAAGCTAAACTGTTGGACAGAGTTGGCAGCGTTGGGAAAGATGTAACAGCAAACAAAGTTATTGTTATGCAAATCAGGTATTTCAAAAGTTAAAAGTCAGTAAAGCTGGTGTGGATGTAGGTCACTCATTGAAGCTGGTGTGGATGTAGGCCATTTTGTCACTCATTAGAGAGACATCCTTCCTACTTTTGATCCTGCAGCAATGTAATGCTGAAAATACTAATTTACTAATCCCTATCACTGATTTGACCTTCATAGAGGGAGGAGTCAGGGAGTAAGTTCTGTGTTGTCGCAACAACCTATCGCTTTAGCTATCAAACCACTTCGCCAGACCGTCAAATCACACTCAGAAATCCATTGTTACAATACCAAAGACATCCAAAAATTCAAAAGAAACCATCATCAAAATAAGCACAACAGGCGTACCCCTTTTTCTGCATTTTCACTGAGTCTTCCAAGTGTCCAATAGAACATTGTTCTGTACAGATGTGCTCAAATATTTGCATACCCTTGGATAATTGATAATATATGTACCATTTGTAAAGAAAACATGAGTGAGTAGGCAAAACACATGTCTTTTATTTATTATAGGCAAAACACATTCAACTGTAGATCATAACAGAAAAGCACAATCATAAAACAAAACATGACAACAAAGATTTTTTTTCTTCTGACCCCTGTTCAAAAGTCTGCATCAACTTGGCCTTGTGCTTAAGGTCATTCTCGTGCCAGTATTTTCTGGTAACATGCTGCATTCATCTTGCCATAAATTTTCACAAGATTCCCCGTGCCTCACACACCCCCAAAACATCAGTGAGCCACCACCATGCTTCACAGTAGAGATAGTATTCTTTTCACTATAGTCCTTGTTGACCCCTCTCCAAACATAGTGGTTAAAACTCTATTTTGGTCTCGTCACTCCAAATTACAGTGTGCCAGAAGCTGTGAGGCGTGTCAAGGTGTTGTCGGGCATATTGTAACCAGGCTTTTTTGTGGCATTGGCGCAGTAAAGGCTTCTTTCTGGCAACTCGACCATGCAGCTCATTTTTGTTCAAGTATCATCGTATTGCGATCCTTGAAACAACCATACCTTCTTTTTCCAGAGCAGCCTGTATTTCTCCTGTGGTTACCTGTGGGTTTTTCTTTGTATTCCGAACAACTCTTCTGGCAGTTTTGGCTGAAATCTTTCTTGGTCTATCTGACCTTGACTTGGTATCAAGAGATCTCAGAATTTTCCACTTTTTAATAAGTGATTGAACAGTACTGACTGGCATTTGCAAGTCTTTGGATATCTTTTTATATCATTTTCCACCTTTCCACATTTCCATGATCTTGTTGCACAGGTCTTTAAACTGTTTTTTTTCTGCTCCCCATGGCTCAGTATCTAGCCTGCTCAGTGCATCCACATGAGAGTTAACAAACTCATTGACTATTTATACAGAGATGCTAATTGCAATTTAAAAAGCCACAAATGTGGGAAATTCACCTTTAACTGCCATTTTCACCTGTGTGTCACCTTGTGTGTCTGTGACAAGGCCAAACATTCAAAGGTATGTAAACATTTGATCAGGGCCATTTGGGTGATTTCGGTTATCAAAATGATTTATTGTGATAATTAATGGCTTCATATGATCACTATCCTTAAATATTTTAATTTTTTTTGCATGATCAGTCATATTTTCAAAATCAATGCCAAAATTTCTCAATATCTGCCAGGGTATGCAAACTTATGAGCACAACTGTATATGATTTTACCCAAATACATGTAACTGAACTAAATGTTTTCTCTCCACAGCCAGAATCCTGGTGCACTGTGCAGTTGGTGTGAGTAGATCTGCCTCCCTTGTTCTGGCCTACTTAATGATTCATCACCACTACTCCTTACTGGATGCCATCACTAAGGTCAAAGAGCATAGATGGATATTTCCAAACATGGGATTCCTGAAACAACTCAGAGTGCTGGATGAGAAACTGCACACAGAGAGATATGAGAAAAAATTTATATGAAGACAGCCAGGTCAACATTGTACTACATAGAGCTCTGTGACACTTTGAACAAGAGTCAAGTGATGATTTGTCTTTTTCTTCAGTCAATTCTATATTTCTTATATTGATTACCTTTTTGATGCAGTACTGAAAATAAAAGTAGATATGTCAAGATGATGATGATGATTAGGGCAAAGTTGCTTTCAACAGAATAGTTGGAAAACTTCCACAATGTCATTGTAATAAGATTAATTATATTTCTCCCATGCACATTGATGTAAAAATAACTTTATATTTTCTAATTGTCCGTACTCGGGTGAGGGTTGTTGCTAGTGTTAGCAAGCTAGCAACGGACTGACATCTTAGACATGACACCTCCAACTCCACTCAGAAAAGGAAATATATGTCTCAGGAATTGAATCAAACAATTGTGGACCATCAGGACAAACCAACTTAGATATCTAGATTCAGACAACTTTGTTTTGTGAATTTGTCTTCTAATGAGAGGTAAAACAACCAAACCACTGGATATATATTTTTTTAAATTGTACTTCAACACTTATAATGAGGAATAAAATCATCTGAGTTCACCAGCCGCTTTATCTCTGTGTATTATAGAATCGAGTCCCTAGTGACACCCTATTGCTTACAGGGAAGAGGGTGTTATTTGGGATGGAATGAAAAGCACTGTCACAGACCCTCAGTGTGTTATCTGACCGATTGGTTGGAGTATGCGCAAGCACGAGTGCTAAACTGGGTACGTAACTTTCCCAGTGCAGGATCAGCATACACCTGCTCCTGCATGTCCCTCGGACCAGGCGTACAGAGTATACTGTGGCTTTAACACATTCAAAAAACATTGAGTAGGAGCCCAGTCATTGTTTTTTATTTGGAGGGTAAATTCAAACTGGAGTCATGACAGCCCTGAGGACCACCAAAGACCCCAAGAAGGAATACCTTTCTGTAAAGGATTTGGAAAAGATTCTGGACTCTTGCAAGCTGCGGTTGGCACAGATAGATGAAGTTTGGCCTAACATATTTATAGGAAATGTGTAAGTATAAATTTTTCTTAACCATTACTCTGTTAAACTTAGTTAATTACAGTTAAGTCATTTGTAAATAAAATTAAAAGTACTTGCGTGCCCAAGTGTTGATTTGCCACAGTACTCAGATGTAAACTGATATGTTATGGAATCTGAGCCACAACCCAAAGAGCAGTCACCCTGTTGGCTGCTGCACATCTAATTCAAATAAAATAATTACTGTTTCTACCGAACTGTTCTCAGAAAGAAATCCAGTGCTGCACAGGAGAGCATCTCACAGTGGTGGCCTCTCACCAATCTTTTTCTTTGTCTATGGCCAGGGCAATAGCCCAGAACAAGAGTGCCCTGCAGAGTGCTGGTATCACTCACATACTGAACGCGGCTCACTCCAAGGGGGGCAGCGTTGGGGACCACAGGTTCTATGGCAACAGCTTTGTGTATTATGGTATTCCAGCAGAGGACTCGACTCACTTTGATCTGGATGTTTACTTCAAGCCCGCGGCAGATTTCATTCATAAAGCATTAATACAACCAGATGGTAAGATTCCTGTTTGAACTCAAGTAACTTCTTAAAATGACACTGGATTTTCGTGCACTCAGAGTTATTAAGACTAATAAAAAAAAATTTCCCCGTTAAACAGATTTTTCCTGTTAGGCCTTTATAAATCTTTGCAAAAGCATCTCAAACCATTCCCACAGCACTTAGTGAGCCTGTCCTTGTAAAGCAAATTCAAGTGTTATACAGTAACTACTTCCAATCTACACAGAAAAAAGGAAGAAGTCTTACCTTGCAGAATGATAGAGTACTTTCTAATGTTTAACCAAGTATCCTTCTGAGAGACTGAGAATGGCTGGCAGACTATGGGATTAACGTGACATCCAGGTTGACCGGGCCTGGCTCTCTGCAAAGGCACCTTAAATGAACAAAGGCAATGACTTGTGGACACTATTTTTAGTTTCTCTGGAGGGAATAGAAAGGCTACAGTTTGAGACGAGCAGCCAAGTATGATATTAATAAGATGGAAGCCTCTCACTAATCCCTCTCCAACGCTCTTCTCCCATTCTGGCTTTTCCCCCTGCACCTATTCTCTCCTTTCTCCTTTCTCCTATTTAATTTATTTTCTCTTTTCTTATGATTTTCCACTCCTCTTTTTCTCCCCAGGAAAGGTTCTGGTGCACTGCATTATGGGTATGAGCAGGTCTTCTACCTTGGTGTTGGCATACCTCATGTTGTATTGTCACATCCCACTCCACCGTGCGCTCCAAAAAGTGGTCCAAAAGAGAGCCATCTACCCCAACAGAAACTTCCTGGCGCTGCTGCTGGATCTGGATCTTCAGTTGAAGAGAAAACCGAAAACCTGGAAAAAATGTCTGATTCTGTAGAAACGAAAACTAAATGGACCAAACATCACTGAGGAAGGGGAAGCAGTACGTGAATTAAATGTGAATGAATTCGATGTCAAATCACTTCATGCACAAACCGCACAGAAACAAACATGTATACCTCAAAACGAATAAAGATGAATAGAAACTTGAATATATTGCAAAACATTTTTTTTTAACAGAATAACAGTTCAGACGTTGTATGAATGTTTTAAAACTGTGACATGGGGTGCTCCCGGGGTCCAAGGCACTGTCCATGGGCACATGTGCTGCTGCGCCCGGGCTTTGGTCCGACCCACTGCTGTTTAAGTGAAAACTCTCTGCTCCATCCTTCACCAATGTCTCTGTGAAATGAAACGCATTAAAATGGCACACAAAAAGTATCTTAAGAAAAAACTTTGGATTTAAACTAGTCAAAGTGAACGACGTCATCGGTAGACAGATCTGACAAAACAAACACACGGAAAGTGGAAAGTTCGTTTTTTGGCAGCAAAAAGAAAAAAGAAATGTAGTCTCCCACTCTCCGTCCCATTGGCTCACACTCCCAGAGCGCCATGCAGAACATGATGACAGAATTATTTTGAGCCGGCATTCAGAAATAGAAGGAGTGATAGGGCAGATGACTCAGGAGTAGCTCGGCGGTAAAGGCAGTTATACAGTCGCCTGGACAAACACGTAGCTTCTGTTGCATGAGACACACCTCCAGACAAACAACATTTCAAGGCGAGTGTGCATGCTGTTAAATCCGTCTAATAAGGCGGTCATGTTAATGATCAGTCTAGAGGGTGAATGAAACATTTAAGTCGTATGACAATAAGACGCATTATGATGGATTGTATATTCTGATATATTCTGGGCTGATGCGTGGGTCATGTCGTATGGTCTTGCCCGAAGGAGCACCTATAATTCAGGAGCCCTACAAGGGCCAAGGTGCAGTTTGTAGGCGTGAGGAGGTAAAAGACAATTTTGATTTGCCCTCCCTGTTAGCCGCGGGGCACTTTCCCAGACATTCTGAAGCGTCTTTAATTACACCGAAGTGAGCCAGGAAAAAGCTGAGGGGACGCCTGGGGTGGAGCTGAGGCAAAAGACACATAGCTGGAGCTGATCAGGGGCACCAGGGAAATCTGCTGTCTGCCCCCCTATCATAGAGGAGAGGAAAGAAGAGGATTCATAGATTAATGATGAGAAGAACAGCCTCTGGGTACTTAGTGTAAAGAACATATGTTCCACTTACCTACCTGTCTACACACCAATGTTTGACTTGGGCCGGAACAGTCCGGAATGGCGTTCCAGTACTTCTAATTTTAGGCTAACAGCGTTCCGGTTTCATTTTCAGGCAGAAGAGATCTGGGATAGGCTACTTTAATGGAACAAGCCTTATTAACACATACATTTTGATGAACATAGTCTAATGTGCGATTTTTCAGTTCCTGCACCTATTTAATCCCAAGTCAAGCGCTGCCACACACACATTCACGCTCATTCGTGTGTGTGTGTGTGTGTGTTTGTGTGTGTGCATGTGTGTGTATATTTTCTGTGTTTGTGTGTGGCCGAGTTGGGAAAAGCGGTACAGTAGCTGCAGCTCTGAAGGTTTCCTTACAGAGACAATATATAGGCTGAATATGTATGATCCCTGCCTGAAGCCCAGACCAGAATCATTCAAATCATTAAATCAACGCAAATACAAACCCGATTCCAAAAAAGTTGGGACACTGTACAATTGTGAATAAAAACAGAATGCAATGATGTGGAAGTTTCAAATTTCAACATTTATCACTTTAAGGGAAAAATAAGTTGATTTTAAATTTCATGGCATCAACACATCTCAAAAAAGTTGGGACAAGGCCATGTTTACCACTGTGTGGCATCCCCTCTTCTTTTTATAACAGACTGCAAACGTCTGGGGACTGAGGAGACAAGTTGCTCAAGTTTATGAATAGGAATGTTGTCCCAATCTTGTCTAATACAGGCTTCTAGTTGTTCAACTGTCTTAGGTCTTCTATGTCGCACCTTACTCTTTATGATGCGCCAAATGTTTTCTATGGGTGAAAGATCTGGACTGCAGGCTGGCCATTTCAGTACCCGGATCCTTCTTCTATGCAGCCATGACATTGTAATTGATGCAGTATGTGGTCTGGCATTGTCATGTTGGAAAATGCAAGGTCTTCCCTGAAAGAGACGATGTCTGGATGGGAGCATATGTTGTTCTAGAACATAGATAATTGTCATTATTGATGGTGCCTTTCCAGATGTGTAGGCTGCCCATGCCACACGCACTCATGCAACCCCATACCATCAGAGATGCAGGCTTCTGAACTGAGCGCTGATAACAACTTGGGTGGTCTTTGTCCTCTTTAGTCCGGATGACATGGTGTCCCAGTTTTCCAAAATGAACTTCAAATTTGTATTTGTCTGACCACAGAACACTTTTAAATGATCCTAGGCCCAGAGAAAACGCCTGCGCTTATGGATCCTGTTTAGATACGGCTTCTTTTTTGACCTATAGAGTTTTAGCCGGCAACGTTGAATGG
Organism: Esox lucius; assembly: GCF_011004845.1. Taxonomy (NCBI): domain Eukaryota; kingdom Metazoa; phylum Chordata; class Actinopteri; order Esociformes; family Esocidae; genus Esox; species Esox lucius. Next base: position 2,436,217 of record NC_047574.1, on the reverse strand, counting down.
CACGGTGGATTGTGTTCACCGACAATGTTTTCTGGAAGTATTCCTGAGCCCATGGTGTGATTTCCATTACAGTATCATTCCTGTATGTGATGCAGTGCCGTCTGAGGGCCCGAAGATCACGGGCATCCAGTATGGTTTTCCGGCCTTGACCCTCCAGCACAGAGATTGTTCCAGATTCTCTGAGTCTTTGGATGATATTATGCACTGTAGATGATGATAACTTCAAACTCTTTGCAATTTTTCTCGGATAAACTCATTTCTGATATTGCTCCACTATTTTTCGCCACAGCATTGGGGGAATTGGTGATCCTCTGCCCATCTTGACTTCTGAGAGACACTGCCACTCTGAGAGGCTCTTTTTATACCCAATCATGTTGCCAATTGACATAATAAGTTGCAAATTGGTCCTCCAGCTGTTCCTTATCTGTACATTTAACTTTTCCGGCCTCTTATTGCTACCTGTCCCAACTTTTTTGGAATGTGTAGCTCTCATGAAATTCAAAATGAGCCAATATTTGGCATGACATTACAAAATGTCTCACTTTCAACATTCGATATGTTATCTATATTCTATTGTGAATTAAATATAAGTTTGAGATTTGTAAATTATTCCATTCCTTTTTTACTCACAATGTGTAGTGTCCTAACCTTTTTGGAATCGTGTTTGTATGTACAGTATGAATAGTCTTTTGGCATTCCCAGCGTGTAAATTTTTCCGTGTTGCTCTCACCTGAAATGTTTATAAATATATGAATACATGCATTTATTTTCCATTATAGTTTTTTACCATTAAGAATGGCCATCAACCACAGGTACTTACGTGTCCAAACGTGGCCATTTTTAGACATTGATTTTAGGGGGACCATCTTCTCCTGTGATTTGGTGTGGTTGTGGTTTAGGGGAGGGGGGGGTTAGAGTTCAAAATGCATTTGAAATGTTACATTGGACGATTGCGTGTCTGCTTCATTGTATCATGTTATATTGGAATTCCTGATAATAACGTACCAAAAAAACCTCAAGGTGCAACTCCAACAGCCGAGAAAGCAGAAGCTCTGCTGGCAACAGAAGATTGAGGTGACACAGACCAGTGCCCAGACACCCAGACATGCCCCGCAACAGAGCCAGCAGTGGAGGCAGCTGTTTAGGGGGCTCTGTGGGGGCAGGGAGCAGGTACGAGACACCCCCAGCCTCAGTGCTCCAGAGGCTGATGTGGACCAAACCGGGGAGCAGCGGGCATATGGACCAGGTCCAGCCCGGGATCTACATTGGAGACATGTAAGATAACCCAGCCACAAAATCACAGGCTAAACGGCCTGCGAGGCTCAGCAGATGGTTCAGTTCAAACCGTTTTGGTATGTGGTTTTCTGAACCCATGACTTTGGTAACGCCCGGGACCACATTGGCTAAGGCTTGTAAATTGCTCCATGTACGTTGCACACTGAAGTTCAAGGTAATTATCTACACCCATCTTTTTAAAACTGAGGGGTATAGAATAACCTGGCCAATGAGGGAATTCCAAGTTAGACAATCCTTGTAGTTGGCGAGTTTGTTTTGCATGTCCACATCACCATGTCTTAAGACATCCGAACATCTACAGAACAAAGTCTTAAATAGGTTAACACACATCTAAAGAACAATGCCTGAAGACAGGTTAATACATCTACAGAACAAATATCTTGAGACAGGTAAACACACATCTACAGAACAAATATCTTAAGACAGGTTAACACACATCTACAGAACAATGCCTAAAGAAAGGTTAACAAACATCTACAGAACAATATCTAAAGACAGGTTAACACACATCTACAGAACAATATCTAAAGACAGGTTAACACACATCTACAGAACAATATCTAAAGACAGGTTAACAAACATCTACAGTAAAGGCCTGGCAAAGCATCACAAAGGAGGAAATGTAGCATGTAGCATCCATGTGTTTCACACCTCAAGCAGTCATTGACTGCAAAGGATTCTTAACATTTTATTTATAATTATGTTAAAAATGTCCAATTACATTTGAGCCCCTGAAATAAGGGGACTGTGTATGAAAATGGTTGCAATTCCTAAACGTTTCATACGATATTTTCTTCCAACCCCTTGTATTAAAGCTGAAAGTCTGCACTTGAATTCCATCTCAGTTGTTTCATTTCAAATCCATTGCGGTGGCGTACAGAGACAAAATTCAGAAACTTGTGTCAGTGTCCAAACATTCCCGGACCCAACTGTATGTTGACAGGTGATGTCTACCAACACCATGTATATGTTGACAGGTATGCAGCCAAAGACAAGCGTTCTCTCCAGGCCCACAACGTCACGCATGTCTTGAACGCAGCCGACGGAATGTTTAATGTGAACACAGGGGCGGGCTTCTACAGAGACGCTGACATCACATACCATGGCGTGGAAGCGTACGACACACCGTCCTTTGACCTAAGCCGCTTCTTCTACGCTGCAGCTGAATTCATAAAGACTGCCCTTAGCTCACCTAACGGTAGGCAATCAATCAAACAATCAATCAACCAATATATTATGATGTCTTTTGCACATCAAAGGTTGTCACACTGAGTGCATAACAGATATTTGAAATCTATTGACCAAGCAGGAGGCATCGTCTCTGATTGTCTGCGCGTGTTTTTTGCCCCTCTCTAAAATAACCTTTGAAAGTACCCTGTTAGTGAATGAATTACATTCAAACATAATTTGTCTGTCGGTTGCAACAACAGCTGTAATCCTCCCTTCCATTCCATTAGCAGTTAAAATGCAAATCATAAAACTGCTAAAACATAATATCAGGCTAATATCATACCCCAGAGTAATCTCCTCATAAACCAGGGACATTGGACGGGGAAATTGGTTATGAATGGATTGGCCGGGTAATTTGTAAGCAACACTTTCATTGGACATGGAAATTACACAATTATGTTCAGGGCCTTGTGGTGTAGTTGAGCTGCTACTTTCCCTGTTACGCGGACTGCATCCAGTATCTGACATGACAGTAATAAGATGACGGTGCTATCCCAAATGGCCCCCTATTGCCTATTCCCGTTCCCTGTGGGCCCTACTTTTAAATAGTGCCCTACGCAGGGAGAAGTCTGCTGTTGAGAACTCAGGCTGCCTTCCATCTTCTCTTCCACATGCTGACTAGCTGGCAGATAGGACAGCCGCTCCGGTGTGTAGCCGGCCCGCAGTAATCCCAAACAGAAACACACAGCCCAGAAGACAGTTCAATTAGCCGCTCCCATGGGCCCAGTGCCCCAAAGCATGATAAGAAACCACGGATTAATGTGTATAGAAACATTTGTTGCAACATTGCTGAAAGAAAAACTTTTCAGAGGTTTGTTATTTAAGGAAGTACTACATTTTGATGATTTTAAGCCTGCAGTGTTATAAGCCAGGGTTTGACACAAAGTACGCGAGATGGAATGAACAACAAGTAATCCGTGAGGTGTTCTCCTAAATGGGATAGTGTTAATGAGACTGCTGTTTCCAAGGATTTAGAGATTTAAATGAGGTTAAACATCAGTCAGGAGGGGATTTAAAGTACTTGTAGTTATTTATTAAATACACCTGCTTGTTCTGTCTATTTCCTCGTTTTCTTCCGCATCTTCCTCCTCGTCTTGTTTTCCTTCATCACCTTCTTCTTCCTCCTCGTCCTTCTCCTGCCCCTTCTCTGGCAGGTAAGGTCTTGGTCCACTGCGTGATGGGTCTGAGTCGTTCATCCAGTCTGGTCCTTGCCTATCTGATGATTGTGGAGGACCTGACCCTGGTTGATGCCATCCAGGCTGTGTCTGCCAACAGAAACATTTGTCCCAACGCTGGATTCCTTGAGCAGCTCAGAGAACTCGACACAAAACTCCACTGCCAAGCTAGATCAGAATGAGAACACTTTCATGTAGGCACTTCATATTAAGGCTTTGGGACATGAAGTGGGCGCTTAGTTTGTAGTATAAAGGGCTTGGACTATTGATTAGACAGACAGCTAGCTAGCTGTGCATGTGCTGCTATATACTATGCAGGATGAGGTCCAGAGAAACAACCACACTGTTATAAACACACTGTAATAACCACACTGTTATAACCACACTGTAATAACTACCCTGTAATAACTACCCTGTAATAACCACTCAGTAATAACCACTGTTATAACCACACTGTCATAACCACACTCTAATAACCACAGTAATAACCACTGTTATAACCACACTGTAATAACCAATGTTATTATCACACTGTTATAACCACACACAGCAATTATCTCTAACTGTTGAAAGGTTCAATAGATTGTTTCATTTGCATTGAAAAAAAGACTAAAAGTCTTTGTGATTATTAATGAGAAGGACCACACATTGGCAACACTGCATGTATGAATAACTAAATGAAAAATAGTCAAACCAGCCTTGACAAATGTTAAATACCCCCGCTGCAGATTGTTTTTGCAAATTTGTCTGAAATAAATGTGTGATTAATATATTCTTGTTCACTGAAAATTTGTGAGAGATGTTTTGCTTCCCAAATCCGAGGACAAACTGTAAGGAAGAAGCTAGATAGAGAATCACAAAATAAGTCCACTCATGTCACTCATGATCACCTCAACACAATGTCTGCCCCTGATAATAACATTAGGAATGACAGATTGCAATGAGCACCCAATGCTAACGACAACGGTCTGAAAAACATGTCCTTTAATTAGCTTCAATTAGCAGAATCACATCTGGAGGGGTGCAGTTGCATAGCTTTCTTCCCTCCACCACCTGCCATTGCTCCAACTGCAGTCCCTGGCGTCCAACGCTGTTTTGTCACCAGAGAGAAATACAGCCTGGTGCCACCCGCTCTGCCTGGCCCAAGAAACAGTCAGGCTCTCGCCAGAGCTAAATGTCTAAACCAACGGTAGCATCTGGACATATCCAGAACTCCGGATAGGGGAAATGAGGATTGACCTGGTAGGAATACCCACTAGCATCACAAACTCCTGCTACTCAAACAAGCGCAGTGTGTCATATTCTCACGGTTCCACTGGCGCTCGACAGAAATGTCTTCAGACAGTCTGGGAAAATGTGTAGTCAGAGGTTGTCATGTGCCAACCTACTTGTTTTAAATAAAATAATGTTACACTTATCTTGCAAAACAAAATATGTGGTGTAAACTGCTACCAGTGAAGTTGTTAAAAGGTGTGAAAAGTCTTACAGTAACAAGGCTGATTCAAAATGACAGAAACATGCCAACACTGGTTCAGAGCGTATGTAGATTCAGGTCAAACTTTGAAAGGAGATAAAAAGAAATGGACCCATTGCAGTATAAGATACTTGCTTCCCACAGGAGAGAGTCTTGCTCACTGTCATAATAAAAGGAATTGGATATCATAGGTTTAATGATTTCACTGTCAGAGTGAATGAAGTTGTGAAGGGAGCAGAGAGGGGCATGATGGTGGAGATCAGACACGTTTCGAGGCTTCATTCAGCGCCCTTCCTCAATGCATCCGTCATCATCACCAGACGTCTTCCTCAGACTCGCCCTGAGGAGGCTGTAACGATCAGCGAGCAACATGCAAATCGCCTTACGACTGAGACCTCAGATAACGCCCAATGTTTTGACAGATAATCATCGTTTCCCATCTTACCTCACAACACCTAGATTATTTTCCATCCCGGAAATACACTACAATGGAAAACATTTGTGCACGTACAGCCTACGTCATACTAGGTACAGTTAACAGAACGACACTATGTCCCACGGCCCAGCCTTGAAAGACTGAAATGCAAAACTGACAGAATTCCAAGGAATCTTCCTTAAGCTTGAACAGACGATTGGAGTAGCGTGTACTCTAGGGTTAATACATTATATATCTTTGGGTGAATGCAAAGGGATGATAAGTGCAGAACAGCTTCACTCCGCCAGGAGCAAAGATAACGGTTTTCCAGCACTTTCTGGGATTAGACAGGGGGTTAGATGGAGGATCCGTAAACCCAGGTTACGTCTCTTTAGTTTCCACCCTGTTGCCTGAAATTCAGTACAAGGAGTGGAATGCTAACTGAGACCGGTACATACTCAGCCTAGATTACAGTATGTCTTCATATGATAACTTCATAGTGAACAACGTAGTGCTGTATCATATAATGACTAGTGTGCCATTAAATCTGTTTTTCTTTTTCGACAGGCAAGTTTTTCAGCCAGCCTCTACGGGTCGGGGGCCTCTTTCTCCCATTTCACAGAACTAAAAATATTATCTCAATCTGATCCCTGTTCTGTCACTGGTCTCTGTCCTGAACAAATATCAGGGTCCCAAAATTTTACTTCCAGCCCCCATGTCAAGGTGTGGGTATGTAATTTATGCATGGTATTTGATTCATATACATAACTGTTGGAAAATATGGTAACAAGACACACATGATAGGCCTTTTAAAGGGAGTACTCGACTTCACTTCTCTCTTATGGCATGTTTTTCTTGGATCAGAATTCAAACTCTGTTGCCCAGGGATAGCAAGGAATTTAAATAACGCATGTAATTTAACCAATTAACCAAAAACCTGCCATAATTACATGTGCTGCGTTCGGTGCAACAGGTCTTGAATGGACCTTGTGTGAAAGAAGAACGTTGTCACCAGAAAAACATGGCTTCTTCCAGCTCCAAGACGTCGGAGACCTTAAAGAGGAAGTTTGTTCCTAAGATGAAGCCACTTGAAACTGAGGCTGAATACGTCACACCTGGAGTCTATGAGCTGGAGAAGATCCTTCACCGTGACAGCGTGGAGTACACTCACATCAATGAGGTCTGGCCCAACGTTTGGATTGGAGATGAGTAAGTGAGACGTACTGCGCCCTGTGAGTGATCAGATTCAACATCTACAAAGTAGCAGTATATACCTTGAGAGCCAGGCAGGCTGGTTGTACCATCATGCCAACTCCTTGTCACGCCAAATGTTTTGCTCGACAACTTAATAAGGAATTGGCAAGAGAGCTGAAAGACTGGCACATAGTTAAATATTTACCTTCTGTTCATGGTAAACATGTGCACATGCAGTACTGCATCTGTTTAGTACTATTAAGTATTATGTTACATACTGACTTTCAAGTCTGTGAGTGCACCTTTTGTGTACCCCCCCCCCCTCTGAAGTACATGTCACAGTAAACCTTAAGCCTGGTTCCTTAGTCTTCCACAAATCACCAGCTGCGTTGCAAAACAGTTGGCATGAAAACGAATGACGAGGAGTTGGGATATTGGCACAAACAGCCTGGCGCTCAGGCTGGAAAATCCTTATTTTGACAGAGCGAGTGCAAAAGACAAACACGGTCTGAAGAAGCTGGGCGTGACACACGTGTTGAATGCGGCGGAGGGGACGTACAACAACGTGGACACGGGCGCGGAGTACTACCGTGACATTGACCTGATCTACTCTGGGGTCACGGCCGAGGATACGACAACCTTTGACATCAGCCAGTACTTCTTCTCTGCAGCTGAATTCATCGACCAAACCCTCAGCAGGCCTGAAAGTATGTTACTCATATTTTGAGTGAAATTGTATAACTTGAATGAGACATTATGAAGTATAATAAATATAAACGCTCTGTTAGTCATTAAGATACTATGAATGGACCTCCCTAAACATGTGGAATGATTACATTCACAAACAATATGTACAAGAACTACGAAGGCTGGGGTACACAGATGAAAACCACTAGTTAGCATTTCAAACACACCTGGGGCCTTATTCAGATTATCTAGCATTATCCTGGACTGTAGATACATATTTTCTAGGAATTATTAGTTTTGAGTTAAATTTTTTAAGGATATATTTGGATTTGAAAAATGGGAAGGCTAGGGTATATTAATATATATGTTCCCCAAAAACAATTCGTCCCAAAATGAGCATTGTTTCAAATGGTTATGGCTGTTTTTTCTTTCTGGAAAATGTAAGCAGCTGCCACGTGGGTTAATCTACCCGGGTAAATTTGGTTTTATGTTTGATATTGGGAGTTTGATCGTCAATACCTCTTCCAAAAAAGGTTTTACAAATACGACAGTGAAATATATACAATTGGATGAGAGTAGAGAGCAACCTACACCCTGTGATTTTATCGAAAATCGACATTTTCCTTTTGCAGAGGCCAAAAAGTTTCAAAACGCTGTAGAATGTGGGTTCAGTTGTTTAGGGACCGTCATGAAAGTGAAATACCGCTGATTGAATGTGACAAAAAAATTTGTATTTTGTGTCAACCTAATAATACCTGCAAATGTAAAGGAAAATCATAGGTACAGACCCTTCTTGTGTTATCAAACAAACCTATAATTTTCTACATATATTTTTGCTGTTAAAGCTTATAAATTTAAATTTTTTATAGATTCCTATAGAGATTACATATACATCTAAAACCACTTTTTGGTCACTGACCTTTAAATTTGCCCTTTTACATTTCGGTGATTATATGAGAATTGATCCTTCTATACCAGAGGTGTCAAACGGGTTCCACGGAGGGCTGAGTGTCTGCAGGTTTTCAGTCTCACCTTGTACTTGATTGATTAATTAGGTCACTAATTGGTTAGTTTCTACCCTCACCTGATGGGTTAGATCTGAACTGGGAAAGATAAATTCCTATAAATTTCCCGAAACTGAAAAGGGGGAAATCTAAGGGGCATACTCTTGACAAGGAAGGTCAGTGAATAAAATATCATTGGTTTTAGGAGGTACATGTCATATGGATTGGAAGCTATTAAAAATAGTTAATATGAATTAGGCAAAACAGTTCTAATAATGCATGTAGTCTTAAAATAAAATCAAAATTATGAATATGGAAAAAAAATAAGAGTTGTACCTTTCAGAAGAGAGGTAAAAGAACACAACACACTGGTTTGTAGATCTCTAACTCACATGGATACTGGGCTATTAAAAATGTGTCCTTTAGAAATATAAATTCCTGTAAATTAACTGAAAGCGAAAATGGCTAATCTAAGGGACGTGCTCTTGACAAGGAAGGTCATTGAAGAAAATGCAATGTATATGTCACCTGGATTGGAAGCTATCAAAATAGTTCATGTTACTTAGGTAAGAGTTATAATAATACAAATATTTCAAAAATAAAATACAGATAATGAATTTGGAAAAAATAAGAGGTGTAACTTTTAGAAGGAAGATAAGGGAACAAACCACATGTGTTTGTATAAAAGTAGCTCATATGGATAGAGACCAATAGAAAGAGGTAGAGAAGGACAAAAGCTGCTAAAATGTACAAAATTGAAAAAGGCAAATCCACAGACAGTACTCTGGTGACCAAAATAAATGTGGTTTCAGAGGTACATGTCTTCTTGATAGGAAATTTAAAAAGTTAATCTATGTTTGGTAATAGAGTTATATTGATACATATATTTTTTTAAATATAGCATTTTTAAAAACTTTAAAAAAAACAGGAGGTGTACCTTTGAGAGGATAGGTACAGGAACACACCACACTTGTTTGTAGATCTCCATCTCATATGGATAATGAGCTATTATAAAGGTATTTCATAGATGGATATACAATTGTTTTTAGAGGTACATGCCACCTGGATAGGAACTTATTGTAAAACATCTATATGTTAGAGTTGTAATAAGATAAACATGTGAACAAAAATGAAGATGAATAATGGGGAAAATGAAGTGTAACTTTGTAAGGACAGGTAAAGGAACATAGCAAACCTTTCTAGCTAATATGGGTTTTGAGCTATTAGAAAAATGCAGTTTAGAATGAGAAATTAAAGTAGAAGGAAAAACAGCAATTATAAGCTGGGAATTGGGACAAGGAAGGTCAGTGACCAAAGTATAAATTTATTTAGAGCTAATATGTCTCTTGGTAAATATCATAATCTGTAAAATGAATTATGCCTAGCCTATTTGTGTTTTGTATTTTTTTGTAGAAACAAATAATAACACCTTTTTTTATTGTAAATGTGGAGAAAAGATTGAAGTTGGCACGAAGAAACAAATTGTCTAAACAATGATTTCTGCCGAATGCACTTTTAAGACGGTCCCTTAGCCTTATTCACGTAATATTCCTCCGTTGAAAGTAAAGTAAAATCGTTTTTTGAAAACGGATCGAAACCGACAAACCAAAGAGTGTACCTTGCTCTCTACCTTCACCTGATTCTATATACTGTATATCGCTGTGGTCTTTGTAGGACGTTTTGGGGGAGCGCTGTTAATAAACAAACTCTGAATATCAAACATAAAACCACATTTACCCGGCGGTCTGTGAGGAGGCTGTATCCGTAACCGGCTTTGTTTACGAGCTCACGTTAGCTAGTAAAGACTACGAGATCCAACAAAAATACCAGCAAGTTGTATTAGCTGCTAGTAAACCGACGTAAATCTGTCTGCCAGGAGGATTTATCCTGCAACCGGTTTTGTTTACAAAACTGTAGCTCACGTTGGCTACTATAAATTACTAGCTCAAACAAAAATGCCAACAAGTTATATTAGCGGCCGGTAAACCGATGCTAATCTGCCTGGGAGTAGGCTTTATCCGGCAACCGGCTTTCTTTACAAAACTGTATCTCAGGTTAGGAGTGGGATTTATTCCATCGAGAACCTTGATGTGTCCGTGGATTAGGCTGAATCGGTTCCAGCCTGCGCAACAGATGGCATTGGCTCTTTAAGCTCATATCCACCGGACAGTTTTGGAAACCCTCCACGTCCTCAAAGAAACTGGAAGAGGCAGAGGCTGGAGGGACCAAATGGACTCTCAATTCTGTATGTAGGCATGTAATAGCTATTTGGATAATTCTTTCGTAAGTCAGGAATAGTGTGGGAGGTACTGAAATTATTACTAGTACGAAGCATTGGCACGATTTGGTTACTGTTGAGAACGGCCTCGTCAGTTATTTTCCCTGACTGATAACATTCCGGAATGATGGCCGGTCTATTAGAACATTTGCTAGATTTCATTTTATTAACACGATAGGGGACTGCACATCCTCGAATATATATCAATACACCCTGGCCTTCCCATTTTGAAAAAACGAATGTATCATATATTTTTGAACTCGACATCGGTTGCCACGTTCAGTTCCATTACAGCTTAGAGAGAGACTGCAGGAAAAATCGGAAAAACTCAACACTGAAATAATTAACGAAAATAAATGTCTCTATGAACTAGGGATCATGCTAGATAATGTGTAAATAGGCCCCAGGTTAAAAAATAGCAAACCTTTCCTTTAAGACCCACAGCAAATGGGTCTATGGGTTGCGTACTGTAAGCAGTTATTGCATGTAAAGGCTGTCAAATACTAGACATACTGTATCAAATCATCATCATCACGTGCATCATCACAATCATCATGATTGATGATTGACATACTGTAGTGCTTCATTTGGAAGTTATATTAATCTAGCCCAAAATTTTTGGTACCCTGAAATTGAGAGACTGCGAATAAGAAGTATTATCATTTATTTGCAAGGGATGCACGTGACGAGCAAAAAACTAACATAAAAAATAATAATACTGGAGCTTATTCAACATTTTCAGACAAAACCGTAATCGGTTTTAAATAATCGGACGAATTTAAAGCAATTGCTGGCCGATATATCGGTGCATTCCTACTTTGCAGACAATGTAAATATTAATTTCAAATCCTAGATTTCGAGAATAGAGAAAGTAGAATAAAGATTTCCCTATACCAATACTTACAGAGGGAACCAATAGGCTACCATGTTCTCTAATAAAAAACAAATTAAGTAATGTCTTTCTTATCCGCAATTGTATTATAACCTAATACATGTATTATTTAAGCAAAAGGACCTAAGGGCGTGTTGTATATATTTATAGTATATAAGTGCTCCTAGGCCCTGTTATTATAAATAGCTACCAGCGAAAAGTACCAAGTCGTGTTTTGTCATACCTGTATAAGGCGTTAAGGGGTAAATGGAGCAAACATCTAAGTAGCGAGTCACAACTGTCAAATATACACTCACCTAAAGGATTATTAGGAACACCATACTAATACTGTGTTTGACCCCTTTCGCCTTCAGAACTGCCTTAATTCTACGTGGCATTGATTCAACAAGGTGCTGAAAGCATTCTTTAGAAATGTTGGCCCATACTGATAGGATAGCATCTTGCAGTTGATGGAGATTTGTGGGATGCACATCCAGGGCACGAAGCTCCCGTTCCACAAATCCCAAAGATGCTCTATTGGGTTGAGATCTGGTGACTGTGGGGGCCATTTCAGTACAGTGAACTCATTGTCATATTCAAGAAATCTATTTGAAATGATTCGAGCTTTGTGACATGGTGCATTATCCTGCTGGAAGTAGCCTCAGAGGATGGGTACATGGTGGTCATAAATGGATGGACATGGTCAGAAACAATGCCCAGGTAGGCCTTGGCATTTAAACAATGCCTAATTGGCACTAAGGGGCCTAAAGTGTGCCAAGAAAACATCCCCCACACCATTACACCACCACCACCACCAGCCTGCACAGTGGTAACAAGGCATGATGGATCCATGTTCTCATTCTGTTTATGCCAAATTCTGACTCTACCATCTGAATGTCTCAACAGAAATCGAGACTCATCAGACCAGGCAACATTCTTCCAGTCTTCAACTGTGCAATTTTGGTGAGCTCATGCAAATTGTAGCCTCTTTTCCTATTTGTAGTGGAGATGAGTGGTACCCGGTGGGGTCTTCTGCTGTTGTAGCCCATCCGCCTCAAGGTTGTGCGTGTTGTGGCTTCACAAATGCTTTGCTGCATACCTCGGTTGTAACGAATGGTTATTTCAGTCAAAGTTGCTCTTCTATCAGCTTGAATCAGTCGGCCCATTCTCCTCTGACCTCTAGCATCAACAAGGCATTTTCGCCCACAGGACTGCCGCATACTGGATATTTTTCCCCTTTTCACACCATTCTTTGTAAACCCTAGAAATGGTTGTGCGTGAAAGTCCCAGTAACTGAGCAGATTGTGAAATACTCAGACCGGCCCGTCTGGCACCAACAACCATGCCACGCTCAAAATTGCTTAAATCACCTTTCTTTCCCATTCTGTCATTCAGTTTGGAGTTCAGGATATTGTCTTGACCAGGACCACACCCCTAAATGCATTGAAGCAACTGCCATGTGATTGGTTGATTAGATAATTGCATTAATGAGAAATTGAACAGGTGTTCCTAATAATCCTTTAGGTGAGTGTATACACATAATGCAACTGTCAATTGATGTATGCATATAGTTTCACAAAAATGTGGCCATATACATATTTGTGAGTCGCATTTCAAGGATCAGTTGCCTATGGGATTCGGATTAGGACCTCTTTAGTTCTGGTTATGTTTAAGCTCCAGAACCCCGATATGTTTAAAACATACTTTCAAAATAACACAGCACATAATTACGTGTGTAAATGAAGTGTTTGGTAAATAAGTCTAATTATTTTTTCACAATTCCCCTTTTGAAAACCACCAAATTTTTGTCTGCTACCAAGCCTTCGCTTTTACCAGGCAGTTGTAATACTGTCTTTGTAGTTTAGGCTAAATTCATATCACAGCTTTCAGCCAATCAGAATTGGAATCACACAGTTTTTAAGTGTCTCAGCACAACTTTAAGCCAATCAGCATTCTGGTTGAGCAGCCTGGTTTATAATTCCAGATAAGCTCCTGGTTCACTGTGTGATGGGCAGGAGCCGTTCAGCCACCCTGTTCTTGGCCTACCTGATGATCTGCAAGAGCATGACGCTGGTGGACGCCGTGGATCACGTGAAGAGGCGGCGACGCATCATCCCCAACTGGGGCTTCCTGAAACAGCTGAGAAAGTTGGACACCTACCTCTTAGAGCAGAGGGTCCAGGGGACGAATCCAGAGGATGAAAAATGACAAAGTATTTATTAAAAAAAAGGGTAAAATGTTTAATAAGTTGGTTCCACAAGAAATGTGCACACCCTACTCCACAATTAAGTGAACATGATGGTTTTATTTTAGGGTATAAAGAGGACACTGCCCGATGTATATTTTAAACTTCCAAAATCTTAAACGAAGTCCGTTGCAAGTCAAAAGAGTAGAATCGTGGCCGTGGTCAATCATCATTTATTTTATGCTAAAATGTACAGCTTGTTTAAGTGACTGACAAAAGGAGAAACGTCATAAATACAGGACTGTCATTCTGTCCAATTGTTTGTGCACATAGCCAGCTTTCCCATTTCAACTGTCCCTCACCAGCGATACTGTACAGGTACAAAGGCTAAAAAAGAGCAATATAAACAAAAACACAAGTTGCTTTTTACATGCAATCCTTTAGCTTAGTTTGGTCTATTCACATCCTCTACTCTTCTAAACTTTTTGTAAAATATAAATTCAACATTTTATAAAGATAGAAAACAAATCTACAGATGGAATGAAAATTTAAATTTTTAAAGGCATTATGTAAAATATCAACTTTGGACTACATGTATACTTTATTATTATTAATAATAATAATCATTATAATCATTTAGTTTTTGTGTTTCTTTTATTCTGCCAAATTTCTGGACATTGGTACACCTCTTTGAAATGTTTTAGAATCATTCAGGGTACAAACACTGAGATATGCTCCGTTATTGACAGAAATCAGTCTTCTGCTTTATAAAACAGAAAGCTGCCTCGAGGAAATCTGTTACAAAACACTTGAGAATTATACATATATACTGTAGCAATAAAACCTCTGAAACATATAGGAGAACATGACTAAAGAAGTTTACACTTGCTTTTTTACATTATTATTAGAATTAACAAAATATAGTTTCATCTCTCTCCCCGCCCTGTAAGAAGGGGAATCTAATAAAGGCCAAAATATCTCTAGAATGTCTGTTAAGCACAACACTTGGACAGTATAACTCAATGCACTGTTACTAACGGAGACCGGAGACCTAAGCATGCTAATTGTCACTTTACAAAATAAGTACAATAATTTAAATATACAAAGGCATGAGTATAGTACAAACTAAAGGTCAGCACTGTTAGACAGGTAAACTGAACCGGTTCTAGGAATATCCACTTGGTTAAGTCCATTTGTAGCAGGCACATTAGATGGCTTAGTTTGAGGCTGCTACAGAACTGCACTCCATGGCCCCCCCTTCCTTCCTCCATCTCTCTCTCTCTCCCCCCCCCTGGTCATGCCCCCCCCACCCACCCTAATACTAATTAAATAAAGTTTCATCTTTATGACGTAAGGCTTCCCGTCCGTTAGGAACAAAAATACTTTTACATAGATAGTAGCTTTTTGTAGAAAGTCTGCTTGTCCATGAAACGTTTCGCATTCTCTCCAAGTGCTGGTTTTAAAATAACTACAAACAAACAAAAAAAGACAAACGTTATTGAACAAAAAATAAAAATGAAAGGCCAAATGTCTGCATCTCAGATTAACAGCACTGCCCCCGCCCCCCCAGCCAGTCCACTGACGTGGTTACAGTCTGGCGACGGCACGCAGCGAGCAGCAGGGGTCAGCGTCTGATGAACGGCCCTTTGAGCGTCTGCTTGGACATGGGTCCGCTGTTGGTCATGTAGCCGTGGTGACCGGCCGGGGAATACATCATGTTGCCGTGCGGCCCGGTCTGCATGGCCTGCTGGGGGTATGGCTGCGTTCCCATCATGCCCATCTGCATAGAGGCGTACTGGGCGCCAGGCGACTGGTTAATGTAGGCGGCCATCTGATGGCTTGCCATCTGGTTGCCGTGGTAACCGCTGCCGGCCATCATGGCCGCGCCCTGGGAGGCGACGCGGTAGCCGTTCATGGCGTGGTTGATGGCGGCCGCTGGCATGTTCATGGAGTTGACGCTGACGGCGTGGTTGTAGGGGTTGCCAGGCGCCGGCATGATGTTTACCGCGCCCATGCCCCGGGGCATGGCCGACAGCGTCCGGGATGAAGGGGCCTGCATGGCGACAGTCTGGGGGGCCCCGCGGGCGTGGCTGTACATCTGCTGCTGGTGGTGGGGGTGTGAGGCAAGGCTGGGGGCTGCTGACTTGGAACGCATGGAGATGTGTGTGGGGCCCTTGGGGCCCCCGGAGACCATCTGAGCCTGCAGAGTCCTCTGCGAGGGGGGGATGTTGGTGAGGCCCATGGCGTTGCGCTGCAGCATCATCTGAGGGGAGTTGAGGGGGTGGGAGGAGGGCGGAGGCGGGGTCATAGTGGCCTGTACCTGGGGGGCCCCGTGGTGAGGGGGGCCACCGTGGGAGTGGGCGGAGTGAGGTGACTGGGACAGAGACACCAGGCCTGAGTGCTGGGAGTGTGACGACAGGGAGGCACTGTTTGCATAGGACGTGACTGGGTGGGAGTGGGCGTGGCTGTGGGCGTGGCTGAACGGCAGGGTGTTGGTCAGCTGCTGCAGCTTGGCCAGGCTGAAGGTGGCCGTGGGCTGGGAGTAATGGCCGCCGCTGTAGCCCTCCTGGCTCATCCGGTCGTAGATGCTGCTCAGGTTGGGGCTGGCCGCCTCGGGAATGTCGGCCAGCTGCATGGGTGCGGTGAAGTTGGTGAGCATGCCGCAATGGGACAGCGCCTGCTGCTGGGCGTGGCCATGCTGGCTGTGCTGGACGTGGTGGCCCAGCTGGCCGTGCTGGACGTGGTGGCTGTGGTGGGCGGCGTGCACCTGGCTGTGCGTGGTGTGCGGGTGGGCGTTGTGCGGCTGCGTCAGCTGCCCGTGTTGAGTGAGCGGGGCGGCGTGCGGTTGGACGTGCTGGGGATGTTGGCCGTGGGGGGTGATCGGGTGTCTGGTGTGGCCGTGGGGGTTGTGCGTGACAGCGTGGCCGTGCTGAACCCTCTGGCTGTGCTGGCTGTTGCTCGGCGGCCGCTCCGCCCCAACACAGCCCTGCGGCGACTTGACGTTGCAGTGCTGCGGGGAACTCAGGCTGTTCTGCGGGATCATGCCACAGCCCACAGGGTTCACGGCACAGCTGCTCTGGGCCAGGCCACTGGGGGGGAGCGGGCCGTAGGAGCAGCTGTTCTGGGACGGGCCCCCGGGTCCAACCGGACCTCCAGCCCCACCGCAGATGCTGCCGCCCAGCGTGGAGTCGTAGGAGCTGGGGTTCTCGTAGTTCTCTGTCGTGCTCTCGATGGAGCCCAGGTCGCTAAAGCCACTGTCCACCACCTGCTGGGAGGAGTGGTCAGACACTGACGGCACATCCATCATGGGGCTGGTCTCCATGTTGTGGAGGGAGGACGGGAGGGAGATGGAGGCCCCTCCGCCGGAGCCCTGGTCAGGGCTGATCTGGGCGAAGCCTCCGCTACCCCCACCCCCCACACTACCAGTGCCCCCTTCCAGGACGGACACAGCCGGGCTGCCCGCGGAGCGGACAGACTGGCTCGGGTGGGAGTGGGCCGAGGACAGGGGACTGCTGTGGTCTGACCGGGGGCATCCCTCATCCAGGGAGGTCAGGGTGTGCGGGGGGCTCCGGAGAGCCACCTGGTGGCTGTAGGCATGCAGGCTCTGGCACGCATCCTGGGGCTCCGCATCCACGCAATCTTGCTGGAACATGGAGCTGCAGCTGCCCCTCGGCGTCTCTGGGTCGCACTCCGTCTCCTGGGTCAGGCTCTGCACTGCCTGGGCAGTCTCCTGATCCACCTCACGACACACTGTGGGATCTGGATCCTCTTCTCTCTCCTCTTCCTCCTCCTCCTCCTCCTCCTCCTCCTCCCTCAACATGGCAGCAGGTATCAGCGCTCCAAGCCTGTCTCTGTCTCTCTGCTGGGCCTGAACGCTGCTCCCCTCAGAGTCGGAGTCAGAGTCAATGGGTTGGTCTGAGGGCACTGGGACCGGTTTTGGTCCCTGTTCCTGAAGACTGTCTCTTCTCTCTGGCCCAGTCCTGGTATCTTCCAGGTTCCTATAGGTTGTCCCGACAGGCTCCTCCTCCTGAGGTCGTGCAAGATCCTTATTGTCTTGGTGGTTTGGGTGTAAAAAAGCTGGGGTGTTGTAGGACTCTTCTGGAGGCTCTTCACAAGGCTCAGAATCCTGCCGTTTATCCTGGTCGTTCTCTACCACCGACGTCGACTCAACGTGACTCTCATCTTCATCGTCGGCATCCAGGTGAGTGGCCTCTTCGTCGTCTTCCTCATTCTCAGCTGATTGTTCAGTGATGTGCTGTAATTCTTTGGACAAAGGAGGAGATGGAGAGGGGGTGTCCTCCAGGTCATCCTCCGCTTGCTCTGGGGCGTCCTGGCTGTCGTTGTCACGACTCGGGGAGCCAACAGGAGAACAGACAGTTGAGCAGATAGGGGAGCTAGCTCTAGAGACCATTGGGGAGGCTAGCGGAGAACAGGCTAGAGGAGATGAGGCTAGCGGAGAAGATAACAGGGAACCCTCAGGGGAGCTCTGTTTACTGGCATTTGCTTTTTCCATGGGAATGTGGAGCTCTGAAGTTGGCCGTTTGTCCATCTCCATGGCCCGAATAGACAAGTCTCTGCCAGGCTCTGACCCCTCTTCTGTAATGGTGGAGACCTGGTCCTCTGCCTCCACCTTGGGCTCTTCAGCCCGGATGTGATGCTCTTCTGCCTGGATCTGGTGCTCTTCTGCCTCCAATGGCGTCTCGGGGGGAGTGTATAGGTTAAGCTTGAAGCCCATCTTTCTTTCCTTCTTCAGGCGCCATTTCGGAGGGCCTCGCTTCACTCCTTTGGGCCAGCCCTTCTTCCGTTTCATCAGTCGAGGCCTGCCTGGTTTCTTGGCCACCATGCCGCCTACTAGGAAGACAAAATATCGTCAGTTATTTGAACCAATTGGTGTGATGTCATTTTCACATGCTGTAAAACATCTGAAGGATTAGGTCACCTTCTCTCCATGATTCTCGATCGATGTTCTTCTCCAACCGCGGACGACCTCTGCGTCTCTTTACTGGTATCCTCAGCACCTCGTCCTGCTCATCCATCTCCCCCACCCTGCAGGTCCGCTCTAGCAGTGGCATGGGCCTCTCCACCTCAGAGTGGTCGAACGGCTCATCCAGAACCTCTGTCGTCTCTGAAATGGTCTCTGTGGTGACACTGCTATTTACCCTTTTCCTCTTGCGACCCCTTTTCAGCACAACAGCTCGTTCCGCTTTCTCTCTCTGGAGCATAAACAAACACAGGCAAACTTTAAACAACCGTTTCTCTCCAAATTCAGGCCCGGCTTCCCTGACACAAAAATAACTTTCGTTCTGCACAATTCTCACTGGGACACATAACACAAGGCCGTCTTTCTGAATGGGAAAGGTTCAAACCGAGCAAGTGAGCCTTGACCGTTGGGCGGCTCCTTTCCACAGATGGAGGCTGCTTTGGTTAGAGAACCACACAATGAGACAGGCAGAGGAAACTCACGCCATATTCTAAATATGCTCCAATATACAGACTGAAAAGATAAGTCATAGTGATCAAAACCACAGGCGACTATGAAACCGATTCTGTTACAAACTCACGAATTAACTGCAGCAATCATTAGCGGGCTTATCTGGTGATCCATTTTACTTTGAAATAGAGTGCCCTAACTTCTAAACTATAACTGGTTGTAATAACATAGTCACCACAAGGGGGCAGTCACCTATAGGCAAGACAACACAGCTGTCGAAGCAACCGTGGAGAGGTTTAAATTAGCCATGACCACTGATGGCTTAGTCTGCCCGCCTGCTGCCCAACAGTCTCCACAGAAATACAGATATCAAAACCATTTATTTTCTATGCTGTAAAGGACCCAGTGAACCTTTCACTGAAGTCAAGAACATTTACCACATCCCTCAATCTTACTTGGTCAAAAAACTCATTTTCAAGTGACAGTGTATGACGGCGAAGAGAAATGAATTCACATCATATTAAACGGAATGATTTCCCCTCCTTCTAAACACAACCACCAGCCAATCCCAGTGGGTGACAGCAACCAGCTGACCCCGCTAACGGAAAACATGTCGAATGGCAACTTTCACCTTTCTCTTGACCCCGAGCGTGGTGTGGGCCTTCGTCAAGACGGGCGGCGACCCATCGGAGTCGTCCTCATCCTCGCTACGCTCATCGGAGTGGCGAAAGCCTCGGTCTGTGGCGGCAGAGGGTGGGCGGGGCTCATGGGTCCGGTGGGGGTTCTTACTGTAAACCTTAGTGGGAGGTCGAGGGTGGAGTCGGCTGTTTATCAGGCAGGACACGTCACTCTCCTCCTCCCAGCATCTACTGGCCTGCTCCTTTAGCCGTTCAGCCTTGAATGAAACAGTCAGACAAATAACAAATAACAGGCAGGCAGGCAGGCAGCTCCACTTCCTACTGAGTAGGCTAATGGGGAAGCAGAGACAGACACACTGACACCCACGATTTGAATTAACATCATGACAAATGAATCACCACAGGTTGTCATGATAACCAGACTAGGCTGCCTCTTCTTGATGATTGGATGTTTATGAGTGTGTTTGGTGTGTGTGTGTATGTGTGTGTGTGTGTGTGTGTGTGTGTGTGTGTGTGTGCGCCCGTGTGTGTGCATTCGCTGCAAAGCAATTCCATGAGACCGCATTTCAGGGAATATTTTGAAATCTTAATAATGTAGTGAAATTATTTGGGGCCATTTTGCTCCAGATTAGCTGGCAGGAGACAGGAAACGTGCTCCTATAAACAGCCTTGTCATGAACTTAAAGCCATTCCAACAACACCTTTATCACACAGCAAGAGAATGACCTGAGCCCAAAGCCCATAAACACCAGCCGCTTTCCCCAGAACGATGGGACTACCACACAGCCATCTGTGACCAGGACTTCCCATTTCACTGGGAGTCATACGTTGCTGGACAGCAGAGGTGATGCGGCCCGAAACAGAAGATTCATCCATTTGTACTGACAAAAAGACGGGTTCAACCTCTCACGGAGTGACAGGTACGTCATCCAATCAGAACAGAGCAGATAGCACATGTATCATCCGGAAAAGACCAGGATACTACAAACACTCTGGATTCCAGCCTGGACTTCCCCCAGAGCAGAATACCCACAGCTACTGGACTGGGTGAGCAGGTCTTTGCTCCAGCTCAAAACTAACACATGTAATCAACCTAATCATGGCCCAGATTGAAGCGCACGACTATTCATCTGATGCCAGTGTTCAGTGATGGAACACAATGGCAACCTCCATGTGTCTGCCTAGGACCAGATTTCCAAGAACTTTACAGGACCAAATTAGATGTATTGTACCCAAAACTTACATCCATCTCTGCCTCCCTCTCCTCCTCAGACAAGACGGCATTGAGGGTGACGGCTGGACTCCAGCGAAGGGAGTCCGGGTCCACCTGGTTTAGCCGGGGGTTGGCACGCAGCCTCTCCATGTGTTTCAGGATCAGCCGCTCTCTTCGGATGATCACAAATCTACAGAATCAGAAACGAGAGACCCAGTCAAAACCGGACACAAACGTGAACAAGATCAATCAACCCGGGAAGGAGCAGTCGGACCATGACCATCAGCGCCAACATGACCTGCCATGAAACATGGTTGCTAGTTAACCAACTACATGGTCGCAATCCACTTAATAAATCATACACAGGTAAATATACAAAAGCAGTTGTCAGACAGTACTATCCAAGTGCTTTTATAATACCCCAATAAGAAGAGCAGCAGTATTGGAATAAATATCTGCTAATAAACAGTGTTGTGTAATATAATAAAGCCCCAGTGAAGGACTCCGGGGACGGAACAGCAGCCATTGCTGTGGTGACTGCCCGTGTCCTTGGGGCATTTAACCTGACTTACTTCTGTCAATATTCTGCTGCATTAATGGATAACATGGTAAAAATACCCATTGGCCTGGATAAGTCAGTAGCAAGAACACACGCACGCGCACACACACACAGACAGACAGACAGACAGACACACACACACACACACACAGACAGACACACACACACACACACACAGACAGACACACACACACACACACACAGAGGAAGAGTGTGTGTCTGGGCTGACCTGCCATTCTGCCTGTCAATCATGTTGAGTTGCTGGAGAGTGGCAGCGATGTCGTGTGGACACATCCCAGTGGCTCTGCTGATTCCTTTAACGCTGATGTGTTTATCTCGCTGCTCATAGAGGTACTCCACCATGACGCTTCGCCAATAAGCCAGGTAAGACAGGCGACCCAGATCTGACAGAGGCTTCTCAGGGGAGCCCACTTGTCCTTCTTGCCTCGTCAGAAGGTAACCTGAAACAAACACGTTGAGGAAAAAAAACAACATTACAGGAGGGTCATAGATTAAATAAAAGGCCATTTAGGAGGAAGAAAAACTCAGAAAAAGACAGCAGTGTACCTAAAACGAAAGCAGAGAAGAATTAACTAAAACACAAACGATCAAGCAAAAACAACAACCTCATGAGAAGGAATCCTCAAGACACCATTCAGAGACAAATCACAAGGCTTTATTAAAGCTAGCTAGAGGAGGCCACGCCCACTGAGGTGTCGGACTGCGTCTCGATCGGATCTCCCGCACGTCAAAACATTCCACGTTGAAAATATGACGTGACATTCTGTGTTGGGAGACAGCTGGGATTTCACCTTCAGAGTAAAGGGAGGTGAGGTAATCAGTTCCCTCTCCTCCAACCCCCGTCAGATGCTATGATACTGGTTGACAAGGACAACAAAGGAAGATGAAGAAGAGGAGCAGGAAACAAAACCACAAAACAAATGGAGGAGAGAAGCACCTGGATGTCATTTCTCACAAGAGGCAGCACTTATCAGAGATAATGAAGAGGGGGGGGGGGGGGGGCGCGTAAAAAGGTAGCAGTGTCTGTATGCAGTTTGATTCATAGCCACGCTGTCAAGGGTCATCCATTATGAGCAGCTCTAAATTAATTAATTAATGTCTGGATTTGCTATCCGGAACCAAACAACCAAATCTAATCACCAAACACTGAATACACAAAACACGCCAGTCATTGTGACAATATTCATTACCTAAAGCGGAGCAGGAGAAAGAGGCCTAGAAATGACAAATAAATGAGCTGCTAAAACAAAGATGAATAACTAACGAAAACAGATAATAATGTAACACTAACCAGACACTTTATTGTGGGCGTTTTACAAATGTATTAGCTGTGATTTACCATCTGTAAATCACAACACCGAGGATGCTCTGGAGTAATGATTAGGAAAAACAGCATTATTCACGCTGGCAAATGGAGCAAATGCTTTCCATCTCACAGCGAGCTACCTGAGACAAAGTGTTAATACAATCCAATAAAAGCAGAAAATCGTAATCTAAACAACTTCCAGTTCCAAAGCCTCAGCGGGAGGCCTGATTGACACCCTATTTTCCTGTTAGTGCGCAATAGCCCTATGTACTCTGGTCAAAGGTAGTGCACTTAAAGGGGGACTAGGGAGCCATTCGGGACAGGGCCTCATCCATTTTTCCAATAAAGCCCTCTTGGAGCTCAGAACTCAGCGGTGTTCAATCTCTTCTTAATCCTTTGCTTTGTTATCAGCACACTTTGAATATCACACATCCAGGCACCCTCTAAAGAGAGCAGGAAATCAAATGCTCAATTTCAGCTCTAAAACACACACGATGGCACACACTCACAGACATTTGACATACAGTCTGAATACGCCAGAAGAGATGACAGCAGTTGTCTTCAGAAGCAGTGACATCAGTTAATAACATCACAGGTCTTTTACATCCAACGATGACGTTAAAAGAGATCAGACTTGAAGAGCTGATCAGCATTTAGAATGACGGCCACTTCCATAAAAGACCTCTACAGGCAAACATGATGACAACTGTAACTGCATATCAAATATTTACTGACGCCAATTCAGCCACCTGAAATAATTCCTAATGATATTACTGATTTACCAGTTTAAATGAATTAACAACATAACTGAAGTACCTGAATAACCAAAATGTATATCTGAGAAAACAGAATGTCTATAGATTGCAAAAGAATCAAACAAGCACTGTAGAATCAAACAAGCACTGTAGAATCAAGCAGGCATTCAATGAAATGTTCTTAGACGGCATTAGGGACTTACTGAAATCAATGAGGAACCTTCCGAAGCCTTGCCTTTGGTACTGAGGCAGAACCATTATGCAGGAGACATTGTACTTCTGCTGGCAAAGCTTTTCCTTGGGGAAGAAGAAACAGATCCAATATGTCAGAGCTCTGCTGAAGATGGCAATTTATTACAGCTGCCAGTGTCCTTGTGCAAGGAAACACACACTCAAGGGTGAATGGGCTCTCATGCTCACGCACGCACACGCGCTCAGACGCGCAGACGCGTAGACGGTTCCAAATTGTCACCTTTTAAGAGGATAAATATAGTAAAGACTCTAACTGCATTAATCAAAACATTTATCCTGTATGAGAGGAAGAAAGGCTCTTTCCCCCATGGTATCAATATCCTCACCTTGGAGAAATAACCCACAAGATGACAGCCTTTCACGTCGTTCTGTGTAAGTATGTAGAAAAGGAAAGGCTCCACATCATAATACAAGGTCTTGTGATCCAGGAACAGCTTGGCTAACAGGCAGAGGTTTTGGCAGAAGAGCTTGCTGACATTTCCATCAACCTAAACAGGAACAAAACCAGCATGAGAACATTGTTCAGATTCAAAACTAACAGTTGATTCTCTCCCTACTCTAAAACGTTCCATCTGATGCACAGACAGAATGATGCGATCATGGTTTCTTCTCATGATGGATTTTATTCCTTAAAGAAATCTAAAGTGACCAAATAAAGGAAAACTAATACATACAAAAAAAGTGCATTAACTGGTGGCATCCGCCTCAAATGGCATAATTTCTGCCACATAGGGAAGCACACTATACAAGGATCAGGGCACCATTTGTGGCCTGTGACCTGTGACCTTTAGGCCTGTGACCTGGCTGCTGACCTCAAAGACGGAGAGGTTGTCCTTCCTGTAGATCTCATTGGCTGGAGGGTGAAACCAGCCACATTTCTTGGCATGTCGTTGTAGGATGTTCTTGCTTCTCATATACTTCAGACAGAACTCACACAGGTAAAGCTTTTGCAATCTGCCAAGGAGAGAGACCATATACAATTATAAAATACAACTTGTAATTCAACAAATTAGTTCTGCATACTGGTATACTTCCTAGAAGATGCATTTGGTAAGACTAAGACAACGTTCCCCAAATTGGTAGGTAACAACAAACATTTATTGAGGCAATAATTTGATGCGAAAGGAAGAAATGAACCGTACCTTGAATATTCAGGAGGGTAAGGCGAAGAGTACCATGTCTGGATTTCATACTTCCCAAACTCTATGACGGCTGGGTATCTTCCAGAGTCGGTGATGCTCATGTTTCCATTTCTCTAAACACGAAAAGACAAAAGCAACAAGGTCTGAACACATCTGACAAACTTTGATAACCTGGAGATTAAAATGTTCTAACAGTAAAGTGTTTTATGTGATGTCATAGCTGTGGTACACTCATATACCAGAGCATTCAGCAATCAAGTTTTGCTCACCTGTGACGACAGTTCCTGGACCTGTGAGAAAACCTCGATGTCTTCTTCTGTGACGTGTTCCCTGGAGATTGCAACAAAACCACCAGGTTCCTGCTTCACCCTCAGCCCATCTTCACAGCCTGTTACAGCAACCAAAAATAACAGCCTGCTCAAGTCACATTAACCACACCCAGCCTAAGAGTCACAGTAACCACACCTGACCTGCTAGATACACAGTAACCAAACCTGACCTGCTAGATACACAGTAACCAAACCTGACCTGCTAGATACACAGTAACCAAACCTGACCTGCTAGATACACAGTAACCAAACCTGACCTGCTAGATACACAGTAACCAAACCTGACCTGCTAGATACACAGTAACCAAACCTGACCTGCTAGATACACAGTAACCTAACCTGACCTAACCTGCTAGACTCACAGTAACCAAACCTGACCTGCTAGATACACAGTAACCAAACCCGACCTGCTAGATACACAGTAACCAAACCTGACCTGCTAGATACACAGTAACCTAACCTGACCTGCTAGAGTCACAGTAACCAAACCTGACCTTCTAGATACACAGTTACCAAACCTGACCTGCTAGAGTCACAGTAATCAAACCTGACCTAACCTGCTAGACTCACAGTAACCAAACCTGACCTGCTAGACACACAGTAACCAAACCTGACCTGACCTGCTAGAGTCACAGTAATCAAACCTGACCTGCTGGAGTCACAGTAAACAAACTTGACCTGACCTGCTGGAGTCACAGTAACCAAACCTGGCCTGCTAAAGTCCCAGTAACCAAACCTGCCCTGCTAAAGTCACAGTAACCAAACCTGGGCTGCTAAAGTCACAGTAACCAAACCTGGGCTGCTAAAGTCACAGTAACCAAACCTGGGCTGCTAAAGTCACAGTAACCAAACCTGGGCTGCTAAAGTCACAGTAACCAAACCTGGGCTGCTAAAGTCACAGTAACCAGACATTCTAATCAGAGGTGTAACGTCATGTCTGGTACTTAACACAGTACATAAGATGAGAGTTCTGTTGCTGGGTCAACCCACCACTGAGTGAATAACACACGTGATTTTAACATGCTTGTATGTTTTGGTAGAACGCCTCCATAATGCATGTCTGTTTGGTGGTTCCATTATGGATCATTTCAGGTGTGTATGAACATCACTAACAGTGACGTGCAAACTAATCACTAACTGACTAACCCCTTGGTTACCCCGACAACCCCATATCCCAAATTGCACCCTATTCCTTTGTAGTGGACTACCTTTAACTAGGGCCGGGTCCAAGGTCGCGCACTACTCAGGGAACTGGGTGCTATTTGGGACAGCTCAAGACAGTTTCCTCATAATTAAACAGCCAATTTACTGAAAGCCGCAGCGGTGCAATGAAACAGCAGTGACATAAGAAAGTTAAGCAAGCAGCTTCAGCATAAATGGAACACTTGAAATGCTGTGTTACACACCTACAAAACACAGTGCATCACAGGTGGAAATAATAAAGGAAAACGTAAATTACAGAGATTATTTAGACACTTGAGAGAATGAGTTTTAAATGACGCATGTTTGGCATTTAAATATTGCTCCTATATTTACTATTCAGTTGAATCCCATAACCTGAGCAACAAATGCATCGGAGCTCTTTAAGGCTGGTTACCTAGACACAGACTAACCCTGGTGTTGGACTAAAATGTCATTTCAGCAGAGAATCTGTAAATGTACATGCTTCTTGATTACGGGAAACCAGGCTGTAGATATGGGAGTGTACAGATATGAACTGTTATCAATATCATGTGACTCACTAGGGAGTGTGTGCGTGTGTGTGTGTGTGTGTGTGTGTGCGCGCGCCAGTCCACTGTGGGTCGAGGATGATTGGTGATCAGTCGGGGTCTCAGGTGGTAAAGGGAGAGGGTGAAATGAGACAGAAGAGTGAATGGAGATACCACCACTACAGGACATTATGAAAGGCAAGGAAGACATTGTCACGGAGCAGAATGACAGGGGTTAGTAGAATGACAGGGGTTAGTAGAATGACAGGGGTTAGTAGAATGGCCATGCGCTGCTTTGACAAAGAAAGCTGAAGGCAGAGATGGAACTGAAGCCACTTAGCCAGTTTCGTCACGCAGCCAAAGTCAAAACTCAAAGACGAAAGTAAACGGTAAAAAAAAAAAGACGGAAATTAATCAAGTAGGTGGTATAATCAAAGATTATTAGTAGAAACTTAGTAAAATGTTGTTTTTAAGTGAGGCGAAGTCAGTTCACTTGGGTAAGAAGAGAACATTGACCAGCTCATATAGTAGTATGAAAAAAAAAACTAGCCAGGCGGTGCTGAGAAGCCTTGGGTTAAAAAATGATTCAAACTAGCGGTGGCAGACGCAGGTTCGGTCGAAGCGTTCAAGCCTTTGCTTACCATGATCGTGCTCTGCCTTAATTCTTCCTTCGTCTGTCAAGTCTCCCTTTCCTGGGGTTTGCTGGGTTCCCTTCTCAGGGGTCACTCTATATCTTAGCCTGCCTAGCGTCCTGTGCTTTTTTAAAAAGGGGTTACGTCTGAAGTGACCGGAGACTTTAAAGGGGCGCCCCCGCGGCCGGCCGGGCCCGGGACGGGAGGAGGACTGGGTTGACAACAACAGCATGTTCCTGATCGTCTCTTTCTTTCCAAGGCGCTGCTGGAAAGCGTGGGGAGGGAAGGGACACGATTTGGGCGCGACGGCACCAGAACCTAAGTCCTGCTTAAGATGCCGACGCTTAGGCGGTGCGTAGCAAGGCAGTCCCTTCTTCCGCGAGAGTCCCTGAGTAGCGTAGATATGGGAGAGTCCATCAAAGAGGCCCTTAAGTTGGTTGTGATTGGAGAGACTACAGAAGGAGGGGATACTGGACTGGCTGGAGGAGCTCTGGGGGGAGTCGGATGAGGTGGAGGACACCTGCGACGTGCTGGGGCTGTGTCCGGACAACGTGGGAGGGGGAGGCAGAGGGAGCGCACAGGGGGACGGGGCGGAGGGGGGCAGAGCGCCTGACTGAGACGGACTGGGTTTCGACAATTTCGGAGGCGGGCCCTGCCGTTTCCTGTCGGGACAGCTGGGCGGAGACCCAGTCGAGAGCGAAGGGTCTACGGTCTCACCAGCCCTCAGTGACCTACGGCCAACTGGCGAGGGGGTGAAGAATTTGGAAAGCCCGTCGATAAGCCCTTTGGTTTTCTTGTTTACAGTGAGTGTAGCTGCTCGGGGGGTGGAGGAGGAGGGCGTGAGGAGGGGGGTGGAGGAGGAAGAGGGGGTGAATTGGGTGGTGGTGGGGGTGACACCAGCCCATCTGGGGTCTGCTGTAGCAGTAGCCAATCTGTCTGTGGTGTCCTTCACAGATGCGTCATGACCAGATGAAGGTGTGGAACAGACGGTAAGCTTTTGACCCCTACCAGGTGACCCCCTTGTCCCCCGGCCAATCACGGAGCCGTCACCACCGCTTAGAGATCTGGAACAGGAAACAACATGGCAGTGAGCTGAGGTCATGCAACTGTTCATCAGTACATAAGAAATCAAGCTATATGGTAAAACAAAGCTTAGATGTGTAACAACAAAATACTGTCAGAAAATGCTAGAGGATTTCCTTCCAGCCATGAAGGTACTCTATAGACCCTCTGGACAACCACTGACTCATATCTAAAGACAACACTTCCACAACCAGATTATAATTAACTTACATTCTTTGTTTGAGCATATTTCTGGGCCTTCCGACTGGCTTTGCATATCGACGTTTGATCTGATCGGCTTTCTTATGCAGGAGTTTCTTTCCATTCTCCTTTGGCCTGCAGACCTGGCAAACCCAGGTCCCTGGAGAGGAGTGGACAGTGAGAGCAGAGCAATAGCGTCAGTCAGGACACAATCACAGAGCACAGTCATCTGAAATGTAGACAGACAGGCCAGGTTAGAGAAAACCTTACAACAATCAATTTCTCAGGACAGATGTATTCACAGAGATTCCAGATACATTCCCCTACAACGTGCACCACTCTAGATTAGGGCCCATGTACCGGAATACAGTTTAGGATCCAGCCCATGTCAAAGCAATGAGAGTCCTGGTGCCAAAGGTCCCAGAACACAGTATGTGTTTAATCATAATTAGTGCATCAATGGGACCTCTACTGTAATCTTCTGATAGCTCTGATCTCCCCAGGGACTAGAGAAACTATTTATATGCACACAAAGCCTGTAATAAGACATCTCTGCTTCACTGCCATGAGTGACAGATCCCAAAGACCCTCTATGAAGAACACAGACAGGCAGAGGCAGGCAGAGAGGCGGTGGGAGCGAGAAAGGCAGGGACAGAAGCAGAGCAAGCGAGGCAGAGAGAGAGAGAGGCATCTACAAATAAAAGTTCTCCCTCTGCCACACAACAAACAGCTTACTGGCAAGAGAGATGATCAGAACCTGCCAGACACGAGACCATATCTACATGGACGTTACCTTTTGGCATCCTGGAAAGGGGCGGTTGGCAGCACTCCATGTGAAACCCCCGGTCACATGAATCACAGAACAGCATCTCGTCCTGCAAGGAGACAGGGGTCATGGGTGGGGCTGTGTGCTGGCTGCGCTGTCGTTGCATAGATGTTACACCCTCTGTTAGGTCACTCTGAAGAGGGACACGTCGGTTTAGTTTCATGTGGATGACTGACGTGAGGCTGAATTACGTCTGGGTGAAGGGCGCACGGAGTGGGGATGAGGTGTGTTCACTATACAACATGAGGCCTGATGACCGCGAGACTGAGCTTGAAAAACCCTCTGTGGTGACCACCACTGTCCCCAACAGCCCCCTAACGCAGCACAACACACAGGGAATGGGGCGTTTGGGATTCAGTGAATATCATTTATAAGAGGCTGTTTATCCACCTTACTGGTTTATTATCCACCTTACTGGTTTATTATCCACCTTACTGGTTTATTATCCACCTTACTGGTTTATTATCCACCTTACTGGTTTATTATCCACCTAACTGGTTTATTATCCACCTAACTGGTTTATTATCCACCTAACTGGTTTATTATCCACCTTACTGGTTTATTATCCACCTTACTGGTTTATTATCCACCTTACTGGTTTATTATCCACCTTACTGGTTTATTATCCACCTTACTGACAAGATATCCATGCTATGTCTACGGAAGAATGACCAACCTCTCACACAACACGGATGACAGCGGGGAAGGACGGATGACGGCGTTGAAATACTCACAGCGTTCCTGCCCTGTATTCGACAGGAGCTACACGTTTTGCATTCTATACACTGCCACCGCAACCTCTTCACATTCCCGGTCAGCTCCGAGGAGAACTTCAGGCAGGACGGGTGCCCTGAGAACATGATAAAGGACAGTTATCAGTTGTGCAGCCCAGTTCCAACGCACTTCCAGTTGCAGCCCGAGCCAGGGTGTCTCTTAACTATACTGAACCATGTTCTTCATGTAGGGCTCCACCTTTGACCAGTGCCCTGGGCTGTAAATGCAAAGAGGGGCCTGATGGAGGGCAGAGGGAGCCATTTAGGGCACACCCATCGGGAGGAGTCTCAGGGATCGGGGGGCGTGACCTTTCCGTGACGTTCACGCAGCAAGGTTAAATATTAACATACCACATCTTCAGCTGTGTTTTTGTGTGTGTGTTCCAAACTCTGTGACCGGATTGGACCCCTCACTCGTTTTCCCCCACAAGCGGTGTCTAAAAAACAGTATGATCAAACATCTGAGCAGCTAATTAAAGATAATTTGATGTTAATGAGGCAGAAACAGTAGCAGCACTCAGTCTAATGGGGCCTCATCCGTGAAAGTCATGTAAAAGCCTCCTCTCTCACCCGACTTCCTCGCGTGGCTGTAAAACAGCTGTTTTACACAAAGAACAGAATGTGTGTGTACACTACAAGCGCTTAATGAAAACCACCTCAGCACTACTTAGTCAAATTTGAGCTATAAAAATGTCACCGAGAGAACAATTCCTTATGGCATTTAAAATAATTGCTTCCAAGGCAAACGACTGCTTAGGAAAGGTAATTCTATATAAGCTTGGGAGCGGCAATTTTGTCTGGAACAAAAGAATGGTGAAGGAAAATGCCACCAATCTACAGACGCGGAAAATGGATGACCTTTGATCCTCTTTCCATCTTGCTCTCGTCGCTGCCGTCCACGTTCCCAGAATCCTACTGCATTCCGACTCCGAGAGCTCAGTTCGCTCAACAACTTGAGTGATTTCTAAATTCTAATGGGCACTTGAGTGGAATCTGCCTCTTCCTTCCTCAGTCCATCATGTGTCGTTAGCAGATTTGATCCCCTTGACTATCCATTTCAGCAATGTTCTCCCTGTAAGTCCTTCAAGTAGAGGGATTTAGCTTAAAGCAGGGGAACATCAAGCTCCAAGTGGAATATGGTATCGATCCTAATGGCACTAGATTTACTGTAACGACCTCAGCATATAACTTCTCATTGCCAGTCGCTCCGCTGGTTTTAAACCACAGATTCACAAATTGCAGAATGACTCTGCATGTGTACGAAGCATCCCCCACTACAACGTTATCTACATATGACCTTGCCCGGTCAGGCTCTGCTCATTTTCCACGATCGAGGGGATCAGTTCAAGTACAAAATCACAAAGCTTTGTCTTTAGTAGGTCTGTGGTTTATAGGCGGGCGGACAAACGCAGTCCCTCGGTCCAAACTGATCCCAGATCAGCAATCCAACGTTAAGATGCCAAACACAGTTATTCTGCACTTTCCTTCACTGTACTGTAAATTCACCAGGTAAATATGCTAAGAGCTGCCTTCCACTCAGTGCACCATTTAACAGTGTCGATCAGGGACAGACCAAGGCTTTTCACCATGTCGGCTTAGGGATTAGAACCAGCAACCTTCAGGTTACTGGCCCGTTCTTGACCGAGAGGCTTCCAGGTTGCCCCCCACGGGCAGATCCGTCTAAAGAGAAGCGGACCACCCAGGAAGGCCGTCCACAGGAAACAGGCAGCTGATCCACGTATGGGCTGACCCAAACCCTACAGGGGGTGTTTTCACATCCCACCCCAGCACAGTTCCAGAAACCACCGTGTGGTGAGTACATAACCGATGACAGCGGCACGGCCCGGCTGGGAGTACGGATCAGGGACTCACCGCTGCTTCCACATTCGGCACAGGACAGGAGCTCCTCCGGTCTCTTCTCCCGATTGGACTCCTTCGTTCCCAAACAAAAACTGCATATTGGGATGGGGTCAGCGCGTCGCTAGGAAAACAAACACGGCAAGTTGTTATTGATGCAGCACGTTTATACATGTGTGTGTGTGTACACATTTTCACTGCAACCCCAGACAAGCATCTGATTCAACTTGCCAACAGATCGTCAGGCCATCAATAGGTTGAATCAGTTTGTCCAGGTCTATGACAGAATTGCGTGCTTCTGGGGAGGACTGGAGATGAGAACCACTGTATAACAGACAGTCATTCTCATCTTCATGAGCCTAGAGTCTTGAAAAGCTCTGAAGATGAAAGGCATTGACTGAGTGAAAAGTAGGCATTTACAGTGTAACCAGAACAATACCTTCCCAGAAACAATGACATGCAAATACATGGTCAGGTAATCACAAGGAGTAGCTGTCAAAGCTCTGTAAAGGTAATTCATGATATAATAGCCTCTGTCACCATCTCCCTGACAAGAGCTCTCAACCACACAATTAGTCGAATATGAACCAGCATTGGCCACAATGGTGCCGTAATACATGTAAAAGATTGTCCGTGTTCCAATCACTCTAAAAGGAGACGCGGTCATCGGTGTTAAGGAGCTTAATCTAATTGATGAAGCTTCACACCACAGCTAGACTGGATTAGCCAGAATCAAATCAAATTACCTTAATAATAATAATTAATAATAATAACACCAACAAATTATAACACATGTTCTCATTGTTACGGACCATAATTCCGGCCCACTGGAGTCACGCACGTTTCACTCACTGCAGTCTGACAGCGTTAACACACTAAAGAGCTTAAAATAAAAGTTCAAAAGTAGTCAAATATCGGCGTTAAAGTTTTAAGAGGATTTAACATTGACCACTCTTTGAAGCGATGAGGCTGATCTTGTGTGGCTAAACTCATCTCTAACAGGGAGGTAAAGGTTGTCTGCCCAGTAACACAGCCCCACATAATGTTATAACGACGTCGGGGGGGGTGGGGGGCTATGTATCCTGGCCAAAATGGGGGGGGGGGGGGGGGGGGGTTGACTAAATCTATAGGTGTTTGCTAAAGCCCCAAAATACATTGCTAAGTATTGTTTGTTGAATGAATACATAAGTACGTTATTCTTTTTTTTTACCAACTCATGGCTGTACATGGCTTTGGACAGGAGTATCGGCTCCGTGACACGCATGTAGGAGACTGACGCCAACAGCACTCCACCCAAGCTGTGTCTAACAAAGGCAAACAGACAGATTTTCCAGTAGGCATCACCGTGAAACTGGCAACCGAAAGGTCAAAGGTTAATTTCCCCGAGCCGTCACGTAGCCTACACTTTGGGGAAACATGCTGTGGCGTCAGACGCCTACTCTTCTACACAAGCGCCACACAAAACCTCACGCTCATTAAGTCTGTGTAACATTATGAACAGTTCAATAAGTGGCTGTTCTCCTCAAGCAGCGGAACACCGCCTCACAAACATCACAATCACATGCCTTCCGCGAGGTGGAAGGCCCCTCGACAGAAAATGACACACAGATTGTGACCATAAATAACCAACCTCATCAATGCTTCACACATAACACATCAGTGGACTGGGGAGTCTGTGGAAACAAGTGGCCCCTCTGGGGAGATGGCCGGCCCGTAATTAGGTTCCTGTTCCGAGCATGGCAGGTCATCCTGCTGAACCCGGCGCACAGCCAGTTTGACCTCTGAGAAATCCATCTGTACCGACGTGACCTCCGCCTGACCCTCAGACCCAATCTGGAACGCGTTCGGAAGGCTGCCCTGTTATGTCACCTTTAGAAACACCTAGAACGCGGACCAAACATGCCCCGTCGTCATGCAGGATAGGAAATCGTGTCATCTCTATTCATTACATTTCTATCTGCAATCTTACTGAACGAGCCCCTGGGAGTTTTTAACCGACTGCGGTTAAAGAGGAAGAAGTGAGGCAGCAACCTAAACAGGGACAGAAAACAGCTATGGGATTGTTCCTGGCTGCTGTTGTAGCCTATGAATTGATTGATCTATTGAGCGAATGCCGTTTACACCAATGAATAGGCGCACTCCATTAACACAACCTCCCAGGTCAGCTGATGTGTGGCTCTGCTACTGGTAGAACCTGGTTGTTGTTTACAGACAGGCGAGAATATCATCATCATCATCATCATCATGTACGGAAAACAACTCCTGAATAAATACCAAAGTAACAATGACAATGATTCATTCTTGTGGGACGGGCTACGCCTCACTCTCCTAATCTCTTCAAAAACGATTACAGTCAAAAAGGAAATAGACTGTCCACTAAGAGGATGACTTATGCCCAAGTTATTTAGATTACAGGCAGTTCATTGGCCTACGTGGTGTATTACCCATAAGGACTTGAACCGACAACCTTAATTCCACAAGGCATTTGTTTACTGATGTCAGCGTGTTGGGTCAAGGGAAGAAGCAGGTTCATCAAACCAGGTTGGTCAAGCTCAGCCCAATACACGTCATAGACACAGGGATGTGACTGGTACTGAAGCTTATCAGTCCCTGTTATGTTGCTACTTTACACTAACAGAGTAATCAGGAGGGCAATTTAATTGAAATAAAGGATGGGGACTCCTGCATTGGGACAACATTGCACTGCAATATGCACAACACACGTGCCTGCAATGCCTTGACCTTACAAACATCTAATCTCGAGAACGAACAAAGATATTCATCTGCACTGAGGACCAGGTTTGCAAAATCATGGTTGTCATTATTTAAAATTAAAAAAGAAGTTTTGATTAGAGTCATATTATGCCATTTTATTTCTAGCTAAGGGGCACTCATGGTGCCAATTGAAGGTAGACATGCACATGTTTTTTGGCCAGCGATGGGAAACTTCTTATTTTCACCTAAAATAGGCAGATCTCCCTTTCTAATGGCTGGTTGGAAAACATCATTGATGTCCAACGTGAGCTCAAATGATTCTTTGATTCCAGTTATTTTCCTAGTTGAGTCCTT
This sequence comes from Esox lucius, assembly GCF_011004845.1. NCBI lineage: Eukaryota > Metazoa > Chordata > Actinopteri > Esociformes > Esocidae > Esox > Esox lucius. Next base: position 2,400,633 of record NC_047574.1, on the reverse strand, counting down.
GTTTCTTCAGCTTACAGAAAACAGTCAAAGATCTTACTACCGGCTAAATTTAGTGAGTACAGGCTAATCTTGTATTTCCAAAGCTTCTGTATCAGCACCTTTCAGGCGTTATGTTCGTCAGAGACCACAGCATCCAGCTGTGAGTACACAACAGTTGTGAGTTTTTGTTTACTATGTCTGTGCAGATCTACCAAAGGTAGGAATACAGGGTGGCCAATGGGATGGTGGCAATAAGCGACCTTTGACTGCCAATGGTAATGGGAGCAACATCACAATGTCAGAATCTCCGGACACCATAATCTGTCAACAACACAGAGGAGCAGCTCAGTGGACAAAAACATTTGTTGACTTTGTAAGAAATTCTTAACCGACACATGATTTCAATCCTTTATACTATATGTTTCCCGGCAAACACACGCACACACAACACTCCCATTACAAAAATAAAACAGATTATACCATATTTATCCACACTATTTGGACAATTCTCCACAATAAGAGGCTTATTTGTGAGGGAATAGGCCTATTTTGTCACAAAACAAACAGCAAAATGTCAACCAACCCAAGAAAAAAAAAAATAACAACAACACATAAACAAAAATAGATCTGTGACGGATCAGCTGATCCAGCAGAAAAAACGATCAAGCATCAGCCTAAAAAAAAAGCTGACTGGTGCATCCATGCTAATAAGTATTTCTCAAGTTTGACAGCCACAAAAACTAGCAAGGTTTGTCTAACATGGGCAAGTTAGCAAACATAGCTGAACCAGCCAGCCGGGACGCTTTAACTTCTGAACATAGACCTAATACATCACCTTGAGCAACTATGATGCTTATCAGGTCACTCATAATGGTATGGGAGTGGTTAACGTATATGATCATTGAGGTATTCACAAGTTTACATTAGAAGTGTATTAGAGTTCTACTGCAAACGCCAATCTTGCTGATTGACTTGTTAATCTCAAATAAATTCTTGTAGTGTTAACAGGCCTTTAATTATCTACTCTTTACGCACTTGATCCCAATCAATGAATTACAAACCTAAGCTTCTGTTTCCTGTATCCCCCCCAAAGCAACACACTGGATGTGAACGGCATAGGTGTCTGGAACGCATGTTCATAACCAGGGCATAGGTGTCTGGAACGCATGTTCATAACCAGGGCATAGGTGTCTGGAACGCATGTTCATAACCAGGGCATAGGTGTCTGGAACGCATGTTCATAACCAGGGCATAGGTGTCTGGAACGCATGTTCATAACCAGGGCATAGGTGTCTGGAACGCATGTTCATAACCAGGGCATAGGTGTCTGGAACGCATGTTCATAACCAGGGCATAGGTGTCTGGAACGCATGTTCATAACCAGGGCATAGGTGTCTGGAACGCATGTTCATAACCAGGGCATAGGTGTCTGGAACGCATGTTCATAACCAGGGCATAGGTGTCTGGAACGCATGTTCATAACCAGGGCATAGGTGTCTGGAACGCATGTTCATAACCAGGGCATAGGTGTCTGGAACGCATGTTCATAACCAGGGCATAGGTGTCTGGAACGCATGTTCATAACCAGGGCATAGGTGTCTGGAACGCATGTTCATAACCAGGGCATAGGTGTCTGGAACGCATGTTCATAACCAGGGCATAGGTGTCTGGAACGCATGTTCATAACCAGGGCATAGGTGTCTGGAACGCATGTTCATAACCAGGGCATAGGTGTCTGGAACGCATGTTCATAACCAGGGCATAGGTGTCTGGAACGCATGTTCATAACCAGGGCATAGGTGTCAGGAACGCATGTTCATAACCAGGGCATAGGTGTCAGGAACGCATGTTCATAACCAGGGCATAGGTGTCTGGAACGCATGTTCATAACCAGGGCATAGGTGTCTGGAACGCATGTTCATAACCAGGGACGCTCCTGGTAAAAGAGCTACAATGACCCGGCTATCAGCGTGATAACTAAGCAACTGGAACTGAAACATTTCCCGACTGCAGGGAAGGACTGTTTCATAAAGGAGATTTCCAAGGGCACTGCTAGATGTGGGATTGGCTTTAAGAAAAGCATTCCTATGTGGACGTCTATGAACTAAGATAAGAGTGCAGTGCAGTTTAGATAGACAAGTTTCACAAATGTCCAACATGAATAAAGATAAACCCCTTAGTGGAGGGGGGGAGGGTGTCTAGTCTGGATTGGACATAGGTTTTCTCCAGTGGGGAGAATACTCTGAGTGGTGATTAAAAAGAGATATAAAATCCCTGAAAGTGTTTCTCATCTGAAAAACAGAACAGAAGACAAAAGATCCACCGTTGAATAGGAGAAGATGTTAGTGATTTACTAGGGGATTACAAATTAAATACATTACAGGAAATTAGAGGGCTTCAAAGAGACTTGTTGTGTTCTGTTAGAGGGGGTTCTATTAGAAGATGCTGCTGCTCTAGAAGTCTGTCGGAGACCTGCGAGGAAGAACAGGTTACATAACATTGAGGGGAAAAAACAAACTCTTCTCATTCCTTGTCATTGTTCCTGCCAAATTCTCTTCAGAATCTAATAAAGTTGAACCTGCTGTTTTCAAAGACTTTCACAAACACTATTGCCTGGCCACCACTGGCTACATGGCATAACTCACTCAGTGCTAAGACCACAAAAATGTCATCTTTTTTTAAATATTAAGCACTAGCGACAAGCTCATTGTCAATATCCCATTGCATCAGCTGAGTGTTGTTGATAGACACAGAATGGGGTCTAGATTTGTCTCATTATTAAAGAAATGGTTTGGCAAAGACAAGCTTTTCTTCATTATCATAGGACACTCTAAAACAGGGCAGTTTCATTTTGACCTGACCGCAGACAGAAACTTGTGGCCGCGCAAACAAGGGTGTCATTTCCTGATATTCATAATGAAACTGAGTGTTGTTACCGTCTCCAGTCGTGACAGCACCCATCCAGAACAGGGTATTATAGGACTTAAAACAGTAAAATACAAAAACTACTAGCACCATTTCCATAACTTGATGTGTGTCAGAGCAGGCAAACACACTTCAATGCAGTTTTACACCAACTGTACCCCTCAGGAACGACCTTCATATGGGATTACATTTTGTAAACCAAAATTACATTCTGCATGAACATATATTGGTGCAATCGAACTCGCAGGAAAAAGCTAAATGTCAGTCAAAATAAAATAAAAAATCTGCCACACATTCCGCCAAAATGTGTCGTCTCAAGATTGAGTCGAACTCACAACCATCAGACAGAAAGTTGTTAGTGGAAATGCCAGCCCACCATTCCTGCCCACAACACCCTGGCAACCAGTTCTGAATACATTCATAACTTCCCTTGGTGGTCGGGTGCCAACACTCAACAGCACTGCTGACATGTACATAATCGTTTTTTCTGAACTTAATCGTTCCCACCCCACCCCCAAATAGTTCCATATGAACACGGGTTCCTGCGATTGTACATTGCTGTACACGCCCAAAGCCCTACACTGACCAGTCCATTTTCACCCACATAAAGAGGAACCCTCTTGAAGGCAACAGTAATAAGACACTTGCAACGCCTCTGCGTTTAGACTCCTTTAGATTCTTCAAGTACAAAACTGCCATCAATGCAGTCGTTAACCAGCAGTATGAGTTACAGCAGAGAGTAGGTAATGCAGCAGCAATCTCTGCACAGTGAAAAGCATCTTCTATCAGTAAAGGGAAAACAACAAAGGCTAAGAGGAAGTGTTTATGGGCCCATATCACGTCTTATAGCCCATATATTCGCCAGGTTAAACACACATCCCTTCATCTGTTATCTCAAAGGCAAATAACCTGAAAGCTACTGCACGTTTTTTTACCCTCTGTCTACAATAACAGCCCTTATATTCCGGGCCATTCCATATTAACAAAGAGATGCAGAGATTTTTCACTATTAAAAATAAACAAGCGGAAGTCTGCACCTTACAATGAAATGCAAGAGGACTACGTGGAAACAATTTACAGATACGTTTTTCCAAAAACATTTCAGTAAATAACTTTGTACAGTATGTTATGTTGGCTAACAAAGTCAGTTAATGTTCTGTTTTTATGTATGTACGGCGGCCTCCATAAGTATCGGGACAATAGTCAAATGGGCTACTTTTGCCGAGCCGCTGGAGGCATATGAAAACACAAACAAAAATCAAAAAGAAATACTGAAAGGTTTCTGCAAAAGTACAGAATAGCACCTTTTATTCCTGGTTATTCCAAGTCTTACATGTTTTACCAACTAAAAATAACAGCCCTTTCAGAGTTCCATCTCCCCATTTCATGTAAGGATAAGTATTGGGACAATTCAACTTAAATCAAACGTAAGAAGTATAAAAGTTGGTATTTAGTACATCTCTTGCAAGAAATAACTGCAGTGAGTTGGCGAGCAACGGACACCACCAATCTCTTGGTATCATTCTTTGGGATGCTTTGCCAAGCCTCTACTTCAGCCATTTTGAACAGTTGCTTGTTTTGGGGAGTTTCTGATTTCAGTCTCCTCTTAAGCAATTGAAATGCATTTCCTATCAGATTTAAATGAGAAGATGGACCAGTCAAAAATGCAAATTAAATTCTGGCCTTTCGGTTTTTGGTGCGGATCAGAGGATTGCATCTTGTAATGTATCTGTTGTAATTATACTGGCAAAGTCTTATGTGAACAGTAGATTGTGACACTTTCACCTCAGCAATCTGGAGGTTGTAGGTGATTTCACAGACACTTACTTTAGGGCTGTTTTGAACAGCTCTGGTCATTTTTCTGTCATCAACTGCAGATGTCATCCTTGGCCGACCTGGTTTTGCTGATTGTTTAAGACACCAGTGGTTTCTTTTGTCAGGACGTGCCAAACTGTTTATTGGGCTATGCCAAACTTTGTGCAATGGATCTAATTGAGTTCCTCTTGTATTTTAGCATTCAACTCACTGGCTTTGCTATCAGAGACAACTCCCCAGTCTTCGTTTTGGATAACGACTACTGATATCAAACACAAACTCCAAAGGCAAAAGATAGAACTGAGACTACACATTCACAGTTGCGTGACCAATCAATGCAGGAAACAGGAAAAACCTGATCAATAAGGAACATGTGAATCAAATGCCCCAACACTTATGCTCACATAAAATGGGGGGATGGACTCCTGACAATGCTGTTATGCTTAGTTGGTAAAACATAAGCATTGAAATGGACAGAAATAAAAGGTGACATTGTGCATTTTCACGTCATATTCATCTTTTAATTATTTTTTTAATATGCCTTGAGTGTACAGCACAGAATAAAATAGCTAATCTGACTATACTGTCCAAACACATTATGGAGGGCAATGTACATTGTCACAGGAAAATATTCAGACCCCTTCGCTTTCTGTTATTAACATTCTTTCCATCAATCTCCACATACTCCATAATGACAAAGAAAAAACATGTTTAGACATGCGTGCCTATTTATTGATAATGAAAAGCTAAAATATCTCAAACATATATTGCCAGACCCCTTGCCATGACTTTCCAAATTGAGGTCAGATGCATCCTGGGTTCTTTTTCATAGTTAACATGTCTCTAAAACTCCATTGGAGTCTACTAGTGGCACATACAACTGAGTCAACACGATTTAGAAAAGGCAGACACTCATCTATAAAAGGTCCCACACTTCACTGTAGCAGTGGCTGGATTAGGGCTGCCCAACCCTGGTTCAGGAGATCTACTGTCCTGTAGGTTTCCTCCAACTCTAATTTAGCACACCTGATTCTCATAACCAGTTGGGTGAAAGGCTTAACTGGGTTAGACACAAATGGGGTTGAAGAGAACATCTACAGGACAACAGATCTCCAGGAACAGGGCTGGGCAGCGCTGGGGTAGATGAAAGCCCCTCTTGAGTAAAAGGCATATGACACCATCTGAAGGACTCTTGAGATCATGAGAAAAAAATAGACTCTGGACAGTCGAGATCAAAATTGAACAAACAGGTCTGAATTCAATGGGCTCCAGCTGGCAAAATCCATTCTCACGGTGAAGGATGGTGGCAGGAGCATCAGGCTATGGGGATGCTGTGTGTAGTTTCACAGCAAGAAGTATAACACAAAATGTAAAAGCAAAGGGGTCTGATGAATACTTTAAGGTGAATTGGGGACCAGCTATGAGGACAAATTGAGTCTAATAATATTTTGGTTATTGAACTACAGTAGCATTATATCTGTTGAAGCAGATGAAAACCCATTAATAGAATAAGTTAAATCAGTTTAATCGGTTCTGTAAAGAAATGCTCTACTATGAACGTCATTCTTATGGTAATGTATCCTAAATTCATGACAAGTAGCTAGATTGAATCCATGGGTCAGCTTCTGCAAGTCGGGTCAGCTTCTGCAAGTTCAGGATAACAAGTTTGGTTGGTCCAGAGAGGGCCAAATCTGCACCAATAATACACGTCTGTATATCATTAGGTTTAGAAATTACAGTACAGCAGCACATGGGATGGTTTAGTACAGTAAATCATATAGTCTACTCTGGTGTGCTGTACAGTATAGTTCAATATTGTACTGACCAATACTTGCCTTTACATTAGTGTACTAATACTGTAATGTGCTTAATAAGACATCTACGCTTGGGTCAGATTTGGACTGACCAAATTACAAGTACTTTCCAATGCCCACTGAAGTCCCATGTCCAACTGTGATTGGCGGATGAGAGGGCTGGTTACGGTAAAAGGAGAGTGAGAGGAATTATGGGTAAGTGTCAATGAGAGCTAGAAGAGGTGACATTAACTGGAGAGAGACAGGTAGATGAGAGACCGAAGAGAGAAACAGACGGTTCAGCCTGTTTCCACAGTCTTGCTTTGACCACAATGAGTGCAAGAAAACTTTTAGCTGAGCATAATATGAAGCCAGTGAAAAGGGAGGACAGTAGCATGAAGCCAGTGAAAAGGGAGGACAGTAGCATGAAGCCAGTGAAAAGGGAGAACAGTAACAGATGTCCTAATCGTGGTTAGTTAACATTCAGAAGTACCCTTGTAGTTAATATAATTGGTGTCATTCTGTTAGATTTTGTTAATGATTTTATCAATATTTAAACAAATCAATAAAAACTGTTAACAATAAAAACACTACCTCAATAGCAAGTCTAAATTGTTGGTCTAAGAGAAATTAGCAAATACGATTTTGTAGACACGGGCTAAGATAACAGACTAAGACACTAGATAATATGCCCCATGATCCTTCTACACAACAACCACAGCATCAGCCAGAGGCAACAATTCACCAGAAGTAAAAAAGGAAAATAATTCCTGGGAAATTGGCATGTTACGTTGCTTCCAACAGCGCCGACCAAGCTCAACAATCAGCCGTGTTTGTTACTGGATGGCCGACATGCCTGCAGCATTTTGCCAAGTGAATAGAAACAATAAGGTGAGGTAGATTTGGGTTGATTTCTGCTGTCACGGGTAAAACGTCATATTGACACGATGCCGACAGCAAGGGAACACGGTGGTGTGGTAGAGCGGAAGTGGTACCAAAGGAAAATCCTTTCAGTAAAACTAAACATGACGGTTGATTTCAGTATAATATTTTTCCCCTAGAGGTTTTCTAAGACCCTTTTGAAATTAAAGCGTTCTCCAATTCCTTACATTTAATTTGACATCAAATCTGATGAACTCTGCGGCAGAGCTTACTGAGCCTTTTACATGGAAATGTCCTCATACAAATTCACCCGTGGTCAATTGGTTACAAAGCATTTTCCTAAGTAAAGAATTTCAACAAGGCCTCGTAGTTTTCTCAAGTACACACTGATCAAGGACATATATTGAGTGGCTGTGTTACCAAGCAGACATTATCACAGAACAGCTTGATGCAAGCCCAGAGACATCCTCTACTTATCAAAACTCTGACTGCATTCCTCAAGTGGAACTCCTTCGCCCAGCATCAGTTAGAGCATTGCAATTCTTCAACAGAAACCAAATCAGACTGAATATTGAGAAAGAAGGCATTTTGACCCAATAATGATCTGCAAGCTGACGGGGCGACAACAACAACATAATAGATTCCTCAACCACTTGGATACATGAGATAATGAGTGCTTCGGATTAATCAGGATTTTGCAGGTGTTAGCATCTCAGGACCATAGACCTGCCTGTACCCTGCCAGTGGAGAGGGTCCATCTCATGGGTACTATCCCAGTCTCTTAACTCAAATGGACCCAGAACATGAATTGAACATCTGACAAATTACTCAGGACTTCAGTTCCAGGTTGACCAAGTTGTGGGCCCACTATGCCGGAATTACAGATACGATGTTCAACCAACTGAGCTGCAGACAGAACTTGTTTTTGCAGAGTCTGCAAACAAACAGATGCCTCTGGATTTCAGAGAATCAAAGAAAAGCACGGCTGACGTGGACACCCATTCCTTAAAGGGACTCAGAAAATGTCCAACAGGTGTCACGGACGTGATTCAGTCCGACAGACATGTTAGCCAATTAGCACACATCACACGTGCATGTGACTGTGGTCCAAAATGAATTCATTCCAATTAGGTCTTTGTTGTCAATGGCTGCGTTTGGTCACAGACAGGTGAGCTCCATCTTTGCTCCTCCACATTCACTGGCCTGCAGGACTGTGAACATCTCAGAAGTCACATTCATAATCTCATCTCCAAAATGTAAGGCCACATTTCCCAAGTGTTGAAATAACTCAATTACAATATATTGAACCTGTTGTGTTCTGTTTTTGGCTTCATTTGGAAAGTAATCTAAGACAAAGTATCATCAGGAAAGTGTAACCCAAATGTAGAGACCAGCATACTTTACATGGTTTTAGAGTCTGGATTTCTGGTTTATATTTACAAACCCTACTGCAAAGCAAAACAAACATCATATAGTTCCCACTGATTGGGAGGGAACTTCTACTTCATCAGTTGTGTTCAGCTAACTGTCATGTCAACAGACAGTCACCAGCCACAAAAAAAAGTCAGTAACATAATACCTGGACATTGAAAGTTCACTTCCCACTGGGCCAAAGGACAGAACACCAGAACAGTAAATTTAAATATAATCCTATACAACATTCTGTCTAGTTTCATCAGCGACATGTTTCAGACTGATTATCCATGGAGTAACCATGGTAACAGGCAGATGTTTAGGCAACATAAGAGAACCAAAACACTGTATGACGTGAAGAGAGGGGATCAGGGCTACTGTAACACTGGAATATGCTACAATAAGCAGAGAAATATACGGAGGCAGGCGTCAGCATACTGTACCTGGTCTCTCTCATGTGGAAGAAGAGTGACACATGGAAGAGCCACTGGGGAAGAACCCAGACCCCTCTGACCCCTCCCGTCTGGTCCACACCCACCCTGATTCAACCTGTAGCGCGGGCCGTTTTTGGACAGTCGCCCATTGTTGACCGCCCTTTTCGCGGCCAGCCGTAACCTCTGCTGGAACCCCGGGTTGTCCAGAACATGCGAGAGATCATCCTGGTTCCTCAAATACCTCTCGATGTTCCTCAAAGAAGAGCCATCGGTATCATCCAGACCCTCAATTGCCCTCCTCAGGATTTTATTCCAATCAACGTGACGGAGGTCACCTGGATTCCAAATAGATCCTGTAGATCCTTTCAACGATGGCACAGAGGGGTTTGCACTTAAAGGTTTTACTGATAACGTTGTTGCCGATGAAGACGTCGATGACGAAGATATTCCTCTTCCAGGGTGCTCGGGGTCTTTGTACGACGCACTCCCCTTATTGGTCACTTTGAGAATGGAACCATCATGAACGCCCAGCTCCAACTGCTCCAGAACGGTCCGCTTGTCCAAGCCACGCAACGTGGCCACCGCATGACAGATCCGTTCCTCTGAAGGCCTCTGCTTTTGCCTTTTGATCTTCTGTATTGCTTCTAGAATCCACTGCGTATACAGAGGGTTGGCAAGTTTTACCATGGTTAAACAATGAGATTCAGGAGAAAGAGATCCATAGAGATTTCCCCTTGAAGTTGGAAAACATTTGGTACATCCAACACATCAGGAGAAGCTCGAACCGTAATGTTCCACCTCAGCGTCAATCTCTCTCCAAAGTAAATCCTCCAACGCGGTGGATCTCATGTAACCACGCGAAATAGTCGGTGAAAACGGTTGGTAAATTCCTTAGACCTGGAACACGATTCGTCCAGACGCTGTCGCACAATTCCTTCAAGATCCAAAAGACACCTAGAACACAGAAATAAATAATAATAGCGTGAAACAAGACCAAAAGCTGCTAAATAATTCTCCACAATCTAACAATCAATAACTGAGCCAACATTTCCCTATTAGTTTCGCCCAGTTGGCCTAACACCCAATTAGATGTGTACACAGGGTGCCCAATTCTAATAATTGGTCTTCCGAACAATCACATTAGATCTTTTCTTCACACATCAGATCTTTTTCAGAGCTGATCTGATTGGTCAAGACCAATTACAGAAAGGAAAAAAAACAAGATCAGAGTTGGCCTGCCTCTCTAAAAGCACACCACTTCATCCACTGAGCCATGACCAATATTGAGAGGATTTTTTTCAACATACCTCGTTTCACACTGAAAACGTCAACACAACAACAGAAGATGGTCAACAAAACTCAAGAGAAACGGACGGATTATAAGTCTAGCAATTAAGAAAGATCAAAGATGTAGACACTCCATGGAGGTTAAGGATAGGCTAAATGTTACTTAATCCGTAGCAGGAGTCTGATACGATAATCCGCTGACTGGCCTAACCCCATGCAATAGTTCGTGATAACCATTATATATTAAATTTGACATGACACACTGGCTGTATCCTAACAAGGAGGAGACAAAATGTAACATGCTAGTATGCCATCTATGTTATCAGAATTAGTTATGATATAATCTTATTTTTTAACCGATATTTAATTGTTTCCTGCAACATCACCAGCTGCCTAAGCTAGCTAGACAACTCTGTGGCAAAGTTAATGTTTTCATCCATCAAACTGTTTTTCTAATCATCTGTACAATGTACTGCAGCGCAAGAAGGGCAATTGAGTTTGACTTCTTGGACGCGAGTTTGACAGCTTGGATGCGTAAGGAGAGGAAAAAAGGATTAGTTAATTTTAGCAGTCGGGGCTACTTGAATGTCAGCTGCACACCGTCAATTCATATTGTGGCGCTTTGACAGCTGTCGAGGGATCGTTACCGGAAATCTATGACCACAATTTAATGTTCAAACTATCATGAGACGCGAACGAGCGATAAAAAACATGTAACAAACCTTGACTTGTATCAGATGAGTTGTAGGAAATAACATTGATGCCCTGCATTACTGATGTGACCTAAACAGTCGCCATTTTGTTACAATGTTGTAGTTTACATAAATCCGACATGACGCTGATTACAATCCAATGGAGTCTCATTAAACCTTACCTACACTAATGTGCCCTCCCTAGCAACTTTAATATTGGCTGTAAAGACCAGATCCGATTTCTGATTTGATAAAGTACATGTCAATCAGTTTATATGAGCTCAGTTAAGAAGGGATTGCGTTGGCTGCTTGATCTGTCACTACACTCAATTGACCCGCCTCTTAAGGTGTCTTCTCGTATCGAGTACCAATGTTTTATTTACACAGCGCACTTATCGTCGTTTGATAAAAGTCAGTGCACTAAAGGGACAATTTAGTATAAAGTGTTCATCTGAATTAGATTATTATACATTAACGTAAGTTATTGCTGTTTTTTGGTGGAATTTATTTAGATTATATCCAATGTCAAACGCTAGCCCACCTTTACTACGAGTCCTACTTGAAACATTGGTTACACTTTAAAATAATTATGGATAATTTTTTATACATTAATTGTTTTTGTTAAATCCATAATTTATTAGCAAAAACGGAGTGAATACGTGACTGCTAATTCAAAGCAGCACGCTTTAAAATTGTAACACGGTGGCTATTACTGTGCTAATGTTGTGCATGCTACGCCGACACTTCGTTCCCCACCATAAGAAACTGCTGTTCTCTTTTATTTCCAACTCTTGTGGAAACCTACCAGCCTATTCACGCAAGCACCGATAATAAACTGTTTTCACTAACTCGTGTACCAAATGAGTAGGCCTAGAGCACACACACACACACACACACACTATAATCCTTCAGAATTTCCTATCCATCAAGCGATAGAATTTCTCTACATAGCACGAGCGCCTGCCAGCAACCAGCGATCAACATTCTAGGCTACCGTGTAAATCATGACAACACTTATTATCAAGATAATCTTGCCCTGTATTTCCAACCGGAAAATGAACACAAGGGGGGAAAATTCCACATACAAACTGAGTCGTTGACCCGGGTAATCGGAGAGTAGCACCATCTTCACTGTTCTTCAATAATAAATGTATCGCTACAGTTTTGTGATCCGTCCATTTCTCTCCCACTCGCGGGTCCATTCTCGTTTACACATTAGTCGGTGATATAGGCTACAGCCGCTTTGAAATGTAGCCTACATCGTTTAAAAAAATGCGCCGATGCTGGTCAAGGAGGCTAAACAAATTACTCCTAAGCAAGTTTCATGCAAGGATGAATGTAACCAGTGAGGGGAAAAAAGGTATCGGCTAGCTACCGTAAATATAGTTACCTCTTCAAGTTTTTTCTCGGATACAGTCTTCTTCATTATCACGATGACAGAAACCAAACGATGATCGGCTTAAAAACACTTACGGCGGCACATCCATTGGGGGTTTCCTTGTATTTTTAATCTCTAAACGATTCGCTGAAGGCTCGCGCTGAGACAGAGAGGACCTGATAACTACTAATTGAAAGGTTAATCTACATAGCAGCCTGTGACAAAGTGGTACCTCCCTCCCCCTTCTTGTTCAGTGTAGACATCCCTACTTCACTCAGTGTGGTGGAGCTGACCGTCGCCCGTGTAGTAGTTGCGCTTCTAACAATGATCATAGGCAAATGTATAATGTCACTTTTACTTTTCACATTAAAATACCTTGGGATGTCATGGGAACATGTAAAAACACGATACCGATGCCCATATGCACGTGCACGTAGGTAATATGCGGCGAGTGCAATATTAAAATCTGTAGCCATACCGACGTTGGTAGTGAATGCCATCTTCGAATAACTTTCTAGAAACTGCAGCTTATTTGTCATACACCTTTTGGAATCAGGCAACTATCTATTGTTCATGTTTCCAGAGGTATTGTCGGATTGGCCCAATCCTGTTATAATGAAGACGTCAAGTCCTTGATCATGACATAAAATCGTTACATTATGAATAATGATACCTTCAAACACAATATTGATTCTGTATCTCAGGAACAACATAATACCGAACTGCATTTTAATGTATGACAGGAAGAGAACCCCATTAATGGATCAGGTGTAATCTATCAAAATGGACACCAGTTCAAATGAACAGTATCATTCGCATTATGGAAAATGTCCATCAACAACGTCGAGATGTTACAGCCAATACCTGCACTGTAAATTGTCATTAAATCCAATCCATCATTGTACATTTATGTAACAGACTGTCACAGCAGTAACACAACACGCGTAACCTGAGTAGGACACGTGGGGACAGGACATGGTGACATCCTCTTCTGTCATCCTCCATAAAGAGGGACAGGGGATACAATGAGACACCAATGACACCCCTATATCCTACGTGGTGAATTACATTTAATCAGGATGTATAGGACGGTCAAAATAGTGCACTAATAAATAGGAAATAGATGGAGAAAAGAAGTCAGTGGAGGGAATGATTTATGTGTTGGTGTGGTGAACCGGTATGAAAAACTATTATGTGAAAGCTAAATACTATAATGGATAGCCTGTGTCCTGCAGGTTATCGTTAACATAATAAGTACATTTTGATCTGTTACATTTCGTTTTGCTAAATCGAATCTATTGTGGAAAAACTTAGATGTAATCTCAGTTGATAATGGTAATCAAATAAAAATGGTATTACATAATAAAGACACATGATTGTACTGAACCTGAGTGACAAAATAAAATAAAAATCAGTTTACAGTGTCAATACTAGAAATAATAGCCTAGAAATCAGACTAGAAATAATATCTGCCATAAACAATAATCAATGGTCATTTCACAGGAAATTTTAATTAGATTGACATAAGAAGCAGAATGACAGTGTTGTTCAAATTATAAATATATAACTAGGATGACACGTCATCAAGACAAAAGCAGAGAGGATAATTTGCCTTTGTGTGTGAGTGTTAATCTGCCTACGCATACTCGTGTGCCTCTGTCAGTGTGTGTATCTGTGTATCTTTGATTGTGTCTCTGTGATTGTGGATCTGTGTATGTGTCTGTGTGTGTCTCTGTTTGTATGTAGATATAATCCATGTCACCCTGGACCCCAGCAAGCCAGGCGCCAGGTCTCGACTCCCAGAGCCACACACTGCTGTCTCCTGAGCACTGGTCCGGCAGTCTCATTTGCATCCGAGCGTACGTCCCAAACAGAACCCCTGGTGTACTACTTTCGACTGGAGTGGCTGAGCCCTTCATGGCAGCGCTCTATATAGAGAACAGGGTGTCATTTGGGACTCAAGCGGAGCATGTGCCATCCGCAGTCTGCCCATCCCCCAGCCCCTCTCTCTTTCTCTCAGTCCTCGCCAACCGCCCTCCTGGTCCTGTTCGGGAACACTGCTGCCCATCTGCGGGGCAAAACACCGCTCTGCTCTTTCCGTGTCCCCAGACAGCCCCCTTTTCCCTTCAGAGTGCCCTTGTTTTGACCGGAGTCCTATGCAAGTCACGCACCACTTTAGATCAGAGCTCGACTGTAAGGGCCCTTGTCAAGGAAGTGCACGGCAGAGGTCGCCATTTGTGGCACAATCGCGAGGAGCCGTGATTCAGCAATGACAATGAGGAATGCTTAGCTGCTGCGAAAAGGAAAACTAGCATCCACAGTATTATACCTTCAGCATTTTTTTTTTTCAGAAACGGTGAAAGGACGAAGCGAAGTACAACAGCGGTTCCACACACCACAACTTGTCCATCCGATGGTTAGCCTCACTCGGGTTCATTCACGACCCCTGCACCATCTTTGAATGTGTGAAGCGCGAAAGGAGAGTGAACCTGAGTCCAAAAAGGCCCCCTATTCCCTTCATGGTACACTACTTCTGACCAGGGCCTGTCTGTCAATGTGTGTGGGTCCTGGCGTAAATAGTGCACTAAATAGGGGATATGGCGCGATTTGTCACCCGTACTTTATGTTTGTGTTTTGCCATCTGTCATATTGAGAAGCAAATGAACCAGCTGCTGTGCAGTCTGATCTCGGCCAATAAGAAACGTGGTCCTTTTCAAAGCGCATCTGTGTGAAACCTTAAAAACACTGATGAAAAAAAAGTGTCTCAAAGTTGTTAATAACATTTTGGCTGGAGCGCGTTTTCACCTAGATGCCCCTGATTAGCATAAATGCATAAACTCAGCCTCATTAAATGGATCCACTGCCTTTTTCATAAGAGGTGCTTGAATGGGATTCCGCTTCATATTTAACGAGGCCAGAAATTAAAGGAAAAATATGATATGCAAACAGGTTGTGCTGTTTTATCATTTCAACCCAACAGGTTAACGAATGGTACACTACATAATGTCAGTTTGTGTGTGTGTGTGTGTGGGGGGGGGGGTGTGGGGGGTGGTGTTGGGGTGTGTGTGGGGGGTGTCAGTGTGTGTGTCTATTATATATAGCTGGTAGACCACAGGTTAAATTCCTCAGTATTTTGACCAGAACCTCTATTTCTTTTTTTTGTTTGGGTGGGGGGATGACTAACAGAAGATAAATGGGGCTGACAAAATAGGCTTTAGTCAAAAGGAGTGGACAATACATAGGGAATAGTGTGCCATTGGTACTAACAACTAATACTTCTTAAGACCCATTATCCATTTCTTGCGTGTGGCCCTCCCCCGTGCCTGGAGGTTTGTAGGGACGGAGAGGGGCCTCTCCCAGGGCGTGTGGCCCTCCCCCGTGCCTGGAGGTTTGTAGGGACGGAGAGGGGCCTCTCCCAGGGCGTGTGGCCCTCCCCCGTGCCTGGAGGTTTGTAGGGACGGAGAGGGGCCTCTCCCAGGGCGTGTGGCCCTCCCCCGTGCCTGGAGGTTTGTAGGGACGGAGAGGGGCCTCTCCCAGGGCGTGTGGCCCTCCCCCGTGCCTGGAGGTTTGTAGGGACGGAGAGGGGCCTCTCCCAGGGCGTGTGGCCCTCCCCCGTGCCTGGAGGTTTGTAGGGACGGAGAGGTAGCTCTCCCAGGGCGTGTGGCCCTCCCCCGTGCCAGGAGGTTTTTTAGGCACGGAGAGGGGCCTCTCCCTGGGGCGTGAGGCCCTCCCCCGTGCCAGGAGGATTGGTGGGGGGGGGGCACAATCCAGGGTTGTCTTTAGTCTCCAACACCCGGCGGCAGCACAGCTGGGTTGTGAGGGGATCAGGCTAATTTTCAGGCCCCTCTAATGATCCCCGTGAAGACCAACCACTAATCCCCCAGCGGACAGAAACCACCTGCAGCCACTGCCAACCCAGGCAGCAATGACACCCTATTCCCTAGTTAGTTCACTCCTTTTACCCAGGGCCTGTAGGGAAAATATCGGCTCTGGTCGCACGGAGGGCACGTTGTAGAGAAATGGGAGCCATTTGGGACATATTAGAGACCTTGAAGCTCTTAGAGCGTCCAGTTAGAGCCCCTCAGACGGTGGGGCAGCATTCCCACAGACATCCTGACTGGAGTTTTTTCTCTTTCTGCACTAATTGGTCTTTTGACCGATCACATTAGATTTTTTTCAGCGCTGTTCTAACTAGTGAAAAGACTAATTAGTGTAAAACTATATTTAAAACGAACAGGCTGTGCATTGACTGCAGCCATAGGCCTGGGCCTGGAAGCCTGTTTGTTAATAGTTGAGGTTAAGCCATTTTCCATCATGTTGTCCAGTAACTCAGTAACGGTGAACATCTTTCGCAGCCAGGAGGACGTGTAAAACGATTAGGTTGCTGCAATCCCAACCACCTTTAATCATCCATCAAATTTCTTTGGTTTAGCGTTAAGGAGCAGCTTATCGAAACCTCTATGAATTTGTTATTGTACTCAGTCAATTCAAGATGACAAGGCATTGGATGTGCAGCATGAAGACATTGACAGTCTCAGACCACCCACGGCTGGTGTTTTAATGAACAACTGTGTGCGTCATGGCAACAGTTTTATTATTGTCATACAGAAACATTGAGGAAAATAATAATGAAATCAAACTCTACACTTCAGAGAGTCAACCATTATTTATAATAGGACCCTGAGTTTTGCTAGACCAAATCTTGACCTGACCAGGAAAAACTCCTGGTCCTAATTGTCAGACATTGCAACGGTTGAATAGCAGAGCACATATTTTGACGCATGTCCCTTAGATACACACAGTCAAAACAGTTAAATGAAAGTGAAATTAAATGTAGTCGTTTTAAAAAAGACAGATGGTAAATGGAAAGCTTACGGAAAAAAAAATCAACTAAAGGAAATGCAATCACTGACAATCGATAATGTAGTCAAGTTACGACACACAGTACAATGCCGATGGCCTGTTGTGTCCACAGACGTGTCATAAACTTGTAGCAACCTTTGAGGCATTCAGATTCAATACACACAGCTTATTGGCCCAGGCGCTGTAAGGAAATAGACGTGGAAATGACAGCGCAGTGCTGGGGGGATGATGGCACATTAACGGAAGTTTGGTTTCTCTGGAAAGGTACATCCTGCCCGTCTAATGATGACATTGGCTGCATAGTGGCCCGCACGAATGCACTCCTCCAATGGCCTCTCTTGGACCAGCTCCGACAGGAAGCCTGGGAGGAGAGAGGGTCAAAGGGCACGGGTCAGTGGAAGAGCGAATCGGAGGACATGTTGTATCACAGTGCCACAATAGACTCTGTGCACCAGCGTAGTGAGGAACTTCCGCTTTTGTCTAGAAGTCGGTATTGCAGTTTCCGGTTTACTTACTAATACTCATCCGCATTAGTAAACACCTAAACTCACAACAAGATGAGTGATGCTGTTGTATTGAGAAAAAAAAAGAAATATAATGTATGTGACTCATTAAGTTTCAAGGTACAAGTGGGGCATCATTTTAATCAGGAGAATGTCCTCTTTTTCATAAAATATGGCTTGAGCCATTCAATGACTTCAAACGCTAGACTAGAAATAGTCAGATCTTTTATATACTTCCACATAACGCAGGTTTAAGCGCAATTAATACCATATAGGACCAGATGTTTACTTCCTATGCCAGTTGTTATTTTTCAGTTTCGTTGTGAAATGAGGTTACAGTAGTAAAATAAAAGAGACCTGTTTTGGTGCTTTTTTGAGGCTATGGAAGTTTAAGCTTTATTCAGGTTAGAAGAGGCTGAACGAAGGTTCTTTTCAATTCACTTGCTATGGGGACGCGCTAGCGTTCCAGCTCAGCCAGCGGTCCAGCTCAGCCAGCGTTCTTTTGCCGTTTTTGAGGCTAGGGTGAATTTTTATGCGTTCTATTGTCCTGCCTAATACTACACTAAAAAGGAACACATCGCTAACTAGCTTAGCCGATAGCCGGCCGGCACACCACAGTAAACTGCTTACCCTCGTAGTTGTGCAGATAACTCGATACGTAGAGTTTGAATCCCTTGTTCCGCTTGCTTGTTGGAGCAGGGGACCAGGCATCAACAATTCGATGGACATCACTAATGCTTATTTTAGGCAGGTCTTGGAGACATCTACTAAAAACTGAAATTTTGGGTGACGCGGGTGATCGCCTTAAGTAAACCGGAAAATGATATGCCAACATCTGGCTAAAGCGGAAGTTCGTCCATACGCTTGTGCACAGAGCCTATTGATGGAGAATGGAAAATCAGTTACCCGCTGGACAAGATCAGACACTAAACCTGGAGAATTATAACTGGTTCACTGGGGCAGAAAAAAGGGAGGATAAAGATTTGTCTACTGTACCGCCCACAAAGGCGTCTCCCGCTCCATTTGTGTCTACGATGTCGTTCTGGTCAATGTCCAGAACGGGGAACATGGTCACCTTCTCACCTGGGAAATGAAGACAGAGGTCATTAGTCACGTTGTTTAGTTTATTATTACAACCTGTAAGACCTTGGATCAAGACCCTAAGAATACCTAGTCTGCTTCTGAGGCGCGTGAGGCTACACACACTGTCAGTCGGTCAATTCAAAACAGAAGACATCCTCAGGTTTAAAGCCACAAGGTCTTTTGGTTGAGATCAATATTCAGTAAAACTGCACATTGGTCTACGCTTTCAGAAAAGCATCATGTCAAGATGGATATGTTGTATGCAAAGAAAGAAGAGCAAAAATGTTTCACTTACATAACTCACAGAATCTCTTGAAATTAAAACCATTAAAAGTGCAGTATTTTATCTTCAGTGGGCTGTATTGCTTCAATTATCAGTAGCACATGTACTTCAAAAGAAGCTAAGTCAAAAGAAGGAAACTGCCAGGCAAAAAAAAATGATATACCAGATGACAGTCTTGAGGTGTAGAATGACATTAAACCAAGAACTTATGTCAGTGCAATCTAAACCACACATAAGATCTTCAAACAAACCAAGATGTGCTTCCCAAATGTCACCCTATTTCTTATTTAGTGCACACTTTTTAACCAGAGCCCAGAGACATTTCGGACGCACACTATTTCCTAGTGCCGACACAAGCCTTCAGACAGGTGTGAGATACAAAAGAATGACTTAAGCGATTGTTATTGGGAAAGATCGACGAGGGAATTCAGAATTTCACTTTGCAATCGTTACACAGCCATCAACAATTCAAATGACCACAGTTGCTTTATATATTGCACACTTGAAAAGACAAGTAAACTACTAAAAACAAACTGAATGTAATAACCTAGGGCATTACGCCCGGGCCCATTGCTGGGGCCCAGTTAAGACTCACAGTCGATAACATCCTTCCAACAGTCTTTTTTAAAGGTATTTCTGAGGTAGATTTTTGGCATTCATGCTTTTTATTGGATGGAGGAGACAGTGGGGAAGAGTGTAAATGCACAGAAACAGCTTGTTGTCAGATTCATGTCCAACTGAGGCCGAATCCTATACGGCTTGACCACCCTTAGGCCACTCCAACATTCAACTGAGCCTAATTCTATTGAATTACACAGCAAATTTAGGCATAAGGTAGATGTCTTTGAAAATAATTCGATACCGTTTCAGACAAATCAAGCCACTGTGTAAAAGGAAGCACATGAAAGGATTTGGCTGACCAGATTTCCTGTTCTAGCCGTCTTTGATGGGCCTAGCCCCACTGTGTGCTACCACTGTGTGCTACCACTGTGTGCTACCACTGAACGGTCACATTGATATCACACCAATAATAAAACATACAGCTTCTGTCACAGAACATTCTCCTCCCTTTCAAAGAAGCAGCTGATTTTCACTTTGATTATAACTCACTATACAAATGGTATGTTTTAGGGTAAGCTAATTAGCACATATAACAGTTTGTCTTAATTAATGTTGCAAATAACACACGTGGAGCCTCCTTCCTCTTGAAAATGATTAACCACAATCACAAACCACCGACACCCAATAATTAACCCCACATTAACACAATAATTAACCCCACACTAACACACCCAATAATTAACCCCACACTAACACACCCAATAATTAACCCCACACTAACACAATAATTAACCCCACACTTACACACCCAATAATTAACCCCACACTAACACACACAATAATTAACCCCACACTAACACAATAATTAACCCCACACTTACACACCCAATAATTAACCCCACACTAACACACACAATAATTAACCCCACACTAACACAATAATTAACCCCACACTTACACACCCAATAATTAACCCCACACTAACACACCCAATAATTAACCCCACATTAACACAATAATTAACCCCACACTAACACACCCAATAATTAACCCCACATTAACACAATAATGAACCCCACACTAACACACCCAATAATTAACCCCACACTAACATACACAATAATTAACCCCACACTAACACAATAATTAACCCCACACTAACACACACAATAATTAACCCCACAATAACACACACAATAATTAACCCCACACTTACACAATAATTAACCTCACACTAACACACACAATTATTAACCCCACACTAACACAATAATTAACCCCACACTAACACAATAATTAACCCCACACTAACACACCCAATAATTAACCCCACACTAACACAATAATTAACCCCACACTAACACACACAATTATTAACTTCACACTAACACACAATTATTAACCCAACACTCAGACATTGTCCTTCTGACTTCCCCATCAGTACTTCCTGCTGTCTTCTACCTTCTGTCCTTCTTGCGGTCTTCCCTGCCAGTACTTCCTGCTGTCTTCCAACTTCAGTACTTCCTGCTTTCATCCTTGTCAGTACTTCCTGCTGTCTTCCCTGTAACTACTTCCTGCTGTCTTCCCTGTCAGTACTTCCTGCTGTCTTCCACCTTCAGTCCTTCTTGCGGTCTTCCCTACCAGTACTTCCTGTTTCCTTCCACCTTCAGTACTTCCTGCTTTCAACCTTGTCAGTACTTCCTGCTGTCTTCCCTGTCAGTACTTCCCGCTGTCTTCCACCTTCATCCTTCCTGCTGTCTTCCCTGCCAGTACTTTCTGCTGTCTTCCCTGTCAGTACTTCCTGCTGTCTTCCCTGTCAGTACTTCCTGCTGTCTTCCCTGTCAGTACTTCCCGCTGTCTTCCACCTTCATCCTTCCTGCTGTCTTTCCTGCCAGTACTTTCTGCTGTCTTCCCTGCCAGTACTTTCTGCTGTCTTCCCTTCCAGTACTTCCTGCTGTCTTCCACCTTCATCCTTCCTGCTGTCTTCCCTGCCAGTACTTTCTGCTGCCTGTTAATTCTTCCTTCCTGGCAGTTCATTTCATACTCACCAAAGACAGGAAAGTTCAAATAAGTAAAGCTGACTAAACTGCCAGATCAGGCTACCAGTGCACCATATTCCCCAGTGATGTGGAAATAGAAAGACCTCATTGGCAGATAACTGCCATAGACTGTATCCCCAAAAGCCACTACCCTATGCACTACTTTAGATAAGAGCCCATCAAAGGAGTGCACTACAAAGTCAACAGGGTCCCGTTTGGGAATGAAATCAAAGAAACGTCCATTAACACGGTGCCGCCAAAACGCTGTGTCTCTGTTGATTTTGGCCGACGGCATGTCTGAAAACATCACTTCGTTGTAATAACCTCCCATTTCACCGAAACCAGAGGAAGGTCACCAAGTGCAGACAGTAATTTTAACTCCGCTCTACCTGCCCTCATTTAGCTCAGGCTCTCCCATCACCAATACAATGAAGAAGTAATGACACGCTGGATCTGAATGGCAGATTGAACGAGGTACGGGGCTGGCATGGTGTGTGGAGTAGGTCCACTGCAGAATGTGTGTGTTGGTGTTTATTCAAGCGCTCCAGTCTCTAACAGTTAACCTGCGGCACTGATTCAAACTCGAAGAAGGGAAGACAGAAAGAGAGAGAGGTATTTGTTTTCAGAGTGAAATACATCCTTGGTATCCGTTTGCCATTCTTCAGCTTTTGTTTTATTTAATCTTCGTAACACAAATTAAACAGGCTTGAATGCTTTTCCAATCATTAACTCAAAGAATTCGTTCAACAGTCGACATGCTTTGAAATCTGCACCAATTAAGTACTTTGTTAATTAATATTTTTCCAGAACAATGCACATTATTCACATCGCTGCAGTCGTTTGAGACAAATACAAGCTACTGTTATGCGAAAAATGAAGACATTTATACCCTGGATATTTAACACACTGAATAATGATCACATACACACGCTTGGCATATTAAAATATGACATGCTCTTTTTCATTAGAAATCAATGGCCACTTTAATTCCTTGGCAGAATGGTGTGTTGAGTGGGAACACTGTCAGTACATCCCATCCAGTGCCATGCCTTTGCATAAGCCAAATCCCATTTCTCCCCACCCCATGGCAACATGTATAGAAATGCAAGAAAATAACTGTAAAGTTGATAGAAGTGTTATCACTGCCCTGTGGCAAAATTAATAGACTTGAATTAAATTAGTTATAAAATGTGTAGAAATGTGCTTTAAAACAATAATTTCTCCCCACCCCATGGCAAAATGTATAGACTAGCAGGAAATTAGCAGTGAAATAGAAGACAAAAACTCTGCCCTATGGCTAAATGAACAGACTTGCATCGCATTATCTTTAAAACTGAAAATGTTCCTCTCTGCCATGATAATGCTTTGCTACGAGTTGGGGGGCCTAGTTGGGGGGGCCTCCAACCCTATCGTAACCAGCACCCGCAAAACCCAGCACCCCCAAAACTAGGGCCAGCCCTTATTCCACTTTGTAGGCTAATTTAACGACTCTGCTTTAATCCATCACATTGTAATTAACATGAAGCTTGTCAGACATTCAAAATGACTAATGTGCTTTTTGCTCCGAGGTGTGCATTCAACCACATGGCTCAGTTAGAGTACAGCATAGGACAGAGGGACACCCACTGAATTAGGCTTTTTTTAATGGAACAATTATTTAACCTCTCCGCCTAACTGGGGAAAAACAACATTACCACTATCCTGGCAAACAGAAACAACCTGTTTCAGCATGCTGATAACCCAGCACCTTTATTCAGAGTGAAGTTTAAAAACAAAGGCACACAGTTATTGTATTACATGAGTCAATGTGACAACAGGTAAAGGTAATAATGTCAGAGTAGACCAAGATCCCTCTGGTGAGAGATGAGAGGAAAACACATTGGTAGGAGACGAGAGGAGAAACAGAGCTGAGGTCAGACTCACAGAGGCTGGCGCTAATTGATTTCATCACTGGAATATGACATACAATCTGGGCCCTTGTTCATGAAGCAACAGCAGAACAGCTGATCCGGATCAGTTTTCCTGGTAAAACATGTGAATACCAAAGCAGATCCGAAGAAAGCAAGACGTTTTTGCGTGAGAGCTTCCACCACACTTTCCCACAACGGTCTCCCCAGCAACAGTTACCTCAGTGAGCCGCTGGTGGAGAAACAGTACTTGACCAATTTATTGTGGCAAACAGAGCGCATGAAGGCCATCGTGTTCAGGCTATGTGAAGGCCATCTACATTGCAAATGTCCAGAGACTCCCTGGTGGGGGATTTTATTAACAAGCCCAGAAGAGGAGGAGTGTGGCCTGATGGGGGCGGTATATGAGAAACGGGTGAGAGTCTCCTCTCTGTCCCCCTGCTAAGACTCCTCCGTTGTTGGGTCAGTGTGGGTGGCAAGGAGCAGCATTCAGGCCTCGTCCTTCAAAGCTTCTCCATCTCTTTCTGTTCCTACCTCCGCTCAGAGCTGCTCCACTCGGGCATTAATATGTGTGCCCGACGCAGACCTGATGTGCCCTGCTAACTGCCTCCGGAAGGTTCTGGAACCTAACAGCTTCTTCTCTTGGGGGTGTTGATGTGAAACTGATTTGGGCATGGGTGAGCTCATGACATTTCTCTGTCCAACATGTTAGTCTAGGCCCTGCTAGGTGCATTCGTTTTGCGCTGATTCGGGAGGAGGCGCGTTCAACTTTTAGTCACAATTTCATCAATACACCATATGCAGATTGAGAACATTTGTCAGCTCCTCTGGGTGAAAAGTAGGGACATTCTCTAGGAGCATCTACTGATCTGTAGGGTTAATGTAATTGTATAATTTGACCTTGAAATCTCTTCTTTATCTTTGATGAAATATGTTTGCTGAATGCTTTTGAACAAGTCCCAAAAGAATGTGCTCTTTTCATTGTCTTTCTGTTACTCTGAATAATACTGTGTAGAGCAGAGTAGTTGACAAATTTGGTGTAATCTGTAAATTACACATTTAAACCATCAGGCTACTCAATAGTCTAGACCAAACAAAGGAACCAAAATAATTTTTTTTCATCTGGTAATAATTGTCCTTCAATTCGCTCTGGAATCCAATAATCAATACAACAAACTTGAAAAGACTAAAACAGCTTATAGACTAAATATGTTAGAGAGAAAAAGCTTTTAGCGGATTAATTCATTCTCAGCGAATTCTGAAAAGATTTTGGGGATAATGAAGAGATTCTGCATAGTGGCTTGCCCTGGCATCCTGGTGTACCCCATCATATTTGTCAGCGACACACTGAATAGACCCTATTGATTGGATTTGGGAGGGGGATTTAATTAGGATCCCCACTGGCTACTAAAAAAGAATAAACTACTCTTTACAAAACATTACATAATACTAAACAATAACACGCAAGTACAGTACAGCAGTATTAGGCTACTGGACCGAAAGCCACTGGTTCTCAAAATGAAAATGAGACAGAAGTGTGACTGATTTGGACAGGTAGGGACTCTGTCTTGACTGGCCAGTTATTATCCAGGGATTGGTGACATAATGGGAGACTCCAATGGAAATAACAATATTTACTTTCAATGTGGTTTTTGTGTTCAGCCAAGCCTTTCCTTCAGAAAATACATTCACCAATGCAGCATCCCCCGCAAAATAAGCTGGTCCCGATCAAAGCTTTCAAATCAAATGTGTTTGTCTGGGAGACATTTATGCTGTGCTTCTGACATGAGGCTGAGTGTGCTCATTGCGTTGCATGCTTGCTGTGCGGCCGGCTCAACAAACACCAAGCATGCGAAGGTGCAGGACGAGTCTGACAACACAACACAAAAGGTGTGTATATTTTAACGGATGCGCACATTGAACGTTCGGTCCAACAGCCCAAGCTTCAATCCACTGTGTCTAGGATGGAATGACCTCATTAGACTGCCATGTGTTGTAGAAGGACAAAACACCACAAGAGCCTTAAAACACCACAAGAGGTGTAGCCTCCATTCCAAAAGTGCAACCAAGTGCACTTCAAAGGGTATAGGGCGTCACTTGGGATGTACAGCCACAGCCTTGTCAGGCTTTATCTATCTGGTCCTTATCAGCGATTAGAGCAGCGTCCCTCTCACTACTCAGCAATCGTTTATGAGATCTGCACCGTTGAGGTTCAGGGCACAGCCATCTTAATTACTGCTTTAATGGGTGTATAAGCAAAAGAGCAGTGTAGTTCAACAGTGGTGGTGGCTGGCTGGGTAACGAGACCTGCTGTGGCGACTAACTAAAGATGCTAGCAGTGCGCTTTTCCTTCCCCTCACAGCCAGTTCCCAAGAGACACCACACCGGGAACGTTAGGCATGTTCAGTTTGATCCTGGAGGTGTTGAAAGAGGTGATTTGATATCCTTATGGTCAGGAACAAATACACAAGAACAAACTAATTGTCGTTTTCTCCCATCACCTGACATTGATGTCACTTGGGGGAAGGTATTACTAACTGGAGAACGGTTCCATGTGAAATATGGAGAGGAATATCGTTAATTATCTTTTCATACTGACCTTGGTTCGGCTCTGCCAATGGGAATCAGACGGCAAGCGCAGGCACAGACACTCTACCACGGCACTTTAGCCGGCAAACGCCACCGTAGCCACCGACCTTGCTGCTTTCCCGCCTTACCGTTGGCAAACACATCACCACCTTCCACTGACATTTATCATGTTTGCCTTTGCAGATGACACCAGTAACACATTGTCTTTCATCCCGCCCGCATTCATCATGCATTTTATATAAAGTTCACAGACTGAGACACACAGCTCTGTCTTCATACGGAACCAATGAGAGAGCTGGGAGGCCATTATCCATCACTGTAAAATACCTGCAACACAATGGATAGGTTCATTTTCTCTTTAAGCGTAGAACACAGAACCCAGAGAATTCCACTACTGAAGATTCCACTGCTCAAGAAAAGCTGGGGGGGGTGCTGCCAAAAAACACTTCTACTGAACAATGAGGAATCCTTTAATTCCCTTATTAGCCTGATAGAGTACAATGTTGTTAGCCTGAATGGGGTGTGCATACTTGTACATCTACTAGAACTGCTCAACAAGAATACTTTGTTCCTATAGCATCACATTTAATTTAATAACGATGTTATGAATTACCCAAATAAGAAATATTAGCCTAATACCACTGGGTTATGATGACTTCAGCTTGCTAACAACCATGGGAAAACCTTGTGAGCATTTTCATGCGAGTAGGTGTTTGTTTGAAGCTGCAACATGAAACCCTCTTCTCCCCCTTGTAGCCTCATTCCAGGCAGGCAGGCCCGGCTCCACCCCAGGCAGGCCCGACACCACCCCAGGCAGGCCCGACACCACCCCAGGCAGGCCCGACACCACCCCAGGCAGGCCCGACACCACCCCAGGCAGACAGGCCCGACACCACCCCAGGCAGGCCCGACACCACCCCAGGCAGGCCCGACACCACCCCAGGCAGGCCCGACACCACCCCAGGCAGACAGGCCCGTCACCACCCCAGGCAGACAGGCCCGACACCACCCCAGGCAGGCCCGACACCACCCCAGGCAGGCCCGACACCACTCCTGGCAGGCCCAACACCACCCCAGGCAGACAGGCCCGTCACCACCCCAGGCAGGCCCGACACCACCCCAGGCAGGCCCGACACCACCCCAGGCAGGCCCGACACCACCCCAGGCAGGCCCGACACCCACCAGGCAGGCCCGACACCACCCCAGGCAGGCAGGCCCGGCTCCCCCAAAGCAAGGCCCGGCACCATCCTAGGCTGATGCAGCCAGCAAATCTGCCAGGACACCAGTTACCCTGTCCTACCAGTTACCCTGTCCTACAAGTTACCCTGTCCTACCAGTTACCCTGTCCTACCAGTTACCCTGTCCTACAAGTTACCCTGTCCTACCAGTTACCCTGTCCTACAAGTTACCCTGTCCTACCAGTTACCCTGTGCTACAGCCTCATGCAAAAAAGGAAGAAAATGGAATTGATGCGTTTAAATCACTTCAAAAAAAATAAGTCAACTTGACAATATTACTTATTATGACTTAAATTAACAACATCTAACTTACATTGTCTGTCAATGACGATATAATTATAACAATGCGTAAGCCCCAAATGCTGCCCTTTCCCCTATAAAGTACCTTCCTTTTGAGCGTCTGGTTGAACGTAGTGCATTATCAAGGGTTTAGGTTGCCTCTTGGGAAACACACAAAACACCCAGGTTTAATAAAATCTAACTTTGTGTCAATTTTCGAGGTAAACATGAAAGTAAATATTTTCGCCATTCAGCATCTCCAACAGTGCTGTTCCAGGGACCAGAAGTCATCTATCATCCCCTATTTAAGGCGATATCCTAAAAACGGTAGATAGTGTATGTGGTTGGCGCTAAGGCCCAAGACGCTTTAAATCCTTTTGGCCGTGGATGGAGGGAAACAGACCTCACCACAGGGAAGAACAGAGAGCAACAAAACCTAAAGAAGGTGGTATTACAAAGAGTGTCATGCCTAAACATCATCATGTATTTGAACATCATAATGCATTATATCTGCATACTTTAAAGAAGTATGTATACTTGGTAAAACAATGTGATTTGAAACCACATAGTTACGGCAAACAACCAGATCCAGAGTGGGTTTGCTTACCTACAGTGGCCACGGTGTCATCTCTGCCCTGAGTAAAGACCACCGTCCGTGGTCTCCTCTGGTTCACCTTGGGCAGGGCCTGGGCCCATCGGGCGATCGCCGCAATGTCACCTGTCTGTGGACAAACAATACGACTGGTTTACCACCTGTTCGAAATAACACCCAGCAGCCCCGTTAACCCAACGAATACGCTACTACAGCCCCGAACTGCTGCCGCAAAGATCCGTTTTAAGTCAGTCAACGAGGGATCACCCGATCGACTGGAGGAGATCAATGGCTTCCATGTCAGCTGGGCTGAGAGGATCAAGTAACAATAAAAACAGATGGGACTATGAAACCATCTGGAAAAAATATCAATATTTCCGGGTCAGAAGCGCTCGCATTGTTTTTTTATGCAGAAATCTGAGAAAGAAATCCTGCTGATAGAACTCGAACACATCCTCTGTCAGACACGGTCACAGACACGGTCAATATTGGAAGAAGAAGACAGTCAGAAGACAAAGGTACTTACATAAAGACAGGATAAGGCTGGTATTATGCATACAGTAATACATTATTCTCCTTAAGGGTTCCAAACAGCACCCTAACCCTACGTGGTACCCTACTACTAACCAGAGCCCCATGAGGCCCAGTCAACAGTAGTGCACCACGAAGGGAATAGGCTGCCCAGAAGCGAGCTGCCCAGAAGCGATAGCCTGGAGCCTAGAGACCTCAACTCTCTGGAGAGCCTCGCTTTGATCGTCACGGATATAAAAAAAAAATCCACATCTGTCATGGCTACTTGGTTATTAACATATCATGAAGTACGAGGAACAGGTGGAGCGCCTCCATCAGTACGGAAGCCCTTTCCTCTGATTGGTGGACTGCCACTGACACAGCAGGTTTATAATTTGGTCCCAGTGGCACAGAGGGAGTCTCTTCATAGAGCGGCAGATTGTGGGTTTGATTCCCACACGAGCGGCCTGCGTCTACTGTACTGCACATACATTTTTCAGGTTCCACGGACACAATCTGCCAAAATACCAAATAATAGCACACCTGTTTTTTTATTCAGCCTTTTAAAATAATATTATGATTATAAAATAATGGATCCAAAAATAGGTCACTTCTCTGGCAATTTCAGCGGTGCAATGTTTACCTACATTGAGGAAGCAGCAGTTCAAGCAATTAAAACTGAGCAGGAAGTAATCAGAGTGATTTTACTGCTAAACCAAAGGCCCCGACCAGTCTCCCACCCTGTAGCCCCTGAGCTTTAACACCTCTAAACGCTTACCAAACGTCCTTTAATCAGCCTAAAGAGGTCCGCCGAGACCTCGGGAAGAGGAAACACCCCTGTAAGGCGCTAAAGGACGTGCTAATGGAAAGGTTGATACAAAGGCTGCTAGCAAGCAACGGCAAAGAAGCCATTTGTAACTGACTGACTCGACTGAACCACTAGCCAGCCACGCCACACGTCAAATGCAAAAGGAAAAACCTTCACAGTAATACCAAGAGGGTGGGTAACCCTTAAAACTTAATGAAAGGGGTACAAGGGAGATTTAGTTGGTTTAGGGAACAAAAGTGTCAAATAAATATATATATACTGCTCAAAAGAAATATATGGAACACGTAATCATCACAGTATAACACCAAGTCAATTAAACTTCAGGTATTTCAATCTGTCCACTAGGAAGCAAAAGCTATTGTGAATCAGGATGGCACGAGGGCCCAACGTCCTCTAGTGGGACCTGTGCTCACAGCCCAGCACTGTGTAGCTCGATTGGCATTTGCCAGAGACAATTGGCAAGTCCGCCACTGGCGACCCATTCTCTTCACAGATGAGAGCAGGTTCACACTGAGTACGTGACAGACTTGAAAGAGTCTGGAGATGCCGTGGTGAACGTTATGCTGCCTGCAACATCTCCCAGCATGACCGGTTTGACGGTGGGTCAGTGATGGTCTGGGGAGGCATGTCCTTGGAGGGTCACTCAGACCTCCACGTGTTAGCAAACTGTCCCATGGATGCTTTTAGGTACCGGGATGAAATCCTCAGACCCATCGCCAAACCTCATGCTGGTGCAGTGGGCATCATCCTGGTGCAGGACAATGCCCGGCCTCATGTGGCCAGAGTGTGTAGGCAGTTCCTGGATGAAGAAGGCACAGATGCCATTGACTGACCCTCACATTCCCCAGACCTGAATGCATTTGAGAACCTCTGAGACATTATGTATCGATGAGTCCGATGGCACCAAGTAGCAACACAGACTCTCCTGGAGCTCACTGATGCTCCTCAAGGTCTGGAAGGAGCATGCCCAGACGTTGTCAGGAGTGCATACAGGCACGTAGAGGCCATACACAATACTGAGTCACATTATGAGTTGCCGTGATGAAAATGTTTACTTTGATTTCAGTGTGTGTTTGAAACCAGCCCTCATTGGGTTGGTGATTTTGGTTTCCATTGACCGTTGTTACCTCATTTTGTTCTCTATGAATTACACAATGTCCAGTTAAGATTTTGATCTTATATATATTTTGTTCATCGAGACCTGACGTGTGATTCAGGCGTTCCCTTAATTTCTTCGCGAAGTGTGTGTAGGTACTGGGGATATAACCATTAGGTTATTCCAGCTTAGAGATTGTGTTGTCGCTACAGGAAGTCGTTACCTCCAAGCGGGCTACACAAACAATGTGGAGAACAGATAAAATAATTCAACATGATCGCACTTCTTAAACGTGAAGAACATTTGCATTGTCAACTTGAATTACAATACCGCCGAATGACGACATTCATGTGTGCGAATGATCAATTGTTCAGCCAGTGATTGGATCGAAATCAGCGTGCACCCACACTTTTATTGCACTTTGAACGTGAGGCACATTCCTCTCCAGAAGATTTTTTTCCCCCCAAACCACAGAATGTGACAGCTTTATCCGGGTGTTAAATTCCTGTGTCTGTATCAAAGCTGCTGAAAAAAAATCTTCCTCAATGCAGTGAGGCAGTTTGTGAGGAAGTGGACTGTGTTCCAAACAGCTCCCTCTTCTCATTGGATACAGTACGTTAGAACAGTCAGCACACTACATAGTGTGTCATTGGGGTGTCAAGGAAATATTCAATTACTGTTGGTCTACAGATAGCTCATGTCATCATGTGGCCATTTTAAAAGAAAACAGATGACAATCAAAAAGACTGCTAAACGTGTTCAGACTTACTAAGGGCTTTTTGAAGTCGATCAAATGCGTATAACCTTTGGTTTGTATGACAATTATTGACTCGGCTATACTCTCTATTTCGGCCTCCACTAATGCATCATTAGATTGACCAAAGACATCATCACACCTCTTCATTTCTGCATCCATTTGCTTTTGAATTTTAACGTAAGTCAGTATATTGAAATGTATTGTATATCTAGCAAGACACAATACCATTTTGGTTTATAATGTTAAAAGAAAAACAAAAGAAGAAAGCTAAAATCAGACACATACAGTGGGGAGAACAAGTATTTGATACACTGCCAATTTTGCAGGTTTTCCCACTTACAAAGCATGTAGAAGTCTGTAATTTTTATCATAGGTACTCTTCAACTGTGAGTGATGGAATCTAAAACAAAAATCCAGAAAATCACATTGTATGATTTTTAAGTAATTAACTTGCATTTTATTGCATGACATAAGTATTTGATACATCAGAAAAACAGAACTTAATATTTGGTACAGAAACCATTGTTTGCAATTACAGAGATCATATATTTCCTGTAGTTCTTGACCAGGTTTGCACACACTACAGCAGGGATTTTGGCCCACTCCTCCATACAGACCTTCTCCAGATCCGGGGCTGTTGCTGGGCAATACGGACTTTCAGCTCCCTCCAAAGATTTTCTATTGGGTTCAGGTCTGAAGACTGGCTAGGCCACTCCAGGACCTTGAGATGCTTCTTATGGAGCCACTCCTTAGTTGCCCTGGCTGTGTGTTTTGGGTCGTTGTCATGCTGGAAGACCCAGCCATGACCCATCTTCAATACTCTTACTGAGGGAAGGAGGTTGTTGGCCAAGATCTCGGGATACATGGCCCCATCCATCCTCCCCTCAATACGGTGCAGTCGTCCTGTCCCCTTTGCAGAAAAGCATCTCCAAAGAATGATGGTTTTACTCATCCTTTTTCTTCCTCAAAACACGGCGGGTGGAGTTTAGACCAAAAAGCTCTATTTTTGTCTTATCAGACCACATGACCTTCTCCCATTCCTCCTCTAGATCATCCAGATAGTCATTGGCAAACTTCAGACGGGCCTGGACATGCGCTGGCTTGAGCAGGGGGACCTTGCGTGCGCTGCAGCATTTTAATCCATGATGGCGTAGTGTGTTACTAATGTTTTTATTTGAGACTGTGGTCCCAGCTCTCTTCAGGTCATTGACCAGGTCCTGCCGTAAAGTTCTGGGCTGATCCCTCACCTTCTTCATGATCATTGATGCCCCACGAGGTGAGATCTTGAATGGAGCCCCAGACTGAGGGAGATTGACCGTCATCTTGAACTTCTTCCATTTTCTAATAATTGCGCCAACAGTTGTTGCCTTCTCACCAAACTGCTTGCCTATTGTCCTGTAGTCCATCCCAGCCGTGTTCAGGTCTACAATTTTATCCCTGATGTCCTTACACAGTTCTCTGGTCATGGCCATTGTGGAGAGGTTGGAGTCTGATTGAGTGTGTGGACAGGTGTCTTTTATACAGGTAACGAGTTCAAACAGGTGCAGTTAATACAGGTAATGAGTGGAGAACAGGAGGGCTTCTTAAAGAAAAACTAACAGGTCTGTGAGAGCCGGAATTCTTACTGGTTGGTAGGTGACCAAATACTTATGTCATGCAATAAAATGCAAATTAATTATAAAATAATCATACAATGTGATTTTCTGGATTTTTGTTTTAGACCCCGTCACTCACAGTTGAAGTGTACCTATGAGAAAAATGACAGACCTCTACATGCTTTGTAAGTAGGAAAACCTGCAAAATCAGCAGTGTATCAGCAGTGCTTTTTTGCAATTATTTCATTTATTTGCGGACTTGCCGAACTTGGTGCCGCTACGTGTTAAGATCGGTAACAAGTGCCTGATCGTCATTTTATTTATTTATTTATTTGCCACATTCTGAGTCGATGGTCGAGGGTCTTCCATTTTCCACCCTGCATACAAAGCAATATTGCAGTGTTCTGGCAAATCAAGTTGACCCAGAGTGAGTACCGGGAAAGTCTTTGCCCCTTATTTCTAACTTTATTTTTTTAAATCCACCCCTCCCTCTTCTTGTCTGTGGAAGCTGTCAGTGCCATCAGGAATCCATTTCTATTCCAGGCACGTTGATCGCATCGTAAGTGATTCTGGATGACAATTATTCATACAGAAAATAACTATATTCAAGGGAGAGCTCTACCTTTAAAGAGAGGAGCCCATTTCAGATTTATTTTAAACTCACCCGTTGTGTTTGTCTTTCTAAATGAATATTTAAAAAGCAAAGAGGGGATATATGCAGACAAGGCAAAACATTTATTCCGCATTCAAGGCGCAGCCCCACTTAAAACACATATTTTATGTACTAACAAGCCCTGTAATTTTCATTTAGATAATCTGTAACCACAGGTGGCAGTCATTTCGTTATTAAAAGGATGGTGTGTGAGCTGTAATACTATATTACACTGTAGCAGGGAAAGGGGATACGCTTCATCCCTGAGAAAAATAATACTAATGAGCGAAGCCTTTTAACCAGGCAACCTGACAGCCCCCGAAGAGAGGGAATGGCTCAGACAGATGCACAGAGGTGGTAGAAAGAGAGGACGAAGGAGAAGGAGAGAACATTGAGAGAGACAGAGAGTGTGAGAGGGAGGCAGAGAGAGCCAAAAAGAGAGAGAGAAAAGTAGAGAGAGGTAGAGAGACAGAGAGATAGAAAGAGATAGAAAGAGGTAAGGAGAGGTGGAAAGAAAGCATATTCCGCTGTTACAAAGACCCTGTGTAAGTTGCTTCATATCCTTTAAGTGTGTATATTATTCTCATTGTATCATTGTTTTAGTTTTTATATTATTAAAGCTCAAACATTATCTTAATTTCAGTAAGATTTCATATACATTGATTTGGCAACAGAGACAGCCATCCATTGAAGCCAATAAAGTATTTATCAAATTGAATTGAGACAGAGAGACAGTGATAGAGAGAGAGACAGAGAGAGAGAGAGAGAGAGAGAGAGCGAGAGACGGAGAGGGGATGGAAAAGAGGGAGACAGGAGGCAGAGAGACAGAGAAAGAGGAAAGGGTTGAAACCATGCCCAACTTCTCAGCTTCCCAAGAGGCTTTTCAAAATTCAATACATAACATCTGTAGGCGATGTTGGGTGCAGACCTAGTGGAGTGCGTCATAACACACACACACACACACACACAGTGAGAAGGGGGAGAGAAGGGGGGAGAGAGAGAGAGAGAGTGAGAGAGAAGAGAGCAAGAGAGAGCTAGAGAGAGTGAGTGTGTGCTGGCTGAACAAAGAAACCATGACGACTGCCAGGTTTCCATGGCAACTGCTGCAAGGCCTGGAGAGTATAATAGCACATCAATCACTGTCCAAAAAAGAACTAAATTATCAGCAAAAATAACCCTTTAGGATCTGTTTAGTGGTGTGTAATCGGCGGATAACTCACCTCCTCGAAACCCTGCTCTCTGGCAAACGTGGCCGCCTCCTGAAATAGAAAATAAAGAACACAAATGAACTTAATTACAGAGTCACAACACTGGAACAGGATGTCACACCTCCCACATCCCAAATGGCACCTCACGCCCTACTGAGGGCTCTACATGTGACTGGAGCCCATGGGGTAGGCACCAAATGTAGTGAATGGCACAGGGTAGTAGGGCGCCTTTGGGGACGCCTGCTCACGGTAGTCCTATAGTACAAGACCTCTTGTTTCCTTCCTTCCTCCAGTTGCTGACTGAATGAACACGTGTGACGATGCGACACTTCAGACTGGAGGAGTAACTAGAGTCGATCTTCGCTGCCGTAGCTCTCCACCGTCTGAATTAGTGGCATGAGGACGGCATGAAGACGTGAGCCTGTTTAATCCCAGTGCCCCACTTTAGCTCACTGCGAAACAACAACAGCATGCGAACAAGCCAGAGCCTGTGTCTCCAATGGAACCCTTTCCCTTCCACACTGCAGCACTTCGGAGTGCCCTAGATAGGGGATACGTCAAATCAAAATGCATTCAGCACCAGCGCCGTAAGAAACGGGAGTAGACAAATGTTTACTTACAGGGCCATTTCACAAACAAAAAAAAGAAAAAAAAAAGCTAAACACATAAATGCAAAATACCGAAAATTGTAACCCAAAGAATATGCCCCACAATGAGGAACAATATGAAATGACTGGGACGGTTGGCTAGTTGTTTCTGATAAGCCAATTGTGTTTCGTCACATCGTTTGTACAGTAGTAATCTTTAGTCTTTATTTTAGGCTATTTTAGTCTTTATGCATTTGTCTTTGAAGTCTGCTCTTGGTGTCTGCCAACATGAGGACCAAAGAATGTCAGGAGTAAATGAAAGTTAAAAAAAAGCCATTAAGAGGCTGAAAAAATATCTGAAACATAGCCAAAACCTTTGGCCTACCAACAAAAAGTTTGGAACATCATTAAAAAGAAGGGACTGGTGAGCTCAATCACAAGCCTCCTGGAAGAGCAAACAGGACCTCTAAAGTGCATAAGAAAAGAACGCTCTCCATAATGAAAAGAAACCCAAACAACTGTCAGACAGATCAGGAAACCACTGACACTGACACATCCATAAAAGTGGATGTGTCAGCCACTACCATCAGTTTCTTTTTCGTTCAGCAATCTCACAAGATATTAGTTACTTTTTGGATACCAAGGAATTCTAGTTACATTTTCCTGTATTATTGTTTGCTTGTATTTATTTGAATTTGACAGAAGAAAATAAACACTGTTTAGAAGAAAATAAACACTGCCCAGATGAGTAGCTTTACAAAATGTTACTAGGTGGCGTAAGACCTTCGCATCGGTACTGTAGTATAGAGGGTAATAGTATGCAGTGAGCTCGCCAACGTAGAGCCGTCAGAGTGAGACGTAGACCCGTCAGAGTGGGACGTAGACCCGTCAGGGTGAGACGTAGACCCGTCAGGGTGAGGCGTAGACCCGTCAGGGTGAGGCGTAGACCCGTCAGGGTGAGGCGTAGACCCGTCAGGGTGAGGCGTAGACCCGTCAGGGTGAGGCGTAGACCCGTCAGGGTGAGACGTAGACCCGTCAGGGTGAGGCGTAGACCCGTCAGGGTGAGGCGTAGACCCGTCAGGGTGAGACGTAGACCCGTCAGAGTGAGGCGTAGACCCGTCAGGGTGAGGCGTAGACCCGTCAGGGTGAGGCGTAGACCCGTCAGGGTGAGACGTAGACCCGTCAGGGTGAGGCGTAGACCCGTCAGGGTGAGACGTAGACCCGTCAGGGTGAGACGTAGACCCGTCAGGGTGAGACGTAGACCCGTCAGGGTGAGGCGTAGACCCGTCAGGGTGAGGCGTAGACCCGTCAGGGTGAGGCGTAGACCCGTCAGGGTGAGGCGTAGATCCGTCAGGGTGAGACGTAGATCCGTCCAAATTGGTAATAAGTGTAAAACAGATGACACTGAACTTTAACTTTTATTCAGTTTAATAGCACATTTGTAGGCTAATATCTCTATTTTCAGGTGAGATTATCTACAGTTTTCACCCATGTTTGAAAATTGCAAATCATAACCATAATTGCAATATTTGTCAAAAAAAATCGCCATTCAATATTGTATCCAAATCATGCAGGCCTAACAACATTTCTTAGAGATTATTTTAGTTAAGACTGCAACTGTCAACCGCAGCTCCGCCTGAGGAGAAACGGACGGGCCCAGACAACACTATTTCAGCCATCCAGCCATGAAACTACAGGACTGCAACTCACGAGAGGATGTACAGTATGTGTTGGGGTTTCCCAGTTTCCACCACTGAAATTCAATAGTGACCACAGAAAGACAGCTCTGTTTGCAGTCTACTTGACTGGTGTTGCTTCCCAGCAGCCAGGTGATATTATTCACTCTGTTTAATCAATGATGTGATTAAACAGAGGGCTAGCTAGCTGTGGGCTAGCTGTTGCACGAAGAGATGCAATAAAATGGACACAAATCACGAGTGACAAGTCCTTTGGTTCAATTCACTTTTGACCATTTAGAAGAAGCAATAAGTCAATGCTATGATGCTAAATGATCCAATTATATGGAGCGAGGCCTGGGGTTTGGAGCGCGGCGTGACCTTGGGGAAGGATGGGCTGACAATCTGTCCCTCCTCACAGAGGAGAGGGAGATGACGGCGCGTGTGTCGCGTGTGTACCGATGTGTGTGTGTGATAAGAGACGAGCTGAGAGGGAGATGGCTGAGGACGTTATGGGGCCCAGGGGCCCACATCATCCTCGATCTCCCATTACTGGGCCAGACGTGTCAGGTCACCTGGTAACACAGGTCCACTGGGTTAGGCAAATAGCTGGATAGGTTCTTTTCAGATTAAGCAAGTCTGTGTCCCGGTGTCTGCAGAGTCCCAGCCTACACCACGCTCACTTTCATTTATTTACCGGGCCTACTATGTATTGACTTTTCTCCTCAGACACATTTAATCACAGAAGGGCAGCAACAATCAGAGGAAAGGCAGGCCCGGGTAGCCCAACTATCAGAGGCCCGGCAGGCCTGGGTAGCCTGACTATCAGAGACCCAGCAGGCCCGACTATCAGAGGCGTGGCAGGCCTGGGTAGCCTGACGGTCAGAGGCCCGGCAGGCCTGGGTAGCCTGACTACCATTGACCCGGCAGGCCTGGGTAGCCTGACTATCAGAGGCCCGGCAGGCCTGGGTAGCCCGACTATCAGAGGTGTGGCAGGCCTGGGTAGCCTGACCGTCAGAGGCCCAGCAGGCCTGGGTAGCCTGACTAACAGAGGCCCGGCAGGCCTGGGTAGCCTGACTAATGTGTTGTCAAAACAAGAACAATTCATCTGAGGACAGAGGGTAACGAATGGATCCCAATGTTCTACATAACGTTCTACCATCTGAATGACTCAACAGAAATCGTGGCTCATCAGACCAGACCACATTCTTCCGGTCTTCAACTGTCCAATTCTGGTGAGCTCGTGCAAATTGTAGCCTCTTTTCCTATTTGTAGTGGAGATGAGTGGTACCCGGTTTGGGTCTTCTGCTGTTGTAGCCCATGCGCCTCTTTCTTTCCCATTCTGACATTCAGTTTGGAGTTCAGGAGATTGTCTTGACCAGGACCACACCCCTAAATGCATTGAAGCAACTGCCATGTGATTGGTTGATTAGATAATTGCATTAATGAGAAATTGAACAGGTGTTCCTACTAATCCTTTAGGTGAGTGTATATGTTGACCCTAGACTGACGTGAGTCAGTATTATTTTTGTCCTAAACTGCTATAATCTATTCTGTTACTCTAAGAGGCATTTCAGCTTCAGCTCAGTTAGATGTCGAGCAATCGACGAGATGGTCAAACAGTGTGTTCAGTTTAGCAGTCAGTACGACCACTGGTATTTTAACCGTTTCACTCAGACATGTTAAATGGCCCTCCCTCTAGTTTTCTTGGTGTTGGCACCTCATTACAGATAGATGAGAAATACTCGGTAAACCTGCTACACTGCAGGCTATTCCAGCACACTTCCTCAACAATACAAATCAGTTTTTCTCTTTCAAATTGATTCAACCGATACACAAACTCCAGACTCCAGACCCCTGACAACAGTTTGTTATTAAAAATCAAATCCCACAAAGGGCGAAATAAACACGAGTGTTGTTGTAAATAAGTTGTCCGGTCTGACCTCCATCTTGTCCACTTCTCCCCCCAGTGTCAAACACAGTTCAGTTTTTGTCTTGGCATCGTTTTGGGCTAGCACAGTGAAGCCAATGTCTTTTTCTGACTAGCCTGACATAGGTAGGTACATTTTTAAGCTTATAAATGTTATTAACCTTAGCTCTGGGTTTTGCTCTTTGATATAGATGTTTTGTGAAACTCCTATAACAAGGTTTTCCTCTCTCTTTCTCTAACTTTCCTTCTCTCTCCCTCTCATCATTTCCTGAGACATATGTTCAACAACTCGTTACAAAGGAGAAAACGTTATGTGAACTTGTTTGTTAAACTGATTATTTCGGATTTGAATTCGACGACTTCTGTAATTGCATTTTCCGCCACGTTTATTGTGTGAATATTCTGACCTACTGCTGTGGACTTACAAGCAGTCACACATGGTTGTGTTTTGCCTTGGCTGAGTCCCAAATGGTACCCTATTCCTTATGAAGTGCACAACCCTTGACCACCCTATTCCTTATGAAGTGCACAACCCTTGACCAAATTCCCATGGGCCCTGGTCAAAAGTAGTGTACTAAACAGTGAACAGGATGCCGTTTGGGACGCGTGACTTGTGTAGCCTGTTAAGATTTGAGCCAGTTCAGATATTAATACATGGTCATTGTTTGATGAGATGAAGTGGACCGTAACACTGTTATTACCGAGGTACTCCAGTGCTTTGAAGAATGTGAATCAAGCGCTGTAGAGTTTATGTACTGTTACCACATTTGCAGTAAGGAAAATATTTACTGGAGAAGAAAAACAGCATAAACAAACACATCTTAATACTTATTATAGATGAGCAAATGTTTGTACAACAGTATATGCTGGTGACAATGTGAACACCTGTTTGAAGCAGGTCGTTTCCTGTCTGTCCACCCTCTTTGAAGCTCCACAAAATAATGGCCCTGCGCCTGAAGTGCATTTCCTGTTTGGTCTCAGTTTGCAAGAAGTGTTCATCTCTATCCCCCCCCCCCCCCCCCACACACACACACACACGCACGCACACCCCCCACCTCTGATGGGGAGATATTAGCTTAAGCTCTCTAAAAATATATCTTGGGCTGTATGGGCCCATGACAGCAAGCATCTCATACATTCTGATGAGGTCCGGTCACCTGTGGCTCCATGTCAAAACCACAGCCTGCCTGCCATTAATGTGCTGATGTTTTAAGCCCTCTGTGTTTTTATTATGCCTTTATGTTACCTGACGATCATGGAGACCTATGTTCACTCATCAGCCTGACTCATTAGGGGGGAGTAAGAGGCTTGCAAATAAAGGGAACATTTCATAGCATTACATACAGTGTGTCTTTGAAGCAATGATATTCTTTGTTGAAAGACACTGGTGTTGTTTTCAGTGTCTCTTGAAGCGCTTCTAGAGTTGAGCATTTCTGGAGATGTTCCAAATATGTTTGGGGATTTCTGGAGAAATCAGAAGATTTTTAAACGTTTCTGGGATGTTGTTACCCCAAAACCCACCCGTTATATTGAGCGCCATAAAAAACACTAAGACTCATAAAACTGTATAACGCATAATTTATTAGTGTATATATAAAATATACATACACATATATATATATATATATATATATATATATAGCTCCAAATAAATTAAGAGACCACTGCCCATTTTTCTTTCCTTTCCAAAAATGTTGTAAAGGAAGGTTTTGAGTGAGGAGCAGAAGGGTTAAAATTAAGAGACCACTGCAAATTGAACATTTCTGTTGCTCACTCGAAACTTTCCTTTTCAGCCCTCATATTTGATTATATCTTTTCATATGACAACACTGAAGAAATGACACTTTGCTACAATGTAAAGTAGTGAGTGTACAGCTTGTATAACAGTGTAAATTTGCTGTCCCTACAAAATAACTTAACACACATGTCTAAACCGCTGGCAACAAAAGTGAGTACACCCCAGTGAAAATGTCCAAATTGGGCCCAAAGTGTTAATATTTTGTGTGGCCACCATTATTTTCCAGCACTGCCTTAACCCTCTTGGGCATGGAGTTCACCAGAGCTTCACAGGTTGCCACTGGAGTCTTCTTCCACTCCTCCATGACGACATCACGGAGCTGGTGGATGTTAGAGACCTTGCGCTCTAACATCAGATGCTCAATAGGGTTTAGGTCTGGAGACATGCTTGGCGAGTCCATCACCTTTACCCTCAGCTTCTTTAGCAAGGCAGTGGTTGTCTTGGAGATGTGTTTGGTGTCATTATCATGTTAGAATACTCCCCTGCGGCCCAGTCTCCGAAGGGAGAGGATCATGCTCTGCTACAGTATGTCACAGTACATTTTGACATTCATGGTTCCCTCAATGAACTGTAGCTCCCCAGTGCCGGCAGCACTCATGCAGCCCCAGACCATGACACTCCCACCACCATGCTTGACTGTAGGCAAAACACACTTGTCTTTGTACTCCTCACCTGGTTGCCGCCACACACGCTTGACACCATCTTAACCAAATAAGTTTATCTTGGTTTCATCAGACCACAACAGGACATGGTTCCAGTAATCCATGTCCTTAGTCTGCTGGTCTTCAGCAAACTGTTTGTGGGCTTTCTTGTGTATCATCTTTAGAAGAGGCTTCCTTCTGGGACCACCCCTTCAACCTCTGCAGCAATGCTAGCAGCACTCATACGTCCATTTCCCAAAGAAAACCTCTGGATATGATGCTGAGCATGTGCACTCAACTTCTTTGGTCGACCATGGCGAGGCCTGTTCTGAGTGGAACCTGTCCTGTTAAACCGCTGTATGGTCTTGGCCACCGTGCTACAGCTCAGTTTCAGGGTCTTGGCAATCTTCTTATAGCCTAGATATCTAAAGTCTAAATTAATAACATTGCAGCCAGGGAGGTTTGCTCTGGGCTTGGTGAACATTTAGTTGGAATTAACTGCTTTGTTTATATTTTAGTTTGTTTTTGGGCTGCGTCCATTCACTCCCAGTCAATATGAATGCATCTCACGCTGCTCCCATGTATCAAGGCACTAAGAGTTACGGGATATTAGAAAGCTGGAGTCTTAATTCTAACGTCACGGCATGTCGTGGCTGTCAGATTCTCTCGATTCAACATTTCAGGTCCCAGGTACCATGATCCTCAGCATATTTGGCAGCTTCTAATTAATGCACAGCAACAACCAACCCAAACAACATCTGTCTTTCAGCTGAAGTGCAGCTTCCACCCACTGAAACATTCAACATACGCAAATAACAGTAAATCATTTCATAAAAGTGTCATTTCATAAAAGCTATATGTCTATGACAAGATGCACCATACACACAAGTCATAACTGGGTTATTACGGTGACTACGGTATCGGTTGGTTAGTGAGACTTATTGCCCTGACTGTGTGTGCCAAATTGCATCACATCTAATTAAACAGATTAGGAAACAAAGATGTGCATATTAGAACAATGATATCATTCACTGACTTAAATGTATTTATGTACCAGACCATGGTTATTGGTCAATGGTGGCCAAAGTATGGTGCCCATGAAGTGTCCTCAAGAACAGTCATGC
The DNA here is from genome assembly GCF_011004845.1 of Esox lucius. Classification (NCBI taxonomy): domain Eukaryota; kingdom Metazoa; phylum Chordata; class Actinopteri; order Esociformes; family Esocidae; genus Esox; species Esox lucius. The sequence goes on along the minus strand of NC_047574.1, from coordinate 2,357,695 downwards.
ACTGTCTGAAACGCCTCTGAGTTCCCTATAGTACACTACTTCTGACCACGACTCTACAGTAACAAGGGAATAGGGCACTATTTGGGAAGCATCCTCAGTGTTTTTCAGAACATCACAGTAGCCCAGCACGGTGTTAGTTCACGTTCTGGTGTGTGTTAGTTCACATTCCTGTGCGTGTCCATGGTGTGAGTCACTGATGTCGTTATACCCAGAGGGCTGGCAGGTTGAGGGACATGAAAAGGTTTGCAACGCCATTGATATTTATTGTTGTTATTATCAATGTTATTATTAAACTGTTGTGGGGTTTTTCTCGTCCGTTCTTTTACACATTATTGTAGTTGCTTCAATTATGTTCTATTGTGAATTAGTTAACATTATCATCTCCTGATATGTAGCCTAAAAGGTAACTCTAAAAGGACAGTAGGATCGGGTTGCAGGCTTCAGGTTTTCCCTTGATCACATCCACAGTAGCAGAGAGGTTGTAGATGGAGGGGTGATTCACAGGTGCAGGTAAATGTGGGCGAACAAAAGCTCAGAACTGAGCATCACCAGTGTGGGAGCTTGTGTGTGTGTATGTAAGAGCGCACGCGTGCGTGCGTGCGTGTGTATGTGTGTGTATATGTATGTATGCCTTAGGGTGGGGGGGGGGGGTTGTGTGTCTATGGATAACATTGGAATAAAGATACTTAATCTAGTCTGGGAAGTTTTGGAGCTCCCTGGAGAATGAATGCATTCCTGTTGAAGCATGACATGCCACAAAGACCAAATAAACATGCAGCTCACACACAGAAACACACACACCCAGAAACACAGAAACACACACACACACACACCCACAGAAACACACACACACACGCACACATACTGACAGACTGTCTGGTATGACAGATAGATGTTTGATTTAAGGTAGTTTATATGAAATGAAAATGATCAATGTAACAATATTTCACACATTCAGTCAAGTTGATACTAAACTGTAAAGAGTCACTTAACAGACGTCTATTTTCCAGTCTGGCAGTTCTAGCTGAAATCACCCCGCGGTCACTGAAAAATATAAAGCCCCCCCGATGGACCTCATGCCCAGTGACGCCGACGTGGGGGACAACTGTGAATGTTGTCCCGGGCCTGGGGGGGGTCCATTTGGTTGGCTTAAATATAATTTTTAATTTGTCAGTCAGAGGTATTATTCACTATATACTATCGAGAAGGTAAACAGTTTTTAAACAGAAGAATTTCTGTAAAAATTGTTTGTTCTACCAACAGCCAATGAATGATACCCTAGAACCTACAGCCTATCAGAGTGATACCCTAACACCAACAGCCAATCAGGGTGATAGCCTAAACACCAACAGCCAATCAGGGTGATACCCTAACACCAACAGCCAATCGGGATGATACCCTAAACACCAGCGCCAACATAACTTTGTTAAAGCTGCACTAGATAGAATTTATTCAGTAAAAAAATAAAAGTGCCAGTGGAATGTCATTTCATCATTTTTGGGGCACGCCGCTACTTCCCATCCAATCCCGTTCCAGCAAATCGCTTTCTACGAGGCAGGTTTTCCTACTTGGCATATTTTGTGAACAAGCATTTTATGTGGATGATATTACATGTAGCGTAATTATGCCGTAAGTAGCGAAGTTTGCTTACCGTAAGAAACTATAATTGACCACAAACAGACATCTCTTTCTGAGTCGGGCTTCTAGAACCAAGAACAACCCTTTCTTAGTCGAGCTTCCAAAACCTCAGTGAAAACGGAGATGAGAGGCAGGCACAGAGGGGTTTCCCGAACACAGTGGGGTCTTCAAAGGGGCACATTTCAGTGGTTAAGGAGTTGTTGCCTCCAGTGCACTGGGTCGGATTCGAACCCACGCTGTAGCAGTACACATACACTGGAGGCAGCTGCTAAGACCGCATGACCCCCCCAGAGAAAACAAAAACATTTACCACGACAGGCCCCGGGACTGATGCCAATATGATGCCCTAAAAGTCCTAGCGCCTGGTCAGTGGTCCTCACGGGGATGTCTGCACTAGCTCTCATTGGTCCGCCAAGTCGTTTGAGGGGCCAGCTTAGTGGTGTGCCACAGTTTCCTGAGTGTTACAGGGCTACACTGTCCAGTTCAACCATCACCACAACCATCTATCTCACTATCTGAAACAACAGGCAGCGAGGTCTCCCCGGAAAGCCTCTAGGGTCCGTGGCACCAAAGGCCCAGTAACAGGCAGGGGACCAAAGGTAAAACAATCGGAAACATGTGCGGTACATAAATACCCCCAAACTGACCAAAGCTCTGGGAGAGGAAACAGGTTTGTGGGGACTCTTAATGCAGGATACAATGGAACCCCATTGAGTAGGGAAAACAACAGGCATGTATACAGAGGCTAAAGCCCACATTAAATGTGATTTATTTACCCTGCGTTTCAGCTAACCCTACCAGTTTGGCTAACCTCAACAAAAATCACCCCGACCCTAACTAAATGAACCTAGCCTGTTAAAAATTATCCTCCTAGCCTGCTAGTAGCTGGTATGTGTGCCCAGGGCGGGTATCAAAAGACACGCTATCACACCATCAAGGACTGATATGGCAAAGATGGATGGAGTGATTGCAGACCCATAAGATCAGATAAGACTGAGAACATACTGATCAGGATCAGATTTGATACAATTAAAGTCAATCAGATAAGAATATACTGATGATGAGATTGTATTGACTAAACTAATGAACGTTCAATTACTTGTCTAATGAACCTCGTACTCTTCCAATTTTGAGGCTGTTATGTTTGTTCTAAAGAACCCAAAAGGTCAAGGAAGCAAGCAAACGTTTTGTAACGAACACATTATAATCAGCTCCACAAATCAAATCCCAGAGCATGGTGTTCTGTCCTTGAGCAAGACACTCATTATTTTGCTCCTGTGTTATGACAAAAATGGACATCTAAAACCTAGTAAGGAGAAACATGCCTTCCTCCCAAATAGCAAATCCATTAGTTTAAATCAAACCTGTGTAGTCTGATATATGGGTATGTAACCAAGACACACACACAGATTCGTCAAGATTCGAAACAAATGTGTCCGATACTTTACTCAGCTAGACAACAAGACTAGAGAACAACTCACTGACAACCTTGTTCAGCTGCTCATGGATAACAGCAGACTTATAGAGGAACCTGGGAGAAGACAACCAACACATTGGCAAGGTCTTTCGCAGTATTTCCCCGGATGGAGGCAGGACAGCCAGGCCAATGGGCTCTTTCCGAGACCAACAGCAGGATAAAAAAAGAGGACAGGTGGGAGAGGGAAGGGGGAATGCAGCCAACTGCCTGTGGGGGGGCTTTAAAGTTCCCCTAGATCCTAATAAAGCAGAAGAGGCAGAGGTGTAACCGAACCCACTAACCCCTGCAGGTCTGGTGTGTGGTGTTAAACCTCTGCAGTACCACTCACTGTCTAGATCCCAAAGGCCACCCTCTTCCCCATGTAGTACCCTACCACACTAACAGGGCTCCATTTGGGACAGGCTGGCTTCTCCTGCAGCAACAGGTTGATATCCTACACTCCTCCCGAACTGTTTTCTTCTCTCCTCCTGCTGTGACAGAAATAGACTCGCTTCAGATACTGAAGGAGCCAGGGAAATTATTGATCTGCCCCCAGCAGCGAGATCTCCTCCCTCACGTCCATAATCACATCTCCTTCACAGGATTCCCTCTGCCTCACACATTATACACTGACTGTCTGTCTGTGTGACTGTCTGTCTGTGTGACCGTCTGTCTGGGTGACTGTCTGTCTGTGTGACCGTCTGTCTGGGTGACCGTCTGTCTGGGTGACTGTCTGTCTGGGTGTGCGTGTCTCTCTGTAATGGAGCATTATGTGTCCCTCACTATTTTCTCCAGGCCCTTCCACCACCTAGAACACTACAGAATGCTCTTTTAACCTAGCAATTTAAACATGTTTCATGGTTCAGTCCCTGAGATCCAGGAGCCGGCCCCTCAGTGTTAGATTACAGTGGTTATCCAGGACTCCTCTGGTGACTGCTGTAGGCCTGCTACCCCAAACACAGGCCAGAGACACAGACAGATGGAGAAATGCTGGATGTACATTACTGTTGTGTTATTAGATGGTGTTTAGATGTTACTACAGTAATGTGTTGTTGGATGGTGATTAGATGTTACTACAGTAATGTGTTGTTGGATGGTGTTTAGATGTTACTACAGTAATGTGTTGTTGGATGGTGATTAGATGTTACTACAGTAATGTGTTGATGGATGGTGTTTTGATGTTACTACAGTAATGTGTTGTTGGATGGCGATTAGATGTTACTACAGTAATGTGTTGTTGGATGGTGATTAGAGGCTACTACAGTAATGTGTTGATGGATGGTGTTTTGATGTTACTACAGTAATGTGTTGTTGGATGGTGTTTTGATGTTACTACAGTAATGTGTTGTTGGATGGTGATTAGATGTTACGACAGTAATGTGTTGATGGATGGTGTTTAGATGTTACAACAGTAATGTGTTGATGGATGGTGATTAGATGTTACTACAGTAATGTGTTGTTGGATGGTGATTAGATGCTACTACAGTAATGTTTTGTTGGATGGTGTTTTGATGTTACTACAGTAATGTGTTGTTGGATGGTGTTTAGATGTTACTACAGTAATGTGTTGTTGGATGGTGATAAGATGTTACTACAGTAATGTGTTGATGGATGGTGATTAGATGTTACTACAGTAATGTGTTGATGGATGGTGATTAGATGTAACTGCAGTAATGTGTTGTTGGATTGTGTTTAGATGTTACAACAGTAATGTGTTGATGGATGGTGATTAGATGTTACTACAGTAATGTGTAGGTAATATGTTGATGGATGGTGATTAGATGTTACTACAGTAATGTGTTGATGGATTAGACGTTACTACAGTAATGTGTAGGTAATGTGTTGTTGGATGTTGATTAGATGTTACTACAGTAATGTGTTGATGGATGGTGATTAGATGTTACAATAGTAATGTGTAGGTAATGTGTTGTTGGATGTTGATTAGATGTTACAACAGTAATGTGTTGATGAATGGTGATTAGATGTTACAACAGTAATGTGTTGATGGATGGTGTTTAGATGTTACTACAGTAATGTGTTGATGGATTAGACGTTACTACAGTAATGTGTAGGTAATGTGTTGTTGGATGGTGATTGGATGTTCCTACAGTAATGTGTTGATGGATGGTGATTAGATGTTACAACAGTAATGTGTAGGTAATGTGTTGTTGGATGTTGATTAGATGTTACTACAGTAATGTGTTGATGGATGGTGATTAGATGTTACAACAGTAATGTGTTGATGGATGGTGATTAGATGTAACTACAGTAATGTGTTGTTGGATGTTGATTAGATGTTACTACAGTAATGTGTTGATGGATGGTGATTAGATGTTACAACAGTAATGTGTTGATGGATGGTGATTAGATGTAACTACAGTAATGTGTTGTTGGATGGTGTTTAGATGTTACAACAGTAATGTGTTGATGGATGTTGATTAGATGTTACAACAGTAATGTGTTGAAGGATGGTGATTAGATGTTACAACAGTAATGTGTTGATGGATGGGGTTTAGATGTTACAACAGTACTGTGCAGACAGACTAACCATTCTGATCTATATGACACAGCTGTGATTTTGCTCAGTGTTTATAATCCAGTTATACACAGACGCCAGAGGGAAGGAATGTAGACATGGTTTTAATATATAGACAGAAATGCAGGTGTACATTTGATCAATTACTCTTTTACAGAGCGACACAGAGACACAATTAAGGTTTAAGTAGCTTGCCCAAGGGCACAAAAACAGATCTATCACTGCATCAGCTTGGGGATTTGAACCAGAGACCTTTGGGTAACTGACGCTAACCGCTAGGATATCCGCTGCTAATCTGTAGAGGCCGCTGTTACATTGTGAGTCGGTACTACATGTTATCTACTGTTCAACTGAAAGAATAGGTGCAGCTATCGAGCTCAGCTAACGTCCTGGGGTGACTCACCGCACGAGTCATGTTGACTGTACATAACATCACACACTGAAGGTCAACCTGGACTGGAAAGGAAGGGAGCAGCGCGCTTCCCTGAGTCATCCTCACAGATGGAGACAGGACATTTTCAATAAATGTCAGTCGTTGAAGACATTGTGGCGGCGTGTCATTAAAAAAATAATACTAATCTCTCAGGTGACACACGGGGAAAGTTCCAGCACCACACAGGGAAGTTGACGTGTCGATGAGGCTGCGGTCGATGGGATCACGCCCTGGTTGGTTTCCCCTCAGCAGGGGTCAAAAACTGCTGGTTCCCGGGCCACATCTGGCCCGTAAGCGGTGTTCTTCTGGCCCATGGACTGACGTGTAATTCCCACAACAGACAAAACCAGGACAGGCGGTCGGATATCATCAGACCGTAGTTTCAACATAGAGAGGTTAATGTCCCATTTAACTTTGTACCGTCCTCAGAGGAAACAGAGAGTGAGGCTGTTTTTTTTGTTTTTTTTTTGCTGGGAGATTCCCACCTCCTCATCTCCTCAGGGGCCTGGAATGAACTTGCCGTAACACACACACACACACACACATTACTGACATACACACACACACACACACATTACTGACATACACACACACACACACACACATTACTGACACACACACACAGTACTGACACACTTCCACACACGTCACTGCAGCGATAAACTGCCACCAGCCACAGAGTGCAGATAAGGCTTCCTAGGAGTCCATCAAACAAACAAAGCTGGATTGACGAATCATAGCGCCGGAGACATTCACGAACAGAAACCAAACACCACGGTCATGTTGCCCCAGATGTCTGCCTGTACCTGGGTTCAGGTAGTCTTTAAAATCACATTCACCACTGCATCCGAGCTTGCCTGCTGCAGTGGGACCAATAGAAGGGGGATAGAAGGTCCAAGCCCAGCCCACCTGGAACTCCAGACCCAACTAGAACACGCACTCAAAGTATTTGACAGGTTTCAAGTAGGGTTTGAACCCAGGGTGTGATAGGGGCCCGTATATGGGATCCATTTCTCCTGTGCCTCTGCTTTTTCAACACAGACACCCACTTCAGTTTTCCTGGAAAAATCATTACAACCCCCCCCCCCCCCCCCCACCCACACCCCCCAACACCACATGCAGATGGAGGGGGAGAGAAAACACGGACGACAGCCAAAACGCCTGAGGAGATTTTCATGACAATAACCTTCTGTGGAACTGCTTGTATCTTCCCTGTCTCCACCTAGATCACGGAAGGCCTGGACGGGGGATGACGGAAAAATAAGCAAGATAACCAACCCACACGGAGAATATTAGGCGGTAAGGAGACGTCCCCTGAATAAGCCCAGGACTACATCAGAAGGACACGAAGGAAGAAGTAATCTCTTGAAGAGATGTTAAGAGTGTCATTTCCTCCTTTCATAGCTCAGGGACCCTGGGAGCACTTGGGCTAAATGCTCTTTAAAAACAGCTTGAACACCAGAATGATGATGGTTTGTTCGCAAGGGCCGAATATATTAATACACTACAGCGATATCTTGGCCTATCAGGTATTCAATTACAATGGTGGTGTTTTCTTGTTTGGTCTCTGGACATAAAAAAATCTCCTCCTGGGAGGTACTGAATGACATGGAGAGGTCCTTAATGTTACCGACACAGAGAGAGACAGAGGGAGAGAGAGAGAGAGGGAGAGACAGAGGGTGAGGGAGACAGAGGGAGAGAGAGAGGGGGAGAGAGAGGGAGAGAGAGAGACAGAGGGAGAGAGAGACAGAGGGAGAGAGAGACAGAGGGAGAGAGAGACAGAGGGAGAGAGAGACAGAGGGAAAGAGAGGGAGAGAGAGGGAGAGAGAGGGAGAGGGAGGGAGAGGGAGAGAGAGACAGAGGGAGAGAGAGAGACAGAGGGAGAGAGAGGGAGAGAGAGAGAGAGGGAGAGAGAGAGAGAGAGAGAGACAGGGAGAGAGAGACAGAGGGAGAGAGAGACAGAGGGAGAGAGAGACAGAGGAGAGAGAGACAGAGGAGAGATAGACAGAGGAGAGAGAGACAGAGGAGAGAGAGGGGGAGAGGGAGAGAGAGGGGGAGAGGGATAGAGGGGGAGAGGGAAGCCATTTAAATTGGGCATGGAATAATAATTCACAAGTTTCTTCTTCTGTAGTATTATAATTGTCTTTATGAGGGAAACATTCGGTTAACCATTTCAAGTAACATGTTAATGATCTTGCTTTCTCCCCAGATATAGGGCAAAAAAAAAAACAATAAAAAATACCCCAATTACAAGAAACAATCTATATCGAACCACAATGAATCACTGAGCCTTGCAGAACATCAGTCAGGGTGATTCATTTGGCCCCAATTAATCGTTCCATTTGTCTATCTATGATAAGTCTACAGGAGTCCCAAATGGCCCCCTGTCTCCTGCTTAGTGCACTCCAATTTAACCAAGGCCCACAATGCAGTGCCCTTTAAATAAGGTGCCACTTTGAGACATCCTCATAAATTCCCAGAACACTAATCCAAGGCAAATGGTCCACCCTCACTCCATCCTGCCCTCCGCTCTGGGGTTTTATCATGCCGCTACGCCAAAACGGTAAAAGCAAATTGTGGGATGGTTTTATCTGGGAATGAATCCGCTGGCATGTTTTTATGTTTTTCCCAGACGGTAATGACTCCCTCATTGGAGACTTATTAGCTATGGATATTAAACTGAGAGGAGTTGTAATGTTGTAACGCTCTGGACGGTTTTATTTCAGGTAGCCGCTCAGGAAGAGGGGAGAGAAGTGGAGAAGGAGAGGTGTGTGTGTGTGTGTGTGTCTGTGTGTCTGTGCTAACAGCAAAACCGGACTGAATCAGAAACCAAGAAAGGGACAGAAGACAGATGTGGAGGGACAGAGGCCAGATGTGGAGGGACAGAGGCCAGACAGATGTGGAGGGACAGAGGACAGATGTGGGGGGACAGAGGCCAGATGTGTAGGGACAGAGGCCAGACAGATGTGGAGGGACAGAGGACAGATGTGGGGGGACAGAGAGTGACTAGACTGTCTCTGATAGGCCAGGCAGGGATCAAGCAAGTTGCAGCAGGATAGACTGACAATCTCAGAGAGACCAAAACCACAGAACAGGTAATACACACACACCCCAACACACACCTGCACCAGGTAACACACACACAAACATCCTAGGTAACACTGATAGACACACACAACCTGTACATGGAGCAGTGTTGGACCGACCGCGTCCACCCCAGCGACCCGACCACATCCACCCCAGCAACTCGACCGCGTCCAACCCAGCGACCCGACCGCGTACACCCCAGCGACCCGACCGCGTCCACCCCAGCGACCCGACCGCGTCCACCCCAGCGACCCGACCGCGTCCACCCCAGCGACCCGACCGCGTACACCCCAGCGACCCGACCGCGTCCACCCCAGCGACCCGACCGCGTCCACCCCAGCAACACTGCTGCGCCCTCTGGTAAGCAGCTCAATGACTTCATGTACCATCAGCTGGGCAGCCTAGGAGACATGCAGGCAGACCGACGTGTTACCAATAACCTTACCTTACGGCCAACACTACAGGCTGTCTCTCAGCGGCACCGGCCCAAATGGCAGCCTGCCCCCCGGCTAGGGCCCTAGTTCTGAGCCGAGCCCTACGGGCCACAGCTAACCACAACCCCACAGGGATATTTGGGACACGTCTTCCCAGTCAGTCTGGGCTCCCTACTGTCAGCGACATGTTATGAAAGCACTGGGGGCTAGGCTGTGTGTGTGTGTGTGTGTGTGTGTGTGAGAAGCGCGGCTGAGGGAGTGCTGCTGCCCGTCACTCACCATACACCACGCATGACCGCCAAGGAGCTCCGGCGCTGACTGGGCTCCCTGCCGCACTGCATGGTGGGAGGCCGTGGCATACGAGCCTTCAGTCCCGTACTCTGAACCCCGATGGGGGGCGGCTGGCCGAGAGGCCCAGGCCACAACAAGACCCCACACAATTATCACGCGTCTGCAGAAGATATGAAAACCGTGGCCACGTCTTCCAGGAGTCCAGGAACGAGGCAGGCAGGGAATCGGCTCCGACTGGGATTTTTGGAAAAGCCGGGAATTTCTGTGTGACACTGAATCGGATTTCAACTGGATCCGATGGACAGTGCACTCGGAAAACATCTACCTCGACTGGATCCAGAGAACATGTCGTAACCAGGTTGTCTGACAAACCCCATTACACAACTCTTTCAACACTGGCCAAACTTATAATTATCCACCATCTTTAAAATGTGAGGTGTGTGGGCAACCTGCCTTAAACAAACAGTTAACATCGCACCACCCACTGTGTCTGCCCACCCCAGAATACATCACGTCTACAGAATGTACACTAACAGACACTGCACGTCTTTGCAGCAGTAACAAGAAGGGGTGCATACGAGGAAACAGAGGTCTTTGTGTGTGTGGAGCCCACAGAGGATGGAAGGAAGAAAAAGCTGAAGTCTGCAGAAGCAATAAATCCTGAGTCTGATTTTGCGTCCGAGGACCAGATCTCAATCCAAACAAGACTCTGTGTGTTCAGTGGTTTTAGGGGGGTGGGGGGGGGAATGTCTACAGCTGTCCCCCCAGGGGTGCAGTTGCTGTTAGCTGCTTCATGACGACCCCCCCCCCCCCGTTAACCCTGGCAAGCCCTAAAACGGGGAAATCCTGGACCTGCCTTAAAGTACTACCTGAATACTTTTCCTGTGCATTTTCTTTAGTGTTTCTGTAGTGCTGTGCGGACTAATCGTGGGTTTTTGGTAACTACTCTCTTGGTTGTACTGAAATAGGCAAGCTCAGCCAAGCAAAGAGACAAGTCTCTCAAATGAATTCATATTCTGAAGCCAGTTTGGCAGGACGCCCAAATGGGGTCCTATTCCCTACGTAGTGTACGACTCTTAAGCCATAGCACGTGGTCAAAAGAAGTGTGCTGCTTAGGGAATAGTGATCCATTTAAGCTGATGCAGCATCTGACCACAGCCTGACCTCTAAACCAAGTACTCACTTCCACACCAGGCAGGAAAATCAATAGATTAACTGGCATGAAATGGTGATACGATTAAGATGAATGATTACCAACCTAATTCTTATCTGTCTCTTTATAGTGTTGGTGGGGGGGGTGTTCAATGGTTACGAAGCACGGAGACAAGGAACGGGTGTGTGGGCCGAACAAAGACAGAACAATAGGAAGAGAAACAAACAGAGAGATGTAGAGATGGAAGACAGGGATGGAGAGAGAGAGGGAGAGAGATGGAACAGGTTAGTCCGTTTTGCTTTGCAGCGGGGGTAGGCCATATCGCTCCCAGAGAGAAGCACCGTGTTTCCCGCCAGTCAACGGTCTGCGTCCGTCCAGCTCCATACATCAATCGAGATGTGTTGACTTAGACACCGCTTGGAAAAAACACACATTACACAGCCTCAGCCGGCCACAAGTCCTTACGGTGGAATGTCTGGCATGTTGGGAATTGTTCTCCAGCAGGGAGGAGCACCGGCCGTGTCCCAGACACCCACACCCAAACACACGTCACATCAGGGGTAAGCAATGGGAACAATTAATGGAGACTAAATCCAGCTCCCAACTGTTCTACCAGCTACGCTGATTCATCGGGTTTTGATAAATAGATCGTTTGTGTTTTTTGTAATTGCTGCTCAACAGGCAGAAGTATCCGACCTGATGATTAAAATGTTAAAGTAACAGACAGTTGAAATTGTTTACACACGGAGCTTCCCTCAGGAAAGCCAACTGCATTACCACAGAAGAGGCTTTTCAGCTATTAGCCCAGTCCCTGCGTCCTGTCTCCCCACAGCAAAACAGACGACTGCAGGGCCTGGACAAAGCGAGCCGTTCCACTCACCGTCTCATTGCCAAACAAGATGTCAACGTAGGGCATGACCTCCATCATGTCATCCTTAAAGAACTGGCTGATGAAGGGAGCCGAGAGGTTCAGGCCAAATATCTTGTTGTTTTCGGAGGCGTGTTTCGCCACTTTCAAGATGGACTCCGGGGACACGGTCAGGAAGAAACCCTGGAACACGAGAAAACACTAAGAAACGAGACACAACATACATTCGAATTGTTGCATTCCTTCACATGGAGGCGAACACAAAATAACCAGCAAATAAACATCAGGAGACGTCACCCCAAATCCTTGCTGAAAGTAACTAACAGCTCTGGAGCTCCTACGTAGTCATTATTAGTAGTATTACGTGATTTGTTTGGTTCTAGTGCGTAAAGTTGTTGTTCAAGTGGTTAACAATAAACCAACATCCAAATTGTCCAGACTGATGATGCATTTAACTGTGGAAAAAGTGCTAGAGACACACTGGGAAAGTCTGTGGTTACTTAACTACACTGTTTAAGCTATCAACGCCTAAACACTGTTGAGATCACTGTTGATTAATTCAGAATACGATAACAGCATCATGATGTGATTTCACTAAAAATAACAGACAATATCAGACACAAGCATCATGATGGGTTTTCACTAAAAATAACAGACAATATCAGACACAAGCATCATGATGGGTTTTCACTAAAAATAACAGACAATATCAGACACAAGCATCATGATGGGTTTTCACTAAAAATAACAGACAATATCAGACACAAGCATCATGATGGGTTTTCACTAAAAATAACAGACAATATCAGACACAAGCATCATGATGGGTTTTCACTAAAAATAACAGACAATATCAGACACCAGCATCATGATGGGTTTTCACTAAAAATAACAGACAATATCAGACACCAGCATCATGATGGGTTTTCACTAAAAATAACAGACAATATCAGACACCAGCATCATGATGGGTTTTCACTAAAAATAACAGACAATATCAGACACCAGCATCATGATGGGTTTTCACGGTTAGATCGCCCAGCACTCAGGAACAATCCCCAAACCTCATAGCTCCAGAAGCACATTACAGACAGGCATGATTGTCTGTGGTCGGACGTAGAACAAGCCAAAACCTACGAAACCAGTGTTCCCACGTTTGATCTATCTTCTAATTTGTGGCCTTTTCAGTCTGACAAGAGAATTAGGGGGTACAACCCAATATACAGTAACAAGGTGAAGCGTTAACATATACTGAGAATGACAGTCTAATGTACAAGTGGTGGTTGAGGCCTAAGTAGTTATCTGAATTGGATTCTTGGAAAGTGTACGGTCCAGACAAAGAAATGAGAAGGCAGTGAAATCCGTGGAGGACAAAGCGCCTGGCGCCAGTCCAAAACCCTGTTCTGGAGGAAGCAACATGCACGTATCGGATGAATAGGGAAACAAAAGTCCGTTCTGGACTCTCCACACGGAGAAACACGAGAGCCAGGTCAGCTCATTGTGTGAATGAATGAAAATCAGGTAAGAAAACACCTTTGTATTTCAGGTTGAAATCCAACACGAGACTCCTGCAAACCCCACAGAACCACTCCTCCTTTTTGATAATGATCTCCTTAACCTTGTTTTTCAGCTACAAGCCTCTCTTCCAGAACACTGCTGTGTCACAATAGCCGGAGAATGGATGTGTTCTTTTTCACTTTGCACTCTGGGATACATTGAATCCATCAGAAAAGCTTCCATTGTGGTGGTACACACAAGCGGCTCTCTCATTAAAGCACGCCTGACATTTGCTGCAAGCGAACGGACGAGCGACCTGCGCGTCGCGCGAAGAAAGACGCTGCGCTGGTGAACGGTGGTCGCTAGTGTTGCTCAGTCAATCAAAACTAACAATGTATTACATGCTATTAAGCGGGTGCATATTTTATCACGCATTCGTGCAGTCTGTTCACTGCCGCTGCCGAAATTCTCCTCACTTCATGCATTATGGAATGCTTTATACAGTGTTTCATTAAGTGGTAGTGGGAAATGGCTTTAGTCAGTTCAAGTGAGACTGGATCAGTGTTCTCATCGAGCAATGACACCATCTAAATCAAAGGTGTGTTTAAGCGAAATGTGTTTGTGCTCCTGCATGTGTGAGTGTGTGTGTGTTAGTGTGTGTGTGCGAGAGAGTGTGTGTGTGTAAGTAAGCATTTCTGAAAAACACTAATAAAGTAACCCTGAACTGACAGCCTATCACCTGACCCTGATGCTTCCTAATGTGCTGGCGTCAGTTGTTTTCTGACATAAATGGCCTTTTTTCGGACTGAGGGGAATCAGTCCCAAATGGTTTCCTGTACCCTACAGAGTGCCCTCTGTTTGAAAGCACTGGGGAGGGGATCATGTCAGCTGGGAGGCAGGCTGTGTCTCGGTTATCTTAATGCTAGCTGCTCTGATCAAAGGCCTCTGGCTCCCAGATACCCTGAGGGGTGGAGAACTGAACTTTAAAAGCCAGCTACTCCCACCCTCCCCCTCTGTTTGTTGGGATTTTTGTGTGCATGGAACATTTCTGGGATCTTTTTTTCCAGCTCATTTAACACAAACACTTTAGATGTTACTTTTATATTTTAAACTCAGTATTACAGGTTTTTGACAGAATCAGCCAACATCCCGACAAACGGTTCAGTGAATTACTATTGAATATGTCTCATATTAATATTTTAACTCAATTAACTGTCACCTTACCACTTGACCTGACATGAAAACCATTCATCTTCAAAGTCATGCTAAATCTGTGACAAAGAAATCACAGATGGCCTCCGGGTGACATCTCCAATGGCCTCCGGGTGACATCACCAATGACCTCATGGTGACATCACCAATGAACTCATGGTGACGTCACCAATGAACTCATGGTGACATCACCAATGATCTCATGGTGACATCACCAATGGCCTCAGGAGGACATCATCAATGGCTTCCGGGTGACATCACCAAAGGCCTCAGGGTGACATCACAAAGCAGTTTCCTTCTTTTCCAGCAATGCAGTTCAAAAGGACTATATGTTTTTTTTTATCTCAACAAGATCATGTCTGCTTGGTCATAGTGACCCATCAACCAATCAATGCCGTTCTTTATGAAATGTCCCACGTTACCTACGGTCCAGCAATGCCAATCTGCTCAATGTACCAGGAACCCAGCTCTGGAAAATGGCAGGCCGCGCCTTTTCTTTCATTGGACGTGACCTCTGGACCTCCCTTCCTGACAGCCTCAGGGCTGCACAGACAGTCAAGGGTTTTAAAGCCTTAACACACCTCTGTCGGTTGGCTGACCCTTCCCTTTAATCAAATTATATTATTATATATTACATTTTTATATTATAATATGTATTATTATTTTAGTTTACTGTATTATCATTGTAGTTTAATGTATATATTCTTTAAATATATTTCTTTTTTTTAAATCTAATTTTCTTATTTTTATTTTCATGCACTTTTCATCTATAATGAAAAGAGTGTTCCAAATGCAATAGATTATTATAATTATGTCTTTAAAGTAGTAATCTGTGCTCAACCTTATTTGTGCTTGTATGGGGAACAGATGAACTGGTAGTACAGAACAATGTAATGTAGAACCCGTGTGAAACTAATTCAGGCTTGTATAAAGATAGGTGTTGAGTACTTGCACTATATTCATTGTAAATCTTAGAATAATACTTTGTACTTTGATGAATATTTTCTCTTGATGAATCAAGAACAACATTTGAATCAATTTCAACCACACTTTGTAATGCAACATGAAAGTCAAAAAACTCCTTCAAACCACTCCATATAGCGCATTTGTTGTAACTGCAGCCTTTCGGGTCCCTGATCAAGAGTATTAGATAGCGTAGAAAGTAAGGGGTCACTTTGCTGCAATCCAAGTTGCTTATGGGTGACAAAGTAGAGAAGCAGAATGGCAGTTCCCATCATCAGCTTAACTGTTAGCCGAGTAGAAACATGAGAAGTTCGGTCTTTAGCACAGCACAGACGTGGATCAGGTGGCCTGATCAACAGCTCTGGTTTCCCCAGGCGTCAGAGAGACACTGGGAAGCAGAGCTATATCGCCTTTCCAGGTCATCAGGATCAGAGTGGCTCAGATGGACACTTTTTACAATTCCCATCCAGCCATTTAATAAGGACACTGGGAGGTTCATATGCTGCTTTCTGGGCAACAGATTATACGGATTCATGTTTGCCTTGTGTCAAGCTGGAATTCTGAGGGGAAACTTGGAATGTTGAGCTTCACACTGACAAAGGTCCTAGGAGGCCGTTCTAAAAGGAAATCTAGTAATATAACCACTGAAAATCTACAACCTGGTTTCCCAAAAAGTTGGGACGCTGTGTAAAATGTAAATAAAAACAGAATGGAATGATGTGCAAATCATGATGTGCAAATCATTTAAACACATCATTTAAATACAGCTCTGGAAAGGTCAGGCAAATCTAAATCAGAAATTATTTTTGGGAATCATGGACACTGCGTCCTCCAGACTAAAAACCAAAGGGACCATCTGGCTCGTTGTCAGCGCACAGTTCAAAAGCCAGCATCTGTGATGGTATGGGGGTGCATTAGTGCATATGGCATGGGTGACGTGCACATCTGTAAAGGCACTAATAATGCTGAACAATATATGCAGGTTTTGGAGCAGAATATGCTGCCATTCAGACAACATCTTATTCAGGTGAAGGCCTTGCTTATTTCAGCAAGACAATGTCAAACCACATTCTGCAGGTATTACAACAGCATGGTTCCATAGTAAAATAGTCCTGGAGTTAAACTACCTGCAGTCCAGACCCGTCCCCTATATAAAACATTTGGTGCATTATGAAAGGAAAAATACGACAAAGGAGACCCTGAACTGTTGAACAGCTGCAGTCCTATATCAAGCAAGAATGGGGAAACATTTCCCTTTCAAAACTACAGCAATTGGTCTCCTCAGTTCCCAAACGCTTACAGAGTATTGTTAAAATAAGAGGTAACACAATGCCCCTTAACATGCCCCTGTCCCAACTTCTTTGAAACGTGTTGCTGGCAATAACAAATGTTCCAAAAACAAGAACATTTGATATGTTCTCTTTGTAATATTTTCAATTAAATATCAGGATAAATGATTTGCATATCATTGTATTCAGTTTTTATTTGCATTATATGCAGCGTCACAACTTTTTTGGAAACAGACGTGTTCATGCACAAACGTGCACAAATAAACACACACAGACAGACAAATAAAGACAGACACACACACACACACACACACACAAATACACAGACCAAGATAGACAGACAGAAATAGACAGAGACAGACTGAAAAAGACAAACAGACACATACACCAGTGTTCTGTCCAGTCATAGAGTTCTCCTCTTGGATCTTATAGTACAGAAAAATCTAAACATCTGGGTGTACTGTTGATGAATGTGCATGAAGTCACTAAAGCTTAAAATAAAACTAGACGCGTGAAGAGGAAAAAGTTATCCATTTTGGAGAGGGAGGGGCTTTTCAGCTGGGCCAATAGAGGTGGTAGTCATGGAAAAGGAACTTTTTTTTCAGCAGCTATTTAAATTCTCCTGAGGCTGTCAGGGCCTTGTGGCGGTGTTTAAAACACTAGCACGAATGACGCTTGACACTTCCCATTACTCAGAAGAACGACAGAGAGAATGCATAGCAAACAGTCATCACAGCCTTCGTAGCAATGTACAAATACATAACTCACATTCGCACAGATCCAGTACAGTGCCCCATCATGCCTGAAAACCAAAATGGCTTTTGGGAAATGTCCCAAATGTGTTCGGCTTCAGCGAATGTTCTCGTAACACAAACATTGACAGGTTTACTGATGATTCGAAAACTGGAGAACAATGTTTAAGGGATCTGTCAGTGGTGGCTGACATAAGTAGGCCGGGGCATTGTAGTCGATGCCCCACATCACGCTTCAACTGCAACCTAAACGGAATCTTAGCTAATGTTCTGGGAACTTTCCCTTGTCCTGGCTCAGTTGGTCTAATGTTTTGGGAACGTTCCCTTGGCCTGGCTCAGTTGGTCTAATGTTTTGGGAACATTCCCTTGGCCTGGCTCAGTTGGTCTAATGTTCTGGGAATGTTCCCTTGGCCTGGCTCAGTTGGTCTAATGTTTTGGGAACGTTCCCTTGGCCTGGCTCAGTTGGTCTAATGTTTTGGGAACGTTCCCTTGGCCTGGCTCAGTTGGTCTAATGTTTTGGGAACGTTCCCTTGGCCTGGCTCAGTTGGTCTAATGTTCTGGGAACGTTCCCTTGGTCTGGCTCAGTTGGTCTAATGTTCTGGGAACGTTCCCTTGGCCTGGCTCAGTTGGTCAAATGTTTTGGGAATGTTCCCTTGGCCTGGCTCAGTTGGTCTAATGTTTTGGGAACGTTCCCTTGGTCTGGCTCAGTTGATCTAATGTTCTGGGAATGTTCCCTTGACCCGGCTCAGTTGGTCGTCTTCCAGCTAAAATGTATTCATTCATACATTTTGTGTGGGGGGGGGGGGGGGTTGATTAGTTTAACCACTGTAAATAGAAGTGATCATATAACACTCATTGCATAATTTAATTGCATAATCCCTTTTATTAAATACATGTATATTATCTCCCTTGAAACGCAACCAGCTGCACCACTTTGCAATAGTTCTGTTCCGCAGGCAAACTAGACACTTGCGAAATGTACTCATTAAAAATAACTTGTGATCTCTATCCTACCAGCTACTATCATGTACCATTCAGATAGACGAGGTGGTGACGTAGGTGGTGATGTGGGTTGTGATAAAGGTGGTGACGTAGGTTGTGATGTAGGTGGCGACAATGCTGGCGATGAAGGTGGTGACGTAGGTTATGATGTAGGTGGCGACGATGCTGGCGATGAAGGTGGTGACGTAGGTTGTGATGTAGATGGTGACTTAGGTTGTGATGTAGGTGGCGACGATGCTGGCGATGAAGGTGGTGACATAGGTTGTGATGTAGGTGGCGACGATGCTGGCGATGAAGGTGGCGCCGTAGGTGGTGGCGTACTTCCCCTCTATTTAAAATGACTCCATCATTGAAACTAGAACCTAGTCACTGTTGCTGAGTGTGGGGTTATCAGGACCACTGCCCCCAGACACTATGTCATCACCACAGACAGTGTGTCATCACCACAGACACTATGTCATCACCACAGACAGTGTGTCATCACCACAGACACTGTGTCATCACCACAGACAGTGTGTCATCACCACAGACAGTGTGTCATCACCACAGACAGTGTGTCATCACCACAGACACTGTATCATCACCACAGACACTGTGTCATCACCACAGACACTATGTCATCACCACAGACACTGTGTCATCACCACAGACAGTGTGTCATCACCAAAGGCAGTGTGTCATCACCGCAGGCAGTGTGTCATCACCACAGACAGTGTGTCATCACCACAGACAGTGTGTCATCACCACAGACAGTGTGTGTGCAGGCCTTGTCACATACTGGTCCTCTGCAGTGTTATGTGTGTGAGGCTCTGCAGTGATGTGGATCGATATGAGAGGTTTGGAGGTTCGTTAACTCAGTGTGACTTCTCCATCTCCATCAAGACAATTCCAGTATCACACACACACACACACACACACACATACACACACACACACACATACACACACACACACACACACACACACACACATACACCCTGCATGCACACACTACGCGATAGGTGCACAGACAAACAAAAACATCACCTGCAGGTACACACACAGGCACACACAGAGACACACACACAAAACACACACACACAAAGAGACACACACACACAAAGAGACACACACCTTCACACATGAAGAGTAAGAATGAGTATTACAGAAGAGACAAGGTGATTGAGAGGGGGAGGTGGGGAAAGAGAGCAGAGAGAGAGAGCAGAGAGAGAGAGCAGAGAGAGAGAGAGCAGAGAGAGAGAGAGAGAGAGAGAGCAGAGAGAGAGAGAGAGCAGAGAGAGAGAGAGAGAGCAGAGAGAGAGAGAGAGCAGAGAGAGAGAGAGCAGAGAGAGAGAGAGCAGATAGAGAGAGCAGATAGAGAGAGCAGTTAGAGAGAGCAGTTAGAGAGAGCAGAGAAAGAGAGCAGAGAGAATAAAATTCAGAGAGAGAGAGATGTAAACCATGTTGCTGCATAAGGGTGTCTGAGTGGATACAAATCTGAAAGAAGACAAGTGTTTTTATTCCTCCGCTCTGTTTTGCTCATAACCATTTCAAAGACCCGACACAACTGTGGCAATCTGGCAAAAATAGGGGGCTGTTTCAGAGCCCTAACCATGTTTGTTTGCCAGTGTGTCTCTTTCAGAACCCAAGTTCCATTAGGCCAATGGAACCATTTAACAGAACCCACTCTGTCTGTGTCTCAAATGGCACTCTGTGCACTCCTTCTGATCAGGTCCTAGGTGGAGAGGGTCAAAGGTAATGCTCTGTATAGGGAATATGGTGCCATTTGGGACACATGGCCAGTCTAACGCAGCATCACACTAAGAATCCCGGCCCTTTGACAAATATCTGATCTGGCTGCTCAGCAATTCAACTGGCCGGATGAAATCTGCCTCTATCACATTTAAAGTCAAGTTCTGTGCAAAGTCCTGGTCTGGTGGTAACGCTCCAGGCTTCATGTCCAGTACCGACCCCCCACGGGAGACCGCGGTTCAACCCCTCAACCCTTCACCACAACGCCTCCACTACGTCCGCCTCCGTCTCTGACTCTATCCGTCAATGAAAGAAATAAAATAACAAAAAGAAAAATCTAGTTCTGGAAGACCTTGAGATATTTATGGCTCAAAAAGAGAGCAAAAAGAAAAGAGAGGAACAGACAGAAAGAAGGAAAGACGGGGCAAGTGAGAGAAAGACGAACTGGAGTAAGACCAACTGAACTGGAAAGACAGCTAAGCAAAGGAGACCAAGCTTGAATATAAAGACCCCTCAGAGAAGAGTGGGATCAAATCTGTCAGGCTGAGACCTCCAGAGCAACATAAATGTGCCACAAACACAAGGATTTAACAACTGGAAATAAAATAAATCAACTGACTGCTACAGTATTTATTTCTTCAGCAATAAAAACTATTTCTGGCCAAAAAAGGTTCATCCATTTGGAGTGATTTTTCTTAACCTACCCACACACACCAACACAGAAACACATCCACACAAACAGAAGCACACCAACAAACATTCCCCCATACACATATACTCATGAGGACATTTTGGGGGATCACAATTGATTTCCATAAAAAATTTAAAAAATCTAACCCCTATCCCCAGGCCTAACCCTAACCCCAAGCCTAAGCCCTAAGACTAACCCCAAGCCTAACCCTAACTCCAGGCTGAAGCCCTAAACCTAACCCTAAACCCAAGCCCTAAACCCAAACCCTAAATCTAACCCTAATCCCAAGCCTACAAAAAAAACACTTGATATAATTGAGGACCAGCAAAACCTCATGCTTTTCCATGCTACTATGTTACTATGCTACATAACTATAGTAACACACCCACACTTAGACAAACACACACACACACGCCTAGACACACACACACACACACACGTACACACCTAGACACGCACACACACCTAGAGACACACACACACGCCTAGAGACACACACACACGCCTAGAGACACACACACACACGCCTAGAGACACACACACACGCCTAGACACACACAGACACGCCTAGACACACACAGACACACACACACCTAGACACACACACCTAAACACACACACCTAGACACACACACATACACCTAGACACACACACACACACCTAGACACACACACACACACACACACACACACCTAGACACAAACAGACACACACACACACGCACACCTACACATTCACACGCACACCTAGAGACACACGCACACCTAGAGACACACACACACCTAGAGAGACACACACACACCTAGAGAGACACACACACACCTAGAGAGACACACACACACCTAGAGAGACACACACACACACACACCTAGACAAAAAGGAGAATGGCTTGGTGCAGATGCCTAGGAGGAAGGCATACCACGATCTACAACTCTCCTGGATCCGCTGGGTTGATATAATTGTGCATGATGAAATTTGGGAAGGGAAGAGAAAAAAACAGAGAAGCAAAGACAAACATCGTACTGACGTTTCTATTGTAAAGTTTTTCCAGGTGGGTCTATTTACAGCCAGCCACTAGGGGCAGAGAGTGCTACAAGAGTTAAACTGGCAGATGGCTAGGTTGCGGAGAGCTGGGGTGGTGGATGGGCAGGTAAGCCAATGATATTCACTCCAAAGGTTGTGAGGTCAAATATATGAAGCACCAAATTTTATTTTAATTCCAAGATTTTCCATTTTCCTTTCCCTAACCGGAGGGAAAACCTCACTCCAACCTTGCACAGGGAGTCACGCTAATTCTCTCATCCGCCACAAAAAATCGACATTGGCATTCTCAACACCCATTGGTTGATGTTAATCTCCCCCTGGACAAACGTCAAACGGGAACGCGAGGCCGCGGGACCTTTGTCGTCACAGCAGAACACTACAGGGTTAAGAGGGTGTGTCACAGAACAGGGTTCTCCAGTCTGTATGGCCGCAGGATCTTTGTCGCCACAGCAGAACACTACAGGGTTAAGAGGGTGTGTCACAGAACAGGGTTCTCCAGTCTGTATGGCCGCGGGACCTTTGTCGCCACAGCAGAACACTACAGGGTTAAGAGGGTGTGTCACAGAACAGGGTTCTCCAGTCTGTATGGCCGTGGGACCTTTGTCGCCACAGCAGAACACTACAGGGTTAAGAGGGTGTGTCACAGAACAGGGTTCTCCAGTCTGTATGGCCGCGGGACCTTTGTCGCCACCAGCAGAACACTACAGGGTTAAGAGGGTGTGTCACAGAACAGGGTTCTCCAGTCTGTATGGCCGCGGGACGACACAAACGCACAAACTTTCAGTGCCTCCACCGCTTAACTGAACGAAGAATAACTAACAACTGCCTAAATGGAGTGGGGAAAGCTACTACCGCCAAGAGGTTAGACTGGAGCTGGCATCACTGAGTGGCAGGCATAATCAGGACGCATCGAACTAATCTATCTTCCTAACAACAAGACGAGCTTCGGGGATCAGGGCTCGGCGTTCTCCCTCTCCTCTCAAGTTCCAAACAGAGTTTGAGTCAAAAATGTGTTGGCCAGAGTTAGAGGGCAGCCTGAGAGGAGAGAGCCAATGCCAAGGAATGTACTTAAGATCTAAAACAGACAAGATTTATAGCCAAGAGCACACAAATGCCAATTCTAATCCTCAGAATAATTCACAAACTACACTCCGTTACACGTACCATATGTACGCCGCGATAAAAGGCTAAACAGGCATTCCAGGAGAAGAGAAGGCTATCAGCCCCCCCCGCCTGTCTAAACCTATGTTATATGCTCATGTAAAAGACAACAGAGACTAGACATAACTTTCTTATTTTCACGCCTGGGAGGAGATTTCAGCTAATTCTCCCTTGGTTGTCAGTTGGTCAGAACTGGAATTCAAAACAACCACCAACTGTGTTGGGCTGGCTGTGACAGAGTAACGCCTGATACTGCCATCCTGCTCTTCCACACCTAATTAGCATTTTAGGAGTAGCCCCCAATCCTCTCTATACCCTGTCCCCGCTCCCCACCCCCCTCGCTGAAGGAGAGACAGCCGTGCAGTTCTAGTCTGGACGTGCAGATAGACAAGCGCACACATACACACACACACACACACACACACAGACACACACACACGTCAAGTTGAGCTTCTACTGCTCTGACAGTTCTTCGGTATAGGGAACTGGGAAAAGAGGAGGTGGTGGTGGGGGTTGGATGGAAAATAGAATAACAGTCTGCAAAACACACCTATATGGAAACAGATGTTGAGATTTGAGCCTTTTTTTCCTGCTGAATTGGCTGGAAAGGACATAGTCACATATGGGCGCGAGGAAGGGAACCCAGAGTTCTGTGTTGGTGTGTCTCGGCCTCCAGTTACAGCACTGGGGCCCAGTAGTTAGGGATCCCAATCACACAAGCCCAACGGACACCCTACGGAGCACTACATTTACCAGGAAACAGGGTGGACTTTTGGACTCGACAACAGGTTGACCGTGTGCAGGAGGGAGGGAACACTATCCATCCTCCAGACATTCCTCGACAGACAGTGGTGGAAGGGGGGGAAGACTCCCAAACAAGCCACTTTACGGACGAAAATGAATTACTGATACTTAACTTTAACACTCAGGCAGACAATCCATCCCTCAGAGGAGAGAAGGGCGTCCCAAATGACACCCTATTCACTGTGTAGGATGCTGCTTCTCACCAGAACCCCGGTCTAAACTAGTGCATTAGACCGGGAATAGAGTGTAGTTTAAAACGCAGTATCAGCGTAGAGGGACCGGTCCAGAGAGAGGGACCAGCCTAAAGGTATCAGCGTAGAGGGACCGGTCCAGAGAGAGGGAGCAGCCTAAAGGTATCAGCGTAGAGGGACCGGTCCAGAGAGAGGGACCAGCCTAAAGGTATCAGCGTAGAGGGACCGGTCCAGAGAGAGGGAGCAGCCTAAAGGTATCAGCGTAGAGGGACCGGTCCAGAGAGAGGGACCATCCTAAAGGTATCAGCGTAGAGGGACCGGTCCAGAGAGAGGGACCAGCCTAAAGGTATCAGCATAGAGGGACCGGTCCAGAGAGAGGGAGCAGCCTAAAGGTATCAGCATAGAGGGACCGGTCCAGAGAGAGGGACCAGCCTAAAGCACCCGATCGGAAAATTACAGGTAATTGTGTCAGTCAATGGATCTTATTTGGTTTTGGTTGAGAGGTTAAAATAACACCACTCTGATTGCTGAGAAGGGAATGGGGGGGGGGGGGGGGGGTCAGAGGGCGGGACGCATACTAGGGGCCTAGCTGACTGGCTGTGGGGAGGTAATTGGAGACATATTTTCCCCTTGCAGAGAGCAGTGAGGGTGGGGGTGCGTGTGTGTGTTTGAGAGGGGCAGAGAGAGAGACCCCCACTTATCCGGCAGAAAGGGTCCATCTGCCATATTTCATTTGAACAGTATGGGAAACAGAGTGTACCGCTGCACGATGTTGTGTGAAGCCTGTCACAGTGCATAAAGCCTATATGGGGCTCCGGGAACCACTAGTTCACATCTACACCACAGACCGGCTGATTAAAAACACACAACACAACCAACCGCATGCGTGACGCACATGTTCACTGTGTGTGTGCACCTCACACGCACCTCCTCGCCCAGGTATGAATTCAAAATGTACATCACAAAGACCATCTCACACACACACACACACACACAAACACACACGCACACACACCGTTATTTAGTTATCGCTTTGAGTGTGTTTGTGTGTAACAGAGTGTGTGTAACATAGTTTGTGACTGTGTTCCCAGGAAAACCATGCGAAGTGAGGACACTAATTGAGGACATTGGAGTTAGGCTCTGTTTAGGTATCAACAGTTAGGGTAGGAATTAGGGCTAGGTTAAGTTTAGGAATAAAGATTATGTTATAGAGGTTAAGGTTAGGTTTAGAGGTAGGGGAAAGAAATTAGGGGACCGAATTGGCCGTCCTCACCAGTAAAACCCATGTTTGTGTGTGTGAGTGTGTGTGTGATAAAGGCGTCTGGGTGAAGATGCAAACAGCATCTCTGTCAACCTATTTTTGCTTCATCACGGAATTAGCCCTTGAGATGAGCAGAGGATGTTACAGAGGTTTTACAGCTGCAAGCAGAAGCAAGAATGTGAAATCTGACTGCCATGTTTCAGAATGTAAAACTGAATGCAGATTCTAACTGGCGGCAAGCACCAGAGGCTTGGTATATTCATTAGTTACACTACAGCTCCTCAGCCTCCCATTACGTTACACATAAGATTACACTAGAGTTCGTAGCATCAAATAACATCACAATTTAGGGAGAAATGCTAAAATGAAATCACGATTCTGTGGGATTAGATCAAACTGAATTCAAGCTGGGATCCTTCATTTCTATATACATTTTCTGACTCAGATTAATCACACACTAAACCCCACTGATTCTCTGAGAATATAACGCAGAAATAACTTGTGAGCTTAGTTCAGCTGTCGTAACCAATCATGACTCAGCATATGAACTTGATTAACTTTGTTTGTAAACAATGCAACTGCAAACAAACATTAATCAGCCTCAAAGCCATGTTGACTGTCTCAGCCATGTGATGGCATTGGTTCTGTTATAAATAGTGCGTGTTTGTGCTAAAGCAGAATCCCCAAGGTCACACAAACCTCAGTAATACCTTAACCATTTGAGTTACACGTTAATAAGTTACATATTTAATATTCTTAATGTAAACAGACCACAATCAGTTTGTTTCACTGCCGGACACTACACGTTAATTCATTCAGGGTCGCTGGCGTTTTCTTCCGAAGCTACCTTGTCACAAAAAGGAATGTTGAAACGGAACAGTTGGAGCTACAAATGAATGCGTTAGCCTCAGGAGTACGATGCTCTCCATGTTTCTGGACACATTAATGGTGTTTTAATCTAGAATTAAAACTGATTCAGTTGGGATTCTCTCCTTTTGATCAACATCAAATTCACAATCCTTTGATGGTGCAAAATATTGTTTCAATGTGAAACACAAGGTAATTAGACCGAAATGTGTTGGTTGGATGAGAATCAACCACCTGAGTCAATATTTAGAAGAACCACTGTTTAAAGCAATTACACCTGCAAATCTACAGCTGCAAAATTGCTCAAGCTCTTTTGAATGGGGATCATTGGTTCAGAGCGAATTTCAAGTCTTGCCACATACTCTCAATTCTGGATTGAGATCTGGGCTTTGGGCTTGGCCATTGTAGGACACTCAGTTTCTTGTGTTTAAACCTCTCCAGTGTATCCATGGCTGTGTGTTTAGGATCATTCCCTTCCTGAAATTTGAACCACTCCGCCCCAGTCCAAGGTCTCTTGCCGACTGAAGCAGGTTTTCTTCCTGCATATTCCAAGATTCAGCCCCATCCATCTGGCCCTTAATCCTGACAGGTTTCCTAGCCCTTGCCAATGAAAGCATCCCCATAACATGATGCTGCCGCCACCGCGTTTTACCGACGAGTTCTCAGGGATATCAGCAGTGTCGGCTTTGCTCCCTTCAGCCCAAAAAGAGAAATGTTCGCCACATCTCTGCTGTGTCTTACACATGTTCTGGCGAAATCCAAACAGGATTTGAAGTGACTGAATTTAAACAATGACTTTCTCCAAACCACTCTTCCATACAGCCCAACTTGGTGGAGTGCCCACGCCCCGCAAACTGTTGACATATGCACATTTTCTCGATCTCTGCAGCAACTACCTTACCTTAACCTAACCCCTAACCTAATCCTAACCTTAACCTAACCCTACATTTCTCCAGATCCGTCAGCTTTTCACAAACACAGGTGGGGCAACCGCCTTGTTATTGTTCAAATTAAGGATCCCAGATTTAAGCCAAACAACTGCGGACAGGCTGGCATAACTGTTAAAGCCTCGGAACGCTGGAGTCCCCTTACATTTTCCTATTGTGTTTCAATCCTCACAACGTGTGTGTGTGTGTGTGTGTGTGTGTGTGTGAGAGAGAGAGACAGAGAGTGTGTGTGCGTGTTCCTTTTCATCTGTGATGATGCTGGGAGTCAACTCTCATCATCTTTGTTTACCTCGTCTGCCTGCCGCTGTGTGCCATACACACACTCACGCGTGCACACGCACACACTCACGCAGGGCACAGACAGACTGGAGAACACGCGGCAGCAGCCAACAGAACGTCTCACAGTGGGGCTGTCAGGTCAATGTACACAACACAGTTGAAGTCTGCGCCGGGCGTCCGTCCCAAATGACACCCTGGCCCACATCTAGTGCACTTCCTTCCACCTGGGCCCACAGGGCTCGTTGCACACTACACGGGGGGGGGGGGTGTCATTCGCCATGCGGGTTTACAGCTGTTCGTAGAAACATCTAAATCCACAGGGCTCAGGACTTTGGGACGTTGTCTTTCCCCCGGGTCTGGCCCAGGAGGGCCAACCTTTGGGATATCTGTTCAACCCCTAACGGTGAGATCATCGACACGTACACCGGGCTTTGGTGAGGCCGAACTAAGGCGGTGAACCCAGTTTGGTCCGGCAGTACAGACCAAAGGATCCGTTTAAACAGAATGGCGGTCCAGATGGATCCAGACCTGAGGCCCTATGTGGGGCACTGGTTCTGACTGTGCTGCCCCATGAGCCCGGGATGAGAAGCGGAGCACTGAACCAGACATAGGAGCCCGTTTTGGACGCCGTCTAAAACACAAGGGCAGACCATCTAACCAGGACACCGTCTAGGACACAACTCCCTTGACCATCTACCCAGGATGCATTCTGTTTCATAGGATCAGTTTCCTTATTCAGGCAGACCTTGTATGGCCATATACATCCACGTCACCAACATCGCCCGGTGGATTTCTCTGCAGCGCAGGTCTAGGTGGCATGACTCATGTCTAGGTGGCATGAGTCATGTGGAGTCCTCCAGGGGGAAAACCCTGAGCGGATCACACAGGACAGGGGTGGAGGTTAAAGACCCTGAGCGGATCACACAGGACAGGGGTGGAGGTTAAAGACCCTGAGCGGATCACACAGGACAGGGGTGGAGGTTGAATACCCTTAGCGGATCACACTGGACAGGGGTGGAGGTTGATGGGAACCAGGTGTCCTTCACTCCCACATCAGGATAAATGGCCCCCTATTGCCTATCTACAAGGAGAGGAATATGTGGTCACAAAGTACTGCAGGGTAAAGGAATGGTGGTCCGACCTGCACTATGAACCAGAACATGTCAACATAGTTTGTTTAAACAGACACTTGGTCTGTGTCACGGGCCGTCTCCAGCGCTCCAAGCCACTACCTCAGGGGCTGCTGGGGCACGGGTTAGAATGTGCCCCACCGATCAATCAGAGAACAGCCTCTTCTATCTTTCCACACTGTCTCTATCAGTGAAGCAGAAATGCCAGATAAGACTTATCTTAAAAATAAAAAATTACAAACGTCCTACAAGCCATGTGTGAGCTTTAATGTTGGATAAATGCTGGCTCCAGTAACAGTATAAAAGCTCAGGAGATGCCCAGAAGACTGGGGATCAGACATTACCAGTGTGACGCTGTTCAATCCCCCCTCCGGGCAACAGCGGTGAATTCTGCCCATTTCAGACGCACCACCGTGAGAGCTGCTGAACTAAAGACAACATTTTTCAGCGAAGCCAGAGCAGATAGATGGGCTGTGCTATGACAGTAGATCTGAAATATAGCCAACTAGATCACTTCCCTGGGTATTCCCGTCAGGCAGAAATGCCAGAAGATAAGGGAGGCCCCGGTGCTGAGTTTGATGGAAGGGCAGCATGGCTCAGAGCTTAGCACTGGGGTCAGGCAGGACTCACACACCACCCAGAAAGTATAGCACTCCAGTACAGCCGAGGCATGACTGTGGAATGACAAGACACTCAGGAATTAGCCCATATCGCTGGCGTAGCGCAACTATGGAATCCCTGCAGTTAATGGACGCGGACATGTGACGCGTGGGTTGATGCATGATTCAATCAAAAGAGACGGGCTTCTGGTCCCTGGGTGAACACTGGGCAAGTACCGATGAACACTGGGCAAGTACCGGTGAACACTGGGCAAGTACCGATGAACACTGGGCAAGTACCGGTGAACACTGGGCAAGTACCGGTGAACACTGGGCAAGTACCGGTGAACACTGGGCAAGTACCGATGAACACTGGGCAAGTACCGGTGAACACTGGGCAAGTACCGGTGAACACTGGGCAAGTACCGGTGAACACTGGGCAAGTACCGGTGAACACTGGGCAAGTACCGGTGAACACTGGAAAAGTACCGGTGAACACTGGAAAAGTACCGGTGAACACTGGGCAAGTACCGGTGAACACTGGGCAAGTACCGGTGAACACTGGGCAAGTACCGGTGAACACTGGGCAAGTACCGGTGAACACTGGGCAAGTACCGGTGAACACTGGGCAAGTACCGGTGAACACTGGAAAAGTACCGGTGAACACTGGGCAAGTACCGGTGAACACTGGGAAAGTACCGGTGAACACTGGGAAAGTACCGGTGAACACTGCGAGAGTACCGGTGAACACTGCGAGAGTACCGGCGAACACTGCGAGAGTACCGGCGAACACTGAGCAAATACCGGCGAACACTGGGCAAGTAATGGCGAACACTGAGTAGGTACTGGCGAACACTGAGCAAGTACTGGTGAACACTGAGCAAGTACTGGTGAACACTGAGCAAGTACTGGTGAACACTGAGCAAGTACCTGTGAACACTGAGCAAGTACCGGTGAACACTGGGAAAGTACCGGTGAACACTGGGAAAGTACCGGTGAACACTGCGAGAGTATCGGCGAACACTGGGCAAGTACTAGTGAACACTGAGCAAATACTGGTGAACACTGAGCAAGTACTGGTGAACACTGAGCAAGTACTGGTGAACACTGAGCAAGTACTGGTGAACACTGAGCAAATACCGGCGAACACTGGGCAAGTAATGGCGAACACTGAGTAGGTACTGGCGAACACTGAGCAAGTACTGGTGAACATTGGGCAAGTACTGGCGAACACGGGGGAAAAACTGGTGAAGACTGGAGAAAAAATTGGTGAACAATGGGTAAAAACTGGTGAACACTGGGAAAGTACCGGTGAACACCGGGAAAGTAGTGGTGAACACCGGGAAAGTAGTGGTGAACACTGGGAAAGTACCATCTAAAAGCCTCCCAACAATAGATTCACAGGGAGTGTACAGCATTCTTTATTTTATGTGGCTCAATACGGAAAAATTGCAACTCATATAAGCCACTTCAAACAATATTGCCAACAAACAGGTAGGGAAGTGAGGGGGCTTACAGGCCTTTTAAACATCAGGGCGATCTCCTCTAACCGTCTGTTTTATTCACAGACCAATTAAATTTGTTCCATATTTTTCTTGTTTATCCCTGTATGGTCTTGAACCCAGCAGAGTGCACTTGGCTGTATCACTTTTTGTTATGAAAGATAACATGTCAACATTTTGGCCTTTAGCAAAAACCTTCAGGGCCTTTTATTTTGAAGTAACCACACAAAACTGAAATAATGTAATATTTGAAGACTATAGCGATTATATCTGTGAAATTATGAAAAAATGCTAAGCAGGTGCAAAAGTCTGTATCGTAAATCCATTACAGAATATTAAAGTCGAAGCCATAGATACCCATCTACTACCACCAATGCTTTGCATTGCAGTGTATGGCACAACAAGAAGATGGCTTTAATTGGATTCTAAATGCTGGGTATTCCAGGCCATTCTGGCGCATATGATTGTACATGTTTTCACATGGCCCTACATAGCAAGTTACATGACGCCAGCTGCACTGAACTGCTGAGGTATCACAAACACTGCGGGGCCTTAACAGAAGCCACGGTCAACATATTTAAGCAAGGAATGTCATAAACACAGATCTGAAAAGTTAAAACGGCGTTACTGTACATACGTAATTTCAACAAGCTGTATCTAATGCAACTGTCACAGGCAGTTTCCCACTTATAACATAAAGCAGTTTGAGAGTTGGTGCTGTACTGTACATACATGAGATGTAGAAAATTCCTTATCAGCTTTAAATGTATTGTCAAGCTTGTGATTCCAGCACATACACTACCTGTTTGTCCATAGACCATATTTGCCAAACTCTCATGAGAATAACTCCACTCAACCACACAGGCAAAACAATAAATGCCACAGATTCAAATGGTTATGCTTTCACTAGTTTGTCAACTTCTCCCATTAAGTAGAAACAATGTTTCTGCTCATTTTAATTTATTTAATATAAATACAGACAGGTTCATGGGCAGTGTCTTGGGTGCCGTTAGTATGAGAATTTATTATATTCATTAAAACCTCTAAATGAAGTTAGGGGAGAGACTGATTAAAGCAAGTATACACTTCCCACAAAGCTTTGGGAGTGTGTAAAAGCCGTTACCATGGCGGCGTCACATTAGAATAACAAACGTTTCCCCTGGATGTTTAACATTGCTTCACAGTCAGCCACACAGAGAGACCTCCTCTTCTCTCTCTCACTCCGCCTCCCCCTCACCCTCCCCCTTCACACACAAGCACCTGCCGCCACATTTTCCACTTCTAAAATTTCAGCAGCAGTCATTTTTTAAAAGAAGAAAAAAAAAGGAAAGACAACTAGGAAATATGAAATGCAGTTATGAAAAAAGAAGAAAAAAGCTGTGTACTTCCAAAAAAATATACTTTTTCCTCAAGGCCATAATAACTTTCCATGGGAATAAGGAGACACAGAGAGAGAAATAGAGAGAGAAATGGAGAGAGAGAGAAAGTTATAAAGAATAACATTTCTCCTTGATTTTCTTCTACTGGCCTGTTTTGAAGCAGGCAGTGAGTTTCCTGGAGTGATAAGGGTTTAACCAGTGTAATCCTCAGAGCTGTGTTCTCTGGCGTACAGGAAGAAAACAGATTTTTTTTTTGTTGTTCATCTGTCTTTTTATACCCTTTCTCCTTCCCCTCTTCCTCCTGCTCTCTCTCTCTCTCTCTCTCCCTCTCTCTCTTTCTCTCTCTCTCTCAAAGGCAACAGTAGGTTGGAGAACCAGTAGAAGATGACGACTTACTGTTAGTCTGATGCTTGTTTATGTACATTAACAAAGTCATTAACTAGCAGTGTCATTAAAGTCTATTAAACGCCAAAGGTGCTTAAAATGGCAGCTCCTCAGTACAATAGATGGATTATTTGCTAATTCACCGTATTAAACGGTTCCCTCAGTATTAAACGGTTCCCTAGGTATTAAACGGTGCCCTTCGTATTAAACGGTGCCCTCGGTATTAAACGGTGCCCTTTGTATTAAACGGTTCCCTTTGTATTAAACGGTTCCCTCCGTATTAAACGGTGCCCTCTGTATTAAACGGTGCCCTCCGTATTAAACGGTTCCCTTTGTATTAAACGGTTCCCTCCGTATTAAACGGTGCCCTTTGTATTAAACGGTGCCCTTTGTATTAAACCAAGCGTGCCGCACAAGCCCTGAAAAGTGAAGCCAAAACGTCTCGATCGCCCCCTTGTGAGTGGTCCCAGTATAGGTCATAAACCCCGCCCTCCCCATGTTATTCAATGGGACGCGAGACCAACTAAACAATTAAATTACCCTTCAAATATATTTTTTCCGAAGCTGGTTTCTGTCATTTACTGTAGTTTGTATCACGCTAATGTAAATTCAAGAGTTTGTTTTTAAAATAAGTTTGTTTTTAGTTAGTTCTTTAATGCTCTAAAAACGGTGGTGTGACGTCGTGATTCACAGCTGTGATTGACAGCTATCTGAGCCGAGGAGCCACTGAATCTTCGGAGGACTGAGGAGATTGGAACTTTACATTTAATCTCTAAATTTCTATAATTGATATAATTTCACACGGACATAATGGGTTGTTCTGCAGTACATTGTGCTAACCGATCTGGCATTTCCAATCGATCTTTGAATTTTTTTCGGTTAGTTAAATTTATAAGCTATTTAATTAGTAAATAAATGTAATGGGCTAGCTAACGTTAGCTAAAAGACAACAAGCCTCGTTAATAGCCATGTTAATAGCTAGCAGGTGATCATTAGCTAGAAGTTACCAATTATTTTTGTATTAGGCCTATTCTAAATTAAGGTTAAACATGATGTAAGTTAGGCTATAACATATCGTCTAGGTTTAACAAGCAAAGGTTGTACTGTACTTGGACTTGCGATTGATTACGGTATGCGCATTCTGCGAGGGAGAGTGAGGGCGGGGCACAGGGGTGGGGCCGTTGATTTCGCGGCTTTACGGCTTTACTTCCTTCTCGCTACTGCGCATAACTACTTCGCAGAACTGGTCCCAAGATCGCTATCTGCGCAGACGCAAGTCCAAGATGTCAGCGCCGTATCAGGACACTGGTGGCTTCATTTTTCACCAATGGAAAAGAGGGAAAGGGCGTCGTCCATAATTTTTACAGCTTATGTATTAAACGGTGCCCTTTGTATTAAACGGTGCCCTTTGTATTAAACGGTTCACTCGGTATTAAACGGTGCCCTTTGTATTAAACGGTGCCCTTCGTATTAAATGGTGCCCTCGGTATTAAACGGTTTCCTCTGTATTAAACGGTGCCCTCGGTTTTAAACGGTGCCCTTTGTATTAAACGGTGCCCTTTGTATTAAACGGTGCCCTTTGTATTAAACGGTGCCCTTCGTATTAAACGGTGCCCTTCGTATTAAACGGTTCCCTTGGTATTAAACGGTTCCCTCGGTATTAAACGGTTCCCTCGGTATTAAACGGTTCCCTCTGTATTAAACGGTGCCCTTTGTATTAAACGGTGCCCTTTGTATTAAACGGTGCCCTTCGTATTAAACGGTGCCCTTTGTATTAAACGGTTCCCTCCGTATTAAACGGTGCCCTCCGTATTAAACGGTTCCCTCCGTATTAAACGGTGCCCTCCGTATTAAACGGTGCCCTTTGTATTAAACGGTTCCCTCGGTATTAAACGGTTCCCTCGGTATTAAATGGATCCCTCGGTATTAAACGGTGCCCTTCGTATTAAACGGTGCCCTTTGTATTAAACGGTGCCCTTTGTATTAAACGGTTCCCTCCGTGTTAAACGGTTCCCTTTGTATTAAACGGTTCCCTTCGTATTAAACGGTGCCCTTCGTATTAAACGGTGCCCTTTGTATTAAACGGTTCCCTCCGTATTAAACGGTGCCCTCCGTATTAAACGGTTCCCTCCGTATTAAACGGTGCCCTTTGTATTAAACGGTTCCCTCGGTATTAAACGGTTCCCTCGGTATTAAACGGATCCCTCAGTATTAAACGGTGCCCTTCGTATTAAACGGTGCCCTTTGTATTAAACGGTGCCCTTTGTATTAAACGGTTCCCTCCGTATTAAACGGTGCCCTTTGTATTAAACGGTTCCCTTCGTATTAAACGGTTCCCTTCGTATTAAACGGTGCCCTCTGTATTAAACGGTGCCCTTCGTATTAAACGGTTCCCTTCGTATTAAGCGGTTCCCTTCGTATTAAGCGGTTCCCTTCGTATTAAGCGGTTCCCTTCGTATTAAACGGTGCCCTCGGTATTAAACGGTGCCCTCGGTATTAAACGGTTCCCTCCGTATTAAACGGTTCCCTCCGTATTAAACGGTTCCCTCCGTATTAAACGGTTCCCTCCATATTGAATGTTGCCCTTCGTATTAAATGTTGCCCTTCGCTACTCTTTCTGTTAAGCAGCAACAGCACACCGTATATGGTCCCAAATCAAGCACCAAACAGTAATCGTTTGAAAAAAATAAAAAAGGACATTTTGTTGATTAATTGGCATATTGAACTATATTTAAAAACTAGTGCTGAAATGATCACATCATATGTGAATTCCTGCGTTTTCAAGCACATCTGCCATTGAATTAAATCGAGAGCTAAAGAGACAGAGAGATAAAGAGAGAGATAGCATGACAGGAAGACAGAGAGAGATAGAGATAGTGAGAAAGTGACTTGAAGTGAGAGAGACAGGCAGAGAGAGAGAGAGAGACAGAAAGAGAGACAGAGAGCAAGAGAGCATGACAGAGAGAGAAAGTATGACAGAGAGAGAGAAAGAGAGAGCATGACAGAGAGACAGAAAGAGAGAGAATGACAGAGAAAGTATGACAGACAGAAAGAGAGACAATGACAGAGAGACAGGCTGCCTAGAATCTTCCACACACGCCTGGAATGCAAATTAGCCAGAGTGGAAAGAGCAGCCGGACTCCTCTCTGCTGGAGATCAACATGACATGACAACGATGCACAGGGTTTCTCTGGCCCGGACAGCAGGGGCACGGGCGTTTCATATCTTTAATTGGCCCCACACCGTCCATCCCTCCATTCAGGTAAGAGCTGTCACAAATGGCACCCTGTTTTCTGAACAGTGCACTAGTAATATTCAATGTGGCCAGGTAGGGCTGCATAATTAATCCAAATATAATCAAAATCGCAATCCTGGTAGTCATCGACTTATGACCAGGATATGTTCCGACCAACCCCTCGGAAGTCGATTTGGTATTAAGTCGGCTGAGGGAAAACAGTCCCCCGTAGTCATGTTTGCATTTTTTCTTACCACGCTCGCTCGTGGCCGTAACTATCGTCGGCCCAGCCTCCCGCACGGTACCGCGCTGGGTGGCAATCTTTTATTTTTTTCTCTGGTGGCGGACGGTCGTAAGTCTGCACGGTCGTAAGTTGAATGCAAATTGTCTGTATTGACGTGTGCAATATCCAAATCGCCAACAAATCGAGATTTTCAGCTCCAAAAAAGATGAATGCTATGCACTTCACACAAGGCAACGGGAATGCATTGTACATCTGTAGTTGTTTTTCTTGCGGGTGCTGTAGGTATTTTAGTAGATTACTTAAATACCTGGAATAAATGTGTTTAAAAACGTGGTTTTTCAATGTTAGTTTGAGTTACCACTGCAACTGCGAGCCAAGAAATCTGCTTCAATTCAGCCAGTGGCACCAAGATGTATTATCCCACATACAAAACAGCAGGTTAATAAACATTTCAGCTTCAATGTCGGTGCCTACAAACAAACTTAATATCGGAGAAAATATACCTCAAGGGTTGAGAAATCTTGCCTAACCAGCTATGGCAACAGTACAAGCCAGGGTGTCATTTGTGATGCCTTTGAGTGGTGTTGACCATTAAGTCGCTGCCCGATGACTAATTATAAATGCCTTGTTAAACATCTGAGTGACATTGATAAAATATTCATATACCCTAAGATCAAGATGATTAAATTAAAGAATATGGCCCTCCCAATATGTCTAAGCCAGGTGGAACACTATCTTCTATATAGTGCACTAGTTTGGATAGGCCAAACAGAGATGGAACTTGTGCCCAACAGAAGGAAATGGGTGCCATTTGTTACACACCGGGAATGTCAGTTAGAATATCTGTCTGTCAGCACACAGAACAGAAATGCCCAGCTTGTAGATGCCAGTCATATAGTCTTGAGATATACTCTGATTACAGGTCAAAGGTTAACACAGATCACATGCATTTCTTTCTCTGCGAGAAAACATCTGTCCAACTGACTTCATGAATTATGAAAACATTATATGCAACAAAGAGTTGCTAACTTTCAGAGAAATGGAAAAACATTGGTCACTATGTAGATGACGGCACATCTGCCAACTAGCTGGCTTGTTTGCCTTCTGCTAACCTTACTCGGCTATTATACAAGAAAGACTTAAAGTCATTATTGATTCCTGGGCCTTGTTGTCCTTTGAGTTAGTCTGATAAGCTAAGCGTCTGGGTATTCCCGAACACATAGTTAACTGTTAGCATGTTTGAATGTTGTCAGCTTTTTCAAGGCTTGACTGTTTCCAGTTTCCTGTTCCACAGTTACGGTAAATGATACACAATTCTATGTTTACTGCAAACTTCCCCTGCCATCACTTG
Organism: Esox lucius; assembly: GCF_011004845.1. Lineage (NCBI taxonomy): Eukaryota > Metazoa > Chordata > Actinopteri > Esociformes > Esocidae > Esox > Esox lucius. The sequence continues at coordinate 2,320,283 of NC_047574.1, read as the reverse complement.
TCAACGGTCTACGTTATACTAGCAGCAGCTGTCCATTCTGTCCAGAGGGGTGGTTGAACAGTCAGTGCCTTCATCGTCAGATAGGCAGGACAACCGACAACTAAGCAGTGAGTAAACATGACTGAACCATTGGAAGCGTTAGTTCACTGAAGGCTGTGGTCACCGTCACAATCTTTCTCTTCAATTACACAGGATAAGAATTTAATATCAGCTTCACAATCCTTCTCAACTACACAGGCTAACAATCTAATATCACCGTCACAATCTTTCTCTTCAATTACACAGGTTAAGAATCTAATATCAATCCTTCTCAACTACATAGGCTTAAAATCTACAGTAATATCAGCATCACAATCCTCCTCTAAATCTCAAGACCCATCCTTTCATACTAGCTTTATTAAACCGTGGCTGAGCTCTTTATTAACATAAAAACAGGCTATTAATTTTAACTGCATTTAGGACCTTGCCATTATTGTTTCATGCCACATGCATCAATTCACTTGACTTTTTAGTACTGTCACAATGTACACCCATCAGCCATAACATTATGACCACTGACTCAAAAGTTTGCATACCCTTGGAGAATTGTTAATATATGTACCATTTGTAAAGAAAACACGAGTGAGCAGGCAAAACACATGTATTTTATTTCTTATGGGATTTACATTCAACTGTAGGTCATAACAGAATGGCACAATCATAACATGACATGGCAACATTGATGTTTTTTACTGACCCCTGCATAAAAGTCTGCATACCCTTAGTTCTTAATACTGTGTATTGTCCCCTTTAGCATCAATGACAGCGTGCAGTGAACTGCCCGTTTGAGATCTCCCCAGAGTGGTTCGATGATATTAAGGTCAGGAGACTGTGATGGCCACTCCAGAACCTTTTCTGCTCTAACCACTGGAGGGTCAACTTGGCCTTCTGCTTAGGGTCATTGTCATGCTGGAAAGTCCAAGAGCGTCCCATGCGCAGCTTTCGTGCAGAAGAATGCAAATTGTCTGCCAGTATTTTCTGAAAACATGCTGCATTCATCTTGTCAAAAGAAATTTTTTGTTCAAGTATCATCTCATTGTGATCCTTGAAAATTCCACCCTGTCTTTTTCCAGAGCAGCCTGTTTTTCTCCTGAGGTTACCTGTGGGTTTTTCTTTGTATCCCAAACAATTCTTCTGGCAGTTTTGGCTGAAATCTTTCTTGGTCTACCTGACCTTGACTTGGTATCAAGAGACCCCCCGAATTTTCCACTTCTTAATAAGTGATTGAACAGTAATGACTGGCATTTGCAAGGTTTTGGATATATATTTATATCCTTTTCCATCTTTATAAAGTTCCATTACCTTGTTACACAGGTCTTTTGACATTTCTTTTCTGCTCCCCATGTATCTAACCTGCTCAGTGCATCCACGTGAGAACTAACAAACTCATTGACTATTTATACACAGACACTAATTGCAATTTAAAAGCCACAGGTGTGGGAAATTCATCTTTAATTGCCATTTTCACCTGTGTGTGTCACCTTGTGTGTCTGTAACAAGGCCAAACATTCAAGGGTATGTAAACTTTTGATCAGGGCCATTTGGGTGATTTCTGTTATCATTATGATTCAAAAAGGAGCCAAACAACTATGTGATAATAAATGGCTTCATATGATCACTATCCTTAAATAAAATAGTTATTTTGCATGATCAGTCATATTAGCAAAATCAATGCCAATATTTCACAATGTCTGCCAGGGTATGCAAACTTATGAGCACAACTGCGTATATATATATTATTTCTTACTCCGTACGTGGTTAGTGAATAATAATGATTCATAATAGTAATCCATTCGTCACATAGTAAACAGCTGATGTAATGTTGCTGGCAAGTGGGGGAGGAGCCTCACAGTGAGTATTCAATAAGGCCTGATATGTCTGACAGTTCTGTCTGTTTCATGAAGCCAGAGGGCGTTGAGAGAGGTGGCCTGAGCCAAGGTTTAGCACCTATTCGCCAATGTCCCAGAAAAGGTTGAGGGAAATGAATAACACAATGTGCCATGCTTCAAACACAAACCCACACACACACGACCTGATCTTCATGAGCCGAAAACATTGTTCCGTGTTTGCGAACGTCGTGTGAGTTTACACTGCTACCAGACTGACTCCCACAGGCCTCCATAGTTAACCACGCTGATGCAACAATTAGGGAGGAGGCCGGAGAGCCTCCTCCTCCTGGACTTAGGGAGAAAGGAGAAAGCTGCCACCACTTGAAGCATGAACAGAGCCACGCATCGGGCCCCACTAGTACTTCTGGTATTTGGTCTCCACTATGTTCACAGTCCGGCAGCACGTGACCTCGAAATGTAAAACCAAGACAAAGCAACAAGCGAGGTACTGCTCTGGGTCAGAGGTCACGGGCAGGCTGGCGGCGTGGTGAATGAGGTTTTTCCTGTACCCTTGAGTGTCCAGATATCCATGACCTTTATACTGTTTGAATCCCTTTAACCAAAATGTGATTTGTAGATTCAAATAACGTATTTAAAAAGTGTGTGCGTGCGTGTGTGTATGTGTGTTGGCTTGACACACAGCCTAATCTGTCCCCTGAATAGAACTAAAGACTCAAGACTAAAGAGAGGTTATTGGAGATCACTCCCAGCCGCCTAAGAACCGTGAGAAAGACAGCCCCTCGTCTCTGAGGACGTCTTTGGTGCTCTAGGTGGTTAGATACATGTGGCTGACAACTGCATCAACGAAGACGCTCACAAACTCAACATGAGAGACACGACTGAGTCTGGGCAGCGTGTGGAAGAAAAGCCTCTTCCTTCCTCTCTCTCACTCACACACACACACTGAAATGTGTTGAGGTTACATACTGTAAGAAACCACGGTTTCCGTCTGAGAAACAGCTCCGCAGCTTCCCCATTCACAGCGCACAGCGCATCAAGCCTAAGCATTGGCCTAGTCTAGTCAACCCCCAAGCCCCCAAAACAGCAGACAATGCACACCAGACGACACGGTTACACCCCCAAAATCAGCCAAGCCTCTGAGCGCACGTATGCTCTGCTCCAAATCCCAGCGGGTTGTTCGCCGTCAGCGGCCCATGATGCCAAGGGGCGCTCGCAGCGCACGGAGCCACAGCATTTAACGCACGTGTATTTTCCTCACCGGGGAGCCGGTTATTAAAGGAGCACTGACAACGCACCACACACAGTGACATCATAACCCGTTTGATGTGTCAACAGCCACCGAAAGACCCCGTTTTACCCCAGGCTACACTCACCGCGGGGCGTGTCCTGAAACCCCAGGCACCCTCTTCCCTATGAGTCCAGGTCTAAAGAAGTGCACAAACTAGTCAATAGGGCCCGGTTTGGGGCACGCCAGAATGGATCCGTGCTTTCGTCTTCTCAATAATTCTCCCCAGACCTCTGGGTGAAATCACTGTGAGTACGACGCATCGAAACCATCAGTCACTGAAGGGCAGGGTAAACACGGGTCAATGGTGGCTTACGCCGGCATGCAACGACTGGGTTCGCCATCGTCTCAGCTTTACGGCACAGCAATTGGATCACACGGCACTAATCTACATATGGTCAGGGAAGAGGGACGCGTTCCCGTTGCGGCGACACGGCTTCAAAACAGCCTCCGCTTGTGTGTTTTATTTTATTTAAACGCACACCGTTGACTGACTGAGGTATTTGGAGCAGATTGTTATCCCCGAGGCGTTTGTACTGCAGCTAATCCTCAGAGACCATTTTGTAATGAAAGAGAATGAGCAAGAGAGGCAAAGAGGGAGGAGAGAAGGAGAGGAATATGACTGGAACTGAATCAGCTGTACTTGAACACGAGTAAAGAGGACCCCCTTCAGATTCTTTCATCCTCACATTCATTTGCTGCTGAGAGTCTATCAGCACCAGGATGGAACGCAGGGACTCATAATCAAGAGTGATATGCACATAACTCTGTTCCAATTCTGCACAGTGTCTGCTACAATATACCTCCCCATTGACTGATTTCATATTACAACACAAGTCCTCTTACTCAGACTTCACAATATGGCTTTGCTCTGAAATAAATTACCTTTGCAATTTGGGACCCCATTTCAAGTGTGGTATTGTAGCCCAGAACCATGCTTCATCTAGAATCATTCAATGAGTCAATGTGAATGCACTGTGGTGGACTAAACCCAGGCAGGGCAACCCCTGACCACAGACATCAACTGAACCGAAAAAAGACATTACAATGGGTGGGCAGAGAAACAGACACAGAGAGACAGGAGAAAGAGAAAGGCAGGGAGACAGGGAGACAGAGAGACAAGAGGAGAAAGACAGGGAGACAAAGAGACAGGAGGAGAAAGACAGGGAGACAGTAGATGAAAGAGAGAGACAGGGAGACAGGAGGTGAAAGAGAGAGACAAGGAGACAGGAGGTGAAAGAAAGAGACAGGGAGACAGAGAGAGACAGAAAAAGAGATGGAGGAAGATACAGACAGCCAGAGAGAAACAGAGCGCAAAGAGAAAAAAAATATTTATATGTGCGATGTTTACTTCCTGACTGTTCCACTTTAAATAAACTGTGTTGATTATTTTTATTTATTGATATTATTTTCCACTTGTTTTGGCTATGTCAACTAACATTTCCCATGTCAATGTAGTACCTCAGAAGTGAACAGAGAGTGAGACAGGGAGAGAGAGAGAGACAGGGAGAGAGAGAGTGAGACAGGGAGAGAGAGAGAGAGAGACAGGGAGAGAGAGAGAGAGAGAGAGACAGGGAGAGAGCCATTAAAGCCTTTGAAATTAGACAGAAAGAGAGACAGAGATGATAACCTACTTGCGTGAAAACTGGCAGACAGGACACTCTAGCTAACTCATGGCAGCATAAAGATGACATCATAAATGGAGATTCATGGGTGGAAACAACAATGATATCCCAAGTTAGAATAAACAGAGAAACTTGTATCCTACAAACAGACGCATGGGTTTATTTTTTGGAAATACGAGGTTTAAACGTAGGCTCCGTCATCTTGATAACGCTCAGAGTAAATAGTGAAATGTGAAAAGGGAGGATCAAGGAAGAGGAGTGGCATCTAAGTGAAGAGCCTATAAAGAATAAATACATGTGATAATGGTAACGTGCAGAACCCTCTGGGACATTAGTGGGAGAAATACTGTAAATGTCAGGGAACAGACAGATCCACAAGGACAGACTTACATTCCCTCCTACTCCACACACTGTACCTCTGACTGACTGCGTGATTTGTTAAATCAAATGTGAGATCTAATGGAGATGCAACAACAATTTCTGTTATTTTGTAGTTATCTTTTCTTCTCACTTTGACCTTATTGAGTCTTCGGTGCAGATCAATCATGTTTTGGTTTTCAATACCACCCAGTAATGTAACTAACTGTTGCATTGGACAGACATCACAGCCGAAGGCTAGATTCAAACCCACACTACAACAGTGTCTGCAGGAGGCAGGGCCTCAGACAGCTGGCCCCCCCTGGACCACCAATCAGGAAGAAGTGGGGTGAAAATGTATTGAACCCAATATAATTAGAAAAACAGAAGTGACATGTACAACAGATTACAGTGGTGTCAAAAATCCCAATTGGAGAAAGAGTTAGAACTTAATTGTGTTTATTTTAAACATGATATTAATGATAATTGTATGAATCATTTTCTTATTACATTGTAAAATGCCTTGGCAACACTGTTGAAAATTGCTAATATCATTCCAATAAAGCCCATTGAATTGAATTGAAAGTGAGAAAGCGACAAAAGGAGACAGAGAAATGGAGACAGAGGGAAACTGTGACAGATGGAAACTGTGACAGAGGGAAACTGTGACAGAGGGAAACTGTGACAGAGGGAAACTGTGACAGAGGGAAACTGTGACAGAGGGAAACAGAGATGTAGACACAGAGAAACAGACAGAGAAACTGACAGAAATATGTACACATGGGCATCATGCCAATAAAGTGAATTAATTGAATTGAGAAACAGAGATAGAGAGAAACAGACAGAGAGCCAAGTGGATGTATTTTTAATGAACCACTATGCAATGTTCAGTGTTCAGTCAGAATGTGCCTGTAGTTCTGGATATGTTCAGTGTTCAGTCAGAATGTGCCTGTAGTGCTGTAGTTCTGGATATGTTCAGTGTTCAGTCAGAATGTGCCTGTAGTTCTGGATATGTTCAGTGTTCAGTCAGAATGTGCCTGTAGTGCTGTAGTTCTGGATATGTTCAGTGTTCATTCAGAATGTGCCTGTAGTTCTGGATATGTTCAGTGTTCAGTCAGAATGTGCCTGTAGTTCTGGATATGTTCAGTGTTCAGTCAGAATGTGCCTGTAGTTCTGGATATGTTCAGTGTTCAGTCAGAATGTGCCTGTAGTGCTGTAGTTCTGGATATGTTCAGTGTTCAGTCAGAATGTGCCTGTAGTTCTGGATATGTTCAGTGTTCAGTCAGAATGTGCCTGTAGTTCTGGATATGTTCAGTGTTCAGTCAGAATGTGCCTGTAGTGCTGTAGTTCTGGATATGTTCAGTGTTCAGTCAGAATGTGCCTGTAGTTCTGGATATGTTCAGTGTTCAGTCAGAATGTGCCTGTAGTGCTGTAGTTCTGGATATGTTCAGTGTTCAGTCAGAATGTGCCTGTAGTTCTGGATATGTTCAGTGTTCATTCAGAATGTGCCTGTAGTTCTGGATACGTTCAGTGTTCAGTCAGAATGTGCCTGTAGTGCTGTAGTTCTGGATATGTTCAGTGTTCATTCAGAATGTGCCTGTAGTTCTGGATATGTTCACTGTTCAGGCAGAATGTGCCTGTAGTGCTGGATATGTTCAGTGTTCAGTCTGAATGTGCCTGTATTGCTGGATATGATGCTGAGTTTTCTGTGATAAAGGATAGTTTGATGTGAGTTTCATCACACAGACACCTACACCAATACACACATCCCTACACGCTCATCACATCCCTTCACGCTCATCACATCCCTACACGCTCATCACATACCTACACGCTCATCACATCCCTACACGCTCATCACATCCCTACACGCACATCAAATCCCTACACGCTCATCACATCCCTTCACGCTCATCACATCCCTACACGCTCATCACATCCCTACACGCTCATCACATCCCTACACGCTCATCACATCCCTACACGCTCATCACATCCCTACACGCTCATCACATCCCTACACGCTCATCACATCCCTACACGCTCATCACATCCCTACACGCTCATCACATCCCTACACGCTCATCACATCCCTACACGCTCATCACATCCCTACACGCTCATCACATCCCTACACGCTCATCACATCCCTACACGCACATCACATCCCTACACGCACATCACATCCCTACACGCTCATCACATCCCTACACGCTCATCACATCCCTACACGCTCATCACATCCCTACACGCTCATCACATCCCTACACGCTCATCACATCCCTACACGCTCATCACATCCCTACACGCTCATCACATCCCCTCACAAAACCCAGGCCTTTCTAAAGCCTGACATCTGCAACCTCCTTTCCAAAAATTTTGGGATGCAGCGTAAAATGGAAATAAAAATTCTTATTCTATGTTATTGTTTTTGGAAACAATACATGCTGATTTTGAATATGATGCCAGCAACACGATGAGACAGGGGCATGTTTACCACTGTGTTGCATCACCTCTTCTTTTAACAACTCTCTATAAGCATTTCGGAACTGAGGAGACCAATTGCTGTAGTTTTAAAGGTGAAATGTTTTCCCATTCTTGCTTAATGTAGGATTTCAGCCGCTCAACAGTTCGGGTCTTCTTTGTCATATTTTTAGGGTTAGGGTTAGGTATGTGTTGTTAAGATAAGGTTAGGGCTAGTGGTTAGGTATGTGTTGTTAAGATAAGGTTAGGTTAAGAGATCGAGGAAAACAAAAATCTGTAAAGGTTTTAGGTCCCTGCAACCAAAGTACAACTTAAAATATTAGTGTGTTTGTGTACTGAAATTACTATCAAAGGGAGAACTGCTTAGAATTTTACAATATTTAAGTGAGGATGTTCTTTTTAGGCCAGGGGTTAGTCTACGGTTAAGTCTGTTAAGTCTGTTAAGTCTGTTAAGTCTGTTAAGTCTGTTGAGTTTAGGATTAGGTTTGGTTAGTTAAAAGTTACGTCGCAGAGGTTAAAGATAGGGCCAGAGTAAATCTTACTTCTAGGGTTAGAGGTTAAGGGATTTTTATTTTATTTTTATGGATCATTTCTGGTCCTCATTTTGACAGCAATTTAAGTGTGTGTGTGTTTGTGTAATACTCTCCATAACATGGCAAGATAAGGTAAAATCACAATAGAAACCTAACCTGTATGTAATTCCCAGGAAAAAAATACAAAAAGAGGAGAGAAGAAGGGAGAACAGGAGAGGGGAATAAGAAGTGGAGAAGACAGGACGGGAAAAGAAGGGAGGGAAAAGGAGAGGAGGGGAGAAGAGAAGAGGGGAGGTGAGAGGAGTGCAGAAGAGAGGAGGGGACTAGTGGGGAGGAAGCCATGACTGATAAGGTGACCATCTTGTCAGTTTGAAAAAACATCACCGTGGAAACAGCAATTTACCAGAAGGCACAGAGCTGCTGTAGGACAGAGTGCCCTCAATAACCTGATAGCCCTCGGCCATAGCCCAGCTAGAAACAGCACCCTATTCCCACTTTAGTGAACTACTGTTGACCAGGGCCCATGGGGCTCTGCTAGTGTACTATGTATGGAATAGGGCTCCATTCAGGATGCAGCCTTCGTATCCCAGAGACAATGTCATGATTCCACATCTTATTAAAATGGTGACAGATTTATGATTTGAGTTGTTTAAATGTCCTTAACCTTTCTCCAATCAAATTATTTTAAGTCGGGTTCAAGGAGACACTTTTCCCTTCATCCAGTGAATCAAAATCACTCTTACTCCAATTAGATTCCTCCTCAACCACCATAACACTAGAGAGAGAACCCATGAAACATCATAACACTAGAGACAGAACCCATGAAACACCATAACCCTAGAGACAGAACCCCTGAAACACCATAACACTAGAGACAGAACCCCTGAAACACCATAACACTAGAGACAGAACCCCTGAAACACCATAACACTAGAGACAGAACCCATGAAACACCATAACCCTAGAGACAGAACCCCTGAAACACCATAACACTAGAGACAGAACCCCTGAAACACCATAACACTAGAGATAGAACCCCTGAAACACCATAACACTAGCGATAGAACCCCTGAAACACCATAACACTAGCGATAGAACCCCTGAAACACCATAACACTAGAGACAGAACCCATGAAACACCATAACACTAGAGATAGAACCCCTGAAACACCATAACACTAGAGAAAGACCCCTGAAACACACTAACACAGGAGACAGACTCCTGAAACACTATAACACAAGAGACAGAACCCCTGAAACACCATAACACTAGAGGCAGACCCCTTGAAACACCATATTACTGGAGACAGTACCCCTGGAACAAATTAACACTAGGGACAGATGCCTGAAACACCATAACACTAGAGTCAGACCCACTGAAACACCAGAACACTAGAGACAGACCCCTGAAACACACTAACACAAGAGACAGACGCCCTGAAACACCATAACACTGAAGATAGACCTCTGAAACACCATAACACTAAAGACAGACCCCTGAAACACCATAACACTAAAGACCCCTGAAACACCATAACACTAGAGGCAGACCCCTTGAAACACCATAACACTGGAGACAGACACCTTGAAACACCATAACACAAGAGACAGACCCCCTGAAACACCATAACACTAAAGACACCATAACACTAAAGACCCCTGAAACACCATAACATTAGAGGCAGACCCCTTGAAACACCATAATACTAGAGACAGACCCCCTGAAACACCATAACACTAGAGACAGACCACCTGAAACACCATAACACAAGGGATAGACCCCCTGAAACACCATAACACTAGAGACAGACCCGTGAAACACCATAACACTAGAGACAGAACCCCTGAAACACCATAACACTAGAGACAGACCCCCTGAAACACCATAACACTAGAGACAGACCCCGAAACACCATAACACTAGAGACAGACCACCTGAAACACCATAACACTAGAGACAGACCACCTGAAACACCATAACACTGGAGACTGACCCCCCAAACACCATAACACTGGAGACTGACCCCCCAAACACCATAACACTGGAGACAGACCACCTGAAACACCATAACACTGGAGACAGACCACCTGAAACACCATAACACTGGAGACTGACCACCTGAAACACCATAACACTGGAGACAGACCACCTGAAACACCATAACACTGGAGACTGACCCCCCAAACACCATAACACCTGAGGCAGACCCCATGCAGGGAGACATCCTGCTAACTTCTACTGTCACAGATCAGCTCTTTCTAGGTCCCTGCCTCTCTGTCTGTCATTTGCACACCACCTCAGCCTGTCTGCCTCCCTGCTTATACAGACCCAGCAGCACAGCAGCCACTCAGAGTTAAGAGTGGCTGGTAGAGAGAAAAAAAAGCTAAATAACATGAATCAAGCCCATTTTCTAGCACTCCACAATAAGGATTCCTGTGGATAAAATACAGAATAAAAAGCTGATTTTCTCAACAATTATGTTAAGTTAGGTCAGCGGGGTACAGAGGCTCTCTCTCCCGCTCCCAACTCCTCGCTCGCTCTCTCTTCTCCCTCTACCATCTCCCAATCCCGCTCACTTCCCCGTCTCACCATCCCTTTCTCGCTCCGTGAGGCCCAAGAGGAACATGTTGTACTACACTAATATATCTGGCTGGTGTAACAGTCTGTCATGTAGATTTGTCATACACAGTCTCACCCAGAAACACACATTATAAATCACAAAAGACAGACAGAGATTATATATCACCACAGACAGACAGAGATTATATATCACCACAGACAGACAGAGATTATTATCACCACAGACAGACAGAGATTATATATCACCACAGACAGACAGAGATTATATATCACCACAGACAGACAGAGATTATATATCACCACAGACAGACATTATATATCACCACAGACAAACATTATATATCACCACAGACAAACATTATATATCACCACAGACAAACATTATATATCACCACAGACAGACAGAGATTATATATCACCACAGACAGACAGAGATTATATATCACCACAGACAAACATTATATATCACCACAGACAGACAGAGATTATATATCACCACAGACAGACAGAGATTATATATCACCACAGACAGACAGAGATTATATATCACCACAGACAAACATTATATATCACCACAGACAAACATTATATATCACCACAGACAGACAGAGATTATATATCACTACAGACAGACAGAGATTATTATCACCACAGACAAACATTATATATGACCACATACAGAAAGATTATATATCACCATAGACAGACAAACAATATATAACACCAAAGACACACAGAAAGACAGAGATGATCACCACAGACAGACAGACAAACTTACAGACAAACAATTATCACGACAGACATAATTATCACAGACAGACATCATTATAACTATATTAGTGAACTTGACATACAACAGACACAGCTCGCACCTCTCGACTCAAAAGTGAACTCAAAGGTGAAACCAAATTGTAACCCTGTCAATGCCGGCATGGGAATGACTGAAAATGGAATTCTGCAGAATGGTCGTCTCACTACGTCTTCATGTATCCATCATTCATTGTGTATGCAGCCATCCATGTCTCTAAATCATGGGGTATTCAGGGGTACAGAATACAGGCATAATAATAAGGCCAGATAACATTGTTTAGACGTTGTATTTTCAATGGATTATTATTAGAACAAACACCTAAACTCTTCCCTGCAGTGTAACAACAACTAAAGACCTCGGCACGGAAATCAATAAGGTTTGAAAAACACAATGCCAACACTGTCACCCGCCCCCATCCCCCGCCTCCTAGCTGTCGGAGCGCGGGTACCAAACCACACCCTGTTCCCTGCATGGCACACTCCTCTAAAACAAAACCCAACAGTCCAAAGAAGTGCACAGCATTAGGGAATAGGGAACCATTGGTGGTGCGACGTTATCAACCACCATTATTCGTGTCTCCATTCAATGTCATCATTAGACCCAGTAGTGTCAAAGCTGCTCAATAAAGAGCATTATTTCCACAGGATCACACCGCATTAATCCCATTATACTGCTCCCTTCCATCGGCTGGGACAGAGTCCACGCCTCCGTCCCAAATGGCATCTGTTTAAATATGTAGTGGCCCTATTTTTGAACTGATGTCCGTGGCCCCTGGCTAATATGAAGGTAGCGGGTGGCAGTTGATGGACGGGGGCACAACCTGGCCCAAATGACTTGTGGTTGTCCCTGTCCACAGTCCACCTGGCTGTGTGGCAGATCGAGTATCTGTCTGATGATTCCTGCTCCCACTGCCCACAGCCCACCTGGTTGTCTCTGGTCATGTCCACCTGGTTGTCCCTGTCCTTGCCCACCTGGTTGTCTCTGGTCATGTCCACCTGGTTGTCCTTGTCCACCTGGTTGTCCCTGTCCACCTGGTTGTCCCTGTCCTTGCCCACCTGGTTGTCTCTGGTCATGTCCACCTGGTAGTCCCTCTCCATGTCCACCTGGTTGTCCCTCTCCATGTCCACCTGGTTTTTCCTGTCCTCGTCCACCAGGTTGTCCCTGTCCTTGTCCACCTGGTTGTCCCTGTCCACCTGGTTGTCCCTGTCCACCTGGTTGTCCCTGTCCATGTCCACAGTGCATCAACTCTGCTGTTGATTCTCTTTTGGGTTTCAGGCCTGGGTGTCAGTAAAAGTGATTGGTGAAAACTGCTGACATAAAAAGGGCTTTATAAAATAAATTTGATGGGTTATACTGATCCTCTCAGGATGTAGCCACAGAGACACTCGAGGTCTGATCAGGGCCAGAGAAGCTTGGGTCAGAACTGGTCCACTTTTTAGGGAATAGGGAGCCGTTTGAGATGATCCAATGGCCCAGTCCACTTCAAACGCCAGATGGTGACGGGATCTCTTCTGATCTGGACGGAAGAATTTTAATAGGCGCTTTGCACGGGAAAGGTGTCTTCCCAAGATGTACCTCAAAGCAAAACAATCATTTAGCAGGCTTCCAGGAGCTGTGTGTGTGTCTGAGTTTTCTAAATGATGTTTGTCCTTTTCAGGAGTTAACGCTTCCACAGCTACCTATTTAAACCCGGCACCTACAGTAGGAATATTAATTATACAGGGACTGTGTGAATCCATCTTTCCTTGGCAGTTTGTTTATATGTCAGAACTGTCCCTTCCCCTCCACTGCTTCCTTCCCCCCTCCTGTATCTAATACCCTCCCCCCTCTCCCCCCTCAACACGAGTGGTCTCCCCTTAAATCAATCCCTGCTCTCCTTGAATATATTTTTCCAGGAACAAATCTGTCCTGGCAAATTATGTCACATAAGCACAGAGAATGACAGCCTAATGTCAAGGATTCAGTCTGTACCATTCCAAGGTGAGCAATCACACCGAGGGGAGGGGGGGAGGCATGGGGGGAGCAGAGGGGAGGGAGACGGAGACAGTGAGAGGAGGGGGAGAGGAGGTGGGGGGGGGGGGGTACTGCTTTGTGTGTGTGTGTATATATGTGTTTTTGTGTGCGTATATGTGTCTGTGTGGATGCCAGGCTGCCCAGAGCCCAAACAAACACACAAACAAACACACACACACGCACACAGTGTGTCTGCTGCAAAAGATAAACAAACCAATTAGGAGCCAGAGGAACGGAGGAGAGGAAGCAGCACTGTTATCCTCCAGTCACTGGGTCCACAACGGAATGTTTCATAAAAGAACAATCAATGAATTTTAAGTCGCACGGATTGAGCAACCCTAGGACTGAAAAAGTAAAGTTAAAGATACATGCATAAAGACACAGTAACGCTGGGAGAAAACAATAAATAAACACTTGAGGTAAACTACTAGAGTTGTTGGAATTTAATTAATTTATCCAGCATCGTAGGAGAGGAGAAAAAACCCACACCAAGCAGATTCATCATCATCATCAGCATGGCTTTATCTGGACTCCCCCCTCTCCGCCCTTCCAGGGACGCATGCCCTTCTGGTGAGGATGACTCAGTTTACATCTTCTGACAGCTGTGAGCCGACGGCTAAGTCAAAAAGAACCACAGTCATTGTTTTGATTGGTCCCACGTTGTTATGCTGCAGTACACATTGGACCACGGCCGTTTGAAACCCAAGCACGCAAACACGTAACATCAAAAAGAAGACGTCTGCTTTCTATTAGCTGAGGACGATCGGTGGGCACTTGAAGTCCCAGCGCTCCGGTTCCGCTCTGGCTTTGTCCCCAGACTGGCCCTATCAATGATAGCAGAGACAGAGCCCAGAATGGCCTATAAGGGCATAAAGAACAGGGCTCACACCGAGTATGGCACTAAAGCTGACCAATAAAGACGGCCATGCTAATTAAAGTAGCTAATGTCTTCACCAGAAAACAGCTATCTGTCTCACAGGAGATAAATGTATGGATGGGTGGAGGTTTAAATGGAGGCTAAGATGCAGGGATCGGAGGATAGCAGTGTCTGCCTCTCCTCTGTTCTCTCCCCCCTCTGGGTCCAGAACCAGCAACGGTCCAGAGACACTGGTTCTAATCCCCGGGGACCCCTCACTGTGCTTGATAGTCACGATACACAGCCTGCATCACAGACACACTGAGATACATCTGGTAGAGAGACAGACAGACAGAGAAAGTGAGTTTTCCTAAAACAAATAAGTACACTTTACTTTGCCTGATACATGAACTCTCCTAATACCTTCAACACGGATGTGAACCATCTGAGAGACAAGGAAAGAAGAGCCTAGTACGCTGCCGAGAAGGACATAACACTGCCGTCACAAACAGCATCTGGCAGAACATCCTCCAGTCAGTCATAGAACCCATTGTCCTCCATGTTGGGGAGGTTTGGGGACAACCTACCAAGAAGAAGATCTCACAACGTGGGACAGGAATCCAACAAAGTAAACCTGAAATGCCCAGTATGTAGTATTCTGCCAAATAATTCTCAAAGTACATCTGAATTGCCATGCACGCAGTATTCTGCTAAAGTATTCTCATCAAAGTATACCTGAAATGCCCAGCATGCAGAGCAGAAATTAGCAGAAAACCCACAAGTTACCAGAATCCAGTAATTGGCTTGAGAATTTCCCACCAACCTTAAATCTTCCAGAGAAACATCAGGCCAAAACAAACCAACACCACCCGGATTTGGGTCTCTATTCATAAACCCAGAAAGACCCCACAGATCCCCAGGAGAGCAACATAGTTCCTAATCAAATCATGAGAAAAATAAAGAAACAACTATGTGACACACTGGAATGAATAAACATTACCAAAAAAACATGCAATCCATTAACCATTACCTTTAACTAACCCTTTCCTTGATAACCTAACGTATCCCAAAGCCTAACCCTAACCCCTAATGCTTCAACCTTAAGCTAAACCCAATTCCAACACTAACCCCATTCATTTTCCTTCTGGGGATCAGCTCGGATCAGATCAACAGGGCCCTACAAACACACAAAGTGCCTCTTATTCAGTACAGAACTCTACCTTTGAATTCAGAGCAGAACTCTACCTTTGAATTCAGAGCAGAACTCTACCTTTGAATTCAGAGCAGAACTCTACCTTTGAATTCAGAGCAGAACTCTACCTTTGAATTCAGAGCAGAACTCTACCTTTGAATTCAGAGCAGAACTCTACCTTTGAATTCAGAACAGAACTCTACCTTTGAATTCAGAACAGAACTCTACCTTTGAATTCAGAACAGAACTCTACATTTGAATTCAGAACAGAACTCTACCTTTGAATTCAGAGCAGAACTCTACCTTTGAATTCAGAGCAGAACTCTACCTTTGAATTCAGAGCAGAACTCTACCTTTGAATTCAGAGCAGAACTCTACTTTTGAGTCCTGCGTGCCTCAGTTCAGTGTTACACTCCATGTACCTTCTTATGGAATTTCAACATTTCAGATCCATTTTTATTTTGTAAAATTACAATTTAGTTACTTAAAAAATAAATACGAATGACAGGGACGAATTTAGTCACCCCAGCCCAAGCTAGTCCTTGGTTGCTGTGGCGTCGTTAGGCCTGGGCGTCCGGGGCTATAGCCCTGGATCTTTTATGAATAGCCCCGGATCACAAACGGACCAATCATAATGCACAATGTACTGGAATCCTAGCGACGCCTCTGCTTGGTTGCAAAGTCTTTGGACAAAATATCTGCCAAGAAATGCTTATTGTAGCCATCCATCACCTGCTCCGCTATTTTAGGTTCTTGCCACACGTTTGTTATGTGATTCAGATGTGGACACTCCTGAACAGTTCAGTGTTTAATTTAGAGTTCATGTTAAAAAAAAATAGATAATTATGTAAGTTTTGCATTTGCATTGCATTTCAGTTGTCTGTTACTACCAGAAGCATTTCAGGTATTATCAGTTATGGTATTTCTGACAAAAGCATTTCAGTTATTGTATTACTCTCAGAAGCATTTCAGTTATCATATTTCTCTCAGAAGCATTTCAGTAATCTAGACGAAGTCAAAGCCTCCCTAGCCCTGGCAGCGACTGGTCTTTTATTCTAAAAGTAAATGTTGTCATAGGTAACCATGAGATAACCCCACCGCTTAAGGAAAGCCAGCCGGATTTACCATCTCAACGATGGACCTGAAGAAGCCTCAATACTGACGAGAAACTCCTATTGGTTCTAAACTATCTAATTGGTTCTATGGACCAATTAAACAGAGAGAGAGGTGTTTGGCAGTAGAGGCAGAGCTGAGTTTACTGTGGACAAATGAGCCAACTGGTGAAAATAAAAACCCTCACTACCACATCCAGGAGTCTGTGACTGTATGGAGGCCATATGTGTACACGGTCTCATGAAATCAGCATATCAGGTGTTTGAGTGTAGACACTGTTGTGGTTCTTCAGCATCAACCACCTGAAACATGCCGGAAGAAGAACCCAGAGGTGCAGGGGCAATCTTGGTCGTGACAGAGTCTGAGTGGTCATGCGTGAGTCCGGCAAGACTCCTGTAAACCTGCCAGGAGCTTCTGTTATAGCAAACTGGACATAAGACAATTACACCAACAGGAATGGTTCAGAAAAGATGGTCCAGCGTTGTTAGACAGTGTCTCCTGTACACACGTACTGCTGCAGCATGAATCCACACCATCGTCATTGCAGTAAGAAACTTCCTCTTTCCTGTAGAATTCATTTCTGAAAGAATAAAACGCCTGAAGAGAAAGATAAACATCTCTGTGGATAGCCGGTACTCATGTAAGAGTTGCAGGACTGTGCTAGTGGTTAGTGAAGAGTCCTCCAACATATCCAAAGCCTAGTATAGTGGAGAGAGCTGGAAATGGCAGTCTGAGGACAAAAGCCACTAACATCCAAGAATTAGACTAATTCACTTAAGTTGCGGATAGAAAGGAGTAGAAAACTCCCAGATGGCTCCAGTAAGCATGCTCATGTTGGTGAAAGTTATCTTGGCTAAAGTCTGTGCAACCTCGTAACAGCTCCAGGGCAACTGGAATTTAAAAAACTAATTCTACAGGCTCTCTCTCCATTATTGTTTTTTGTGAAGAAAAATTGCCAGCATTTGTCAAAAAGGTTCTGTAACATTTAACATGAAACGAGGATTGGGGACCAATAATTTCTGTCCATTTATTAGAGGTGAAACTGTGATTTCTGTCAGAGAGGTGTAGGGATGTTTTGGCCTCAGCTGTACATAGGGGTTACGGTGTAATTAGTGGCCTAGTCCCGGTATACCAGAGAAAATTTAACTGTTTTCCTCTTTTCCAGTAACGTGCAGATGTACACACACATATAAGGTTGAAAGGCCATAGTGTTTTCCCCGGCTGCAAAAGAAAAACAGTTTTTACAAGGTAATGTGGGTGTAAAAGGAGAAAGTTAAAACATCCTGGTGGATGAATATGGAGTCCAGGCTGGCAGTCGGCCAAACACAGAGGCCCAGAGGCATTTACCCCAAATACAATGGATTAAAGCCATAACTGTAATGTTGTCGAAATCAGAAAGCACTGACTTAAAAGTCCCCAAATAATACCACTTCTACAGGAAATTGTTGTTAGACAAACACTAGCTTCCAGCTCAAAGAGGGTGTTCATTTTTCACAAGAAACATTGAGTTATAACGGGTATAACCATTTCAAGATTAATAATATTTAACAACAAAAGCGACTGAGATGTTATGGAGTTTTATGTTTCATGGCATTTTGAAAAAAATCCTATTTTTGAGTATAGAAAAAAACATTGAGTTGAAACTCTTAGTCCTCTCCACACCCCAGCCCTGACCCACCTACCCCAAACCCCCACAGCCCGGCCCAAACCCCCACAGCCCGGCCAGGCCCAGACCTCCATAGCCCAGCCTGGCCCACCTACCCCAAACCCCCACAGCCCGGCCAGGCCCAGACCCCCATAGCCCAGCCTGGCCCAGTCCCCCATGCCCAGAACAGTCCCCCATGCCCGGCCCAGACCCCACAGCCTGGCCCAAACCCCCACAGCCCGGCCAGGCCCAGACCCCCATAGCCCAGCCTGGCCCAGTCCCCCATGCCCAGCCCAGACCCCACAGCCCGGTCCAGACCCCACAGCCCGGTACAGTCCCCACAGCCCGGGCCCAGACCCCCATAGCCCGGCCCAAATCCGTAGGGCCCACTTCTATAAGCCAGGTTCCAGCAGGCAAGCCTTAATTGGTCTGTCCCACTGAGAGCCAATCACCTGTCAGCCTTTTTCAGTTAGACAACTCCTCAGCCAATCACGGACTGTTGTACTGCAGACAGCTAATTACCACTCAATTATACAATTGCACCTCCACAGATGGCTACAGTTTCCCCAGTGTGTGTGTGTGTGTGGGGGGTGTGTGTGGGGAGTGTGTGTGGTGTGTCTGTGTGGAGTGTGTGTGTGGTGAGTGTGTGTTTGTGTGTGTGTCTACATCTAGCTGACTACCGCCACCACATCTTTTCCATACAAGGGAATCATTTTGTGACAGCAATTTAACACACAAGGAAATCATATAGATGGTTGCTGGCAATTACAAAATTCCATCTAATTAGACTTCAGCCACTAAACAACCCAGCCCTTATCACTCGACTGTCTGGGACTGAACATCCACAGCTGGAAGCGAGGAATGAGCAAGAACAGGAAGATAAAAAATAAATCACCAAGATTCAGGAGGGTGTTGTGGTTGAACAATTATGAATTCATTTTCATCGGCTGATTGTTGGCAATTCTAAGAAGCCATCTGATGAGGCAGGCAGTGAAATGACACTGGTCCAGACAAAGGAAATGGTTGTGTCCGAGACGCCACGTTTCTAGGCCGCATCCCAAATGGTTATGGATGTTGCACTTTTCAGAAGTGTGCAGTAACTCACCGCAAGGTCAACTGTTCAGGTCAACTGTTCAGGTCAATATTAGTATTATTATGTTTGAAATAGTAAAAAAAGTAGGATATTTCAGTATTCTTTCCAGACGTGTATATTTGACAAGAGGACCTTGGTCAAATGAAGGGACAATGGAGTGAATAGAGTACCATTTGGCAGTCCGTCTGACTAGCTGGTGAACAGGACAACAGATCACCAGGCCTCCCCTCAAATCACTGCTAAAAAAGAAAACAAAAAATATGCATGAATTTTCCGTTTTTTGGATCCCTTGAGGATGGTTTGTAATCAAGATGAAAATTCATTTACAAACCCATCTAATAAGGCTTTCCAAAAGTCTAATTTGGCAAGCAAACGCGGCGGGGACAGAATTTCATCAGGACCCGACGCTGTAACCAATCGCCTGCAGACTAAAGGGAGAATCTGCCAGTTCTCCCCCTCTTGCTCTCCTCCCTCCCTCCCTCGCTCCCTCCCTCCACACACTGCCTGCGTTCAGCCTCGTGATCCCTCACTCGCTACGGGGAAGGACAGTGGCAGGACAGAGAGGGAGGGGGGAGGGGGCTCATATTTCCTCCATAGCTCAAGGTCACCGCGAGGACAGCGGCGAGGGCCTCGGCAAACGGCGGCTGGGCGGAGCACCGAACGGATCGGCAGCGGCAGTCACCTCTGTGCTAATCAGCCCGTAGGCAGACTGGGGAAGTGTCAGTTGATGGTGTGGAGAGCCTCCCTTCACTTTCTGGCAGCACATTGCAGAGGCTGGCGGGGCGGAGCAGTGTGTGTGTGTGTGTGTGTGTGTGAGAGTGTGTGGTGTGTGCGTATGTAGGTGTGTGTGTGTGCAGGCGTGCCTGTGTGAGTGTGTGTGTCTGTGTGTGTGTGCAGAAGGCTGACGTGCTGTCTTGCAGTGCCAGCTAGTGTTGCGCTTTTCTTTTTTTAAGCCCTCCCTCCCTCCGCCTCCCTCCCTCCCCCGTGTCCCTCCCTCCGCCGCCTCCCTCCCTCCCCTTCTACTCTTTGCTTGTGATATTATGCTACAGTGTCAGTAGCTCATCTCTGCTTCCCCTCAGCAGCACAGAGACCAAGCTGCCCACAGACGCTGCCCACAGACCCTGCCCACAGACCCCGCCCACAGACCCTTTCCACAGACCCCGCCCACAGACGCCGCCCACAGATGCCGCCCACAGATGCCGCCCACAGACCCCGCCCACAGCCTCCACTGTGCTGCTGTTAACGGAGTCTGACAGTATTTCAGTTAGCCAGGGTGAACACCAGGGTTCAAATTGGATTTCATAAAATGCCTTTAGTCCGGGATGTAGGTTTGATTAATTAGCTGAAATTAGACAAGGGAGGAGAGGTGTTGGGTGTGGTTAGAGGAGGTGTTGGGTGTGGTTAGAGGAGGTGTTGGGTGTAGTTAGAGGAGGTGTTGGGTGTGGTTAGAGGAGGTGTTGGGGGTGGTTAGAGGAGGTGTTGGGTGTGGTTAGAGGAGGTGTTGGGTGTGGTTAGAGGAGGTGTTGGGTGTGGTTAGAGGAGGTGTTGGGTGTGGTTAGAGGAGGTGTTGGGTGTGGTTAGAGGAGGTGTGGCTGTTGTCAGTACTTTGTGTCTGTAGCTGATTTGTCAATGGGTAGTGTGTTCTCCCCAGCAGAGCAGTTGGCAGGGCCAAGTGTCTCTTGTAGCCGGAGGTTATTTGGGACCATCTGCACCAAGTCATTAACATGCCTTTTCACAGGCCGCCGTTCTCAGGCGGTCCAGCATTCAATCCTCTCCATTTGATTTGGTTCACGCCTAAGAAAACCCTGTTTGGTTGTAAATAGTTTGAGACCAGGGGCTGATCCTGACGTTCGAAATATTTCAACGTATTATTTGTATTATTTCTTTATTGTCTCCCCTATAAACTGTATCATCAGGGCCCACGCTTTCTCAATGTCTCCCTGAATTAATAACCAGAATGAGTAACTGTTAGTGCTGTTTGTGTGTGTGTGTTTCTGGCCAAAGAAAGGCTGAGGTATCCGTTTGGTTTTATTCAATGTGGCATCATGGAATACGTGTCAGCTAGCTGAGATCACGTTACAGGACAAACCGCTCAATGCTAATAAAAACAAGACCGCGGTTCACCCTACTTCACACTGTGTGTGTCTGTAGGAGAGACAGAGGGAGAGAGAGGAGGAATAGAAGAGGGGACGGGGGGGGGGGGTAGAGGGTGAAATAGGAGTGGTACGAGCAGTAAAGGGGGAGACCGGGGAGATGGGAGAGACGGGAGAGAGAGGGAGGATGAAATACACAACTCCATGTCCTCCACCCACTCCACCCCACCTCTGAGGCTGTAACGCTGGCCCCAGTAAAACCAACAACACACCCCACCTCTGAGGCTGTAACGCTGGCCCCAGTAAAACCAACAACACACCCCACCTCTGAGGCTGTAACGCTGGCCCCAGTAAAACCAACAACACACTCCACCTCTGAGGCTGTAACGCTGGCCCCAGTAAAACCAACAACACACTCCACCTCTGAGGCTGTAACGCTGGCCCCAGTAAAACCAACAACACACTCCACCTCTGAGGCTGTAACGCTGGCCCCAGTAAAACCAACAACACACTCCACCTCTGAGGCTGTAACGCTGGCCCCAGTAAAACCAACAACACACTCCACCTCTGAGGCTGTAACGCTGGCCCCAGTAAAACCAACAACACACCCCACCTCTGAGGCTGTAACGCTGGCCCCAGTAAAACCAATAACACACTCCACCTCTGAGGCTGTAACGCTGGCCCCAGTAAAACCAATAACACACTCCACCTCTGAGGCTGTAACGCTGGCCCCAGTAAAACCAATAACACACTCCACCTCTGAGGCTGTAACGCTGGCCCCAGTAAAACCAACAACAGTTGTAAACAGTTGTAGGTCGCCTCAAGAGAAACACGCCAAAGACACATCCTCTGCTCATCCATCCCTTCACTCCGCTCCTCCTGCTTCTCTAAACTCCCCTCTGCTGCTGTCAGGCTCTTGGTGATGTGATTTGCCAAAGGAGACCGCTTTCCCAGGAACAGCCGGCCACCAACCACTTGGCAGGAGTTCAATGTGGTCTCTCTCTCTCTCCCTCTCTCTCTCCCTCTCTCTCTCTCCCTCTCGAGCTCTCGTTGGGAGAAATGGCAGTCAGTCAGTGCCTCACTCCCTCCCTCTCTGGTTCTCCCTCCCTCTCTTCCTTCTCTTTTTCTCTGTCCCCCACTTCTCCCCCAACCCATCCCAGCTTATCGTCTGCCACTGAATGTTTGTGTGTGTGTGTGTGTGTGTGTGTGTCTGTGTGTGTGTGTGTGTGTCTGTGTGTGTGCGGCCCTTCTGCTGTAGAAGCCCTCTAATAATTTGTTTTCAAGCAATCACACCACATAGTAGCAGGCACCTTGAGAGCCTCTGAATCATCAATCACCTCTTTAACACATACGCACACACTTCAAGAAACACACACGCTTTAACACACACGCACACACACTACAAGAAACACACACGCTTTAACACACATGCACACACACTACAAGAAACACACACGCTTTAACACACATGCACACACACTACAAGAAACACACACGCTTTAACACACACGCACACACAATACAAGAAACACACACGCTTTAACACACACGCACACACACTACAAGAAACACATACACACACACTTTAACACACACCCGCACACATTTAACACACACACACTTCAAGAAACACATACACACACACACACGCTTTAACACACACACAGTATGTGCAAACATATAAGCCCCCCCAACATGTCCACAAACTTTTACACAAACATTCCATGAAACACAGTGTGTCCACATCTCAGTAATCTGATTTACTGATTACAGCGTAACAACACTGTGTTTAGTAGCAGGGACCAACAGGCAGCAAACACGCAGATAGACAGAAAGGTTGACGAGACAGATGGGCAGGCAGACAGCAGGCAACCAGACAGACTAAACAGACAGCCAGACAGTTGTTTAACGGCAACCCATCAGACCATTAGTCTTAGTACTTGGTGTCAATGCTGTGTTGCAGCTAGCTGGCCAGCCAGGTACTGAGGCAGAGATCTGCTCTGCTATCTGGGCCCGGGGCTCAAACAGCCAACTACCCAGGGCACCAGGCCACCAAGGCTTCAGCCTGAACTAGAGCCCTGGGTAGGGCATAATAATGCAGCCGTTTGGGAAGCCCGCTCCCTGCCTCAGAACAGACAGTAAATTGTGTAAATAGGTCTGAGTGCTCTCGACAAGGTTAATGGGGAGAGTAGGAGAGGCCTAACTGAACATCGGTCTAGGCACGACACACACACACACACACACGTCTCAAATGGCACACTATTCTCTGGGGAGTACACTCCTTCTGACCAGGGCCCATGGGAAATAGGATGACATTTGGCATGCAAGCAAACACCCAACTGTGGCCCTCCATTCTATCCCATCCCACAATCCCGGAGGAAAAGAGTTTCACACAGAACTGTCGGATGTGGCTAAAACCAACTGCCAATTTGCAGCGGATGTGCTGTGTTTGCTAATGCGAAGCAGAGGCTCAAATGAGACCACACAAACTCCAGAGGACGGTGAATCGGTCCTTTGGCACTGCGATGTAGACCCGAGTTTCTCAACCGGCGGGTCGCAACCGGCTGCTCGGACCGATTAAATGCCTCTGTAAATCTTCTCCCGTTACACGCATGACTATCAACGATGCATGACCTCGGAGAAAAGGTCGTCAACATGTAAACCAGGAGACAATAAGCTGGTCATGCTATAATGTCAATTTGTGTTCATAATGAACTGTTTCAAGCTGTGGAATGCAGGGTATCAGGGCTATCAGCTAGACACGGGATCAAAAAAGACACTAATCCAGAGGAATTAAAGCTAATCCCAAACAGTGAAACACGAGCACCAGTGGGCATTCTACCCCACCCACCCTTGTAAGTTAAGACATTAGTGTGTTGGTGTGTGTGTGTGTGTGTGAGATAGAGAAGAAGGGAGTATGAAGTCGAATAATCAATTGTCACACTTGCGCAGCACCTGTTGGCTACGATACTGAGAGAATGAACACATGACAGGCACCAGAATTTGACATGGCCGTGAAAGCGTCACACGCCGAGGCCCAGGGACAACGGGCAGCACAGAGGGGGACTCTTTCAATAGATGCTGTGAGCTCATCTTCGCCAACAAAAGAAGACAAATGAATACATTGGCAGTGGTGAGCCAACAGGTTTGTTTCTTTTCGAGAAAAGCCCTTCTTCACTTTTCGCCCTCCCACCTGACAACAGGGGAAAGCGTATGAGCCTGTGTGTGTGTGTGTAATTAGAATTTAGAGGGAGAGCCATCTGAATGTGGAGTGACCGACTCACCGCTATGTAATAGACCCTGGCCTTCTCCACCAGGTCCCAGTTGCTCTCCAGATCCAGGTGTTTCTCCTTGTCGTAGCAGTTAGCCGCGGCCAGGTTAGCTACCAGAGACCTGCACAGAGACAGCTCGTAAATCACACAGTATCATCCATCTCCATTTACATCCCTAAGAACCGCAGCTTCAGACCCCGCTGGCATCCCAAACGCCACATTATTCGATGCCCGCTGCACCAAGGCAGGTTAAAAGTAGAGCACTACACAGGGTTCAGGGTGGCATTTGGACCACTGGGTTTGGTCCCTTTGTTTCTTCCATGATATTAAAGGTTGATAATAGGCAGGGTATAACGTCTGGGGCAAGGTGAAGTAAATAAAGCCCTGGTCGTCCTGTTTTCATTCTAAAATTGGGTATACCACAGAGTACAGTCAGGCCCGAGCGAGCCTCAGGGCTCTGGTTAAAAATAGTGCACTCTGAAGGGTTAGGGTGACATTTGGAACACGCCCATAGGCCCTCCACTGGAGGAAGGACCACAGACATTGAATATTAACATTTTACCAGAGTTTCGCCTGCAATTATAATGTCAAGAGTGTTTAGAGTGTTTAATTATTAACGAAGGGAAATGAAAAAACATGAACGCATTAAACTACTAAATGGACACTGGAGTCAATCACTGCATCCAAAATGGCACCTTTTTCCTAAAACAGCGGACGTCCAGCACCGTTCAGGCTTGGTGACGTTTTACACTTAGGCATGGTCAAGGACCCCATCCAGGAACTTCAAGGGGAGCAGGTGCATGTTCTTAACGGAAAAGGACTGTAGATGGTTCTTCAAAGAAACTATGGTCCAACAGAAACTGTTTTCTTGGGGGTGTTACAACTCATTTATGAAATGACAGAGGGGATACAGGCCACCCGATAACCAGGCTCCCTGACCCCACTCAGGAAACATGCGAAGACCTCCTCCCATTCCTCACCTCCCTGATCAACTCCTTCCTGACCGCTTCCCTCCTCCAGGAACCCACACTTGATCACTCTGACCTCAGCTGTAACAGAACGGTCCCTTCAGTCTGCCCAAACCACGCATGATCACCTCAGAAACAGGTCGCGTTGTCGTTGAACCAAAACACATTTCAGAGGCATCCTGCTGGTTTTACAACTGACCATCCAGGAGGTATTCTAGTATAAACCAGGTTAAAACCCTCTTCAGGAATCACCCAGTAGTCTATCTCAAGTCCTAAAATGGATGTGCTGCTCAGAGACATACCATACATGGAGCACGTTATGAACACAGGCTCACCAGTCCAGGCAAATCAAAACACAGTGTGTGGCTGAAACCCTTCAAAGCCTTCTATCTCCTACACACCCCAGCCTCAGCGGTGACCTATGACCTGCCCCCCCCTTGAGCTGTCTGTTAAACACCTGTAAGAGATATAACAGGTCTCGTCTCCTGATGCACAGCAACTGACCTTTTCAGGTGTCAGAACCCACATCAAACAAGCCCACTAAGAGAGCTTGTTCACCGGGCCCGTCTGGTGGGTCAAGAGGGGGTAGCCCAGCCAAGACACACACACACACACACACACACACAGGGAGTGCCACCTCCAGTAGCGGAAGATGAAAGGCCAGACTGCCTTAACTGGGGACTTATCGATCCACACCTGCCTTAGAGTCTGTGTGTGTGTGTGTGTGTGTGTGTATATGTTCTCTGGTGTCTGTGAGAGACATGTTGATGACAGTAGCATGGAAAAAGTGACAGTCTGAGGTTCGTTACATCTGACAGACCTCACAGAAGGGGCACACACACACACACACACACACACACACACGCGTACATAAGGTGAAGAGAAAGATGCCAAGCAATCTAACTTCCTGTGTATAATCCCAAATGACGCCCTTTGTCACTCACCACTTCAGGCCCACCTGGGGTTCAGATCAGAAGTAGTGCAGTACTCAAGCGAATAGCGAGCCGGTTAGGACACCTCCTGTGTGTCCGTCAGGGCCAAAAGTTCTACAGACCGGGTCGGTCGGTGGTCTGTCTCACTACAGTTCTACAGATAGGGTCGGTTTGTGGTCTGTCTCACTACAGTTCTACAGATAGGGTCTGTTTGTGGTCTGTCTCACTACAGTTCTACAGATAGGGTCGGTTTGTGGTCTGTCTCACTACAGTTCTACAGATAGGGTCGGTTTGTGGTCTGTCTCACTACAGTTCTACAGATAGGGTCTGTTTGTGGTCTGTCTCACTACAGTTCTACAGATAGGGTCGGTTTGTGGTCTGTCTCACTACAGTTCTACAGATAGGGTCGGTTTGTGGTCTGTCTCACTACAGTTCTACAGATAGGGTCTGTTTGTGGTCTGTCTCACTACAGTTCTAGAGACAGGGTCTGTTTGTGGTCTGTCTCACTACAGTTCTACAGATAGGGTCGGTTTGTGGTCTGTCTCACTACAGTTCTACAGATAGGGTCTGTTTGTGGTCTGTCTCACTACAGTTCTAGAGACAGGGTCGGTTTGTGGTCTGTCTCACTACAGTTCTAAAGACCGGGTCGGTCAGTGGTCTGTCTCACTACAGTGGGAGAAGCACAGTAAGCTCTTTCTTCTGAATAAAGATGAACTACGAATAACTAGCACTCATGTTTGATGAGCCCTCACCATTTAACAACCCCCATGAACTCAAAATGAACCCAAACTGGTCCCTGAAGACTGAGCTGGTCCACTGCTCTCCACAAAGCACTTTGGAACGCTGTCAGTCTGAAGGGACAAGTTTCCATACATCAAATTTCCTAGCGAATCCTTCCAGGAACTCAAGGGCATGTGTCCGTATAGGATTACATTGATAGAAATGACGATAAATAGAAAGCGTGAATCATTGACTTTAGAGGGGTTAATTAAACTGTATTTAATTTTATACAGATTTTTTGGTTTCAAGTTTTTTATTCCAGAAGGACAGTTTATTGAGAAGAATCCCAAAGGTGTTGGTTTTTAGGGATGACTTCCTGCATAAAAACCATTGGACGAGGCCTGACCTGTTGTCACCGGTGATGCAGGCAGCGCAGGTCCCGGTTGGCTCGTCTGTCTGCTGGTAATAGTGAGCGTCCACGTGGGCCTCCTCCGCCTTCTGCTTCAGGATCTCCCCAAAACGGTCGGATCCAATGCAGCCGAAGAAAGTGGCCACTTTGTGGGGCTTCTGGATCATCCACTATGGAGGAGAAAGGAATCAAACCACATTATGTTGAAGGTTTCGGGCAACAAGGGTCATAGGTCATAAGAGGTTTGACCTATGACCTAAGAACTAATCGGATTATTAATACTTTATGATACACCTAGTTTCTACTGGTTCTTAAAAAAACATTTGTGAAAAACTGCACT
The DNA here is from genome assembly GCF_011004845.1 of Esox lucius. NCBI lineage: Eukaryota > Metazoa > Chordata > Actinopteri > Esociformes > Esocidae > Esox > Esox lucius. The sequence goes on along the minus strand of NC_047574.1, from coordinate 2,292,072 downwards.
GAATGTTAGTAGAATGGGAGTAGTTCTCTCAAAGTCAGGACTGAAGATCCTAAGATGTGTTCTGATTTCAACAATGCTGAGGTGAAGCTGAAGTTCTTTAGAACTTTGGTCTCCATGTCCACTGAACAAACTTTAATTATTGCATGGCATTTTATGAGGCAAAGACAAGTTAAAATTTATTCACAAAGAAGTTGCTGTTTGGAAAGATTATAGACTAGGAATAGAACTGGAGTTCTCATGGCCATCCTGAATCTTAGTCTATTCTGGCTTCTTATCTACCGGTACATCACTCTGAATAATATTGTCTGCTAAATGGCTAAAATGTCTTTGTCAATAAAGCCTCTGGAAGCCACATAAAGCTCTCATGAAATCCACAATTGTCACACAGTGCTTTTACAGATACCCAGCCTGAAACCCCAAAGAGCAACAGGACATTGATGCACATGCTCAGCTAGCTTACAACCCTCCTTGACACACCAGCCATTAGAATCATACTAAACCAACTGGATGGCTATCTCCACCAAATGTCTGGGATTAGTGTATGTTTATCAACTCTGTCAGTCTATTTTACTATCCAATACAGACAAGGAGATACTGCAAATAGAGTTAGTCTATATAGGATATATGGAGGCTAAATACATAGCGGATAGGCACTCAGATTATAAATAAGCCTTATTTAACTGACTTATCTAACCAATCAGAGCAGTCAGTGTGTCATCATGCAGGCTGGCATTGGCCCAACCCATCAGCTTCTGCGACCAATCAGAATAGTCAGAATGTGCTAGAATTCTAGCAATCTGTGTGAGGGGCAGGCAAACCCAAAGAGAATTCAGTTTGTCCAGAGAGCTGAGGATGAGTGGACAGGCAACATCTGTAGATCATCTATGTATACAGTATTATGGCATTAAAGAGGGCTGGTAAACAGAGCTGGGTTAATAGCAGGGACTGACAGTAAAATGACTTAGTATCATGGTAAGACAGAACTCCATTTAATGGGCAGCAGACTAGTAGCGGAAATAAACAAACATACTGAGCACAGAAACCACAGTCTGTCCATCACTCTCCACCATACTTTAGACACACACACAGAAAGAGAAAAAAGAAAAAAACACCATATACTTATTCACACAAACCTCATATTTTAAGATTCCACCGCCATGCTACTTCTGCAAACACAGGCAGTCTGTGTGAGAAAGAAGGAGTACCTTTCTAACGGAGACATCTGATTGGTTAGGAGCTCTGCAGTTACTTCCTGGTAATGACAGGCCCTAATGCACTGGGTGACTTCTACGCCCCCCCCCCATACCTTGCTGGGGTCTGTGTGGCTCAGGTGGAAGAGCAAGATGTTATAGTTGCGGGTTTGATTCCCACTGGGGACCAGTATGGGTCTGTAAATTATTCTGGATTGTCTACTAAATGTCTAGAATGTAGAATGAAGAGAGGCCTGTTCTGGTGATATCTCAGAGCCCCATCTATGTGTCAGCTTGACTAAGGCTTCATTATTTCCCCTCCACCCGTTCTTACTCACAGGCATGTTTCCACACACAAACATGTACACGACACAAAACAAACATGTACACAACACAACACACATGTACACAACACAACACAACACACAAACATGTACACGACACAACACACACACAAACATGTACACGACACAACACACACACAAACATGTACACGACACAACACACACACAAACATGTACACGACACACATACAAACATGTACACGACACACATACAAACATGTACACGACACAAAACAAACATGTACACAACACAACAAACATGTACACAGCACAACACACATGTACACGACACAACACACACACAAACATGTACACGACACAACACACACACAAACATGTACACGACACAACACACACACAAACATGTACACGACACAACACACACACAAACATGTACACGACACAACACACACACAAACATGTACACAACACACATACAAACATGTACACAACACACATACAAACATGTACACGACACAAAACAAACATGTACACAACACAACAAACATGTACACAGCACAACACACATGTACACAACACAACACACACACAAACATGTACACAACACACACACAAACATGTACACAACACACATACAAACATGTACACGACACAAAACAAACATGTACACAACACAACAAACATGTACACAGCACAACACACATGTACACAACACAACACACACACAAACATGTACACAACACACACACAAACATGTACACAACACACATACAAACATGTACACGACACAAAACAAACATGTACACAACACAACACACATGTACACAACACAACACACATGTACACAACACAACACACACACAAACATGTACACAACACACACACAAACATGTATACAACACATCAAACATGTACACAACACACATACAAACATGTACACGACACAAAACACACCAACGTACACAACACAAGAAAACACACACAAACATGCACGGTACACAACACAAGAAAACACACACAAACATGTACACAACACAACAAAACACACACTCCTCCTCCTCCTCCTGCAGGCCACACTCCTCCTCCTCCTGCAGGCCACACTCCTCCTCCTCCTGCAGGCCACACTCCTCCTCCTCCTGCAGGCCACACTCCTCCTCATTCTGCAGGCTCCTCACACATTTATCAAGGTCAGTGTCTGGGGAACTTGTCAAGTCCAATCTGATTCCCCCACATCGCCCTGATTGGCTCCAAATCCAAGGTTAGGCAAGAGCTGAAGTCCCTAACCACCCCCATCCTCTAAAAGTGGACCAGTCCCTAACCACCCCCATCCTCTAAAAGTGGACCAGTCCCTAACCACCCCCATCCTCTAGAAGTGGACCAGTCCCTAACCACCCCCATCCTCTAGAAGTGGACCAGTCCCTAACCACCCCCATCCTCTAAAAGTGGACCAGTCCCTAACCACCCCCATCCTCTAGAAGTGGACCAGTCCCTAACCACCCCCATCCTCTAAAAGTGGACCAGTCCCTAACCACCCCCATCCTCTAGAAGTGGACCAGTCCCTAACCACCCCCATCCTCTAAAAGTGGACCAGTCCCTAACCACCCCCATCCTCTAAAAGTGGACCAGTCCCTAACCACCCCCTCTTGCAAACCGACATAGACACTGTAACTATACACCCCCCATACAGACATAGACACTGTAACTATACACCCCCCATACAGACATAGACACTGTAACTATACACCCCCCATACAGACATAGACACTGTAACTATACACCCCCCCATACAGACATAGACACTGTAACTATACACCCCCCATACAGACATAGACACTGTAACTATACACCCCCCATACAGACATAGACACTGTAACTATACACCCCCCCATACAGACATAGATACTGTAACTATACACCCCCCCATACAGACATAGACACTGTAACTATACACCCCCCATACAGACATAGACACTGTAACTATACACCCCCCCCATACAGACATAAACACTGTAACTATACACCCCCCATACAGACATAGACACTGTAACTATACACCCCCCATACAGACATAGACACTGTAACTATACACCCCCCATACAGACATAGACACTAACTATACACCCCCCCCCATACAGACATAGACACTGTAACTATACACCCCCCCATACAGACATAGACACTGTAACTATACACCCCCCCATACAGACATAGACACTGTAACTATACACCCCCCCATACAGACATAGACACTGTAACTATACACCCCCCATACAGACATAGACACTGTAACTATACACCCCCCCATACAGACATAGACACTGTAACTATACACCCCCCCATACAGACATAGACACTGTAACTATACAGCCCCCATATTGACATAGACACTGTTACTACACACCCCCCATACAGACATAGATACTGTAACTATACACCCCCCCCCCATTCAGACATAGACACTGTAACTATACACCCCCCAGCAACTTCATAGTATTATTCTATGAACACAAAGCTTAGATAATAACCATGTGGATGTCATTGTCATTACAAGTGCTTTTGTAAAAAAATAAAATCATTTCAGCTCCGCCCAGAAGTACTTTAGCGATCAATTCATCTCATGGAAACCCAAATGGCACCCTAGCCCTTATATACCACCTAAATCCCCTGTGGGCTCTGGACAAAATTAGTGAACTATGAAGGAAACAGGGAGCTGTTTGGGACACATATCCATCTCCATCCATGGACCCCTGCAGACAATCTCTTTCCATTCCCAGATTAGGCGAGATAATGCTTCTATTATGACATAAGATCTATCTGGAGGGGTCGCGTGGAGGTCAACCAACCCAGCGCCGGGTATTCATGCTCAGTCACATCCCAATTATACTGCAGTGGCACAGGCAGGAACTGGCTAACGAACATCAAGGCGCTTCGTTACAGTGAAATGAACCAGCCGATGAGACAGAGAGAGATCTGCCCCCAGGAGGTGTGTTAGACAGACAGGGAAAGAAAGAGGAGGGAAAGAGAGAGTGAGAGAAAGACAAGGAATAAGAATGGGAGGGCGAGAGCTGAAAAACAGGGGAGAGAGGATGAGAATGAACAGAGGGTGGGAGGCAGAATGTAAAATAACAGCTTGTTCTCAGATTGTGGTACGTTTATGTTTGCTTAACTAGGGAAACCCTGGTTTGTCCCCAAAGATGAATAAGTTCCCCTGGTACAACTGAAGCATCTAACTAGGTAGACATGAGGTCAGAAAACACTGAGCAAAGATTACAGTGGAAAGATTTGAAATATACCCTGAAAGGCAAAGGGAGAAAAACAGGCTGAGTCCAAAATGCCACTCTACACTGCACTATCGGAGCCGCACCCATTGGGTTCTGATCGGAAAATAGCGCGCTATCGGAAATAGGGTGCGATTTGGAACTCAGGAGTGTACCGACTGAGAAGAAAACATGATGATGATGAGTTTACACATTATGTTGAGTGGAGAAGTATGGGCGTCTTTTAATGTTTGGCTTCCCTTTACCCACAAACCCCCAGGGCCACCAGATAGCTATTAATTAGAACATCTTGTCTGGTGGATGAGAGGGGCCCAGATTAGGGAGTTAAACTGGGGACCCCCCCCCATCCTGTCAACATCCAACAGCTGCCTGTCTTCTCTATAGGGCAAAGTGAGGGGTGGAGGAGGAGGAGAGGGGGAGAGGAGGAGGAGAGGGGGAGGTGGGTAGCTTGGCAGCTGTTTTGCATGGCAGGTTGTAGGAGGCTAATTACACAGGTCAGTTAAGAGGAACAGACAGTGAGGAAGGAGGACTGACTGCTGGGGATCAGAACAGTCTTCAGACTGGCTGCTTGGGATTAGAACAGTCTTCAGACTGCCTGCTTGGGATCAGAACAGTCTTCAGACTGGCTGCTTGGGATCAGAACAGTCTTCAGACTGGCTGCTTGGGATTAGAACAGTCTTCAGACTGGCTGCTTGTGATTAGAACAGTCTTCAGACTGCCTGCTTGGGATCAGAACAGTCTTCAGACTGGCTGCTTGGGATCAGAACAGTCTTCAGACTGACTGCTTGGGATCAGAACAGTCTTCAGACTGGCTGCTTGGGATCAGAACAGTCTTCAGACTGACTGCTTGGGATCAGAACGGTCTTCAGACTGGCTGCTTGTGATTAGAACGGTCTTCAGACTGGCTGCTTGGGATCAGAACAGTCTTCAGACTGGCTGCTTGTGATTAGAACGGTCTTCAGACTGGCTGCTTGTGATTAGAACAGTCTTCAGACTGGCTGCTTGGGATCAGAACAGTCTTCAGACTGGCTGCTTGGGATCAGAACAGTCTTCAGACTGACTGCTTGGGATCAGAACAGTCTTCAGACTGGCTGCTTGTGATTAGAACGGTCTTCAGACTGACTGCTTGGGATCAGAACAGTCTTCAGACTGACTGCTTGTGATTAGAACGGTCTTCAGACTGACTGCTTGGGATCAGAACAGTCTTCAGACTGACTGCTTGGGATCAGAACAGTCTTCAGACTGGCTGCTTGTGATTAGAACGGTCTTCAGACTGACTGCTTGGGATCAGAACAGTCTTCAGACTGACTGCTTGTGATTAGAACGGTCTTCAGACTGACTGCTTGGGATCAGAACAGTCTTCAGACTGGGTGCTTGTCAATAACACTGTATGCTAGTACTCCTCCGAGTGCCACCTCTCTCTCACTCTAGCTGTCTGTCTTTCTCCCTCCCTCTCTCTCCATTCCACTGTTGTAAATTGATGTACTGCTAATGGTCCCTCCTGACAGATATTCCTGTTGGAAACATTCTTGCTCCCTCCAAAAAACCTCTTCCCTATGAAGTACACTACTTCTCAACAGGGTTCTGATCCAAAGTAATGGACTCCATTGGCTATTTGGGACACAGGCGGTGTCTCGTTTCTAGTCTGCCCTCAGGGGTCAAAGGATGTTCTTTTGAGTTGCCTCAAAGAAGAGAATAATCTAGACTCTATTAATGATGCAATTTCAATGCAACAGAATGCAGATCCACTAAGGACTATTTCTCAGTGCATCACAAAGAAGCTTTGGGTTTGATAGATGACGTTGGGTTGTGTCTTACAACTCCACAACAAAAGACCATCTTGCCTTCGTACCTAAACAGGAGTAGAGGGCAGTCCGTCTCTTGTATGGAGACGCAGTGTGTTGGTCTTCCAGACCAGTTATCACAGTGGCCCAGCTCATTTGACTTCACCCCTTTCAACAAGGACATTGAAGACTGAGGCTACAGACAAAAGACACACACACACAGACAGACACACACCTCTGCTGTAGGTTCCTGTGGAGATGAACACATCTAATGACGGCCACATTAATTATAGGCTTATCAACCTGGCTAAATTCAATAGACTATTTATAGAAAACTAAAATAACCTCCACCGTTAAGGAACTCTGCTCAAGCTCCATTTGGCCATAGAACATTACAAGCTGTTCTCTCTCTCACACACACTTCTGTGTTGAATGTAAAATACAGTTATTTGTAGCAGGTGTTTTGCATGTGTGTACTCAGGGAGGCATGTCCCACTGAACACTGAACACAAAATATTGTAAAATGTGAATTTAGTAAAATTACTAAAATATAAAAATGTACCAATAATAAGGAGACTATGTCAGACTATGTTTACTCAAGAATTGTTAAGCCACAGGAAATGTATTAGAGGGGAGACAAACTACACAAGAGGGTGGCATGAACAGCCTGAATCACAGGGCTCTTCAGAGGGTGGCATGAACAGCCTGGATGCCAAAGCTCTTCAGAGGGTGGCATGAACAGCCTGGATGCAAAAGCTCTTCAGAGGGTGGCATGAACAGCCTGGATGCCAAAGCTCTTCAGAGGGTGGCATGAACAGCCTGGATGCCAAAGCTCTTCAGAGGGTGGCATGAACAGCCTGGATGCCAAAGCTCTTCAGAGGGTGGCATGAACAGCCTGGATGCCAAAGCTCTTCAGAGGGTGGCATGAACAGCCTGGATGCCAAAGCTCTTCAGAGGGTGGCATGAACAGCCTGGATGCCAAAGCTCTTCAGAGGGTGGCATGAACACCCTGGATGCCAAAGCTCTTCAGCGGGTGGCATGAACAGCCTGAATCACTAAAAAGACAAATGTGTGTTATTGAGATATTATTCGTTGTCTCTCTTGTTCCCGCTACCCAAGCTTTGAAGGCAGAAAAGGCAGTGGGGATTATGTTTTCCAGGCTGTTTATGTTATTTGGGCTACATAACAAATTAAATTTAATTTATAAGGAAATCAACTAAATGTTGTGCTTCTTTGAGCACGTTATGTAGCTGTTAGTGATTAAGCTAATGTGGGGAATAGACTGTGTGTAAATTAGGGATTATGCAAATGTTGGGAATACTGTATATTGTAAAAAACTTTGCATATTTTAATTTGGTTGAATATATTCTGATATAAACACAGAATGAAAAACTAAGCAAGCCTAGTTCATCTAGGACGCAGTTAGAGGCCAACTGTGGTGAGACAGGGAGGGGGCTTGGAGAGCAGCTATTTATTTGCTTATATTTTATTTGCACGTTATATTAGTTCTGGCTTGATTTACTGCTATAGGTAGTTTCAAACTGCCAGCTGTGGACGGGGCGGATGTTTCACTTTCAATGGAGTCGTGGCGGTGAGCGGAATTCTACCTTGGCGGATACATCGGCAGTGCCTGTGCATCCCACTCGCCAAGGAAAAGAGAAAGAAAAATGGTAGAGAACTAATCCGTGTTAGCTGGATTTTGTCAGTGGGGGACAACATCGGGATGCACTTCCTCCTACAATATCTTGATAATGCAGAACCAAATTTAATAGCTTAACAGAATAAGACATTTAGAACAAGATCAGTGCAAAAACACTGTATTACAAACAAGCTAGCCTGCTAACCATGTGGCCACCAAGCTAACTAGCTAAAATCGACAGCAGATATAGCCTTTGCGTTTGAGGTTCGTTCATACATGACCATCAATAAAAACAGAATTACAAAAGTATCGAAATGACAAAACATGTTGCTATTTAGCCATCTAAATGAAACATGTCGTTTTGATATTTTTATTTGTTGTTGTTGTAGCTTTTTCCTGGCCAGCTTTTCCAGTTAAAAACATGATTTTGTATCGTACGCTATATGTTTGCTAGGGGAGAACATCACTTGCATCCATCAGCGAGCTTTTTAGTAAAGTTATTTGACTAAATAATGATTAAAAGCCTAGCTGAAGCAGTCCTTGCTACCTTGAGGAAGGGGATTGGAGTTGTATCCCTTCCTTCAAGCCACGACCAAAGAACTGTAGGCTGCTTTTCCTGCAACAGGTGTATAACACAACTGACCCGGCATCATTAATTATGTACCGATGAATCACTTGCATTATAAATGAAAGTGTAATCCCTACGTATAAAAAAGATTGTACACAAAAATAATAAAGTCACGATAGTTTATATTCAAGAGTTGACTGGTCAGTAGGCTTATTCAATGATGTTACAGTTAGGTCCGGAAATATTTGGACATCGACAATTTTTGTATGATTTTGTCTCTGTATGCCACCACAATGGATTTGAAATGAACCAACCGAGACGCAATTGTGCAAACATTCACCTTTAAGGGGTTGGACAAAAATATTGTATGAAACGTTTAGGAATTGCAACCATTTTCATACATACAGGGGCTCAAATGTACTTTGACAAATTAACACAATCCTAAATAAAAACGCTGGGTTTCCTCCTTTGTGATGCTTTGCCAGGCCTTTACTGCAGCTGTCTTCAGGTGTTTGTTTGTGGGTCTTTCTGCCATAAGTTTGTTCTTCAGCAAGTGAAATGCATGCTCGATTGGTTTGAGATCAGGTGACTGACTCGGCCTTGGCCAAATATTCAATGTCTTTACCTTAAAAAATTCCTCTGTTGCTTTTTGCAGTATGTTTGGGGTCTGTAAAATTGAAGAGCCGTCCAATTAACTTTGCTGAATTTGTCTGAATCTGAGCTGACAATATATCCCTATACATTTCAGAATTAATCCGTCTGCTTCTGTCTTCTGTCACATCATCAACAAACACTAGTGGACCAGTGCCATTGGATGCCATGCATGCCCATGTCATCACACTGCCTTCACCATGTTTTACAGATGATGAGGTATGCTTCAGATCAAGGCCTTCTCCATACTTTTTTCTTCCCATCATTCTGTTACAGGTTGATCTTAGTTTCATCCGTCCAAAGAATACTGTCCAAAGAACTGGCTTTAAAAAAGGCTTTATTTCAGATATTTTTTGGTTTAATCTGGCATTTTCAATTCTTGAGGCTTATGAATTGTTTGTACCTTGTGGTGAACCCTCTGTATATGCTCTTGTGAAGTCTTCTCTTTATGGTAGACTTGGATAATGATATGCCTACCTCCTGGAGAGTGTTCTACACTTGGCTGGACGTTGTGAAGGGGCTTTCTACCACTGTTGACGTCCAGGTCTTTTTGTGTTGAAGAGTTCACCAGTGCATTCTATTTTCTCAGAATATAGCAAACTGTTGATTTGGCCACTCCTAATGTTCTCTCTGATGGATTATTTTTGCAGCCTAAGGTTGGCCTGTTTCACTTGCATTGAGTGCTCCTTTGACTGCAAGTTGTGGGTTAACAGCAACAGCTTCCAAATGGGAATGCCACACTTGGAATCAACTCCAGACCTTTTACCTGCTTAACTGATGAAGAAATAACTAAGTAATAGCACACACCTGTCCATTAAATAGATTTTGAGTCAATTGTCAATTACTTTTGGTCCCTTGAAAAAGAGGGGGCTACATATTAAAGAGCTGTAATTCCTAAACCCTTCCTCCAATTTGGATGGGAACTTCAAATTAAAGCTGATAGACTGCACCTTAAGCCCATATGCATTATTTAACTGTAACTTGAATATATTTTGGTAAACAGACAAAATAACAAAACTTGTGTCAGTGTCCAATTACTAACTGGTTTTAACATGTCAATTTTGAGACGCTAAGACCCAAAACGAGTTCCATACATTGACTCTTCATGGCCGGCTCTGCTTACGAGGTCCGGCAAAACATTTGTAATTTTACCCAACCCAAACAAACTTCCATACACCCTCAGGCGCACACACACACACACACAAACACACACACACACACACACACACACACACACACACACACACAAAAACAAGCATCCAGTCGGATGTTAAACAATATCCGGTTAGATTATCCAGTTAAAACAACAGCACAATATCTGGCAATCAGGCCTCTGTCACACAAGAAGTGTTCTTAACCAAAGGGGGAGTGGGGGGGGCAGACCCATCAGAAACACTGACACGGACCCAGTCTGGCAGATCCCATTAAATCACTCTTTCCTGGAAAGCGCCAGTCATCAAAGTGGACCAGCCAGAGAATCTTCAGTCAATCAGGTAACATACAGCCAGCAGCTTTTTCACCCTTTTCTGTCAGGGTCTAAGGCTCTGGTTAATAACTACTCCATCAGTTCCTCTCAGGGTTTGGGGCTCTGGTTAATAACTGCTCCATCAGTTCCTCTCAGGGTTTGGGGCTCTGGTTAATAACTGCTCCATCAGTTCCTCTCAGGGGTTGGGGCTCTGGTTAATAACTACTCCATCAGTTCCTCTCAGGGGTTGAGGCTCTGGTTAATAACTACTCCATCAGTTCCTCTCAGGGTCTAAGGCTCTGGTTAATAACTACTCCATCAGTTCCTCTCAGGGGTTGAGGCTCTGGTTAATAACTACTCCATCAGTTCTTCTCAGAGTCTAAGGCTCTGGTGAATAACTACTCCATCAGTTCCTCTCAGGGTCTAAGGCTCTGGTTAATAACTACTCCATCAGTTCCTCTCAGGAGTTGAGTCTCTGGTTAATAACTACTCCATCAGTTCCTCTCAGGAGTTAGGCTCTGTTTAATAACTACTCCATCAGTTCCTCCCAGGGTTTGGGGCTCTGGTTAATAACTACTCCATCAGTTCTTCTCAGGGTCTAAGGCTCTGGTTAATAACTACTCCATCAGTTCCTCTCAGGGTTTGAGGCTCTGGTTAATAACTGCTCCATCAGTTCCTCCCAGGGGTTGAGGCTCTGGTTAATAACTACTCCATCAGTTCTTCTAAGGGTCTAAGGCTCTGGTTAATAACTGCTCCATCCGTTCTTCTCAGGGGTTGGGGCTCTGGTTAATAACTACTCCATCAGTTCCTCTCAGGGTTTGGGGCTCTGGTTAATAACTGCTCCATCAGTTCTTCTCAGGGGTTGGGGCTCTGGTTAATAACTGCTCCATCAGTTCCTCTCAGGAGTTGAGGCTCTGTTTAATAACTACTCCATCAGTTCCTCTCAGGGTTTGGGGCTCTGGTTAATAACAACTCCATCAGTTCTTCTCAGGGACTAAGGCTCTGGTTAATAACTACTCCATCAGTTCCTCTCAGGGTCTAAGGCTCTGGTTAATAACTACTCCATCAGTTCCTCTCAGGGTTTGAGGCTCTGGTTAATAACTGCTCCATCAGTTCCTCCCAGGGGTTGAGGCTCTGGTTAATAACTACTCCATCAGTTTTTCTAAGGGTCTAAGGCTCTGGTTAATAACTGCTCCATCCGTTCTTCTCAGGGGTTGGGGCTCTGGTTAATAACTACTCCATCAGTTCCTCTCAGGGTTTGGGGCTCTGGTTAATAACTGCTCCATCAGTTCAATTTCATGCATAGTTAGCTGTGTTGAGGGTTAGGGCGCCCCTCCCTCCCTCTTCTCGGCACTGGGGTTGCTGATGTTGTTTTCGTGGATGCTTTCCATTCCTTGGAAGATTTGCTAAGTGGAGGGGGGGGCTGTAGCAGGAGAGGAGTTGAGGGCTAAATCCAGCATGGCTTTTAAAGACACCGGCTCAGATATAGACCTAGCAGGGTGTCCAACTCCAACACAATCTCACTGCTCAACTCACCAGCATGGCTTCCTGCCAAAACCATTAACAGCCTCTGTTGCTATGCAGGTGGGAGATAAAGGGAGAGAGAGAGCGAAATGAAGAAAGAAAGGAGACAGAGAGAGACAGAGAGATGGGAAGAGGGAAAAAGAAAAGTAGCAGTACATTTTCAACGTGATAACAAGCTGATCGTCAGCTCCACTGTGGCTTTCTGCCAAAGACATTAAGAATCTCTGTTGCTAAGGAAGAGAAAGAGAGCAAGAGAATGAGAGTGATAGAGTGAAATAAAGAGCGAGCAATAAATGATCAACACAATTTAATGAACTGAATGTCACTAGAAGACATAGATACGCTTCTCAGAAACAGTCTGCCTTAAGACCACTCAAACGCACTTTACTTGCACATTGAAAACAAATCCATAGATCCACTGTGTCATTCTTTTTACAATATCGGAATATCATTTTCCACACCATTTGTTTTCTCTTCATAGCGCCTTCATATTTTTAAATAGTGTAAAAGAATAATTTATTTTCAGCACTACAATTTCCTTGATTGATCAAAACTTGTTTCTGTCTGTGTGCAGGAGCCTGAATCCTGAATCGTGGCGTCCCAACAGCGCCGGGACACGTTGAGGCTGGTCTTAGATGGCTGGAAAAGGCCGCTATTGGACAGCATCATAACAATGCTTCGTCCTATTGGTGAGGGGGGAAAGGGGAGGACAAACTCACACCTCAGCTTCACGTCATGTCCCACTGCAACACACACACACCATTAACAAACAAAATCACTGTATAAATATAGGAACTGTAAAAACGGCATGGACCTAAGTAGGTAGTGTTCATCATATCGCCCCGGTTATAACAGATGTAATCTGTCTACACAGTGGCATTTACACAGGCAAATTAATTCATATTTTTCAAATAATTTTACCCAAGACACACTGTTCCGTCAACCAACCCCAGACACACTGTTCCGTCAACCAACCCCAGACACACCGTTCCGTCAACCAACCCCAGACACACCGTTCCGTCAACCAACCCCAGACACACCGTTCCGTCAACCAACCCCAGACACACCGTTCCGTCAACCAACCCCAGACACACCGTTCCGTCAACCAACCCCAGACACACCGTTCCGTCAACCAACCCCAGACACACCGTTCCATCTACCAACCCCAGACACACCGTTCCATCTACCAACCCCAGACACACCGTTCCATCTACCAACCCCAGACACACCGTTCCATCTACCAACCCCAGACACACCGTTCCATCTACCAACCCCAGACACACCGTTCCATCTACCAACCCCAGGCCTGTATTTAGACAGCTAGCGTCAGGGTGGTGGTCAATGATCCGGACACACAGGTGCTCCTGTACACAGCGCTCCCACACAGGGCCAAGGCGTGTCCAATGGCTGGAAGGGGGACATTCAACATGAAACCAGAAGACGCCACCAGACACTGCTTTGTTACGTGACTCAGTGCAGCTACTGACAGAGGGACGTACAACAACATCTCTTCATCCATCTCTCCCCTGGCTCTTCACACAGGTATCAGAGGGCCAGTTCAGATCAGTGAGTTAGCACAACACACACACACACATCTATCATTATATTCACACTGCATGAAAATCAAATGAGATGAGAATGAGAATCAAATGAGATGTGTCGATGTGTGCTATCTCTAGGCGCCAGGTTTATCTAGAGAAAGAAACAACAGATATTTTTTTCTCCCTCCTTGGCGTCCTTGTTTAACACACGGCCTTGATTTGTTTTCGACACTCGAGGGTTGAATTATTTAGCGGATAAACAAGGTGATGTTGTCTCAGTCGCAATCTGATCCAACCTACCCCAGATCTCTCTCAGCACCACAACAAAGGCCTTCCTTCCTGGCTGTTAGTATCTGTGTGTGAGGGGATGTGTTGACCTGAGATGAGCTCTGATATACATGAACAACACACACATTCATAACAGTGTCTGCACACACACGTGCGCACGCACACACACCCACTATGTTGGTCAGACCACCCCCAGCTACATCATAGGAGGGGCTTAGGCATCTAGACCAACCCAATCCACATCATGGGAGGGGCTTACACAGATGGGGGCTTACCACACCTAGCTACATAAGGGGATGGGCTAATACAGATAGATGACACCCAGCCACATAAGGGGATGGGCTTAGACGGAGACCACCCTGAGCCACATAATGGGAGGGGCTTAGACAAAGACCACCCTCAGCCACATAATGGGAGGGGCTTAGACAGAGACCACCCTCAGCTACATCGTATGCACATACATACATAGTTACATTAAACTTGTGAGGTCTTTTTCAGTTGCAAAAATCCTATTTCCTCAAATCTAACCATATTTGTAACGTTAATTCTAAACCTAACCCTGACTGCCATAAACATTGAAGCGTAACCATATCCCAAATTCTAACTCTGAAGCTCAAAATAAACCTGAACCGTGCCCAAAACATTTTTTACAAAATGAGTGTAACTGATCTGCTGTGGGTTCTTACAGTTGTTAGGACTTCTACTGAAGGTAGTAATACCTGTAAATATAAACGCATGAAAACAAATCCACTGTAACTCAACGTTACGGCCCGTGTTCAGGTGAATCCATTCGGTCCCCGGTATGGAGGATTATCACAGTGCTTTGATCTCGTCACCGTGCCGGGTTGTCAGGGGCCTCCCGTGGTTACCGTGACATAGCCAGGCGATCGGTGTCAGCTGGGACAAATGTTTCCAAATACACACACACACACACACACACACACACACACACACGTCCCAAAGGAAATGACAGGCAGGTGGAGGGTTTTGGGCTTAGCGTCAAAGCCTGGGTCAGGAGCGGGTACATCTAATGTGGCAGGGCGGAAAAATTCTCTTCAAAAACATTAGCCGCCTTATAGACCGTGGAGGAAGAGGCCTAATGACTGTTTAACTGAAGCTTGTCAGCGTCTGAGAGCCGTGGGGGCTGCTGGGTAATGAAGACGTCTTCATGGATGCGTCTCCGGCCGGGCCATTTCACTCCAGACGCCGTCTACCAGTCTAAGCCTAATCCCTCTAGAACACTGTTTCTCCATTGCGTTCCTGGTGCGGCACATTGTATCCCAACAACCACCACGGTCCTCACATTAGACCTGTACGCTGTGCTACTTCACGACGATGTTGTGAGTGTTTGCCGTCTAAACTGATTTAGCATTGATTCTATTAATCGTTCTCGGTATGTGGGAGGATCGGATATTACAAACAGAGGCAGCCTCCCAAATTAAACCCTATTCTGCATTTAGAGCACTACAATATTGTTAGGTATTTATCACACTTTTTCTAAAAGAAATGCATGTTGTCCAATTATTCAAGATCCTGTGTTAACACAGCAACTCCCAACAGCGTCCAGGTGAGAGGAAGATCAGGATTTCCCTCCTCCTCAGACATACCCTGGCCTGACAAGCAGTTCTTTCCACACAGCTCACTTGACCAGGAAGTTAGCTGGTACTACAAGAACACTTATAAAAGGAACATGCAAGTTGCAGTTTTCAATCAGTCAACTGAAACAAAATGAAAAGCCTGTGTCCCGGAGGGAGTCGATACATCACATCTGACCTAAGAAAGCTTTTGCCTGTCCACACCTTCCACAGCCTGGGCCGATGAGAGGCTAATGTAAACCACCCACGGGGGCCTCCTGGTCACAGCTGGTTATGACACGACTGGGTCGGTCACCACTCTGACCACAGCCTCACAGGCCCTCCGAGAGAAACCTGCTGACGTTATTTCACGACGTACAAAAAGGGGCCCGTCTTCATCTCAGATAATTGACCTATGCCCTTTTATCAGTGTGTGCTGATTATTATACGATTTGAAACATCGAACAAATCTTCTAATGTGCTCACACAACGTTAAATCGCACAGCTTTCTCCTCCCGTTGTGCAATTTCTGTGCAGGCAAAGAAGTCTGTTCATGTTCCCAGCCAGGACAAATCCTCTCTAGCTCTGCCTGTCTCTGGGTCACTCTAAAGACTCAGACCTTATGCCAAAAGCCACACAATTCTCTCAATTTCAGACTTAACAGTGTGAAAAGTAAGGCACTATATGAAACAGTTTGCCATTTCGTTACATATACGTTCAGCAGCTTGTGAGCTGCAGAGGAAAGCTAAAAAATTTGCACTTAACTGGAGCCTGACCTTGAGCAGGATGCCATTCAATCAGCCATCTAGCTGCAGTAAAGGCCTATCATTGCACTAATAGGGAGAATATCCCCCGGCTCTGGATCACAGACAGTGCATGGATGGCTTCCTCCTCCTCAACAGGTTAAAGGGGCAGTTTCTTCAATAAATTAAACCTTGTAGAAAATAAGCCAGGATGAAAGTACCGCTGCTGCTACTGGCGGTGTATGATTGGATTACACTTGAATAATAATATAGCACGTTCAATGTCATTTTCTGACTTACACAAATTAACCGAATTGGATGACTGCAAATGACAGAAGAATTGAAGTTGAGCAGGGCACAGTGTGTGTGGGTCAGAGTGTTAAAGGAAAGTGGTAATGCCTGTGGTGAGAGGGAAGACAAATAATGGAGAGAAAGAAACTAGCCTACCCTCTAGACAACCCTCTAAACAGACACTGTGTTACTGTCCCCTCCCCCTAAACAGACACTGTGTTACTGTCCCCTCCCCCTAAAAAGACACTGTGTTACTGTCCCCTCCCTCTAAACAGACACTGTGTTACTGTCCCCTCCCTCTAAACAGACACTGTGTTACTGTCCCCTCCCTCTAAACAGACACTGTGTTACTGTCCCCTCCCTCTAAACAGACACTGTGTTACTGTCCCCTCCCCCTAAACAGACACTGTGTTACTGTCCCCTCCCTCTAAACAGACACTGTGTTACTGTCCCCTCCCTCTAAACAGACACTGTGTTACTGTCCCCTCCCCCTAAACAGACACTGTGTTACTGTCCCCTCCCTCTAAACAGACACTGTGTTACTGTCCCCTCCCTCTAAACAGACACTGTGTTACTGTCCCCTCCCCCTAAACAGACACTGTGTTACTGTCCCCTCCCCCTAAACAGACACTGTGTTACTGTCCCCTCCCTCTAAACAGACACTGTGTTACTGTCCCCTCCCCCTAAACAGACACTGTGTTACGGTCCCCTCCCCCTAAACAGACACTGTGTTACTGTCCCCTCCCTCTAAACAGACACTGTGTTACTGTCCCCTCCCTCTAAACAGACACTGGGTTACTGTCGCCTCCCTCTAAACAGACACTGTGTTACTGTCCCCTCCCTCTAAACAGACACTGTGTTACTGTCCCCTCCCTCTAAACAGACACTGTGTTACTGTCCCCTCCCTCTAAACAGACACTGTGTTACTGTCCCCTCCCTCTAAACAGACACTGTGTTACTGTCCCCTCCCTCTAAACAGACACTGTGTTACTGTCCCCTCCCCCTAAACAGACACTGTGTTACGGTCCCCTCCCTCTAAACAGACACTGTGTTACTGTCCCCTCCCTCTAAACAGACACTGTGTTACTGTCCCCTCCCCCTAAACAGACACTGTGTTACTGTCCCCTCCCTCTAAACAGACACTGTGTTACTGTCCCCTCCCTCTAAACAGACACTGTGTTACTGTCCCCTCCCCCTAAACAGACACTGTGTTACTGTCCCCTCCCTCTAAACAGACACTGTGTTACTGTCCCCTCCCTCTAAACAGACACTGTGTTACTGTCCCCTCCCCCTAAACAGACACTGTGTTACTGTCCCCTCCCCCTAAACAGACACTGTGTTACTGTCCCCTCCCTCTAAACAGACACTGTGTTACTGTCCCCTCCCCCTAAACAGACACTGTGTTACGGTCCCCTCCCCCTAAACAGACACTGTGTTACTGTCCCCTCCCCCTAAACAGACACTGTGTTACTGTCCCCTCCCTCTAAACAGACACTGGGTTACTGTCGCCTCCCTCAAAAACAATGGTGTATTCTATCTATACCATAGAAACATTTCCCCCACACCTCCAGAAACATCTCCCCCACACCTCCAGAAACATCTCCCCCACACCTCCAGAAACATCTCCCCCACACCTCCAGAAACATCTCCCCCACACCTCCAGAAATATTTCGCCCACACCTCCAGAAACATCTCGCCCACACCTCCAGAAACATCTCGCCCACACCTCCAGAAACATCTCGCCCACACCTCCAGAAACATCTCGCCCACACCTCCAGAAACATCTCGCCCACACCTCCAGAAACATCTCGCCCACACCTCCAGAAACATCTCGCCCACACCTCCAGAAACATCTCGCCCACACCTCCAGAAACATCTCACCCATTCCTCCTGAAATCTTACCCCATTGACGACAAGATAAATAGTGTGAGAGTGAGAAAGAGGGACATCACGGTAGTTATCAGTAGCACATCCAAGCCCTTCTGCTGGAAGCAGGGAGGGAACCAGAGGCACAACGTAATAATAAGAAGATTTAAGTTTCCAGCTTTGAACTGTCCGAGGGTTTGCCGGCAGGCGAGGAAGCACTATCAAATTCCACCTTATCAATTCCAGCGGCTTAAAGAAGTTCAGCATGTTTCTGTATGACAGACTACACACCCTACGTGCTGCAGTGCCTGCGACAAACAACACCAGAAGAAAAGTCAGGATTTATTTTGGGACTTATGGCGCTGATAACCTTCCAGATCCCTTCCACTGTTCGTCTCTGCTTCCCAACCAACTCCCTAAGCCCTACACGCAACACTACTCTAGGGTGGGCTTGGTCAAAAGGTAAAGGGAAGGCGGACATTTGGGACAGGGTTGTTTGGTATGACCAAACAGGCTTTCACCAGGACAGACAGATTTAGGGTTTATCAATCTCCACCAACCAAGCAACACAAAACCCCACAGCAAAACGACCAGCTCCAGAATAGTAGGTAGTTATTCTGAAACCATGAACAACAGTATCTGTGTCATTACAACGCAAGGAAGAGTGGGTGTCTCCTGGATTAAACGGAACATTCGGCTTGGAGGCAGAGGAAGAAGTTGAGGAAGAGGGTGAGAGCGAGGCAGGGAGATAATGTAAGCACTATATTCAGGTCCTCGTGAACAGGGTGGTAGTGAGGGAACGCACAATCAATTACAGCACTTTGGCAGTTGCATATAAAACCTGTTTATATCAGGGCCATACTGCCAGCCATACAGAAAGGATGATAACACCATCAAACAGCACTTAACACAATACCAAGCAGCTGAAATAGTCACTGAGCTCTACAGTCCACCTATACCAGCTCCATGCCAATGCCAGGGTAGTAGATTCCCATGACAGGATATTATGGATAAACATGAACAGTCCCTCTCCTGAATAGGTTCTGCTAAACAGCTAAAATGTTAAACGTCCATGTACCTCTGCAGCTCTGACTAGGCCTAATAGGAAATTAAAATCAGCTCAGGACCTGCAATTACAAAACGGCCTAAATCAGAATGAATTAAAACCTATTGGCAGAGGCTTTGTGTGTGGGGCCCAAGAGCACAAACTGGATGGTCTGTTACGGTGAAACCGGTAACTCCACATCGCCTCCCAGAAAGCCTTTATTTTCTGTATGCCTTATCTTGGGATAATTTGTCAGGAAACCCAGACAGACTTGAATCCAATCCAACAGACATAGTAAAACTATATCCCCTACAGGTGTAAATTCCACGCACTTTCACAGTTTGTGTGTGTGTGTGTGTGTGTGTGTGTGAGAGTGAGTGAGAGAGAGAGGGGTAGAGAGACAAGAAAAGAGATGGAAAAAGAGATCGTGAGAAAAACAGGAAGAATGAGTAAGACGGAAAGAAAGAGTGGGAGAAGACAAACAATGGTACGGACTAAGAAATGCATTGGGAGAAGAGAGTGAGAGAGTGGGAGACAAGACAGAGAACCTGAAGTGATGAGAACTATGCATAGATACATAAATGTTACCACTACCAGATGCTGCAGGGCCCTCTGTAGAATGTTGGACAGGCCTCCAGGAGATCAGTTGCATCTCAATTGAAAGTTGGACATAAATTCTTGCTATAAATCAGACATACATTTCCAGACCTGTAACTTTCCCTGAGATTGCTGTTACAACAATGTGACCTAAGAACTGCCTGGTTGCCATTAAACTCATTTCATCTATACTACACTCGTTAACCAATATGTATTCTATCTAAACTACAGTCATAAACCGTCTGTATTCTATCTATACTACACTCATTAACCAATATGTATTATATCCAAACTACAGTCATTAACACTCTGTATTCTAATATGTATTATATCCAAACTACAGTCATTAACACTCTGTATTCTAATATGTATTATATCCAAACTACAGTCATTAACACTCTGTATTCTATCTATACTACACTCATTAACCAATATGTATTATATCCAAACTACAGTCATTAACACTCTGTATTCTATCTATACTACACTCATTAACCCTCTGTATCCCCTCTATAATACAGTCATTAACCCTCTGTATTCCATCTATAATAGTCATTAACCCTCTGTATTCCATCCATAATACAGTCATTAACCAATATGTATTATATCCATACTACAGTCATTAACCCTCTGTATTCCATTTATTATACAGTCATTAACACTCTGTATTCCATCTATAATACAGTCATTAACCAATATGTATTCTATCCATACTACAATCCTTAACCCTCTGTATTCCATCTATAATACAGTCATTAACCCTCTGTATTCCATCTATTATACAGTCATTAACACTCTGTATTCCATCTATAATACAGTCATTAACCAATATGTATTCTATCCATACTACAATTCTTAACCCTCTGTATTCCATATATTATACAGTCATTAACCCTCTGTATTCCATCTATAATACAGTAATTAACCAATATGTATTATATCCATACTACAATCCTTAACCCTCTGTATTCCATATATTATACAGTCATTAACCCTCTGTATTCCATCTATAATACAGTCATTAACCAATATGTATTCTATCCATACTACAGTCATTAACCCTCTGTATTCCATCTATAATACAGTCATTAACCCTCTTTATTCTATCTATAATACAGTCATTAAACAATATGTATTCTATCCATAAAAGAGTCATTCACCCTCTGTATTCCATCTATAATACAGTTCTTAACCAATATGTATTATATCCATACTACAGTCATTAACCCTCTGTATCCCATCTATAATACAGTCATTAACCCTCTGTATCCCATCTATAATACAGTCATTAACCCTCTGTATTCCATCTATAATACAGTCATTAACCAATATGTATTATATCCATACTACAGTCATTAACCCTCTGTATTCTATACATACTACAGTAAGGATTTAGGATGCATCCCAAATTGCGCCCGGATTCCCAGTCGGACTATCCAGTTTTGAGTAGGACCTATCAGGGTACGATTTGGGATGCCGTGTCATTTATGAAGTATTACATGGTGATTTAACAGTTTGCAGGTGACACACTAAGGACTAAGGCAGATGCATTGCTGCTTATTCACTACATATCAAAACATGTCTGAAGACCAAGGCCCCAGCCTGGACCCAAACCCATTCCCCTTGCCAGATACAACACCCTTTGTGCCAGTAAAATTAATACTCTGTGAAACTCTGTGGCTGTGCCTTTTTAACATTGCTAGACAGCTCGGTAGCCGTAGCCAGCCAGCAGGACAATGCACTCCAGTTTAATCCATCTCAAGTGAAAAATGTGAATACTGTTTAGACATTGTGACGTGTGCCAGCAACAGCAAGCCCGCCTGCCCTCCGCCAAGAACAGAATCCAATCTCACTCAAACTCCATTTTGAACGCATTTCTCTTGTGGAAATTACCTTACTCTTATAATCTTAAAAACCTGGTCCCTAGCCAGAAACTGGGTTGATTCCTCTGGCTCTCTGTCCATAGCCTAATAAATACACCATTTCCCAGAATGTTTCTCATATCAACTAACAGTATTTGAGATGTTTTCATAACCTATATATACACACAATATATTCAATTATATAAATATTCGGAATCCTGCCCATATATTTGTTTCACTTTAGTGTACACACATACATTTTCCTTCCTGTGAAACCGAAAGCCCAAAGTAGGTCACAGGGAGCCCATTCTGGTCAAACAGACACACTGTTAGTAGAGTTACAGCCGTGAATGAAGCCAGCGTTCCTTATGAGGTAAAACCAAAACCAATTTAGGAGGGACCAACATATGCACAACGCACATTAAAATAGACTCATGATGGGACGGTGCTCTGGATCAGGAAGAGGACAGGCTGTTCATAAAACACACACGCACACAGGTTCATTTCATGTTCAGTAAACCCCACAGTGTTGTTCCCACAGTCTTTAGGTCTTTAGGACATCTTAGAAAGATCAGCAGGCTTCAACAGTGTCTTCTGGTGTCTAGCTACGGAGACACGGACAGACAGAACACTGAAGTAAAAAGACATCTTCAGCTCCTCCACAAAAAATGTAATAAAAAAAACCACAAAAAAAACAAACATCATAAAAATGGCAAATCCAGCACAAACGCATCCCATTTCCTCAGTATTGAAACACTGGCCAGATTGGCAGTCCGTGTGACTGAAGCTCCTGCTATCTGTGCCCAAATAATGAACCCTCTTTCAAAGTTAATAGATCCTTTCCTCTTACCATCTTGATCCGTATTCAAGGTCAACTGGACCTGTTCAGCATGTTTATACACACCACAGAGCCTGACAGGAGTCCATCGCTAGCCTGACCACTCATAATGTTACTGCAGGGTTCTAGTTTCTATTTGTTTTTGCTTTGAGATTACAGATTTAGAATATAGAATATACAGTGAGGGGAATTTTTTTTTTTTATCCCCTGCTGATTTTGTACGTTTGCCCACTGACAAAGAAATGATCAGTCTATAATTTTAATGGTAGGTTTATTTGAATAGAGACAGAATAACAACAAAAAAAACCTGAAAACGCATGCGTAAAGAATTTTATGAATTGATTTGCGTTTTAATGACTGAAATAAGTATTTGACCCCTCTGCAAAACATGACTTAGTACTTGGTGGCAAAACCCTTGTTGGTAATCACAGAGGTCAGACGTTTCTTGTAGTTGGCCACCAGGTTTGCTCACATCTCAGGAGGGATTTTGTCCCACTCCTCTTTGCAGATCTTCTCCAAGTCATTAAGGTTTCGAGGCTGACGTTTGGCAACTCAAACCTTCAGCTCCCTCCACAGATTTTCTATGGGATTGAGGTCTGGAGACTGTCTAGGCCACTCCAGGACCTTAATGTGCTTCTTCTTGAGCCAATCCTTTGTTGCCTTGGCTGTGTGTTTTGGGTCCTTGTCATGCTGGAATACCCATCCAAAACCCATTTTCAATGCCCTGGCTGAGGGAAGGAGGTTCTCGCCCAAGACTTGACCGTACATGGCCCCGTCCATCATACCTTTGATGCAGTGAATTTGTCCTGTCCCTTCAGCAGAAAAACACCCCCAAAGCATAATGTTTCCATCTACATGTTTGATGGTGGGGATGGTGTTCTTGGGGTTATACGCAGCATTCCTCCTCCTCCAAACACGGCAAGTTGAGTTAATGGCAAAGAGCTAAATATTCACCCAGTTTCCTCTGAATCATTAAAACGTTCGTTGGCAAACTTCAGATGGGCCTGTACATGTGCTTTCATGAGCAGGGAGACCTTGCGGGCGCTGCAGGATTTCAGTCCTTCACATCGTAGTGTGTTACCAATTGTTTTCTTGGTGACTATGGTCCCAGCTGCCATGAGATCATTGACAAGATCCTCCCATGTAGTTCTGGGCGGATTCCTCGCCGTTCTCATGATCATTGCCACACCACGAGGTGAGAACTTGCAAGGGAGCCCCAGACCGAGGGAAACTGACAGTTCTTTTGTGTTTCCTCCATTTGCAAATAATCGCACAAACTGTTGTCACCTTCTCACCAAGCTGCTTGGCGATGGTCTTGTAGCCCATTCCAGCCTATAGGTCTACAATCCATGGACAGCTCTTTGGTCTTGGCCATGGTGGAGAGTTTGGAATCTGATTGATTGCTTCTGTGGACAGGTGTCTTTTATACAGGTAACATGCTGAGATTAAGAGCACTCCCTTTAAGAGTGTGCTCCTAATCTCAGCTCGTTACCTTTATAAAAGACACCTGGATGTGACGGGGAGGTGACAGACAGCCCCGTCATCTCCCGCTTTTCCTGGTTTCCTTTCATCTTCAAACACACCTTGGACATGTCATGTGTCTTGTCTCTAATCATCGCTCACACCAGGTCCAAATTCAGTCATTAGTACGTGTTTAAATGTTGCTCCTCTGCTCCCTTCATTTCTTGGTCATTGTTCCCTGTCTCCGTTTGTTGGCGTCAGTGGTGAGTGTCGTTTTGCTGCATAGCCAGCCCTTTGTTTTCATTTCGTGTTTGTTTAAGTGTTATTTTAAATGAAATATTCCCATCGACTGCCACTCTGCCTGCGCCTGGTCACTTCCATTCCAGCCCTACACCAACCGTGACACTGGGAGACAGAAATCTTCCTGACTGAGAGGGGATCAAATACCTAATTTCACTCATTAAAATGCAAATCAATTTATAACATTTTTGACACGTGCGTTTTCTGGATTTGTTTGTTGTTATTCTGTCTCTCACTGTTCAGATAAATCAACCATTACAATTATAGACTGAATTTCTTAGTCAGTGGGAAAACGTCCAAAATCAGCAGGGGATCAAATACTTTTTCCCCTCACTGTATACCGGTAAACGTATTAACCAAATCCCAGTCGTTGTATTTGTTGCGTTTGCATTTTTCAATAAAACATTGTTAATTCGACTTCTCTATTCAGGAAAAACATACTTCTGACTGTGTTGTGAGGCCTTTTTCAGATGAATGCAATGATTGTAAGTGTATCTGAAGGAATTTAAATAAAACATAATGAAAATACAAAAACCACTCAAGTAAAACTTCAACTGAGCCCGACTCTGACTGAACCCGACCGCTCCTGTAAGACCATTCACCACTAGAAATATTGGATAATAAACACGGTTCTTCTTCATACAGCCCTGACACACTTTCTGCCTCCACACAGGATGCCTATTGATTCTCTAGAACAGCCTAACATAAGAGCCAAGACCATGTCATCTGTCATCAGAACACCAACACATCATTACATGGTTGTCAGGGACGTCTGGCATGCATGTCATCATGGCGGATGGGAGTGTTCACGTCCCAGGAATATGCAGGTATGTCAGCATCTTTCAACAGGTTCAAATTCTAAGGTCATTTTGTTGGGGAGGAGGACAGGCGGGCAATTTGGAAGACAGTGTGTGTGTGTGAGAGTGTATCAAATTTGTCTGTGCATGAAATAGGGTTTTGGGATTTTTGGGGTTATGGTTAGTTTAGATCCATGGTTAGGACTAGGGTTTAAGGAAAATTGGCCCTTTAATTGGAATTAACGTTTCTAAATTTATTTAGGTCTCCAAAACATCCTTAACTATATACACAGGAGTGTGTCTGCGTGTGTGTGCGCACATTTTTTGTGTGTATGTCAGTGCGTATGCCTCAGTGTTTTTGTTTGTGTGTGTGTTTGCCCCGATGCCTGTGTGTGTGTACGTGTGTGTGTGTGTGTGTACTGTACGCTTTTCATTGTTAATGACAGGAAATCCCAAACAGGTTTACGTTAAAAGGCTGTCAGTAGAAATGGGAACAGCTGCCAGCCGCAGGAATGCAGGAATGCAGCAGCAGCACAAAGTGATTGGCGTCAGGAAGTCACACCCACATTGTAATAATACGCAGCTCATTGGTCCAATGCCAGACCGGTCATTGCCCGCGGAGACATGGAACTATCAGATCACCAAAAACACCCAACTCAGATGATATTATTCAAATCAAAAATGTATAATTGGTTATTTAACAATGTTGCAGCAATAATAACAATGGAATAGCAGGATAAAACACACAAACTGAACCTCCACCCAACATCATAACACCCCATAATACCTGAAGAAAAAATGTAGTGAATCGCTCCTTCCATTCCAGACTGGGCTTTGTAATTAACACAGATACACATTAACACTGGAGATTTACTTAACAACCACTTACGTGTAATTGCCTTCTTACCAGCTGCCAAGAGTTTTAACACATATTTGGTCTTTTGTTAAGTGTACATTGTGAAGCGATCAGGAATATCATATAGGCACCGCGGAAGAAGACAGGGAGTCTCGTGGAGCTAGATCAAAGTCCTCATATTTGCCGTGTGAACTGGCATTGAAAACGTCCCTGCTGCAGGCTAACAATGTTGTAACCATTCACATGCAGCGTCTGCTATATCTCAAGCTAGGGGGGTGTATCCCGTGTAGCATGGCTAGTCGTACAGTCAATGCTGGTGGTGTAGCATGGCTAGTCGTACAGTCAATGCTGGTGGTGTAGCATGGCTAGTCGTACGGTCAATGCTGGTGGTGTAGCATGGCTAGTCGTACGGTCAATGCTGGTGGTGTAGCATGGCTAGTCGTACGGTCAATGCTGGTGGTGTAGCATGGCTAGTCGTACGCTCAATGCTGGTGGTGTAGCATGGCTAGTCGTACGGTCAATGCTGGTGGTGTAGCATGGCTAGTCGTACGGTCAATGCTGGTGGTGTAGCATGGCTAGTCGTACGGTCAATGCTGGTGGTGTAGCATG